>NC_140590.1:673871511-675296511 GCF_964204655.1 Triturus cristatus
AAGGAGACAAACCTCACTTGAGAGTCACAGCGTGCTCCTGGCTGACCCCAATGCTGTGTTACACCCACCAGTGCCCACCGAGTGCCACACAGCTCTGTGTTGTATTCCACCAGCTAGTGCGTATGCTATGACACTCTCTAGCCCATGTGCACTGTAACACCACCCCGTGAATATGTCATGCCACACTTGCCTTCGCACGGGTTATATTGCCCCATCTAACATGCCTTCCTCGATGCCTATCTTATAATGCACAGCGCTATGCCATACATATTACAATCTGTGATCCATATCTTTGTAACAGTGCATATGCAACGTTACACTCCCCAGCACATATTTTATATTACAACTTTAGAGACTAGTTAGGTTGCACAGCACTCTCCTGTGCATATTACACTCCAAGGCGCATATCGCATAGAACGCGCTAGTGCCTGTGCAATCTCGTGCTCTCCAATGAATCTGTCATTGCGCACAATGTATTGCATATTATATTTCACACCCCGGTTCATCTTATATCACACTTTTAGGTACATAGTTTATACCATATACTATATCTAGTTTTCATTTTCAATCGTGCTCTCAGGACTATGTTCTATATAACACTGCGTCCACCTACCCTTTTCACGGGCATTACATTTTGCGATGGGAGGTGGAGGGTCAGGGGGTGTTTCTGCCAAGTGAGCCTGGAGTCACAGTCACAAACATCCTCTTCTTCCTGAATAAAAGTGAGATTATGCTGCATACTTGTTCATATTTTAAGTAGTTCGCACAGACACACATTTTAAAAACAATAAAGTTCCTAATACCCACCTTCTCTGAACAGTTAGCTTGCTGCCCCATCCACCTCCTCCCTATCCTCTGTTGTCTGAATCCATGGACTAGCCTCCTCCCTCCTGCCATGCATGGTCTGATGTGCTGCCAATGCCCTCCATTTAGCATGATGTACCAGTCCACTCCTCCTGCCCTCCATTGCACAATTATATGGCCCTTCATTGACCTCCTGCTTAGCCTCTGTGTTTAGCTTGCTACCCCTATTCTCCTTCCCCCTGCCCTCCGATATCTTTGTGCATGCCCCTGCTCCATCCTTTTTGCCCACCATGTTCCATGGACCTGCCACTCCTATCTACTCTGAGTGTTCTGTTGAGCTGCCACTCCCCTCCCACCTGCCTAGCATTGTCAGATGACTATAACCTGTCCCTGCCACCTCCACCCTGCCTGTCCACATGCCATGCCCCTATCCCCTTCCTCCTGTTCTCCATGGTCCATTTTACTGCCACACCCTTCTGCCCTCCCTGGTCTGTTGTGCTGCAACTGCTCCTCCTGCCTGTCCCACGCGGTCTGTTGTGAGGCCCCTTCCCCTGAACTCTCTTGTCGGTGCCCAGGTCCTGACCCTTCCTTCTATCCTCCATGGTCCTTTGTGCATGCCCCTGCACCCTCCTTCTTGCCCATCATAGCCATTGTGCTGCCACTAACCCTCCAGCTTGCCATGCATGGTCTTCTGTGCTGCCATGGCCCCTCCCACCTTCCCTGTGTGGTCAGCTAGCTGCCCCTGACCCCCTCCCACCTTCCCTCCATGGTCTGTGTGTATGCCATCATAGTCTCACTGTTGCTCTCCATGGTGTGTCTTGTTTCTAG
Source organism: Triturus cristatus (assembly GCF_964204655.1). Classification (NCBI taxonomy): domain Eukaryota; kingdom Metazoa; phylum Chordata; class Amphibia; order Caudata; family Salamandridae; genus Triturus; species Triturus cristatus. The sequence goes on from NC_140590.1 coordinate 673,873,144, forward strand.
TGCCCATCCTGCCTGACCTCCATGGTCAACTTGCTGCTCCTGCCCTGCCCCCTTACCCCCAGCCCTCTGTTTCCATGTGCAGACCCGTATTCCCTCCCTCCTGGCTTGTCTGTTCCATTGTAATGCCCCTGATCCATCCCTCCTGCCCTTTCTGGTCTGTTATGCTGCAGCTTTCTCTCCTGTCTGTTTTTTTTTGGTCAGCTAGCTACCATTGGCTCTTTCCCCTATAGAAATTCTCGTAACATAACATAACATAACATATTGCTGTGCTGCACTCCCGTCCCGCATGCCCTGTGTGGTGTATTGTGCTGCTACAAACTCTGATGTCTGCCCTGTAGGGTCAGTTTGGTGCACCTCTCCATGTCCCTCCTGTCCTCTGTTATCCGAGTCCATGTCCCTACCCCAATTCCTCCTGCCTACCATGATCCAATGTACCATACTTGAGAACATTTTGAACTTGGTAAGAGGGAGATTTTGAAAAAAAACTGGGGTATTGATTTTCCCCTTTGAGTTACATTGAAAAAGAGGAGATTGTAGACAGGAGACAGATCAAATAAAGCCCATTTGAGCTTAAAAACATTGGACGTTTCCTGGCTGAAACGGGTCTGTTGGCATGTATGGTTGTACTACCACTGCCTCTTCCTTCGGCCCACAATGGTCTATTATATTGCCACAGCCTCTCTTGCCAGTCCTGTATTGTTGGTTTGTTGCCCCTGCCCCCCTTTCCACTGCCCTCCATAGTCTGTTGTGCTGCAACTGCCCTTCCTGCCTGCCCAGTGTGGTCAAATTGTTGCCTCTGCACTCTCCTACCTGCCTTCAATTTTCAGAGTCCGTGCCCCTGGCCTCTGCCTCTCAACAGTATCCCAATGAACAACTAGATTGCTAACATTCTATATTTATTACAAAAGTGTGGAACGCCTGACGTCATCTTGATGTAATCAAAACTGTAATACCTAGAGCATTTCTTTAGAAATTACATATATGAGAGGGTCTTATTTGCATCAAAATTATGGTTAATGCTCTAAAAAACTAAAATGAGGACATATTTTCTGAGTTTTCAAATAGTGACAAAGAACTTTTAAATTATTTGTAATCTTTATGTTTTTTTATCCAGTTGACCACTTGATTAAATCTTGCACTTAGGGGAGAGGATGTGGTGTTACTTCCAGAGCTGCAGACTTTGCAACTGGGGAACCAGGTTGGAGTTTCTGCTTCAGCTCAACATTCTGTGATTCTGGTCAAATCACTTAATCTCCCCATGTCTACAACCAAAATGAATTTAATCTTGTGTGATGTAACCAATGCTCATGTAAAGCACTCCAATACCTGACAAGTCTGCACTATATAAAACTGCAAATACACAAAAAATAAGTGTTTTGCACACTTCTGTCATTGGACAACTGTGGGCTACATCTGGGTGATATTTGTGCTGTATTTGGGCTCTTTTGTCTCTGGTGGCCATCTTGGGAGATTTATTTATTATGAAGTTTCCTAATTTCATGTACTGCAGTCTCCTGAGTAGGAAATGCTTTCAATTTTTTACTTTGATTCCATCAAGAAGGCATTCAGATATGTCACACATTTGCCATATATTCTGAATGTTAGCACTCTAGTTGCTCATTAGATAACTGTTGTAAAGCTACTGCTCACCACGGAAGTCTGCTGCTGGTATTAAAATTGCATGTTTGAGTCTGCATATCAGAATTTTTTAATGAAATAGAAGAGGATTTGAGAAGTCACTCAAAATGTGCCCTAATTTTTCTTTCTTCAACACTAATCATAATTTCTATGGCAAAATGAACCCCCTCATTGTGTTCCTTTTTAAATTAAATGTTTTAAGTGTTACCAGTTTATTCCAATCAAGATGTCTTCAGGGGTGCCACACTTTTGTCATAAGTAAGACAGTAAGCGTTCTAGTTGTTCTTAAGAACACTCTGGGACATTCTGTCATTGGGCTATACTTGGGCTACATCTGGGTGATATTTGGGCTACATTTGGGCTCTTTTGTCTCTCGTGGCCATCTTGGGAGATTTATTTGTTATGAAGTTTCCTACTTTCCTCATTTACTGCAGTCTCCTCAGTAGGAAATACTTTCAGTTTTTTACTTTGGTTCCATCAAGAAGACATTCAGATGTGCCACACATTTGCCATAAATTCTGAATGTTAGCACTCTAGTTGCTCATTAGATCACTGTAGTAAAGCTACTGCTCACCATTGAAGTCTGCTGCTGGTATTCAAAGTGCATGTTTCAGTCTGCATGTCAGAATTTTTTTTGAAATAGAAGAGGATTTAAGAAGTCAAAATGTGCCCTAATTTTTCTTTCTGCAGCACTAATCATAATTTCTACGGCAAAATTAACCACCTCATTATGTTCCTTTTTAAATTAAATGTTTTAAGAGTTACCACTTTATTCCAATCATGATGGCTTCAGGTGTGCAATACGTTTGTCATAAGTAGGACTGTTAGCACTCTAGTTGTTCTTTAGAACACTCTGGGAAGCTGCGGTAGAACCCAAAGGAATCAACTGACAGTCTCTGCCCTTGTTGGATGTACATGTTTTACTGAGAAAGTCAGACTTCATTCTCACTTAACTGAGAAAGATAATGTGAATTTACAGAAAATATTCTCTCAGATTAGCTTATAGATCACCTTCCAAACCTCTGTGGGAAAAGCTTGAGAAAATCGTTTTCTCTCAAACATGATTCATGATATCACAGCAGAAGGCTTTTTCACATGGTAAAATCACCTTAGAACACACCACAATTCCTAAAATGAGTATGGTACCATCAACAAATGATTTATAATGTAACTAAAGTCTTAAAACCTTCTATTAACTGCAATGCTTTTTAATGAGGTGCTATTATGTATATTGGTCCCAAGATGGCTGCCAACACTTCTTGGATGAAGTACTGACAACCAATCAGATCTCGCGATGAGATGTGTGGTTAGGCTCCGCCCACATATATATATCTTTTTAACTCTAATTTTCTCAGGAACTACTGAACGGATTTACACCATTTAAGCAAAAGGCATGAGTCTGAACTGAGGACTACTTCTTTGCCAAATTTGGTGTAATTCCGTTCAGCAATTCGGGCTGTAGCTGCGTCAACAGGTCCTATGGGAAAATGCATGGGGAAAACGTGTTTTGGGACCCCCCTTTTTTCTCGGCCCCCGCTTGACAAATCACCGTTACATTTTCAGGATAGGAGCGGACCAGAGCTGGCCAAAAGTTTGGAAATGTTCGCGAAGATTCGTCAATCGGCGCCAACGTTATTCCAAATAGAATGTTGCGGATTTCCTATGGAAAAGAGGTCCTAACTATAACTGCCTACTGGCGACTGCCAATAGGTAATATATATATATATATATATATATATATATATATATATATATATATATATATGAACCAACAAGGTGCCTGCTGTAGAAAGACAAAGACCCCACAACAGGTAAGTATCAGCTACATTAATTTATTGGAGGGAACAGCAAAGATGAAGACTTGCAGCAACAAAATTAATGTCCAAACAGCCTGACGCGTTTCGTGGACTAACCACTTCTTCAAAGGCGACAGACTCGTGGTGTAAAGGCATGGCATTTTCAGGCTCCACCATTTGTATCTAAAATGCAGCCTCAGTGGGTGTGGCCACTCCCGTGGCTTGATGGTATTTGTAGTGCGCTGTATTACTACCGTGAGCTGGCATGCCCATGCACTCACAATGTTTAAAATGATTCCACAGTGGGTAGTGGCGAAAGGCTCCAACCCACCGCTGACACTTTGTTTCTCCGACAAACCAGCACCTGTCCCTTAGGCAGCGGCGTCAGTTGGCGTCATTGCAGGAGTGCTGTTAACAACCCCGGGGCTCTCTCCGCGGCTCAGGCAGGGCCGCCAAACATGAACCAACGAGGTGCCTTCTGTAGAAAGACCCCACGACAGGTAAGTATCAGCCACATTCATTTATTGGAGGGAACAGTGAAGATAAGACTTGAAGCCACAAAATTAATGTCCACTCACAATGTTTACAATTATTCCACAGTGGGTAGTGATGAAAGGCTCCAACCCACTGCTGACACTTTGTTTCTCCGATAAACCAGCACCTGTCCCTTAGGCAGCGGCGCGAATGAAAACAGACATTTTTCAGAGACAGTATTTTCTGTTTTTCAAATCTAATGCTGCAAAGAAAGATGCCAGTTTAAAAAAATTGCAAATTTGTTGCACAGTGAGCTGCTTCTATTCTATAGTCATATACAATGAATTGGTGGCACAGGGTACTATAAACATAACAACTGGCCTCTTGAGCCAGTTGATAAAGGCTGACCGCCGAAACACGTTCTGAACTTTGCTGCCTTCTGAATGTCAGTTTGAAATTTAACCCCTTCGATGCTCATGACGGAACGGTTCCGTCATGAGCATCGGTTGGGCTGTGCTCATGACGGAACCGTTCCGTCATGAGCACAGCCCCCGGGGGAAGCGCTGGCACTCCCCCCCTGGGGCATCGATCGTGCCCCCACAGAGGGGGATGGCAGCGGAAGAGCTTCCGCTGCCACCCCCGTGCCCCCCCACGCTTCCTGATGACGTCAGCGCGCACACCGCGCGCCGACGTAATCAGGAAGTGTTGGACGCGCTGCAATTCATTTCTTCCAGCGCGTCCAACGGATCAGGTAGATGTTTGGCGGGGGGGGCGGAATTGCGAGGCCTTGAGGCATCGGGGGAGAGGAAAGAGTATTTCCTCTCCCCTGATGTCTCAATGCTGGGCATTCCTGCTCCACGATCGCGCACAGCGTCGCGATCGTGGAGCAGGGATGGCCCACTAGACACCAGGGATGTTTTTTTCTTTATATGCGAAGCGACCCCTTGGGCAAGGGTCGCTTCCTAGGCGGCCAAATTATTTCGAAGACTTTTCTGCCCCCCCTGGGGGCAGATCGGTCGTCTTTCTGAAAAGCCCACTAGACACCAGGGATATCTTTTTCATAATTTAGGAAGCGACCCCTTGGGCAAGGGTCGCTGCCTTGGCTGGCAAATTATTTCGAAGACTTTTCTGCCCCCCCTGGGGGCAGATCGGTCGTCTTTCTGCCTGTTTCTGCCCCCAGGGGGGGCAGAAAAGTCCACTAGACACCAGGGATGTCTTTTTCCTAATTTAGGAAGCGACCCCTTGGGCAAGGGTCGCTTCCTTGGCTGCCAAAATATTTCGATGACTTTTCTGCCCCCCCTGGGGGAATATCGGTCGTCTTTCTGCCCCAGGGGGGGGCAGAAAAGCCCACTAGACACCAGGGATGTCTTTTTCCTAATTTAGGAAGCGACCCCTTGGGCAAGGGTAGCTTCCTTTGGGGCATAAATAATGGGAAGACTTTTCTGCCCCCCCTGGGGGCAGATCGGTCGTCTTTCTGTCTGTTTCTGCTCCCAGGGGGGGCAGAAAAGCCCACTAGACACCAGGGATGTATTTTTCTGCATGAGGAAGTGACCCCTTGGCAAAAACTGTTTGAATTTGTGCTCGATGTGTATTTTGTTGTCTTGTGAGTAATTTTTTTTTTTTCTTCTTTCTAGTTGGATATCGTTGGTTTTTGCTGTGTCACTGCAGAGTAGGTTCTGGTGAGTGTAGCAGTCTCTTGTAATTGAATTCTATTGATTTTGAGTACATTGATCATTGCGATAAAGGTACACATTTCTTTACTTACTTGGTTTGCACATTGTTGGTTGTTGTTGACTTGTTTGTGCAGTTTTCTATCTTAGAAAGTATAATGGCTAGCCGCAGGATTACTGCTCAGCAGGTTGTTGGTTTGCTTTTTGAGTCTTCCTCTGACCATGGTTCAGAGACTGACTCTGCATCTGAGGGAGAGGAGGCAGGGGACGATTCTGGCAGTGAGTTTTCTCTCCGTATGGAGTCATCGGATGATGAAGATACTCTTAGTGCGGATGAAGTGCCTGTGTTAGAGGAGGAGACTGATGTGCCGATAGTGCGGCAAGAGGCATCTGGGCTGCAGCCTGGGGCTGCAAGGCTTCCCGTTGGTGTAGTGCGGCAAGAGGCTTCTGGACTGCAGCCTGCTGCTGCAAGGCTTCCCGTTGGTGTAGTGCGGCAAGAGGCATCTGGGCTGCAGGCTGGGGCTGCAAGGCTTTCCCTTTGAAAGTGATGACCTCTGGGTTGCCCCTGGCATGGTGCAGCTGGCATTGCCAGAGTTTACTGGTGTTCCAGGGTCTAGAGTGAATACTGAAAACTATTTGCCGGTAAATTTTTTTCAGTAGTTTATGGACGATGTGTTTTTGACAGAGATTGTTGAGCAGACTAATTTGTATGCCGAACAGCCACACTCTAGAGCTACCCGGTGGACTCCCACAAATGTTGAAGAGATGAAGAAGTTCTTGGGTTTAACTTTTTTGATGGGCTTGCTAAGGAAGCCATCAATGTCTTCATATTGGTCTAGCAGTCCCTTGATGGCAATGTCTATTTTTCCGGCAGTCATGAGTCGTGACAGGTATTTGCTTCTGCTTCGGATGATGCATTTTGTTGATAATGGTTTAGCGTTGCCACGAGATCACCCTGATTGTGACTGTCTTTTTAAGATTAGGCCTGTCCTTGATCACTTTGTTGATCGATTTTCTGAGATTTATGCCCCTGGGAAAGAAATTGCAGTGGATGATTCTTTGGTGTTGTTCAAGGGCCACTTGGTTTTTCGGCAATTCATTCCTAGTAAGAGGGCACGCTATGGAATAAAGCTGTATATGCTGTGTGACAGTAGGACTGGATATGTGTCTAATTTCAGGGTGTACACCGGCAAGGAATCTAGGATGAACCTCCCTGGTTGTCCGTCCACTTTTGGAGTGACTGAGAAAATTGTTTGGGAACTTGGTAGAGGATTTTTTAACAAAGGCCACCATTTATATGTAGATAACTTCTACTCTGGTGTGCGGTTGTTCAGGGAATTGGCCAAAGTGGACACTGTTGCTTGTGGCACAATCCGCTCTAACCGTAAAGGTTTCCCGAAAGAACTTGTTTGTCAAAAGCTTGTGCGGGGACAGTGCAGTGCGTTGCGTTGCCAGGAGCTTCTTGCTGTGAAGTTTTCAGACAGGAGAGATGTCTACATGCTGACTACCATCCATGATGAAAGCACTGCACCTGTGACTGTTTGGGGTCAGGTCGCTGAAGCGCGCAAACCTGTGTGCATTTTAGACTATAATAGGCACATGGGTGGTGTTGACAGAGTAGATCAGAGGTTGGAACCTTACACTGCTCTTCGTAATGCTTACATTTGGTACAAGAAGTTGGCTATCCATCTTTTCCACTTGGCAAAGTTTAATGCTTTTGTTGTGTTCCAGGATTCTTGCCCTGGGTCAAAGATGACTTTTGCTAAGTTTCAGGAGTCTGTAATAGGTAGCCTTGTTGTAGTGGAACAGGCAAGTGTTCCTAGAGTTGGAGTGGTGGAGGATGTTGCTAGATTGAAAGATCGCCACTTTCCAGATCACATTCCTCCCACACCCTTGAAAGATTTTCCCAGTAGGAGATGTAGAGTCTGTTGGTGAAGAGGTTCGCGGAAGGAGAGTCGTATGTACTGCCCTGACTGTTCTTCTCATCCTGCACTGTGTGTCCCTGCTTGTTTTAGAGCGTACCACACGCGAAAGAATTTTTGGGAGCATTCATGAGTGGTAAAGTGAACTGCCTTGTCTGTATTCTTTGGATAATTTGATTCTGTTTCAAGGTTGGTGTTAGTGCAATGTATTTAGTTGCTGATTATCTGTTAGAAGATTTGTATCTATTTGCGATTTGTTTGTGTTTTTATTTTTTTTAAAAAAAATCCTAAATGTGATGGCGGTGTGTGTAGGCTTGCGCTTGGCTGTTGGTGTGTGTGGACTGGCACTTGGTTGGTGGTGTGCGTGGAATGGTGCTTGGCTGGCGGTGTGCGTGGACTGGCGGTGTGCATGGACTGGCGGTGTGCGTGGACTGGTGCGTGGCTGGTGGTGTGTGTGGACTGGAGCTTGGCTGGCGGTGTGCGTGGAATGGTGCTTGGCTGGCGGTGTGCGTGGACTGGTACTTGGCTGGCGGTGTGTGTGGACTGGTGGTGTGTGCGGACTGGTGCTTGGCTGGTGGTGTCCGTGGACTGGAGCTTGGCTGGTGGTGTGCGTGGACTGGAGCTTGGCTGGCGGTGTGCGTGGAATGGTGCTTGGCTGGCGGTGTGCGTGGACTGGTGTTTGGCTAGCGGTGTGCGTGGACTGGCGCTCTGCTAGCGGTGTGTGTGGACTGGTGCTCGGCTGGCTGTGTGTGAGTAGTGACTTTCTGCTGGTCACTACACACACTGCTAGCTGAGTGCTACTCCACGCAATCCATCAGCCTGTGTAGTTGCTGTGTCTGGATTGTGGGCATGTGAAAGTGATGGGCCCTTGAATGGCGCTGTGTGCTGGTGTGAGTTTTGTTATGTGATGGGCCTGCGGCTGACGGTGTGAATGGTTTTGTATATCTCACACGTATGAAAGGTGTATGAATGGCCTGTAAAGAGGTTGGTGCCTTGTCGTGGCTTTACAGCTCACGAGCTGTGAGTCAATGGTTCAGTTTCTCGCCCTTTCAATTATTTCCAGTGCATTTCATTTCTGTGAAATCATTTGCTAATACAATTGTATCTACTGAACCATCACTCACCCTCGTGCCAAATCCAACCAGTATGTGTGTGTGCTTGCGGATTAGATGGCTGTGCAGTAATATTTGTCTTTCTGAAGCAGGGTGTACCTTGTCCCTTTTTGGTGAATTTTGTAATGTGTTGTTTTTGTGCCTGGTGGTGCGAATGGTCTTGTTTGTATCACGTATGAAAGGTGTGTGAATGGCCTGTAAAGTGGTTGGTGCCTTGACGTGGCTTTACAGCTCACGAGCTGCGAGTCATTGGTTTGGTTTTTTGTGAATTTAATTATTGACAGTGCATTTCATTTTTGTGAAATCTCTTGTTAATAAAATTTAATACACTGAACCATGACTCGCCCTCGTGCCAAATCCAACCAGTATGTGTGTGTGTTTGAGGAATAGATGGTTGTGCAGGAATCTTTGTCTTTACTTTCTCTGCCAAGGTACACTTTCCATGCAAGAATAACCCACCAACTGTAGATATTGTCGAAAACCCATGGGAGTTCATGGTGATATCTCTCTTGTGAATTCAAAAAGTTTTTTTTATCCCCAATGTCCTGCAAACCTCAAAATGTCTGCCACATTTTCTTTGCAATATTATTCCAAAATTCTCACGCTGTAGGAACAATAGTTAATCTGATTTTGCAAGGGGGGTCACTTTGGTTTTTGGCCTGGTGCTCGGCGGCCATCTAGGGAAACCTACCAAACCCACACATTTCTGAAAACTAGACACCCGGCGGCTTCCAGGGAGGTATGGCTTGCGTGGATCCCCCAACGTTTCCTTACCCAGAATCCCCTGCAAACCTCAATTTTAGCTGAAAAAAATCACTTTTTTCACACATTTTGGGGTGGGAAAGTTGTGGCATCACCGGGCTCACACAAATTTACCACCACCCAGCGTTCCCCCAGGTCTCACGGTAAAAATGGTGCCTCACTTGTGTGTGAGGCCCAAGTACCCGCGGCAGGCAAGGGCCCAAAACGTAGTGAGACGACATCAAAATGGCCTATCGCAAAACGACCTGGTTTTGCCTGGTGGGTCACTTTGGTTTTTGGCCCGGTGCTCGGCGGCCATCTAGGGAAACCTACCAAACCCACACATTTCTGAAAACTAGACACCCGGCGGCTTCCAGGGAGGTATGGCTTGCATGGATCCCCCAACAGTTCCTTACCCAGAATCCCCTGCAAACCTCAATTTTTGCTGAAAAAATCACTTTTTTCACACATTTTGGGGTGGGAAAGTTGTGGCATCACCGGGCTCACAAGTACTCGCGGCAGGAAAGGGCCCAAATATGCACTGTTTCTAAACTCTGTAATTTGTTCCCATTTCAGAAATACATAGGTGTCTTTCATACCGATTTTTCCATGTATACATTTTCCCACAATAATTGCTATATACCCGGAACAAAAAAAAAAACCATTACAAAATGCTGCTCAGTTTTTTACTCTGGGTTCGTTGGGCTCTTGGTGAACCTACAAGTCCTATATATCCCCACAACCAGGAAGGTCCACCGGATGTAACAGTACATTGCTTTCAAAGAGATGTCATAATTCGAAGAAGTTACAGGTGAAAATGTTGACTCAAAAGGCTGCTTTTTTCAACAAATTTTTAATTATTCCTATATTTACCTGTTAGTTTCTATAAAGAAACCTTGATGGATCTACACAAATGACCCCTTGCTGAATTCAGAATTTTGTCTACTTTTCAAAAATGTATAGCTTTCCAGGATCCATTATTGCTTTTTTACCCATTTTTACCATTATCTGGAAGGAGGTTGAAAGCACAAAAAATAGCAAAAAATAGGGTATGTCCCAGAAAAATGTCAAAACTGTGTAAAAAATGTTGGATTTCTGTCATTCCCTAAAAGCTGGAGAAATTGTGATTTCAGCCCCACAAACCCTTTTTTGATATAATTTGCAGAGAAAAGCCCAGACGCTTTCATTTGCAGCCACTTTTCCCCATTTTTCACAAAAAAACCAAAATGTTGCTGTATTTTGACTAATTTCTGGGAACCCTCTAGGAGAATCCACAAACCCTGGGTACCTTTAGAATCCCCATGATGTTGGAAGAAAAGGACGCAAATTTGGCGTGGATACCTAATGTGGTCAAAAGGTTACAGGGGCCTAAGCGCGCACTACCCCAAATAGCCCAAAAAAGGCTTAGCACAGGAGGGGAAAAGGCCTAGCAGCGAAGGGGTTAAGTGATTTCATGTTTACGCCTCAAATGCAGACTCCTTTCCATACTGGAGAAGGGTATTATGGATATATATATGTATATATATATACATTTGCATAGGACCCGTATATGGGACGCACAAGCACTTACCTACATGGGTTATGTTATGTTATTTGCACTTGTAGAGCGCACGGATACCCTGGGGTGTCCTGGCGCTAAGAACTGGTTACCGGGGGAAAATATATTGAATGCTACTGACAAAAGAGCCATGTTTTCAAGCCCTTAAGAAAAGAGAGGAGATCCGGTGCATTCCTGAGATGACAAGGGAGCTTGTTCCAAGCTCGGGATGCACAGAGAATGAAACTTCTATCCCCCCAATTGTTTTTTTAAATGAGGTGACTTGCACTTGTTTGGCACCAGAAGACCGTAGCGTTGTGCCTGGAACATGCCATTGGGTACCAGGCTACAACGTGTAGGCTGGTTTGTTGGAAGCGAGTTGTCTTTGTCTTGATCCTGTTTGGAAAGTGTTTCTGTGTTGTACAAGAGAACACCGAGGTGCGTTTATCATATATTGGAATGCAATGCTTAAGCATGTCCTGGATCATGAAGTGAAAGGGACAGGTAGCCAGGTTATTGATTTCAGTAAGCTGGCAACTTTGAGCAGTTCTACAAGTTCCCTTATGATATTTGTTATGTTCCTGGTTTACTTAACTGGTTACATCACTGGGATGTCTATTCTGAGATATTTTAAGTTAATGGTCCTGAGAAGAAGTAGGGTAAAGGAAGAAATGGTGGAGAGTTCTGCTGAGATGGACTAAGTTGATATCATCCCATATCTGCATTGTCATTGTGTGATATAAGGAAGGACTAAATCAAAATTTTCCATTGGCCAGCAGCATGTGGCAGAACTCTTTTTTATTCCATGCCTGTTCAGTTGGGAATTGATGGTTTGATTGCTGTGGACTGGTACAGTACTGGTTGAAGAACACACCCTTACCAGTTTTGTCTCATGTAAATGTATGAGTGTCAAGCAGTTAATGGGAATTATTATATAGCCTGTATGAATTACAATAACTACCCAACAGCTGAGTGTTATGATGTTACTAATAGGCTGGTGTCATGTAGTTCCTATAAAACCTATAAAGGATCTGCATGTTTCGACAACATATGCCGCGGGCTTTGTGTCCACACTGATTCTTGACACCCCCACCGGGCATGTTGGGCTTTTTATACCAGCTGACTCACAGTGCCACCAGAAACTTCTCATACCAAGGAGAGAATAGTTCTTGGCAACTATCGAACATGATAACCCTGATCCCTCAGGAGCGTGGAAACAGTGTACTACTTTTCGCTCAGTCTCTCATGCTCACTTAGTCTCAGAGAGATACACAGAATAAACGATAGGGACGTTTTCAATAAATATTTATTGACCAGTCGTTATTCTAGTGTAGAATAGATGTGCTGTAACGATCATTAGCAGATATAAATGACTAAAAAGCACTAAGAAAGTAAAAGGATGGTAGAAATAATCATGAATACAGGCAAGTATATAAAATACATGACAATAAAAATGACCATAAAATGCGTACTCCTAAGATGCTACCCTAACTAGATGTACCCAGGTGTACCCAGCATGTATGTAGGTGTTTAGCCAAGAATCCCTCTAGGATAAAGTCAACCCCCATTACCTGAAGTAAGAGACTATGGGACGTCAGACCACTTTGAGCTGGAGTATTTGAATGCAGGGTGCTTCAGCGTCTTGCGTCAGTGTGTCAGCATGGAAGTCCTGATCTCCTCTCTCTGTCTCAGCAAGATGTGATGTTTTTATACCCAAAGGTCTCCCACTGGTTCTACCTTGCTGTGCCAGTGTCGGACTTTGGATGATGTTGGGAATGAACTTTATACACAGTTATTATGCAGGAGATGAGCCCAGCCAAGTTTCCAAGAATCCTCATGCATAATGTATGAGGCTGCTACTAGGAAAATCCAGCGTTCTGTGTGCAGTGTTGTATCTAGGTAAAAGGTCAGTCTCCAAGAACCGTTATGTGTGAATGTAGGGGAGAATATAGGTGATGTTACCTGAGCCTATATTGGTATACCTATATGGAATATAACACTGGGTTATATATATTTTTTAAATAGTAATTGCATTTATGAGTGCCTACTACTCCATACGAGGTGTTGTGGCGCTTCACGTCGAGCAGCACGCTGCTACACATCCAGTGGCGACTGGTGACATTTAATGTGGTGTGGCATGCGAGCATTGCATTTTCTTTTTCTTCCACCATGTCATTATATTGAAAAGTGTGTATCCTCATGAAGGGGGTCTCATCATATCAATTTACACAGAACCACAATTGTAAATGGTATACAGGATCACTGCTCTATGTGGTCTGCAGAGAGGCCAAGGATCGGATGACAATGTATTTTGAACACCTTTTTGACTGTCTAACAAGCACTGCGAGAAACTCACACTGCCTTCAGCCTCAACTGCAGAGCTTTCAGTGTTGGCTCGTAATAAACACCTGAACACAACTCAGTTGAAAGTATGCACTGTGCAAGAGTAATGTGCTACATGAAAAAATAAAGAAAAAATCTCCTGGGAATAGATAACATTTGTAGGGAATACAGTGCAACTATGCAAGGTTTAGTAAAATACAAACAGTATGAAGAGAAAGTAAATAGCTGATCATTTCGAAATTACAATATAGGTGCCGATCACGATCCTGTAAAAACCGGGTACGAACCGTCGGACGGAGCATATTCTCCGTCCGACGCGTACCCGGTCGGAACAATATACAAACATGGAAGTACGATTCGCACGGACACACCATTATCGTACGAATCGTACAAAACCCGACCGACTAAAATAAACATACAAATGTGATCCGGGAAAGCGCCGGCGTGACGTCGGGACGCACGCAGCCTGCCATACACGAACCAGGAATCACGATTCGCACCGACGTCATCCCGCACGGCGAATATTTTCCGGCAGCCAAAAACTGCCGGGAAAGCAGGACGACGCGAACAAGGAGTACCTGTACGCGACGGACAGACATCGACCCGAACCTACGTGTCATCCCGGCCCTCATAGCAGTCGACCTCGTCTACAGGTTCGGACGCAGACGCCACAGAAGGTCAGAACAACAAAGGGGGGGGAAAGGGGGGGGGGCAGGACCAGGGGCAGGCCACAAAACCCCCACCAAAGTCACACAGCACACATGCCCTGGACATACCTGACCTCCAGGCCCTGGTCACTACGAGGGGGTGGGGGCGTGTCCAGCAAAGCCAGCGTCCGCCACAACGGAAGTGCTTGACGACGCGAACCGGCAACACAACAATACACGTACGTCCCGTACCCACGCCTTAAGAGCGTGGGTACGAGTCGTACCCCGCCCACACCTACGTCATCCCAACAATGGCATGACGGCTGTACCCACGTGGCAAAGGCCTGGGTATGGCCCGCACAAGCATCACATAGCGTGGGGACGCATATGTACGGACCGTACCCCCACCCCCTTATGCATGGAGCGTACCCCCCACCCCAACAGAGTAAGTACGACCCGTACCCTCACCCGCGTACGTATGGAGCGTACCCCCCACCCCAACAGAGTAAGTACGACCCGTACCCTCACCCGCATATGCATGGAGCGTACCCCCCACCCCAACAGTGTAAGTACGACCCGTACCCTCACCCGCGTATGCATGGAGCGTACCCCCCACCCCAACAGTGTAAGTACAACCCGTACCCTCACCCGCGTACGTATGGAGCGTACCCCCCACCCCAACAGTGTAAGTACGCCCCGTACCCTCACCCGCGTATGCATGGAGCGTACCCCCCACCCCAACAGTGTAAGTACGACCCGTACCCTCACCCGCGTATGCATGGAGCGTACCCCCCACCCCAACAGTGTAAGTACGACCCGTACCCTCACCCGCGTACGTATGGAGCGTACCCCCCACCCCAACAGTGTAAGTACGCCCCGTACCCTCACCCGCGTATGCATGGAGCGTACCCCCCACCCCAACAGTGTAAGTACGACCCGTACCCTCACCCACGTATGCATGGAGCATACCCCCCACCCCAACAGTGTAAGTATGACCTGTACCCTCACCCGCGTATGCATGGAGCGTACCCCCACTCCAACCGCGTATGTACGTACCGTACCCCCACCCCAACAGTGTAAGTACGACCCGTACCCCCACCCGCGTATGCATGGAGCGTACCCCCACCCCAACCGCGTATGTACGTACCGTACCCCCACCCCAACAGTGTAAGTATGACCCGTACCCCCACCCGCGTATGCATGGAGCGTACCCCCACCCCAACCGTGTATGTACGACCCATACCCTCACCCGCACCCCCCACCCCAACAGTGTAAGTATGACCCGTACCCTCACCCACGTATGCATGGAGCGTACCCCCACCCCAACCGCGTATGTACGTACCGTACCCCCACCCCAACAGTGTAAGTACGACCCGTACCCCCACCCGCGTATGCATGGAGTGTACCCCCACCCCAACCGCGTATGTACGTACCGTACCCCCACCCCAACAGTGTAAGTACGACCCGTACCCTCACCCGCGGACGTATGGAGCGTACCCCCCATGCCAACAGTGTACGTACTGACCGTACCCCCACCTCGTATGCATGGAGCGAACCGACACCCGTGTATGACCTAAGCGTACATATCGTGAAATAGGAGGGGTGTGTGCAGAGTCCTCCCAGCAGTGCCCAGAGACAGGAGGGGTGTGTGCCTATCACTCCCAGCAGTGCCCAGAGACAGGAGGGGTGGGTGCAGAGTCCTCCCAGCAGTGCCCAGAGACAGGAGGGGTGGGTGCCTATCACTCCCAGCAGTGCCCAGAGACAGGAGGGGTGGGTGCCTATCACTCCCAGCAGTGCCCAGAGACAGGAGGGGTGTGTGCAGAGTCCTCTCAGCAGTGCCCAGACACAGGAGGGGTGTGTGCAGAGTCCTCCCAGCAGTGCCCAGAGACAGGAGGGGTGGGTGCTGAGTCCTCCCAGCAGTGCCCAGAGACAGGAGGGGTGGGTGCCTATCACTCCCAGCAGTGCCCAGAGACAGGAGGGGTGGGTGCAGAGTCCTCCCAGCAGTGCCCAGAGACAGGAGGGGTGTGTGCCTATCACTCCCAGCAGTGCCCAGAGACAGGAGGGGTGGGTGCAGAGTCCTCCCAGCAGTGCCCAGAGACAGGAGGGGTGGGTGCCTATCACTCCCAGCAGTGCCCAGAGACAGGAGGGGTGGGTGCCTATCACTCCCAGCAGTGCCCAGAGACAGGAGGGGTGTGTGCAGAGTCCTCTCAGCAGTGCCCAGACACAGGAGGGGTGTGTGCAGAGTCCTCCCAGCAGTGCCCAGAGACAGGAGGGGTGGGTGCTGAGTCCTCCCAGCAGTGCCCAGAGACAGGAGGGGTGGGTGCCTATCACTCCCAGCAGTGCCCAGAGACAGGAGGGGTGGGTGCAGAGTCCTCCCAGCAGTGCCCAGAGACAGGAGGGGTGGGTGCCTATCACTCCCAGCAGTGCCCAGACACAAGAGGGGTGGGTGCAGAGTCCTCCCAGCAGTGCCCAGAAACAGGAGGGGTGGGTGCCTATCACTCCCAGCAGTGCCCAGACACAAGAGGGGTGGGTGCAGAGTCCTCCCAGCAGTGCCCAGACACAAGAGGGGTGGGTGCAGAGTCCTCCCAGCAGTGCCCAGAGACAGGAGGGGTGTGTGCAGAGTCCTCCCAGCAGTGCCCATGGAACGCAAAGGGTGGAGTACCCACAGATCCAATGGCCACAAATGTCAGTCAGGTGCACAAAGACCCTGCAGTACATTTACCACATGTGTGCGAGGCTGGGAGTACACACATGCATAGCGCCTAAAAGAGAACATGTCCACATGAAGTCATGTCAACAGTCTACATACACAAGTACAGTGACCACCAAGGATGCCATGAATGATGCAGGTGGAGACATCGCTCAGCATGCATGTTCAAAGTTGAAGGAGTCCGTCACACACCCAGATGATGTAGACACAGCTCAGCACCACATATTGGAAACACCCTGCAGGGAAGATGTCAGGTTACACAGAGGAAGGAACACACCTTGGGGCGATGTCACCATGCAGTAACTGCTTACATGAACAAAGTAATTTAGCCAACAGCTTGTGATGGCACACAGATACCAGGGTCCCTCCTATGACCAGCACACTACTACATTTCCCACACACCCAACACATGATCACCACCCAAAATCATGTAGCAGCCCCACCAACAGCAACACCACAAAAGCAGTAGTGTTCAAAGGAAAAAAAAAGGCTTTATTCAGCATTTCCAAATAATGTGTGTGTGGATAAAGTTCAATATTTACAAAGCCCATAGGGCAGTCCATGAGTCACAGCTGGATTGGGGACACAGTGGGACGCGTGTCCCCTGGCTTGCCTGCACAGTCAGACTCATTCGTCTTCCACAGCGGGGAGGGCATCATGTGGGGGGGAAGGACCAGGCACCGCAGGGACAGGAGGGCGAAGGGTAGGCGTCGTGGGTGCAGGTATGGAGGACTCCACCACAGGGGGTGGGGCTGGGCCAAAGGCGGAGGCCAGGATGTCGCTGCACACCTTAGCGAGGTCCTCCAGCGTCTCCCCTGCACCCGAAGGAACCACAGGCCCCAAGGAGGGGGGGGGCGGAGGGATGGGTCGCAGCGCCACTGGGGGAGGGTGTGGACAGGGGGGGGGACTCAACCACCCTGACCGGGGACTCCCTTGACCGCTTGCGGGGTGGTGTCACAGTGGGGCTCAGGGACAGAGCGGCCCTGAAGGAGTCCTTGCCGGATATGTGGCCAGGAGAGCTGAGGGGAGGGGATTTGGAGGGAGTGGATTTGGTTGAATGCGGACTTCCACTCTGGCTGTGTGACTTACGTTTGCCCCCCGACCCAGTGGGTGTGCCTACTTCACCCTGTGTGTGCGTGCCAGGAGGTGTGCGTATGACCTTCCCTGCTGGTGTGGTGCCTGTGTCTGTTGTGGTGGGTGCATGCTGACGTCTGGGTGTATGTGGGACAGGCATGGGAGTGGGAAGTGTGGATGGGGCAGGGGTAGGGGGTTGGACGTAGCGCTGCAGGAGACCCACTGCTGCAGTCAGTGTCGAGTCAATGGACCTCAGCAAGTTGCATTGGTCAGTCTGCGATGAAAAAATGCCCTCCAAGTATGCCTCCATGTTGTGCAGCCCTTGGCTGTGGCCATGGAGGACATTAAGGATCGCAGCCTGACCAACCTGCAACTGCCGCTGGATGTCCACAGACTCGGCATTGGTGGCAGCAGTGGAGACAGGGGCAGGGGGTGCGGTGCCTGGCACGAAGGAGACATGTGGTGAGCGGGCACGTTGGGAAGGGACACGAGCAAGTGGGAGGCGGCTAATGGCAATGGAGGGGGCGGGGTGCGATGTTGTGCCGCTGTCAGCTGCTGGTGCAGCCTCCGCACACTCGGAGAGATCATCCTCGGACCCGTCAGCTTCATATTCTGTCGTGCCAGTGGACAGGTCCTCGGCCTCACTCTCCTCCGCCTCTGTACCACTCAATGTGCCAGCCACGATGTCCATGCTGGCACTGGTGCTCGGTCCCTCCGCTCCGTCTGTGCTCATGTCTCCCTCCGTGTCCCCCGACGATGCTGTGGGCAAGGTGAAGAGACAGCAATTAATCACACACCTGTATACATATGTCACATGAGTCCAATCTACATAGGTTACAGTGCATAGCCTGCAAAGAAAGATCAGTAACATCTAAAAAACAAGGTACAGATGTAGGCCATGCAACACACAGTTGGTTGACCCACCATGCCACAGAAAATACATGGAGAGCATGACACAATAGCAAATGACATGAAATGTAGTTTGACATAGGAGCCAGGCACTGGGGACAATCCACCACTGCATCTGCACCACACAGCGGCGCCGAAATTAGGGATGAGGAGGGACCATATCCATGAACTTGAGGCACATGCTGCATAGGAAATACTGAAAACACGCCCACCATGACTGGCTCACTGCACCTTGAGTGTATGTCCAGACAAACATCACACACTGGCCAGACCTACCAAGGAGAATTCTTGTTTTGACATGTAGGCTTGGCCCGCACAAACCAACCCCTGCATGAGACAATTTGGTGAGACACAGGTGGCACTTACATCTCTTAGTCTGGGTGAAATACACAGGGGCTGCATAAATGCAAGATTGGACGCCAAATACCCAAGGTGCGCCTGTCCAAATATTCATGTACAAATGGCCATCATCAGATTGTAACAAGACACACAGGCACTGACCACTGTGAGTATGAGCAAGGAAAATCAGGTCAGGCTGTACAGTGGACACTTGTACTACATTTCACGACAATATACATGGTGCCAGGGAACAATGGCACAGAGCACAACCTATGCTGTAGACACTGAGAGTGTCCACGTTTTGTGATGACACACATGAGACCTAGGAAAATATGCCCCAGGGGACAGTAGTGGCCACACAACTCCATGGTCCTGAATGGGTATGACTGCAACACACGCCACCATCCCTGCACTATGCGTATCGCACACTCATGCACATCATGTCACAGGCCACAACATAGGACATGCGCGCTGTAAGGCATGACACTTGAGAGACTAACTCCCATGTCTGGACTCAGCATCAGTGCCAACTGACATGGAACCCACATGTACTGAACTGGACAGGGCACAGGCAAGGTCCCATAACATGTTACACACCACCCCCACACATGATGCTACAGGCATTGTTCACGTGGAGAAAGCGCCAGCCTACATTACCTTGTGAAGGAGTGACTACACACAGACCAGGGAACACATTGCAAGGAGGGGAAGGGAGGCAGGAGAGCACAGCTATACTGTGGGTAACTGGATCTGCACAGCACCTTTAAACCCTGGCAGTGTAGCCATGCAACTGTGCACTTACAAATGCTGGTGACACACAACAAACACACATGTACCTACCCCCTTCCTGCTGCTGCTTCTCCTGTAAGCGCCTGTCCATGTCAGGAAAGACCACCGCCAGCACACGCTTGTGGATGTGGGTCAGTCGGCGACGCCCATGGTTCTTAGGGCCCACAGGTGAGTCCCCCAGCAGGACCCGTGCGATCCTCCGCGTCCAGCACCGGATATCCTGCCAGCGTTTCCTCACCTGGGCCAGGCGCCGCTTGCGACCATCCGCACTCCTCACGGCACTGACGGCGGACAGCCATATCTGCTTCTTGGCAGAGGCGCCTACCTGTGAGGATGAACAAGTGACACTACATCAATACACCATGCACATGTCACAGAGAGACATATTAGAACAAATTTGCTGTTTACAACAAGGCATAGTATGCATCCAACGCATTGCACCTTTGTCATAGGGGCATGATCCTCTGGGGAAGGGCAAAAGCAGCACGTGCCATTGTAAGTACACAGGTGGAATGAGGGCAACTACACAATCAATGATCCAGGCTCACACTGTGCATCACAAGCTACACCAGGATAATGTGCAGCACCCCTAAGCAGTCACATGCCACAGGCCACTGACGCTACCGCAGCAGAGTACACAGACACACACAGGCACAGGACATTCACCTGCCATTGCCAAATGCAGCGACAAACCTCACTCTGCACATGTGCCACTAGACGGGGGGGGGCTCACAGGTGTGGGGCTGGCCCTGCACATCAGACACACAGCACTGCTCCCTGCTCACATCACATGGTCAGGGTATATCCATACCTCATGCAGCCCGGGTGCCACACTCCACATATGCACCCACCCACATGACAGGGGACTTACACACACACCCATGTCCAGGGTACGAACACATCATGTGGACACTCACAGCACAGGTACACTGAACAAACACACATCTGTGGGTACAGTCACCTGTCACACTGGTGTGAGCACATAATCACATGAGGACTGTAGAGGCTACATTCACAGGAGGACAAGACAGGCAGAATGTGGCATGAACCATGCAGTGATTGTCACACTAAACACAATGCAAGTGAGGACGGCAGACATGCACCACAGCATGCTCTGGCTGGGAGACATCAGGCATTCCCGCCCCCCCTGGGACCTCCCCTACAGTACATAGCATGTGTGTCACACCGGGACACAATGGCAGAAGTCACACTCACAAAAAAGGGACACAGTCTGTGCTAGTAAACTCTGCACTCACCTGATACCCTGGTCGCCCATACAGCAGGGGGTACTGTGGGAGGATCACATTAAGCAAAGCCAGGTTCTCCTCCAGGGTGAAGGGCTGTGACCTCTCCACAGACCTTGACATGGTTCCAGGGAATCAGTAGCAGCAGCTGGGTCGACGAATACAAAGATGTGCAGGCAAGTGCTCCCTCATGGGACCTGGCTGCCTTATATCTTCCTTGCTGGCCTGTTTCATGCACAGGAGTACAGAGTGATTGGTCACTCACATTTGCATCCTATGTTTCCTCCAATCCCTTCAAACCTAGCACAGTCAGTGGGTTCTTATTGTGTTTTTTTCTTGAGCATGATGTCAACTCCAGAACCACATTGCAACAAAGTAGATTCATTCAAACTGCCTACTGCTGTACACCTACTTAAAACAATTCAAACTTTAAACTTGGTCTCCATGACAACTAGCATGCATGTAGGCCTTTATACTTGTCCCTCATGTGTCCCCTATGTAATTTGGAGCTTCACACACAGGTACGGTGCGTCCCGGGGCCCTAGGGCACCCCAAATGCATATCAGCGGCCCGTACAGGCATGTGTACGGTCCGTACCACTATGGGTGTACACGCGTATGCGTACTCATAGTGATAGTGAGCGTACAGGCGTGTGTAAGGTCCGTCTCACTATGGGTGTACACGCGTATGCGTACTCATAGTGATAGTGAGCGTACAGGCGTGTGTACGGTCCGTACCACTATGGGTGTACAGGCGTATGCGTATTCATAGTGATAGTGAGCGTACAGGCGTGTGTACTGTCCGTACCACTATGAGTACGCATACGCGTGAACACCCATGGTGGTACGGACCGTACACACGCCTGTACGCTCACTATCACTATGAGTACATACGCGTGAACACCCATAGTGAGACGGACCGTACACACGCCTGTACGCTCACTATCACTATGAGTACGCATACGCGTGAACACCCATAGTGAGACGGACCGTACACACGCCTGTACGCTCACTATCACTATGAGTACTCATACGTGTGTACACCCATAGTGGTACGGACCGTACACACGCCTGTACGCTCACTATCACTATGAGTACGCATACGGGTGAACACCCATAGTGAGACGGACAGTACACACGCATGTACGCTCACTATCACTATGGGTGTTCTCGCGTATGCGTTCCCATAGTGATACGGACCGTACACACGCATGTATGCTCACTTTCACTATGGGTGTTCTCGCGTATGCGTTCCCATAGTGATACGGACCATACACGCGTGCGTACGCTCACTATCACTATGGGTACACATATGGCAGCACTCCCATAGTGATAGGGAACGTACACAGGCCCTCTTAGCGGTAGTACGGTGCCTTTCACACATCACAGTGGTGACAGGCAGCACACAGGAAGGAATAGGGCTGACATACTTGTCCATGGATGGACATCAAGGCATTGTCTGGGCAGTACTACATGTGTGGGGCACAGGTGTGAAAGGCTGTGATGTGGCACATTACTCCTGAGTCGAGATGGCACCAGATGTATGATGAGATGTGTACAGATGTTATGTGTGATGGTGCTATGTGTGCCAGGCATGCCCTTGGCTCCTTTGACATGTGTGCATGTCGTACTGCACACTTGGGATGAGCGTCACTGGCATGGCACGGTCAACAACACACGCAGGTGTCCCCTGATGCCCGCTACAGGGGTTACCACACCAGATATGTCACTACCCACGGTGCACGATGTGACTATGTCATGTATGTGTTGGGGGTTCCCATTATCTTGATGTTGGAGCTCCCTCAAAAGCATCAGCTGTTGCAGCAACCAACATGTGTCTGTGTGTAGATGGACATGGCACACTGTTACGCACACAAGGCCACATGTGGCATCGGATGTGAGGTGCATATGTATGCATGGGACACGGAGTAGCGTCACAAGGACATGTCTGCATCCTCTCTATGAATGTGTGGTGAGTCATTACATGTACACCTTCATGGCAAGGTGTGTGGGCTGTCCTAGTGTAACGTCATGTGACCTGTGGCTCTAGTGTTCCGCTACCAGTGTCTGCAATCGACATCCTACTTCTGCTGATGTGTGGATGTATGTCACTCTTGTGTTGCGTCTGGCTGTTCACTTACACTGGGACACAGCTAATCCCATGCCATGGCATGTGGAGGTTCACAATCTCCGTGTGTAGCTGGGTCTTGGTAGGAGTGTCACCTGGCAGCCATACGTGTCCAGGGCATGTGGCACATACCTGACTCCGTATGTCGCAAATGTGTATTGACAGATTAACATGTGCTCAGCACCCAAAAATTGTTGTTGTAGTGCACTCACTCTTCCTTGTCACTTCCAAATTACTGCAGAGCGCCGCCTCTTCCCAGAGCAATTCCGGACTTGGCTGACATGCGGGAGAATGACTGTATCCGGTGCTACCGCTTCCCCCAACCGTTGATTCTGGAGTTGACGGCGAGGCTGGCACCACACCTGCAACCGCTGCACAGGTATCCTACGGCACTGACACCCAATCTGAAGGTAATGGCAGCCCTACATTTTCTTGCCACGGGTACCTTTCAAAATACCATTGCTCATGTTGGTGGCATGTCCCAGAGCATGTTCTGCCGTGTGCTGCATGATTTCTTAGAGGCCATGTTGCTTCACCTGGATGAGTTCATCCATTTCCCAAGCCCTGAAATGTTGACTGGTGTCAAGCGTGGATTCTATGCCCTGGGAGTGATGCCCCATGTCATTGGGTCCTTAGATGGGACACATGTGGCTTTGGTACCACCACAGGCACAGGAGGTAGCGTACAGGAATCGCAAGCACTACCACTCCATCAATGCCCTTGTGGTGTGTCTGTCCAACATGGTGATTTCACATGTCTTTGCTCGTTTTCCAGGATCAGCACACGATGCCTACATCATGAGGCGTAGCAGGGTGCCTGAAATGATGACGCAGCTGCGCAACGAACGAGCATGTGTTGTTGGTGGGTACACTCTGTCTGTCCTGTATTTTGCGTAGTCTTCCAGCACGACCGCTTCTCCTGTCCTACTTATGTCCATGTGCTTTCCATGTAGGGGACGCTGGCTATCCCAACATGCCATGGCTGATCACACCTCTCCGCAACCCCATCACGCCGGCCCAGCTCCGCTACAACACCGCCCATGGCCGGACAAGGCGAGTGATAGAGAGGACATTTGGCCTCCTGAAGAGCCGATTCCGGTGCCTCCACAAGACCGGCGGCGCCCTCCCATATGCCCCGGCGAAGGTCTGCAAAATCTTCATGGTCTGCTGCATGCTGCACAACATGGCAGTTGAGAAAGCTGTGCCACTCATCCTGGATCAAGATGATCAGGACCATCCACCCGTGGAGGACGAAGGTCTTGGCAATGGGGCTAGTGATGTGGAGGATGTGGTTCCGCAAGAGGACATCCGGACTCGGCTCATACGCGACTTCTTTGCTTAGTGGTGAGTACCAGTGTCTGTGTGTGCACGCATTGGTCCCCGTGTGGCATGTGTTGCGATGTGTGTGTCCATCTGCATGTATGGCACGTGAGTCAGAGGTGTGTGTGGATGTGTCACTGGAGTGATGGTGCCAGTGATGTGTATTTCCCCAGTCATAATTGTGACCTAGCATGTTGTCGTCCTTACATGTGTCGAGTACATGCACATGCAAGTGGCTGTGCTTTTTGTGGCTGACTTCTTGTGTGTCTCTCTTCCCCAGGTACTTGCGCATGCCGTCTGCTGGTTGCATTGTTGTGGCACTGCTATTCCTCATGGACACGTCATCGTGTGCTGACTCAGCGTAACACGCACGGACAAGTTTGGAAGTCTCCTTAGGGTAAGGGATGCATCAGGGGTGTATTGGGTGTGGCAGTTGTTTACGATGTATGCACACTGCCCCTGTGGATGTTTGGTTCCTCTGCAGACATGTCGCATCACCATGGTACACATGACATGCAGCTGGGTACACCTGAATAGATGGTCAGACTTGTTGACAGTCATCTGTGATGGGATTGTGGAATGTGATGATGGCATCAATGTGTGTTACACTGCCCTCGAACACATACAGTTTGCATTGGATTGACATGGTGTGGGACTTCCACATCAGCGGATCAATGGTGTATGGCAGTCTCTCCGTGAGCAGCAGGGTGTGTTTAGCTGTTAGCCGACACTTGTGTGCCAGTTCCATGGCTATCACGCATTTGTGCTGCAGAAGGGGGGTTCCTGTGTTGGACCCACATGTTACTCCACATGACCCGTTCATGTGTACTCCGAGTTGCCTCTGCAATACAGAATACATGACTAATAAAGGTGTCCCTATGCCTCCAAGGTGCCTCTTCTCAGTCAATGCTGGTGTGTTGACACGGTGCATCCGGCATGTCTGGCATGGTTTTCCGTGATAGTGGCTATGTGTCTATGTGTCGAGTAGCAAGATGCAAGCTGTTTGTGTGGGATTAGACTGTGTATTGTGCATGATGTCCATGACTGTGTGGGTATTGTGACATGTGCCATCCCCATGCATCCAACGTTGGCCAGGCCACCATTCTCTGCATCCACCTGACTCAAGCTTGCAGGACATGGTTCTGCCACCTGTCCACACATACCTGGGTGCCCCCCAGGACACTCCACATGATCCCTGACCTCTGCGCATGGCTGTCGCTGTACTCAAAATGTCTGTCGGTACGGTTGTGCGGCCACCCCCTCAGCTGGTTGGGCCCATCACGGGTGTGTATGGTGCTCCATGTCTGTCTTGCCTAATACAATGTGACCCATGTGTGTCCTGTGCCAGACTCAGGCCCCAGGGTGTGGATGGTTGAAGTCAAATGAGAACTCAGGCATGGTTAGACTTTACAACACACATGTAAGGTAATAATGCAATGAGTAGGCATCTTCTCTTTATGGTGTGACGTTTTATTTTGGTTGTGGTAGGGGGTGGGGGGGGTTTGACATGAGGGGCTTTCCGGGTGTGTGGAATCCAAAGTTCACTAGGGGAGTTGGTGTCCTTGCCATTTGAAATCCTCAGAGTCCATGCCACAGTCTTTGTCAACATTGGTCAGACAGTGACCAGCAAGTCCATGTGGCAGAGAATGTCTTTTGCTGCTGTGCTGCTGGTGCTCCAGTGGGCCAGGTGCCAGGCCAGGTGTCCTGGGAGATGGTGCTGTTGCGCCGACCCTCACGGTCTTTTCCGTGGACGACCCGCCCTCCTGCGGGGACCCTGGGAAGCAGGCCGTGACGATGTTTGGGATGCTCCTTCGGATGTCTCCTCCTCCTCCTCCTGATCCCTCCCTGTGGGTGGTGATGTTCTACGCCTGATGGCACAGGGAGGGTTGCCCATGTTGTTGGCCATCCGACGGAGTGTACTGTGAATTCCCGTGAACACCGTCACGAGCTCAGCCTGTCTGT
This sequence comes from Triturus cristatus, assembly GCF_964204655.1. Lineage (NCBI taxonomy): Eukaryota > Metazoa > Chordata > Amphibia > Caudata > Salamandridae > Triturus > Triturus cristatus. The sequence continues at coordinate 673,899,497 of NC_140590.1, forward strand.
CCTCCATCCGCCGTTGGTGTCGCAGTAGACAGGCATGTTGCTCCGCATGTTGCTGGGCCTGCTGGGTCTTGATCTCCTCGAGGATGGACACAACCTGGGCCATGCCCGTGGTGTCCTGCCGGTATGTATCCAGGATGTTTCGGACATGGGAGTATACCGGTTCCCCAGCCAACAGGTCAGGCTCGCGCCTCCGCCGTCCTCCACTCCCACCACCCCTGCCCACTTGCACCTGGCCTGCCCTTGTGGGCACATCGGGTCTCCGGGACCCCTGAGGGGTGGCATTGGCGTTGTCGCCTGCCTCCTCCTGGGTGCCCGGGACACCGTGTCCCTCCTGGCCAGCCTGGCTGCATTGTGGTGGTGGGGCAGGGATCCTGGGTGTCTCCTGGGGTGTGGCAGGAGTGAGGGTGGTGGTTGGCCCAGTTGTACCTGACGCAGGTGCTGCAGGTCGTTGGACACCAGAGGGGCCAGGTTGGTCGGGTTCGTCCACAGAGTGGTGAGAGTCGTCGCTGCCGGTGGCTCCGTCATCCCGCCGAGCTGGGTCCTGTGAGTCTTCCCCCCCAGTGTTGGGGGGTGATCCACGATGTTGACCTGTGTGTGAGAGAGACAATGTTAATTTTGTTCCATGCAACATCCATGTTTCATTGGTTTCTAAGTTGGCACATTTCCTCTGGGAATTTGGATATGTCTTGCATTCCACTCACAGTGCGTCAATTGTGACTGCAGTCAGCAGTGGAGTGGGCAGGTGTGGCGAGCCATGAATTGGCGCCTTCCGTGTTGCACTGTACGTGGGCACATGGAGTGGTTCCACACACTTAGATAATGCAGGTAGCTGTCGTTGTGCTCGTGCACAGGTTGTGACATGGCCCTGTGTTTTGCCATGGAGAAGAGGGGGGGTTCTGGCACTGGCCACCCTTGTCTACAAGCAGGCAGTCCACCTGCTGACGAGCAGACATTCCCACACTTCACAAGGCTGATTTGCTCTCCCTGTGTGGCCCTTTCTCGCTCCCTCTCTGTCCCCCTCTCCCTCCCTCTGTGTGTCAGCCTCCTCCCTCTGTCCGTCTCCCTGTGTCTCCCTCCCTCTCTCTCCCCCTCTCCCTCCCTCTGTGTGTCACCCTCTGTCACCTCAGCCCAGCTTCCTAGGCACACACTTTTTGCAGATCTTTGAATGGCCCTTGGCTTGTTGATGTGAGTTTGTTTCTGATCTCCAGGCAGCCATTGGGTGTAGTGTCTGTGTCTGCGCTGCTGCTGTGGTGGTGTGTGCTGCCACTCTTTCACAGTGTTGGCTGTTCATTAGCTGCTGTCATGTGCAAAAAGTGCCTTCACCCCATGTCTTAATGCAAGGCATGCGCCATTTGCTGGCAAGTCTTTCCTGTGTGGGGACACACTGTTTGTCTGGCTGTGACCTGGGCCATATGGGCAGAGGGCATTGTTGTCTGCTTCTGAGTTGCACTATGTGATTTTTGGGGCCCACACTCCCGCCATCCGGGTTACCGTGTCTTGTGTTGGTGTTTTCTATGGCCTGTGACTTGGCATTGTCCAGCTGGGTGCATGGGGCATGTTGGCGCCAGTGGCATGTGCGTGTTCATGGAGTGTGGTTGAGTCATGCGATAGCTTGGGGTGGTTGCGTGCCTGTTTGTGAGTTTGGTTGTGGATGACGTTCCCCCCATGTGAGGTGAGTTGTTTGTGTACTCACCCGGGTCTCGGAGTCCTTCTAATCCGTCGACTGCCACTACCGGCAGTATGGCCATCACCCTCTCCTCCCAGGGATGGTAGTGTACGGGTCTGCGGGGCGGCCCTCCTCCAGTGACGTTGGCCTGGTTGTGGTCGTCAGTCATTTTGGCTCGGACCCTACTCCGCAGATCGTACCACCTGGCTTGGCATTCCTGCCTGGTCCTTCTGGTGGCCGCAACAGCATTGACAGCATCGACAATCCTCTGCCACATGGCTGTTTTATCGGAAATGCTGGTCTGTCTGACCAATGTTCCAAAGAGGTGTGGCTCGACTCTGAGGATTTCGTCGACAAGGACCTCCAACTCTCTGCTAGTGAACTTTGGATTCTTGTTAGTGGGCATGGTGAGGGGTGTGGGTGTGGATGGTTGGGGGGGGGGTGGGTGTGGATGGTTGTGGGTGTGTGGGTGTGGTTGTGCAGGTGTGTGTGTGAATGTGATGAGGGGGTGTTTGTGAAGGTGTGTGTGTGAAGGTGTGCAAGTGTAAGGTGTAGTAAAGGTTCAAGTATGGTGCTGTAGGTTGTCTGTGGGGTCTGGCAGCAGTGAGTCTGTTGCAAAGGCTCATGGTTTGTGTGTGTGGGCCCTTTTTATTGGTCCATTGGTGGGTGTGGCTGTGTTTGAAGTTTGGGTGGGTGTGTTATAAGGAGTGGTTGTGTTTTGGGCCTCTGTTTTGGATTTTGGCAGTTGCAGGTCAGTGATTGTGTTGTTTTTGTGCTTGTTGGACATGTTTAGTGGCTTTGTGCCATTCGAATGGTGTATTCCTGTATTGTTTTGCTTTGTCCTGGTTGTGTATGTGCGTTTTTAACGTGTGTACGGTGTGTACTTCGGGCATTTTGTTGTACAGTGCTGTCCTTGTGTCTGGCTTGGTATGACTCGTACATGCACGATGTTGTGTGAAGATGCTGGTGTTGGGGCCTGGGGTGCGCTACGTACTTAGACTGTTGGTGTGGGGGTACGCTCCATGCATACGCGGGTGAGGGTACGGGTTGTACTTACACTGTTGGGGTGGGGGTACAGTGCGTACATACGCGGTTGGGGTGGGGGTACGCTCCATGCATACGCGGTTGGGGTGGGGGTACGCTCCATGCATACGCAGGTGAGGGTACGGGTCGTACATACACGGTTGGGGTGGGGGTACGCTCCATGCATACGCGGGTGAGGGTATGGGTCGTACATACACGGTTGGGGTGGGGGTAGGCTCATTGCATACGCGGGTGAGGGTACGGGTCGTACATACACGGTTGGGGTGGGGGTACGCTCCATGCATACGCGGGTGAGGGTACGGGTCGTACTTACACTGTTGGGGTGGGGGTAGGGTGCGTACATACGCGGTTGGGGTGGGGATACGCTACATGCATACGCGGTTGGGGTGGGGGTACGCTCCATGCATACGCGGGTAAGGGTATGGGTCGTACATAGACGGTTGGGGTGGGGGTACGCTCCATGCATACGCGGGTGAGGGTACGGGTCGTACATACACGGTTGGGGTGGGGGTAGGCTCATTGCATACGCGGGTGAGGGTATGGGTCGTACATACACGGTTGGGGTGGGGGTACGCTCCATGCATACGCGGGTGAGGGTACGGGTCGTACATTCAAGGTTGGGGTGGGGGTATGCTCCATGCATACGCGGGTGAGGGTACGGGTCATACTTACACTGTTGGGGTGGGGGTACGGTGCGTACATACGCGGTTGGGGTGGGGGTACGCTCCATGCATACGCGGGTGAGGGTACGGGTCGTACTTACACTGTTGGGGTGGGGGTAGGGTGCGTACATACGCAGTTGGGGTGGGGGTACGCTACTTGCATACGCGGTTGGCGTGGGGGTACGCTCCATGCATACGCGGGTGAGGGTACGGGTCGTACATACACGGTTGGGGTGGGGGTACGCTCCATACGTAGGCGGGTGAGGGTACGGGTCGTACATGCACGGTTGGGGTGGGGTAGGCTCCATGCATACGCGGGTGAGGGTACGGGTCGTACATACACGGTTGGGGTGGGGTACGCTCCATGCATACGCGGGTGAGGGTACGGGTCGTACTTACACTGTTGGGGTGGGGGTACGGTACGTACGTAGGCGGGTGAGGGTACGGGTCGTACATGCACGGTTTTAGTGGGGGTACGGTACGTACATGCACTGTTGGGGTGGGGGTACGGTACGTACATGCACTGTTGGGGTGGGGGGTACGTTCCATACATTCACGGGTGGGGGTACGTCTCGTACATGCACAGGTGTACATACACGGGTGGGGATTCGACTCGTACATTGGAGGGATGGGGGGAGTGTTGGGCACGTATGCGGGCTCATTTCTCCATGGTTGCTATGGGAGTTCGGTGCGGACGGTGTATTTTCCATACGGTTGTGACATTGGACGCACGGGATGGATCGTAATTGCGCGGTCGGACTTTACTTTTCACATTTGTACGGTAAATCGTCCGAGGATGTGTCGGACACATTTTCCGACCCGAGGACGTGTGGGGAATTATTCCCAATGCGATTCATATGGACTTTTTCCCATGCGAATCGTGATTGCCAGTTTGTACGGCACTTGTACGATTCGTACGGTAAAAGGACCGGATACGAGTCGTACGGGGAATTTTTTTGCCGGATCGTGATCGGCACCTAAATGTTAGAAATGTTAACATGTATTTACTTCAATGCAGCTGAGGGCAGCACGACCTCGGTTTGTCATCTCTTGCCTCCTATCCTAATACTAGTATTTAGACTTTGGTGTCAATGTGGTGAAGATAATTTTCCATTGGCTTGATTGGACCATAATGTTCAGCAGAATAAGACATGGCAACCTTATCAGGTTGATAAAACATAACATGTGAAACCTATAAATATCATTAGATACTAATGTATGGTTCCCCTGCTAAACCAAAAATATCATGGAACAACACAGCAAATGAGCATAACACTGTAAAACAATTAAATGAAATGTAAATTCTTAGAGCAACAGTATTTGCATTAGCCCATGGGAACAAAGGGGCATATTTTACTGCCCTTGCGCTACGCAATGGAGCGCAAGAGAAACACAACTCTTAAGTAAGACTTATCAAGCCACGCAAGACCACCTTGCATGGGCCTGCAGAGGCTTGATAAGTCTAGAGTAACGCAACACAGTGCAAATCACTGTGTTGCATTATTCTGCCCCAGGGAGGTGTTCCATGGGTGGCGCATAGGTGTTCCTTCGCATCCACCAATGGATTTTGGCACATTCCCAGATTCACCAACACTGGTAAACCTGGGAAGGCATCCATATGCTATCTTTAGTTCTCAGCACACATAGAAAGAAGAATATGCCTCAGGGGATTTTTTGTGCAGCAAGTTGTCCCATCCTGCACCAAAACAATCCTGCTTAACAATGCAGACACGCTAGCACCAAGGTGCAAGGGTGCCTGCGTTGGCACTAGGCAGCCAATGCAAGGAAAGGATGGGAATGCATTGTATTATGTTAAACATGGTCCATTCCTGCCCTTTCTCTTTCATGCAGTGCAGCAAGGTGGTCTGCTGCTCTGCACTGCATGTAGGCTAAATAAATATGCCCCATAATGTGTGCGAACCATCCGAGGTGTCTCTTTCCATCCTCCAAAGGCTGTATGAGCAGCGGCATAGAGTAACATTCAAATAATACAAGCTCTGCTCATAATCAAAGTTGACATTTAAAAAATAGCTTTGCAGTATTTACCTAACCCAATTTGGGTACAGGCATTGTCCAGAAAAAGATTACGCTTGTCCCTCCAATCATAGCTTCCTTCTAGTCATGAGCCCCTAGCTTCAAGCGGAAATCAAGGAGGTCACATGCTTCTCTCTCCTATAAAAATAATGACGTGCCTTAGTGAATGGGGTCTCCGAGGCCAAAAGCGGTCTTGGGAGGAGGGCCCCGTGCCCCTCTCTCCCTACAAAATGTACTGGGACTTACGATGGGGTCCCCGGGGCTAAAAGCAACCCGGGGGGGGGGCAAGGGTTGGTTGCCTTTGGGGGGGTTGGCCATGGGGACTGGCCACAGACCAGGCTTTGTGGCCAACTCACGCTGCACATGGCTAAAGGCTGTGTGTAGCCTGGGATTGGCTGCTGAAGGCCAGGTGCAGAGTGGGGTTGGCTGGAATGCTGGGGTTCGCCACAGGGCCTGAGGGGGCCCACGTTATAGTTACCTTAGGGCATGAGTTATAGTACCTTGAGATAACTATAACTGCTGGATTTCTATGGTTTTTTATGTGTGTAAAATCTGAACCTAACCATAACGTCCCTGTAACCTTTGGTTTTTTTAGAGGGTATATATATATAAGTGTGTGTGTGTGTGTTTGGGTATGTGTGTGCACCTATGCACATAATGAAAGGGGGTTTCACTTACCTGATATATGCTTACATTGTTGTTGTAAAGGCATGCATGGTAAAGGCATATGTGTGGTAAAGACTTGTGTGGAAAAAGCAATGCTTGTTAAAGGCATTGTGTGATAAAGGATGTGTGGTAAAGGCATGCATGGTGAAAGCTTGTGTGGTAACATCATACATCAATAAAGATGATACATAACTCCTATTAATTTAATCTACCAAACAGAAAGCAGAATAAAAGCGGTATCCTTAAGAAGGCAAGAATAAACCCATTAACCAAAAACCTACTGACCCTGGAATCTGGACAGCAGTGGTTCCTCCTTTAGGTGAGAGAAGCACCAATCCCCCTCTGTGAGCGCAGCAATGTAAGCATAAATAAAATGAAATGATCATTACAAAATTATTGTACAGTGCTGAAGCAAACCACAGGTCCAGCCATTGCGTTAGGGCAACAGGGTCATTCCTGCTGATTTATAGCAGGGGTCCTGACTGATCTGACGTTTAAAGTATGCATGTCTTGCGAAGGCCAGTCTGACATGCGAACTTTAGACCACTCCAAACCAAGCTGTGCTAGATAGCAGTGTGGACACAGGACTCCAGTCTCAAAAGGAGTGCTGCATTAGCCTGCTTCAACCAATCTGGTCGTTTTTCTCATGATAATTAGTTTTATAAAAAGCATGAAAGCAGCTTCTGGATTGATAAATTGCATTAGTTGGCTCTAGTCACACTGGGGCCCCGGGATTGGAGCAGATATATGCTTAGAGAGAGGAGGCGTGCAGAGGATGGAAAGGAAGGAGAGAATTGTTCAAAAGAAAGGCTAGGCGACATATGAAGTTTAAAGAGTAGGTCAGTTTTCATGCATGTTTTTTTAGGAATATTTTGGAGGCTTTATGAGGTAGAATGCACAAGGAAACAGCATTATTTGCATTATTTGCATGTGTTACAATACCACTGTTCAGCAAGAGAACCCTAGCATGCACACACACCTTTACCACCCATAGGAACATAATTTTCAGTTTAATTTCCCCATAAAATCTGATGGAAAACACCTTCCAAAACAGGAATGCTGTATTTTAAATGTCTATGCTATAGATGCTCCTTCCTTTTCTCTCTTATAATCTCGACAGGATGAAGGAGAACAGAGTCTGTTTTAGGGAGTTGGTGTTAAGTAATGCTTAAAAGAACACATAGCACTGGGTCCTCGTCCAACATGGAGCACCCTCAAAATAAGCATAATGTTGCATCTGTCTGTAATTTAGCATTCCTATAAGAGCCAACAAACCACACAAATTTATGGACCTGCCCAGAGACTTCCTCACCTGAGCAACAGAAACTGCAGTCTCACCCTCATACTCATCATCTACAGATCTGCAGTGCTCAGGAAACGCAAGTAATCAGGAACGCCTTCATAATACAACCTAACTGAATTTCCAATGGGGGCCTTGTCTTCATTGCTCCTCACTTCACTGTGGTATTCTCCCTCAAGTCATAGAATGCATGCAATACACTACCACTGCCTGGCGGGGCATTCCCACCCGTCACCTGCTACATGTTGCCAATGTTCACTTAGTTACTGAAAACATCGCAAGTTGAGAGCAAACATCTAGAAATGGGGACGCCTGAGAGCTGGAGAGCAAACTTACATAACAAAATGCTAACTGTCAATTAAATTTGGTCAAACTTAATACAGCCAAGCACAGTAAAAAGAGCACACAGGGCTGACAAATTCACTGTCCAGGAAAAAAATTAATAGGCAAAAGGGCTGCTGCATACCAAGATGGGAGACAAACACACCGGCCGTGCGAATCTCGATAAGCTACCTGTTAACATATGAATAGTGCCGGGGAATGAGACTGCCCACAGCTTGCCACACAAATATGTGGAACTTGCAAATACAGATACACAAAACAGCAAGTTATTTGATATATAGAAAGAAATGATAAGTCAATCATGATTTTGATACTCGCAGTCCCATTTTGTGGCCAAATCTTGGTTTTTACTCCTGAATTGTGGTGCTTGTTGTTCTGTTTTAATAATGGGGCATGAAAACTATATGTACCAGAATGCAAAAAGTACATACAGGAAAAGTATGCACTATTCACACTTGTCATGGAGGGACTTTAAGATTCCGGGATCTTAACACCTACGTCATAGATACATGGTCAATGTGAAGAAACAGAAAGGCATGGAGATGCAGAGATATTTAATGGAAGTGAGGTGCTGGTAGTAAGGTGCCTGGGGACCAAGATGGCAGGCAGAGGCAATTATAGTGGGAAGACAAGAGGGGAGACAAAGATGAGGAGGAGAGCAAGAAAAAGTGCTGTAGGCGGGCACGAATTGTGAAACAAAGGAGTGGCACTAGCTAGTAATCTCTAACCCAAGGATAGTTCCCAATGGTTTCATACTATACAGCCTTGACCAGGCCTTGACAGCTCATAGAGTTATTTTTTACCAGCTAATGCCAATGATTCTAAAAATAACGTGGTTGAATTTGTATCCAAATGAGGCTCATTTAGGATAAGGTCATTAGTCCAGCATATACCTTGCAGTTATAGAATGATCTAAGAAGAGTAAAAATAATAAACAAGAAAGGAGGAGATGTTTTAAGGAAATGTGCTACATTGCTTAGTTTTAAGTCTATAGCTCATAGGATCTCCCTAAGTAAACTTTGGACTACTCTGTCTCACTACCATGAGCATCAAGTAATAAAAGTTGTACTTTGTTCCCAGTGTGTTAGTCTCCAGTAGCAGACTCCAGGACACCAGAAGTAAAAGATAATTTTTATCACATTTTGAGCCTAGCAGCATCTGATTGCCTTGGGTCCCTTCAATCCCGATTTCTCACAGTGAAGTATAAAAAGTGTAGAGCATCATACGATTAATGTAGTTAGGGGTTACATGTAAGGAGAGGTTTATGATTTGGTTAGGTTTATGGTTATACCTTATGATGTGGAAATATGGTAGACTTTACAACTAGAGTTAACATTAATTATTAAATAATATGTGATACTTTAGAATTATAGGCTTTTTTGGTTTTGCACAAGTATTAGATGTCTCTCAGAGTATTCAAAGTCAATACATCATAAATATGGAATTTCGTGTAAAACTTGCTCCCTTAATGTTATGGCTTTCTATTTGGTCAAAATTAGAAACTCTCCTTAATCAGGATGTGATCACTGATTGACTTCGGCATGATGATACAAGTAATATTCCATGGCTGGTATTTGTAAAAGATCAATTTATCCAATTAGGGAGAACAGAACATTTTAACAGCCCTCAGTGTATTACTCCCTCAGTCAAAGCAAGTGTTAAAGCAGAATTCCTCAGCATGTTCATGAGGAGAAGAGAAGCTCTGGAGTCTAGCAAGAGGAGGGTGGTTGCTCATCAACTTTTAACTGCCGCAGTCTGGATAGGGCCTTATTTATATTTTTCAACTCATGGGCATCATAGGGAGTATCTGGTCAGATTTACATTTAATATAGCCCATTTCTTGGTTTCTTATCCCAAAGATGTCTTCGGAGAATCGGATCTTGCGCACTGTCCATGTGATTCAGAGTCTGTGCAATCTACTCAGCATTTTTTCTTTTTCTGCAAGCTTTACACTCTACCAAGAAAATTGTTTTTAATCCCCCGTTTTAGATCTCTCAATATAAAACATGTAGGCCATCTTTATTTTATCGTCAATTACTGCAATCAGAACTGGTTTGTATAATGGTTTATAAATGTAATTAATTAGAAACCTGGTGTGCAATTAGCTTACAGTAATGCAATGTCTTGTGGAATCAATTTTTTGGGCATGCTGTTCCCTTTTATTCTATGTTTTTATCCGATTTATTTTAAGTATAATTAAAATGGAAGGCAAATGAACTGTTTGATGTGGCAGGGTATGTATTTATGGTTTTATTTGTAGCCTTTTGATAAAACTATCCTTCTTTTAAGCACAATTGACTTTATAAACTGATTTTTACAGCCTGGTCAAGTTGTTGTTATGTATGATTGTATGTGTACAGATGATCTCTGTGTTATGTATTTTTTTAGGGTTTTTTACCTGAACAAAATTTCATTGTCTCATAAAATAATAATACACTCATATGGGCTTTAAATTAGCCTGCTTGAGCCGTTGCTTTGTTGAAGCATTATTCCCACGTTGGATCAACCCACAGAGCAAAAGCATACATAATGGGGGTCCGTGGGTCAGCCCCCTGTGTTGGGGGAGGTGGTTTCATTTTCGTCATGGCACCTCAAAGTGTGGATTAAAAATAAATGATGCACTCAGCATTTGTTTGTATTAATTTATCTTGTATTCTCACAGTCTTTCTCATGAGAAGCTCCTACCATCTGATCGTTAGTCTGGTTCATGAAAATTAACAGTTTCGATTATTTGGGTTGTGTAGAGTGCGTGTGATTTATAGATTTTAACATTTCATGCTCCAAGGTTGATTGAGGGCAGATGCTCTGGTCCATTGAAACAGCAATCGTCGATTATTGTTTTGCTTTTAGACTTTTAGGCCCCCAGAAGTGTTGCATTGTAGTTTACAGATGGTGAATTGTATGCAGGAAAACATCTGTGCTAAGTGAGCAGGAGAGAGCTGGACTGGTCCTCACTCAATGACCCCAGGCACCAGAAGTAAAAGAAAAGACTATCTAGAGGGACTAAGGTGGAGCATGGCCCAACACTGACCTGGTGATTCGACTACACAGCGCAAATATGCTGAATACCATGTAGGTACATTTTCCACCATGTGATAAGCTGTGAGTAGAATGCCAGCAAACCCCTCACCTACCTCTCTGTGTATGCTTGAGATGAGGAATTAAGATGGCAATCAATAAAACGAACTGTAGCATGCTTCCATTGAAAGGGACTCCTTTACAAGCCCATTGCACCGTCGGTGCGTCACTTTTTTTAGACGCGTGATTTTTCATGGCCGTGTAAATATGGGCCTCTTAATGCATAACTCAATGTGAAAAGGGAGTTCCATGGGTGCTGCTGTGGGTGTTCCCACACAACATCCATGGAACCTGACACATTCTCAGATGTGCAAAGTGTTGTAAACCTAGGGGAGGTGTAGGAGTGTCGCAACGAGGAAAAATAGTTTTATTTCTCCTCGTTTTTTGCTCTTTTTATGTGTGCTGCATTCTACAGCGTGGATGGCGCTTGGCTGGAAGTGTGCTGGCAGTGTGCTGGTGGTGTGCATGGAGAAAGGCTGGCTGGTGATGTATGTGGATGGCGCTTGGCTGGTGTTGTGAATGGACAGTCGCTTGGCTGGTGGTGTGTGTGGATGGCACTTGACTGGTTCTTAGCTGCTGGTGTGGCTTGAGTGGATCCTTGTGATGCTTGTTATGTGAGAGTTGCTATCAGACCTGCTGAAGCGACGGAACAGAGACACAATATCAGAAAAGAGGACATCCATAAAAACAGGAAGAGATGGTGTTTTGAGATTGGGCATTTTTCAAATTTGGTGCCAGTTGTGACAACACATAGGCATTCAGATATGTTTTTTTGGAAGAGAATCACATGGAGTGAATTTAAGAGATGGAGCTCATGAAATGTTCTGTGTCCTGAGGAGAACCCTCAAAGATTTGCGTCAGGGTTCAAAACGCGTCAACGGCATTTTTCCGGCCAAATAAGTATGCAATTTTATGTGTTACCGCTGTGGCTCACAACAAAGTATTTAAAAAAATATACATTTTGGCGTGGGCCAATTAGGGTCACTATTTGGCCATTATCTCTGCTAATACCTAGCTACTTTTTCCAGTAAGATAGTAGTAAGGGGTATTATGACACTATTGAGGTTAGAAACTGTTCAGAACCTGAGCCAAAAACTTTTTTAATGTTGTATTTGTCTTATGTAGTACATGTATTATGTCATGTGATTTGTACGTTATGTTCATTGTTGTTATTTGTGTGATTCCTGTGTATATTGAATAATCAGGAAACCATTTTATGCATCAAATTTTCAAAAAAACATTCAAAGAAACTTTATTCAAAGAACAAAAATTGAAAACAATTCAAAAATAAAGAATTCAGCTTGTGGATTATAGCAATTCCTTTTTGTGATCTTGTTGTGAATAACTGGTTAGATAAGAATCAGTACTGGCATTTCTCTTGTTGCTGAGTGGATCCACAGCATTTAGATTGTGTAATAGCGCTACGCAAATTGCACTTCGCGAGCTACGCGAACTGTGTAGAGCCCTGTGCAAAATGCTGTTCGCACTGATTGCACAGTGCCGGAGGCATGTCCGCACTGTGCAATCATTGCAAACCGCATCTTGCACAGTGCAAGTGTTTGTGTTCTGCCTCTCGAGTAGATTTGTACTCGAGCGGCAGCTTTCTCAACGCGGACTGGTAGTTTCTCATCGCGAGCGGTCGCGAGCATATTCAACCACTCGCAATGAGAAACCTGACCTCCCCGCGTTGAGAATCTCACCAGGAGGTTTATTTTCCATGCTTGCGATCGGCAACTTGATGTTGCTGATCGCGAATGAGGAAAAAGTCTCGATGGGATGTTATTTTGCTCGCTCGCGGTCGCCAACTCAACGTTGAGGACCGCAAGCAAGCACAAAATGCCCGCTACGTGTTTTTGCACTGTGCTACGTGCAATTCGCGTAGCGCGTAGTTGCGCAAACTATGCAACCGTAGCGTAGTCCTACACCCAGGGTTATTTATTACCCAGAATCTCCTGCAGCCCTCACATTTAGCTAAAAAGTCACACTTTCCTCAAATTTCTGTGTGAAAAAGTTGTGGGATCACCGTACCAGCACAAATTTCCCACCACCCAGCGTTCCCCTTGATCTTCTAATAAAAGTGATACCTAACTTGATTGGGTGCCCACAGCAGAGTCAGCCTAAATATATATAAAATTAAAAACTGAGGGGGAACCAAAGTGGGTCCAAAAGGGCAGGTTTGTTTTATTAAGCTTTTAGTCTGTGTCTCCTTTGATCACCCACACAAGTGAGGTATCATTTTTATCGGGAGATGGAGTGGGATGCTGGGTGGTGGGAAATTTGTGACAGTGTAGAGAGCACACAATTTTCCCACTCAGAACTGTGAGGAAAATGTGACTTTTTAGCTACCTTTGAAGTTTGCAGGGGATTCTGGGTAAGACAATTTTTGGTGAATCTCTGCAAGCCACACCTCTCTGGACTCTCCCAGGTGCCTAGTATTCAGAAATGTCGGGGTTTGCTAGGTTTCCCTAGATGGCCACTGAGCCCAGGACCAAAAACACAGGTGACCCCCCATCTATCAGGAAAGATGTTTTGTCAAGGGGGGCACCTACCAAACACAGACATTTCTGAAAACTAGACACCAGGGGGAGTTCAGGGAGGTGTGGCTTGTGTTGATCCCTCAGCATTGTCTTACCAAGAATCTCTTGCACACCTCATATTCAGTAAAAAGTCACATTTTCCTAACATTTCTGTTTGGGAGCACTGTGCCAGCACACATTTCCTACCACCCAGCGTTACCCTTATTCTCCCAATAAAAATGATACATCACTAGTGTGGGTGCCCAATGCAGCGTCAACCTAAAAATGTATAAAAAATGTGCATATACAACATGCAGTGATACTGGCATATTGTTAGGACCTAGCTTCCATAGACAACGCGTTTTTTGCTTTGCTAATAACTTTTGCGCCGTTTGGCGAATGTTCATGAAATTTTCAAAACCAATATGCCAATCACTTCAGTTGCTGTCTGGAAGATTTCATGATGATTTGTCAAGCGGGGGCCTAGAACAAGTGGGGTCCTAAAACACATTTTCCCCATCCAATTATCAGTAGGGATTTTGAACACAACTGCAGCCCAAACCACTGAACGGAATTGCACCAAATTTCGCAGATAGCTAAATTTTGGTCTATTGACGTGGAGGGTCTATGAATTCAACAGATCTCAAGTCCCAAGAAAAACCATAAAATAAGACAAGGGTGCAGGGTAGGTATACCCTGACCCCATAGGCCTGGTGGTGGAGTGCCACAGGGACCACGTCCAGGGCCCAAACATTTTCCTTTCTAAAGGTTCCTGTGAATCCATGGAGGATCGGCAGATCTACTGGAAAACATTTTTAAAAAGCCAAGCACGGTTACCTGCACTTGTATTTACTAGCCCCCCTAGGTGGGCCAGGTCCTGGGAGGGGAATTAATAATTATATAATGAGGGAGGGGAGCGCACACAACCCCCTCCCAGGCTGATGTGGGCCTTGGGGACCCCTTCCCCATGGGCCCAACCATAAAAGGAAAACAGGGAGGCAGGACACGCCGCCCCGCTCCTGGCGATAATTTTGCCCCCGAAAAACCCATTCCTGGGACCCATCCACTTTTAAAAATGGGGAAGTGGCTGTGCACCCCACCTTCTGGGCCGATTCCTGCACTGGGCCCTTCCTCAGCATATGGCCCCCTCTGTATGCACTGGAAGCCCCATTGCCTGGGGCCTGGCCATGCACCTAATGGTGAGGGGGACCTCTTGGCTCCTTTCCTGGAGCCATAAATGGCCCTGGGGACACCACCCCCTAGGCCGGCTGTGCTTGCTCTCGCTTGGCAGAAGCAACTTCAAAATTTCTGTCAAGCGAGAGCAAACACTAAGTCCACTCCCAGTGGGCAGGAGCATTAAAAATGCTCCCACCTGCTGGCAGTGGTCTTTTCATCTGTTTCCCTTTCTGCATTGAATAATCAGCCTGGACTGTCTGGCTGCATGACCCCCTCTTGGATTGGCTGCCTTTGGGGACTTGAAGGCCAGGCCCTGTGGCCAACCCCCCTCTGTGCATGTCCGAAGACGGTGCACAGGGTGGCTTGGCCCATGAGGTTGATTAACTTATGGTAATTAAATAAAAAACAAGTTTACAGGGACATCATAATTAGGAAATAGAATTAAAAAAACTTGGAAACTCACTGAATAAACCAAAGGTTACAGGGATGTTATAGTTAGGTTCAGATTTTACACATAAAAACCATAGAAATTCAGCAGTTATAGTCATACTTTTCTCAATAAACTATAACTCATGCCCTAAGGTAACTGTAACTTGCTCCCTCACCATACACTGCTGAGCACCCCACATATTACATCAGTCATGACATCTTCTATGACATCATTGATAATATCACTGCAACATTTGCAATAAAATTGTTGGTGAGAAAACTGTGCAAGTTATAGTTACCCTAGGGCATGTGTAATATTTTATCAAGATAAGTATAACTATTAACCCTGGGCGTTACACTACGCTTCGCCCACGTAGTGTACGTAGCGCTGCCTTCTTCGCAGTTTTCGAAGTAGGCGAAGCAGGCAGCACTACACACACGCCAGGGCGAAGCGTAGCTGCCTGCCGCCCGCCACTCGCCTCCCGCCCGCCCTCCTTTTAAATCATATCTTGCATGTTAAATAATTAAAAGTAAAGAGACTTACCTGGGGCTCCCTCTTCCTCGTTTTCAACTTCTTGTGACAAATGCGCATGCGCGGACGCCCACGCATGCGCATTTCTTGCAAGAGTAAGTTAATGTTGGTTCAATGTTGAAAACATAGTGTCAAAATGGCTGTATCATTTACTCTGACCTAGCAGCAGCAGGACAGTCCTTTGTTTATGTTGAATGCACAATTAATCACATGATGTGTATTTAAAATATGGGAAAGTATACGTAACTTGAACCGTGAACAAGGATCCTCGGCTCTGAAATGCGTCGGGTGTTTTGCTGCATTAACCACAAAACAAAGCTCACGCTGATAACTGTATTGGAGTGGAGGCCCATCTCCCTCAGTTGCCGCACTGTGTGTGATTCGTTAGGAGAGTGGATTTTTGGGAGAAAAAATATATATATACATATATATATATATATATGCGTTCAAGGATCTCAGCCAAACGGCGTACGCCTGCCTCCTGCTGCCGGTGGCAGCCTTTGTAGAAAACAGTTCTTTCAATGCGAAAGAAAGCGGCACATCAAAGTTATATCCAGAAGGTTTTTATTGTGCAAAAAAAGAGAGAACAACGCGTTTCAGCCTGTCGGCTTTCGTCAGTTCAAAGGTCATAACGCGGCATCACTGTTAAATACGTTCAAAGTCAAATTCAATGTGTGGTCAATTCAGAAGGCATAATGTATACACAATATATACAGCTATGTACACTGTTCAAAACTATACACTGACCAAGAACTGTAAAAATAGCAGGTTCTTGTATGCAACATTTTTTGTGTGTTTCAATAAAGCACTTTTCATTCATTTCAATAGGACCCATGCCGCAACAGCATACAAATGTACATAACGTACGAACAATCTGTCAAGGTTTTCATTCCATAATGATGCATGAATTGAGGGCCATGAGGAATGATGAAAAATACTGCATCAAGGACAATTTGACCAAAGATCAAAGAAAAACGTTGGAGGATCTATTGTCCAACTTGACACTAGTAATTAAACCCTCCGACAAAGGGGGAAATGTTGTAGAAATGGACACCATTTCCTGCAAAGTGGAGGCTATGCGACAACTTAATGACTCCACGTGCTATGAGGAAATTACCTGGAGTACCTATGGGGATACTGTCACATGGTATCATGAAATGCTACAAAATTGGTGGCAAGCTGGTCTAATTGAGGATGATGAATTGAAATTTTTGAGGACCAATAATCCCCGGATTCCTAGTTTGTACTTACTACCAAAAGTACACAAGCATGCCACTAGACCTCCCGGGAGGCCCAATGTTTCCTCAAATGGTGGACTGCTGGAAAATACATCAATTTACTTGGATCACTTCTTGGCCCCCTTTGTGTAGGACCTGAGATTGTACTGCAGAGATAGTACTGATTTCCTCAAGAGGATACACAATGTCAAATGGGACAAGGGCTTTCTACTTATCTCCTTAGATGTATGCTCGTTGTTTACCTGCATTGATCAGAACAAAGGAGTAGAAGCATGTCTGTACTTCTTGCAATGCAGATACATTGAACTGTATGAAAACACGGTGATGTTAAAACTCATGATGTTGTATTGCCTTAATGAGAACATTTTTCTTTTTGGTTAGCATAAGGGCTTTCGAAGTTAAATGCCATCTTGCCACTTTGCTGCTTTTCCACAAGACACTATAGGTAGCTGTTATTACAGGAAAAACTGCTTGCTTGCTTTTTATTCACTTGAGAATGGTCTGTTGTTCACATCCCTAAACGTGCACCGCGACCTTAGTCTGAACACTGTGTGCAGAAGCTGTCAAGGTCGAATAACAATGTATGCTGTTGAATTCAGGTTGATTAGCCCACGCTCTAGACACAACAAGCTCACAGCTGCAAATATCTGAAACTCGGGTGCCTTTAATATTGCATTTTGCATGCATAATTCAAACACTTGGAGAAAACCTTTCCAGACACAGAGAGCAGAGCTGATCCTGTGATGTGATTCACCTAAGCTGATCTTTGAGGTATGGGGTTCCCCATTCAAACCTGGAGACCTTCTATTAGTTTATAAAACTAGTTTACTAGCCAAGGGAGGGTAGTTCACAAAGTATTATAGGACTTGTTTTCCACTATGATTTTTAATATGATTTCTCCCTTCATTTTCTATGGTATTGTAACAATGCTGATGGTTTTATTTTTAATCATTTGTCTGCTTATGTTAGCCAAAGTACTGCACCTTAGAGCACGTAGTTAAAAATAAAAAATGTTAAACTTTTCCGTGTCTCTGATTACTCTTGTTGTGGACTGATATGAGAATAATAACGAAAAGGTGTTTGTGATTCCCACCATTCCTGAGAGTACTCTAAGTCGCTTGTTCTGGGTTGTCTAATGATTGAGATGATAGCAAGAACAAATGAGACACTGATGGTAGTCGGATAGGGGTTCTGGGTGCTGAGGTGAGTTTTTTGGTACACCTCAATTTACTGAGGTCCTGGTTTCCTGTGCATAGTTCTGTGCATGAGCAGAATCCCCGCAACATGGCGCACCTAGCATTTTAGTCTCATGATTGAGACGCCTTAGTAGTGCTTATATTTGTCCACAACACCCTCACTCTTGTTTCCGGTTCATGGGAGTGACGGTTTAAACCTACCTAAATAGTTAATATATAGGTTCTCTCAAGCTTGACAATTAAAAAGGTTTCATTTTATCTTATACCCTTTTTGTGCTACGGTTTAAAATAGATTGTTTTTCTTCTCTGTGCTTATGGCTGAAGTCGCTATTGCAGCGCATAGTTGCGCACCTCTCTGGCTTCATTTGACGCAGTTCGGGGTGCCTGACGATGGGATGTCTATTATCTTTGTAGTGAGTATTGATGCATTGTTTCCCTATGAGCTGTTTTACTCTTGGGTT
The DNA here is from genome assembly GCF_964204655.1 of Triturus cristatus. Taxonomy (NCBI): domain Eukaryota; kingdom Metazoa; phylum Chordata; class Amphibia; order Caudata; family Salamandridae; genus Triturus; species Triturus cristatus. The sequence goes on from NC_140590.1 coordinate 673,917,837, forward strand.
ACTTTGCCGGAGGTGAATGCGGAAGATAAGACATTTCACACATACAATCTTACTGCGGTCCCAGCAAATTACACGCCGTATAGGATGCAGGAAATTTCCATTTCTGCTTGGCAGCACCGTATTTGATTCAATAGCGCCCTACCCCACACCGTTACACCGGTTTGTTTGGGTCCCTTGTCTATTCCAGGGGCCACTTGGCCATTCTTGGCTGGGTTCACACCACATCCACGTTATTTGCAAGCCCTGGTGGATGACTTACGTCAGCTCCATACCGCCTTGATAACGGTACATAGGGCTTTAGTGCAATACGTCTCTCGCAACGTTCAGGTGGGGGCACCTGGGGCTGCGGCACAACCAGCTGGCCCGGCCGGGTTTACTATTAGTCCCGTCATGGTTAATTCGGTAATGGGCAAGTGCCCTCAGAATAAGGACTATATGCTTTATTGGCTTGCTGAGAAATTTTACCAGCTGGAATCGGTATTTCCAAGTTCTACTCCTGTGGAAAAACACAGGATCCTTACCATTAGTTTGCAGAAAGACTTGGTCCCAGAGGTAACTGATTGTGAGAACTGGGGTAAAGTGTTTGCAGCAGTCTACTCGAAGTGCTTCGGCACCCCGTCAATGACTGTACTGCCCTCCGTGAGCAAGCGTGTTCAGGATAAACACGGTCCGGAGGCGGCAGTCGAGTTAGGAATGAGTCTTGTCAGTGTGTTCGACCTAGTTGCTAATCTCATCCTTGCTAACGTCAAGGGAGATGCGGTTAACTTTCAGGTGTCAAATGCCCTGCGCCTCGTCAACGACATCGATAAACCCCGGCAGTTACCGAAAATTATTGCGGAGGCTTATAAGACCATTGGCCGCAAAAGTTTGAGCGTTAAGCCTTTTGCTAAAATAACAGCGCAACCGCAGACTCAGACGGTTACGTCTACTTAAGACGACCGTCCAGCTTTTCCTAAAGAAAATTGGAAACCTTAGAAACAGGGGAAGCAGCAACAGAAACAGGGGTCTCGTCCCACGTCACCGGTACAAGTGACTACTGAACGCACATATGAATTGCGCGATCGTCCTAGAATTAGGTCTCCTGATAGATTTCAGGTTATTGAACAACGTTCTCCTCGTTCTTCACAGGAAACATCGGTCTCACAGTCCAGTGGAGGAGAATGTGGCAAAGGTCGGGGTGCCCAACAAGGATGTGAGCAACCCTGACCGGCTGACGGTAAAGGCAAGCAGGAAGAGTTTGCACGTCAATGACCCCCGTTTCAGAAAAAGAAGGTTGCTGCACTAGCAGCGAGGTATGCCACAGATCGTGAGAGCGCAGCTTTGGAACATGACATGGGGACTAACGCTGCTAGACAGCGCAGCGAAGGTTACAATAGTGCGGCAAGCACTGCGTCCATATCTGAAGGCAACAGCAACTGACACATTTATTACTGTAGAAACTGCTGACACTAGAGTGGCTCCCCCTGACAGACTATATGACATAGTCCTTTTAATTGAAGGTGACATACAACGTACCATAAAAGGGATTTTTTGGGAAAATCTGACCTCTACATATGACATTTTGTTAGCAGAGGCGGACTGGCCCCCAGCTTTCGTTTTGGCCACTCCTAGAGGGGAGGAGGTAATCCTCCCATCTTTCGTGCACACTGTATCGCAGGAGCTAGTTCAGAACTTTGCAGAAGAGTGGGCACAGGTGCTTGCTCGGACGTTGTACTGTACTCAGGTTGGGTGGGATAAATTGTCGCTGAGCCATGAGATTCCATTACTGTCTATGCCCCAGCCACAACGCCAATATCCCATGCGCCGCAAAGCTAGATCTCACTTCGCAGAAATCCTTGAACAATTGGAATATCAAGGTGTAATTGAAACATGTGTGTCACCCATGAATAATCCTCTTTTCACTGTAACCAAACCTGATGGGTCGTACCGCCAAGTTTTGGATTACCGGCATTTGAACTCTCATTGTCGGACATGCGCGGTACAGGATATCCACAGTCCTGCCCTCGTTGATAGTCTTGTGAGAAAAAGGTTTAAGACCACACTTGACATCTCCAATGGTTTTTATAGCCATAAACTGTCCTCTATTAGTAGTCAATGGACAGCCTTTACTTCCGGCGGCAAACAGAAAGAGTTTAAAAGATTAGCCATGGGCTACAAAAACAGTCCAGGTGTCCTTGCCACACGTGTAGTCTCTCTGTTAGAGAGCATTGACCCTGATGCGTACTCATATGTTGATGATATCTATCTATTACAAAATGGTTAGATACCGGAGGGTCAAAGGGAACAGTTTTAAGACCGCACAGGATTATATCCCCAGATAAAGTATTATGAACACTAAGAATCCTGAGGTCTAAAATTACAAAAAGGGGGAAGAAGAAAGGTGAAAAGGTGGTGTGTGAATGAGAAACAAAAGCCCAATTCACCTAGTGAAAGGGCAATCCCTTTAAGGACGTAATCCCTCACTCACCCTGGGTGACATGCTTCATCATATGGGATTCTCCTCCCAGAGAAAAATCCTAGTTTCTCTGGGGGCTACAACCCCCTCTATGAGAGGAAGGAGCTCAGGGATGTTTTGATTTTGCACTAAAGGATAGACTAAATCCACATATGAAGAGCTAGGTGTGAGTGAGGAGTGCAGTGCTAATGAAATGATAGTGCAGTGAGAGTGTGTTAAAACTAGTCACGGGACGGCAAGGAGGATTCTCTTGACACCACCGTACCGATGCTAGATTAAAAATGTGAGCACCACTAGTTCAATATAACCAATGGTGCAATGCAAAAGACAACGGTCGACATGTTTCAGCCAAAGCGCCTAAATAGGCTCGGCTTTCATCAGGACCTTGATAGCTACTGCAAGAAGGAAAGAATTGTGTGAGAACTACACAACAAAGGATACCGTGAACACCCCAGAGTTGCTTGTCGGGTGTACGTCACCTTTACAATTCAAACATCACCCGTAAAAACTGGGTGGGAAATTGACCTCCACCTGGCAACCGCTCAGGAAGCAACACCGCTCTCTCCGTCGGGGAACCGGGCCGGAATGAGCCTGCAGCTGGAGACCTCAGGATTCTTAGTGTTCATGATGATATCTATCTCACAGATGACAAATTGTGGCCACATCTGTGTCGCGTTAACCTCATCATTGTTATGTTTGCGGACTTCGGTTACAAATGTAACTTTGCAAAATCACACATTGCAGAGTATACAGTTTTGTTTTTGGGCTATGAACTCAATAACGAAGGTCGAGGTTTAGCACCTCACTTCCTAGAGAAATGCGCATGTTTGCGCACTCCCACAACTCTGAAAAAACTACAATCTTTGCTGTTTTTTAAAAATTTCGGGCATACTTATATTCCCGATTATGCCCAGCGTATCAAGCCGCTATGTGCCTTGGTACAACCTACTTTTTCCAAATCGAGCTGGCTGCCAGAACATTCAGCTATCCTGCATTCTTTGCAGGCTGATCTTCTTGCTTCTAAATACTTCCTGCCGCGTGATAACCACACAAACCTGGTAATAAGAATTGTGCCCGGCGCAGTGGGTTTCACATACCTAACGTTTAATGAGGGAGACACAGTCCCTATTGCTTACAAATCACATTTGTACACTTCGGCTGAAATGCGCTTTTCGACAGTCAAAAAGGTTTTGACTGCAGTGCAGATGGCGATTCTGAAAGAAAGAGCACTGTCGCAAGGGAAACGCATGTTGGTTGTCAAACCATATCTTGCTCTAGAGGTAGTCACGAAGGCCAGTGTACCAAATTCTAAAGCTTTGCATCCACGTTGGATACAATGGGCCACTTCTTTGACGTCTCCAGATGTCACTTACATCTTTGATGCCTCATTGCAGACTCAGGAGTATTTGCAGTATGAATTTGTTCATCCAACTCCTCTGTCCTTGTGCCCGCTTGAGGATTACCATTGTATCATTTACACTGATGGATCGGCACAAACGGCAACGCATTCTAAGCATGCTTATTCAGCGACCTGCGCAATAGTGGCTGGTACTTTCGTGTATGGTGAATTCGAGTCTGATGTTGTGCACACGCAGACATTGGGTGATTGTACCGCCCAGTTGGCAGAGCTTCGTGCTCTGGTGCTTGCACTGGAATTTGCTGATCCTCGAGGGACTACTCTTATAGTGAGTGACTCTTTTACTGTGTTCAGTCTTACAATGACAATTCATTCTTTTGGTCTCAAAATGAGTTTCGTGATTACAAAGGTAGCACAATAAAGCATAAAATGCTTTGGGTTCGAGTTGCAGAACTTAAACAACGTCTGCCGCTCGTGAATGTAATTCATACTCTTGGGCACCAACACGTAGGTGTCCACGCTGTTGGCAACAGTCTAGCTGACGAAGCAGCGAAAACAGCAGTGACAACATATCTAGAAGCAGCAGTTACAAGATCCAAAAGTAATATTGATGATGACATTTTGGCAGCAATTGCTGCGACAGAGAAGGGTGATAATTACCCTCGGGGTTTTCCTTCTAAATACTCTTATCATTTAAGTCCTGATAAAGTTCCCTATGTGAGAATTAACGACGTTGGTGACAGATTGATTCCCAACGCGGACTGCAGAAGTGCATTGATAACAGCCACTCACGAAGGTATGGCTTCTGCCCATGCCGGCATTTCAGCGACTGTTACTATCTTACAACAATGTTACAGGTGGCGGGGATTGTATAAACAGACTCGTGCTTATGTCCTTAATTGTGACATTTGCCAGCAGATTAAACCTTCCACTGCTGCGCGTCCACCTCAAACACAGTTGTACATATCTAATAAACCACTTGGGTTTGTTTATTTAGATCACTGTGGTCCTTTATCCTCTGATACTGCGTATAAGTACATCTTAGTTGCCGTAGATTCGTGCACACGTTTTCTATGGGTCTGGCCACAACAGAGTGCTGATGCTCGAACTGTCATCAGGGATTTGCGTCTTTGTGGGAATTTTTGCGTGTTCATTCAGACCAGGGTCCAGCGTTCGCCTCTAAGGCGTACAAGCATGCCAAGAGATCTTTGGGGGTCCAAGTCAAATTTTCGTCTCCATACCGGCCTGAGGGCAATAGTGTTGTGGAGTGAATGAACCATGACTTAAAGCAATCCCTGACAGCTAGGCTTTAAGGTACTGGCAGGAACTGGTTGGCCCATTTGTATAGCGTTCAACGTGCACTTAATAATCTCCCTATAAGGTCTCTGGGTGGGCGGACCCCATTCGAAATGCTCTTTGGCATAAAGATGTTTGCCCCAGCACTTGATGGTCTAGACATGGCGGCGTTGGCCGCACCCTTTGACGTAGATGATCATTCTGCTGTATTACAGAATCTACAAGAGACCCGAGACAGTCTTGCAAAGGAACACTTGCCCTTCACAACTGATGCTGCACTTCAGATTCTGGTAGTTGACTGGCTACCTCGAGTTGGTGACCTGGTCCTTGAGAAGGTGGAGAACAAGAAGGAGTTCAGCCCCTCTTATCGTTCACCGGTCCCAGTGCTTGGCGTGCAGGGTACAAGAACAGTCATTTTACCTTCACTTCCTGGTCGCAAGGATAACAGGTACATCTCCATTGACAATGTCAAACTACAACGAGTGGCTGATTCTTCTTAGTATGACTCCAGCGATCTCTTGTCCAGGTATGCTGAGAAATTCTGTTTTGGCTCCGGCAAATACCAACAAGCCTGGCATTGCCATCGAGATGCATACAGCTACTAATCCTTTATTGACTACGCCGGCTGGTGGTCCCGTTGAAGATACTGAGTATACCTATCCCACAGATGTGTCGTTACCTGGTGTGCACTCAAGTGCAGTTGACTAGTCACGTTTTTCATTTGACACTAACTCTACAACATCGAATGCTTATTTTTGCTGTTTGGTTTAAAAGACATTTTTTTATTCCCCCTTGGACTTAAATTTGGCTGGTGCTCATATCTATTTTTTTGTTCACTTCGATTGGATTTGTGGTTGTATTTTTTCGTCTAGTAAATGGACACTATCTAACCGAAAGATCTGCAATTAGATTAATTGATGGAACTTTGGCTCCCCACTCCTCGTCACACATCATGAAAAGAGACCAAACTTTTGTTAATATTACTGCCTGGCCTGTGTTAGATGGGATTGTATGGGATGCTGTAAAATTTCAAAATCATGGTCCCACAGAGGTGATTAATGTCCCCAATGTACTTCGTGTTTCTATGGGGGATGTTGTGAAACAAAACATATGCTCTGATGATTGGGATGTCCAAGCCGTAGAGGATCTTATTTCTGATTTGAAATATTATGCTGCTTTTGATCCTGAAGATTTGTATTTAGACACAGCAAATTATGGAGAGTTGTTTTGCTACCAACACTATGGCAATCATTTCCTGCATAAAGCAAATACATTTAGAAATATCGTCAATGTTAGAACCGGCGGTCTCTAGTTGGCAGAGGTATACACTTCTGACAAATAGGGACCAACCAACTCTAGTCAGGGAAAGGGGATTACACACTCAGATAACCCCTGCTACCCCCTTGGTAGCTTGGCAGAGCAGACAGGCTTATCTCAGAGGCAGTGTGTTAAGCATTTATGACCACATACAGTAATAGAGTGAATACACTACAGATGGACACGACACAGAAGTTATTATAAAAATAGTATTTTTATATAAGGCTTAGCACAAGACCAAATAACGACAAAAATATACCACAGTCTTAATAAATACTCTTTGGAAGGAAAAATGATAGTTCAAGTAAGGTTTCTTCTTGGCAAATAGTTCTTTAGCAACAAAATAAGTATTCTTCTGAAACACAGTTTTTTGGCAACAATGTGACCCCCACAGGAGTCACACGACGTCGAGTCTATGATATTCCCAAGGTTCGGCGTCGACCGCGAGGAGCGCTACGTCGAGCCTGGAGTTGCAACAGACCCCACAAACACAGTACCTTGAGAAATGAAGGAAACGATGATCCACGGCGTCGAGATGTCAGCGTCGAGGTCGGCGTCGATCGTGCCTTGGAGTCGAGTCGATCTGCAGCGGCGTCGAGGGATGTCGGGCCGGAGCAGTGCTCACGGCGTCGAGAAGGGCGTAGAGCCGATGCGATCAGCAGCGGCGTCGGGACGGGGTCGCTTGGAGGTGGAGCCGATACTCACTCCTCACTGGCGTTGATACCGGCGTCGAGACGGGGTCACTTGGAGCCGGGGCCGATACCCACTGCTCACTGGCGTTGCTGCTGGCGTCGATCGGGCCCGGCGGCCGGCGTCGAAGGCTCGGGACACTGGAGCCATTACTCACGATGTCGAGCTGGATTCGGCGGCGTCGGCGGCGTCGAGACTGCATATTTTCCCTTGGGTACTGGAAACAACACTTTCCAGCAATTTCAGCAATTCAGCAGATGGTGAAGTCCTTTGGCCCTGTGACTTCAACAGGAGACTGGCACTCTTCCAGCCCTTGGAGATTTCCTAGCAAGTGTTCAGAGAGTACACACCAAGTTCCTCTCTCCTTGTTCCTTGGCAAAAATAAAGAAGCAGCTTTCAGGTTCCTCCACAGCAAAACAGCACTCTGGCAGAAAGGGGAGGCAAGTCCTTAGATCAGCAGGCTTCTTGTCCTTGGTACAGGTTTCCTTGTCAGAAGTGATCTGAGTTCTTGGTTCAGGGGTCCTTCTCTTATACCCCATTTCTCCTTTGTTCCCTTTGTCCAAGCAGGGAAATTCCCCCCATCTCAGGTTCGTTGTGGGTGTTGCCAGGCAGAGGCACCTGGCCTATTCACTGAGCAGGGCAGAGTCCTCAGCCGCCCAGCAGGAGTGAAGTACTGGGTATTTTAGACCCAGCGGTGCAGGGGCACACACCCTATGACTTCTGGGTTCACCCTGTTCCAGACCTACAGAAACACAGAGTCTTCTGGGTGAAGTCAAAGATTTGTTTATTGGCTGCAGACCAATGACAGGTATCCTAGAAGTACAACAGCGTGTAAGTTCTCAGGAGACTGCTGAAAATCATAGGAACGGACTTCATCTTAAATACGCTTTTCCTTGCCTCAAGCATACATTCCTAGGTTTTATGATACGGCAATATACAAGTGTACATTACAAAGAAAAGGCAGAGTCATGATGACCATCCCACATTCCAGTTCGGCCAGCCCACAATGATTTATACAGTAAGGTTCAGATCCCACATCGGATGTCAATAGACCCCCCCAATAAACATGAGCATCTCCTGTTTTGGGAAACAAGTCATAAAGCAGGAACAAGCAGGTGTGGAAGAGATTAGCCGGGGGATTGTGTAGAATGAAAGGGTTTTATGACGGGTCAAACCCTGATGCTAATCACAGGTGGACGGAGGAAGGGGAGCTCGTGAGACCGGTTTGACCTGGGGCAGCAGAGCCAGCTGCCCAGGTCACAGAGAAGTCAGAGGGAAAGCCCATGTATTGTGAGGCCCGTATTTACTCCATTATAGCCTATGTGCGGGCAATGACAAGATGGCCACTGCTTCCAAAATGGAACCCGCGTAGTGAAGCAGAATAACGTGTACACAGTGCATTCATAGCTAGAACGATATATAAAGCACTCGTACATGCCGCATTTACCATTTGCGGTTCGCTAATACCAAGATAGACAGGGGTAGGGCCCTGTCCCCTACGCGGTCCCGAATATTAAAGTACGACAGACCCTCCTTTTGCCCTTACATAGGCAATCACTATACTCATCTTAATCCGAGTCTAGGTCAATGTTCACAAAGTCATGGAGATGTTGCTGTAGCATCATCCTATTACTTAGCTCGTCCCTCGATACAGGTTTCCTTACACATAAGGTAGCACAGAGGCCACATATCGCAGGAGCACACTGTATGCACAGACAGAACAGGAAAAGAATGGCTAAGATCATTCCAATGACCATCAGAACCTTCCAACCCCAAGCAGATATCAGTTCCCAGAACCACCCCACCAGTGACCAATCTCCCTTATCCACGTGTATGGATTCAGATATTTTATGGAGTTTGGAGATGGCTTGATACACTGTTGGAGCATTATCTGGTATGAAAATGCAGCAACTGGATTGGATGACCTTGCATACCCCACCGCGGTCTGCAAGAATAACATCTAGAACCATGCGGTTCTGCAGAGTCATAAGGCGATCCGCTTGGAGCTCAGCTGTCAGATCACTAAGGGAACCAGCCGTTACATTGACAGTGGATTCAACCACACGAGTCAGCTGTCTCAGGTTCCTACTATTGACCATAGTTCCCCAAAACGGCAGGAAACCCAAGAAGAAGTCTCCTGCTTCCTGACCGGCAGTATCCTCCTTACTAATCACGCCTCTCACAACTCTGGTCTTGTGATAGTCAGAGGCAGCAGTAAATGTCGGCGGTAGCAAGTTCGCAATATAACATGTGCCCGAGAAATCAGGGGGCAGCCATGTATATGCTCGGTCATGACAGATGAAATATGTGCCCTTGGCAGCCAAAAACGCAGGGGAAAACTGTGACGGGAAGGTGTACGTTTCAGTACAGTCACTTCTTCCCAGTTGAGCTCTAGGATTCTGACCATTACCCTGTAAGCAGAACCGACCCATGTGGGGTACGACCCAGATTGGAGATGAGATTTTTCGCTGTCTTTCACCCAGACTAATACTATACCCCGTCGCGTTCCATCCTACATAAGGTCTCAACTCTTCTTTGGGAATGGATGAGTATGCATCGATATCCCTACTCATATCGGCAACTCCTTTCATCAAAGCCTTATTATTGGTGATAGGTCTGATGGAACGCGGTTGGCGAGGGGAATACGTATCTAGAGCATAGAGAAACATGGTTTGGAATGCCCATGACGATCCATTGTAACTATACGGCAGCACCAGGTAGGGAATACCCTTGTTAATGGTATGTGGCATTAACCCACACACCCAGCAGTTGGTCGTATTCATTACTAGTTGGTGCTGGTGCAAGAGCTGGATAAACGAGTTATTTACAAACTCTGATCGTCTGGTCTGTTCGTGCCCAGGCAAAGGGTGAAAAGAGTGAGAGGAGGCAGTAGAAAGAGGTATAGGCTGTTCAGTGGGTTCAATGGGCTTTTGAGCGGAGAAAAACACAAATCCTACAATAAACATTATGATACTACACAGTGTAAAAAGGCACAAAAAGACAAAACATTTACTTTTTACAATTCTACACATCCTTGCGTTAAAGTTCATTTCCTCAATCGGTCTCTCCATCTTAAAAAACTCCATCCTCTACTCGGGCCGCTCGCGGTGGATGAGTTTCTTCTGCTAAGGAGTACGCCTGTCAGTCCAGGGAAACGCCCTAGACCAACCAGAACCGTTGACCTAGCGTCTTCGGCCTGTACCCCAAAGTCTTGGCACCGCGACCCTGCGGCAGAACCCGGATGGTGGTTCGAAAAACAAAAATCAAGAAAGTCCTTCAGATGGGAGAGCAAAAAATGTTAAAAAAGAAATAGTGAGGAAATCTTTATTTGTCCATGGGCCTAGGTCTCAAATTATAGCGGAGACAGCCAGGTGCTGTTTGGTCTTGAAACAAAAGTTCAGGCTCAGTGGTGTCCAGTTGATTTGATGGTGGCACAGCTTCCTGCAGAATATTGTCACTCTCTTGGTCTGAAACTGTGCCTCTTATGCGTGCGTCACTGAATGGTACAAAACGAGGTACAGTGTCTGTCTCAGAGTCGGCGATACCCTCCTTGACCCACTGGTCATATGGCAGAGGCAAGGGGACTACTTTACAGTGGGTACCATGGATCCAGTGCTTCTTCCCTTTCACTCGCACTGCTGATCTTGTCGAAAGAAGAACAAGATGAGGGCCGATCCAGCGAGGCTCGTCGTTGCTCTTGCGCTGGAAATTTCGGACTAGCACCCACGTACCAGGGTTGATAGGGTGTCCAGGAGGTTCAGAGGCTTGAGGGAGAGTATCATGTACCTGTTGGTGCAAAACACGCAGTTTAACAGTCAAATCATACAGGTAATCGAGCAGTACTGGATGCTCTATCTCACTGAACTTCATGGGCCTCGGTACACCCCATACATTGGCCGGACGGCCAAAGACAACCTCGTAAGGGCTAAGCCCCACTCGTGAGTGTATGGTCATTCTGGTGGACAGGAGTGCTAAAGGCAGAGCATCAGGCCATTTAAGACCGGTGCTCGCCTGGATTTTGGCCAGCTTGAGCTTTAAGGCTCCATTGTAGCGTTCTACTAATCCAGCTGATTGGGGGTGATTTGCAGCGTGGAACTTCTGTTTTATCCCTAGCCCTTCACATACATTCTTCATCACCTTACCCACAAACTCACTTCCATTATCACACCACACCATTCTTGGCATCCCAAACCTAGGGAAAAACTCCTTCACAAGGGCTTTGGCTGTGGATAGGGCAGTGTTATCTTTCAGAGGATAAGCCTCTATCCATTTTGAGAAAGCACAAACAACCACCAGTACATATTTCAGGTTGTTGCATCTTTCCATGTGAATAAAGTCCAGCTGCAAAACTTCAAATGGACATGATGGGGGTGCAAAGTGACCAGCTGGAGTTGGGGTTCCCCTACCAGGGTTGTACTTCAAACATACTATGCAATTCTTGACCACATTCTCTGCACACTTGGGAATCCCAGCATTCTGCCATACTGGAGCCAACAACTTGCATATACCTTTCGTACTGATATGTGCCATTCCATGTGCCATAGTAACCACTGGAAGCACATATGCATCAGGCAACAACCATCGCCTATGTTCTGTCAGATCAATCCAACAACCATTCTCATCCAACTTACCCATACTTTCTCTCCACTTGCTTAACTCTTCCTCTGTGGCTTCAGCTTGAAGCGACTTCACACTCTCTATTGTGTTCTCACACATTCCCACATCATTAACCCATCTTGCGGGACCTGCAACATACATTCTAGTCTTCACATTCTGTGCTGTTTCTCTCGCGGTCTCATCAGCAAACGCATTCCCACGTCCAACATCATCTGTGACTTTCCTGTGCGCACTGCATTTCATGATCGCAACTTGCAACGGTAGGGTCAGTGACTCAAGGAGATCATTCACCAACTTGCCATTCTGAATTTTAGCTCCATGCGACGTCAGGAACCCACGCTCCTTCCACAGTCGCCCAAAATTATGAGCCACGCCAAAGGCGTACTGGCTATCCGTGTATATATTCACTCTCATTCCTTCAGACAACACACATGCTCTCGTGAGGGCGATTAATTCCGCTGCTTGGGCCGAATTATGTGGCACTCGTGCAGTTTCCACGACCGTGTGCAAAGTCGTGATAGCATATGCAGCAGTCGTGTCACCATTAGGGAGCTTGAAACATGACCCATCTACCCATAAAGTGCCATCACACTCAGTCAGGGGAGTATCTTTTAGATCCACTCTCCCTTTCGTCTCTTCTTCTGTTCTGAACAGACAGTCATGTTGCTCAATCTCATCTGAGTCTGCTGGAACTGGTAATAACGTAGCTGGATTCAGCGTATTGCATCTCTTTATGTGTATGTGATTTGCTAACAGTGTAAGTTCATAACCTGATAATCGCGCACTAGTCAAGTGTTGTGTCTTGGTCCTATTTAATAATGTGTCTACAGCGTGTGGAACCATAACAATCAATGTATTGTCCATTACCAAACCAGCAGATTGTCGGATAGACATCGCTGCAGCAGCTGTCGCTCTCAGACAGCTTGGCAATGCCCTCGCTACAGGGTCCAAGGTTGATGAAAAATATGCGCATGGGCGCGGTCTGTCGCCAAAAGGCTGTGTTAACACTGACAACGCACATCCATCTTTCTCGTGAACATACAATGTAAAAGGCTTACTGTAGTCGGGGGTACCCAACACAGGTGCTGAACATAATGCATTACGCAATTCCACAAAACTTTTCTGGCACTCTTCAGACCATGGGATAGGATTCGGTGTGTCTTTGCATGTTAAGGCTAACAAAGGTTTTGCCAACAAAGAAAAACTAGGGATCCAATGCCTACAGTATGAGGTAATGCCCAAGAAAGCACGTACTTCTCTCTGTGTTCTTGGCACACTCAACTGTGCAATGGCTTGAATTCTTTCTGGGGTCAGTTTCCTTCCCTCCTTCGATAAGAGATGACCTAAGTAGGTCACTTCTTGTCGACAATATTGCAGCTTAGAGAGAGACACTTTGTGATGGAATGCGGATAAATGGCGCAACAGTGACAATGTGGCTTCTTTACAGATCTTTTCAGTATCCGCAGCGATTAGTAAATCGTCCACGTACTGAATCAGGATAGCGCCACTAGGTAAAACAAGTGCATCAAGCTGCGCTTTCAAAGCCTGACTATATATGGATGGACTCTCACAGTAGCCCTGGGGAGCGCGTTTGAAGCGGAAGCTTCGGCCTCCCAGACTAAAACCAAAAATATCTCTGCTCTCTTCTGCAACTGGGATGCTAAAGAAAGCATTCTTTAAATCAATCACTGAAAACCATGCAGCAGAGGCTGGAATCATCGTTAACAAGGCGGTTATATCGGGGACAACCGGAAACTGTGGCACAACAATCTTATTAACCTCTCTAAGATCGATCACAAATCTGTAAACAGGTGGCTGTGAAGGATCCGTTCGTTTTAAGACAGGTAAAATCGGGCTATTGCAAACGTTGCCTCTTGTCTCTTCTATCACACCCTTATTAATTAAGTCGCTGACAATGTCTAACAATGCTTTCTGCCCTTCATTAGAGATCTTGTACTGGGGAATACGTGGCAGTCTGACATTAGCCTTTAGAGTCACCACATATGGCGGTATCTCCAAAAGGGCCACATCATTGGGACCAGTAGCCCAAAGGGCATCCGGAAGGGATGACAATTCAGGTGGCATTGTGTTTTTAGACAAATACATTGGGGAAATCACTTTCTTGCCTAATGTAAGTTGTACTCCTGAAGGAGAACAATACAGTGTAGCGTGCAATCTTTTCAACAAATCTAATCCCAGCAAATTCTCACCACAACCTGTTGTCAGAATCAGGGGTGCTTTCAGCTCGCAAGGTCCAACAGAAAGTGACATGGGACTAGAAATCGGGTTCCTAACTGGGGCGCCAGAAAAACCTACCGAAACATTTATATCGCCAGACAAAGGTGCGCCAGGGAGTTTTGAATGCATGATTGAACTCTTTGCAGCACCAGTGTCTAGCAGAAAAGGTTCCGTTACATTTGCTGTAGTCACCTCAACATACGGTCCACTCTGATCCACTGGCACTGAAACAACTCCCTCTCTCTGTCTACGGCTGTCCTAGTAATCATTACTTTCTGCATCACCGTCCTCTGCATAATAATCATTATTATAATACTGGGCCGTATTACTAGTCGCGTGAGCTTGCTGATCAAAGCTATTGATGGTGCTTTGAGGCGGCAGAGGACGCGCGTTCTGGGGAACACTTCCACGCCCTCTGCCTCTAGGAGCTTGCTGACCACCCCTACCTCTTGCGCCATACGCATTACCGTTCCGCTGCATTAATTTAGGGCAACTATATTTAAAATGACCTTCCTCTTTGCAGTATGAACATTGGTTGGGACCTACAGGGACACGTGGTTGGTAATACCCGTTCATTTGCTGATTGTTCTGAAACTGTTTGGGTTGGTGATAGACACCTTGGGGTTGCCTATAATTATTCTGACCTCCACGTGGCGGATAGGCCTGCTGTAAAAGGACCTTTGTCTTTAGTTCCTTCGTTTTCTTTTCTGTTCTATCTTTCTCGTCTTTATCTCTATTTTCATAATACGGTGCAGTAGCCAGTATTTGCGCTGAGGAAGAAACAGCCCAAGAACTTTCTGAATCTTTTAACTTTTTACACAGGTCAGGAAGTAAATTCTGCACAAACTTATCCACAAATAACCGTTGGCCACCCTCAGTACTCATATCCTGCCCACTGTGGTCAATAAATGTTTCTTCAAACCTAGTAAAGAAGTCTGACACTGTCTCATCTTTCTTCTGCTTGCATGCAGATAACTTGTCCCAATTTACGCGCATCGCAGGCATTATTGTCTTCATATACGTGATGATTCTACCAGGCAGTTCAGCTACTAAAGGTTCTGGTTTCGCACCACCAGTTTGTCTAGCATCAGCAGCAACAATGTTAGCCCATGTATCCCCTAGTTCTGCATTGTGATCTACATTACGAATTGACCCCCATAGAGGCTGTGGAACAACATTACCAAACAACATGTCTATGTCGGCCAGATTCATAATGCATGACCCTGCCGTCTGTGACAACTCTTTATAATAACCTGCTGGGTTTTTACGGGGATCAGGCAAGGACTGCTTAAGCGCTAACACCTCAGAGCGCTTCCATGGAACATGCACCCAAACACGCTGGAAATGCGCTGCCACAGCGGGGTTACCACCGGCAGCTGCAACCGCTTCCTTCCATACCGGGGGAACTTCTCTCATAGGGTATTGTCGCGCTTTTACCTTTTTCCCCACAAGGACATCTTGTTCAAACAATGACTGTTGGCAATCATCATTCCTGAAGGACAATACAACCGCAACTGCTTTATCTACTTCGCGGTCCACAATTATACCAGTTCCAAAATCAAACCTCACTCTACACAACTCCTGCGGGTTCGGATTTTTACCACTATCCTCCAATTCTTCACAGAGTATTTCGCACATTTTCTCAAACACATATCTCTGTTTTGGGGCATCCCAATGATGGAAAACGTTGACAACTGATTCCACATCATACAGTGAAGGGAAAACAATCCATCTACGCGCCATGTTATCTATTACCTTTTTCTCATCGGGGTTAGGCAATTGGCTACGCAATTGCTTACGCTGTAAACCAGGAGTCGCACCAGATGACTCAAAGAGAGGAGACATTAATGTAGTAACCACATTAGCTAAGCGCTGTCGCGCTGAAGGAGAAGCTGAGGCGAGAACAGGGGGAAAAACAGAGGGAAGAAAAGAGGATGTAGAGACAGGTACTGGAGTGGTGGAAGGAAGAGTGTCAGGGGAGGCAGCTGCCGTATTAGGCAAAGTCGCAGGAAGTGCGGGGGCAGTTGGAAGCACAACTGGCGGTGCTTGAGAGGGCTGCGCTACAGGGATAGGAACCGGCTGTAAAGCAACTGGCGGTAGCGGCAAGGCTTGCAGTATATTCACTGGAGGTGGCATATTTACAAGCTGGGGAGGCGCCGTGGCAGTTTGAGCATACGGGGGTGGCGAACTCAACAAATGTGACATCAGGGGATCTTTCTCCTTTTCTTCTACCTCATTCTGCTTAGAATATGGTAAAGCTGGGTAACATTTGTCAATCCCTAACTTGCGCTGCCTATGCAATTGCTCACTCATCTGCTCCTCTTCATTGTCTTTAAATTGTACAGCTGCTTGCAGAGTCAAACATCGCCGGCCGGGCTTTCTTCTTAAACAATTTAATTTCCAAATTATCTAAAATATCGGTATCAAAACTACCATTTTGGGGCCATTTTAAAACACCATCTTTCCTGGTGTAGTGGATCCATACTTCGTTATATGCAATGGGGCCTACGCCATGTTTTACATAGAGCTCATAAGTTGGAGTTCCAACCGGAGGAACCGGACATGATTCCTCCAGCTGGAAATCTTTTCCACAACCCAAACAGAATAATCTACCAAATAGTCCAGAACCAGGCATCTTTGCTCACTAGTCTAGATCCAAACGTCAAAGGATTATCGAATACGATATTCTCGTGAATACACGAGTCCTCTGGTTTTGGCGTTTGCAAACTCCAAAGTACCAAATTACCAAATCAAACGATCCCGAAGGATACCAAAAACAAATAGGAGACGCTCCACTTATACTTAACTGAATATTGTTGATCGATGGCGTCACCAGAAGACTCTCTCGATTGTTTCGCTCTCTCAGATTCGTCAAGGGTCCAAAACAGGTCGATTAATCAGGGCAGCAGTCCTTCGTAGCCGTCGGGACGCGGAGAACCTCGCAGAAAAGACTTTCGGACCACGTCGACATGCAGGGGTCGATGAAGTGGCGGCATTCCTCCGGAATTTCCACACGAAGCTCCTCACGAACCTCTGGCTTGGACTGGTACCGCTGAAATCGTCCCGAGTTGGGCGCCAAACTGAAGTACTGGGTATTTTAGACCCAGCGGTGCAGGGGCACACACCCTATGACTTCTGGGTTCACCCTGTTCCAGACCTACAGAAACACAGAGTCTTCTGGGTGAAGTCAAAGATTCGTTTATTGGCTGCAGACCAATGACAGGTATCCTAGAAGTACAACAGCGTGTATGTTCTCAGGAGACTGCTGAAAATCATAGGAACGGACTTCATCTTAAATACGCTTTTCCTTGCCTCAAGCATACATTCCTAGGTTTTATGATACGGCAATATACAAGTGTACATTACAAAGAAAAGGCAGAGTCATGATGACCATCCCACATTCCAGTTCGGCCAGCCCACAATGATTTATACAGTAAGGTTCAGATCCCACATCGGATGTCAATAGACCCCCCCAATAAACATGAGCATCTCCTGTTTTGGGAAACAAGTCATAAAGCAGGAACAAGCAGGTGTGGAAGAGATTAGCCGGGGGATTGTGTAGAATGAAAGGGTTTTATGACGGGTCAAACCCTGATGCTAATCACAGGTGGACGGAGGAAGGGGAGCTCGTGAGACCGGTTTGACCTGGGGCAGCAGAGCCAGCTGCCCAGGTCACAGAGAAGTCAGAGGGAAAGCCCATGTATTGTGAGGCCCGTATTTACTCCATTATAGCCTATGTGAGGGCAATGTCAAGATGGCCACTGCTTCCAAAATGGAACCCGCGTAGTGAAGCAGAATAACGTGTACACAGTGCATTCATAGCTAGAACGATATATAAAGCACTCGTACATGCCGCATTTACCATTTGCGGTTCGCTAATACCAAGATAGACAGGGGTAGGGCCCTGTCCCCTACGCGGTCCCGAATATTAAAGTACGACAGGAGGCGGAGCCAGTATTGTCACTGGCAGGAGCAGGGCTATCAGTCACCCAGCAGGAGGTGGAGCCAGTATTGTGTCAGGCAGGGCAGGCTAGGCTACTCTTCCCTCACTCTATGTGTAAATGCCTCATTCACCCCACACTGACTCATTCAGACCTCTGGAGCCACCCAGCCCCTGACACACACACCAAACCAGCAGAGACCGGTGGATAGTTGGACAAGAAAATAGCCACTTTCTAAAAGGGCTATTTTCAAACATAAAATTTAAAAACCATCCATCCTAAAGGGTGTGTTATTAAATTCTGAGTTCAGGGATACTAAACTCGACTTGCTACCATGCTCCCTGAGTCAGATAGATTATAATGGAGTTAATAATCAGTCTGCCCAGTCTGGCCTATTGGAGGCAGGTAGCCCTTCAATAGTGAAAAACGAAAATGGCTGTAATTCACTATTAGGTCATGCCACACACATCAGGGCATGACCTACCTTTTACCAGCAATGCACCCTGCCCTAGGGCCTACCATAGAGGTGTCTGAAATGTGGCAAAGTGAAGGTTTAGAGACTGGCAAGTAGGTTTCCTTGCCAAGTCGACATGGCAGTCAGGGACTGCACGCAGGCGCTGCGGTGGCAGGCCTGAGACACATTTTACGAGCTGCTTCTGTGGGTGGCACAACCAGTGCTACAAGCCCACCAGCAGCAGTTAACTTACATGCCCTTGGCACACGCAGTGCACTAGACTAGGGGCTGAACAGTAAGTCAACCAAGCCAATCATGGTAACACCAATCAATGTAATAATTTAACATAGGGAGCACTTGCACTGTGGCACTGATGAGCAGTGGCACAGTGCCCAAAGCAATAAACCAGCAAAAACATCGTAAACAGAGGAGGCAAACATAAAAAAATGGAGGAGAGACTCATGCCAATGATGCCAGGTCTAACACGTGTCCCCTCCAGCTGAAATGTGGGGAGAACTACCCTTCACCCAGGGAGTCCTCATCACTAAGGCGGAAAAATCTGGACAGACCATCAGCATTGGCGTGATCTGTACCAGGGCGGTGTTCCACCGTAAAGTCCATCCCCTGTAGGGAAATGGACCACCTCAACAGCTTTGGGTTCTCACCCCTCATCTGCATTAACCATCTGAGGGGCCTGTGGTCTGTCTGAACCCGGAAGTGAGTCCCAAACAGGTAGGGTCTTAGCTTCTTCAGCGCCCAGACCACAGCAAATGCCTCACGCTCTATCGCACTCCACCTTTGTTCCCTGGGAAGTAACCTCCGGCTGATGAAGGCTACAGGTAAGTCTCGGCCCTCCTCATTCATCTGTGCTAGTACAGCCCCCACACCATGCTCTGAAGCGTCTGTCTGGACAATGAATTCTTTTGAAAAGTCGGGTGCCTGGAGGACCAGTGCTGTACACATTGCAGTTTTCAGGGTGTCAAAGGCGTTCTGACAGGCGTCAGTCCAGATCACATGTCTTGGCTGCTTCCTGTAAGTCAGCGAGGTCAAGGGGTGCACAATGTTGCCATACCCCTTGACAAACCTCCTGTAGTAACCCGTGAGACCCAAGAAGGCTCTCACCTGAGTCTGGGTTTTGGGCGGTTCCCAAGCCAGGATGGTATCTATCTTGGGTTGCAGGGGGGCCACCTTGCCGCTCCCTACTTGGTGCCCCAAGTACACCACTGAACCCTGCCCAATCTGGCACTTACTGGCCTTGATTGTGAGGCCTGCTCTGCGCAGGGCCAACAACACTTCCTGGAGGTGGCTCAAGTGTTCCTCCCAGCTGGCGCTGAACACTGCTATATCGTCCAGGTAGGCGGCGCTGAAATCTTCCAGCCCGGCCAATACCTGGTTAACCAACCTCTGGAATGTGGCAGGGGCATTCTTCATCCCAAAGGGCATCACACGGAACTGGTAGTGCCCATCTGGTGTGGAGAATGCAGACCTCTCTTTTGCCCCATCAGTCAAGGCGATCTGCCAGTACCCAGACATTAGATCAAACGTACTAAGGTACCAGGCAGCCCCCAACCGATCGATGAGCTCATCAGCTCTGGGGATGGGGTGCGCGTCAGTCTTGGTGACTGAATTGAGTCCTCGGTAATCCACACAGAACCGAAGTTCTGGTGAAGCACCAGGCGCCGCAGCCTTTGGGACCAATACCACTGGGCTGGCCCAAGGACTGCTAGAGGACTCAACCACCCCTAAGGCAAACATCTTGGAGACCTCCTCCTTGATATATGCTCTGACCTTTTCAGTCACCCTGTAGGCCTTGTGCCTCACAGGAGTGCTGTCCCCAGTGTCCACATCATGGACACACCATTGAGTGACACCAGGGATTAAGGAGAACAGATCAGGGAATTGTACCAACAGATGGCGACAATCTTGCTGCTGCTCAGGGGTCAGTGTGTCAGAGAGGACAACACCATCCACTGACCCATCTTTTTCTTTTGCACACAGGAGGTCAGGAAGAGGCTCCCTCTCCTCCTCCATCCCAGCATCTGTGGCAAGGAGCATGCCCACTTCGGACCTTTCTAAGTGGGGCTTTAACCGGTTGACATGCAGGACCCTTAAGGGGTTCCTGGGAGACTTCAAGTCCACCAAGTAGGTGACATCGCTCTTTTTCTCCACAACCTCAAATGGTCCAGTCCACCTGTCCTTGAGCGCACAAGGTTCCACAGGGGCCATGACCCAAACTTTCTGACCAGGTTGAAGCTCAACCAGAGTGGCATTCTGATCGTACCACCGCTTCATCTCTTCCTGGCTGGCCTCCAGATTTGCCTGAGCAAGATCTCTGAAGCGCTGAGTCTGGTTCCTAAAGGCCAGCATGTAACTATATACATCCTGGGGAGGTTTCCTAGGAGATTGCTCCCAGCCTTCTTTGACCAGACTCAAAGGTCCTCTTACCGGGTGACCATACAAAAGCTCAAAGGGGCTGAACCCTAGAGACTTCTGTGGCACCTCACGGTAAGCAAACAGCAGGCATGGCAAGAGGACGTCCCATTTACGCCTCATTGGTTCTTCAAGACCCATGATCATGCCTTTGAGGGTCCGGTTGAATCTCTCAACCAGCCCATTACCTTGAGGGTGGTAAGGAGTGGTAAACTTGTAGGTTACCCCACACTCCTTCCACAGAGACTTCATATAATTAGAAATGAAGTTGGTGCCCCGGTCTGACACCACCTCTCTGGGGAACCCCATGCAGGAGAAAACACCCATCAGTGCCCGTCCCACCACGGGGGCCGTCACTGTGCGGAGAGGGATGGCTTCCGGGTACCGGGTGGCATGGTCCACCAAGACCAGGATAAACCTGTTGCCCATGGCTGTCTTGGGGTCCAGTGGCCCCACAATGTCAATCCCCACTCGCTCAAAGGGGGTACTGACGACGGGAAAAGGTTGGAGGGGAGCCTTCTGCTTCCGCCCACTTTTCCCACTTGCCTGGCAAGTTTGACAGGTCCTACAATGGATACCTGAATCCCTTCTCATCTGGGGCCAATAAAAATGGGTGACAAGCCTGTCATAGGTCTTGTCCTGCCCCAGATGTCCAGCTAACAGAACGTCATGAGCCAACCCCAGTAGGAAGGCTCTGAAGCGCTGGGGTACCACCAGCACACGGGCTGACCCAGGCTCAGCAGCCTTAGGCTCGCTATACAGGAGGTCGTTCTCCCAGTAGATCCAATGTGATCCTGACTGATCACCTGTCGTGTGGGCTGAGGCCTGCTGCCTCATACCCACAAGAGAAGGGCACACTTTCTGTTCAGCACAAAATTCCGACCCTGGAGGGACCACCATCCTGCTGCCAATGGGTCAGCTCGGGCAGGTCTCCCAGTTTGGCCACTTGTTCTCCTGTCGGTTCCAGGGCATCCCCCTCAGGGTCTGCTCCCTCCTGGACCGCGGGAACGATGGGGGACGGTTTCCCGCGCCCCCTGCCTCTTCTCTTCACGGTTGGGACCTGGGCCATACTTTCAGGCTCCAGGGCCCCATCAACACCCTTACTAACTGACATGGACCGGGTGGTCGCACACACCCACTCAGGCAGACCCAACATTTCCAGATGCGATTTTCTCTCCACCTTAGCCCAAGGGGAGTCCTCCAAATCATTGCCCAGGAGACAATCAACAGGCATGGCGGGCCTCACAGCAACCTGAAGAGTACCTGAGACCCCCCCACTCAAAAGGAACTTGAGCTACCTCACACTGACTCTGTGAGTTGTCAGCAGCTACAACGGGGTAGAATGCATGAGGGACCACCTGCTCTCTGGACACTAAGTGACACTTGACAGCTGTCACACTCGCTCCAGTGTCTCTGAGAGCTTCCACCCTATGGCCATTAATGGTCACCCACTGCCTATATTTCTTAGTGTTACTAGGCAGAGGGGTTGGAGGGACCATTTCCACGTCTCCTAAAGAGACCAGGGACATTTCTGCGGGACCCCACCCACCGGGGGCACCCATCTCATTCCCTCCCAGGGCTACACTCGCTACCTGACGGGGGGTGCACGCGGCGGTGCATTGGAATCCTTCATGGGACACTGGGGATCATAATAACGGTGTCCCACCTGCTTACAAACATAGCAGGTCATGGGGCCCCTGTGAACAGGTTTACCTGTCGGGGCCTCTGGCTTCTTTACAGGGGGAGGCTGGGAACCCTTCCCTTGGTTCCCTTGGGGATTACTTTGGGGCCCTTTCTGGAACTCCCTCTGTTTACCCCTGTCCCCCCCACTCTTCTGCTGGGGACCCTGCCCACCATTGGCTGAGTTTCCCACTGGACCCTTGTGGACCCTGGTACTGACCCAGCGGTCCGCCTCCTCAGCAAGTTTTCTAGGGTTAGATATCTTGCTATCAACAAGGTGCTGGCGTAGCTCTGGAAAGCAGTTATTAGACAAGTGCTCCCAAGCAAACAAATCATAAAGAGCATCATAACTATCAACCTTGCTACCCTTTACCCAACCATCCATGGCTCTGCAAAAAAAAGACACATATTCAACCCACGTAGTACCAGGCAACTTCTTACATTCTCTAAAGGTTTGTCTGTACTTTTCTGGGGTTAAGCCATATCTCAGCATTAAAGCATTTTTCATATGAGTATAAGACGCCCTTTCCTCTTCAGGCATGCTCAACAAGGTATCTCTCCCTTCATTTGTAAAGCGGCTCCACAACCCCGTTCCCCAATCTTTCTCAGGGACCCGGTGGGCCAACAATGCTAACTCATACGCTTTAAACCATTGGCTAATATCTTCATTTTTACTGTAATCTTTGATCACATCTTTAGGAAAATAAAACCTACTTTCTGCAGGCACAGATGGAGCGCTGCCACCAGAGGGATTCAACTCTAAACTTTTAGTTTTAAGCTCCATCTCCCTCAACATCTTCTCACGTTCAAACGCTAATTTCTCTCTTTCAAAATCTAATCCTTTGCTCTCCATTTCAGCTTCCCTTTTGCTTCTTGCATTCTCTAATTCCAACTGCCCTCCTAATTTAAGTTTTGCCATCTCTAACTTGTATTCCCTCTCCTTCTCCCTGTCTTACAATTCTTCAGGGGAAAGGCTCCTAGAGGATGCACTACTGCCGGGAGATGACACTGGCCCATCTGTGGGCTCTTCCTCTTCCTCCTCTTCTTCCTCTTCCGGTACCACCCCCGGATCAGAGGGATTTCTGGCCTCTAACCAGGCCTTCAGCGCTTTGAGGAAGTCGTCTTTCCTTGTGAGACCTGTGGTAGGAACTTTAAACTGCTTGCAAAATCTTTTTAGATCCTTTAGCATGTAGGAACCTATCTTTTCCTTATCAAATTCCCCCACAACAATCTCAACAGGTGTAGCAGCTCCGGCATTTTCCATGGTCAAAACTGGCAGTGTTTAAAAATAAGCTCCAGGAAAGCGGAGAACAAAAATAGGCAATCCTACCAAAACAGAATGTGGCTGCGTTATGGTCTGCTTTCACTATGTAGCGTACACTAATCACTGCACATGAGTCATAAATGCAAAGTTCAAATCCCACCGCTGCCACCAATGTTAGAACCGGCGGTCTCTAGTTGGCAGAGGTATACACTTCTGACAAATAGGGACCAACCAACTCTAGTCAGGGAAAGGGGATTACACACTCAGATAACCCCTGCTACCCCCTTGGTAGCTTGGCAGAGCAGACAGGCTTATCTCAGAGGCAGTGTGTTAAGCATTTATGACCACATACAGTAATAGAGTGAATACACTACAGATGGACACGACACAGAAGTTATTATAAAAATAGTATTTTTATATAAGGCTTAGCACAAGACCAAATAACAACAAAAATATACCACAATCTTAATAAATACTCTTTGGAAGGAAAAATGATAGTTCAAGTAAGGTTTCTTCTTGGCAAATAGTTCTTTAGCAACAAAATAAGTATTCTTCTGAAACACAGTTCTTTGGCAACAATGTGACCCCCACAGGAGTCACATGACGTCGAGTCTATGATATTCCCAAGGTTCGGCGTCGACCGCGAGGAGCGCTACGTCGAGCCTGGAGTTGCAACAGACCCCACAAACACAGTACCTTGAGAAATGAAGGAAACGATGATCCACGGCGTCGAGATGTCGAGGTCGGCGTCGATCGTGCCTCGGAGTCGGGTCGATCCGCAGTGGCGTCGAGGGATGTCGGGCCGGAGCAGCGCTCACGGCGTCGAGAAGGGCGTCGAGTCGATGCGATCAGCAGCGGCGTCGGGACGGGGTCACTTGGAGGTGGAGCCGATACTCACTCCTCACTGGCGTTGATACCGGCGTTGAGACGGGGTCACTTGGAGCCGGGACCGATACCCACTGCTCACTGGCGTTGCTGCTGGCGTCGATCGGGCCCGGCGGCCGGCGTCGAAGGCAGTCGCAACATTATCCAGCTCCAATTGAGGGCAGCTCCAAAACTCTAGTGAAAAAGTTGACATCTTTTTCTGATTTCAGTGTATCTAAGCCTGAAGCCTTTTATTTTAAAATGGCTGCTGAGTCAGCTTCCAAAGTTAGACTAACCCACACTAAATGATTGTATTCCAAGTCCTTTATTGATGAATTAGCTATAGGGGGCTATGAGCTGTGGAAAGATACCATTGATCTCAAATCGGTTTTGGGTTCTAAAGCTTGGCAGGTACAAGGCAGGCAAGCACTGCATCGTGCATGCAATATCCAGAACCACTTGTTGTTTTTGAATTCCACCATTTTTCAGACCACCTGCTTTGGATTGTCTACTTCTAAAAAGATGAATTCCCCTGCTATTCCTGATCTGGGCGCTTATCTGAAATTGGATAATCACACAGATCTGTCCCTTGATGAATTGCAGTCATTCATTGCTAATACATCCTTCAACATTTACAACTTAGATCATGAAGGATGGTTAATATGGCAGAAAAGTTCAGATTCCTGTCAACATCGTTTTCTGGGTCTGCTCCCCAGTTATACACAGGTTAGGGTGGACCCCCGATTTAAATCTTCCCATTCTGTTACTACCTATTCTGTAGGAAAGTTATGTCAAAACTGGCTTACACATTCGACCTTAGCGTCAGTTAAACATCATTTGTCTAAATTAAATGCCAAAGTAGATTTGAATGATTTTGTTAAGGGTCCTGTGGGTGGCAGGTCCAAAAGATGGGTGTATGCTATTTACAACGAAGTTTGGAAACTATCTCAAATTGAGGATGCGTCTAGATTAAGAGCTATTGACCAAGCAAATTTGGAAAAAGTGCTTGCTGTCATCAATAATAGCATTAACACCCTTTCTTCCAGAATTTACTCGTTAGATAATATTGTTTCATCTGTTGTGGATATTGTAGAGGATGATATGTCTGTTTTATACCATGGTCAAAATCAATTGCGTTCTATAATGCAGTTTGCATGGACTTTACAAACATTGAAGGCTGGAAAAGGTCCCTGGGACTACATGAACACATCATCCTTATTCCTGCCTTTTAATCTGACTGATAAACAACAGTTCATGTCCATGAAGGATGCAACATACTCATTATTGCATATTGAAAAGTTGGAACCTTTACCATTTTCTGTGGCCGAATCGAACTCAGCTGTGTGGCTTATCAATGGATTGATCACTTTACCATTTCCTTTGTTTAAGTTCAGTTCATGTATAAAACACTATGCCTTAGGCAGGTACGAACAATTGGGTACCGCTTTCCTGCATTACGTTTGGTCACTCCCATTTACATACAGGTGCCTGAGAGAGGGTAAAGAGGCTTATTTAAAAGGAGAGGAATGCACTTCCACACCTGATCCCTCAGTAGTCTGTAGGAACATCAAATTGCATGGCGCATGCAACGTTCACGTACCGAATTTAGCTTGCATTCTGAAGGGAAATCCTGTGCCAGCGATTACACCCACTTTCACATTATTAGCTAACGGTAGTTATTTGCTTTTGAATAATGAGGCATGCTGCGGGAGGCTAGTAGGGATTCCGTACATTGTAACTGTCTCACAATGAGTAGTCTGTTGTAAGAATGTCCTTTTCGCACCCCCGCATTGGAGACTGTATGTATCCATCTAGCCTTCCATACCAAATTTGAAAGCAGAGTTCAACAAGATGAGCAGAATAAGGGCTTTATTGTCTCAAAAAGAAGTCACCCTGACTTCCTCCCGTGAAACATTTGTCCTTCACGTAGCAAACACCCACACCGAGGTGCATGCACTTTTAAATACTGATCTCCCCCTTCATTTCGGTGCTCTGATTCATACTATATTCAATGCCTCGTCAACAACTGGCTTGGTACATTTTTTCAAAGTTGTGGGCTCTGGCCTTGTGACCTCCTTCCAAACAATATTTGGTGTGATACTGGCATTTTTTCATTCTATTTTTTCCAGCGTCTTCGGCGGGCTTCCGTTAATTCTCGTCTTGACTGCTGGTGTGCTGCTGTTGGTTTGCTTGCTCCGCAATGGCTGCACGATCTTTATCACACAACAGCCTGCCCCGGCTGCTTCAATTGCGCAACTGGATCCTTGAATACTATGGAACACTACCACTGGCCACTTTGAGCGTAGCTTATGGATTATACTTCCGGTTCTCATACTTTACTTGCGTGCAACCTGTTTTCCATTGCCTAGAATGTCTATTCGAGTGGACTCTGGATTTGTGCCTGTCGAACACGGCGTCTCCTGCCCCGGAATATGATTGACTAATGAGTCACTTAGTGGCTCATGAGTTGGACTGTTCTGGTAAGGGATTATGGCCTGTGGAGCGGCGCACGGAGTCCTAGGGAATTGGGATATATATGCGACAGCATATGACTTCCTGGCGCGAAGTTATCTTGAAGAACACGCAAGTTGTCCTCTGATGGTGCTAGAGGCTCCGGTTATCGAAGAACATGTATGTTCATTTACTTTACTTGACTGGATGGCAGACTCATTTACTGAACATTACAATGACTTCCTCTTGGAGGCAGTTGCAACATATTGTGCCTACACGTTGATGGATTAAATTGGCATTTGTCCATCCTCCGTTCCTCCTAATCCGGATATTTTTTAAATTTTTAGTTTTTACTCCACATTGGGCTGTGTACCGCCCCTGAGAGATGTTTTAATTTTTTTCTTTTCCCAACAAATTTGCAAACTTTCACTACCAATTATACAGCTTGGCAATATATGAACTTGGTTCTGTCTCACTACTCTGCGTTTCTACATTACTTCCCTGTTCTGTTTGGGGTCCGATCAAGGAAGGGTGTAGTGGAGACAGGGTTTTATGGGCACACATTGCTATGTTAGCATAAGGGCTTTAGAAGTTAAACGCCATCTTGCTACTTTGCTGCTTTTGCACACAACACTATAGGTAGCTGTTATTACAAGAAAAACGGCTTGCTTGCTTTTTATTCACATGAGAATGGTCTGTTGTTTACATCCCTAGACGTGCACCGCGACCTTAGTCTGAACACTGTGTGCAGAAGCCGTCAAGGTCAAATAACAATGTATGCTGTTGAATTCAGGTTGATCGGCCCACGCTCTAGACACAACAAGCACAAAGCTGCAAATATCTGAAACTCTGGTGCCTGTCATATTGCATTTTGCATGCATGATTCAGACACTTGGAGAAAACCTTTTCAGACACAGAGAGCAGAGCTGATCCTGTGATGTGATTCACCTAAGCTGATCTTTGAGGTATGGGGTTCCCCATTCAAACCTAGAGACCTTCAATTAGTTTATAAAACTAGTTTACTAGCCAAGGGAGGGTGGTTCACAAAGTATTATAGGACTTGTTTTCCACTATCATTTTTAAATGATTTCTCCCTTCATTTTCTATGGTATTGTAACAATGCTGATGGTTTTATTTTTAATCATTTGTCTGCATATGTTAGCCAAAGTACTGCACCTTAGAGCATGTAGTTAAAAATAATTTTTTTTAACTTTTCCCTGTCTCTGATTACTCTTGTTGTGGACTGATATGAGAATAATAACGAAAAGGTGTTTCTGATTCCCACCATTCCTGAGAGTACTCTAAGTCGCTTGTTCTGGGTTGTCTAAACATTGGTAGCTTCGAGATGATACGGAGAATGAATGAGATGCTAGTCGGATAGGGGTTCTGGGTACTGAGGTGAGTTTTTTTGTACACCACAATTCACTGAGGTCCTGGTTTCCGGTGCATAGTTCTGTGCATGAGCAGAATCCCCACAACAGTAGCTGCTCCATAAATTGCACAAAGGATCCGAGTAACTCCTTTAAGACATTGGGGCTTCTGAGCATGATAACTGCATCATCCTCAGATAGCAATCCAAGCACAGGCATGTTGTTAACCGCTGGCATGGTTCCAGGAGAGCTGCCTCAAGACCATTAATATACAATAAAAACAAGATTGGGGGTAAAACACAGTCTTGGTGGACACCCACACTAATTCAAAGGAATTCGTACATTTAGAAAGCCTACAGATGCTGAGAGGTCAAAGTGCAATGCACTTAAAAAATTCACCAAACCTTCATCTATATCCACGTCACCCAAGATCTCCTGCAATTTGGACCTATTGACACTATCAAAAGCACAAGAAAGATCCATAAAAGCCACTTTAAAAAAAGAGTTATGTTTAGCCATCATATATTTAGAAATGAGGACATATAAATTGAGACATTGCTTAAGTGTTCCTAAGCCAGTCCTAAAATCATACTGGACTCCTGAAATTATGCTTTGTTCAGGAATCCGCAGCAAAATTCTTTCAGGAACTGTCCTGTCCCCTCACTATTTTGCGGTGGAGTCCAGTAGGGATAATGGGCGATAACAACGGACTATCCTACGGTTGCCTTTTTAAAGACCGGTATAATTATCATAGCACGCTAGTACCGCAGCATCCCTGTCATGTAGGGTGTGTTATAACATTTGTCAGCAGCGGGACCCAGGCCCCTATGTTATCTTTTTACAATTCTGAAGGGACCCCTTCTAGACCCGGTGTCTTATTACTGGTGTCTTATTAATTATGGCTACCACCTCATGCAGTTGAAAGCCTACAATTAGGCGTTATAAAGGCAGGACTCCATTGCAATAATTTTTGGCAGCGGGTGGAAGGAGCAAGAGCTTTTCAAAATGTGCAGCCCATTCATCGGGACCAATGTTCTGAGCCAAGTCTAGAGCAGGGGCTATAGAGAACTTAGTAGTATTGGCAGCCTGTAAGAAAGCATAAGGGTCATTACGCTTGTATGAAGAAACCAGCTGCTCCCAAACATCCATGTGCATGTCAGTTTTTTCCTTTTCAATGTCCTTCTGTACTCTCCTCTGCCAGTGGCGGCTGGTGACATCTGAAAGAGGTGGGGCGGAAAAGTTGGACAATATTACATTTGTAATGCTTGACTGTGATGCCATCCGCGCAGACCATTTAATCCCCATTCCTCTGCCCCCTGGCCTGCAGAAGCAAATGTTTCAAGAATTATACTTGACGTATTTGTAATTCGTGCAAGAATAGAAACCGATCGACGTGGACTGAAGTACCCACCCTCTCGAGAACGGGAAAGTACACTACCTAGGTTTGTAATTTGAACAGCGTTTCCATGTTTCGAGAGTAATCCTCAAAAAGAGCCCGGAAACTTTCAGCGTTACACTTAGCACTATACCAGCACCCCCAAATTAAGTTAGCAGCACTTTTAGAATACAAGTTATGAAGCGCTATTTAGATGCTAAATGCAGTACAGTTTTGGCGCTGCAAAGAACAACGAAAGTGGTTACCGCCAGTGCGTGGACGCCCAGGGACAGGCCGAGGAGCACACAGAGCAGCTGCAGCGCTTTCATGGCGAATTCCGTTCCTCTGTGGTGAGAAAAGGGGTGCTCCTTTCGGACATGAAATGATGCAGGTTTAATATTTAACCTCTCTGAAAATACTACCGAGGGGCTTCTTTGGAAGATCAGCAGCACTGGAATGTGTAAAGAGCCCGAACCCAAACACCGCCCCCAGGAGCCTGGCCAGTATGTGGCTGTAAAGCAAGGGATACTCGAATTCCACCGATGCCTAAATACGATTCAAATGTGTCTGCTGCTCAACATGATATGTTACATAGCAACAAAACGCCTAGGCAAATATATACAAATTAATATATATTTTAACGAGTGGCTCTGAGGGTCTGCACATTAAAGCATTTCTCATGTCTTAAAGAGGAATTCAGGGATCTGTGGTGGTAACACGGAATATTTGGTATCTTCTACTTTCCCATCATTTAGAAACGAAATGACAAAACATGTTTATAACGACAGAAAGGTGAGAAGGGTTACTGAAGCGTGACACATTTGGACGGGATTATGACCAAGAAACAAAGCAATCCATCGGTATTTTATCACAAACAACCTTGCGACGTGTGTACTGTTTAACAGACGCAAACCCTCTGTCCCCAAAACGACGTGGGCAAGGAATGGAAAAACTTCTATAATAATGAATGCAGAGATAGACCCAGCAAGGAACAAGTCGACACAAATGTATGCAGTCGCGGCTCACGGGGGGGGGTGGGGGGGGGGGAATGAAATATATTTTTTTTAAACTTACCTCACAGCCGGTCCACGTGTCCACACCACCACGCTCTCAGACCTCTAATCCCCTGGGCGCCTTCACTAACGGTACTGGAGGAGGGGCCTGCCAACCCCTCAGCGCCAGGATTGGCTGAGGGCACAGCTTACGCTAAGCCCGCCGCCTGCCCATTAGAAGACCGAGGGGCTCCTAATGGGCATGCGCAAGGCAGTAAAAACACAAGTACGCATGACTGGGCACGGAGTAAAAATTAATCTCCATGCCCACTCATGCGCACTTGTGCTGCCTTTCCCTGGCTTGTGACAATGCATGTCAGTCAACATGACGCCGGACCGCTCGCGGTCCGACGTCATGCTGACTGACATGCATTGTCAGTTAGTTCTCCCCACCCTCGGCGTCTCTGAACTTAAGTAAACTAAGTTCAGAGACACCGAGGGAGCTGCGGGCGGGTGCGCGGGGCGGGGGGGCTACGCCCCAACGCCCCAATGGACGATCCGCGCCTGTCCTCTGCACAGTGTTACCACCTCCTTGACACTCGTTTTAGAGCAAGCTGGACATTAATGTTAGCAGGCATGCCGTCTTTGTTAGTTTTTGCCTGTCGGTCTAAAGGATCTTGTCCATAGCTGCCTTCTACTGATCCCTAGGGTTACATAAGCATCAATAAGTTCGGATGATATGTTATTTTCCAATACATAGAGGCCCACGAGGCCCGTATTTCCTTTATTTAGGAGTTCCCAAGGGCAGCGAGGCAGTGCAGTGCTTACCCCTCGGTGCCCTTACATCCATATAAAAGTGCACGAGGGGTCTCCACTCCAGTGCAGTGCATACTCCTGCATGCTACAGCTGTTAAAGGCCCCTGGTGTTACCACAAAGTGACCCATGGACGGGACATTGATGGAAGGGCGTCCTTCCCTGTGACTGTGCATGTGGTCACTGCCCGCTCGCCTGCTGATATTGTCTTTGTGTTATCATATTTGGACTGTTGAACACATCACTGCCCGCGATACTCCTAACTCCTATTTACCCATCCGGGGTTTACAGTGTTGTCGTGACTGTACAAGGTCAATGTGTAGATACTATATTTGTATTTACGTTCTTTTATTATTGTTTCCCTCTTTGTTTTATCGGTAGGCCTGTTCCCCCAAAGCTTTGGGGATCATAGAAGGCCTGTAACGAAGGGTTGTTACTACTGCTCATTTGCTCCCATTGAAAATCAATAAAGCGAACTTTAAAGAAAAAAGGTATTGGCGCAGGTGTTTGAGATTCACAGGGACAGCCTCCGTATTAAGCCTATAAGGAGTATCATAAAGAGTGACAGGTTACAGGCTGAGCACTGACACTGGTGCAGCCCAGTGAGTCTGATTTTGGACCCAGCTATTTTCAGGATCTGCCAAATACTTCCATCTCACGTGACCTCCTTCCTTGTTTTGCTTCTTGAAGATATAGCAAGAGCATTAGTGAAACAGACAAGAATTAAGCCTCTCTTGCTGGTATACAGCTCGGGTGGTTTCTTGTATCTCTGTTTGCGCTTGCCTGTTTGCTTGTTCCCTAGTGAAGCCCGCCCTTCAAGACACAGGGCTATAATGTACTATTCTGACTCAGAGCCTGGCAAGGCCGGCTGGCTGTACCGTGCATTTCCCCGGGAGGGTGGGGGCCAGTTTTGTGACTGGGGGCCGTTTTTGGAGCAGTGCAGCAGTTTTGAAAGCATCTGCTGCAGAGTTCCTGGTATATCCAGTAGTTTTCAGGCAACAATAAACGTGTCAACTGAGATTAATAAGGCCTCTGCACCAGATGTCGCAGCTGCCATCCCTAAAGGGTGTATATATGCTCCATAGGCATACAATTATTTGGAAAGGTGGTGGAGTTGTGACTTTTAGGTAATTCAGGTAATTATTTTTACCTTGTGGTATGACTCCCAAACTAGCACTATAGAACGTTTTACTTTAATGACCAGCCTGGGACTTACTCTAGCTGTTAACCTTCCAACTCATTGATTACATTCTCAGCTCTTTGGCTCTGATTCAGGTTGTTTCATCCTCCACTTTAGGGTGGGCTGATCATTTCCTAGTGCAATTCAAACTTCTTACACCCGTCTTAACCTTGCAAGGCCCCTTTCTGAGTTACTTCCTATCGCTGGAGGCATACAATGAATGTTACCGAGTCCACCACCCGCTTTAGAGATCGTTGGTCTAGAAGCAAGGCCAGACTGGACTTATTGGGCTTATTTCTCCCGTGATGCTGGAAAGGTGGGGGACAGTTTTGTTACTGGGGGAATTTTTGTAGCTCGGCATCAGTTTTGAAAGCATCCATTGCACAGTCCCTTGCATATCCAATAGTTTTCAGACAACAATAAAAGTGTCAAGATAACTCTGGTGATTAATGTACCTGCTGGAGAGTTTTGTTTCCTGGCAGTTTTGACTCACTAAGGTAGTGCAGAGAACTAATAGGCCTGCTGCAAAGGTCGTGTACCATGCATATCACAGAACAGTGTTTTATGTGCATAGCTTAGTGGGTTAAGGCATTTGTCACAGAGGGTATACAACCTTTACAACGCAACTTTTACAACGCACTACACTTACAACGCATTTTTTACAACGCAACATCCACTACAACGCATTCCATTACAACGCAGGACACTACAACGCATTTTTAAAAACTACCTTTACAACGCATTCCATTACAACGCATACTACCTTTACAACGCATACCATTACAACGCATAATATTACATTAAAACCCCTACACTATCCAACACTTACCCTACTGTTGCACCCCCTGGAGTTAGAATAGTAATTTTTACCCCTATACTATCCAACACTTGCCCTACTGTTGCACCCCCTGGAGTTAGAATAGTAATTTTTACCCCTATACTATCCAACACTTGCCCTACTGTTGCACCCCCTGGAGTTAGAATAGTAATTTTTACCCCTATAGTATCCAACACTTGCCCTACTGTTGCACCCCCTGGAGTTAGAATAGTAATTTTTACCCCTATACTATCCAACACTTGCCCTACTGTTGCACCCCCTGGAGTTAGAATAGTAATTTTTACCCCTATACTATCCAACACTTGCCCTACTGTTGCACCCCCTGGAGTTAGAATAGTAATTTTTACCCCTATACTATCCAACACTTGCCCTACTGTAGCACCCCCTGGAGTTAGAATAGTAATTTTTACCCCTATACTATCCAACACTTGCCCTACTGTTGCACCCCCTGGAGTTAGAATAGTAATTTTTACCCCTATACTATCCAACACTTACCCTACTGTTGCACCCCCTGGAGTTAGAATAGTAATTTTTACCCCTATACTATCCAACACTTGCCCTACTGTTGCACCCCCTGGAGTTAGAATAGTAATTTTTACCCCTATACTATCCAACACTTGCCCTACTGTTGCACCCCCTGGAGTTAGAAATAGTAATTTTTACCCCTATACTATCCAAAACTTGCCCTACTGTTGCACCCCCTAGAGTTAGAATAGTAATTTTTACCCCTATACTATCCAACACTTACCCTACTGTTGCACCCCCTGGAGTAAGAATAGTAATTTTTACCCCTATACTATCCAATACTTACCTTAAATGCAATGTAATATTATGCGTTGTAATGGTATGCGTTGTAAAGGTAGTATGCGATATAATGGAATGCGTTGTAAAGGTAGTTTTTAAAAATGCGTTGTAGTGTCCTGCGTTGTAATGGAATGCGTTGTAGTGGATGTTGCGTTGTAAAAAATGTGTTGTAAGTGCATGCGTTGTAAAAGTGTGCGTTGTAACGACATACATCCGTCACAGAGACCCTTCTGTTACTGTGCTGTTCATAACTTAGAATCATAATCCCTCACAGTGAGCTATGATGTGTCATGTAAGAGCTGCATGCAAAGTACATGATACAGGTTAGAAAGTTACGTTTTTTTCTGATTCTTTCATCATCCTAACGTTGCTAAAAAGGGGTTGGTATGGTAGGAAATAAATTATTAATAAGCAAACCCTGACTGTAGTGCTCCTGCCTGGACGTGGCCTCGTGACTGGGCCTCACACCCCTAGCCTTGACAGACACACACACAGCAGATGTGCGTTTCAGCAAAAGGCCTCAAGCAACCTAGGGCCACATGCATCAACGAGAAAACTGCTCGCAAACGGGCAGATTAGCAGAATCTGCCCCTTTGCGACCGGTATATTTGCATTTGGGATGCATCATCCCAAATGCAAAAATCGCTATTTAAGGAATCTCTAAATAGTGATTCCTTAAATTGCGATTGCATTTAAGGAATCCTAAATTGAGATTCCTTAAATGCAATGCATGAAAGTTTAAAAATTAGCGATTTCGCTAACAGGGGGAGCAAATTACCATGAAGTTGAACTTCATGGTAATTTGCAAAAACTTTGAAAAATGCACTAAAGTGCATTTTACAAAGTTCCATTTTACACACACACATGCCCTTGGGGCATGTGTGCGTGCAAGATGTATTCATATGCAGATTTCAGGGGTGCAACAGGGTGTCTTTTTGACGCCCTGGCACCCTTGAAATAGCATGAGCAATTTGCGATTCTCTAATTGAGATTAGCAAATTGAGAAAGTCCTCCCATTCATTCCTATGGGCCTCTAGGCCCATAGGAATCAATGGGGAGGTGTTCCTTAATTGCTACTCGCAATTTGCGAGTAGCAATTAAGGAATGTTTAGAAATCGCTATTTTGTAAGCGATTTCTACATGCATAGCCTTTTGCTATTCCTTATTAGCGAATCCTTATTTTTCGCTATTAAGGAATCGCAAATGGCATTGTTGATGCATGTGCCAGTATGTATTGTAGAGTGCTGGGTGGCACTCTACATCTCTCCCTTATGTAAAAATGTTTTTGCAATGAATGAACATCAGATTGCTCGAGTCAAGCGAACAAAGTCCTTCAGTCTCTGGCTGGGGGCCGGGTTAGGCGAGGGCCATACCTCTGGTGCTGTGGGATGTTGCCAGTCTCTTGACCCCCACCCGGACTGTCCACCGAATCCCCAGCGAGGATATTTCTGGTTATATGTTGATCCAGGGATGGTTACACTGAGACATCTCCAACATTGGTTCTTCTTGCTGCTTGTGGTGTTTCATTGTCAGTTGGAGACGTGGGGCTCAGAGAGCACTCTCTATTGTTTGCTGTCATCTTGTCTACTAGACCCTGTGAATGCAGCATTGTAGTGGCACTTCTTTGAACCAGGAGACATTTCTCGTCACTTGGCGCTCACCTCTCTCCACCGTTATCATTGTTCCATCTACCCGGGCCACCTCCCAGACTTCAATCTCAAACGGTGTCCTAAATTTCCATCCAGGATGCCTGTCCTTCATGACAACAGATGTTCCAACATGCAGAGTGGGTTCCTGCGCCCGACAACACTGGCTGGCTTTTTCATTTGTAACTTGTCTTCGTAGCTAAGGGATTTTCAAGTCCATGTCCACAGGGCGCCACTCTGTATCAGCCGGGATGCTGTCTCGTGGGGGCATCAAAACAAGGTTTGCTGGAGCACAATTGTTAGTGCTGTGAGGGATTTGCCTGCAGACACGTAGGGATTTCTGTAAGTAACATTCTGCCAGTTCTACCCGGTCACTCCCTATCCTCAGGGCTTGGTTGAGTGTCCGCATAAACCTTTCCACCTTCCCGTTTGCTTGGATGCCAGGGCGATAGATCACCTCAAATGTGTATGGTTGCAGTTGCACGGCCCAGCTTTCAATTCGTGGGGGGGGCTAGGTGGGTGGTGCCAGCAAATAGGGGAAGGAGTGGTTTGTGATCGGTGACAAATGTAAACTTGTGCCTGCAGAGGTATAGATGAAAGTGTTGGCACGCCCATTTAATGACCGCAGCTTCGCATTCAATTTGTGCATAACAGGACTCCATTTTGGACAATGTACTGCTGGCATACGCCACTGGGAGCCACTCTAGTTCAAAACCTTCCTGCATCAAGACACAGCCCAATCCAACAGGACTTGCATCCACTATCAGTTCTGTCTCCCCTGCAGGTGGAAGTAGGCCATAGTTACCTTGTCAAGGAGTGCTTTATCAATGGACCGAAACGCTTTATCAGCGGCTGGGTTACAGTGCCAAGGAACAGTGGTGCACGTTAGGGCCCTGAGTGGTTCTGACATTGTGGTGAGATTTTCGATTAATCTCACACATCATGTTTCCATACCCAGAAAACTACAAACTTAAGTGGGGCTTTGTGGTACTGTTGCTGCCTTATTACAGAGGTCTTCCTTGGATCAACTTAGAGGCCCTCTTGTGAAAAAATATATTTTAAAAACTCCACCGAGTTTTGATAGATGGAGCACTTGCTTTATTGCAGTGTCAGACAGATGTCAGCGAGCCACTGAAGGGTATTTCTGAGACAAACGTGGAGTTCGTTCGAACTCTCAGAATAAGGATATTGTCTCTCAGAGTTATAAGACCTTGTAGTCCGGAGAGAGTTTCTTTGAAGGCATTTTGAAACACCTCTGCCACTGACGAGAAGCCAAAGCTCAGCCATTTGTAGCTTCAAAGGCTGATGTGCATAGAGAATGCAGTGATGTAGTGACTTTCAGGGGCCAGGACTAGTTGATGGTACCCAGAGTTCAAGTCCAGCTTCAAGAACCATTTTTTCCCCATTGTGGTTGGCTTTTATGTCATCCATTGTCAGTAGTATGTGGCACTCCCTCTTCATTGCTTGATTCTGGAGTCTCATGTCAGCTAAGAGGCATATGGCACGGGGCTGTTTCAGTTTCAGCACGATGACTAGTGGCGCCACCCAGGGTGTGGGGTCAGACACCTTTTTGATTACACCCAGGTCTTCTAATGCCTTCAGTTCCTGTTCAACCTGTGGCCAAAGATGGAAAGGAACCCTCCGGTGTCTCAATGCTGTTGGCCAGACAGGTTCATCAATGTGCACCTTAACTTGTTTTTCTTTCAACTTTCCCAGTCCTTGAAAGAGCTGTGGGAACTCTGCAAGAAGGGCATCGGCATGGGATTCGTTCACTTGTTTTACAAAGAACACTAACTTGAGTTCCTCAGTGGTATGGCATCCAAGTAGAGTACACTTCTCACCTTCGGTGATGTGGAACTTTTTTCTTTGAGGAGTGTCCACCACTGATAACACTGAAATGGATAATTTCCTTCAGTGGCAGGATTTCCATCCCTTCATATGTGTAGATCTTTGCACGGCTAGCAGCTAGTGGAGGGTGTGTTGTTAACTGTTCATACTGTTTAGAGTCCATCACATTCACTGACACTGCCGTGTCAATGAGAGCACTGACGAGCGTGCCGCAGATTTGTATTATGCACATCAGATGCGATTGGCTTTTTCGCCCTGCATGGTCTGCAAAGAACACAACAAAGAGGTCAACTTCCTCCTCATCCACGATGGTGTCCAGACCACATATGCTTTGCTCTTCTCCTATGGTGACGTCATCCAGCAAGAACTGGCATAGAGTTGCTGATGGCCGTCATGTTATTTGGGTGTCAAGCAGGTTTTTTTCCAAGACATACCTTGGCAAAGTGGTTTGTCTTCCCGCACTTTGAGCACGTCTTCCCTCTTGCAGGGCATGTCCCTGCCACTTTGCGTTCCAGGCCAGAATTTCCCCTGCCACTCCTGGGTTTTGGTATTTGACCCCTGGCATGTAGTTCCTGGCAGTTGATGGATGGGATGGGACTGCTCAACTTTGAAGGAGGGAGGCTTTGGTGCAATGGAGGAAGATGCTGCCTTGCCTAAAGTGACTTCCATTTTGTCTGCCCTGGCATTCGACTGTGCATGTGAGTGGGCCAGAATGAGAATGTTATCCAGTAAAATACTTAGTTATTGAATGATTAGATGTTGCAGAACTGACGATTGGAACCCTTGTATGATTTGCACTCTCATTTCTTCACGTTGATTTATGTTGGTGCAGGTGCTGACAAGCTTTCTTAGCCTAGCGTAAAACATATCCACCGACTCTGCTGTGTGGTGTGGCACAATTTAAAGCATTAGTAGTCAAGGTTTAACTGAGGATCGAAGTGATGCTTGAGTGCCCTCATGGCAGCATCAGAATCAGTGTCACCCCCTGTGTTTAGTAGAGTCTCGAAAAGGTCACATAACTCAGAGCCTGCAAAATGTAAAAGTAGAGATCAATTTACCGGTCCATCTCTTTCTCTGTATCTCACGGAAGTAAAGCTGCAAATGCCTAATCCAAAAACGCCTGCCAGACAGTTCACTGAGTGACAGTAGCAGCATCACAGGGGCACCGGCACAGGGGGCAGGGTCTGCTCGTACAGCGGCCCGGGAGTTGGCATTTTGAGGTGGCTCGCTCATGGTGGTACATTTTGGCAGTGCAAAGGTGTGAGCTCTCCATAGGTGGAGTGTGATAGGCCACAAGAGCAGTATATGCACCACACAAGTAGGTACTCACAGTCAACTGCCCCCAAATCTTCACTCAGGAATGTCCAATGGGGTTGGCTAGGTATTGCCTTTCACCAGCAGAGGTGGCACACTCCACCCAGATTCCTTTCTGAACGGTGCAGGCCCAATGAGAAAGTGTCCCAATTTTGGACAGTGAAAACCAGAGCAGGTTTGTTTCAGGGAGCCTGCCAGGGGCTCCCTGCACTGGCTGTTTGTTTGTCTCTGCCCCCGATGCACTGGGCCGACAGCCCACGCCGACACACCAGGCCACGACAGGCCAAGGGAAGTCCCGGTACAATGCCGCAGGGGCCCAAGAAGACGGCAAAAGCCGAGCTGCACCACAGGCTACAGGCTCTGGAGGGCTGGATGTAGGCTGTATGAGATGCCTCAGGTGGAGGTGCCACTAGGAAAGGGCTAAGACAGGCATGGCGCCCAGACTGCTTCAAGCTCCTCCAGGAATCTGCAGGGGTGAGGATGGCCGGTCAGCAGCAGCATCGATGTGCCACGGCAGCAGCAGGGGTCACGTGGGTTCATCGCGGCTTCTGTCACCAGTGTAGTGGGCCTGCCTGGACCTGGCCTCACGCCTGGGCCTCACACCCCTAACCCCTGACAGACACACACACAGCAGACGTACATTTCAGCAAAAAGCCTCGAATGACCTGGTACCCATTTATTTATAGCCTCGGTGCGAACCTGGCCCTCAGCATGCAGTGGAGGATACTATGTATTGTAGGGGCTGGGTGGCATTCTATTCAACCACTTTGTTACATTCTGAATCCTGGTTTTATGCTTCCCCAGACCAAGCACTTTAAAAAAATGCCTACCTCTATGGATGACATACATACTACACCTTGTAGATTCCTTTGTCTTATGTAACATTTACTATACACTGATTTACACACAAATGATTTATTGTTTCTGTATTTGTGTGTGATGTAAAGTGCCCCAACACCCTACACTGGTATGAGAGGTGCTCAAACCCAAATGAAATACTGGTGAGAAAGGTGATATAGAGAGATGAGGGGCACTGTTGGAGGGTGATAGTGAGTGAATCATTTAAGACTCCAACTAAGATTGTCGTATCCTGGTGCACTTTAGGGCCATCATTTACTGCTTTAAAAGCTAGTACAATTGAATATACATTTTACAGTGTGTTGTAAAATGCACCATTTTTTACCAAATTTTCTTGGGAGGAGAAACCCCCACACCCATCTTGTAGGGGTCACCATGCACTATATTGGGGCTGGCCTGACAAGCTTTGCCAGGGTTGCTTGGGTTCCCTGTCTGGCCTGAAATCTACAAATTACTGGATGGGTGGTGATGGCTCCATCTCTTCACTTTCTGGCCTTCGATGACTCTTCTTTCTCAATGCCACTCCATGCTGGTGTGTTCTTAGCTGGTGTTTGCTTGGCAGCCTTCCTGTTTGCAGGCTGCCTAGATTCCACTGCATTATCTCACTCGACCGTCCACAGGAGACTTAGTAAAGTGTTGGAGGTGGGCTGGACGATGCTGTTGCGGGTGAGATTTCGTCTTCATGCTGTGAATAGCGTGACATTTTATTAGCTTAACTATTTATTTTTTTTTTGTTATTCCCTGGTGCTACAAAAAAGAGCGACCACGGGGTCAGCTCCCCTAGCCCAGGTGAGGAGTTAAGGAAAGCGACATCATCCTTTCACCTGTTTCAATTTGCACTACCAGTATTACGAAGATTTGACCCTCACTCAGACGTTAGTTTATTTCCTTTTTTCAACTCCTCACCTGAAGCAGTGACGTGAACAGGTTAACACTCTCCCCAGCAGCATCACCTCTTCGCTGCTCCGTCTCTGCCGGTGGCATCCCTCTAGCCCACAGCGCCCGTGTATTTCTTCCCCCTCGCCTTCTGCTTACAGGTCCTGCCCCCACTGTTTCTCAGCCTGTCCTTGTGCTTGTTGGTGGTATTTTCAGTTTTTTTCTGATTTGTGCCTTATTGTTTTGTATTGTTTTTCCTGCCGCTGCTGCCCTGGGGCCCCACCCCCTGACACAGTCCCCGTTCCTGTCTCCCTACCCTGGTCCTGCCCCCTCCCCTTCTTAATGGCGACCAAAGGCGCGCCTAAGGCAAGTCCGTCTGTGCCCGTCTGCGTCTGGACCGCACCCAGAGCCAGACCCCCTGCCCCCGCGAGCGCCACGACACCCAATGCCGATACGACTCCAACACCCTCTACGCACTCAACGCCGGCCGACCCTCCATCTGCATCCAGGCCACCCCGAAGCTCACCCACGGACCCTTCACCTGCCGCAACTGCAGCTACACCAGCCAACGCACACTGGCACGTCCTGCCCATCCCACCAAAGCAGGACACAACAGTTTCAGATGCATACTTCTCAACACCCGCTCAGTCCACAAACACGCTGTCGAACTCTGGGACCTTCTCGACTCATCATCCCCGTACGTCACCTTCCTGACGGAGACCTGGATGAACGCATCCTCGGTGCCCGACATAGCCATAGCCATCCCAGATGGCTACAAGATCACCCGCAGGGGCCGAAACATCAAACCAGGAGGAGGAATTGCCATCGTCCACAGGAACACCATCAGAATTTCAACCAGCATCGAAGACTCCCTCAGCACGGCCGAACACCTACACTTCCAGATCCACGTTGATCACAACACCACCCTCAGAGGAACCCTTGTCTACAGACCCCCGGTACCCCGACCACAGTTCAGCGACTCCATCACAGACCTCATCAGCACGCACGCCCTCGCCTCCACAGACTACATTCTCCTCGGAGACCTGAACTTCCACCTCGAGAACCCCAACGACAGCAACTCCACACCCCTGATTGACAACCTAGCCAACCTCGGTCTCAAACAGCTCGTCACAACACCCACCCACTTTGCCGGACACACGCTCGACCCCATCTTCTCCGCCAGCAATCACGTCGCCTTCAGCCACACCACTGAACTCCACTGGACCGAACACCACTGCATCCACTTCTCCTTCGAAGAAACACACCACGCACATCCAACCGCAACGAATCCCACACCGCAGCTGGAACAAAGTCACTGAAGACCAGCTCCTCACCACCCTTGCCCGAGACCCTCCATCCGAGCCCTCTGACACCAACGCAGCAGCCCACAACTTCAGACAAAGGATCGACGACTGCGCCAACACCCTTGGCCCGATCAGGAAATCCTCTAACAGGCACACCGACACATGAGCCATCTGGTTCAACGTTGACATCCAGAATTCCATACAAACCTGCCGAAGAATCGAGAAGCAATGGTGCCAAGACCAGACACCAGACAACCATGCAGCCCTCAAGACCGCCAGACGCAAACACCACCAACTCATCCGATCCACCAAAAGGGAATGCATTGACAACAATGCACACAACAGCAAAGAGCTCTTCAGCATCGCGAATGAACTCGCCTCCCCCAGCTCCTGCACGAATGACATCCCACCATTACAAGAACTCTGCGACTCCCTGGCCACCTTCTTCCACTGAAAGATCACAGACATCCACGACAGCTTCAACACCCAGACACCGACGACAGATTCCAACAACCCCGACTCAACACCCACCAAACACACCAACCTCCTGTTCTCCTGAAACCACGTTAACAACAAAGACACCATCAAAATCATGAACACCATGCACTCCGGCTCCCCTTCCGACCCTTGCCCCTACCACATCGTCAACAAAGCAAGCTCCATCATCACACCTTAACTCCGAAAGATCATCAACAGCTCCTTTGAGACAGCCACCTTTTCGGAGAGATGGAAACACACCGAGATCCACGCCCTTCCCAAGAAACCTAAAGCGGACCCAAAGGACCTCAAGAACTTTCGACCCATCTCCCTGCTACCGTTCCTGGCAAAAGTCATTGAGAAGATCGCCAACTGACAACTAACCCACTTCCTGGAGTAGAACAACATCCTGGACCCCTCCCAATCCAGCTTCCGGAGCAACCACAGCACCGAAAACGCCCTTATCGCCGCCACCGACGACATCAGGAGCCTGTTGGAAAATGGTGAAACCGCAGCCCTCATCCTCATGGACCTTCGCCTTCGACACCGTCTGCAACCACACCCTACGCACACGCCTCTACGACGCAGGGAACCGTGACAAAACCCTGAACTGGATCACCTCCTTCCTCACCGGCAGAACCCAGAGAGTCCGCCTCGCCCTATTCAGATCCGAAGCCACCACGATCACCTGCGGCGTACCCCAAGGATCATCCCTCAGCCCGACCCTTTTCAACATCTAAATGGCACCACTCGCAAACATCGTCCGAGCACACCGCCTCAACATCATCTCGTATACCGACGACACCCAGCTGATCCTCTCCCTCACCAAGGACCCGGCCACCGCCAAATCCAATCTCCACGAGGGAATGAAGGCCGTCGCAGAGTGGATGAAGACCAGCCGTCTGAAACTGAACTCTGACAAGACGGAAGTCCTCATCCTTGGCTCCACCCCTCCACATGGGACGACTCCTGGTGGCCGGCCATGTTGGGAGCTGCCCCGACACCCTCCAACCACGCACACAACCTGGGTTTCATCCTGGACTCAACGCTCTCCATGACCCAGCAAGTCAACGCTGTCTCCTCCTCCTGCTTCAACACCCTCCACATGCTCCGCAAGATCTACCGATGGATCCCCACCAAAACCAGAAGGGCGGTCACCCAAGCCCTCGTCAGCAGCAGGTTGGACTACGGCAACTCCCTCTACGCGGGAACCATGGACATACTCCAGAAAAGACTTCAGCGCATACAAAATACATTTGCACGCCTCATCCTCGGAATCCCTTGCCACAGCCACATTACCACCCACCTGAGAGACA
This sequence comes from Triturus cristatus, assembly GCF_964204655.1. Taxonomy (NCBI): domain Eukaryota; kingdom Metazoa; phylum Chordata; class Amphibia; order Caudata; family Salamandridae; genus Triturus; species Triturus cristatus. The sequence continues at coordinate 673,961,903 of NC_140590.1, forward strand.
TGCACTGGCTCCGGGCAACAAGAGGATCACCTTCAAGCTCCTCACCCACACCCACAAAGCACTCCACAACGCCGGACCAGCATACCTCAGCGAACGACTCACCTTCTACACCCCGAACAGCCAGCTTCGCTCCGCTGACCTTGCCCTCGCCACGATCCCATGCATCCGCCGAACGACCACCGGCAGCAGATCATTCTTCCACCTCGCTGCCAAGACATGGAACACACTCCCCATCCACCTGCGACAGACCCAGGACCTGCTGACCTTCAGGAGACTTCTTAAGACATGGCTGTTGGATCAATAACTGCTTCTCCCCCGCCCCCTTAGCACCTTGAGACCCTCACGGGTTTAGCGCGCTCTATAAATGTTTTGATTGATTGATTGATTGATTGAAGCCAGCTGTTCTCATTGATTCGCTCAAGGTGTTCTGAATTGCCATTTGATTGGGTTGTCAGAACCACCATGCTGCGTTCAAAGAACACGAACCAGGAATATCCAAACAGGGTGCTGGCGCATGCTGCAGTCTTGATTCCAAGACGATACACCACAGACTCTTCCATAGGATATTTTAGGTGCTTGACAAATCTCCCTTCAGCTGGTAAAATATCAAGGCGCTATATAAAAAAATGTCAGTAGCTAATATAAATCCTTCTACCTCCTAGAGCGAGAAAATGAAACTGTCAAAAGGACGTCTCCCCTGAGGCCATACAACTTTTATAACTTTCTCAGATGTTAATAAATTAATATTACCAAATTTCAGACCTTGCGTAAGCCGGCTAATGCACCCACCTTCACCGCCCCCTCCCCCCAATCTCCAAGACTTTACGAAGACCGAGGAGCTACACATTCTCCTACAGTGCTTACATTTTCAATGTGCATCTTTTCAGCAGACATTACTGTTCATAAGCAACATTCACACTCTGGTTTTGCCTTCTGCACCTGTTCTTGATGCTTTTCTGTTTGAGGGTGGGTCCCTTCTCCTGTAAGAGTTCCACACTACCTCTATGGGTTTCTGTTTAATGGTCATGCACGCAAATACTAGTTTTATGTGGGAAGCCTCTATTTGTGTCAATTCATACACTTTTAAAATATGTTCCTGTGCGTTTGAGGTACATTTTTACCACGAGCGGCCCTTAATGACGTCATGTGGCATAATAGCAAAATACAAGGGATTCAACAGAACAAGAGTAATACAAAATTGACAAAATTAGGCCAGCATATTACACATTTCACCCAGGCCTGCACATGGAGCAGCTCGTGAGCCCCTCATATTAGGTGTCCTGTGAGACTTGTAGAGTGCGAAATCAAACATAGTGCAGAAGTTGACTTTGATACAAAATGCACTGGCATCTATGAAAAGACTGAGGTAGAGCAAAAAGGGATGATGGAAAGGCCTCCTGGGTGGGTTCATAAATCCATAAACTAAAATAGGAGAAGAAGAACCAAAGTGGTTCAAGAATTGCAGGGTTCCTGCATTGATATGCATGGGTACCCGGGTAGATCACTTGCAGTACAATATGAGAGCTGCAAATATTTTGCTGCCAGGTCTTGGCAACTTTGACATAGAGTGGTCCGTGTGGATTCGATATGGAGTTTCCTTGACAAGGAGGTCCTAATGAATGAGTCTCCACTGGGTGTGGTGGTTTGTAAGGCATATAGGTTCCCTACCAAGAATTCTATGGGGCTTTTTCTTTGTAAGAAGACTGTATCTTCAGAGCTATGCAGCTTGCAGGAGTGAGAGGTGATCCCGTGTGGGCTAATAAGAGGAGGAACACAGACCCTTCAAAAGGTCTGAATTCTGATCTTCCGAGACTATGTCTTGTCACAATTCTTCTCTTGCTACATCAAATAATTCAATAGTATTGTATTTGATTATGTGGTTATTAATATAGCACTTCTATATCCCTTGTAAGGTCTAAATTGCCTTTCAGATTCTTGAGTCAGTAGTTAGTCTGTCGTGGCCCACGAAGTCACTGAAATGTTCTGAATGTCCCCGAGTACCTGACCGCCTTCAGGTGCAGTTAGCCCTCTATGGGAAAAGCTGGGTGCAGTACATTCACTTTGAAGCTAATGTATTTGTGTTCAGTGAACTTCATGAACATGAACAGAAGTGTTGCAGAATAGTTTAAACATAGGTGCCTCTGAGTATGTAGGTATTTATGGCTGTTGTGTAATGAAGGTTGCTTCATAGTGTTTGTATGTTCTGGAGGTTGGTTCCATTAACTGGGCCATGCAGGCGTTTGGCAGTAAGTAGCACACCATCCGATATTTATGTCCATCCTTTGATGTTGTTGGAAAAAATCCTCGATGGCACTGATGTACGACCCATAGGGTTTAATTTCATGTTGTCCAGACTGGTACGAATAATACATCCTTAAACAGAGACACCGATGTATTACATAGGTTAACGTTGGAGATGTCTCCATTCTCCTATTTTAACTACTATCCATGGAACACCATGTTCCCATTCAGCAATTCCTTTGACATCTTTGCCAGTAGTTCTCATGGGACTACTGAACAACACTGGGACGTCTCACATATCAAGATACGTCTTGCTAATGCACTGACTTTGAATCTGAAGTGGTATAAAGTGAGGTGCTTTAGACTTACAAATGCCTCATTTCCCCTAGAGAGTTGGCTTACTCCTGAGACCATCCAGTGCTTAATTTGTAAAGAAATAAGTGCCAGGGCTGTCATCAGGAGGCCAATGCAGCTTGCACCACACATTGCCCCTCCCAGCACAGCCAATGACAGTACCTACACAACTACTAATCATCACACTCCTACAAGTGTGACGACTCGGACTGTTTCAGATGAAGTACTGGGTATTTTAGACCCAGCGGTGCAGGGGCACACACCCTATGACTTCTGGGTTTCACCCTGTTCCGGACCTACAGAAACACAGAGTCTTCTGGGTGAAGTCAAAGAATCGTTTATTGGCTGCAGACCAATGACAGGTATCCTAGAAGTACAACAGCGTGTATGTTCTCAGGAGACTGCTGAAAATCATAGGAACGGACTTCATCTTAAATACGCTTTTTCCTGCCTCAGGCATACATTCCTAGGTTTTATGATGCGGCAATATGCAAGTGTACATTACAAAGAAAAGACAGAGTCATGATGACCATCCCACATTCCAGTTCGGCCAGCCCACAATGATTTACACAGTAAGGTTCAGATCCCATGTTTGATGTAAAGAGACCCCCCAATAAACATGAGCATCTCCTGTTTTGGGAAACAAGTCATAAAGCAGGAACAAGCAGGTGTGGAAGAGATTAGCCAGGGGATTGTGTAGAATGAAAGGGTTTTATGACGGGTCAAGCCCTGATGCTAATCACAGGTGGAAGGAGGAAGGGGAGCTCGTGAGACCGGTTTGACCCGTGGCAGCAGAGCCAGCTGCCCAAAACACAGAGAAGTCAGAGGGAAAGCCCATGTACTGTGAGGCCCGTATTTACTCCATTATAGCCTATGTGAGGGCAATGACAAGATGGCCACTGCTTCCAAAATGGAACCCGCGTAGTAAGGCAGAATAACGTGTACACAGTGCATTCATAGCTAGAACGATATATAAAGCACTCGTACATGCCGCATTTACCATTTGCGGTTCGCTAATACCAACATAGACAGGGGTAGGGCCCTGTCCCCTACGCGGTCCCGAATATTAAAGTACGACAGACCCTCCTTTTGCCCTTACATAGGCAATCACTATACTCATCTTAATCCGAGTCTAGGTCAATGTTCACAAAGTCATGGAGATGTTGCTGTAGCATCATCCTATTACTTAGCTCGTCTCTCGATACAGGTTTCCTTACACATAAGGTAGTACAGAGACCACATATCGCGGGAGCACACTGTATACACAGGCAGAGCAGGAAAAGAATGGCTAAGATCATTCCAATGACCATCAGAACTTTCCATCCCCAGGCAGATATCAATTCCCAGAACCACCCCACCAGTGACCAATCTCCCTTATCCACGTGTATGGCTTCAGATATTTTATGGAGTTTGGAGATGGCTTGATACACTGTTGGAGCATTATCTGGTATGAAAATGCAGCAACTGGATTGGATGACCTTGCATACCCCACCGCGGTCTGCAAGAATAACGTCTAGAACCATGCGGTTCTGCAAAGTCATAAGGCGATCCGCTTGGAGCTCAGCCGTCAGATTACTAAGGGCACCAGCCGTTACATTGACAGTGGATTCAACCACACGTGTCAGCTGTCTCAGGTTCCTACTATTGACCATAGGTCCCCAAAACGGCAGGAAACCCAAGAAGAAGTCTCCTGCTTCCTGACCGGCAGTGTCTTCCCTACTAATCACACCTCTCACAACTCTGGTCTTGTGATAGTCAGAGGCAGCAGTAAATGTCGGCGGTAGCAAATTCGCAATATAACATGTGCCCGAGAAATCAGGGGGCAGCCATGTATATGCTCGGTCATTACAGATGAAATATGTGCCCTTGGCAGCCAAAAACGCAGGGGAAAACTGTGACGGGAAGGTGTACGTTTCAGTACAGTCACTTCTTCCCAGTTGAGCTCTAGGATTCTGACCATTACCCTGTAAGCAGAACCGACCCATGTGGGGTACGACCCAGATTGGAGATGAGATTTTTCGCTGTCTTTCACCCAGACTAATACTATACCCCGTCGCGTTCCATCCTACATAAGGTCTCAACTCTTCTTTGGGAATAGATGAGTATGCATTGATATCCCTACTCATATCGGCAACTCCTTTCATTAAAGCCTTATTATTGGTGATAGGTCTGATGGAACGCGGTTGGCGAGGGTAGTATGTATCTAGAGCATAGAGAAACATGGTTTGGAATGCCCATGACGATCCATTGTAACTATACGGCAGCACCAGGTAGGGAATACCCTTGTTAATGGTATGTGGCATTAACCCACACACCCAGCAATTGGTCGTATTCATTACTAGTTGGTGCTGGTGCAAGAGCTGGATAAACGAGTTATTTACGAACTCTGATCGTCTGGTCTGTTCGTGCTCAGGCAAAGGGTGAAAAGAGTGAGAGGAGGCAGTAGAAAGAGATATAGGCTGTTCAGTGGGTGCAATGGGCTTTTGAGCGGAGAAAAACACAAATCCTACTATAAACATTATGATACTACACGATGTAAAAAGGCACAAAAAGACAAAACATTTACTTTTCATAATTTTACACATCCTTGCGTCAAAGTTCATTTCCTCAATTGGTCTCTCCATCTTAAAAAACTCCATCCTCTACTCGGGCCGCTCGCGGTGGATGAGTTTCTTCTGCTAAGGGGTACGCCTGTCAGTCCAGGGAAACGCCCTAGACCAACCAGAACCGTTGACCTAGCGTCTTCGGCCTGTACCCCAGAGTCTTGGCACCGCGACCCTGCGGCAGAACCCGGATGGTGGTTCGAAAAACAAAAATCAAGAAAGTCCTTCAGATGGGAGAGCAAAAAATGTCAAAAGGGAAAATAGTGAAGAAATCTTTATTTGTCCATGGGTCTAGGTCTCAAATTATAGCGGAGACGGCCAGGTGCTGTTTGGTCTTGAAACAAGAGTTCAGGCTCAGTGGTGTCCAGTCGACTTGATGGTGGCACAGCTTCCTGCAGAATATTGTCACTCTCTTGGTTTGAAACTGTGCCTCTTAAGCGTGCGTCGCTGAATGGTACAGAACGAGGTACAGTGTCTGTCTCTGAGTCGGCGATACCCTCCTTGACCCACTGGTCATATGGCAGAGGCAAGGGGACTACCTTGCAGTGAGTACCATGAATCCAGTGCTTCTTCCCTTTCACTCGCACTGCTGATCTTGTTGAAAGAAGAACAAGATGAGGGCCAAGCCAGCGGGGCTCGTCGTTGCTCTTGCGCTGGAAATTTCGGACCAGGACCCACGTACCAGGGTTGATAGGGTGTCCAGGAGGTTCAGAGGCTTGGGGAAGGGTATCATGTACCTGTTGGTGCAAAACACGCAGTTTAACAGTCAAATCATACAGGTAATCGAGCAGTACTGGATGCTCTATTTCGCTAAATTTCGCCGGTCTTGGCACGCCCCATACATTAGCCGGGCGGCCAAAGACGACCTCATAAGGGCTAAGTCCCACTCATGAGTGTATGGTCATTCTGGTGGACAGGAGTGCTAGGGGCAGAGCGTCAGGCCATTTAAGACCGGTGCTCGCCTGGATTTTGGCCAGCTTGAGCTTTAAGGCTCCATTGTAGCGTTCTACTAATCCAGCTGATTGGGGGTGATTTGCAGCGTGGAACTTCTGCTTTATCCCTAGCCCTTCACATACATTCTTCATCACTTTACCCACAAACTCACTTCCATTATCACACCACACCATTCTTGGCATCCCAAACCTAGGGAAGAATTCCTTCACAAGGGCTTTGGCTGTGGATAGGGCAGTGTTATCTTTCAGAGGATAAGCCTCAATCCATTTTGAGAAAGCACAAACAACCACCAATACATATTTCAGGTTGTTGCATCTTTCCATGTGAATAAAGTCCAGCTGCAAAACTTCAAATGGACATGATGGGGGTGCAAAGTGACCAGCCGGAGTTGGGGTTCCCCTACCAGGGTTGTACTTCAAGCATACTATGCAAGTCTTGACCACATTCTCTGCACACTTGGGAATCCCAGCATTCTGCCATACTGGAGCCAACAACTTGCATATACCTTTCGTACTGATATGTGCCATTCCATGTGCCATAGTAACCACTGGAAGCACATATGCATCAGGCAACAACCATCGCCTATGTTCTGTCAGATCAATCCAACAACCATTCTCATCCAACTTACCCATACTTTCTCTCCACTTGCTTAACTCTTCCTCTGTGGCTTCAGCTTGAAGCGACTTCACACTCTCTATTGTGTTCTCACACATTCCCACATCATTAACCCATCTTGCGGGGCCTGCAACATACATTCTAGTCTTCACATTCTGTGCCGTTTCTCTCGCGGTCTCATCAGCAAACGCATTCCCACGTCCAACATCATCTGTGACTTTCCTGTGCGCACTACATTTCATGATCGCGACTTGCAGCGGTAGGGTCAGTGACTCAAGGAGATCATTCACCAACTTGCCATTCTGAATTTTAGCTCCATGCGACGTCAGGAACCCACGCTCCTTCCACAGTCGCCCAAAATTATGAGCCACGCCAAAGGCGTACTGGCTATCTGTGTATATGTTTACTCTCATTCCTTCAGACAACACACATGCTCTCGTGAGGGCGATTAATTCTGCTGCTTGGGCTGAATTATGTGGCACTCGTGCAGTTTCCACGACTGTGTGCAAAGTCATGATAGCATATGCAGCAGTCGTGTCACCATTAGGGAGCTTGAAACATGACCCATCTACCCATAAAGTGCCATCACACTCAGTCAGGGGAGTATCTTTCAGATCTACTCTCCCTTTCGTCTCTTCTTCTGTTCTGAACAGACAGTCATGTTGCTCAATCTCATCTGAGTCTGTTGGAATAGGCAACAAGGTAGCTGGATTCAGCGTATTACATCTTTTTATGTGTATGTGATTAGCTAACAGTGTAAGTTCGTAGCCTGATAATCGTGCACTAGTCAAGTGTTGTGTCTTGGTTCTATTTAATAATGTGTCTACAGCGTGTGGAACCATGACAATCAATGTGTTGTCCATTACCAAACCAGCAGATTGTCGGATAGACATCGCTGCAGCAGCTGTCGCTCTCAGACAGCTTGGCAATGCCCTCGCTACAGGGTCCAAGGTAGATGAAAAATATGCGCATGGGCGCGGTCTGTCGCCAAAAGGCTGTGTTAACACCGACAACGCACATCCATCTTTCTCGTGAACATACAATGTAAAAGGTTTGCTGTAGTCAGGAGTACCCAACACAGGTGCTGAACATAATGCATTACGCAATTCCACAAAACTTTTCTGGCACTCTTCAGACCATGGGATAGGATTCGGTGTGTCTTTGCATGTTAAGGCTAACAAAGGTTTTGCCAACAAGGAAAAATTAGGGATCCAATGCCTACAGTATGAAGTGATGCCCAAGAAAGCACGTACTTCTCTCTGTGTTTTCGGCACACTCAACTGTGCAATGGCTTGAATTCTTTCTGGGGTCAGTTTCCTTCCCTCCTTCGATAAGAGATGACCTAAGTAGGTCACTTCTTGTCGACAATATTGCAGCTTAGAGAGAGACACTTTGTGATGGAAAGCGGATAAATGGCGCAACAGTGACAATGTGGCTTCTTTACAGATCTTCTCATTATCCGCGGCGATCAGTAAATCGTCCACATATTGAATCAGGATAGCGCCACTAGGTAAAACAAGTGCATCAAGCTGCGCTTTCAAAGCCTGACTGTATATGGATGGACTCTCACAGTAGCCCTGTGGAGCGCGTTTGAAGCGGAAGCTTCGGCCTCCCAGACTAAAACCAAAAATGTCCCTGCTCTCTTCTGCAATTGGGATACTAAAGAAAGCATTCTTTAAATCAATCACTGAAAACCATGCAGCAGAGGCTGGAATCATCGTTAACAAGGCAGTTATATCAGGGACAACCGGAAACTGTGGCACAACAATCTTATTAACCTCTCTAAGATCGATCACAAATCTGTAAACAGGTGGCTGTGAAGGATCCGTTCGTTTTAAGACAGGTAAAATCGGACTATTGCAAACGTTGCCTCTTGTCTCTTCAATCACACCCTTATCAATCAAGTCGCTGACAATGTCCAACAATGCTTTCTGCCCTTCATTAGAGATCTTGTACTGGGGAATACGTGGCAGTCTGACATTAGCCTTTAAAGTCACCACATATGGCGGTATTTCCAAGAGGCCCACATCATTGGGACCAGTAGCCCAAAGGGCATCCGGAAGGGATGACAATTCAGGTGGCATTGTGTTTTTAGACAAGTACATTGGGGAAATCACTTTCTTGCCTAATGTAAGTTGTACTCCTGAAGGAGAACAATACAGTGTAGCGTGCAATCTTTTCAACAAATCTAATCCCAGCAAATTCTCGCCACAACCTGTTGTCAGAATCAGGGGTGCTTTCAGCTCGCAAGGTCCAACAGAAAGTGACATGGGACTAGAAATCGGGTTCCTAACTGGGGCGCCAGAAAAACCTACTGAAACATTTATATCGCCAGACAAAGGTGCGCCAGGGAGTTTGGAATGCATAATTGAACTCTTTGCAGCACCAGTGTCTAGCAGAAAAGGCTCCGTTACATTTGCTGTAGTCACCTCAACATACGGTCCACTCTGATCCACTGGCACTGAAACAACTCCCTCTCTCTGTCTACGGCTGTCCTAGTAATCATTATTCTCTGCATCACCGTCCTCTGCATAATAATCATTATTATAATACTGGGCCGTATTACTAATCGCGTTAGCTTGCTGATCAAAGCTATTGATAGTATTTTGAGGCGGCAGAGGACGCGCGTTCAGGGGAACACTTCCACGCCCTCTGCCTCTAGGAGCTTGCTGACCACCCCTACCTCTTGCGCCATACATATTACCGTTACGCTGCAGCAATTTAGGGCAACTATATTTAAAATGACCTTCCTCTTTACAGTATGAACATTGGTTGGGACCTACAGGGACACGTGGTTGGTAATACCCATTCATTTGCTGATTGTTCTGAAACTGTTGGGGTTGGTGATAGACACCTTGGGGTTGCCTATAATTATTACCACCTCCACGTGGCGGATAGGCCTGCTGTAAAAGGACCTTTGTCTTGAGTTCTTTCGTTTTCTTTTCTGTTCTATCTTTCTCGTCCTTATCTCTGTTTTCGTAATACTGTGCAGTAGCCAGTATTTGCGCTGAAGAAGAAACAGCCCAAGAACTTTCTGAATCTTTTAACTTTCTACACAGGTCAGGAAGTAAATTCTGCACGAACTTATCCACAAATAACCGTTGGCCACCCTCAGTACTCATATCTTGCCCACTGTGATCAATAAACGTTTCTTCAAACCTAGTAAAAAAGTCTGACACTGTCTCATCTTTCTTCTGCTTGCATGCAGATAACTTGTCCCAATTTACGCGCATCGCAGGCATTATTGTCTTCATATACGTGATGATTCTACCAGGCAATTCAGCTACTAAAGGTTCTGGTTTCGCACCACCAGTTTGTCTAGCATCAGCAGCAACAATGTTAGCCCATGTATCCCCTAGTTCTGCATTGTGATCTACATTACGAATTGATCCCCATAAAGGCTGTGGAACAACATTACCAAACAACATGTCTATGTCGGCCAGATTCATAATGCATGACCCTGCCGTCTGTGACAACTCTTTATAATAACCTGCAGGGTTTTTACGGGGATCAGGCAAGGACTGCTTAAGCGCTAACACCTCAGAGCGCTTCCATGGAACATGCACCCAAACACGCTGGAAATGCGCTGCCACAGCGGGGTTACCACCGGCAGCTGCAACCGCTTCCTTCCATACCGGGGGAACTTCTCTCATAGGGTATTGTCGCGCTTTTGCCTTTTTCCCCACAAGGACCTCTTGTTCAAACAATGACTGTTGACAATCGTCATTCCTTAAGGATAATACAACCGCAACTGCTTTATCTACTTCGCGGTCCACAATTATACCAGTTCCAAAATCAAACCTCACCCTACACAACTCCTGCGGGTTCGGATTTCTACCACTATCCTCCAATTCTTCACAGAGAATTTCGCACATTTTCTCAAACACATATCTCTGTTTTGGGGCATCCCATTGATGGAAAGTGTTAACAACTGACTCCACATCATACAGTGAAGGAAAAACGATCCATCTACGCGCCATGTGATCTATTACCTTTTTCTCATCGGGGTTAGGCAATTGGCTGCGCAACTGCTTACGCTGTACACCAGGAGTTGCACCAGATGACCCAAAGAGAGGAGACATTAATGTAGTAACCACATTAGCTAAGCGCTGTCGCGCTGAAGGAGAAGCTGAGGCGAAAACAGGGGGATAAACAGAGGGGAGAAAAGAGGATGTAGAAACAGGTACTGGAGTGGTGCAAGGAAGAGTGTCAGAAGAGGCAGCTGCTATATTAGGCAAAGTCGCAGGAAGTGCGGGGGCAGTTGGAAGCACAACTGGCGGTCCTTGAGAGGGCTGCGCTACATGGATAAGAGCCGGCTGCAAAGCAACTGGCGGTGGCGGCAAGGCTTGCAGTATTTTCACTGGAGGTGGCATATTCACAAGCTGGGGAGGTGCCGTGGCATTTTGAGCATACAGGGGTGGCGAACTCAACAAATGTGACATCAAGGGATCTTTCTCCTTTTCTTCTAACTCATTCTGCTTAGAATGTGGTAAAGCTGGGTAACATTTGTCAATCCCTAACTTGCGCTGCCTGTGCAATTGCTCACTCATCTGCTCCTCCTCATTGTCTTTAAATTGTACAGCTGCTTGCATTACTGTCATACCTTTCTCTCTCTTATTCTTTTTCGCTAACTTAATTTCCTTCTGTTTGGCTTCCTTTCGCCATAAGCGGAAAGAGTCAAACATCGCCGGCCGGGCTTTCTTCTTAAACAATTTAATTTCTAAATTATCTAAAATATCGGTATCAAAACTACCATTTTGGGGCCATTTTAAAACACCATCTTTCCTGGTATAGTGGATCCATACTTCGTTATATGCAATGGGGCCTACGCCATGTTTCACATAGAGCTCATAAGTTGGAGTTCCAACCGGAGGAACCGGACATGATTCCTCTAGCTGGAAATCTTTTCCACAACCCAAACAGAATAATCTACCAAATAGTCCAGAACCAGGCATCTTTGCTCACTAGTCTAGATCCAAACGTCAAAGGATTATCGATTACGATATCCTCGTGAATACACGAGTCCTCTGGTTTTGGCGTTTGCAAACTCCAAAGTACTAATTCAAATGATCCCGAAGGATACCAAAACAAATGGGAGACGCTCCACTTATACTTAACTGAATATTGCTGATCGATGGCGTCACCAGAAGACTCTCTCGATTGTTTCGCTCTCTCAAAACTCGTCAAGGGTCCAAAACAGGTCGATTAATCAGGGCAGCAGTCCTTCGTAGCCGTCGGGACGCGGAGAACCTCGCAGAAAAGACTTTCGGACCACGTCGACATGCAGGGGTCGATGAAGTGGCGGCCTTCCTCCGGAATTTCCACACGAAGCTCCTCACGAACCTCTGGCTTGGACTGGTACCGCTGAAATCGAGCCCCACGTTGGGCGCCAAACTGAAGTACTGGGTATTTTAGACCCAGCGGTGCAGGGGCACACACCCTATGACTTCTGGGTTTCACCCTGTTCCGGACCTACAGAAACACAGAGTCTTCTGGGTGAAGTCAAAGAATCGTTTATTGGCTGCAGACCAATGACAGGTATCCTAGAAGTACAACAGCGTGTATGTTCTCAGGAGACTGCTGAAAATCATAGGAACGGACTTCATCTTAAATACGCTTTTTCCTGCCTCAGGCATACATTCCTAGGTTTTATGATGCGGCAATATGCAAGTGTACATTACAAAGAAAAGACAGAGTCATGATGACCATCCCACATTCCAGTTCGGCCAGCCCACAATGATTTACACAGTAAGGTTCAGATCCCATGTTTGATGTAAAGAGACCCCCCAATAAACATGAGCATCTCCTGTTTTGGGAAACAAGTCATAAAGCAGGAACAAGCAGGTGTGGAAGAGATTAGCCAGGGGATTGTGTAGAATGAAAGGGTTTTATGACGGGTCAAGCCCTGATGCTAATCACAGGTGGAAGGAGGAAGGGGAGCTCGTGAGACCGGTTTGACCCGTGGCAGCAGAGCCAGCTGCCCAAAACACAGAGAAGTCAGAGGGAAAGCCCATGTACTGTGAGGCCCGTATTTACTCCATTATAGCCTATGTGAGGGCAATGACAAGATGGCCACTGCTTCCAAAATGGAACCCGCGTAGTAAGGCAGAATAACGTGTACACAGTGCATTCATAGCTAGAACGATATATAAAGCACTCGTACATGCCGCATTTACCATTTGCGGTTCGCTAATACCAACATAGACAGGGGTAGGGCCCTGTCCCCTACGCGGTCCCGAATATTAAAGTACGACACAGACCCCCAAAGCTGTAAGAATGACTTGGGCAGCACGTGATAGTCATTTTTTAATGTAGATTGAATTATTAGTTAACTGTTTTGGCCTGCTCTAAATTATCCAGACAGCGCCACCTTGTGGCAGACTGTCAAGCACCAGTGTTGACAATCAATTGCCAGCGGGAGCACCGGAAACCACCAGCTCAAATTAAGCACTGAGACCAGCACAGCATTAAAACTTTAGTTTAGCTCTGTTGTCTAGGTATGATTGGGGAGTGTGAGTTTCAGATTTCCTAACAGTCACGCTGGAACATCTAGTTAAAACAAATTATATGAGAATCAGGATATGGGAAGAGGGGGGCTTATGGGGCAGTGGAAAGAAAGAGGAGTGCAGAGTGTTTGGGGTACTTAAATTACAAAATGTTTTAACTATCCAACATTGTTAAGGCCCTCAAAACATAGTCGATAGAGAGGGTTCGTGTTTGTGTCAGTGTGGGCATGTAAAAATCCCTGGTGAAATTCGGCAAGCGTTTCACATTATCCGACTAGTTACTACAGAATACATGTTTTAGGGGGAGTGTACTGGACCTACACCCCTATACATAGTAACACTGGCATAATTGAATCAGTGACTGACTTGCTCCTTCCCATATTCATTGGCTTTTGCGTCCCAAAAATCAATTTTGCTTCCTTCTGAAAATGTTGTTATCATAACCAATGAGAAAAACAGTTTCTAAAAATACGCTATGCCCTAGATTTTGATTTGCTCATTCACTCCTTGCATAAGCCACTTAACACCCACTGGAAGTTACAGTGAAGTAGGTCAGTGGGCAACAGGAAACTTTAATTAAAGCACATGTATTTGGAGAAAGAAATTGCAATACGACTGTTTCATTTTCAATTATCGGATTATGTAACTGATGACGATGCACTTTAGTATCTTGAAGTCAACACGTTTTGAGGAAACTGATGCATGATAGTTATTTTCCTGGCATAAACTGAAAGCACATCATAACACAAAAGCAACCCTGGACCATGAGCTTTCAGTGCTTGGATTATTTACCAGTAATCTTCTTTACTGCAATTCTTCCTTCCTTGTTTCAGTACTTAAATTAATTGCGGTTGAGGGGCATATTTACAAGCCCCTGTCACCACAGGAACGTCACTTTTATTGATGTTCCTGTGGCAATAGGGGCTTCGCCTTATTCACAAGGCGGTATTAAGCCACTTAACGTGGCTTAACGCTGCCTTGTGAATCAGGCACCCTTTCACTCTATACTTAGCGTGAAGGGACACCTTCCTGCACATAGACAATCATTTCCCACTAAACAGGCACCCTTGCACTATGGTGAAAGTGTGCCGGCATTGGCGCTTTCCGGCTAAATTTAACACCAGCGCAGGGAGAAACACAGGGCTGCACCGTATTGTTGTAAATACGATACAGCCCTGCATTTCTAAAGTGACGGAGCACGGCGTTAGCCTTTTTGTCTTAATGCCACACTCTGCCACTTTAGTTGTAAATATGCTCCTTAGTCTCTACTTTAATGAAAATGAACAATGTTCACCACACTGTTTCTCACTTCTATGAATCCCTTTACTTTCTCTCCTATAAAAGACTACTGCTTTCTCTTCCTCTTCCTGAAATACACACTATCTTATTGTTGATTTAGGTCTTCATAGAGGGAGAGAGGAAGGGTTGTAAGTACTGGGATTTTTGCAGGGATTCTGCACAAACACAGAACTATGCGCAGGATTATGGGGCCTTGGTGTATAGGGACTGGGTCTTCCTACCACCTTAGTACCCACCAGCTCAAGACTGACTAGCTGTAGTGTCTCACTTGCTCTCCTACTCACTCACAGAGAAACAAATGATTAGAGACCCCAGAGCACAACACTCTCAGATCTCTCAGGAATCGTGGTAACCAGACACACTCTTTTGCTCTCACTCTTGTATTTGTCCACAATAAGATCTGACAGAGACACAGAATAGTTTAAAATATTTATTGTAACTAACGTACCCTAACATGCAGTATACGTGCCACAACAAGCAGAAAAATGCATCGTAGAAATACATTAAGCATAGCAGCTAGTCCATATATCATGATGGGAGATGTCATCATTAAAAAACAATGGAGAAAAGACTATAGTGCCTAACCTCCCCCCCCCTTGCTAAGAAGAAGTCTTATTATATAATAGAAGCTCTCTGGGCTTTCTCAGCAGACCCCTTACCTTAGCCCATAGATGGTAGATCTACATCATAGGTGCTCACTCGCTCTTCACCCTGGAAAGGTCCCTCTCCAAGTGTGTGCTACCTATTCATATATTCTGATAAGACCAGAGTGTGTTTGTCCAAACAACAGCTGCATCGGTATGTTTTGTCTGAGGGCTAAGGCCTGGCCAGAACAAAATAACTAGGGGCATTGTTGTTCGTACTTGCACATAATGTTCAGTCAAAATTCCAGTGAACACAGCAATGAGTTCCCATGTGAAAGCAGTCTTTCAAATTATTGCAAAAATAAAGACGTGCGCAAAAGCAGCAGGCAAGCTGCAGCGTGCTTATGCTAAGTTAGTGAAAAATGACAGTGTCCTTATGGGCCATGTGACAGGACTAGGAAGAAAGAATCAGTGTAATGAAGATTAGCGGTCAATAATCTAGGAATTACCTCTTCATCACCCTTTTCTTAGAAACATTAGAGAAAACTCAAGGGGTATGGCTTTTAATATGGCCTAATAGATATTCCAGACATGCAATAAAAATTATTAACAATGCAGGAGAAGTGCAGAAATCCTCCCTCAATTTATTAACCATAGCTCCCAAATAACACGAAACAAAAAAGAATCGGTGAATGCCATTAGAATCCTAAACATATGGAACTGCATAACAGCTGCTTTAGAGAGAACTGTTGAACCGAAGCACAACTCCTTCCCAGCGGGAAGCATTCAACCTGTAATGCGAAAAGAAAGTAGACGGGGTCACAAAGGTGGCAGCTTTTCCAAGACCAGCAAAGGAAACCCCAGCCCATTCTGCTCAAATCAAACAGGGGCAAATAAATCCACCTACGGTGCTTTGTCAATAATAACACAAAAAATATTATTGGACAATCCAAAATTATTTTCAATATAATATTCATAGTACTACCATATTCATATATCTTTTCCAGGTTTCCTTAGCAATGAAACAGATCTATAAATGAGAAAATGACATTTGTGTTCATACAATTTCACAGTAATTTATTATGCATAGTGATTAACTCAAAAGTTAAAATCCACACTATCCTTGCATCTGATATCATTGGAACAAAGAGACGACCAATCCTAAAGTTAGACTAGGCAGGTACAGATGAATCCTGGAAACAAACCCGTCTGTGTAGCAGTGCATTTGTCCTGCTGCTTCTCAATAACTTACAAACAAGTGATTCAGCTGAAGAAAGATTGTTGCAAGAAGACCTGAATACCCTGCTTACTTACCATTGTAGTTTCAAAGATGATAAAGTTTTTTCTCAACACCATTGTCCAAACACTGGAGAACTGTTTTGAAGAGCATTTTGCTAGAGAAAGATTATTAACACTACACCATTTGACTAAGGAAGCCAAGTGAGAACTGCAAGCTCACCTTGTGGGGCACTGTACCGAAACTTGGCGTGTCTCTGATATTGAATTAGAAAGATCCTTATTCATGAAATCCCTGAGTGGTAGTGTGACCTGTTATTGATAGTGCTGGGAAACTACAAGACTATGGAGCATTCTTTTATACTTTAATTGAAAGAATACCAAAATTATGGGCCACCGCACCGTGAACAATCCTCCCCCCAGCAGTGCCGCCTCTGATTTTTCTGCACCACTAAGAGCATGGTTTATCTTCTGTCCCTGCAGGGAGCGCAGTGTCAGTGCATAAATATTAAACCCAGTAAGCGCTACACTATTATAATAATCTCCTGGTCTTCTCAGAGAGAATAAAGGGGCATATCAACAACAACCGGCGATAATTATCTCTAAGCGCACTTAGCGCTAGGATAATTATCGCCGGCTAGCGTGAATTTTTATCGCTGAGATAGCGTGCTATTAGCAACACTTATCTCAATAGCGATAAAAATCCTCACACTAACAGGCTAACGTGAGATTATCGCTGGAAACCCAGCGATAATCTCACGTTACCTTGTTGATAGGGACAGGCAAACTTAGCCATGATATCCTCCTTCCATAGGATATCATGGCTAAGTCTGAAAAATACCAGACGTAAAAAAGCAGCGTTAACCGCGGTTAGCGCTGCTTTTTTTGTCTCTAACAGGTTTAGCGACATTCTTGATAATAGGAGAAATGTCGCTTAGCGACATTTCTCCTAATATTTTACTCTGAAACGCCCCCTTTGCATCTCATTAGAGATGCAAAGGGGGCGTTTCAAAGGGGAAGCATAGAGTAAAAGGGTCCTAACATGCAAATTTGCATGTTAGCACCCTGTTGTTGATAGGGCGCTAGTTTTATCTCTCCTTTTTTGGCTTTTAAAGCCAAAAAAGCAGAGATAAAGCCCTTGTTGATATGCCCCAAAATCCCCAAAGTGTGATGTCTAAATAAGGAGTACCCTTGCAACCCCTGAAAGAGTAAAGAGTAAAAATAACGTTCTCACAATAGAAAAACAGGAAGCGTCTTGGAATAGGAAGGTATTTATAAGAGGGGCCATCATGTGATTAGTGGGGGGGGAAGGAGGGAGCAGGCGGAATGGGGAAATGAAGAGGATATGGCGTAATGGCTGGAGTGGCCGATTTCGATGCTGGCGAATGGGTTCGAGCCAGTGCTCCAATACCTTCAGAGTGCAGGTACAAATGTTAAAACATGCAGTCACAACTCGCCATCAAACACACAGCTGTTTTATCTGTATTTAGAACAGCTCATGTTGCAACATCTATTGGATTCAGTACTGGCTCCACATGCCAACGCCAAGTGAAATCACCACGAGCGAAGCCGGAATTAGTAGGAGAGAGAGCCAAGCCATGTCAGCATCCAGGGGTGGCACTAAAGCAGAGATGTCACGGGTGGCATTTACTAACTTAAAATCCCACCAGTAGATTGTGATTTCTTGTGGGCAGTTTTGTGGGCCCGGCTTTAAAAGTTGGTCAACAACTACACGTCAGCAGGATGTTTCCCACATGGAAAAAGTTTGATCTATAGAAATGTGAAAGGCAGGAATAAATCTATTTTAAGGGTGGGAGTTGGGAGGGAACATCCTAAGAAGCAGCAGACGCATAGGAGTGGCGGTTTCTCTAGAGGAAAAAAAAAGTTTTTATTACAGAAACAAAAAAACAGTTACAAATGCATGTTGTATCAAATTTTAGAGTTGGAAGGGAACACAAGTGCAGAGTGACACAAATGTGAGCATTTTTTAAATTGCCTGGCAGAAACAACTTCCAATGAGTATGGCAGAAAATCTTGTGAATTGCTGAAATGTCGGAAATATATTAAACTAGGTGAATTTAATGAACTGTGGCCGTTGTTAATATGGGCGATTTTACGTAGTGTATGTTTACAGTGAAATACCTTCAGGTCGGATTTCCGCTGTAAAAAACTGCAAACAGAGTTGCGCCTGGCTTGGTGCCAATGTCACTCTCAGCAACATGAAACCGTTTCTGTCTCATCAGCGTCAACATCTAAGGTAATGAGGACTATTTGCAACTCAATACTCATCTGAAGAGCTTCCTCCATATACAATGGATAAAGTGACCTTCACCAAAATGCTGATCCCGATATGCCTGTGATCCTGTGTTTAGCGCCATGGGCGTAGGAAGTGTGGGGGACGCGGGGGATATATCCCCCCCAGATTTTGGAGTGGGGGGGACACGGGGGACAAGGGTGGGGGGGACGAGGGGACAAAGGAATTTCCCCTCTCCCTTCTGTTATCGCAGGGCCATTAGCACGCGAAAGCGCTACCTAATGGCCCTGCACTTGACCTGCCTGGAGTCAGAGGCCACCAGCCCTCTGCCTTTTGTTATGCTGCAGGAAGGCTCAGCCGATCTGGGAAGGGGAGAGAACGGAGAAAAAATAAACGCTGTCTCTTTTCCTTCATGGCAAGGACCGTGTCCACTACTCCTGATCTGCCTCTGGCGGCTGCCCTCCTCTCTTTATTCCTCCACCTCTTTCTGTCTCTGTCTCGCTCCTGCTTACGTGCTGATTTCAAGAGGCAGCTCTTAAGGTACTCTCTCTTGCCTCTCCTTTTCTTTATTTGTTCCCCTGTGAAATTGATCCAAAAAAGGCTGAACACTTTGGCTGTAAATGTCCTCATTTTCTGACCGTTTTCTATTGAAAAGAAAAACCTCGGAATGGAGAGAAAAAATACTTAAATACCTAAATAAAGCAATACAGAGTGGACAGCAGACAGGCCAGACTGTTATTTACACCCACACACATTAGCGCCACTTTACAGAGTTTGCCAGTGAAAGTGCTACTTTCTTCTTATCTTCTTTCTTTGAACAACATTGTTTTCCCAGGGTGAGTAAGTGCGCCATTCCTAAAGGGACTGCAATACCTGGTTGATGGGTAGTGTGGAAACGTTTAATATGATCGTTTTCAACTTTTTAATTATTTTAGATTATAAAATGCGGCTCTGTGTTTGGGGATGTGGTCTTTTTTAAACCAAACTGCATACATTTTGAAAGGATATTAGCAATGGACATTGAAAGGGGTCCCTTCCTGGTCCTGTAGCCATGTCTTGAACTTTTCAGGCAAAATCACTTACTGATTTCTGAATAATGAGTTTAAAACTGTTAAGGTAACCATGTTTTTTTCTGATTACAGTTCACATGCTTTGCTTATTCTTGCATTCCCTATGAGTGTTTGCTTTTTCCAGGGTGTTATTCATTTTTTTCAGGCAGCATTTTACTGTTGTCTAGTGCATTATTTGAATTTAGTCGCAGCACAATTGAGTTGTGCTGAAGGCAGTGCGAGTTTCTCTCAGTGGGGCAGTATGGTGTTCAGTGTGGGAGAGAATGTGGCACTCTGGCCAGAGCTGCTGAATTTGGAACTGGAGAACCATGTTCAGACCTTCATGACCAGTTCACCATACCACTCTCCTGACAGAGCTTATTCCGATGCTACACCTTAGAAGGCCCGATAGACCTTAGAAGCCCAGGTGCCTTAGCACCCGCAGGTGGCCCGGTCCACCACAATCCATACTGCAGTTCACTTCCAGTCTTACGGGCAGGCATATGAAGAAACACACCCTAGATCGACAGTGAATCTGTCACTGAGGTCACAAGACCCTTGAGGCCAGTCCACCTCACCCATTGGTACCTCCATTGGCCTTTTTCCAGCACTAGCAGTGCAACTTGCCAGGGGCTGGCAATGTAGGATTTGCATGCACACCAAACTTAGGGGGTGATTATAATGGCAGTGGGACCGCCACGTCACCTAGTCGGTGGCGGTCCCACCGCCATTGGTGACTGCATCACAGCCCGCCATATTACAATGGCGGGTGGTTACCTGGCGGTCGGAAAGACCAACCACCACGCACCCGACGGGCTTCTTGAGCCCGCCGGTGTGGTGGAGGGGCTCGTGGTTCCTACAATGCTGGTGGTGCCTACCATGCACCGCAGCAGGGATTACAATGTCCCTTACCCGCCAGCTTATCAATGGCGGTTCACCTGTTATGTTATGTTATGTTAAGTGTAATTTGTAAAGCGCACTGACACCGAAGCTTCCTGGCGCTGATAAACAGAGCAAATGAGGGGAGAACGTAAATGATTAATTCTAAATAGGAGTGGGAAAGAGATGGGTTTTTAGCATTTTCCTGAAGTTCAGAAGGGAAGAACAGGATTTGATTGGGAGAGGGAGGAGGTTCCAAAGCACCGGAGCTAGGTAGGAGAACCGACGAGCGCCGAATCTCTTGGTTTTACTCCTTGGGGTAGTCAGTAGATCGCGATGAGCAGATCGGAGATTGCGTGTGGGACAGTGAGGGCAGATGAGGGATTTTAAAAAGGCAGGGCTAGGACAGTGAAGTGCTTTGAAAGTGAGACATGCCACCTTAAAGGCGGCCCTTCGATCGATTGGGAGCCAATGAAGGCTCGTGAGCAGAGGCTTGGCTGATTGCCATCTGGGAGTTCCATGGATCAGGCGGGCAGCCTGATTCTGGACAACCTGTAGGCGTTGAATCAAGAATTGTGGCAAACCGTGGTAAATGGCGTTGGAAAAATCCAGGCGGGAAAGTACCAACGAGATGATGGTTTGAGTGAGTGCTGCTGGGGGCAGAAAGTGACGGACTTTGCGGATCCTTCGGAGTTGATACATGCAGGAGGAGACCACCGCTCCAACTTGAGCCCTGAGAGAGAGCTCGGTGTCAATAACGACACCTAGACTCTTTACTGTTTTTGCTGGGGTAGGGGGGGAGCCGAACTCTGGAGGCCAGAACTGAGGGCCCCAGTAGATGTGGCTGAGTCCGGGAAGAAGGAGCTCAGTTTTGCCGGGGTTCAGCTTTAATTGGTTCTGGTTCATTCAGAGTTGGATGTGTGTCATAGCTCCGTGAAAGGTTTTGATAGCGTGTGGTGAATTGAGAGAAAAAATAATTTGTAAGTCGTCAGCATAGTTATAGGTGACGATATCCCATTTCAGAAGTGAGGTGATAAGGGGCCGAAGATAGAGGTTAAAGAGGAGCGGGGAGAGAGAGGAACCTTGGGGGACTCCACAAGAAGTGTAGGTCTTATTTGCAGTATAAGGACCTAGGCGGACCGCCTGTGTTCTTCCCGTGAGGAAGGATTTGACCCACTCAAGAGCAACGCCCTGGATGCCCGCCTGCCCGACACGGTGGAGAAGAATGTTATGATCCACCGTGTCGAACGCGGCAGATAAATCCAGTAGGACGAGGGCTTGGGGAATACCCGCGTCTGCGTTACTCCTGAGTGTGTCAAGAACTGCCAAGATGACAGCTTCAGTAGAATGGGTAGGTCTGAAGCCAGCCTGAGTCGGTTCAAGATAACAAGAAGATTCAATAAAACTTGATAGGCAGCGGGTGACATGGGCCTCCATAAGTTTAGAAAAATAGGGGAGGAGGGAAATGGGGCGGTAGTTCGATGGCTCCGCCACATCAGCACCAGGTTTTTTTAAGAGGGGTACCAGGATGGCGTCCTTGAAGGAGGTGGGGCAGATGCCGGTGCTGAGAGAGCTGTTGAGTAGATGTAAGATGCTATCGGGTAATTTAAGACATATGCTCCGCAAGATGAACGGCGGGCAGCAGTCATTCGGGGAGCCAGATTTTACGCGAGTGGCTAATTCCGCCAAGGAGATGGGATCTAAAATAGGAAAAGATGTGAAAGTCGAGGGATTGTTAAAGGAATTATCCGGAGATGGCAATTGGGGGAGTGAAGGGATAGATTTTTTGATTGTGAAAATGTTTTCTAAGAAGAAAGTGTTCAGGGTATCACAAGCTTCCTGGGTGGGGGTCTGGGCTGGGAGGGTTCTCTCGTCGATAGTTAATTCATTCAGGACTCTGAACACCTCTTTAGATTTATTAACTGCCGAGGAAATCCTATTGGAAAAGTGATCAATTTTAGCTGAACGGATGGCTATTTTGAAGTCTTTGCGAGCGGCCAAATAGGATTGTTTGGCTGAATCAGAGTAGTCATGTCTCCAGGTGCGTTCTAACTGGCGTGTTTTCAGTTTCCGGGCTTTGAGGTCATCGGAGAACCACCTATGAGAGTTCCGGTGTTTGGTGCGGGGAAATTTGGCTAGAGGGGCAAACCGATCGCTAGCCGACTCAAGCCAAGAGGTCATATCTCGTTCTAGCCCGTCGATGTCGGTGGGGTCGAGGATGGCAGGGCAGGAATCGGCCAGAGCCGTGAGGAAGCCCTGAGGATCGTGAGAGCTCCATTTACGTGAAAGGCCGCCAGCCATCAGGGGGATAGGGGTCTGACCGGCAACCGTGATGGTGGTGTCCACCAGGTGATGGTCAGACCAAGCGCACGGAAATATGTCTGGTGGGGATAACTTCAGGTTGCAAGACCAGAACTGGTCCAAAACATGTCCCCCAATATGAGTGGGTTGAGAGACATGTTGGACGAAATTCAGATTTTTAAGGGTCTCGAAGAACTCAGTGGCATGAGGGCCGGCGTTGATATCGCCGAACCAGTAATTTAGGTCCCCAAAAATAGCGAGATGGGAGTGCAGTGTAAGAAGGGAAGACAGTTGTTCACTTATAGTGGTAGGGAAAAGCGGCATGGGATGTGGGGGACGATATAGCAGGAGAAGAGTGAGGGGGCCGGTGTCCGTTTGCACATTGAGGAGTAAGTTCTCCACCTCAGGAAGGGGGAGAGAGTGGGAGGAAATGGATTTAAGGCGTTTAGAGATGATGGCCGCTACCCCGCCTCCAGGCCGGTCGCCAGGGCGGTCTGCGTGGAGGATGTAATAATCGGGGGGAAGTGCCACTAGAATATCTGGCAGGGATTCTGAGGTAAGCCACGTCTCTGTAAGGAGAAGCAAATCGGGACTAGAAGTGGAAAGCAAAATAAAAATATCCTCAGAATGTTTTACTAGCGAGCGGGTATTCAAATATGATACCCGGATGGACGAGGTGTTCCTAGTCAGCGTAACTGGGGGTAAACGGCCGGCGATGGGGGGTAGGTCGGGGCGCATGAGGCCAGCAGAGGAGATGCGATACAGGACTGTGGGAGATGGTGCAATGACGGCATTCTCAAGATCTCTGAGTGCCTGAGATGAGTAACTGATGGGGTGGCCAGCGTGGCATGCCCTCAGGCCCGTCCTGGCGCGGACGGGCGCAGACGGGCTTGCCTTTGGCATGCCTTCGGCGCGCCGCCGGCGCGCTCGCTGCGCCCGTCCGCTGCGCGGACGTGGGAAACACATGGTTTAAATAGAAGAAAACCAACAGAAAGGGGCGTGGCCTGTCGTAAAGGGGGCGTGGCCTGACCAGGCTTCCCCAGAATGACGTGGCGTAGTGTAGCGGCCCGCGACAGCGTTTCAATCAGCTGTGCGGGGGTGGTGCTAGCAAGGATATTGTCAGAGGGTAAGTAAAAACACACAGAAATAACTTTTTAAAAAAGTGCTCGTTGCTCCCAGCTTTCCGCCTCAGGAGTTCTGTCAATCTGCCGGCGCTTTGAATGTGGCGCGTTTTAAGGCGGAGGGGGCGTGGCCTGTCATAAAGGGGGCGTGGCCTGACCAGGCTTCCCCAGAATGACGTGGCGTAGTGTAGCGGCCCGCGACAGTGTTTCAATCGGCTGTGCGGGGGTGGTGCTAGCAAGGATATTGTCAGAGGGTAAGTAAAAACACACAGAAATAACTTTTTAAAAAAGTGCTCGTTGCTCCCGGCTTTCCGCCTCAGGAGTTCTGTCTATCTGCCGGCGCTTTGAATGTGGCGCGTTTTAAGGTGGAGGGGGCGTGGCCTGTCGTAAAGGGGGCGTGGCCTGACCAGGCTTCTCCAGAATGACGTGGCGTAGTGTAGCGGCCCGCGACAGCGTTTCAATCGGCTGTGCGGGGGTGGTGCTAGCAAGGATATTGTCAGAGGGTAAGTAAAAACACACAGAAATAACTTTTTAAAAAAGTGCTCGTTGCTCCCGGCTTTCCGCCTCAGGAGTTCTGTCTATTTCACCTGCCATGGAAATGCTGGTGAAAGGGACATTGGGGGCCCGTAGCAGGCCCCTTTACCCCTGGCCCCCAGACATGGGTCCTGGGGGGCATCTATGATGCCCCACAACATATCACTGCACCATGTGGCAGGCACCGATATATTTAACATGTTCCTTTTTTTTAACTTTGCAGCGGATGATGCAGCCAGCAGCACCTGCTGCAATGTAAAAGATAGGCACTGCGAACACCGTAGTGGCAGTCGCATTGTAATGCCTATCGTGGGGCCTCCACCTTGAAGGCCAGCGGTCCCATTCCCCGATTCGATGGCGGTGGTACTGAAGTCCACCTGCCATCGTAGTCAGCCCCTAAGTTTGCATTTTATGAATATGATTCAGCGGGAAATAAATTGATGTTTGCAATTTAATTGACTTTGGTTGGCCTCTTATCTATGAGATTTGCCTGTTGAATGTGTCTTTACATTATACATTTTCGGTTGTATGAATTGATTGCATACTACACTCTCCTACAGGTATTAATTTGAGTGTCATTAGGAGTGTCTGGGACCAATTGTTTTCTTAGGAATTGTTTTCTTTACTAACCTTTGCAAAGGGCCCTAAACTTCACAGCAACACAAGTCACATTTCTTTTAGTAATTTGGGATCCGTTGAGCTACAAAATTGTTTTGGAGGAAATCGTTAGATTATGCAGCAGATGATGTATTATGTGGCAAATATGATACAGCCATAGTTAAGTGGAAAACATTTTTCCACTTAATATTGCCCCAACATTGTAATTGATCAATTTGTAAGTTCCCCAAACCCAAAAGTCGAGTTTGGGCACAATTTGCATTTTAAAGGCAGCCCTATAACACAGGGCTACTTTTAAACTGACCTCAGGCTTCAGCAGTGCACACATGCAAGCGCAGAAAGGGCTGCTGGCCTCTAAAATGCCATGCCTTATTATATTCTAGGGACTTAAAAGTAGTTCTAATCCCCCTGCCCTATTATGTACTAGGGCCTTATAGGAGAGGTCATGCCAATCATAGGGGTACCCTAACCCATAGTGCACCCTAGTGTATGTAGGTGTTTTCACTGTATTTTTAAGTGCCTCTTTCAGAATAGCACTGGCTGTTTAGGCAGAGGCCAGGGTCAGTCAGTCAGGTACCACCAGTACCAGTCAGCAAAAAGTTGTGGAGTGCCTAGGGCGGCTTTGCAACACTAAAGAAACACAAACTCAGAATGTAAAACATAACACCATGGTTGGGGGGTTCTCTTCAATAATTGATTTCTATCCTAATGAACCCATTTTCCAACATTAGGATAGGGAAAGACTGGGGAATAATCATAACATTCTAATCTATACATTGAAGTTTTTATGCAGCTCTTTGATGACGGTTAATAGCTCACTGTTCAATGTTAGGATTTTAACTTATAAACTTCAAATACCAAAAGAATATCTCAGACAAAAGCAGTAACTCACTGACCTTTTGAATTAAAACTTTCACTAGACAAGCCTTCGATCTCTCTCAAAAAAAGAACATTAATCACCAAAGTTATCTTCACATTTTTATTGTTGCCTGAAAATTGCTGGAGACCAGGAATGCAGCAGCAGGTACTTTTCAAACCATAATGCACTTGCAAACACGACGCCCCCACCCTAAGTCAGCGGCCTTTGTTTGCTTTGTGCATTAAGATGCAAGATTCATATATATGTTTTTTTTATACATTTGGTCTCATTACTATATGAATGTAAATAACAATAAAGCATACATGCAAACTGTGACTACATGCCTGTTTTTCTCAATATTTCACTTTGAAAGTATGCAATTGTATTTGTTTAACGGGCGGTGATTTGTATAGGGTCACTGGAAAGTGCACAAGGTTGTCCCTGTCCCCCCCAGAATTTTAGTGTCTCCTACGCCCCTGTTTAGCGCGGCAGAGTAGGGATCAGGCAGAACAGGAAAATGTAGAGGATCTGACGTAATGGCTTTGATGCGAGGAAACCGGGTTCGAGCCAGCGCTCTGATAACAAGCAAAACATGAAAGGGACAGGCAATTACTGAACGCTGTGGAAAAGCGTGTTTCCTAAATCTGTTTCCCTACATCGTGCTGTAATCTGAGCAGCGCTTGTTTTTCAAAATATCAATGAAATTGGCATGGTATGGTTTATTAACATACAGGTATATTTTGAGGTGACCGGCGCGCAACAAGACGCGCGGCCGCAATGATTGACTCTTGAAAAGAAAACTATTTGGGCGAGCTACTCACAAGAAGACATGCATCCGCCATGCTTTCATGTAAATTAAAAAAATAATAATAATTTTGCGAGCAGGTGCCTGCTGTAAAAATTAATTTGGGGCCGCCACCGATCAGAGAGCTGATAAGTGGTCCCCGGGCGATGAGGAGCAGAGAGTTGAAATGCGGTTCCCTGCAGGAAAGCATGTACTGTTGCAATATGAGAAAGTCATTTAAAACAAGCTTTTACAATGCAATAGGTCTCGCAACTGCGAGTTTTGGAGCTATTGGCATTGTAAATGGCAATGCTTTTAAGGCATTGTTATTTACAATACCAAAAGCAACACCTATTGAATTGTATAGCGCGGTGTCCGTGAAGACGGCACCCCGCTCATTAAAGTAAAAAAAATGAGGGGCGCCACGCCCCTTTAGTTGCAACAAAGGGCCAAGACAGCTTAGGAATCCCTTCCGGGTCGCGAGACCCGGAAGGGTGGGGACACAATAACAAAACGGACCGGATGTGCGCAGGGAGGATGAGTAGATGACCCCAGGAAGTAATTAGACGATGGCGGGAGGTTTAAAAGCGAAAGAGGCGTGAACTTCGCCCTCTTTGTCCGCGGTCCTGCAACAGGGTCGGAGGTCGCGTCGGAGTTGCCCACCCACCCATCCCTGAAAGCAGTGCGTTGGTTAGGCGGGGTCCTGGGCAAGAGAAATGACATGGACTCCGTTTGTCGGTGGCACTTTTAGTACCAGAACAGGTCTGGAAGTCTATCAGGGCTCTGGGCTGGCGAGAGAGGGGGGGGGCTGACCTGCTGGTGGCTCCAGACTCTCTGGCTCTACCCCAGGAAGCCAGCGGTTGTCACAAGAGGGGCAGAATTTTTACCTGCGGCTCTGTTGACCAGGGGGCGGTCAGCCTAAGGAGAGCAGGCTATCTTGGTTGGGGCCTGCTGGCTCAGCCCGAAGATCAAACCTGAAAATGTATAATCTTTACAGTCAGTTGGAGTGCTGTGGTGTGTTGAAGTAAAATATATTAAAAGATGATCACGAATAAGTAAAGTAGCCAATGGAGTAATTGGCCGGATCTGTATTAATAAATGTTTGCTCTGTGAAGTCCAAACATGACTCAAGTGTTTCTATGAGTGGAAGGATGGCGGAGCGTGGTGTCCCTGAAGCGAGCGCCGCGCAGACTCAAGTCGACAGATTAAAACATAACTGCGAACAAAGTGAGATTAGCATAGTTGAAGTCGGAGTTCAGTTTTTATATTATACTAAGGAAAAGTCCTTGGTACAACAAGATAAGTTTTCCTTTTGGAGATGAAAAAAAAGCTGACTATGAGAAATAAAATTGGCTCTTGTTGTCCACCAAAGTCGAATGTAATGTGTCTTTATTTTGCGCTTTTTGATACTCACTCATCTGTTAATTTAATTGAGATGAACTTTTTAAACAATTTAATGAATATGGGACAGCATAATCTTATTGAAAACATGTTTTAAACTTGAATTTAAAAATACATTATATATGCTTACATCCAAACATTGGTATGTGTGTGACGCGGGTGCGTAGCCTAGGTCTAGCGCGTTTCCCCTGTGTTCAGCCTGTGGAGCTTGTCTGCAGTGAAGAAAGAGGCAACGCAAGGATGAATTAATGACCGCCACTGGAGCCTGGCGGTGTTACAGTCCCTGCAGGCGGGGGCTGCCCCCACAGGAGAGGTCCCCCTCCCTTTCTTAAGTGCATTATGGAGCCCTGGATGCTGCAGACGACGCTCGGTCCCTCCTCGCCACCCAGCAGGGTTATAATTGCTGCTTCGTTGGTGGCCTCCTTGCGCCTTAAATGGGCCCCAGCGCTCTCCTGCGCCCACAGACAATGCCCTATTCATGCTGACCTGGGCCTGGGCCGGCTTTCATATCCTAATAGGGGGATTGGTTTGATTGGGCTGGGGCAGCACGGGGAGGCGGGTGGGGTGTATATATATATATATTCACTGAAAAAACCATAGGTTTCACACACGTTATAGTTAGGAATTAGCATTTAAAAAACCTTGCAAATTCACTGAAAAAACCATAGGTTTCACACATGTTATAGTTAGCTGGACATTTTACTGATAAAAAACCAATGAAATTCCCCCGTTATAGTTACTGTAGGCAACTATAACTCACGCGACCGTAATCCTCTGCTGATGCTAATACTGTATTTAGACACTTATTTGCCCATGTCTTCTTCCGTTAAATTTTAGCTATACATATATTACAAATATTTTTTTTCATAAAGACACATATGTCATCAGCAGAGGATTACCGTGCGCGCACAGTGGGCACGCGATGCACTTCGCGCACCTCGCGCACACTTTACGCAGTTCGTGCCGTGCGCACGCGGTGGGCACGGAGCGCTTCGCCCCCAAGGGCCAAATACATTTTTTTATTTTTTGGAAAATCATGGAGTGCGCGCACACTGCGCGAACTTCGCAGAATTTTTTCCGTTTGGGTGGTGCGCGCAGGGTGCGCGCACTCGGCGGTTTTTTTTCCCTTGGGGGTCCTTCTGGGACCCCCTGACCACGGCTAGGGGGTCAGGAACTGTCCACCCTGCCCCCTTTTCACGTTCTCCACATTTGTTTTTCACCCCCTCAGAGTGCGAGAGACAAAATGGCGGCCGACACTTCCTGGTTTCGACCGATTCGAATGTTTACTAAGATCTAAC
This sequence comes from Triturus cristatus, assembly GCF_964204655.1. Taxonomy (NCBI): domain Eukaryota; kingdom Metazoa; phylum Chordata; class Amphibia; order Caudata; family Salamandridae; genus Triturus; species Triturus cristatus. The sequence goes on from NC_140590.1 coordinate 673,991,393, forward strand.
AACCAATCAGAATTGCGCTTGCGCACGGCAAGGTGCGCGCACCCAGAGCGCACGCTGCGCGCGTACAGATATATATATTGATTTAAATGCTATTTTCTCTGGAAATACTGAGCAGATTTACACCAAACCTGCAAAAGGCACTTCATGGACCTTATGGCTACCTCTCTGCCAAATTTCACGTAATTCTGTTCAGCCGTTTGGGCTGTAGCTGTGACTAAAGTCCCTATGGAAAAATCCATGGGGAAAACGCGTTTAGGGACCCCCCTTTTTTCTCGGCCCCCGCTTGACGAATCACCCCGAGACTTTCAGGGTAGGAGCGGAGCGGAGCGCCCCATTAGTTTTGGAACGTTCGCGAGGATTCGTCAATCGCCGCCAAAGTTATTCAAAATAGAATTTTGAGATTTCCTATGGAAACTCGGTCCTAACTATAACTATCTACTGGCGACCGCCAGTAGATAATATATATATATATATATATATATATATATATATATATATATATATATATATATATATATATATATATATATATATATATATATATATATTATCTACTGGCGATCGCCAGTAGATAGTTATAGTTAGGACCGTGTTTCCATAGGAAATCCGCAACATTCTATTTGGAATAACTTTGGTGCCGGTTGACAAATCCTCGCGAAAGTCTCGGGGGGATTCGTCAAGCGGGAGCTGAGAAAAAAGGGGGGTCCCAAAACGCGTTTTCCCCATGCAATTTTCCATAGGGACTTTTAGTCCAAGGTAGAGCCCGAACGGCTGAACAGAATTACTTGAAATTTGGCAGAGAGGTAGTCCTCAGCTCAGGGAAGTGCCTTTTGCAGGTCTGGTGTAAATCTGTTCAGTAGTTCCTGAGAAAATCAAAAGTAAAATCATATATATATGTGGGCGGAGCCTAACCACACATCTCATCCTGAGATCTCATTGGCTGTCAGCACTTCATCCAAGAAGTGTTGGCAGCCATCTTGGGACCAATATACATGATAGCACCTCATTAAAAAGCATTGAAGTTAATAGAAGGTTTTAAGACTTTAGTTACATTATAAATCATTTGTTGATGGTACCATACTCATTTTAGGAATTGTGGTATGTTCTAAGGTGATTTCACCATGTGAAAAAGTCTTCTGCTGGGATATCATGATTGAGAGAAAAATATTTTATCATGCTTTTCCCACAGAGGTTTGGAAGGTGATCTATAAGCTAAACTGAGAGCTTATTTTCTGTAAATTCACATTATCTTTCTCAGTCATGTGAGAATGAAGTCTGACATTCTCAGTAAAACATGTACATCCAACAAGGGCAGAGACTGTCAGTTGATTCCTTTGTGTTCTACTGCAGCTTCCCAGAGTGTTCCAAAGAACAACTAGAGCGCTAACAGTCCTACTTATGATAAATGTATGGCACACCTGAAGCCATCTTGCCTGGATTAAAGTGGTAACTCTTAAAACATTTAATTTAAAAAGGAACAAAATGAGGGGGTTCATTTTTCCATAACAAGTATGATTAGTGCTGCAGAAAGAAAAACTAGGGCACATTTTGACTTCTGAAATCCTCTTTTATTTCATTAAAAAATTCTGACATGCAGACTGAAACATGCACTTTCAATACCAGCAGCAGTATTCCCTGGTGAGCAGTAGCTTTACTACAGTGATCTAATGAGCAAAAAGAGTGCTAACATTCTGAATTTATGGCAAATGTGTGACACATCTGAATGCCTTCTTGATGGAATCAAAGTAAAAAACTGAAAGTATTTCCTACTGAGGAGACTGCAGTAAATGAGGAAATTAGGAAACTTCATAACAATTAAGTCTCCCAAGTTGGCCACCAGAGACAAAAGAGCCCAAATGTAGCCCAAATATCACCCAGATGTAGCCCAAGTATAGCCCAATGACAGAATGTCCCAGAGTGTTCTTAAAAACAACTAGAGCACTTACTGTCTTCATTATGACAAAAGTATGGCACACCTGAAGCCATCTTGATTGGAATAAACTGGTAACACTTAAAACATTTAATTTAAAAAGGAACACAAAGAGGGGGTTCATTTTGCCATAGAAATTATGATTAATGCTGAAGAAAGAAAATGAGGGCACATTTTGAGTGACTTCTCAAATCCTCTTCTATTTCATTAAAAAATTCTGACATGCGGACTGAAACATGCACTTTTAATACCAGGAGCAGACTTCCATGGTGAACAGTAGTTTTACTACAGTGATCTAATGAGCAACTAGAGTGCTAACTTTCAGAATTTATGGCAAATGTGTGACATATCTGAATACCTTCATGATGGAATCAAAGTAAAAAACTGAAAGCATTTCCTACTGAGGAGACTGCAGTACATGAGGAAATTAGGAAAATTCATAACAAATAAATCTCCCAAGATGGCCACCGGAGACAAAAGAGCCCAAATGTAGCCCAAAATCACCCAGATGTAGCCCAAATATAGCCCAATGACAGAAGTGTGCAAAATACTTATTATTTTGTGTTTTTGCAGTGTTATATAGTGCAGACTTGTCAGGTATTGGAGTGCTTTACATGAGCATTGGTTACATCACACAAGAACAAATTCATTATGGTTGTAGACATGGGGAGACAATGGGGCATATCAACAACAACCGGCGATAATGATCTCTAAGCGCACTTAGCGCTAGGATAATTATCGCCGGCTAGCGTGAATTTTTATCGCTGAGATAGCGTGCTATTAGCAACGCTTATCTCAATAGCGATAAAAATCCTCACGCTAACAGGCTAACATGAGATTATCGCTGGAAACCCAGCGATAATCTCACGTTACCTTGTTGATAGGGACAGGCAAACTTAGCCATGATATCCTTCTTCCATAGGATATCATGGCTAAGTCTGAAAAATACCAGACGTAAAAAAGCAGCGTTTACCGCGGTTAGCGCTGCTTTTTTTGTCTCTAACAGGGTTAGCGACATTCTTGATAATAGGAGAAATGTCGCTTAGCGACATTTCTCCTATTATTTTACTCTGGAACGCCCCCTTTGCATCTCATTAGAGATGCAAGGGGAAGCGAAGAGTAAAAGGGTGCTAACATGCAAATTTGCATGTTAGCACCCTGTTGTTGATAGGGCGCTAGTTTTATCTCTCCTTTTTTGGCTTTTAAAGCCAAAAAAGCAGAGATAAAGCTCTTGTTGATATGCCCCTAAGTGATTTGACCAGAATCACAGAATGTCGAGCTGAAGGAGAAACTCCAACCTGGTTCCCCAGTTGCAAAGTCCGCAGTTCTGGAAGTAACACCACATCCGCTCCCCTAAGTGAAACATTTAATCAAGTGGTCAACTGGATAAAAAAACATAAAGATAACAAATAATTTAAAAGTGCTTTGTCGCTATTTGAAAACTCAGAAAATATGTCCTTATTTTAGTCTTTTAGAGCACTAACCATAATTTTGATGCCAATAAGACCCTCTCATATATGTAATTTCTAAAGGAAATGCTCTAGGTATTACAGTTTTGATTACATCAAGATGACGTCAGGCGTTCCACACTTTTGTAATAAATATAGAATGTTAGTAATCTAGTTGTTCATTAGGATACTGTTGAGAGGCAGAGGCCAGGGGCACGGACTCTGAAAATTGAAGGCAGGTAGGAGGGTGCAAAGGCAACAATTTAACCACACTGAGCAGGCAGGAAGGGCCGTGGCAGCACAACAGACTATGGAGGGCAGTGGAAAGGGGGGCAGGGGCAACAAACCAACAATACAGGACTTGCAAGAGAGGCTGTGGCAATGTAATAGACCATTGTGGGCAGAAGGAAGAGGCAATGGTAGTACAACCATACATGCCAACAGACCCGATTCAGCCAGGAAACGTCCAATGTTTTTAAGCTCAAATGGGCTTTATTTGATCTGTCTCCTGTCTACAATCTCTTCTTTTTCAATGTAACTCAAAGGGGAAAATCAATACCCCAGTTTTTTTTCAAAATCTCCCTCTTACCAAGTTCAAAATGTTCGCAAGTATGGTACATTGGATCATGGAAGGAAATGGGGTAGGGACATGGACTTGGATACCAGAGGACAGGAGGGACATGGAGAGGTGCACCAAACTGACCCTGCAGGGTAGGCATCAGGGTTTGCAGCAGTACAATACACCACACAGGGCATGCGGGACGGGAGTGCAGCACAACAATCCATAGAAAGCAAGAGGGAGGGGACAGGACCATGCACATGGACAACAGAGAACAGAGGGGCAAGAGGCAATGGTAGCTAGCTGACCATAATGGACAGACAGGAGAGAAAGCTGCAGCATAACAGACCATAAAGGGCAGGAGGTACGGATCAGGGGCATTACAATGGAACAGACAAGCCAGGAGGGAGGGAGTAGGGGTCTTCACATGTAAACAGAGGGCTGGGGGCAAGGGGGCAGGGCAGGAGCAGCAAGATAGCCATGGAGGTCAGGCAGGATGGGCACTAGAAGCAAGACACACCATGAAGAGCAACAGTGAGACTGTGATGGCATACACACAGACCATGGAGGGAAGGTGGGAGGGGGTCAAGGGCAGCTAACTGACCACAGAGGGAAGGTGGGAGGGGCCATGGCAGCACAGAAGACCATGCATGGCAAGTGGGAGGGTTAGTGGCAGCACAATGGCTATGATGGGCAAGAAGGAGGGTGCAGGGGCATGCACAAAGGACGATGGAGGATAGACGGGAGGGTCAGGACCTGTGCACAGACAAGAAAGTTCAGGGGAAGGGGCCTCACAACAGACCACATGGGGCAGGCAGGAGGAGCAGTTGCAGCACAACAGACCAGGGAGGGCAGAAGGGTGTGGCAGTACAATGGACCATGTAGGACAGGAGGAAGAGGATAGGGGCATGGCATGTGGACAGGCAGGGTGGAGGTGGCAGGGACAGGTTACAGTCATCTGACAATGCTAGGCAGGGGGGAGGGGAGTGGCAGCTCAACAGAACACTCAGAGTAGATAGGAGTGGCAGGTCCATGGAACATGGTGGGCAAAAAGGATGGAGCAGGGGCATGCACAAAGACATCGGAGGGCAGGGGAAAAGAGAATAGGGGCAGCAAGCTAAGCACAGAGTTTAAGCAGGAGGTCAATGATGGGGCATAGAATTGGGCAATGGAGGGCAGGAGGAGGGGACTGGTACATCATACTAAATTGAGGGCAGTGGCAGCACATCAGACCATGCATGGCAAGAGGGAGGAGGCTAGTCCATGGATTCACACATCAGAGGATAGGGAGGAGGGGGATGGGGCAGCAAGCTAACTGTTCAGAGAAGGCGGGTATTAGGAACTTTATTGTTTTTAAAACGTGTGTCTGTGCGAACTACTTAAAATATGAACAAGTATGCAGCATAATCTCACTTTTATTCAGGAAGAAGAGGACGTTTGTGACTGTGACTCCGGGCTCACTTGGCAGAAACACCCCCTGACCCTCCACCCCCTATCGCAAAATGTAATGCCTGTGAAAAGGGTAGGTGAACACAGTGTTATATAGAACATAGTCCTGAGAGCACGATTGAAAATGAAAACTAGATATAGTGTATGGTATAAACTATGCACCAAAAAGTGTGATATAAGATGAACCAAGCGTGAAATATAATATGCAATACATTGTGCGCAATGACAGATTCTTTGGAGAGCGTGAGATAGCACAGGCACTAGCGCGTGCTATGCGATGTGCGCCTTGGAGTGTAATATGCACAGGGCAGTGTTGTGTAACCTAACTAGTCTCTAAAGTTGTAATATAAAATATGTGCTGAGAAGTGTAACGTTGCATATGCACTGTGACAAAGATATGGATTCCAGATTGTAATATGTATGGCATAGCACTGTGCGTTATAACATAGGCATCGAGGAAGGCACGTTAGATGGGGCAATATAACCCGTGCGAAGACAAGTGTGGCATGACATATTCACGGGGTGGTGTTACAGTGCACATGGGCTAGAGAGTGTCATAGCATATGCACTAGCTGGTGGAATACAACACAGAGGTGTGTGGCACTCGGCAGGCAATGGTGGGTGTAACACAGCATTGGGCTCTGCCAGGAGCACGCTGTGACTCTCAAGTGATGTTCGTCCCCTTTCCAGAGAGTAAAATAAAAAGTATTACACATCTGGCAGTGGATGTGTGTTATATTAACCATGAGGGGGGTTTCTTACATAGTTTTGGTCGAATTTTTGTCGAATCCCCTTTGAATGGCTTGGTGTGCATGTGTATTAAATGTGCCCGTCAATAGCTACCCATGTTTGTATAAATAAACGACAAGGGTTTCTACCGGGATTAGGCACGGTAGGGCATCAGACATGTCAGAGCTTCACTAGTGGTGTAAATACATTCCACGTGGATTCATTGTATGCATAGTCGCCTTTTAATGAATATCACTCAAATCGTCATGGTGATAGGTACGTACGGTTTGTCCAGCATGACCTAGGTGTGTCTATAAATATATATTTTTTAAAAATAATAAAAAACAGTGGCCGGCCCTGGGGATTGGGGTCAAAAAAAATAATAAGGAGACAGGCCCTGGGGGATGGGGTCATCAGGGCCAATAAATTATAATAAGAAGGGGAACAACACAGCCCCCCTTCTTAAAAAATTAAAATAAATAAAAGACTGGCATCGTGCCGGAGGCCACGCCCCCTCCTTGCAGCACTCTGCAAACGCGCCCCCTGGCGAGTTGTAAGTTGGGGAATTAATTCCTCTTCAATACTGAGGGTCCCTGAGGGCCAACTAGCCCAACAGGCATCTCCAGTATGCGCCAGGGAGCTGCGCTGCAGACAGGTGTTCTGAGGCCAAGCCCCTTTTTACACCTCTCTGCAACGCAGCTCTGTGGCGCTTACTGGAGGTACCTAGTGGTCTAGTTTGACCCTAGGGACCCTTAGGATTCAAGGGGACTTAATCTCTCAACTTAGAACAGCCACAGGGCGCGTTTATACAGTGGTGAAGGGAGGGGACGGGGCCTGAGGAGACGTGTGCAAACACGCACTATGGCACGTTTTAAATTGGGGATATAATTTCCCTTCAATACTGAGGGCCCCTGGGGGCTAACTAGCCCACCAAGTGCTTCCAGTAAGCGCCACTGAGCTGCATTGCAGAGAGGTGGTCCAGGCTGTGCCACTTTTTACACCTCTCTGCAACGCAGCTCTGTGGCACTTACTGGAGCTACCTAGTGGGCTAGTTGGAGCCTAGGGACCCTCAGGATTCAAATTAACTTAATCTCCCAACTAAAAACGGACACAGGGCGTGTTTACACAGTGGTGAAGGGAGGGGACGGGGCCTGAGTTAACGTGTGCAAAAACGCCCTGTGGCCTGTTTTAAGAGGTAGTTTTAATCCCCCTGCCCTATTATATACTAGGGGCTTACAGAGGAGGTCATGCTAATCACAGGGGGACCCCAACGCATAATTTTCCCTAGTGTATGTAGGTGTTTTCACTGTATTCTAAGTGTCTTTTAACATAGCACTGGCTCTAGGACTGGTTAGTCAGACTCAGTTACCACCAGAATCCGTCTGAAAAAGTTGAGGGTACAGGATGATTTTGCAACAAGGATTCTTTCTGCTCTTCTTTTTGTTCTTTCTGCACGTTATCCTTCTTCCTGCACTTTTCTTCGTCTTTGAGGACTTCTGTTGCTTCTTTCTGCACTTCTTTTTTTTCTTTCTGTGCATTTTTTCTTCTTTCTTCACATGTCCTATCTCTGTAGGCATAGTTAGAAATTAGCATTTAAAAAACCTTTGAAATTCACAGAAAAAACCATAGGTTTCAGGCACGTTATAGTTAGGAATTAGCATTTAAAAAACCTCAGAAATTCACTGAAAAAACCACAGGTTTCAGGGGTGTTATAGTTAGCTGGACTTTTCACTTGTACAAAACCATTGAAATTCCCCCGTTATAGTTAGTTCGGCTAGCTATAACTCGCGCGCCCGCAATGCACTGCTGATGACGTCACATATTACATCACTCATGACATAGTCAGTGACATCACTCATGACATCACTGATGACATCTCAAATGACATCACTGATGACCTCACTGATGACATCATCCAGTGAATGTGTGTTTTTCTGAAAAGTTTAAATATGTTTTATATATTTATAGTGTAAGGCCTATGGAAGAATGAGTGGGTGTATAAGTGTGTGAATGGGTGATTTTCTAGGTGTGTAACTGACTCTATAAGTGAGTAATTAAATGTATCTTACTGCAGACTAGTGACTAAACTGTGTGAATGTCTGTATGTGTCTGTGTGTTGGTGTATAAGTGGCTGCATGGTTTTGTGAATAGCTATATGAGTGTCTATATGGGTTATTGATTGGTTGTCTGAGTATCTGTATGGGTGCCTGAGTGTTTGTGTGGGTAGGGTGTGTGTGACTCTGTGCATAGATGTGTGAGTGGGTGATTCAGTGGGTGCATGGTTTTAAGAGTGGCTCTGTGATGGACTGTATGGTTGGGTGACTGTATGTAAGGGTGTGTTAGTGATTGAATGTATATCTCAGTTGTACATGTGTCAGTAACTACATATGTGAAACACAGTGTATATGTGTGTATGAGTATATAAATATTTATATGTGAGAGTATGTGATTTTGGGAGTGGCTGTATGGATGAGTGTGTGCTTGTATAAGTAATTGTATAAGAGCGTCAGAATTTGTTAGTATTTTTATGAGTAAGTGAACTTGAGTGTGTTTAACTGTATAGGTGAGTAAATTGGACTGTAATTAATTATTTGCAGGACTGACTATGTGTGTCAGTACCTCAATGGATGATTGGCGGTGTGTGAGTGTCTATATAGGTGTATAAATGCATATGATTGTCCTGTACTGAGTGACTGTAAGTATGAGTGACTGTACAGGTGAGTGAGTGGAGGTGTATGTAGTCCTAAGAGTCAATGAGTGGGTATGTAGTTATTGGTATTGGAGTATCTATGGTTTTCAAAATGGCCGTCTGAAATTTTGAGTCGGTGTATCAAAGGTTATAGGGTGTGAGAAGATGCACTAATTTATCACATGGATGACGTCATCAGTGATGTAATCAGTGATGTCTTTTGAGATGTCATCAGTGATGTCATCAGTGATGTCACTGACCATGTTATGAGTGATGTAATATGTGACGTCATCAGCAGTGCATTGCGGGGGCGCGAGTTATAGTTAGCTGAACTAACTATAACAGGGGAATTTCTAGGGTTTTGTACGAGGGAAATGTCCAGCTAACTATAACGCTCCTGAAACCTATAGTTTTTTTAATGAATTTCTAAGGTTTTTTAAATGCCAATTCCTAACTATAACGCCCCTGAAACCTTTGGTTTTTTTAGTGAATTTCAAAGGTTTTTTAAATGCCAATTCCTAACTATAACGTGCATGAAACCTATGTTTTTTTCAGTGAATTTCAAAGGTTTTTAAAATGCTAATTCCTATCTATAACTTATCTCTAAAGATATCATGTTTAATGATTTTCATTGGATTTCTATATTTTTCAAATTCAGTGTGTCAATTTCATTAACTATGTTTTTTTGAAATTCTTTTTGATCACCATTTTTTAAATTTATTTTTTTAATTAATTCTTTTAAAAATGTAAAAATTATTATTTGTTTTTATTGGGTTTTTCAAACATATTTTTTAAAATATTTCTTTAACTATATGTTCAAAACTTTATTTTATATATTTGTTTCACATGTTTTTGGATCCGCGCACCCTATCCGCACCTTTCTCGATCCCTACGCATTAGCATCCGCGCATGGTATGCGTTGGGTACGTGTTTAGTGCGCGATCCTAATGCGACAGGTACGCGACTCCCAGCCTATACGCGACACGTTTGATGTACATAACGCGACGTTTACGCGCTTCGGCGATGTGTCATTTGCATCTATGATGGGGTAGGTGCGCTGATCCCGCGAAATATTTAACATTTACAAAACATATATATATGTATTTCATGTGAATATTAATTGAAGACAAACTCTAAACTAGTCTTAAAACTAATATATTTTTACATCTAATCCTATAATTTTTTTTAATTCAATTTCGCGGATGCGCGTTGGGTGCGTGCTGCCTATGCGCAGGGTGCGTGGATCCCATGTGACCTGCAAAAAAAGAGATTTGATTGGTTCATTACACTTCCTCTTCTAACTATTGAAAGACCCCACCCAATTCAATCATTCTTCTTAGACCTTCTTTGGAGGAGCATCTCTTTGCAGAGAAGAAGATTTTTTTAGACTAAATTTGCACTTAGCTCTAACTTTTTTCAACTAAAAATGGCTTCAGGGCAGCAGGCATCACCTGCATCTCCTCATACATCTGAGGATGAATTTTTGGAGGAGGCACCACGCAAAGAACGATTTTCTTCAGTGGTGTGGACATTTTTTCCTTTTCCCGAGGGGCAGAATGAGACCAATGCCACCTTGGTCACATGCGAGATTTGCAATAGAGTGCTGTCGCGAGGGGATCCTAACAAAAAATACTCGTGTGGCACGGCTAGTATGATGAAGCACCCAAGGACCCTTCATCCAAACAATCTTGCACGAGAAGAATGCCGACGGATGAGAGACACTCCTGCTCTTGCGCCTTCCACCTCATCGCAGCCGAGCACTTCAAGAGTGCATCCATCAGCCCAAAATTTGGACAACCGTCCTCAATTTCTATTTTTAAAAGTGCTCTGCACTAAGTGCAATGCGACTTTGTGCTACGGTGAGCAGTCGATCGATCTGATCTGCCGCCGGCAAGAAAGTCCCATTTGCTAGTTTTTTTTTTTATTGTTCCCTGAAGTTCATTGTTTCGTTCCTCCTGTTTTGTTTTTTGGTTTTTTTTGCAGAAAAACCCAACAAAATTAAAAATTATTCATAAAACCCCCCCAAAAATATAAAAGAAGAAAGAAGAAAAAAAAAAGTTCTTGTAAGAACTAACTTTCCTGGTTTAAAAAAAGAGCTAAATTTCTTTGCTAGTGTGTGAAAGTTTAGATGAATGTATGTGTAGTACGTAATTGACTGAATGAATGCATTAGTAGCGTATGGTGAATGTATAAGTGCAGACGTATGAGGAAGTGCTGCAGCATCACACAGTAACCTCTTTAACTACAGTGTGCTGAAGCACAGGGATGCAACATATGTACATAAATATGTTGCAAATCTATGCTTCTCTCTGCACGGCTGCTTAAACTGCAGCCATGTGGTGACACAGGCACCCTGGCACCATAGTGCAAGAATATCTGTGTCATGTGCTGTTTGTTTTTGTGCAGGAAGACACACCTTACTGCACAAAAACAATCAGTAAAGGCATTTTTCTCTTTCAATGTATGCTGAGCATTGTAGCATGCATTGAAGATATAAAAATGTGGAGAAATGAAAACAATTCTCCTTGTTGTGCTTTCCTACACCAATTTTAGAATGGTGCAGCCTTCACACACATATCGAGATTTATGATTTCTGATGAATCTAGACATGTGTCTTGTTCTATGAGTTTTCAGTGCAATCATGCACAACAACACTTATAGAACATCCTTTCAACGTAAACTGGTGTGCATAATGAGGTTGTATTTACATGGAGTATAAAAAGTGCACAGAGTGCCTTTTCCTCTCTTTGTAAATATGAAAGAGTGTCTTGCGCAATAACTATGTTATTGCAATCTAAATTCATATAAATTGCTTATTTTAAAATTTGGATCTGTGAAAGAAAAGGAAAAAAAAATGATAACACGTAATAATACATTTTTTACAACACAGCATCATTTCCACAAAGTAATTTGTTTGCCTTTTTTGCTGTTCTCAGAATATATTGAATTTCACTAAAAATAGTGATTTCAATCGTACTCATCACTTAACAGCGGGCAAAAAAAAACAATCAGAAAGATTGTTAAAAAAACCCAACATGCTATTCTCAGCAAAATACCACAAGATACAAATCACAAATATATAAAATGCTTACGGCTAACAAAATTTTATAAGTTTAACTTACAAAAACTGTAAATGTTGTCGCTTTAAAATATTCACCTAATCTAAGGATGAATTATTGGAGGAGGCACCACGCCCACAATGTTTTTCTTCAGTGGGGTGGACATTTTTTACTTTTCCCGAGGGGCAAACAAAGATCAATGCCACCTTGGTCACGTGCAAGATTTGCAAAAGAGTTCTGTTGCGAGGGGATCCTAACAAGAAATACTCGTACGGCATGGCAAGTATGATGAAACACCTAAGGACCATTCATCCAAACAATCTTGCACGAGAAGAGTGCAAACGGATGAGAAACACTCCTGCTCCTGCGCCTTTCTGAGTTTCTTTTCTTTTTCTTTTTTTTTCTGGCATGATTTCTCTATTTTTAGTTTGAAAAACAGTATCTGTAAAAAAGAATCACAAATAAATGTATATTAATAACTTTCAAATTTATACTATTCCATTACTGTACAAACACATTTTATATAAAAACTGACTAAGAAACTATGCCCTGAACCACAAGTGTGACGATGGTTAAAACACTACATGCATAGTGCATACTACTTTGAAGCAGTTCATGCCCTAAAGCCTACCTCACTAAAAGACTACATGCTAACTGACTGAATGATTACAGTACTATAAGGAGACACACTGGGTGAGTAACAGAGTATTTGCTAGAAGTGTATGAATACTGACTGGGGAATTGAAGGTGTGAAAGACAACTGTGTAGGTGGTTAGAGGCCTGCATGCATAGTGAATAGGCATTTGAAGCAGTCTATGTGCTACGGCCTGGCTCACTGCATGAGTACTTGGGTACTGACGGAAAGATTAGAGTACAGCAAGGAGAGTGCCTGGGTGAATTTATAAGTGGTTGGCTGTTGACACAGTGAATGGATTAGTGCTTGGTACTGAATGGGTCACTAGAGGAGTGCAAAGGGAGTGACTGGATGTTTGCTGGACTGTATGGATACTGACTAGGGAATTATTGAAGGTGTGAAAGACAAGTGTATAGTATGGTAGAGGACTGCATGCATACTGCATAGACATTTGAAGCAGTCTATTTGGTAATGTATGGTTCACAACATGAGTACTTGGAAACTGACTAAATCATCAGACTACTGCTAGGACAGTGCCTGGGTAAAACTTTTAAATTTTCAGTTCTGGCACAGTGAAGAGAATAGTACATGGTACTGCACTTTAGTGTCAAACCCTGACTCATTTTATCAATGCATAAGCAACGAATAGCTTCTAAAGCTACTAAAACTTGACAACATGACCGGTTTTAAAACAGTTATCTGTCAGCAAATACACAATGTTACCAAATGCTTCTATCACAATCCTTACCCAAATGCACACAGACTCACAGTGTGATTTTAGACAAGCAACACTATCCTAGGAGTTTACCAAAACTCATTCACTAGTCTAGAAGAGGTAAGCGTACTGCACACAATCTACATATTTAAGTACAGCACATTAGTGTCAAAGCATGACTCATTTTATCAATGCATAAGCAAAGACTGGCTTCTAAAGCTACTAAAACTTGACAACATGACCGGTTTTAAAACAGTTATCTGTCAGCAAATACATGATGTTACCAAATGCTTCTATCACAATCCTTACCCAAATACACACAGACTCACAGTGAGATTTTAGACAAGCAACACTATCCTAGGAGTTTACCAAAACTCATTCACTAGTCTAGAAGAGGTAAGCGTACTGCACACAATCTACATATTTAAGTACAGCAGATTAGTGTCAAAGCATGACTCATTTTATTAATGCATAAGCAAAGACTGGCTTCTAAAGCTACTAAAACTTGACAACATGACAGGTTTTAAAACAGTTATCTGTCACCAAATACACGATGTTACCAAATGCTTCTCTCACAGTGGTTCCCAAATGCACACAGACTCACAGTGTGATTCTAGACAAGCACCGCTATCCCTAGGAGTTTACCAAAACTCATTCACTACAGTGGAAGTGGTAAGGGAACTGCACACAATCTACATATTTCAGGACTGCACTTTTGTGTCAAAGCCTGACTCATTTAATCAAAGCATAAGCAAAAACTGCCTTCCAATGCTACTAAAACTTGACAACAAGACAGGTTTTAAAACAGTTACCTGTCAGCAAATACACGATATTACCAAATGCTTCTCTCACAGTGCTTCCCAAATGCACACAACTCACAGTGTGATTCTAGACAAGCAACACTGTCCCTAGCAGCTTACAAAAACGCATTCACTACTGTGCAAGGGGTAAGGAGACTACACACAATCTACATATGAAAGTACAGCACATTAGTTTCAAAGCATGACTTATTTTATCAATGCATAAGCAAAGACTGGCTTCTAAAGCTACTAAAACTTGACAACCTGACCGGTTTTAAAACAGTTATCTGTCAGCAAATACATGATGTTACCAAATGCTTCTATCACAATCCTTACCCAAATACACACAGACTCACAGTGAGATTTTAGACAAGCAACACTATCCTAGGAGTTTACCAAAACTCATTCACTAGTCTAGAAGAGGTAAGCGTACTGCACACAATCTACATATTTAAGTACAGCAGATTAGTGTCAAAGCATGACTCATTTTATTAATGCATAAGCAAAGACTGGCTTCTAAAGCTACTAAAACTTGACAACATGACAGGTTTTAAAACAGTTATCTGTCACCAAATACACGATGTTACCAAATGCTTCTCTCACAGTGGTTCCCAAATGCACACAGACTCACAGTGTGATTCTAGACAAGCACCGCTATCCCTAGGAGTTTACCAAAACTCATTCACTACAGTGGAAGTGGTAAGGGAACTGCACACAATCTACATATTTCAGGACTGCACTTTTGTGTCAAAGCCTGACTCATTTAATCAAAGCATAAGCAAAAACTGCCTTCCAATGCTACTAAAACTTGACAACAAGACAGGTTTTAAAACAGTTACCTGTCAGCAAATACACGATATTACCAAATGCTTCTCTCACAGTGCTTCCCAAATGCACACAACTCACAGTGTGATTCTAGACAAGCAACACTGTCCCTAGCAGCTTACAAAAACGCATTCACTACTGTGCAAGGGGTAAGGAGACTACACACAATCTACATATGAAAGTACAGCACATTAGTTTCAAAGCATGACTTATTTTATCAATGCATAAGCAAAGACTGGCTTCTAATGCTACTAAAACTTGACAACATGACAGGTTTTAAAACAGTTATCTGTCATTAAATACACAATGTTACCAAATCCTTCTCTCACAGTGGTTCCCAAATGCACACATACTCACTGTGTGATTCTAGATAAACAACACTATCCCTTGCACTATACCAAAACACATTTCTTCATCTAGAAGGAGTACTACATTTTAGTATGGAAACATAACTAATTTCACAAATTCATAAACAATGACTGGTTTCTAATTCTACCAAAATATAAAAACAGCACTGTTATCTGTCTGAAAACACATGAAAAACACAAATGCTTATCACAGAATGGTTTCTACATGCACACACACTGTCAATAAGATTGTAGAGAAAAAAGTACTCCCTACACTTTAGCAGGAGAAATACATTAGTCTGATTAAAATCAAAATAGTCTACATACATCCCCTCACAATTAAATAACTCACCTTTCAAGTTGTTTTGTAGATTAATAAGTATATCAGTCACACACCAGATATCAGTCACACACCAAATTTTCTTTTACAGAATCTCTGCACTGTGCACCTCTCAGCAAAAACAAAGAATGGCAAAATTTCCCTTTCATTATCCACACATATACATGTAAACATCAAATCACAATCCTTCACACATAAATTCAAAAACAAACACACATTTCAATTGGTTAAACATTACAACCCTTTCCAAATGAAATACATTTCAACTCTTCCCCCAATCTGCCTTCTGTCTGTTACCATAGAAACGGGTCATGGAACACTGCACTGAGCACACAGGTCACAAGTTCAGCACACAATGTTGCTAAACAAGATAGCAAGTGTGCTTGACTTTTCAACATATCAGCTTATCATATATAATGTTCCTTACAATCAGTTTTTGTTAACCAATAAGAATCATGCCTTTTAAAAACAGAAATATACACCCTACCTTTCAGTGTAGAAAGTTGTCATACAACCAATGATTTCTTGTCTTTTTTCAAAAAAAATTTCCTTGGATCCGCGCACCCAACGCGAGAGGATCCGTGCACCGAACGCGGTAGGATGCGCGCACCCTGCGCACATTTCACTGTTATTTTTTTTTAAAAAAGGGGGTCCCAGGGGGTCCTTCTGGGACCCCCTAAGCACCTCTAGAGGGTCAGAGTATTTCCACTCTGCCCCCTTTATATGTTTTACACACTTATTCCCCTTGCTTCTTCAGCCTCGCTTCTACCGAGGCAGAAAATGGTCACCAGCAGTTCCTCGTTTCGAATGTAGACAGACACTCGACAGCCAATTAGCATTCAGTGCGCGATCGGGAGGGTGCACGCTCGATTCGGGGAGGGTGCACTTACGGTGCGGGTAGGGTCCACGGATCCTCCCCGGCCATAGATATCACTAACTTTTTTACCCTAATTTTCTCAGGAACTAATGAACAGATTCACACCATTTATGCAAAAGGCACGAGTCTGAACTGAGGACTACCTCTTTGGCAAATTTTATGTCAGCGGTTCGGGCTGTAGCTGTGACAACAGATCCTATGGGAGATTGCATGGGGAAAACGCGTTTTGGGACCCCCCTTTTTTGTCGGCCCCCGCTGTACGAATCACCACAAAACTTTCAGGGTAGGAGCGGAGCGGAGCTGGTCAAAAGTTTGGAAAATTTTGGGAAGATTCATCAACCAGCACTAGACTTATTAGGAATAGAATGTTGCAGATTTCCTATGGAAAATAGGTCCTAACTATAACTATCTACTGGCGACCGGTCACAAAGAGGGGAGGTGATAGAGAAGCGAAGTTAAGACGTCTTGAAACTAACTATATACTGGAGTTTGACTCCAAACATCCTGGAAGTCTTAACGCAACTGAAGATCTTTACACACATCTATAAATTCTGCAATCCCCTCCAGGCCTTCATTGCCATCTATTACTCCTTTAAAAATGTGATATCTATTGAACTTTTTTATACTGGTCATGTCCTTTTTGATTACCAAATGTCTTTTAGTATTTATACTGTTCTTATTTATATTTATTCTTGCCCGAACTTTTTTAGGACGGATTTTAGACATATAGTTTTTATTGTGTGTCTTTATCATTGTTCTGAAGGACGGAGTTTTGGGATACTTTATAAGAATGGAAGCACCACTTGAGCAATCTAGATCCATTCATGGACTATACTTTTAACCTAGCATCTATTTTCTCCCATCTGGTATCAACTCTTGCATTTTTTGCATATTTTGACATGCATTTTTGCACATGCCCTTTTTAAATATTTGCACTTAATTGGTCCAGAATTGACCGATATAGCACTTTTGCACACTTTTTTGCACCTTTAGATTTTATGCATTGTAATCATATTATCACTAGGGGTTAACAGCATAAGGAGTGATTGGTAGTCTAGCTAACCCGCAGAGAAATTGGGATTATCTCATTCAAAATCTCTTAGGCACCTAACCAATACCAGATAATGATCACATACATGTGATATACATTCCTTATGTTATCAGAAAACAAACTACAGTAGACAAGAGTTTAAAATGAAACTTTATCCCGGTGATACTTCGTATAGGTATTTTACAAGGTAATATTATTCATTGGTGTATTTATTTGATATTTTATGCAGGTACAGGGTAGCACATTTATATATACTTCATTCTTAAACACGTGTTCATATTTATTGTTGCACTCATTGGTTCATTATTAGACAGGTGTCTTAATCTTTCATGTATTATACGTTAATTTTATTATGCTTATTGTTTTGAACTGTGATCAGCTTCAATCTAATATGCCACATGATTAGTAAATGTTGGGTATTACACCATTATTAATTATGTTTCTTTCAATTGTTCAAAACTGCAAATGGAAGGTTCATCTTTATATGTATTGTACAAGCCAATTCTGTTTTCTATGTCCATGAACCCAACACTGTGTTATTCATGCACCGGCAAAAAAACCTGAGCAGTGTCATGTGATCAAGGCCGCTCGGACGGCCGAAACGCGTAATGGCAGGCGGGGGAGGAATAAAAATATTCATCTTACCTAATGAGGTCTACGTTCGTTCTTTTTCCTGGAGAAACTTGTGAAGGAAGAGTGTGGATATTTATATATATATCCATATGACCTCGGCCTCTGCTAAATTTGTATATATATATTTTTAAATAGGCAGAAAGTATTTTGGTTTCTGTGGTACCACTAGCACACTGCCCACTGACTTGTAGAGTATTATGCCAGGTGAGGCCATCCTATCAGGGGCTGTATTTCTGGACACGGGTGGTCTGTACTTTGCAGATGGCCACCTTTACCGTGAGCATATACGCAAACAAGGTGAGCTCTGAGAGAGTGATAGGACAGAGGGAGTGCCACTAGAGAAACTGTAGAGGGCGGCGTAAGGGCAGTGGCTAAGGGTCTAGGGGAGAGAGAAGAGTGTTGTTAGAGAAATATGAGGGGATGAACTGCAGAGACGCCTAAAGGTGATGGAAGAGCAGGGAAGAAAGGGTGGTGGGTTTTGAGCGAGGGACTGGAGCGCGCTATAAGGTGAATGGTGTGATTGTGTGTGAAGAAAGCGATGGGGAAGATGTTAAGGAAAAGAGAGAGTGAGAATGGAGGGAAAGGGAACCGCAAATGAGGGTAGTGAGGTGGGTGTGGAATGAGAGGGGGGGTGGGAGGGGGAGGCAGAAAGTGAACTAAGGGAGAGCAGGATGGAGAGAAGGGAGTGTCCGTCTGCTGTGTGTGTAGAGGTGAAGGCTCTTTATGAGAGAGTTTGGAGTTGGACGGGAGCAGAAGGGGAGGGGGCAGCAGAAATAAAGAGCGGGCTGTATTATAGGTAGGGGCAGAAGGGGGAGACTCGAGCTGCAGTTAGGGAGGGGCAGAAGAAACCATGAGAACTCCAAAGGGGACAGGACATAGGGGCAGAGTTAGGCTTCTGACGCTCCACAGACCTCCTATGTCATTTACACATCCCGTAGAGTTGGGAAAGAGCCTCGGCTCCTCCCCCGCAGGAGCCTCCTTGGCAGATGGTTCATGGAGCCTTTGTTCCCTCTATTTGGTAGTTGTCTGTGTCCGCTCAGGGTGCGGCAGCTGATGAGAGCCAGCGGTGGGCAAACCAGGGGGGGGAGTAGCAGCTGTTGTAGTGAAGGTGCACATAGACGTGATAAAGTGGGACTAACAGAATGAAGGGGTCAAGACTTCAGCAAGAGGAGGATCCTGCGATAACGAGATAACTCCTCTAAGAGTGCTAGGGCACGGAAAAGTAGCAAAAACCCGATAACGGCATAAGAGGAGAGCAGTGACGTATTTAGGACCAGATTTGCAAATGAAACCAGCCAGCATAAATGAAAGTCTCCAATTACAGACGCAGGCTACAGCGTGAAAAACAGACGGCACACTGCATTTCAATTAAAAGAAGTGCAAGCAGAGCGGACTAAAACTGTAGTTAGGCACAGCTGAATCGGGACTACATGGAAGTTGGCAAATGACCAACAGCCAACAGAAAGGGAGATAACAACAATACTACAAGTAAGCCAATAGCAAGCGGAAAAACAAATTACATGAAGTTTAAGGCAACATACAGATTACTTTTTGTCTCGCTGAGACAGTGCATGCAGCTCATGCGCTGCCAAGGCAAGACCTAACAAATCGTGCTTGCAGACCTAAATACAACACACAGAGTAACAACACAAGTAAAAGAGCCAGTCCTTATTAGAGGTTCCAAAAGGAGACAAGGAGGTACTAAGGGGGGACTACTAAGCCTATTCACAAATCAAAAGGAACCATTTAGAAAGGACAGTAGCAGGAGCCAATTGAAAAGATGAGAGGGAAATGTGCAGAGCTTCTATTCCATACCTCAATACAGCAAGCCTCGCAGAGTAGTGCATGTGTTGCCCAGGCCAACCCTACTAATGTAGCAGATTTTAATAAATATATCAACACCAAAAAATTAAAAATCCATTTAGTAGAACCAAAGATATGCAGGTTTAAAGATTTCTATAAAAATAGCTCCAAAAAAGCACAATGCTTCAACTGTGGATATCTGATTGCATTTGACAGGAACAAAGCCACAACTTCAGGCTGACTACCATGGAGAAGGAGCCTGGTACAGGAACTCAGTTAGCCCACCTGAACAAAAGTACCATAAACCCTGGTCGCAGAGCGCTGCGTGGTCCTGCGTCGAGAATGTGTCATGCAGTTGAGGCGATGCATCAGTTCCGAGGAACTGCGAAGTTATGATTGTTGTTGAGAATCCTGTAGGTGAGGGTTTGTGATGTGAAGTCCGGCATCAAAGATGCATAGTGCAGATGAGGCTATGTGTCGCTTCCGAGGTGCTGCAAAGCTGTGATGCGAGAACATACATCATCGTCGAGGCTGCCATTGAAGAGAGATTTGAGGTGCAATTGACTGTGTAGGTGATGCATTGCACAGTGGCAGTTCAGATGTTGGTGGCGAGATCAGTGCAGAGTCCTTGTGCTTGGAGAACCCTCGCAGCAGAGGCAATGCATTGGTTCTGCTTTGGGTTGCGCTGGGCAGCAGGGCATGTGCGTCAGTTCTGTTTGATACACAGATGGGCTGACAAAGCACCTTCAGGCCCACCTCCAGGGTTCCAGGACTGGGGTGGCACCACTTGGCAGAATAGAACTCACAGTTGGAGAGTCTAGGTCCTAATTACAAGAGATTAGTCCTTGGAATCACTCTGGTGGTCCTAGGTACAGGTTGTAGGTCCAGTCCTTCTCACCTAGTAAAGAGGGGAGAAGGTCAGCACAACAGGCAGCAGTCCTTCAGGGCAGCAGTCTAGCAGAGTGGCAGTGCATCCAGCAGCACACCAGTCCTTCTTCCTGGCAGGAACTTCCACAGGTCTAGAAGTGTAAAGACGAGTTGTTGTCAGAGGTCCGATGTTAATCCTATGTGCATCCTTTGAAGTGGGAGAAGCGTCTAGAGATTTCCCTACGAAGTGCACAGGTTTCTTGTCCACCCTGTCGTAGTCCCAGAATAACTACAGGGGGTACGCAGCCCTTTGCATGGAGGCAAAGGGCTGCGTACCCCCTGTTCAAGTTCAAGTAGGGCTGTGCCCAGCTCCGCCCTCCCATCCTCCCAGTGATAACCCACTCAGGCTAACCTAAGCTTGCTATTGTGTGTGGCTGTCTACGAGGAATACGCAAATTCCAACTGTCAGCTACACCCAGTCAACCGGAGACAGGCTGCAAGCAGCAAATGGCTCACACAGGAAAATGCCAACTTTCTAAAAGTGGCATTTTCAAAACTGCAATTTAAAATCTGACATTACCATAAGAGATGATTTTTCATTACAATTCCAAAGACACCAAACATGAACTGGTTGCCAGGTCCCATTTGAAAGTTACAGTTTATTAAATGAAAATAGATAACTCTGATGTTATAATATGGAAGAGGCAGGCCTTGCAGTATTGAAAAACTAATTCAAGGGCTTTCACTATCAGAACATAAAAAACTTAGAAGTACATGTCCAACTTTTTAAATACACTTCACCTTGCCCTCTGGGTTGTTCAGCTCCTACCCAAGAGGTGGCTCATGTGTATTAACAATGAAGACTTGAGCCAAAAAAAACATTTATTTTGCTAGGTCGAAAGGGGAAAGGACAATTTAAAACTGAACACACAGGCTGCAATGGTAGGCCAGAGACATCTTTAAAGGGCGACCTCAGTGGGTGGCACAATGAGTGCTGTCGGCCCACTAGTGTCATTTAATTTACATGCTCTGATGACATGTAGTACCACTTTACTAGGGACTGATACATAAACTAAATATGCTAATTTGGGATATGCCAATGTTGCCATGTTGTACTGAGGGATAAAAAAGGTAGATTTCCCATATATAAGGAGTATCGGACCTATTTTATGTTAGCATGATGCATCTATACATACACTCCCAGTTCGATATATATGCTTTTGCTTGGAGGAAACTCGTTTATTTCCTCCCTGTATATCTATTGCTAAAAGAGTAGGCCGAGAACCATACAGACACCATCTTCTGAACATATGCTCGAGCATGGGCCGTGATCACGTGTTGATCACGTGCAGTTGTCAGGCCCCAATTCATCTGAGTTACTGGTAGCAGCTGAAGGTAGGCTGTTTACTCGACTGTTCTAAGACTCAAGGTCGCATCTGGCTTTGGAGGTGATAAGTGCATTCCTGGAGGCGCCGTGTCTATACTCCCAGGCACCAAGACGAAAGGGAGTCACCCCTCCTGACGTCATCAGTAATAGATAGTCAAGCCTTTGTACTGGTCTGATGTGTGCCATATATGGTCCTTTCCTGGAGTTCGAGGGTCAACTGGCGTTTTTCCTTTTACAGTGATTATATGTGTTGAACCGAAAAGTATATAACCTCATGTTTCAATACGAGCCAGCAGTCTTCTCGGCGCACCTGATGGGTGAGGTTCGGAGAGGCTCCTCTATAGAGTATTTTGCTTAATAAACGATTGAACCTTCTTCACTGCCAACTGACTGATTATTTGGTAATGGTATTGGGACTATTGGTAGGTATAGTCCTTTAGTTTATTTGTATGGTACATCAGTGCGAAGGGAGCACATGCAGTTTAGTCCTGGTAACCAGTGGTAAAGTGCGCAGAGTCCTAAATCCAGTAAAAATTAGAACAGGAAAAATGGAGGAGGAAGGCACATTTTTTAAAGAAGACCACCGTAAGGTTTAAATGTGTAACTCTCTCTAACTCCTCTCAAATCTTTGTGCTGTCTGAGATCCAAGAACTGCTCCCAAACTCAGTTTGCTGGCATTTGTAGCCACAGATTCCAGATAGATGAAGAAAGTCTCTCGCTCCTAAGTTGAAGATATCATTCACCAGGCCGGGTAAACTCGAATAGACAGAGTGACAGTAATCAGAGATTTGTACTCTATCTTAATGACTGCCCACTGATGGAGGATATGCTGAGCCAAATGTCCCAGGTGTGGGTGAGCTCAGTAAATGAAGAAAAATGTGGCAGCCTAAAAGAGAAGAATCAGCAAGAGAGTTTAGACATGATTTCCCTTCTCTGTCACTGAAAATGGAACAGTAGAAATTGATATGTAATAACCATATACCCTTGTATCCAAAGTTATACTATTGATGGAACCCATGCTTTTAGCAGTAAATACTGCAGGTGATTCCTAACCCTCTCCATTGGAAGGGCCAGAAAAAACACCATCCCGAGGACTTTCAGAGCCATCCTCAAACCAAAAAGAAGGCCACAAATTTGTTAATGCTGGTTTCCCATGGTACACCTGGAAATATTCTGGTTTGATAGTGAAACTGGAATATGCAGGTCGATTTTGATAAAAAAGTCTCCGTATAAAATCAGGGAGGCACCTGCTGCAGGAGTTCATCAAGAAGTGAACTGTTAGAATAAACCTGATTATTCTGAAATGACAGGAGCAATTCTGGACCAGGAAATGTCATCCTGCCTTCACCCTCTCCTTGCAAAGGAACCAGGAGGATGACATTCTTCTTTACCAGGGAAGACACACTCTCCTGGGGAGCTTTTTTCCTTCTGGAACATTGGGCCAAGAAGGCTGAATAAATAGTAACCTGGAAGAATGGGAAACAAATCCAAGACATGGCCCTGAAGTTTTTATTGAAGCACCCATTGTTCAGAAATACACTTGCTCCATTCCTCCTGTAACAGGGAAATGTGCCTCCTTGTCCTCCCACCCTACACGTAGCCTGAATTTTGCACTGTACTGGCATACTAAGGAGCACTGCTTAGGTCTCCTTCTCCCTGATCCTCGATAATAGGAATTATGACCCTGACACCCCATAGGTTTAAAGTGAAAACTAGTAAAGGAGAAGTTGTACCTCTTTCTCCTACTTCTGTCAAACCCCTTCTTGTACCTGTCAAAGGGCTTCTGCTTCTCAGGAATGGATCAGTGTGCTTTGGGTTTTTGAAAGACATTTGAAGAACCTCCGTAGTCCCTCTTCAAAACATCTATTTCTAAAGAAATACATGCTAAAAAGACAGCATTTTGGGATGTCTCTGACAAGAGGCCAATGCCATTTCCCCTGAGACCTTTGCTGAGTCTCTAAGGTTATCAAACATCACATCTGAAAGAAGCTTGGCCTGAACCTCCATGCAAACCAAGGGGCATATTATCAAGCCAGGCGATAAAATTATTGCCGCTTTAGCGGCAGAAAACTGCCGCTAAAACGGCGATAATGGGCTTGATAAAATGCTCTATGGAATTCCAATTGAAGCCCATGTTAAATGTGAAGGATGTCTAACATGGGCTTCAATTGGAATTCCATAGAGCATATTATCAAGCCCATTATCGCCATTTTAGCTGCAGTTTTCTGCCGCTAAAATGGTGATAATTTTATGGCCTGGCTTGATAATATGCCCCAAGATCTACAAACCATCTTCTCCTTCTTCAATAGTTGATGAAAGAGTCTGAAAAACGTTAACACAAGATTGAGAGGCATAAACATCATGTATGTTGGAATGGGAAAGTCCTTTGCATGGTAAGAGGCATGTAGTCCTGCCCTGAGTGCCCAACAGTATTGTTGTATGGATGCCTATGCTGATTTTTTTGTCGTAGGCGAACACAGATCATGTATGCGAGCCATGACAAATGCCTGTCTCATGGATTGCAGTCTTGTTGGACCAGGAAGGGTGCCCAACAGTCTACCTTCATAGTGTTGGAAGGCTACTCCCTTCACCAGGAGTTAAGCAGCATGAGCGCGATGGTGGCAGCATACCATGTACTGATCAGGAGTAGTGGACATGACCTTCTTACTCTGTGTCACTGAACGGAGGTCTACAGGCTCATTCACCTTATTAAAAGTTTTGCTACTGTGTGCTTAACTCACCCTTGGCCTTGACCAGTATATGTTGAGTGCTGCATAGCGCAGCAGGAGTGACTCTGTGTTCGATGTATGTGTGCCTGGGAGGGGTATAGTATGAGGATGGAGTAGTACTGTGCAGTACATGTGTGGTTAGTCCATTGTCTGGGTGTATGTATGCCTGAGAGGAATACATTACATGAGCGATGTAGTGCTGTGCAACGTATGCATATGGACTGCATGTGCTGAGTGTATGTGTGTGTGTGTGTGTGTGTGTAAAGTACAATGCATGATGAGTGAAGAGTTGTGCGGTGTGCGCAGAGCGAATGTGTGTGATGGTAGTGGATGTGTTTTTAAAAAACACACCCTGGTTAAAGATAGAAAAGCTTCAGTGATGAACAGTGAGCGTAGACTGAGTGTGTGTGCTGCAGGCATGTGTACATCTGAGGATACAATGCAGAGAGATATAGGATCTGAACAGAAACTGTGCTAGGAATGTACACTGAATGAGTGTGCCTGTGATTGGGCAAAGTTTCCCGGCATGCCCGTTTGCATTGCATTTTCATATCAAACTCAACGCGGAGTGTGTCCTAGTGTTTGAAATGGCATGTGAACGGTGCCACACTGTTCACATTGGCACGCTGTCTTGTTTTCTCTGTTCTGTTCATGGTGTTGGGCTTATTTTTGAATCTCCTGTTAATCGTTTCAATCCTCCACACTCCTAATTAATCTTCCCCTTATATTTAATAATGATATCAGTTTGTTTTTGTGTCTTTGTATTTTGAGTTTTTTCAATTTTGTGTGTGTTTTTCATGAATTTTTGTACTTTTTTCTTTTAAATTCCTTTGTATTTCATTTGCTTCCTTCCTTCCTTCCTAACTTCCTTTCTTCCTTCCTTCCTTCCTACCCCTGTTTTTCTGTCGTTCTCCCCATCCAGTGCCATTTCAGAACAGGTGAGCGGCAGTACCAGACCCCGACCAGCCTCCTACCCTGGTTACAGTGGTGCTGCTCAGGTGTGCAGCTCCCGGCTATCTTCAGCGAGGTGGAGTTAGGAGAACTGGTTTTTTTTTGTGCAACACCACCTCCCTTCTATTCTGGCAGCTGGCAGCAGGCCTTACCGCAGGTACTGCCGGAGGGAGTGTCAGCTGCACTGGGGAAAGGTGTGCTGGTTTGTGCACTGCACCAGCCAGGTTCGGTGCACCATCCAGCAGCTGACATGCCGCTTGGCTGATATAATTGACCTGGAGCAGTACCTTCTCGACCTACTCAGTGTCGAGATTCCAGGACTCAGTGACTATTAATTATTTGTTGTGTTTGTGTTCTACAATGTTAAAAACAATTCCGAATAGCATGCTATTCATACTCAGAGGTAAGTTACGTTTAGTATTTGTTAAAATATTGTTATTATGTGATCCAGTTTCAGCTAGGCAGGTGTTCATCACTACATAATCGTACTCATCGGCACTCGCTTTGGCTGATTAATTAAGAAGCCATTGCAGACTCTTCTGTCCTCCTGTTCCAAAGCTATTTCACAGTGATATAAAGTGCTATTGTTGCATTGTAGCCATGAGGATGAGATCTGAACCCGTGCCTGCCAAGCACTATACATAAGTACTCCATAGCCTTGACAGATGCTACTGATTATAATCTGGTAGACAAAGACAGGGTACCATTGATAGAAGAATTTGAACACAAATGCTCAAATACTATCAGATCTATACCTTAGGGCCACCACTTGGTTTTTGACATCCCTACAATGCGAAGTAGATCAAGGAGACTTGCAGGGTGACCTCTTTCATGGAAGGTCTGTTTATAGCAGTAACTTGCAACACCTTCTGAACTTTGCCACAGTGACAAAACAATCTTCCAGGTTTCAGAGTTATGTACAACTATGATTTATCATTCACAGTTTATTTCATATTGAATTACTTCTTGTTTTTTCTTTTCTTTCATGGTTGTTCTTTTTCTGTTGCTTTAAAGAGGGAGGATAAGTAGTTTTTTCAGTGTTTATACTAGTGCATACTGTTCCTTGGCCATGAATTTTCTATGAGTCATCAAACGTCTTTGTGATGAGACCTTTGGAGCACTGATAGTCTGAAGGTGGTATTAAGCCAGCTAGCAGCTTGTTATTGCTTCAAACACACAAAAGGCAATGGGAGTTATGTTTGCAATAAGTCTAGCATGGGGCAATCACTTGAGTAGCTTTCCAACCCATCATCCTTTTTCTCACAATGCTACTTCAGTTTGGAAGTAGCCATATGCAAATCAGTCTTGACTCTGCTAGAATAGGAATCATACAGCCCAAATTGCCTGGCCATATCCTCCGGGAACCTGAACACAATCAACACAAGACTGGTTTTGGACTCATTCGGGCTTTTCAGTTGGGGGAGCTTGACTCCAGCTGCACAGTGAGCATGGATCCACTTTTTGGCTTGGCAGTTCGAGCTCGACTGTTCATATATGAGCAGGACTAAGACTGATTTGCATATGGCTGGGTTTAATCTTAAGTGGCATAGTGGGCAAAAGTATGATGGGTTAGAATGCTAACCTGCATGATTGCCAGTGGTTAGAATTGCAAGCATTCCTCTCATCCTTTTTTGTTTGCTACCTTGGTACTGCTAACTGGCTTTATTTAGCTGGCAAATTCCTATGCTGTGGAGGCTTAAGCATGTTGTGTTATTGCCACAAATATTATTAGCAAGTAAAACATCAAATAAAATAATGTTCAGTCATACAGTGTGCAAATAAGGGTAAGAAGAATGAAAACTGTGATGCAGTAAGCGCATTGTGGGAGTCTAGGTGAGCTGTAAAGTAAGGGTGAGCCAATGGCAGATTCCACCTTATTAACACACGAACTCCATAGCCCGAACCTGCCTTTATCCTCGAACCACACTAATGCAGCTCCCAGCAGAAAAAGAGCTGCACAGTACGTCACTCCATACAAACATCCAAGGCACCACTGCTGCCCACCTACTTTTAACCATGAAGAGGACAGGGTATCTAAGAGGAAGGGAAAAGATGAACCACTAGTGAATAACCATCGGGATCCACTGGGAGAGGAGCTAGATGGAGGAATCGGGGATGGAATAATGTAGGGACGGGAAATTATAACTCAAGTATAAATGTGCACTCAAAATCTCAGTAAGCCCTTTGTACAGGGAGAGTGAAAATACCAATCAATAGACATGCTAGGCCACAACCAGCAGGCCTTCATTTTAATGTTTACTTATGCTTGAAGAAGGGTAGTGCATGCAAAGCACACTGTGATGCTCTTCAATCATGGTATCTCAAAAGCTATTTTAAAAAGAATAGCCCCACAGAAGATAAGAAAGGTTTTAAAGGTGGTTTCTGTCAGATCAAAGGGCATGACCTAGGGTTTTGCAGCCCTCTCGGTTCAGGGGAGCCCTGAGTCCCAGAGACTAGGGGGTGGGGGTGGGGGCTCTCAAGCCTCCATACAATGCGAGTACGATCTAGCAAAATAAAGAAGAGCACCTACCGCTTCCTGGTGAAAGCCTGCTCCTTGAGATGTGCTAGGCAGTTTGCTGAAAGAAACATTGTTGCAACATTTATTACTTTATTGTTGCAATATAGAAAATCCCAGGGACTCTGTTCCTCCACAAATGAGGGAGAGTAACAATAGGACGAAATAGATGGAATGAACCATCAAGGAAAGAAAAATGATGAGGAGAGAGGACACTATGAAGAGACCAGAGGGAGTAAGAGGGACACAAATATAAAGCGTTAAGTGAGTAAGAGATGGATGAGGGAGAGAGAAAGACTAAGAGCAACGTTATGAGATAGATGAACAAAGTAGCTGAATCTGAGCACAGGAGAGATAAAGGTGAGAAAAGAGACACCAGAGATAGAAGAAAGAACCAGATAGAAAGGCATGCAGACTATAAAAACACAGTTGAATACCAGACACCTAACAGAGAGTGAGAGAGAGAGAGAAAGAGAGAGGTTATGAAGAGACATGTGGGAAAAGACCATTGAGAGCAGAAGTAAAATAGGCAAAAGGGAAGGGGAAATACAACACTTTGGTCCTGATTACTAAAGTGCCAGATGTGTATTTGGCCTTTATTGCACAGGATAAATTCCAAAACCCCTGGGCTCCGAATTTATCAAGTGCAATAATTAGCTCCTACATAGCACTTGTTCAGAGTTAAACAGACACTTGTAGGTTATTGTGAAATGTATGGGTCGCTGTTGCTCTAGTGGCAGTACAAATCAGGGGCACTTGCTGGGCAAGAATAGTTAGAGTTATAAATTTGAGAGGGGTGTCTGGCAATGTCAGTTGTTAGGACTCCTTCACTTTCCCATAAGTTTGCACCAGTTTCCTTTACTACACATTTGTTGTTTTTTAATCTTCAGTTCACTCGGTTTATGCCTGTTACCTTGTTTTCATTGACTGTGCTCTGGTGTTTCCTTCTCTGTTATCTCCACAATGTGTTGCACCATTCTCTGTACTGCAGTAATCCTTTTTTGGGAATTGTGCATCACCAAGCCAGCCCAGTATTCTGGGGTTTGTTAATCTTCAGTTCTCATGCAAGTTTCTGGTTTGCCTGGGGGCAAGTCACAGTGTGACTCCGCAATGTAGCAGATAATTGGGTCTCATATATGTGCTGCAGTGCCTCCTGTAGTCTTAAGCGTCCAGGCCAGCTCTTCTACCATCCAACCTGCTGGCGAGAGGGTTGCCTCTCTTTCTCTCACCCACAGTGCCCTTTCCCCTGTTTCTTGGCTTCATTCAGTGTCTTGGGGTGACTGTACAGGAAGTGGGTAAAACTATAAGTGGAAAAAGTGAGATTGGCTTTGCTACCCAGTAGTCTTCCATTGCAGAAAGGCGGGCAGCAGGTTAAATCTGAATAACTCACACAATCAGGATGCATCTAAATCTCAACTTCCTTGCCCTAGAGCAAGGGTCTGACGCTGGCTGCCCTTTCTTCTTTGCTTCTTTGTGTAAAGTAAGAAATTAATAATAATTGTAATTATAATAATGTTAGTGGAACATTTATCTACTTAAATTATAGAATTTATTGTTACTCAAGAAAACATTACTCACTCTATTCAACTTAAGTGAACGAATGTCTGAGTGAGCCCTGCATGATTTGGATCTGTGATCTGCAGTTCAGTAAGGAAGGGCCATGCTCCCTGAACAATATCACCGGGATTAGACAAATGTAATCCACTGGCATTGTTCAGTAGAATAGGTTTAGCATCAACTACAGGGAAGTGTGAGTAACCTACAGTGCTCAGATTCAAATCACATTGCGAAAAATTAAGCCTTTCATTCTTTGGAGTTTGATAAAATGCTAACCATTGAATTTAACAATAATATTACCCACTATATGAGAAAATTCATTTTGGGGTATGCATTTAATAATGAACATAAATGCACATAAGTGCATAATAGTATTATTATTCTTATTGATATAATAAAAGTAGAAATATTATTATTAGCACGTGTAGTAGTAGCTGAGGAAGTAGTAGAAATATTATTGGTAATAGTAGTATAATCTGTAGAAATACTAGTAGTATGCCTTACAATTGTCACCATTGTATTCCAAGATGACCAGAGGTTCAAAAGTATTTATCTTCCATGGGATCCGAAATCTCATGTGAGATGGGTTTCAAATAATCGAGACAATTCTTGGAGGTAAGGAAATATTAATTGCTAAAATAGATCATGTACCAGGGAGAAACCCCCGAGTGAGCAATGAAACTTCATCATGGGCTGCGAAACTTGCAGAAAATTCACAGTCTCCATAGAGGTGTATTTGTTCTCCAGACCCCTGATATCAAACCTTGTATCCTTCTCAATAACATAGCTAATAAATGTGCATTTTCTTTTGAATATTGTCAATGTGATATCCTTGGTGTATAGAAGAGGCATGTGTTTAGGATACAAGTGCTGTGTTATATATACTCATGTTCTACTACCCAATGCGAGAAAGTTGAAACAAGAAATCATTTTGGGGCATATTAGCAAGGGCATTTACGCCGCTTTAGCGGCATTTTCTGCCGCTAAAGTGGCGATATTATTATCGCCCAATTAACAAGCTGTCGCTAACAGCTGTTAGCGACAGCTTTCCGGTGACAGCGACCGTTTCCCTTGCCACTTTGCATGTCAACGATATTTATCGCTAATGACATGCAAAGTAGGCGTGCCCCACGAAAACGACAGGAATCAACTCACAAAAACACCTACCTCCTATCAGCAATGTGGCCCTGGGAACCGGTTAGCGACGATGAAAGTCGCGCTAACCGCGGTTATCAAAGGTTTTTTACACCTGCTCAAAACCTGACTTGTCCATTCAACTCAATGGGGGGTGGATTGTGTGGCTGAGACCACCATGGCCTATCAGCAACCACACCTCTAACTCTAGGTTATTATTGCTGTAATTCATGCGAGAATTCTGCTTTTCGCCGCTATCGCTGGATTTTTCATCACCGTGGAGATAGCCATTGCTAATAATGTGCTATCTCGGCGATGGAATCCAGCGATA
Organism: Triturus cristatus; assembly: GCF_964204655.1. Taxonomy (NCBI): domain Eukaryota; kingdom Metazoa; phylum Chordata; class Amphibia; order Caudata; family Salamandridae; genus Triturus; species Triturus cristatus. The sequence continues at coordinate 674,022,752 of NC_140590.1, forward strand.
GCCGGCGATTAAAAAATACTCGCTAAGCGCGCTGTGCGATATTTATCGCAAAGCGTTGCTAATATGCCCCCATTTTGTTATTAGAAATAGGCTCCACTGACAAGTGCTAGCTGAAATTGAACAGAAAAAGGCTAAAAGCTAAAATTATTTACACACCCAAATGACAAACTCAGGGCAATGCTGCAGATTGGGTGCAAACATTTTAATGGTCGTGGTAATGGGAAAGGTAAGTGATGTGTGGGATAGACATTACCAAAAACAAAATTATTATGTACAAAAATACCACAGAGTACATTTTTACTCGAGAAAAAGGGTGGTTGCATTGATATTCAAGATATTCGGCTTAAGAGAGTGATTTGTCAACTGGATTAATTCCATGTTTGGATAAAATGTGACTTCTTGAATTTAGGGAGTGAAGGTGTCATCCCCATCTTGGTAGTGAGAATCATTGCAGGTGACCAAGTAAATTAAAGGACCTAGATTGGGATGAAGCAAAGTGAGGTTAAAGGTGATGAAGATATATACGAGCATATTCACAAACTGCATTTTAAGGTGTGTGATATTGAACTAAAGTGGTACAAATCACAAACTACAAAATGCTACTTACTAACATACGGGCAGAGACGTCTTGCTCTTCCTCTTAACTTTTCTGTGCAGACTACACGTGCGAAGATCTCTGCACACATAGCTCTGTATTTTAGTAGTAAATGCGGGTGAGACAGAGGGGAGTAGATGTAATCTGGGAATACTTACAACAAAATACGAGGGTTAGGGAGGGCTAAGGTGGCCTTTATTGTGGGACATGCAAATACAAACACCAACCTACAAAAGAGTAAGCTTATTGCTATTCACAAGTTACAATTTTGTGGATACCTCAGCCATAAAGGTGTCAAAACAGTAGTAAATATAGGCCAGCCATGCCTTGGAGTAAGTTCAGCTCTACACATGCCACTGGTAATGCAGCAAGCTACTATAGAAAATTACGGAGGTAAGGACTAAAAGTAACACTCTCTACAAATTGATGTTCAATAAATACATTAATTTTGACTGTATATATATATAAGCAGAGAAAATAAATTGAAGCCTGGATGTTAAAACTCACCCAAGTGTCGGAGTCTAATTTCGGAAGTGAAATTGGAGGTGGTTTGAATATATATATTTATAAATATATATATCAAACAAAACCTTTCATCAAGAGAGGAAACAGGTCGCACTCCAGCAGAATGATTATGCATGTGTTTAATTCTTCGTTTCACAGCATGCACAGACTGTGAAACGAAGAATTAAATGCATGCATAATCATTCTGCTGGAGTGCCACCTGTTTCCTCTCTTGATGAAAGATTTTGTTTGATTGATAGCGGTTGGTTCTACCGCGATGGTATCGCACCTTTTGGAGCGCTGGGAATCTGAGCAAAGGCAAACCTAATTTGGAGATATATATATATATATATATATATATATATATATATATATATATATATATATATATTAATCAAAAACGCCCCAACGGAGAGAAGTCACAACACTCCAATAGTTCCCAACACCTTTTAATTGGCAGCTTGCTGACTGGATTCAGGAGAACATGCACAGCATGATGTCCGCCATACGCGTTTCAGGATTAAAACTCCCTTCTTCAGTTGCTTCGTAATGCATAATGAAACAAATGGATTGCTTGCACCTTCTTTAAATAAGGACCTGCCTCAGTGGGCGTGGCATATCACCTGGCCTTCTGGGTCCTGTAGTGCTCGGCATGTAAACTACAGTGAGTCCGTTCTTTCAAAAATATTTCAACAAAATGTAAAATCCCAAGTGGGTCTGGGCACGCTTCTTGCGAATTACCAGTCTCGGCTTTACAGTTGCCAACTGGAACAGTGTTTCCACAACGTACAAGCACAGATGAATGCTCACACAGGATTCACTTTTATGCGGCGGGCTCCTCTCCTAAGCGGCTAGGCAACAACCGCTTAAAATATTCATCAAAAACGCCCCAACAGAGAGAAGCTAAAACACTCCAATAGTTCCCAACACCTTTTAATTGGCAGCTTGCTGACTGGATTCAGGAGAACATGCACAGCATGATGTCCGGTATACGCGTTTCTGGATCAAAACTCCCTTCTTCAGTCGCTTCGTAATGCATAATGAAACAAATGGATTGCTTGCACCTTCTTTAAATAAGGACCTGCCTCAGTGGATGTGGCCTATCACCTGGCCTTCTGGGTCCTGTAGTGCTCGTCAGGTAAACTACAGTGAGTTCGTTCTTTCAAAAACATTTCAACAAAATGTCAAATCCCAAGTGGGTCTGGGCACGCTTCTTCCGAATTACCAGTCTCTGCTTTACATTTACCAACTGGGACAGTGTTTCCACAACGTACAAGCATAGATGAATGCTCGCACAGGATCCGCTTTTATGTGGCGTGCTCCTCTCCTAAGCAGCTGGGCAACAACCGCTTCAAATACTCATCAAAAACGCCCCAACGGTGAGAAGGCACAACACTCCAATAGTTCCCAACACCTTTTAATTGGCAGCTTGCTGGCAGGATTCAGGAGAACATGCACAGCATGATGTAACAATACGCGTTTCAGGATTAAAACTCCCTTCTTCAGTGGCTTCGTAATGCATAATGAAACGAACAGATTGCTTGCGCCTTCTTTAAATGAAGACCTGCCTCAGTGAGCGTGGCCTATCACCTGGCCTTCTGGGTCCTGTAGGGCTCGGCATGTAAACTACAGTGAGTCAGTTCTTTCAAAAACATTTCAACAAAATGTCAAATCCCAAGTGTGTCTGGGCATGCTTCTTCCGAATTACCAATCTCTGCTTTACAGTTGCCAACTGGAACAGTGTTTCCACAACGTACAAGCACAGATGAATGCTTGCACAGGATCCGCTTTTATGCGGCAGGCTCCTCTCCTAAGTGGCTGGGCAACCACCGCTTCAAATATTCATCAAAAGCGCCCCAACGGAGAGAAGCCACAACACTCCAATAGTTCCCAACACATTTTAATTGGCAGCTCCGGTGTTATCAACACTGAAGGGGCGTTGCAGGTTAAGGACATTCCTAATCTACAGATTCTTTGTGATTTGGCACAGGAAACCTGCAATGAAGATATACCAACAGTCAGCCAGCATTTGTATCATAAAAGGACAGCCCTCAGCCCATTTCGCCCTGTATTTACCTTTCTCCCACTTATGCCCAAAGATGCAGTTCATGTTTTTAGCGACAGAGTCATCACTGAGTTGAAATCGCTTAACAAAACTGTGTCATTTCAATCGCAACAGAAAGATTTCAGGAACAATCAATACCACCTGTTAATTACCAAACTTCAACATAATCAAGACCTCATTATCAATAAATCTGACAAAGGTGGTAACACAGTTTTATGGTCACGCAAGGACTATTTATCAGAATCTGAACGTCACCTTTCTGACACTTCTTGCTATAAACACTCCACCAAATTTGAAATGAGAGCAGCAGAAGATACAACTCGCAAAAAAATCCACCAATGGAAAAGAAATGGCTATTGACTAAACAGGAAATGAATTTTCTGATTGTAGAACATCCAGTCAATCCTATATTGTATTTTTTGCCAAAAATCCACAAGAAGGTCACTCCTGTCCCAGGCCGCCCGATTATTTCAGCACAAGGAAGCATGAATGAGAACTTATCAAAGTATGTTGATTTTTTCTGCAGCCGCATGTGGTCAGTCTGCCGTCATACATCAAAGATACTACAGATTTTTTAAATAAGATCAAAAATGTAAATTGGTGTTCTGATTATTTGCTGGTTGTCATGGACATTGAATCTCTTTATACGAGTATTAATCACTGCCATGGCATTAATGCCACTAAACATTTCTTGGATAACAGGGACATCAACCTGAGAGATCATAATATCATGCTGTTGGAAATAATGGAGCTCTGTCTTACGACCAACATTTTTATGTTCCATAATACCATTTACCAACAAGTGCGCGGTGTGGCAATGGGGGCATGCTTCTCCCCCAGTTGCTCATGTTTACATGTGGGCTGGTGGGAGAGTCATGTCCTCATGACCACACACGCACATTGGTGGAATCACATTGTTCACTATTGGCGATACATAGATGATATATGTTTGATCTGGAACGGGTCTAGGGAAGATGCTTTGAAGTTCGTAGGAGAGATCAATTACAATGATTTAAATTTAATATTTACTGCTTCTATTGATAGCTCCAAGGTCGAATTTCTTGATGTTTTGCTGTATGTTGATGAAGGTACTTTACAAACTAAGTTACACAGAAAGTTCACCGCTGGTAGCTCGATCCTTCACGCAGATAGTGCCCACCCTCGCCACCTCATCAATAGCATCCCATATAGTGAATTCATCCGTATCCGGAGAATTTGTAGTTCCGATTCAGTTTCCATGGAGTGTCAAAGGCAGCTTTTCGCAAATTTCTTGGCAGGGGTTATAAGAAACTCCAATTGACCCTTGCCCTTAACAAAGCTAATAATCTGCAAAGAGATATCCTGCTTCTACCCCGTTCTAGTATTAGACCTGACAAAGAGAGTTCTCGGCCGATATTTGCCCTATTCGGTTAATAACTACGTTTAGTGCACAAGAACAGGCAATACTTAAGATTATTTATTCTGAATGGCCCATTGTCTTGACCGATAATATCCTTGGTCCTGTACTACCCAGCTTACCAGCCATCACCTTCAGAAGGGCACCCTCTATGAGGGATGCCCTTGTTAAATCCATGCCTGAGGTGAAATCTAAAAATACTTGGCTCACTAAGACAGGCTTCTTCAAATGTAATTCTTGTCGTGCGTGCACATTTGCTAAAAACTGTACTTACTACACAACAGCCTTCAGTGAGAAAGAGATAGCTATTAATGAACATCTTACATGTCGTACCAAATATACTATTTACAAACTGAAGTAATCCTGCAATCTTGAATACATTGGCAGTACGAAGCTCCCGGTTCATAAACGCATTCTTCAGCATGTTAGGGCAATTGTTAATTCTGACCACAATTACCCGGTGGCCAGACATTTCAAATCCATTCATGACAAACTAAAAGATTTGGAATACACAGTTTTAGGGTCAGTTCCCATCCCCGGACGGGGGGGTAATCGAGAGAAATTATTGAGACAACGAGAATCTCATTATATTCTCGACACAAGAGTCCCTAATGGTCTTAACATGAATGAAGATTTGCACAACCTTTTATGAAACATTTCTCTGGTGTTGATCTATCATGATGGTAATGAATTATGATAATCATTTGTTTTCATTGAATCTGTGTTACATCTGTCCAGTCGAACATATATTGGTTTGTTCTGTGATTTTAACATTATCCTTGCACTTGCACTTTAGGATCGTTTAGGCCTAAGCGATTCAGGGTTTTTCAATTGCTGCTAGTATTATAGGATTTTTTTGCACTGCACTATTTTGCACTTTTTTGTATTTTTGTATCTTGTTGTTTACACGGACTCTTTATAACCATTTGGCATTTTCTTTGTATATCCATTTGTATTTTTTAGCTTGCAATTTCAATATTTATTGATTTTAATACATTCTTGTCCTTCTTTTAGTATTGGGTCTCTTTAGATTTGATCAGCTACCTCTCCAATATTGCACTTGCACTTTATTGAGGACTTTGCTGCTGCTTATTAGACCGATATGGAATGGATTATCTTGTATTTACAGTTACTGATTGATTTGCACAATAGGTTATATCATTATATTATGCCTTTTGGTTTTTGTTTGGCTTTACTTACATCTGGTCATCTAAATTATTTTGTATTCCTATTTGAGAGAAATATAGTTGGAAACTCTGTATTCAGGGCACTTGCTGAATATTGCTTCCAAAGAACAGCATCAACCTCCATTTTTCAGGTTACGCATTGGAAATGACAGTATATATTTTTGCACTTTGTATTTATTACATGTTTTAAATTACTGTATTTTGTCCATATATTATTATATATTTCTCTCTGAATCACAATTAATTTATATTGTACTGAAATTTGAATCCTCCCAATGCTTATAGTGGAGTTTTATCGTCAGTAGTTGACCATGCATTGGCCATAGTCTGTTTTCTATACTGATTAACAACAACAGTTTGTTTTTGTAGTTGATTGTGCACATCTTTCACCTTTTAAAAAACGTCACAGTGTGGAGACGCATCATGTGATCAAGCTCCCCCTGAGGAGCGAAAAGCGTCATGGCAGGCACTGCTCCTGTGATGCTTTTTCTTCAATAAACTGCTACTGCTTCACCCACTTATGGTTTGTGGAAGTCCGTGATTTGTGCGTGGAGTCTGGAGGTCCGTGCCTGGGGTTCCACCTAAAGTGATTCAGTCCAGACAGGACGTCTTCGTATATATATATATATATATATATATATGAATTACTGCCAGAAGATGCCATAGCCCTGCCTTTACGTGCTGGTGCCAGAGGTGGCGGCAAGAGCCTCCCAATTAATCAACAAAATCCATTCCAACGGACAAGGAATGCTGCACATCAGTCCAGTTCTCAAGTGTATTGTGGAATAACAAAAAAACACGTTCCGGCTGAAACGATCTTTGTCATGTTGGCGTATAACACCCAACCTCCCCCAGAAATACAATTGTCCACATAATGGACATAGAAGAAAGACATTATGAAAGAGGTAATGGTCGCTCCATAATACCATAAATTTCTTTAAATGTACTCAATTAGCTTCAATTTAATAATATATTTATTGCAGTAACTATAATTGTGCTGGAGCAGAGTTTTCTTTTAGAAAATTCTGGGCTTTTGAAGCTCTGGCATGTCTATGCGTTTTATTAATTTCATTAATAATTAACAATTAATTATTTGTCTTGTGAAGGTATGTTTCAATAATCAACTCGTTTGTCCTAACACAAGAGAAAGTGACATGAGGGTTAGCTTATTTGTGCTGTGCATGTATTCACAATAACGTGCAAGTTTTCATGTTTAAACGTTGCTGTGTGCTATTTATTTTGAGCACAAAACGCTGTCAGAATTAATGCTTTTTATGTCGCAAGGCTAGATAAATGCATACACATAAGGGTATTAGTGGGGTTAACACTGTTTAATCATTATGTTGTATTAACGTTGTTTTTATTTCTTTTAAATTGAGATGGTCTATTGTGGCCTATGGAGGCCTAATTCTTGTCGGCTGACTTGAAAGCCTGGCCTCGAGTGAATATTTCTGTGATGTGGCAAGAGAGACCCCAGCTGGAAATCGGTTGAAGACAACTGATCGTAGTCCTTCTATAAAACTTTCCATGAGGACATCAGCAGTTTGGAGGGTCTCCAAAAGAAAAGATTTGTCCTTGGTGCACAAAGGAGCTTCTGAAATGAACAATGTGCTGAAGCCGGGTTGCCGAGGGAAATGAACGAGATGGATACTTTAATAGTTTCTATTTCTTGGTTCCTGTTCCGTAGTTTATGTATTGTGACTTTTCCTGAGCGGAGATTTCAAGATGTTGCAAAGTTACATCTCTTCCTTCTCGTTCTGCTCAGTGATACAGTTTTTCTTGCCAAATTTATGTGAGTTTCCATTGTATTTCTTATTATAAAAACTATTAGCTTAGGGAGGGCACTCCCCACTCTTTCGTTGCCTTTGCCGCGTGAACTTGCGTTGCTGAAGCCTGATGCTGAGGACTATCTTGAGAGACTTTACCGAGAGACTGGTCCTGACCCGTTCTGACACTTAGTTAGAATAGGTAACTATGAGAAATGATTTATACTGATTGATTTACTTTGACTAATTTTAGATAAAGCAATATAACTTTTAAACATGTTGTTGAATATTCTTTCTTGTCAATTATTGAGTATATTTGATTATTGTTGTTGTATAGTTGTATAGAGTAAGATTAAGGATAACCACTATAATCAGATCCTATCGTCCTAGATATAGATGCAGGGTTTTGCTTCCCACAGGTCTTATGCCGGTAGAGTATTGAGCGTATGTTAGTGAAATGGGCCCTAGCGTATGAAGAATGTATGTGCGTGTAACTGTGAGATTACTCTATCTGTGGTAGTGGGCATATTTCTGATACCCTGATCTGTATCAATTTCTCTGGTAGCAGAGGATGGTTGTAGATGGTTGTCTTGATCTGATAAGATATGATTGCTTGTAAACTAGCTTATTGATTATTGATTTATTTTGATGTTATTGGTATATGTACTAATACTATATGTTGGAGTCGACATGTTGAGTTATATGTAGTGCTTCTGGAATTTGGAAGCTGTGGAAACAGTTCCGTAGTAGGGCAGAGTAAGGTGTATATGCTGCTCTCGGGAAAGACGGGATTGTAAGGAATTACGTGTGACAATTGAAGTTGCGCGTTCACATTGTCTGGATTCGGAATCAGTGACATTGTCGTATGTTACTATTAGACATTTCTGGTATATAAGGAGTGTGAATCATAGTGAAGGTTATTTGTGAAACTCTGGTCTTAAGTCCCAGGGATCCGTAAGGATTTCCGTTAAAGCTTATCGCGGGAGGAGTAATAGGTATTCTCTGAGCTTGTTTGAGGAACTGGGCAGAGGTAAGCTGCTTAGTTGTTGAGTTATAATTCTGTACAGAGACAGGTTGTGCTGTTCTCGAGAGGCAGGATTCTGTGTGCATGTACTATATTTTTCTCGTATGAATGTGCGTGAATGCATATACATTTATTGACTGTAAGACTCTTTGGATAAGTCCTAGAGGAAGCGGTTATGCGATGTATGAAAGTTGTTGATTCTTGAAAATAGGCTCTCTTTTACTATTCTGTGGTTAGCGAAGCAGACAATGGAGATGTTTTTATGTTGTAACTAATAGATTTTGTAGAAATTCTGACACAACGAAGTCTACTGAGAGTTTTGTAAAGGAGGGGTAGACGAGTGACAGAAACAGGAGACAGAGACTGCAGCGACTGTTGACGTCAGAAGGTCCGCGCACTGATTGGATAGTGAATCAGAATAGGGTTCGCGCTGGGATTGGTGCGTTAGTGTGAGTCGCGCAGGGATTGGAAGAGCTGTTTAGTGACGTAGACGCTCCAGGATTGGTGCGTTAGTGTGAGTCGCGCTGCTATTGGTTGAGAAACTCGTATTGTATATTTATAATACGGAGAAAGTAGAGCATTTGATAAGCGCTTGCTAAAATGTATTACCAAGAAGAGAAAAAGAAAAAGACCTTTTTTGGAAAAGTTAAAAAGTGGTTTAGCAAGGATAAAGAGGTTAAAACAAGAGAGGGTGAGTTGTTACCTCCAGCGAAGACACCTGCATCCTTCATGGCTGTGAAATATGGACTACATACCTGTATATGGTTGCAGAATTAGGTCAAGTATACTAAAGAAGATGGTGTTCTAGCATTTCCGGAACATGGTTCATTTAATTTGGCCGTGTTGAGAAACTTACGGGAAAAGATGTTATGTCTTGACCCAAAGCCGAGACCTACACAGTTCGAGGCTTTAGTGGAATGGGAAGAGGAAGTTCATGACCGAGAAAAACAAAGGTCTGGAGGGTATTATAGGTACATGTTTGGGAGGAGACATGATCGGGAAACACATCAAGATCGAATGAAAAGATGGCGAGATGCTTGTATGTCAGAAGGATTATATCCAATGAGAACAGTTGAAGCTTCTGCTCCTTCGACAGAAAGAGCTTCTGAGTCAGACATGAGAAGGTATGGAGAATATGAGGATGAGGTCTTAAATGACATGATTTACAAGAGACCACCTCCATATAGAACAGAACCAGATGAGAGTACACCAGTTGTTTCTCCGATAAGAGATACGGTTGAGAAAGAAAAAATGACACCTGAATCAAGAGGTAGTAGTTCCTTCAGGGAGAGAGAGAATGGAGGTAGTGAGGAAAATGCAAAAAAATTAGCAAAGACGACAACAGAACTGGCTGAGAAAATTAGAGAGTTAACGAAGAATCTGGAAGCTGTTACAGTGCCTGTAACTATAGGTCCAGTTATGCCTGTGTTTGACAAACAGAGAGCAGGTGAGAATGGACTGGTAATTCCATATATTGCAAATGAATCGACAAATTCAGTTGGTCCTTCAGGAGATTCAGAAAAAAGGACAGGGAGAAGTGACCTGAGACAAACCAGACATGACACATGTAGTGAATTATTGGATGTCAGTGAATCTAGTTGTTCAGGGATGCCGATTTTAGAACCGCAGAAAAAAGTGGTTTCAGTAAGAAAAACTGCAGAAATAACTGTGGACGATTTAAACGATTGGATGAAAGTTCTTCAGAAAAAGGATAAAGATTCACAAGTTATTGATGTGGTTAAGTTACGTATAGAATTAGAAGAGCTTGTGACAGGAACAGTTCCAACAGAAATCCTGAAGAGTCATCATGATGGTGAATTAATGTTTATGTGCAAGAGCATAACATGGAGAGCAAGAAATACTCATGATAGACTAAGAGCAATAGCAAATGAGCAAGGAGTTGACATTGATAAAGTAAAGGCTTTACAGAAAACGTACAGGATGGATTTCACTGAGAAAGACATTGAAAATTTGAATACTTCTGGTAGAACAGGACAGATTAAAGAAATGGTGGCATTACTGCGTAGATGGGGTGATGTAGAAAAGTGGAAGGATAGGTGGTATAAGAAAAGAGAGGAATCTGAAGATAGAACGACTTATTCAGCATTTCCAGTGAGAGAAAAAGAGAAACCAGTGGAGAATTATCCCATGAGAGAAATACCTGGAGGAGGGTATGTACATGTTCCATGGACCAGACAGGATATTTTATCATTTACGAATGATTTTCCTCGATTGAGAGAAAAGCCCGTCGAGTGGTATAGGCAGGTAGATAGGTTTGTGAAATTGTCAAAAGTGCTGTGGGTTGACCTGAATAGTCTGTTTGATATAATTGTTCCAGCAGACTTGTGGACTGAGTGTAAAATAAGTGTGAGTTGGCCTACTGAGGAATATCCAAGAGATTCAAGAACAGGGGCACCAGATCCAGAAGTGATGAGGAAGTATGATCAGGTGATGGTATACCTGAAGAGTAAAGTTCCTCCAAAAGAGACAGACTGGGTTAAGATAGATCGAACACAACAGGAAGCAAAAGAATCAGTTCATGCTTTTTACGAAAGGCTGATACTGGCATTTAAACAATTCAGTGGAGATGAACACCTGGGTGACAAAGATTTGAGTCACTTTGTATACCGATTTGTATATGGTCTTAGACCTGAAATTGGTGAGAGAATTCGTGAACACACAGTGGATTGGCAGAGTAAAAAAGTAGATGAGATTTTGAGACATGCAAAATATTTCAGTGATGAAATTGAAGCGAAACAGAGAAAGCTGAAAGAAAAAGCAATGTGGGCACAAGTGAAAGTTGCAGAAAGACAGGAAGCACAGTTAGTGGAACAGGCAAATAATCCAGGAAATAATACAGGGAATAGACCGAGATTTGCAGGAAAAGGAAGGGGAAGTCTTGAGGAAGCGAAGAAGAAGTTCCCGTGTCACAACTGTGGTCAACTGGGACATTGGAGATCTGAATGTCCTAATCCACCATTAGTGAATAATGAGGGTAAATCCTTAAATCAACAGGTGCAGAATGATGGGAATAACCAGCAGCAACAACAGCAGAAAGTGGTGAGACAGCAGCAGAGTCAAGAGCCAAAACCGCCCTTACCGCAGAATAGAGGGGTACAAAAGTACAATCAGGACTCAGGATTCTTCAATGATGAGCAGGTAAACAAACCGAAACGTACTAACAAAGTACAGCAGTACTTGTTAAAGAGTGAAGGGAGTGAGTCTGAGGGTGATTATTGACGGTGCCGAGGAGAGGAAGAAGAGTGCATACTTGGTGCAACTCTAGAAATAGACCAGGCAGGACCATTTGTGGATGGGAAAATAAATGAAGAAGGTGTTACTTTTTTAGTAGACACAGGTGCGACAAGATCAACTGTCAGGTCAACAGATGTTAAAAATCTTCCTCTCTCGGATGAAGCAATCCAAGTAGTTGGTGTAGCCAATACACAGATCAGAACACGTCTTACTGAGCCAGTAAGAGTACAGATAGGGAAATTTTCAGACATGCACAGATTTATTGTCTGTGACACGAGTCCAGTGAACCTGTTAGGTAGGGACCTATTGTGTAAAATGAATTGTACAATTTTTTGTACACCAGATGGAATAGCTTTTGAGACACCGGATGATGATGTTTTCTACCGAATGACTCTAGAGAATAGAGAAAATGAGTTAATTGGTGCATTTCCAGTGTTCAATCCGGAGGATTTGCCTCAAGTGCTGAGAGACACAGTGAAAAGGGCAGTTTGGGATTTTACAGGAGAGGATGTAGGATTGATGAATAATGTAGATCCAGTGAAAATTGCAGTGAAAGAGGGAATTACATATCCTAACATTCCTCAGTACAAAATGACACCAGAAATAATTGAAGGGATAACTCCTATAATTGAGAAAATGATTCAGCAAGGAGTCCTGAGAGAACTACTGAGTAGTCCGTGTAATTCACCGATAATGGGACTGAAAAAGCCCAATGGCAAGTTCAGGATCGTGCAAGACCTGAGAAAAGTTAATCAAATTGTGGTGGCATGTTGTCCTATTGTGCCAAATCCATCAGTGATTCTGTATCAAATTCCACATGATGCTGAGTGGTATACAGTGATTGATTTGTGTCATGCGTTCTTTTCAATTCCATTGCATCATGATAGCCAGCCGATTTTTGCATTTAGGTTTGGCCAGCGTATTTTAGCATGGTGTCGTATCCCACAGGGGTATACGGAGAGTCCTTCGATATTTAATCAGTTATTGAAGAAATAGTTGGAAAGTTTGATCATGCCTGAGAGCTCAGTGCTAGTGCAATATATTGATGACCTACTTGTGGCATCAAAGACACGTGAAGTTTGTGAAGTGGATACCATAGCTTTACTGAATCATCTGGCAGATGGAGGGTTAAAGGTATCTCCAGCCAAATTGCAATTTTGCAAGAAAGAAGTGCATTATCTTGGACAAAATATTGAAAAAGGTCTGAGAAAAGTGACTACTGACAGGATTAAAATAATCAAAGAAATGAAAGCCCCGAAAACCCAGAGGGAAGTGAGAATGTTCCTGGGTATGGTGGGATATTGTCGTCAGTGGATAATTAATTTTTCCCTGATAGCAAAGCCACTGATTAAGCTGACAAAAAGAGAAATGGCAGATCCATTAGATCTGGATGCAGAACAACTGGCAGCATTTGAAGAGCTCAAAACTAAAATGTGTGAGGCTCCAGCTTTGGGTATGCCAGACTATGAAAAAGAGTTCGAACTGTACTGCAGTGAGAGGAATGGATGTGCACTTTCAGTGTTAATCCAGAAACATGGGCAATTGAGAAGGCCTATTGCATACTTTTCATTGACACTTGACACTGTAGCCGTGGGGTTACCAGGTTGTCTGAAAGCTGTAGCTGCGACATGCAGAAGCCTGGAACAGAGTGAGGGAATCATAATGGGGTATCCTGTAAGGGTATTCGTACCTCACAATGTGGCAATTCTTTTGACAAGAAGCAGAACTCAGCATATGTCACATAGTCGGTTGACTAAATATGAAAAAGTGATTCTGGGAGCATCAAATGTGACTCTTGAAAGATGTGTGAATGTGAATCCATCGACACTCTTGCCGGATATTGAAAATGTGGGTATAAAGATGGAAGATGATCATGATTGTTTGGATGTGCTTGAGTACTGTACAAAACCGAGACCAGACATAAAGGATATTCCCTTATATGAGAATGACCATGTGTTGTTTGTGGATGGATCATGCCTGAGAAATGATAATGGTGTGCTATGTGCAGCATATGCAGTGTGCAAAGTTTCAGAGATCATGGAAGCATCACCATTGAAAGGAGTGAAGTCTGCGCAAGTTACTGAATTAGTGGCATTGACAAGAGCTTGTGAGATTGGGAAAGATATGAGAACAACCGTGTTGACTGATAGTCAGTATGGGTTTGGAGTGGTGCATGACTTTGGCCAACTGTGGCTACAAAGAGGTTTCTTGACATCGGGTGGAACCCCGATAAAGAATGCTGAGTTGATTGGAAAATTGCTTGAGGCGATACAGCTGCCTAAGGAGTTAGCGGTTGTAAAATGTGCCGCACATGTTTCAGGGGATGATTTTATCACTGTTGGTAACAGGTTTGCCAACGATGTGGCGCAGTATTGCGCTAAAACCAACCAATCTATTAACCGGAGTAGGATGGAGGAAATGTCTCTCCTTTCTGTGATGTTTACTAATGTCTTAGAAACGTGGGATGAAGTAAAGCAGTTACAAGATGAGGCAGGAGAGGAAGAAAAACAAGATTGGGTTAAAGCAGGATGTGCTCCAAGAGAAACAGACCATGTTTGGGTCTACAGAGATGGCAGACCAGTGATGCCAAACTCAATTTTGTCGTCAATGGCAAGGATGTATCATGGTCAGGGACATCTGGGGAGGGATGCAATGGTAAGGTCCTTTAAGCAGACCTGGTACAATGCAAAGTTTAGGACAATTGCGGAGAGCATCTGTCAAAGGTGTTTGATTTGTCAGCAATTTAACACTGGGAAAAAGACAGTGGTGAGTCTAGGGACAATTGGCAGAGAAGGAGGTCCTTTTACAAGAATGCAGATTGATTTCATTGAAATGCCCCAAGTGAACAGACTGAGATATGTTCTAGTGGTAGTCTGTTTGTTTTCAAGGTGGGTGGAAGCTTACCCAACTAGAAGAAATGATGGATTAACAGTGGCAAAGTTACTGTTAAGAGAGTTGATTCCTAGGTACGGGTTTCCAGTTACAATTGAGTCTGACAGAGGTAGGCACTTTCAAAATGAACTCATTGGTTTGATTTGTGAAGCATTGAAAATACAGCAGAAGTTACATTGTGCATACCGACCAGAGGCTTCTGGTGTGGTTGAGCAGATCAATGGCACAATCAAGAATAGGATTGGAAAAATGTGTCTAGCCACTGGTATGAAATGGCCGGATGTGTTACCTCTTGTCCTGATGACAATGAGATCTACTCCAGATAGAACTACTGGTTTGAGCCCGCATGAAATAATCATGGGACGTGC
This sequence comes from Triturus cristatus, assembly GCF_964204655.1. Classification (NCBI taxonomy): domain Eukaryota; kingdom Metazoa; phylum Chordata; class Amphibia; order Caudata; family Salamandridae; genus Triturus; species Triturus cristatus. The sequence goes on from NC_140590.1 coordinate 674,037,804, forward strand.
TATGCGCCATGCATTCGTGCCTGTAAATAAATTGGTGTCAATAACTGATGACATGATTTTGGATTACTGTAAAGGCCTGGCTGACGCAGTTCATTCTGTGTTTCACCAGATTGGAGAAGAAGCTACCACACTTGAGAAGAAGCAAGCCCATGATCTGAGTCCAGGTGACTGGGTAAGGATTAAGGTGCACAGAAGAAGAAATTGCTTGATTCCAAGGTGGGGAAGGCCGAGACAAGTCATTCTGACTACAACGACTGCAGTAAAGTGTGCTGGAGTGAAGCACTGGGTACATGCAAGTCATACTCTGAGAGTTCCAAGCCCGAGAGAGGGAACTGGTGAAGAGTATTATGAAGAGTCAGATTCCAGTGATGGTGAAGATCCTGAAGATACAGAATCAGTGAGAAAAGAAGCAGAGAGAGCTTCAAGAGATTCACTGTGAGTATCAGAGGGAGAATCAAATTCTGTTACAGAGCCTGAAGTTTCAAGTAGCAGTGGGAGTAAAAGAAAAGAAAAGAAAAAACACATTGAGCCCACTCCTGAATCAGAAGAGGAGGAGATTGAAGAACCACTTGAGATTATTCTTGAAAAAACAGGGTCAGAAGAAGATAGAGAGGGACAGATTGCGGAAGACCCCCGAGGAGGTGTAGGGAACATTGATGAGGAGCTAGGTGAAGGGACAAGTAGACAGCAAGAAGATTGCGTGTCGGAGACCCGAGGAGGGACAGAAGTAGGGAAGTCTCAAACAGTGGTGGAAAAATCTGTGGAGAAAAGAAAAGCTACTGGGAAACGGAAACAAGAGGCACTTGAAACAGATGATGAAGATGAACAAACAGAAGGTCGAGTTCTAAGAAAGAGAACTTCGATTGGAGAAAGGAGTGTTAAAGAATTGAAGCCGAAAAAGGTTGTGAAAGGAGATCGTTGGCCTAACAACCGAGTAAAGAGGGTGAGATACAGAATAATAAGAGCAAATTCATCAGAAGCTGAACAAGTGAATGAAGTATCAAGCCAGACCTCAAGAGCTGAGGAAAAAGAATCAAAGAAATCAAAAGAACCAGTAGAAATAAGGAGAGTTAAAAGACCCAACCAAAAGTACAGATCACCGGAATGGTCTTATGTGACACTGTCTGAAGAAGGAAAAGAAGAAACAGTGATTCGAGATAATCCGGAAGTGGTCTTGAGAAAAGTGGTTGAGGAAGATACTGGTGAAATTCTGAAAGTACTCTTGATTGACATTGGAGAAGAGTCGAGTACTGAGGATTCCGACGTTGGAGATCTGATACAGTTTGATGTTGAAGAAATTGAAGTGAAAAATGACAAGTATCCAAACTGAGTGAAAGGAGGATTCGCTTGGATCAAGTGAATAAGGAAATCATTTGGATAAACTGAAAGCTGAAGAGTTGCAGAAGAATTGGAGAAGTTCAAACAGTAGTGGAGTAGTAGAGGCTAAATTAAAATGGCTAACATAGAGGAGAATAGAAATAGATGTGCCTTTTTAAAGAGGTGGTGCAAAATGTGCTGCTGTTGTACTGGATTATTAATGCTTCTATGGGGTGTTTTAATTTTGTTAGTTACTTTTAGAGTAGAATTTGGAATGGATATAGAAAATGTGACTAATGTAGAGAAGAATTCACAAAAAGTAGTTCCAATTAGAAGTAGTAGTTACATACACAAAGATAGGTCAATTAATAATTTTTCTAGTAATGTTTTTTCAAAACTGTTATATGAATATGTGAAGACAATGGAAGTGAGGGATTGCTATGTCTGCATGCAATTACCTGCATCCGTTTTAGAGGGTGTTACTTATCACCATTTGCCAGCTACATATGGTATTTCTTGTAGTATTTTGAGTAGTGTTTTTTATTTGTTAGGGAAAATAGATTATAAGATGTCTAACAGAGATAGTATTTTTGGGCATTTGCCAATGAACAAAGAGCTGAATCCAGCTAAAGAAGCTAACACTTTTGGTGAGATTTTTATTGAAGAAAAAGGACTAACATTAGATTACATTTTTAAGAATAATTTAACTTGCAATTTGAAAGGAGAGGAGAAAGCTTTCCTGGACATGGTTGAGGAAAGGAGAATGAACATGCATGAGAAAGGGGGAAAATATGAAGTGAGTGAGACAATTTGGGACATTGAGATGGGAAAGGAGTTGAGGAATGGGGCTAGTCCAACTTTGGCTCTAGATGCACCGCAGAAGGGTAAACTATGCATTACCAGAAGGAAATCCCAATATGATACATATTTTGTGGGAACTAGTGAGTGCCATGATACATACTTCATTGCGACAGGTTGGGGTTTCAGAGGTGGAGAAGATACGATTTTTCCAGGAGTGTACTATGTGTGTGGGAACAAGGCTTATTACAAGTTGCCTGACCATTGGTATGGCACATGTTATGTGGGCCTGGTTTTCCCTAAGATTTTTCACACGGATAAAGTAAAAGATGTAGAAGACATTAATCTATTAACACGTTTTAAGAGAGAAACTTGGTCTGAAATTGTGGGTGATATTTTTGGGGTTTTGATTCCAGCAGTGGGAATTTCTTTAAATGCTTATGGAATCCGGAAACTGTCCACAGTGGTTGATCGCTTATCGACAAATACCGCAGGAGGGTTTCTTTTGGTGAATACGGAATTAAGTGCCGTACGTGCCATGTCCATGCAAAATCGACTTGCCCTTGATATTCTTTTGGCTAAGGAGGGTGGAGTTTGTGGAATTTTGAAAGTCCAACATTGTTGCACTTACATTCCTGATGAAAGTAAAGACCTGAAGGTCTATATCAAAAATATTACTGATTTGCATGAAGATTTAGTACCACTTGAGACTGGGAGTTTATGGACTAAACTAGCTAATAAAATGATAGCTGTTAAGGATTTTATTGCAAAAATGGGTAGTACTATTATAGGTAGAATATTGTTTCCTTTGTCTTGTATAATTGTTGCTTTACTGATACTAAGATTGGTGTGTGTGTGTTGTAAAAACAGGAGAGGGAAAGAGAAATTGAAAAATGAAAAGAAAAGCAAGAATTCGAAAATTTCAAAGAGAGAACCAGAAGAGATTGAATTAGAAGAATTGAGGGAGAGTGTTTATTTAGAGACAAAGAGAGATGATGAAAGAGTGACTGGTGTTTAAATGTTGTCTAAAGGGAAGAGACATTTCTGATTTCCTAAAATAGAGACTAAAATTTTCACTAATTTTTTTTGGGGGGTTTATTTGGTGATAAAATCACCAAAGGGGGGATTGCTGGAGCAGAGTTTTCTTTTAGAAAATTCTGGGCTTTTGAAGCTCTGGCATGTCTATGCGTTTTATTAATTTCATTAATAATTAACAATTAATTATTTGTCTTGTGAAGGTATGTTTCAATAATCAACTCGTTTGTCCTAACACAAGAGAAAGTGACATGAGGGTTAGCTTATTTGTGCTGTGCATGTATTCACAATAACGTGCAAGTTTTCATGTTTAAACGTTGCTGTGTGCTATTTATTTTGAGCACAAAACGCTGTCAGAATTAATGCTTTTTATGTCGCAAGGCTAGATAAATGCATACACATAAGGGTATTAGTGGGGTTAACACTGTTTAATCATTATGTTGTATTAACGTTGTTTTTATTTCTTTTAAATTGAGATGGTCTATTGTGGCCTATGGAGGCCTAATTCTTGTCGGCTGACTTGAAAGCCTGGCCTCGAGTGAATATTTCTGTGATGTGGCAAGAGAGACCCCTGCTGGAAATCGGTTGAAGACAACTGATCGTAGTCCTTCTATAAAACTTTCCATGAGGACATCAGCAGTTTGGAGGGTCTCCAAAAGAAAAGATTTGTCCTTGGTGCACAAAGGAGCTTCTGAAATGAACAATGTGCTGAAGCCGGGTTGCCGAGGGAAATGAACGAGATGGATACTTTAATAGTTTCTATTTCTTGGTTCCTGTTCCGTAGTTTATGTATTGTGACTTTTCCTGAGCGGAGATTTCAAGATGTTGCAAAGTTACATCTCTTCCTTCTCGTTCTGCTCAGTGATACAGTTTTTCTTGCCAAATTTATGTGAGTTTCCATTGTATTTCTTATTATAAAAACTATTAGCTTAGGGAGGGCACTCCCCACTCTTTCGTTGCCTTTGCCGCGTGAACTTGCGTTGCTGAAGCCTGATGCTGAGGACTATCTTGAGAGACTTTACCGAGAGACTGGTCCTGACCCGTTCTGACACTTAGTTAGAATAGGTAACTATGAGAAATGATTTATACTGATTGATTTACTTTGACTAATTTTAGATAAAGCAATATAACTTTTAAACATGTTGTTGAATATTCTTTCTTGTCAATTATTGAGTATATTTGATTATTGTTGTTGTATAGTTGTATAGAGTAAGATTAAGGATAACCACTATAATCAGATCCTATCGTCCTAGATATAGATGCAGGGTTTTGCTTCCCACAGGTCTTATGCCGGTAGAGTATTGAGCGTATGTTAGTGAAATGGGCCCTAGCGTATGAAGAATGTATGTGCGTGTAACTGTGAGATTACTCTATCTGTGGTAGTGGGCATATTTCTGATACCCTGATCTGTATCAATTGCATGATTAAATATTATGACTGACCGCCCGATGTCCCATCAGACATAGTAAAAAGACTTCACATATCTTTCAACTGTCTTTCACCCTCATCAATGTCATGTGCTTTCACATAAGTTATCAGTATAATTTTATTATAATTTATGGGGTCTTTAATAGATAGTATTTCCATTTGCTTCATTCAATAAATAAAGTGTGTGCAATGACAGCATTATAATCACAAATCATTTGATTGAAAATGATAAATGTAAACAATATCTATATATTTATATCTTTTTGAAATTTGGATCAATTTGTCATCCTTTATTCTCTGATATATAATTTCATACTTAAAATAAAATATGATTTATCAGATACAGGGCAAATGCCGCCATTCCCAATTAACAAACGTTGTGGGGAGAGGTAAAACACACACTAAACTAATTCATAAGAATACCGTATAGTAATCTCTACAATACTGGGCAAGTGCTCCAATTGATAACTGAGGAAATTACCCGACAAATGCCTCATGATGTCAGTCTTAGATCATAATTTACATTTGATGTGATTTAAGTGCCATAAAACCAAAAAATACAAAAAAACATACAAACTAAATACAAGTATGTCATTAAAAGCTAATAGCAAGAATGTTATTCATTCATGGGTTTAGTTAGGAATGCCTGTCATCGCCCTATATGTGTTGCCAATCCTTCCTCCCTATTCATGCTAAATGACATTCTGGTTTGAAAGTCAATTATATATTGTGATTCGAGAATGCACAGCTGTTTTCTCTATCACCACCCCATATGTGTTTCATTCCTCGATCTATTCTAAAGAATTTTAGAAGTTTATAGTCACTATTATGGGGCCGATTCTGATCTGGGTCGGAAAGCACTCTGATCGAGCCAGATCCGGGGTGTTTTCTGACCGAGCCGCACTCCTACTGTCCGACCGAGCGAGTACGATGGGCATATATGCTGTCGGACTCGGTTCGGTCGGACTCCAATAGAAGTCAAGGGGAGCCAGTTGTACGACGCGTACATGCGCTCCCATCGACTGAATGGGTACGTCTCGAACAAGTGCGCCCCCTACAGTGGGTACGCGTCGGTGCCATCCGCGCCGTACATGCCGTCTCCTCTTGTGCGCGAGTCATACGGCTGCAGGTGTCGGGGGGTCCGACGCGGACCCCCGAAGTCCGACTCCGGGAGCTTTTGCGAGCTGGACGCTCTGACTCGGTTGAGCTGTCTGATTCAAGCATAGTCTCAAGCATACTAGTTTGGTTGAGAATTGTCTCCATTGCGCGCATCGGTTTGCGTGCAACCGAATCAGACGGATTGGGTCAGAGCCAGGAACGAGTCGGTCGTGGAATTCGCGCATCTTCGCATCGTACTTCGTCGTCCGGACCCGTGTACGGATCGGTCGGAAAAGTAGCATCGGAATCGGATCCGCTACGTCCAAACCCAATTTGGTGCCCTTCCGACCAAGATCGAAATCGGCCCCAAAGTGTATTGTAGAAATGTCTAGCCACAGGATAACTAAAATCCAAATTCGTAATGGCCCTTTGATGTTCCAAAACACGTTTCTTCAATTGTGCATTAGTGCTGCCTATGTATCTAAGGCCACATGGGCACTCCAAAATGAAAACTACAAATTAAGTAGTACAGGTGATAAACTGCCTCTCACTCCCATCCTGGGTCCTGAAACTCTAACAGCTTTAACTACTTTTACATGCTTTGCATGAATTGCATTTTTAGAAACACTCTCTTGACTGTAACCAAGTTATGGGGGCTCAGCTATCTGGAAACTGTGCACAAGCTTATCCTTAATTAATCTTGCTCTTTTATAGGTAATCATGGGGGCAGCCCTCACACTTTTTCCAATTACTGGGTTGGCTCGAATAAGGCCCCAATGTTTTTTTTTGTTTTGAATTTGATTGATCTCCTATTGAAGGTGGTAACCATTGTAGGTATACCCTCCGATTTTTCTTTTGGGGGTTTTGTGTGTTTCGAAATAGAACATCTTCTTGTGTTCTATTGTGCAACTGTAAGTTGGTGATAATTTGTGATTTCTTATGCCAAATTTGCACAACTTAGGTGCTTTCTACATCACAAAATAGGGAATCGCAAATTTTGCGATTCCCTATTTTGAGATGACCTTTTGGGATGTTACATTTCAAAAGGCCTTTTCCTGTCCGCAAATGGGCCGATTCTGAGAATCGGCCCATTTGCAAACAGGAAAAGGGCTTGATACGTATGCCCCTTAGTGTTTAATTGGGTATATTGTGTAACCTTGTCCACTGTTCTTCAATTATTACACCATTACTAACCTATGTTCAGTTGAGCGCAAGTTTGGTTAACTATACTCATGATCCCTGTTCAATGGTTAATTCAGTTAAAATCAAGTAAGAAAAGTTCCAATTTCAAAAGCTTCTTGGCTCTCCTGTGTTTGGGCCCAGCTATCAGGTTAGAGGTTGAGGGCATTCTCTGGTTTAGGCCCTTGTAAGTCAAGGGACCTACCAAGAATGGTGCAAAAAACTTTAAGTAGGATCCTAGATTTCATTGGGAGCCAGTGGTTTGATTTTGTCTGGGTTTATGTCCAGTTGACTGCTTTTGTGAGGGTTTATGTGGTTCTGTTTGTGGAGGTTTAGAAACATACTGGCTACCTAGTTCTAAAGTCGTTGAACTAAGAGAGCAATTTAGTGATAACAAGGATTATTCAAAGCAAAGAGAGCTACTGTTCACACCCTTGGGCAGTGTGTTAAAGAATGGTGGTCAAGAATATGTTGAGATTCCTAACTTTTTGCAGATTGAAGGAGTGGTACCACAACGTTCGCTCCTGTCAGAAAACAGAATATAGGGTTTAGTATGGTTTTATGACATTACAACACTGGCAATTACCATATATTGTTTGCTGCCTATTTCAGCTAACCCCTCAATAAATTGTAGATTTTGAACTCTCACTGGTTTCCCTCAGAAATTCCCTAGGCCCTGTAAGCTCCATTTTCAATTCATCTTTACTGTAGCATAACATTTTCTTACGGGCCTTAATACCAATGTTCTTGTCAAACTCTTTTAAGAGTTTTTTTAACATGTGCCAACCATGGGATTTTTGTACTGCCATCAAGGGCCAGGCAGTCAGTTATAATATCCTGAGTAAATCTGGTTTCACTTTTACTCCAGATCCCATGTCAAGCAGTTAGTTGGGCCACGCTAATATAATCGTCAATATAAGGAACTGCTAGCTCCTTATATACTATTTAAGAAGTTGAACTAGGGACTGCTAATATTCTCCTTAGAAAGATGTTGTCTTGAGTCTCGAGTGGGTCACAATTAGCCATTCCCTATAAAGCGGCACCATAGCAAGTTCCTGAGATACATTTGCTCTTATAAAGGGTTGGAATCTCACTTATTGGCTTATTCTCGATCTTGGTAGAAAATCTGAAAATGGCCTCTGTTGACCCTAAAAGTTTGATTTACATATTTCAATCTGTGGCCCCAGTGACCATTAGATGTAAAAAGGATCCCCAGATACGTAAAAATATGTATTTCTGCTATTGGTGCCTCCTTGACGTGGTTTCTAGTTTTTGGCTTCCCTTTCCCACATACCATTGTGAATGATTTTTTTAGATTAAGCTTTAAATTCTTTTCTTCCATATATTCGGCAAACTTCTCAATTAAACACTGGAGCCCATTTGTGGTTCTGGATAGGAGAACCGTGTCGTCTGCATACAGTAGTACAGGGGCTATATGTTTACCAACTTTAGGGTTATCAGCATTCAACTTTTGTAAAGATTTATCAACTTTATTAACACAAAGGGAGAACAATAATGGGGCAAGGACACAGCCTTGTCTAATCCTGCGTGATACTCTAAAACATGGAGGGCACTCGTCTTTTGACCCACATCGTACTCTAGTGGATAGATGTTAAATCTTTAACCATTTACCCAATCAGTTCAACGCCATGCTTGACCATTTTTATCTTCGTCATTAATCTTCTTTCCTTGATATCTATTTTGGCATGTAGCTTTTTAAATAGGCTCTCTAGTTTTTTAGGGTTATTTGACATCAAATCTTCATCTATCCCATGTACTTTTTTGTCTTGTTCATTTTGCTCTGTGTGTCGGACCTAGTTGATGTCATTTCAGGAGGCGGTTTACTTTTTTGTAGTTTGTGGTTAATTCCCTTTAGAAGAAATTACATAGCCTGGCTCCTGCAGGCCAGGGGAATAGTGCTGTCAGACCACAAGTCCCACAAATCAACCCATTTTAGAACTGCACTAGCTGCAGAGGTGCTGTACTGTGTTGTGACTCAAATTAAGAAAGTATATTCACCTTGGGCACTGTGCTAAAACTCAGCAATGGTCTCAGGCCATAGTGGCTGATAAAGTTACATGAGCATGAGGACAATAGACCAGCTAGAGCTTAGAGGCTGAACAGCACTGACTTACTCATATGATCACTGGCTCTGGTCTGGCCACAGTTCAGCTCTGTTCAATTTGCATGTACTGCCTGGACCATTGATGTATATACTGTCAGGAGCCATTGCTGCCTGAGCCTATTATTGTGTGAGGCTACTGATACTCATCACTGCCTTGATGATTGATGTGTGTACTGCCAGGGGCTGTCAAGTTCTCTATCTGTCTGTTCCAATCCTCATCACTGTTAGGACCACCATTGCCCATGGGTAACTAAACAACAGCGATAAGGTGGCTGGGCCCAATTACGCTCACTATTTGGTCTGGTAATTAATTTTCATTAATTTCAGGGGGCCTTACTCTCTACAGATATTGATTGTCATTACTGTCTGGGTCATTCCTTGGACACAGACTAGAAAATAGGTCATGACCTGACATAGGACAATTTAAGAGGCCTCATGTTGTCCTATCTTCTCACCGGCACATGAGTGTTTTTAGAAAGAACATTGCAGTTGTATATAGTAGATTCAGGGAAACGTGTCATATTTGTTCTTTAGCCAGCTCCAGGAGATCTGTTTCCCGCAACTGATGCAGATTCACCATCTTCTTATCAACTGCAGCAATGATTTTCCGATACCATACGGAAATTATTTCTTAAGTTGGCGTGTGTGTCCCAACAGATAAAATAATTTTCTCTGAGCTGAATAGCTCACCTCTGACAGCTTTTGGGTTGTCCACCTAGAACATAACTTCAGTATTTTCGAAAATTGAGACTTTCCCTCTCTGAACGGTCAAAAAACTCCTGCCAGGCAAAGGGAGCTGCTCCATCCCTTAGATTCCCATACATAGTACAATTCCTATTCTGGAGAGGATAACCGAGCTTGTCTTTGAGGTACTAGGATGTCTTGGGAGAGTCCCAAATAGGTACCAAATCGGCCTAGTAGTGTATCTCAAACGTTTTCCTCAGATTTACCCTCACATTAAGAGCTGCAAGAAGTACCTTCACTGTCACTTGGTTTAAAGCATTTTTTGTTCCCGAACCTAAATAGGAACTTTTCAAACCCAACTTGAGCAAGCATGGCGATGTGTAATCACCCCATGTAGGATTCCTCTAATTCCCTGGCTAGGAGTGGAAAAATATCTCCAAGGACCTTGCTGGAGCCCCTAAAAAACTGGTCAAATGTACGCAAGAAACTCCAAGATCTAGGAGATATGGCTGGCCAGGAGCTAATGATAAGCATGTGCTCGTGGATTGTCCTGCACTGATACTTTTCTGGAGGGATGTAAGCAATGTCATAAATTAAATCATTGGCCTTGAAGTTAGGCATGCCAGTGCTTGATTTTATTTGGAACTGACCCATTATCACAGAACGATGAGCTGAGCAAGAGCTATGAGTCACTGAACTTTTTCCTGATGTTGCTTGCAAGAAGGAAAATTTGTAAAAGATGAAATAGCCCCAACTCACCATTGATATGTTACGCCAGTTAATTAGATCAGGAACATAAGGTCGCTTCAGTTGAGAAAAGATGGAACCCCTTTGTGGTATGGCAGGTAAACAATAATTGTCCTATGATTACGGCCCAACTTTGCTGAAATATGGACCGACCCCAGAATAGCACAAAATATTTAGAAAGTGTGTGCATCAGGTACTCCAGGTTAGTGCACAGGCTCAGCTCATCGACTTTGGTGAAAACTGATGGTAGAATGAGGCCTAAAAAAAAGAAAAAGCATTGCAGGGGACTCAGAAGAAAGGGAATATTCCATTAATTTAGCTTCAGAACTGCTTTAGCTCCAATCACTTGTTAGCCAATATATTTGATACACTGGTCTGTAAAACCCTCCCTTTTAGTCTCAAATTTGGGGACATCCCGTAAACCATGTGGAAAGCGCTGGGATCACTTGGTACAAGAGTCTGCTAAGTGCAATATAGGGTTAGTGTTAAGATTTTCACCGGGGTTATTTTGGGTCCAGAACCAGTCCTGGAGATAGTAAGTTAATGTGGTGTGGTCAGTGTCGCGGTACCTCAATATCAGCCAGATATCCTGGTTTATGCATAGACACTATAAATGGAGACAGATTATTTGTGTTGTGTGTAATTTCTATTGAAGAGTTGGTCAAATCAAAGTTACCAAAGGGCAAGAACAGTGAGATAAAAACTAAATGAACAATGTTTCCATTGTGAATAAATCTGGAGAACTTCCATCATACATGCGAAGAAGAAAATGAATAGAAAGTAGCACATAAAGTCCTGGTACATTTCCCTGATGAAGTGGCTCTGTTGCTTGGCTATGACTTACAATGTAGTTCAGTCAAAAAGCAGTCACAGTCACGATCCTCTTCTACTGAAAGGAAAGCTCACCACAGTAGACAAAACAAGAAGATGCACAGGCCAGATTGAACCAACACTCAAAAAAGCTGAACGGATGGGAAATTCCATGACTGGGCTCTCTTTCATAGTGCTGATTTCATTTGCTGCTAAATTTCCCAAGGTAGGGAAGTTTAAATTTGCCAAATAAAATAGTATTGGCGCATGTATTTCCTTTCTTTTTGTGGATGAATGAAGATGTTGATTGCTTCTAAGTCTACTTCTGTATGGAACAAAGAGTGATGCACTCTGAGTTGCAGAAAGTTAGACGATACAAGCGCCAAGGCTGTGGTTGCTGGGACCCACTGCGGCTCTAGACGAAAGGGGAAATGTGTGTTATTTTTGGTAGTTCCCTTATTTTGTGTATGTGCGTTTATAAAACGTTCATAAAAGTTTCAGAAGTGTTAGAACTGGAAGCTGAATGCATCCAGTTGGCCTCTTATCAGGTAGGTACGGGACATGCAAACGCCATATAGTGAACTTGTCACAAAAGCAGCCAAATTAAGCAAAGGCTAGTACTACTGGCTCATGCAGGGGTAATATTGGGAGGATCTTCCTAAAGAGGAATTTCTGAGCACTTCACAGTATTCATTTTCTCAATGTGGATAACTCTGGTGGTCAGCATAGCGGTAACAATGCTGGTTGTTGTCCATTGGTCCATTGGTACTAACAGTAAAATGAGAACTTACTACTGTGAGATGTGTATTGAATGTGTACCAAAGAAAATCTGTAAACTGCGGAGACCGGCATTTATCTTGGAAGAAAATGTGCAGATTATTGGCTGCTCACCTGCATTGCTTTTCCACTTTGTGCATTTGCAAAAGTATGAACTCAATCCTGATGAAGTGGAAGATGAAAGTGCTTGAGAAATTTATGAAGAAGCATCAAACAAGACTTCCAAATTAAGAAACCAGCAAGCAGTCCAGTAGCTTTGCTAATGATCAATATTTTATTTCCATGAACTGCAGACATTCTTCACATTCGCTCCGACCTGGGGAGTCTACCAGTGGATCCGCAAATGCCAGAGATTGTGGCTGTTGGGGTTGTTAGGATTGTTGTTTCTCCTATTACCCAATAACTCTACAAAATGCAGATGTAAAGATACTAGCTAAGGCTTCGGATAATCATCTATCTAGGTTGATCTGATCCTTGGTCCATCTGAGTCAATCAGGCTTTTTGCCCATGAAAGCTATTAGATATAATATAAAGTGCACTTATAATGCTCTTGCGGACAGACTACAGGGCCCTATGGTTCTGCTTCTTACATATTTTGTTAAGGCTTTTGAATCAGTGGGGGTAGAAATATCTGTTCGCCCTGCTGAGGAAACTGAAGGTTGATAATGAGTTTATTAGAAATGCTCAATTATATAATCAGATCTATCCGCAAGTGTCATGGTGGGATGGTAGATGTCTGACTCATTCTTGATGCAGCTGGACACCAGGCAGGGTTTCTCTTTGTTCCCACTTTTATTTGCCATTGTGATTGACCCCTGGCGGAGGGGATTAGAGTAGATGCTCAAACAAGTGGTTTGATTGGGTGGACGTTGTATTGGACAGGATTGCATTGTATGCCAACAATGTTCTGGTCTTCTTGAGCGACCCAGAGTGGTCTGTTCCTTGTGGTACCATTTGTGGGCACAGTATAAACAGAGCTAAAATACATATGCACTCTGTATAAATTGTGACAATTATTGGTTATCAATGATTGGCATGTTTGATTTACTGGTAAATCCCTAGTAAAGTGCACGGTGGGTGCCAGGGCCTGTAAATTAAATGCTACTAGTGGGCTTGCAGCACTGGTTGTGGCACACACATGAGTAGCCCATAATGGGTCTCTGACCTACCACTGAAGTATCTGCACGTGCAGTTGTGAACTGCCATGTTGTCCTGGCAATTGCACCCACTTGCCCGGCCCAAACTTTACCTTTCCCTTTACTTCCACATAAGGATCCTGTTAGAGTCGGGGATCTCTGGTTGGCGCAAGGTTGCCCTTGTGTCAAGCAGGAACCCTCTCCTCCACGTCAGGGCGCAGGATAACCCCTCGCGAATGACCCTTGCTCACCCTCTAGGTGCGTGGCGTGAGCAGCCAAGGCGATTCCTCAGGCGTTGTTGGTTAAGCACTTACAATCGTACACACAGTAAATACATCAATCCCCCCAGAAACGGACACCAGACTTGGATATATATAAAAATACGATTCTTTATGTAAAAATAAGGTATATATATCTCAGCAGACTTATCACAAGACCAATAACGTTTTCGCTATGCCACCAGGTTGTACAGCGGGCAAATGTTCGTTGTTCGTAGCTTCAAATGGATAGTTCGTAGTCTCTTTACTTGTAGGTCCAGAACTCACAGAGATCGGTTCCTGCGAACGGGGAAATAAGGCGTGGCGGGCCCCGAGCCCGATTCTGGACTTCTTTCGTGATTAGGAGAGTCGGCACAGGTCGGTGCGACTCTCAGCTTGGGAAGTGTTCTTGGGTCCTCAATCAGCAGGTGTGGGCACGTAGGCAGGCGCGGCCAGCGACCCTTTAGCACGGCGGTGCAGGAGGGTCTCCACAGCGGGGGCGGCGCGGCCTGAGAAGTCCGGGGATAGCAAAGCGGGGTCGCAGGGCACGGTTAGTGCAGCTGGGTGACCCGGCGTAGATCACAGTCGTCGGACGGCTTCCGGCAGGAGGGGTGATAGCGCGTTCAGCGCACTCCAATGGCAGGCGGTGACAGGGATGCAGGCGGCCTGGCCCGGGAACAGAGAGCGGCTCCGGACGGAGCGGGGCTCTCACGGGTTGGAGGCAGGCAAGCTTCTGAGTGTCACGGCCCTAGGAGGGGCGATGAGGGGCGCAGTCTCTTTTCCAGCGGGATGCACACACGGCTCGAATTGGAGGACGAGCAAGAAGCACAGAGAACCCACTGTTCCTGGGGTTCAGTTCAGGGGGCAAGCTCAGATCAAGCCCTTGGAGAATGTTCAAGCACAAAGTAGCAAAGTCTTTTCAGTAAGTCTCTTCCTCTCCTTTCTCAGCAAGGCAAGCAGCAGGCCAGCTCCTCCGGCGTCTTCTTCTCCTTCTAGTCGGGCAGAGGTTCTTTGTGGTAAACAGGATTCTGATTTCTTAGGAGCCAGGCTCCTACTTTTATACCATGATTCTTTTGTTCTTTAGCGCCAGGGGGCCTAGGCCTGGCTCAGTCCAGTTCTGGAGCACTTTGTTATGGTGACTCTGCTCTTTCCTTTCAGCAGCAGGGCAGAGACATCAGCCGCCCCACAGGGGGTGGCGCCGGCTTTGTGGTGGCAGAGCACAGGTCTATTCAAGAGTCAAGGTGTACTCCTCCCACCCATCCAGGTGTAATCTCTCTACCCACCACCTGGCAGCCAACCTGTCTCTGGGGATCCCCCCACCCTGCTCCTTACTGTTGCTGGGCAGAACACACACACACACAGCAGAGGCGGACTGAGATGGTCAGGTCAGTAAATACTAACTTTCTAAAAGTAGCATTTACAAACCCAGGATACTAAAATAAACTTGACTACAAGAAGTATTTTATCATCCTGAGTTCAGGCATACTAAACTTGGCACTTCTACCATGCTCTCTGAGTCCACTGGGGTCACAGCGTTGGCGTGATCCCAGCAGCCCATTCTGGCCTATGGAGAGCAGGTAGCCTTCAATAGTGAAAAACGACAAGGGCTGTAATTCACTACTAAGACATGCCACACACACCAGGGCATGTCTTACCTTATGCCTACAATGCACCCTGCCCTTGGGCCTACCAGAGGGGTGGCTAATATGTAGGTAAGGGAAGGTTTAGGGACTGGCAAGTGGGGGGCACTTGCGCAGTCAGCACGACGGTCCCGGACCGCGCACAGGGTCTGCGGTGGCAGACCCTAGACACATTTTACAAGGCCGCTTCTGTGGGTGGCGCAACCAGCGCTGCAAGCCCACCAGCAGCATTGGCATCCACAAGCCCTGGCACCCCGGGTGCACTTTACTGGGGACTGACGGTGAATCCAATAAACCAATCATGAACATCAATTACAGGTACACTTTACCTAGGGAGCACTTGCACTGCGGCACGGATTAGCCGTGGCGCAGTGCCCTGAGCGGACAACACCAGCAAAACAGTCGAGGCACACCATCAAAAAGTGGAAGGGAAACTCACGCCAAGGTGCCAGGTCTAACACGTGTCCCCTCCAGCTGAAATGTGGGGAGAACTACCCTTGCCCAGGGGGTTCCTCGTCACTAAGGCGGAAATACCTGGACAGACCGTCAGCGTTGGCGTGATCTGTACCAGGACGGTGTTCCACCGTAAAGTCCATACCCTGTAGGGAGATGGACCACCTCAACAGCTTCGGGTTTTCACCCCTCATTTGCATCAACCATCTGAGGGGCCTGTGGTCCGTCTGAACCCGGAAGTGAGACCCAAACAAGTAGGGTCTTAGCTTCTTCAGCGCCCAGACCACAGCAAATGCTTCTCGCTCAATTGCACTCCACCTACTTTCCCGTGGAAGTAACCTCCTACTGATGAAGGCTACGGGTTGGTCCCAGCCCTCCTCAGTCATCTGTGAGAGAACAGCCCCTACACCATGCTCTGAAGCGTCTGTCTGTACTAGGAATTCCTTGGAGAAGTCAGGGGCCAGGAGCACGGGCGCCGTGCACATGGCAGTCTTCAGGGTGTCGAAAGCTTTCTGACAGGTGTCAGTCCAAATCACGTTCCTGGGCTGCTTCTTCGAAGTCAGCTCTGTCAAGGGGGCAACGATCGTTCCATAGCCCTTGACAAACCTCCTGTAGTACCCAGTGAGCCCCAGGAAGGCCCTCACTGCGGTCTGCGTCTTGGGGGGTTCCCAAGCCAGGATGGTTTCAATTTTGGGTTGCAAGGGTGCCACCTTGCCGCTCCCCACTTGGTGTCCCAAGTACACCACGGAACCCTGCCCGATCTGGCACTTGCTTGCCTTGATCGTGAGGCCTGCTCGGCGCAGCGCCATCAACACTTCCCAGAGGTGGCGCAGGTGTTCAGGCCAGGTGGCACTGAACACTGCGATGTCATCCAGGTAGGCGGCACTGAACGCATCCAGCCCAACCAGTACCTGGTTGACCAACCTCTGAAAGGTGGCAGGGGCATTCTTCATCCCAAATGGCATGACTCGGAACTGAAAGTGCCCATCTGGGGTAGAGAATGCGGACCTCTCTTTGGCCCCATCGGTCAAGGCGATCTGCCAGTACCCAGACGTTAAATCAAACATGCTGAGGAACCGGGCAGCCCCCAGCCGATCAATGAGCTCGTCAGCTCTGGGGATGGGGTGCGCGTCAGTCTTCGTGACTGAATTGAGTCCTCTGTAGTCCACACAGAACCGGAGTTCAGGTGTGGCTCCCGGCGCAGCAGCCTTTGGGACCAAGACCACGGGGCTGGACCAAGGACTGCTGGAGGACTCAACCACCCCTAGCGCAAGCATTTTGGAGACCTCCTCCTTAATGCAAGCTCTGACCCTGTCAGTTACCCTGTAAGCCTTGTGCTTCACGGGTAAGCTGTCTCCTGTGTCCACATCATGGACGCACCAATCTGTGACACCAGGAACCAGGGAGAATCGGTCGGAAAATTGTCCCAGCAAGTGGCGGCAATCTTCCTGTTGTTCGGGCGTCAGGGTGGGTGAGAGGTTAACTCCATCCACTGACCCATCTTTCTCAGAGGCCACTAAGAGGTCAGGAAGAGGCTCGGTCTCCTCTTCCATTCCATCATCAGTGGCCAGCAGCATGCCCACTTCGGTCCTCTCTAAGTGGGGCTTAAGGCGGTTAACATGTAGGACCCTCAAAGGGTTCCTGGGAGTCTGCATGTCCACCAAGTAGGTGATAGGACTTTTGCGCTCCACAACCTCAAATGGACCTGTCCACTTATCCTGAAGTGCACAAGGCTCCACTGGGGCCAAGACCCACACCTTTTGTCCAGGTTGAAGCTCTACCAGAGTGGCATTCCGGTCGTACCACCGCTTCATCTCCTCCTGGCTGGCTTCCAGATTTGCCTCAGCAAGTTGCCTGAAACGCCGAGTCTGGTTTCGGAAGGCCAGCATGTAACTATATACATTCTGGGGAGGTTTCCTGGGAGATTGCTCCCAGCCTTCTTTTACCAAACTCAGAGGTCCTCTTACCGGGTGACCATACAGAAGCTCAAAGGGGCTGAACCCTAGAGACTTCTGTGGCACCTCTCGGTAAGCGAAGAGCAGGCATGGCAAGAGGACGTCCCACTTACGCCTCATTGGACCGTCCAGGCCCATGATCATGCCTTTGAGGGTTCGGTTGAATCTCTCAACCAACCCATTTCCTTGGGGATGGTAAGGAGTGGTGAACTTGTACGTTACCCCACACTCCTTCCACAGGGATTTCATATATGTGGATATGAAATTGGTCCCCCTGTCGCTCACCACCTCTAGAGGGAATCCCACTCGGGAGAAAATTCCCATCAGTGCCCGTCCCACCACGGGGGCCGTCACTGTCCTCAGAGGGATGGCTTCAGGGTACCGGGTGGCATGGTCCACCAAGACCAGGATGAACCTGTTGCCCAGGGCTGTCTTGGGATCCAGAGGCCCCACAATATCAATACCCACTCGTTGGAATGGCGTACCGACCACAGGGAAAGGTTGCAGAGGAGCCTTGTGCTTCCCTCCGCTCTTACCACTTGCCTGGCAAGTCTGACAGGTTCTGCAGTAGGAATCTGAATTCTTATGCATTTGGGGCCAGTAAAAGTGGGTGACAAGCCTGTCATAGGTCTTGTCCATCCCCAAATGTCCTGCTAAAGGCACATCGTGAGCCAGCCCCAGTAGGAAGGTTCTGAACTTCTGGGGTACCACCAGCACACGGGCTGACCCAGGTTCAGCAGCCTTAGGCTCGGAATACAGGAGGTCACTCTCCCAGTACACGTAGTGTGTTTTGGCCTGAACACCATTGGCCTGGTCTGCAGCCTGTTGCCGCATACCCACGAGAGAAGGGCATTCTTTCTGCTCCCTGCAGAATTCCTCCCTGGAGGGACCTCCTTCTTGCTGCCAATGGGTCAGCTCAGGCAAGTCTCCCAGTTCGGCAATCTGTTCCCCGGTAGGCTCCAGAGCATCCCCCTCAGGGTCTACTTCCTCCTGGGCCGTGGGAACTTCGGGGGCCGGTTTCCCGCGCCTCCTGCGCCTTCTCCCTAAGGCCGGTTCCTGGACCTCTCCCTCAGGCTCCAGGACCCTCTCAACACCCCTACTGGCTGCCATGGACCGGGTGGTCACGCACGCCCAGTCGGGTAGACCCACCATCCTCAGATGCGTGGTCTTCTCCACCTTTTCCCAAGGGGAACTCTCCAGGTCGTTCCCTAGCAGACAGTCTACAGGCATGTCAGTTCTCACAGCGACTTGTAGAGTACCCGAGACCTCCCCCCACTCAAAGGGAACTTGAGCCATTGGACAACGACTCTCTACGTTGTCAGCATTGACAACCCTACAGTAGGCATTGGGTACAATCTGCTCTTGAGACACCAGGTGTTGCCTCACCGAGGTCACGCTGGCTCCTGTATCTCTAAGAGCCTCCACCTTCCTTCCATTGATGGTCACCACTTGCCCATATTTCTTAGTGTTAGAGGGCAGGTAGGTTACAGGGACCATCTCACTGTCTCCTAGCGAGACTAGGGTCATCTGCCCGGGACCCCCACCCTCCTGGACTGCTACTTCCTCCCCAAAGTTAACACTAGCTACTTGCCGGGGTGGAGCACCAGTGGGTGCGGTCTTACCAAACAGGCGACACTTAGGATCAGAGGCAATGTGACCCGGGTCACCACACCTATAACAATTGAAGGGCCCCTTTGGAACAGGTCTACCTGTCGGGGCCCCGTTCTGCTGCGGGGGTGGGGGAGGCTGAGAACCCTTCTGCTGGTTCCCTTGGGAATGACTTTGGGGGCCTTTTTGGAACCCCTTCTGTTTACCCTTGTCCCCCCCACTCTTCTGCTGGGGACCCTGCCCACCTTTGGCGGAGTCTCCCACTTGACCCTTGTGGACCCTGGTGCTGAGCCAGCGGTCCGCCTCCTCAGCAAGCTTCCTCGGGTTGGACAGCTTGCTATCAATCAGGTGCTGGCGTAGCTCAGGAAAACATTGACTGGACAAGTGCTCCCATGCAATTAAATCAAGCAGCCCTTGATAATCATTCGCTTTGCTACCCTTCACCCAACCATCCAGCGCTCTGCAGAAAAAGGTCACATATTCCACATACGTACTCTCAGGGATCTTCTTCGTCTCCCTGAACCGCTGTCTATATAGCTCCGGAGTTAACCCATACCTGGTCATTAAAGCTTCCTTCATATGGGGGTATGAGGTTTGGAGATCTAAGGGTAAATCTAACAGTGTGTCACGCCCTTCAGCAAGGAACCTTCCCCACAACCCCGCTCCCCAGTCTTTCTCAGGGACCCGGTGTGAGGACATGGCCACCTCGTAGGCCCTAAACCACTGCCCTATGTCATCCTTTCTAAAATACTCCTTTACTACATCTTTGGGGATGTACACCTTGGACTCTACCTGCACTGGTGGAGTGCTGCCACCAGAAGGAGCGGTGTCCAAACTTTTCGCCTTCAGCTCCAACTCCTTCAATCTTATATCATGATCCATTTGGCGTTGTTGTGCCTCCAGGGCCAACTTCTGCTTTTCCATTTCCATTTGTCCTGCCAACTTTGCCATCTCCATTGCATGCGCCCTGTCGGCTGCCCTGTCTGCCAGCTCCTCTGGCGACCGGACTCTGCTGGGCTCCTCAAGGTTGTCGGGTGGAACGATGTCCCCCGCATTCCGTAGGTCTCGTGACTCCTTCCAGGCTCTCAACGCCTTGGTGTACTGGGGCTTCCTCTTGCATCCAGCATGGGGGACTCTGAATTGTACACTGTAGCCTTTCAATTGCTCCATCGTGTAGCCTTCCAGTCTCTCCCAATCCACCTCATCTATTCCAGAAATCACAGAGAGTGCTCTTCCAGCGGAGTGCGAGCCAGGCATGGTTGCAGTAATGGCAGATGTCTCAACAAAGTTCAACAATTACAAACCTGTGGCTGCGTTATTTGGTCTGCTCTCACTATCTGGTGATTAATAATTCACTGTATGCAAATTACAAGTGCAAATCCGAAATCCCAACCGCTGCCAACAATGTTAGAGTCGGGGATCTCTGGTTGGCGCAAGGTTGCCCTTGTGTCAAGCAGGAACCCTCTCCTCCACGTCAGGGCGCAGGATAACCCCTCGCGAATGACCCTTGCTCACCCTCTAGGTGCGTGGCGTGAGCAGCCAAGGCGATTCCTCAGGCGTTGTTGGTTAAGCACTTACAATCGTACACACAGTAAATACATCAATCCCCCCAGAAACGGACACCAGACTTGGATATATATAAAAATACGATTCTTTATGTAAAAATAAGGTATATATATCTCAGCAGACTTATCACAAGACCAATAACGTTTTCGCTATGCCACCAGGTTGTACAGCGGGCAAATGTTCGTTGTTCGTAGCTTCAAATGGATAGTTCGTAGTCTCTTTACTTGTAGGTCCAGTACTCACAGAGATCGGTTCCTGCGAACGGGGAAATAAGGCGTGGTGGGCCCCGAGCCCGATACTGGACTTCTTTCGTGATTAGGAGAGTCGGCACAGGTCGGTGCGACTCTCAGCTTGGGAAGTGTTCTTGGGTCCTCAATCAGCAGGTGTGGGCACGTAGGCAGGCGCGGCCAGCGACCCTTTAGCACGGCGGTGCAGGAGGGTCTCCACAGCGGGGGCGGCGCGGCCTGAGAAGTCCGGGGATAGCGAAGCGGGGTCGCAGGGCACGGTTAGTGCAGCTGGGTGACCCGGCGTAGATCACAGTCGTCGGACGGCTTCCGGCAGGAGGGGTGAAAGCGCGTTCAGCGCACTCCAATGGCAGGCGGTGACAGGGATGCAGGCGGCCTGGCCCGGGAACAGAGAGCGGCTCCGGACGGAGCGGGGCTCTCACGGGTTGGAGGCAGGCGAGCTTCTGAGTGTCACGGCCCTAGGAGGGGCGATGAGGGGCGCAGTCTCTTTTCCAGCGGGATGCACACACGGCTCGAATTGGAGGACGAGCAAGAAGCACAGAGAACCCACTGTTCCTGGGGTTCAGTTCAGGGGGCAAGCTCAGATCAAGCCCTTGGAGAATGTTCAAGCACAAAGTAGCAAAGTCTTTTCAGTAAGTCTCTTCCTCTCCTTTCTCAGCAAGGCAAGCAGCAGGCCAGCTCCTCCGGCGTCTTCTTCTCCTTCTAGTCGGGCAGAGGTTCTTTGTGGTAAACAGGATTCTGATTTCTTAGGAGCCAGGCTCCTACTTTTATACCATGATTCTTTTGTTCTTTAGCGCCAGGGGGCCTAGGCCTGGCTCAGTCCAGTTCTGGAGCACTTTGTTATGGTGACTCTGCTCTTTCCTTTCAGCAGCAGGGCAGAGACATCAGCCGCCCCACAGGGGGTGGCGCCGGCTTTGTGGTGGCAGAGCACAGGTCTATTCAAGAGTCAAGGTGTACTCCTCCCACCCATCCAGGTGTAATCTCTCTACCCACCACCTGGCAGCCAACCTGTCTCTGGGGATCCCCCCACCCTGCTCCTTACTGTTGCTGGGCAGAACACACACACACACAGCAGAGGCGGACTGAGATGGTCAGGTCAGTAAATACTAACTTTCTAAAAGTAGCATTTACAAACCCAGGATACTAAAATAAACTTGACTACAAGAAGTATTTTATCATCCTGAGTTCAGGCATACTAAACTTGGCACTTCTACCATGCTCTCTGAGTCCACTGGGGTCACAGCGTTGGCGTGATCCCAGCAGCCCATTCTGGCCTATGGAGAGCAGGTAGCCTTCAATAGTGAAAAACGACAAGGGCTGTAATTCACTACTAAGACATGCCACACACACCAGGGCATGTCTTACCTTATGCCTACAATGCACCCTGCCCTTGGGCCTACCAGAGGGGTGGCTAATATGTAGGTAAGGGAAGGTTTAGGGACTGGCAAGTGGGGGGCACTTGCGCAGTCAGCGCGACGGTCCCGGACCGCGCACAGGGTCTGCGGTGGCAGACCCTAGACACATTTTACAAGGCCGCTTCTGTGGGTGGCGCAACCAGCGCTGCAAGCCCACCAGCAGCATTGGCATCCACAAGCCCTGGCACCCCGGGTGCACTTTACTGGGGACTGACGGTGAATCCAATAAACCAATCATGAACATCAATTACAGGTACACTTTACCTAGGGAGCACTTGCACTGCGGCACGGATTAGCCGTGGCGCAGTGCCCTGAGCGGACAACACCAGCAAAACAGTCGAGGCACACCATCAAAAAGTGGAAGGGAAACTCACGCCAAGGTGCCAGGTCTAACAGATCCCCTAACGTAGGCCTAAGGTACCCCCATGGGCAGGGTGCAGTGTATTTGAAAGGTAGGACATGTACCATTGTGTACCCATTTCTAGCATGTACCAAAACCCATTTTTGCCATTTACCATATGTCATACTTTCTTCATGCTGATAGCATCCATTCTGAGGGGTTTGGTCTTCAAATTACATTGACAAAGTGCTTCAACTCTACATATGATGGTAGGGTAGCAGGGTGCTGACATTGTGTCTTACTATAGGGCTGCACACGTAGTCATTCTCAACAATGGTGGTAAAATGGGTAGGGAGACAATGCCTTTATGTCTGAAAAATTGGCAATTCAGAGGGCTCAAATACTACACCTGTGATACAGCGGAATGGCCCGTCTGTGACTAGTGCCAGTCACTCAATTGAAATTCTAAATAAGGAGAGAAACACATGGGGCCCTGGGATGGAGGTACAGGTTAACAAAAGAAATTAAATTCCACTTTGGGTGGGATGGAGGCTCAGTAATGTAGCTGAACTACACAGTTTCAAATAATGGGACCTTGTACAAGTATCAAGCTTGGGGGATATATTTTCTGGAACTATAATAATTCTGGGGCATATCAACAACAACCGGCGATAATTATCTCTAAGCGCACTTAGCGCGAGGATAATTATCGCTGGCTAGCGTGAATTTTTATCGCTGAGATAGCGTGCTATTAGCAACGCTTATCTCAATAGCGATAAAAATCCTCACGCTAACAGGCTAACGTGAGATTATCGCTGGAAACCCAGCGATGATCTCACGTTACCTTGTTGATAGGGACAGGCAAACTTAGCCATGATATCCTCCTTCCATAGGATAGCATGGCTAAGTCAGAAAAATACCAGACGTAGAAAAGCAGCGTTAACCGCGGTTAGCGCTGCTTTTTTTGTCTCTAACAGGGTTAGCGATATTCTTGATAATAGGAGAAATGTCGCTTAGCGACATTTCTCCTATTATTTTACTCTGGAACGCCCTCTTTGCATCTCATTAGAGATGCAAGGGGAAGCGTAGAGTAAAAGGGTGCTAACATGCAAATTTGCATGTTAGCACCCTGTTGTTGATAGGGCGCTAGTTTTATCTCTCTTTTTTTGGCTTTTAGAGCCAAAAAAGCAGAGATAAAGCCCTTGTTGATATGCCCCTCTTTGACTTACAGGAGGAATAAGAACTCTACCAAAGTCAGTTCTTCCACCATCTGCAGCTCTGCCATGCACTCTCTCCATATGTTAGGGATCAGGCGGAACTTCTAGACTTCAACATGCTAGAGGCTAGGATACTGCATGAAGACATAAAAGACCATAACATTGCGCACATTTACACTTCATTAATGCTAAATACGCCAGACTCGTTTGACCATTCGCATTTTGCATTGGAACAAAACTTGAACCCGCTCTCAGATGAGAACTGGAGAGATGAATGTTATTCATTGAATCACAATTCAGACTTATCCAAGTGAAATATTTGCACCAAACCATCTAATACAAGGCAGACTTTGAAAGATGGGTGTGATTGCTTCCTTGCTTTGTTTGAGATGTGCACTGCAGACAGAGACCTTATTCATAACGTCTGGAGCTGTGGGATGAATGTCCCCTTTTGGGGGGATATGCACTTGTCTTTAGAAAATGTAATAGGGTGAAAATTGCCTATAGATCTGTAGCTGGTGATTGTGCATAATAATGTAGATTTGGGCATAGATACAAAATGGCGCTGCTGTGGTTGGGCCTCCTCATGACCAAAAGTGATAATTCTAAATGTTGGAAGGAGTCCGACTCCGCATCGTGCGAGGATGAAGGACTTTGACTACTGTATGATTTGGGAAAAACCAGCTTCCCTCTCCAGAGGTTACTATCAGAAGCATTATAGAATTTGGAAAGACTGGGGCCAATATCTAGGGATACGTTAGGACTGATTGGGCCTGAAAATACATTACTTGCAATCGTACATGTTCTTCACCGGAAGTCTGAATGCTCCCATAAAAGGAATAATATTTCATAGAACAAATGTCCGTCAGAGTAGAATGATCAATAATATCGAGGTCGCCAGAGTGAGGAAAAAGAAATAGCAAAGAGAATCCTATTCTATTTAAATTGTCTTCTAGTACTTTCATAACTCCAGTTCCAATGCAGCAGTCTCGGCGTGGCTCTCAGACGTTCAGGCCCAGAGCTTGCTCTTCACCATTAAGTTGGATTCATGTTACTATACATAATTTATTAGTATGTATTTAGGCTTTTTCTAAAGCCCTACATGCTGGTGACAAGAACATCTGATGTCTATATTGGAGGGAAGAAAGTGCAAGTAAATTAAATATTATCTCTGGTAAAACCAAGTAGCGAATAGTGATGATCTTCTAGAGCCTGCCTGGGTGGACTAAGTAAAACGCTGATAGGTAAGAGTTGATAAAGAAAAGTTAGTGGGTGGCTGTGCTTTCTGCAGCTCATGCAATAACTCTGAGAATTTCAGAATTAGTGAAGTAGACAGGGCAATAGCTCAGACAACTGACACCCGGCTGTGTTCTCTGAGCAAGTTTATGATAAGGACTTTGGAATTTCAGGTTTGCCATTGCAGACCCATCAGACGTCACAACGCTTGAGGTGAGGTTCAAAAGCTATACATTTAGAAGAATGTTGGCACTGTGATATTTAAAATACACTTAGCATGTTGAAATCTGTGCTGGAGTCCCCAGTTTCATCCATAAAGTTGGAAATACATTTAAAAGTGGTGAAAAAAAGCTTTG
This sequence comes from Triturus cristatus, assembly GCF_964204655.1. Taxonomy (NCBI): domain Eukaryota; kingdom Metazoa; phylum Chordata; class Amphibia; order Caudata; family Salamandridae; genus Triturus; species Triturus cristatus. The sequence goes on from NC_140590.1 coordinate 674,063,226, forward strand.
ATTTCATGCAAATTTACCAAAAGACACCAAATGAACACTTTTTTATCTCCCTCTCCACATTTGCATTAAGTGAGAAAATGCTCATACAGGCCGCTGCATTGACATAGATTGTGCACAGCTGGTTATAGTGCGATGGGGAGTGTGCACCACATGTCTAAATGCCAAGCATGGCTAGTTTGGGTAGGAATGGGTCTAGGCCCATGGATGTTCGTCCAGAGATTGCTCTGCATGGCCAAAGAGTTTGCACTACCTGTTTGGCTGGAATGTCAGGCCTCTGGTGACAATTGTTGAAGATGCTGGGATGTCCCTTTTCTCCTAAGCCAATGACACCCAGATTGTTTTCTCCCTTTCTGCAGACAGGGCGTCTAAATCATCATCCCTTGAGTCTGGGCTGAGCAACATAGCAGGCTGGATGCAAGCCTACCTGCTTAAACTCAGTGGTGAAAAGAAGGAGGTGCTCATTCTGGGTAAGAACAAAGACATGTTGGGACCTCAACACTGGCCGCCTGAAATGGGCGCTCTGCCCCAGCCAATCATCATAATCAATGACCAGTTGTCAATGAGGCAACAAGCAGTGAAAGTGTCTTCGACCTGCTTCACTATCCTCAAATGGCTCAGGAAAATCCTTTGGATGTTGCCTTTGTCTAAGCAACGAAACGTGGTCCAAGCCCTTGTCACCTCAAGACTGGACTACGGCAATATTCTGTATCTAGGAGTCAACAAAGACGTGTTACGTAAATTACAGATGGTGCAGAATGCGGCAGCTAGGCTACTTTGCACGGTTCCTAAAACAGTTTCCATCTCAGGTTCTCTTCGAGATCTTCATTGGCTCAGGGTTGAGAAATATATCAAATTCAAAGCCCTGATCTATATGTTTAAAATCAAATTTGGTAAGGCACCCCAATATTTGAATGCCTTAGTTCACCCTTATCTTCCTTCACGTCCTTTACGTTCTGCCACTCAGGCTAAATTCACAGTGCCTAGGACCAGATTGTCGCGAATGGGCAGTCGGTCCTTCTCTTGTCTAGGTCCCTCTTTGTGGAACTCTTTCCCTATGTCACTTCGGACCAAAACTATATATGAGAATTTTCGTAAGTGTTTAAAAACCTGGTTGTTTAACTTGTAGAACACTTCCTTTTTCGTCTTCTGTTCCTGACAGGCAGTGCCTGGAAACCCTTGGGTAGCTGTGTGCCTTATAAAATTAAAATAACATAACATAACATAACATGCAGAAGTCCTCTGCGCGTGGCTGAAGACCACCCATAACTGGCTTGTGTCAACAGGTTCTGACCTGGTAAAAGTCAATGCTTATGGAAGGTAAACAAATAGAAATGAATATACCACTGTGCAACATGCAATAGGAAAAATGCCTGCTCTACAACTAATAGACAGGGGTTTTGCTGCTTCTTTCAGATGTCTTTACCCACTGGAATGTAAATCATGTGAAGCTGGGAATAATCTTTAACAAAAAAGTTTGCAAAGGTGAAAAAGTAAAAGAAACGTTCTACCTCCACTATGGCTGATTGCCTATCTACATTTGCAAAGCCCTCACTACCCTGAAGGGCCTCTTAGTGGTGGTTGAATTAGCTGGCATAGACTTCAATTCTCTAAAAGGCCAGGGGTAGCAGCAATAGTATCACATACCTTAGGATCTCAGTGACATCACAGGAAGTGACATCATATGACCTTTGACCCTGAATCTTCTGAAAAAGTCATAAAAATACCCTAATCCTGATGACATCACAATAATTGAAATCCCTGAATTGCCACAATAACTCCATGATTATTATAAGAAAGCAGAACACAGACGGATGTCTATTTTAGATGCCACCTATGCTGGGATGCTGATATAATCTTTGAAAGAGGTGGGGCATAATACTGGCTCTGATTTGTAGCAAGTGTGCAGAGCAAGTGAACCAGAGCTCTTCTTGTGAAGTATGAGTGGGTTCTCCTTCCAAAAAGTTTGAAACAAATTGGATCAAATGGTGCATTTTAAAGTAGGGGTTTTGCGGAATTGCGATTCTCATATTAACATGACTAGAGAATCTAGATTTCATTAAAGACATGGAGGCTATCATTATGCATTAATCCTTTAATGCAGCCACAAGCAGCCGCACTACATCATAAAGGCAAAACAGTTCTAGAATGCGGTGAGCAGAAGCAACAAAAGGCATGAGAGACAAACAGACTGCCTCTTTTAAATGAAGCGAAACAGCGGAAGTCCAAAGAAGAAATCCAACTTGAACTTGAGACTGAAGGAGAGACGTAACTTGAGCCTGAAGAAGGAGAGACGTCTGAACCTGGATAAGGAATGTAGCAGGACATCATGTGGAGCGGTCTGAAAAGAAAGATGAAATGTAAATACGCTAAGAGGTAGATGTAAAGCATTACAAGCACATGTAAATACAAATAAGCCAAGTTCTATTAAAATAGTTCAAGAGCAACTCCGTCCAAGGGTGGGACAGGAGGGATAATGATAGCCTCCGTGTCTTTAATGAAATCTAGATTCTCTAGTCATGTTAATATGAGAATCGCAATTTCATTACAAGACCGGAGGCTACATTATGCATGTTGGTAGCCCTGAAGGACAACATCAGACATGTGCTCGATAGGTTTACAGTAGTGGTTGGCGAAGGTAGAAGCATTTGATCAATCAGCAGCTTTAAGGATATCATTCAACTTACCACCAGACCAGAAAGATTTGCTTGCCATGGCACCTCTGAGAGAGTGTGCTTGGAATCTAGAAAGGTCAATACCAGCTAGCTTCATAACTGACTTGACCCATCTAGCAATGGACGAGGAAGAAACAGGTTTAAAGGGCTTAACAAAAGAGATAAGGAGTTGATTAGCATTTAAAGGGCGAAGGTCTTTAAATCTCTGATCATATTCTTTCATACAGTCTACAACACACAGTCTTTTGCAGAGATCAAAACGAGGATAAAAAAATAGATTTTGAGGGAGTTAAGATAGATTTTCCCTGTTTATAATGAAACCAAGACTTTCGATAAGATTCATTGTAGAATTGAGGTCTTTTAAAAGTTGGGAGTAGAGCTGGGACATGATGAGGATATCGTCCAGATAGATGATGAGGCGAATACCCCTCTCTCTCAGAAGAGAGACGATAGTCCTCATGATCTTGGTAAAGCACCAAGGGGCAGAGGAAAGCCCGAAAGGAAGAGCTTTGAATTGAAAGAGGCGATTCTTCCATATAAATTGGAGGAAGGGCTGATGTTCTAAGGCCATAGGGATGGTAAAGTATGCGTCTTTTAAATCTAGTTTGACTAACCAATCTCCTTTCAGGAGAAGATCTCTGAGAAGGTGAATGCCTTCCATTTTGAAGTGTCTGTAAACTAGGTATTTGTTCACTTCCCGAAGGTTTATGACCGGTCTCCATCCTTTTTCCTTTTTTTGTACGAGGAAAAGAGTGCTGACAAAGGTTTTTAGTGACCATGGCACTTGAACGATAGCTCCTTTTTGAAGCATTGAAGAGATTTCCTCTTCTACAATCTTTTGATGTTCTTCCGAAAGAGTTAACGGTTGAGGGGGATTTGTTTGAAAAGGAATGTCTATAAAATCTATTTTGAAACCCTGCACGGTTTCGAGAACCCATGGATCTTGAGTTATAGATTCCCAAATGTGGTAAAAGTATTTTAGTCTGCCCCCTACTTGGGAAGAAACGGAAGAAAGAGGGAGACTTACTTTGAGGATTGGAGCTGTTGGCGTTTCCTCTGGACCTGTAGCCTCTGTTTCGTGGTCCTCTGCCTCGTTGTGGGTAGAATTGTTGGTTAGATGGGTAGAACCCTCTTCCGGTACCCCTGAACGATGAGAAGGGCCTTTGGATACCACGGCCGAAAGAACGCCCTCTTCTTCCGGCCTGTCCAAAAAGGTTTGCGTTGAAGACTCTTTTCATATTGGATTGGGCCCTGTCCAGGGCTGTAAAAGTAGCAACGTACTTTCCGATGGATTTAATCATGTCCTCTCCGAAAAGGAGCCCTTTGGGGTTATCAGAGGGTTCTTTTTCCGCCAGGTCACCCAGTTTCGGGTTGATCTTGGTGAGGATAGTTCTCCTTCTTTCTATGTTGAGGCTAGAGTTTGCGTTGCCAAGGAGAACTATCGCCCTTTGGCTCCAGCCTCGAATGAGGTTAACGTCAAGGGGGGTATTGGAGATATGCGATTCCTCGGCAAGGTCGAGGATCCTTGTGAGTGGACCAAGGATGTCGAGTAGGCGGTCTTGACAACCTTTGAGGGCTCTCTCTAGACCTTTTCTAGGGTCCTTTCCCAATTTAAATAGAAATTTAATAAGGTCAGGGTCAAGGTTGGGGGTTTGGGAGACCTTATCTTGAATAGAGGGTCTAGGACACTCTGATCTCAGGGTGTTTCTTGTCTCTCTTTCGAGATAGTTTCTCAGCCACCTAGTGATAAATTTAGACACATGCTCTTGTGGGAACCATTTTGAACGATTGGGGTGTGAAATATTAAGGGGGAGAACATTTCCTCTCCAAGAGGGTTAAGGATAACATTTTTTGAGGAAGGGGAATCGAGGTCAGGGGTGTTGTTGAATTCAAGGTCTTGGTCATCTAAGTCTAATACGAATTCATCGTAGGGATTGTTAACATTTTCTTCCTCTTCTTCAGAGTCAGAGACTGCGTCAGATTGCCTTGAATTGTAGTTTGTGCCGCGAGGGACACCCATCAAGTTTGTGCCGCTGGAGGCACCCATCACATTTGTGCCGCGAGGGACACCATAGTCATTTGAGGCGCGATGGCCTCCCATCATAAATGAGGCGCTACGAGCTCCCATATCGTTTGAGGTGCTTTGACCTCCCAAATTGCAATCAGAGGGATAATCGCAGTTCTTAGATTTTTTACTTTTTTTGCGATGAATACTCGGGTCATCAGTAGAATCAGAATTGGGAAGGGAGAGAGATCTTTTTGAGGACATAACTTCCTTGAAGGTAGAGAGCATACAGGATCTCATTTCTTTTTGTAGAAACATTTTAAAAGAATTATCGTCATGAATTGGAGAGCTTGCGGTAGCCTCGTCTGAGTCTAAGTCAGACATAATGGGAAAGGTTAAGGATAAGCTCTAAAGGAAAGTAGCTGATAGAGGCTGAATACTCTCTTTTTTTTTTTTTTTGGTAAGGTAAGTATATATATTAAAATTATTAATTAATATATTTTACTTTTTTTGGTATTTTTGTATTTTTTTATTTATGATATGGTAGGTATATATTAAAATTATTGATAAATATCCTTTTTTTTTTTTTTTATAATATAGAAGGGGGGCTAAAAAAAGAGAGCACCTTGACCCTGAAATAAATATTAGGGGTGTGGAACCCTATTTATATGATAGGAATCGATAGAAAAAATATTTGGTTACAGTTGAGGCTTCTCCGGCAGCAGCTGATCGTGAAAGCGAAGTAACTGAAAACTTCGCTCGAGATCAGCTGCTGCCGGTGAAGAGAAAAGGCCGTGAGGAGAAGCCTGACGTTTTAGCGCCGTTGCTAAGGTACTTTCCTTAGTTGAGCCTGTTAGCGACGCGCTCGCGAGGGGGAAGCGAGCGCGTCTAAGAAAATGCCGAAATTAAGAAAAATTCAAAGGAAAGGAGCGCGCTGGCCTAATGAACGAGGTGTCGGCAAGGAGACACTCAAGCGTGTTTGACACACCGGCACGTTTGAGATTTGTAAGCGCTCACAGATAAAAAGGAAGTGAAGCTTGATGAGAGACAGGAGAGAGGTAGGGGTGAGCGGAGGGAAGCGACAACCTTAATAGGAAGTCGTGTGAGGAGGGGTGACGGGGAAAGGGGGAACCATGGTCACCCATGAGGGCAAGGGGGAAAAAAAGCGCCAGATATAAAAAAACAAGGTTGTGAATGGTGAAGGGAATATAAGAAAAGGTAAATTAAGGCAAATAAATATATAAAAGGGGGTACAATGATTAAGACATTGTGAAATTAATAAGCAAGTAAAAGATAGACTTATCTGCTTGTGAGCCGCATTTAAAAGAGGCAGTCTGTTTGTCTCTCATGCCTTTTGTTGCTTCTGCTCACCGCATTCTAGAACTGTTTTGCCTTTATGATGTAGTGCGGCTGCTTGTGGCTGCATTAAAGGATTAATGGATAATGTAGCCTCCGGTCTTGTAATGAAATTTGCGAAGTTGCCTTTTACAAAATTCTGCGAAACGGCAAGAAATCTCTGCGAGCAGCAAAATTTTGCGTGCTCTCGGAGATTTTGCTGCGCCCGTTGAAAGTATTGCCTGTAAAGTGGCGCTACTGTATTTGCGTGAGAATAAAACCAACCTGGTCACGTGTCTTGCTTTCTTTCTTTCTTTATTTTATTTATTTGCCACTTTGCGACCAATGTGCCATGCTTTATTTATTTATTTAGACGCTGCACTTTGAAAGAGAAAAATGAAAGAAACAGACTGCTTTTCCAGCAACAGAGTTTCATTCGATTTTGGATCCCTTTCACTGGGGAACAAATGCTGCAAGTCCTCCACTTGCCGTAGCTTTCTCCGAGTGATCTTAATCTTCTTTTCCCGCTCAATGCCAGCAGGATCAGTAGTAGGTATGTGCTGGGCTGCAGCAGGTTTGGCATTCCCTTCTGCAGCATTCTGTTGCGATTTTGCATCGCCGTCAGCACTAGACTGCCGCACACCGACATCTGCCTTGACAGAAGCCCTTCCTATTGCCTGGCAGAGCTCGTCCACATCATCTGGTTCCCCCTTGTCATGCTGCTGCTTTCATTTCTCCTTCTGCTTCAGGTTCCTCTTTGCTGTCTTGGACAGCCCAGATTCACTCTCTGCTTTCTGGACTGTCTTGCCAGCAGGAGCTTCATCGGGGCTAAGACCTGGCAGAAGGTCTGGTTTGCTTTTGAAGAACTTTACATATTTGTTCTTGTACACCGGCACCTCCTCCTGTGGGACGTAGCCATACTTCAACTTCTGCGGCTTCCTCCAGGTCCCATCAGGACACTGCGTTGCGGCGATGTACTTCACTGAAATGTGACAATCCATCAAAAATGACTAAAATAAGTAACTACGACAAAACCCCATGTCACACAATTGAGGATGTGATTAGAGCTGGTCTCGCGTCACTTAGGAATTGAAATCAGCAAAGCCACAGTTTTAGGAAAGATTCCGTTTCAGAGTTAGAAACTACGCACGTGCTATCGCAAACCGTTCTCATCAGTCACATACGGGGCATTCGGCATCTTGGAATCCCATCCAGTTCATTCAATTTTTGATCCATTTCACTGGGAAACAAATGGAGGAAGTTTGCCAATAAGTCAGTAGGATTGAGATCTAGGTAGAGACGGACAGAAAGAAAGAGAGAGAGGGAGGGAGGCAGAGAAGTGGACACTCATGGTGAGGTTTACAAATACCTGATGGGGCCCGAATTCCGTTCGGCCGCGGATCGCGGAAGTTTCGACTTTTTAGCGTTCCACACGGAACGCGAAAATGCCGGAATTTCGCAAGTTACGCGAGCGTAACGGAATTTGCCGCCCACCCTTATTTTAAAGTACACTTTCAAATATGTTCGTTAAAAAGCCATAGACTCTTGATACACCACTCATTAAATATTCCTGTCCTTTCATAGTGTGGCAAACCAATGAAACTTGATGCTAGTAAGGAGTTAATCAAATTTTTTTCAAAATGTGCAATGGGTGCCTTTGTATGTCAAAGGTTACCTCCAGTGGGAGAGAGCCCGCATTTTGTCATGCCTTTTGTCCCCTCCTCATAGCAAAATTTACAACAAATATGCCAGTGCCAGAATTTTGCCATTAATTGTGTCCATATTTTATTGGTGACCCTGGCCATCATAGAAAATGGTAAAAGAAGTTGGACAATCACAGGTGTGCACCTAATGGTTCAATATATAGGTTTTGGAGAGTAGGGGGAAGAATAGATCTTTGAGAGACTCACTGAGGAAGGAAAGCAGAGTGAGACAGAAAGTTAGACATTTATTTTTGTCTAGAGAGCTTGCTCAGATACAAGGAGAACCAGCGAAGAACAGTCCATCTCAGTCCTATTTGTTCTACAATGGTTTTTAGGAGAGAAAAGTGGTTAAAAATGTCAAACGCTAAAAGGAAAATTAAAAGGCAGATACTAGGGGGTCGATTATGTTGGCGGGCTGATAGCCACTGCCCGTATGGCAGTGGCGATCCACCCGCCAATTACCACTGCCCACCTACCATTTCACCCCTGCCACATTACGATGGTGGGGGAGGGACCCTGGCGGACGGAAAGACCGTCTGCCGGTTTTCTGCCGATCGGACAGGCGACTGGGCGGAAAAGGGCTCACATATGGTGGCAGTGTCTGCAAGACACCGCCATCCATATTATGATGTGCAGCGGTGCAGGGCTTTCCATGGCGGAGACCCCGCCATGGAAAGCCAGGCGGAGATCACTGTCAGGGGCCCGCTGCGGGCCTCCAGGATATTTGAGGGGTGAGGGGTGCACATGGGAGGTACCTATGGTACCCCCTGCATTGCATGCACAAGGTGGCAGGCACCGCGTGTTGCCTGACACGTTGTGCATGCAAATGCACAACATGCCTTTTCTACATTGCGGTGGGTGCTGCTGACAGCACCGCCCACCGCAATGTAGAAAATGCGGGATGCACCCACTTGTGTGGCGGGCGCATCCTAATTTGAACCGCAGGACCGCTGCAGATATGGGGGGCGGCCCCTTTTGCTTTTAAAGTCCGCCCATCATCGTAATGGACCCCTAAATATTCTGGCACAAGATTTGCCAATCCTTTTCCTGATTTTGTACAAGTGAGGTCGTTGGGATTACAATGAGAGGAACATTTTAGTGTGCATTCAGAAATCTTTCTTGTTCTATTCTTCTTCCCTCCTCGTTAAGGTCAGATATGTATTCTGTCAACAACGGTGATCCGTTTATTGGATGGAAAGGAAATACCAGCAATGAAGGTTTGAATGTTGAGGAAGGAATTTCTCCAATGGGAGATTTTTTCTTACAAGAAATAGTACAAAAATCTTCATAGTGCAATTGCACTCATGTGAAACAGTTCCCATGTGGAAATGTAGGTAGTAACTCAGGGAGTAGATTTTATTAACCACGGTACTTCACTTAGACTGGGAGTTTAGTTGTAAAAGAAATGGAACTGAAACTTACTTAAATACTTTATATTCATCTTTAGATGCCGTATGTGAACTATCAACTGGCATCGGTGCATAGACTATCAACAATAGATTCAGAAATCTCATATATTGCATTTAACCTTCTTGGAATAAGTTGATGAGGGTGAAACCACAGCCAAACTCCCTGCATGGGCTTAATATCCCTTTAACAAATAGCATTTCATTCGAATCGACCTATACGCAAATTTCTGTAATGAGACAAATGGACATTAACTAGCATTACCTCTCTTGCATTACCTCTCTCTTCTGTCGCTCACTCTCTCTCTCTCCCTCTCTCTTTTGTCGCTCACTCTCTCTCTCTCTCTCTCTCTCTTTTCTGTCGCTCACTCTCGCATTCTCTCTCTCTTTCTCTCTCTCTCACACACACACACACACAATCACATATCACACCACACACACATACAAACACAAACCACACACACAATTTAATTTCACTTCTCTTTCACACTCTTGCACACTCTCCATCTCTATTGTTTCTTCTTCTTCTTTATGATAGTCTTTTCCTTCATCTTTCCCTTGCTCTCCATCTCCCTCTGACTCCCTCCTTCTCCCACTTCCTCTCCCTCTCTTCCTCTCTCTCACTCTCCGTGTGACATTTCAGGGCCGATTCCAATCCTGGAAAAAGGCTGCACGAACCGTTGTACGGAGCGTTTTCTCCGTACGACTCGTACCCGGTAAACTGTCCGTACAACCTAGGAAGTACGATTCGTACAGAAAGCCTATTTCCGTACGAATCGTACAAAAGACCGTACGGATAAAAAAAACCTACGATTCTGATCCGGAACAGCCTGTACGCGAAGTCCGTACGTATGTAAGCAGCGTTTTACGGCCCAGCAAGTACGATTCGTCCCTACGTCACTCCGTACGGCTCTTTTTTACGGGAGCCAATAACAGCCGTAAAAGCTGAGTCCCCAGGGGTACGAGTCGTACAGGCATACACCCCCATGCGTTGCATATGTACGCACCGTACCCCCCACACGTCTGTACGCACCATACCCCCGTGTGTACGTATGCACTGTACCCCCCACGTATGTACGCACCGTACCCCCGTGCGTATGTATGCACCGTACCCCCCGCGCGTATGTACGCACTGTACCCCCATGCGTATGTACGCACCATACCCCCGCGCGTATGTACGCACCGTACCCCCATGCGTGTGTACGCACCGTACCCCCAGCACGTACGCAGGGGGTACGGTGCATACATACGTGCGGGGGGTACGGTGCGTACATACGCGCTGGGGGTACGGTGCGTACATACGCGTGGTGGGTACGGTGCGTACATACGTGCGGGGGGTACGGTGCGTACATACGCTCGGGGGGTACGGTGCGTACATACGCGCAGGGGTACGGTGCGTACATATGCGCTGGGGGTATGGTGCGTACATACGCATGGGAGGTATGGTGCGTACATACGCGTGGGGGTACGGTGCGTACATACGCACGGGGGTACGGTGCGTACATACGCACGGGGGGTACGGTGCATACATACGCACGGGGGGTACGGTGTGTAGATACGTGCGGGGGCCTGTACGACTCGCACCCTGGGAACAACTTTTTCCGGGCTACGAGTCATATAAACTTCGCTTCGTAGCGGGTAAAGTCATTCCCTGTGTACAGGACGTTTTCCGTACGAATCGTAAATCGGAAAGGCGGTCCGGATCGTACATGTACGCTCGGACTGTATTTTTACGATTCGTACAGAAAAGTGTCTGGGTACGTCTCGTACAACTTTTCCCGATACGATTCGTATGGATCGGGCCGATCCGTATGTACTTTTTCCTGTACGAATCATACTTCACGGGTCAGACGTGACTTGTACGATTCGTAACGAAAAAAATACGGATATGAGTCATACGGAAAAAAAAATACAGGATCGGAATCGGACCCCTCATGTCACTCTCCCATCCCCTCACTCTCATTTTCTGTCTCCCTTTCCTACTCCGTATACTTATCCCTCTTCCTCCCCCTTTCTGTCCCATTCTCCCCTCCCCTTCTTTCTCTCCCTCTGCCTCTACCTCTCTCTCTCTCCCTCTACCTCTACCTCCCGCTGTACCTCTCCCTCGCCCTCTTTCTCTCCCTCTCCTTCTCCTTCCCTCTATCTCTTTCACTCCCTCTTCTCTTCCTCTTCTGCTCCCTCTTGCTCCCCCTCTTGCTCCCCTCTCCATCTCCATCTCCCTTTTCCTTTCTCTCTCTCTCTCTGTTCCTTTCCCTCTCCTTTTCCTTCTCCCTCTCCCTTCTCCTTCTCCTCTCCATCTCCCTCTCCTCCTCTACTTCTCCCTCACCCTCACCCTCTCCATCTCTATCATCCTCTATCTCCCCCTCCCTTTTCTTCTCCAGCTAACTAACTCCCAGACCATGATTTTCCTTAAACACCACCATACCAACCACAACAAAAATAAAAAGCATTCGCAATGCAATAGGTCTCGCATAAATGCGGGTCTGAGCTCTTGGTATTGTAAATGACATTGCCTTTTATTTATGTTTTGGTTTTTAAAACATAAATAAAAGCCATGGTCATTTACAATGCCAAAAGTCAAACTTGCGTAAATGCGACACGTATTGCATTGCAAATGCTTGTTGTTACTGAAAAGCCCTTTCCACAGCGCATACTGGCTCCTTTAACTTTACACACAAAAATAAAAATAGGAACGTTAATCTTCCTGCCCAGCTTGAGTTTGAGCCCGGAAAGAACATACCTGAATTTAGAGGAGTGGGAGGAGGAGGAAGAGCTTGGGAGGGCTGGTGTTGAAAAAAACTCGGACCCCGTGGGAGAAAAGTCACAGAATTGAGCTGTTGCTGGTTTAGGGACTGATAGGAGGAAGAATTTATCTCAGTGCTCGGTGGGGGTTGTGAGTGTGGTAACAGTTTTTTTCTGTGCGAATTGCCTGTGAAAAGTGGTTAAGTAAATTGCAAAAGCAATTTCTCTATCAAGAGGCCGCAGTTTTCCTGGACCTTAAGATTAATTACTTACTACCACATTCCGGGTTAAAAATGATGCCACTTTCAACCATTTCTTGCCTGACGTGCACATTGATATGTGGGACCCATGTGCGTGAGTTATAAAAGTTAAAATTGACTTCAAAGGCTCTTTTTCTTGCATTTCTGTATGACTGCGCACATTTAATATTTTCCAAAAATACGAATGTTGCCAGTTGACCACTGCAGATGACAAACCACATGCACCATGTCACATGCATCACAAATAACTGCCTTTAACTTTACATGTGTGTTTGAATGTTAACTCAGAAGGAGGCAGGTGCTTGCTGCAGTCTTGAGTTGGTAGTAAGTACATACATGCCAACAGACCCGGTTCTGGCGGTGCTCATGTTTTTTTAAGCAGAGAATTACTTTATTTCAGCTGTTTCCCGCCTGAAATTGCATCTGCTTCAATATAGGTCAGCGGGGAACTATTGTACCCTGATTTATTTTTCAAAATCTCTCTTTTTCCGGTACGCAGTCTAAATATCGAGTTTTAAATATCAACCTACAGTACTATCGAGTTTTAAATATCGTAGGGATAGAATATCGAAATCAAGAATATCAACAACCAGAATATCGACTTGGAGGTAAGAAATATCATTTTTGTTAATATCGAAGTTAGTAATATCGATAGCAAAAATATCGATGTTACTAATATCGATATTTATATTAGTGTTATGTGTTTTATTATGTATTTTATATGTATTTGTTATATATTTTTTGTTAAGTATTTTACTGTTTTTTAAATATATATATATATAAAATTTTTAGAAGTTAGTAATGTTTTATTAAGTAAATGATGTGTTTTATTACCGCAGCGTGTTGTGGGTTTATAGAGGAATAGGGTGGAAAGTAATTAAATTATTGTAAATTAACTAATCATTTTTAGGAATTACTAATTATTTTTAATTAAATTTTGCGTTTTAGTTCTGTAGCGGGTTGTGGGTTTATATGGGAATAGGGTGGGAAGTAATTTAATTGTAATTAAGTAATAATATATTTTTATTTATTGTTATTGATAATTAATTTATTGTTAAATAATTATTAATTGGTAATTCATTTTTATTAATTGGTATTCAATTTTTATTAATTGATTAATTGGTAATTATATTAAGTGTATTAATTTATTATTGGAGCGTGTTGTGAGTTTATAGGGGAATAGGGTGGGAAGTAAATATTAATTTTATTGTTGGGTATTAATAATTAATTTATTGGTAATTAATTAATAATTTTTAATACATTTTTAAGAATGATTATTTTTTGGTATTGGAAAATATTTTATTGTTTATTAATTGATAATTAAGTTGTATTGATTATTATTTATTGGCATTTATAATTCATTTATTGTTAATTGATTATTAATTGGTATTTGCTGTTTAATATTTATTCTTTATTGGTATTTATCATTAATTTATTAATTAATTATTAATTGGTAATTATTTTTTAATAATTATTTATTGGTATTGATAGTTCATTTATTGTTATTTAATAACCCCTACGCTATCCAACACTTTCCCTACTGTTGCACTCACTAGAGTGGGAATAGTAATTTTTACCCCTAAGCTATCCAACTCTTTCCCTACTGTTGCACTCTCTGATGTGGGAATTGTAATTTTTACCCCTACGCTATCTAACACTTTCCCTACTGTTGCACTCACTGGGGTGGGAATAGTAACTTTTACCACTACGCTATCCAACACTTTCCCTATTGTTTCACTCTCTGGAGTGGGAATAGTATTTATTTACCCCTACGCTATCCCACACTTTCCCGAATGTTGCACTCACTGGAGTGGAAATAGTAATTATTACCCCTACGCTATCCAACACTTTCCCTACTGTTGCACTCACTGGAGTGGAAATAGTAGTTTTTACCCGTACCCTATCCAACAGTTTCCCTACTGTTGCACTCTCTGGAGTGGGAATTGTAATTTTTACCTCTACGCTATCCCACACTTTCCCTACTATTGCACTCATTGGAGTGGGAATAGTAATTTTTACCCCTACACTATCCAACACTTTCCCTACTGTTGCACTCTCTGGAGTGGGAATAGTAATTTTTACCCCTACGCTATCCCACACTTTCCCTACTGTTGCACTCATTAGAGTGGGCATAGTAATTTTAACCCCTATGCTATCCAACATTTACCCTACTGTTGCACTGTTTAGAGTTGGAATAGTAATTTTAGTGCCTCCACTATCTAATATTATTTTAGCTAATGTAGTATACAATTAGTTTGAAAAAGATTAAAAAATATATATTGTGTAATTTGTTACATATATTTATTTAATTTATATTATTGGTTTATGTGTATAGTTGTATTTATAATTTATAATATTTTTAAAATAATTTATGTTATTAAAATAATTATTAAAACATATTAATAAGTATGTGTATATAATATATATTATTTGCTTTATTTTGCATTATTTTTTTACCTAAAAAAAACCTATATTTTTAAAAGCGAAATTTTTAACGATATTTTTTTCAATATTTTTGTACTTACCATACTTACCATAATATAGATAGGATGTCGATATTCTTGACTTCGATATTCTTGCTGCGATATTGTTGTAGGCCGATATTCTGACCTTCGACATTCTGTCAGTGATCCCTTTTTCCACCATCAAGTTGTTGACGTGTATGGTAGCATGAGGCATAAAGTGTTGGTTGTTAATATAAATACATGCAAAAAAGAAAATTATTTTTTCGTATTAACAATGCTGAAACGTAAAATATGCAGAACCGCATGCACTCGTCCTGGAGAGGAAGCAGATTTCTTGGCCCACAGGTTTGTAAGGTACTTTCATTGTGTAGTATGTTTTAATTAATTGTGTACTAGGTAATGGCGGTAATTATCCATAACACAAGGTGGCACGAAAATGTACTGTTTTACACAATGTTCCAGAATTGTGTATGAGTTTTGTCACGCTTTCACTTCTTCTCAACTACCTCCCCCACACCCCATGCGGCGTTTCAAAGGAGGTGGGTTCTACAAACTTTGCGGAATTGACCTTCAGAGATCCGCGCCCGGAAAGTATAACACGTCACTTAAAGTCCCTATCAGAATGTGGAATTAACGTAGATGACTTGAACGCACTGAATATTCTGCAGCAGCGCCATCTACTGGCAAAGTCTCACCAGCCGCAAGTTACTTATACGGCCATCATTAGGAACTGTGTTAATTTCACAGAAATAATAGCGTAAATCTTAATTGTAACTGATTCGGGGTGCGGAATTGGACTGATGATTCTGGCTGCAAGGGATGAAGCAAGGAGCATTGCACATTAAGGGTGTGAGACTCGTAATAGCCGGACTGGAATAAAAACATTAGGCATGTGGCGACCCGTGTCCCGGCTGCCGTTCCATCATCCCCTCATGTGGGCAAGGGCTGAGACATCGATGCCTTATAGCCTTGCAGCATCGGGCCGGGTAGAGAGCGGTGGAGCAAGGCGTCGGGTGAGGGCAGGAAGCTGGCAGATGTGCCCGTGGTAGCAGGGTGCAAACTTTGGAAGCAGCAAAGAAAACAAGTAGTCCCTAAATGAATAGATAACAGCAAGCAGCTGAACTAAACTGTAGTTGGTAAGTGCTGCTTCCTGCAAAATGGAGGCGAAACGGAAGTGACGTATTGGATCAAAAGCCAACCATAAGCCAGATAAGAAGACCAATGCCAGAATCAACTAATGGAAAGCGACAGGAGAAATTACCCTCCATATTTGTGGTTACTATAGGTCTTGCGACAGCGCATGCGCTGTCTAGGCGCGAGCTATAAAGGGAACTCAGATTAAGGCAGCATTTTGGTACCATACTAATGCTTAAATGCGGATAACATCACATAATATATTATATATCATAACAAGCCCAGCAAGGCTAGGTAGCCTTGATCCTGTATTTGCTATATCTATATGGCAGTACACTCAAGGGGCGACATGCTGTCAGGGGCCTGGACTCCTTCTATCTGAATCTCAGCAGGGCAAAATAATAATTCAAAAGTGCACAATATAGAATATGGATGCAACACAGCTCTGATATGCCTTAGATGGCTATAATGGAGAGCCAACAGCTACCAATACTAGCATCATCTCTTGCAAAACACATCAGACTCTCTTCCTGGCACCGTCATGCACACTAGAAGGCTTAGTGCTATCAAGTTGCTAACTGTGGGCCAGCTAACCATACATCCATTCACTAATACGTAGACTTGCTTACATGTAGAATGGCTTCAAGGCCACAAAATAAGGGAAGATGCATCAAAACATAATATGCCTCTGAAGCCAAGCATTGGATAACAGTACACTCCAGTGGTAGGAAATAAATGGAAATGTCCTTTTGCATGCACATAAATTCACATAATTCTCTACAACAGTGTTTCTTAACATTTTGACCTCTGTGGATCCCCACTTAATCACAACTGGACTCCAGGGG
Organism: Triturus cristatus; assembly: GCF_964204655.1. Taxonomy (NCBI): domain Eukaryota; kingdom Metazoa; phylum Chordata; class Amphibia; order Caudata; family Salamandridae; genus Triturus; species Triturus cristatus. Next base: position 674,079,793 of record NC_140590.1, read on the forward strand.
GTCCTACTGAATCAGTATTGGAATCCAGGGACCCCCAGAAGCTCATTGCAGGAAGCTGGGGAACTCGCCTTAAGCAATTTCAATGATTTGAACCTCAAAACATTACACAAAAATACAGAAATAAACATTAATCAAACAGAAATACACATGTTGAAGTACTTATTGATTTCACAAACAAATATAACAAAATAAATATATTAATTTTAGTGGGGATGTTGGGCTTTTTGAAGCTAACCTGAGGCCACCAGTAGTCTATACTGTATTCTGTGTGATACCCTTCTATTCTTCTAATCTTCAAATTAATCAATCAGAGGACAACAATGTTTTTTAGCCTCCAGTGTCAGATTCCTTCCTTCATATTTATGGAGCGTTTTAAACTTTTATATTTGAATTCTTTATTTATTAATCAGTTAATATTATTTTATTTTTTATGCCATCACAACTAACCCTGGGCGCGACACTACGCTTCGCCCACGTAGTGTACGTAGCGCTGCCTGCTTCGCAGTTTTCGAAGTAGGCGAAGCAGGCAGCGCCTACGCACACGCGAGGGCGAAGCGTAGCTGCCTGCCGCCCACCACCCGCCTCCCGCCCGCCCTACTTTTAAAAGCTAAAATAAATTTGTAATAAAGCAAATTAAAGGCACTTACCTGACGCGCGGCGTCTCCCGGGGCTCCCTCTTCCTGGTTTTCAATTTTCCTGACAAATGCGCATGCGCGGACGCCCGCGCATGCGCATTTCTCGCAAGAAATGCGCATGTGCGGGCGTCCGCGCATGCGCATTTGTCAGGAAAATTGAAAACCAGGAAGAGGGAGCCCCGGGAGACGCCGCGCGTCAGGTAAGTGCCTTTAATTTGCTTTATTACAAATTAATTTTATCTTTTAAAAGTAGGGTGGGTGGGTGGCGGGTGGCGCGTAGTGGGGCTACGCGAAGCGCGTAGTGTGCGTAGATTCGGGCACACTACATGCTGCTTCACGTAGCCCCACTACGCCCACTACGCCCACCCTTAATCACAACCCCCAGAGTAGGCGTTGGATATTCCCCCAGGGTCCATGGACATAGGTTAAGAACCACTGCTCTACACAGATCCATAACCAAATCTTCCTGGCTCTTATCCAATACATTCCATCCCTAAGCAATTCTTTAGAATACTCCAACCTAACTGGCCACCACTGACTATGACTCACATCTAAATAATAGAAAACACAACTAAATGCAAATCAGCAGACCACTTTGACTACTTTCATTGAAAATCCTAAAACTGGTCAGTGGGAGTCCCAGGTTAAAAAAACACTTCAGGATCATACCAATTCCAGTAAGGTAGTACCAATTCCTGGCATGCACTATATACTTAGGGACCGATTCCGATCCGGTCGGAAAGCACTCCGACCGAGTTGGATCCGGAGTGTTTTCCGACCGAGCCTGACCCCTACAGTCCGGCCGAGCAAGTACGATGCGCATGTATGCTGTCGGACTCGGTTCGGTCGGACTCCCATAGAAGTCAATGGGAGCCAGTTGTACGATGTGTAAATGCACTCCAATTGACTGAATGGGTATGTCTCGAACAAGTGCGCCCCCTACAGTGGGTACGCGTCGGTGCCGTCTGTGCCGTACATGCCTGAGTGGGGGAGACCCATGTGTGTTGTACAGCTGCGGTGTCGGGGGGTCCTACACGGACCCCCGAAGACCGACTCAAGGAGCTTTTGTGAGCCGGACACTCCGGCTCGCACACGCTGTCCGACGCATGCATCGTACTGGCTCACTCGTGAATCGCATCCATTGCACGCCATGGTTAGCTTACGACCGGGACGTACGGAGCGGTTTGGACCCGGAAACGACTAGGGGGCCGATTCCGATCCTGGAAAAACCGGGTACGAACCGTCGGTCGGAGCGTTTTCTCCGTCCGACTCGTACCCGGTAAAAACACCATACAAACTTGCATGTACGATTCGTACGGAAACACCATTTCCGTACGAGTCAAAAAAACACCGAAAGACTGCAAAATACATACGAATGTGATCCGGGACACCGCGGACGTGACGTCCGGACGGAGTTAGGCATGTTTTTACGTCCCAGCAAGTACGATTCGTACCGACAGCAGTCCGGACGGCAATATTTTGACAGCACCCAAAAAGTGCCGGAAAAGCAAAGTACGCCGCGATGCGAGCGGAATAGGGGGCCCGGTACGTGCCGTCCCCAGCCCCCGTATGTACACGCCGTCCCCCCCAGCCCCCCGTATGCACGCGCCGTCCCCCTCCAGTCCCCCGTATGCACGGCGCGTACCCCCACCTGTGTATGTACGGCGCGTACCCCCAGCCACCCGTAGGTACGGTGCGGACCCCCACCCGTGTATGTACGGCGCGTACCCCCAGCCCCCCGTAGGTACAGTGCGAACCCCCACCCGTGTATGTACGGTGCGGACCCCCACCCGTGTATGTACGGCGTGTACCCCCATCCCCGTAGGTACGGTGCGGACCCCCAGCGCGTAGCCCCCATGCCCCTTCTCCATCCTTTTTGCCCACCATGTTCCATAGACTTGCCCCTCCTATCTACTCTGAGTGTTCTGTTGAGCTGCCACTCCCCTCCCACCTGCCCATCATTGTCAGATGACTGTACCCTGTCCCTGCCACCTCCAGCCTGCCTGTCCATGTTCCATGCCCCTATCCCCTTCCTCCTGTTCTCCATGATCCATTTTACTGCCACACCCTTCTGCCCTCCCTTGTTGTTGTGCTGCAACTGTTCCTCCTGCCTGCCCCGTGTGGTCTGTTGTGAGGCCCCTTCCCCTGCACTCTCTTGTCTGTGCCCAGCTCGTACCCCTCCCTTCTATAATCCATGGTCCTTTGTCCATGCCCCTGCCCCCTCCTTCTTGCCCATCAATCATGTCCATTGTGCTGCCACTAACCCTCCCGCTTGCCATGCATGGTCTTCTGTGATGTCACAGCCCCTCCCACCTTCCATGTGTGGTCAGATAGCTGCCCCTCACCCCCTCCCACCGTCCCTCCATGGTCTGTGTGTATGCCATTATAGTCTCACTGTTGCTCTCCATAGTGTGGCTTGCTTCTAGTGCCCATCCTGCCTGACCTCCATGGTCAGTTTGCTGCTCCTGCCCTACCCATTTGCCCCCTGCCCTCTGTTTTCCATGTGCAGACCCCTATTCCTCCCTCCTGGCTTGTCTGTTCCATTGTAATGCCCTTGATCCCTCCCTCCTGCCCTTTATGGTCCGTTATGCTGCAGCTTTCTCTCCTGCCTGTCCATTATGGTAAGCTAGCAGCCATTGCCTCGTTCCCCTCTGTTCTCTGTTGTCCATGCACATGGTCCTGTCCCCTCCATATTGCTTTCTATGGATTGTTGTGCTGCACTCCCATCCCACATGCCCTGTGTGGTGTATTGTGCTGCTGCAAACCCTGATGCCTGCCCTGTAAGGTCAGTTTGGAGCACTTCTCCATGTCCCTCATGTCTTCTGTTATCTGTGTCCATGTCCCTACCCCAATTCCTCCTGCCTTCCATGATCCAATGTACCATACTTGCTAACATTTTGAACTTGGTAAGAGGGAGATTTTGAAAAATAAACTGGGGTATTGATTTTCCTCATTGACTTACATTGAAAAAGAGGAGATTGTTGACAGGAGACAGATCAAATAAAGCCCATTTGGGCTCAAAAACATTTGGCATTTCCTGGCTGAATCGGGTCTGTTGGCATGGATGGTTGTACTACCACTGCCTCTTCCTTCTGCCCACAATGGTCTATTATATTGCCACAGCCTCTCTTGCCTGTCCTGTATTGTTGGTGTGTTGCCCCTGCCCCCCTTTACACTGCCCTCCATAGTCTGTTGTGCTGCCACTGCCCTTCCTGCCTGCCCAGTGTGGTCAAATTTTTGTCTCTGCACCCTCCTACTTGCCTTCAATTTTCTGAGTCCGTGCCCCTGGCCTCTGCCTCTCAACAGTATCCTAATGAACAACTAGATTGCTAACATTCTATATTTATTTCAAAAGTGTGGCACGCCTGACGTCATCTTGATGTAAACAAAACTGTAATACCTAGAGCATTTCCTTTAGAAATTACATAGATGAGAGTGTCTTATGTGCATCGAAATTATGATTTGTGCTCTAAAAAACTAAAATGAGGACATATTTTCTGAGTTTTCAAATAGCGACTAAGCACTTTTAAACTATTTGTTATCTTTATGTTTTTTCATCCAGTTGACCACTTGATTAAATGTTGCACTTAGGGGAGAGGACGTGGTGTTACTTCCAGAGCTGCAGACTTTGCAACTGGGGAACCAGGTTGGAGTTTCTGCTTCAGCTCAACATTCTGTGATTCTGGTCAAATCACTTAATCTCCGCATGTCTACAACCAAAATGAATTTGTCTTTTTGTGATGTAACCAATGCTCATGTGAAGCACTCTGCACTATATAAAACTGCAAAAACACAAAAAAATAAAAGGTGTTTTGCACACTTCTTTCATTGGGCTACACATGGGCTACAGCTGGGTGATAGTTGTGCTACATTTGAGCTCTTTTGTCTCTGGTGGCCATCTTAGGAGATTTATTTTTTATGATGTTTCCTAATTTCCTCATTTTCTGCAGTCTCCTCAGTAGGAAATGCTTTCAGTTTTTTTATGAAATATAAGAGGATTTGAGAAGTCACTCAAAATGCGCCCTAATTTTTCTTTCTTCAGCACTAATCATAATTTCTATGGCAAAATGAACCCCCTCATTTTGTTCTTTTTTAAATTAAATGTTTTAAGTGTTACCAGTTTATCCAATCAAGATGGCTTCAGGTGTGCCATGCTTTTGTCAAAAGTAAGACTGTTAGCACTCTAGTTGTTCTTTAGAACACTCTGGGACATTCTGTCATTGGGCTAAACGTGCGCTATATCTGGATGATATTTGTGCCACATTTGGGCTCTTTTGTCTCTGGTGGCCATCCTGGGAGACCTATTTGTTATGAAGTTTCCTAATTTCCTCATTTACTACAGTCTCCACAGTAGGAAAATACTTTGAGTTTTTTATTTTGATTCCATCAAGAATGCATTCAAATGTGTCACACGTTTGCCATAAATTCAGAATGTTAGCACTCTTGTTGCTCATTAGATCACTTTAGTAAAGCTACTGCTCACCAGGGAAGTCTGCTGCTGGTATTGAAAGTGCATGTTTCAGTCTGCATGTCAGACTTTTTTAATGAAATAGAAGAGGATTTAAGAAATCACTCAAAATGTTCCCTAATGTTTCTTTCTGCAGCACTAATCATAATTTCAATGGCAAAATTAACCCCCTCATATTGTTCCTTTTTAAATTAAATGTTTTAGGAGTTACCACTTTATTCCAATCAAGATGGCTTCAGGTGTGCAATACGTTTGTCATAAGTAGGACTGTTAGCACTCTAGTTGTTCATTCGAACACTCTGGAAAGCTGCAGTAGACCACAAAGGAATCAACTGACAGTCTCTGCCCTTGTTGAATGTACATGTTTTACTGAGAATGTCCAACTTCATTCTCGCATGACTGAGAAAGAAAATGTGAATTTACAGAAAATACGCTCTAATTTTAGCTTCTGGATCACCTTCCAAACCTCTGTGGGAAATGTATGAGAAAACAGTTTTCTCTCAAACATGATTCATGATATCCTAGCAGAAGGCTTTTTCACAGGGAAAAATCGCCTTAGAACACACCACAATTCCTAAAATTAATATGGTACCATCAACAAATGATTTATAATGTAACTAAAGTCTTATCACCCTTTACATGTTTTTCATTTGGTGACCCTCAAAACCTTCCATTCACTGCAATGCTTTTTTAACGAGGTGCTATCATGTATATTGGTCCCAAGATGGCTGCCAACACTTCTTGGATGAAGTGCTGACAGCCTAACAGATCTCACGATGAGATGTGTGGTTGGGCTCCACCCAGATATATAAATTTATTTTTCCTTTAATATTTAAAAAACTAAACCATATAACAAAAAGGTCACTTTCAGAACAAAGAGCTACCTTTCTGCCAAATTTGGTGTAATTCCTTTCAGCAGTTCGGGCTGTAGCTTTGTTTAAAGTTTCCTATGGAAATTTACATGGGGAAAACGTGTTTTGGGACCCCCCTTTTTTCTCGGCCCCAGCTTGACGAATCGCCCCGAAACTTTCAAGACAGGAGCTGAGGGGAGCGCCTCACTAATTTTGAAAATTTTGCGAAGATTCATTCAACGACGCCAAAGATTTTGGGAATACAAAAAACTTTTTCAACAGAAACAAAGTCTAACTACCTACTGGCGTCCACCAGTAGGTAATATATGTATATATATTTATATATGTGTGTGTGTACCAATAACATAAAATCTAATAAAAAAAAGACATTCTATTATAAATTAAAACAATAAACTATTTAAAAATCTTCAAACTTAATTTTCCCACTCCAGTGAGTGCAACAGTAGGGAAAGGGTTGGATAGCGGAGGGGTAAAAATTTCTATTCCCACTCCAGTAAGTGCAGCAGTAAGGAAAGTGTTGGCTAGCGGAGAGGTAGACATTACTATTCCAACTCCAGTGTGTGCAACAGTAAGGAAAGTGTTGTATAGCCGAGGGGTAAAAATTACTATTCCCACTCCAGTAAGTGCAACAGTAGGGAAAGTGTTGGATACCGGAGGGGTGGAAATCACTATTTCCACTCCAGTGAGTGCAACAGTAGGGAAGTGTTGGATAGCGGAGGGGTAAAAATTACTATTCCCACTCCAGTGAGTGCAACAGTGGGGAAAGTGTTGGATAGCGGAGGGGTGAAAATTACTATTCCCACTCCAGTGAGTGTAACAGTAGGGAAAATGTTGGATAGCGAAGGGGTAGAAATCACGATTCCTACACCAGTGAGTGCATGGAAAGTCTGTCCACCACGGTTCCAAACCGGTGGACTCACCCCGCATCTACAATATGGTGGCGGTGACTTGCATAGCCATATTATGATGCTGCATCCCCGCCCGCCTGTGCATGGCAGTTCAACCGCCATTCACAGGCTGGCGGGGATGTACCCGTTGCTGCCCCCCCTTGTGCCGGGGCACTTCAGTTTTGCTCTGGGGGGCACCTATGGTACCCCCAACATTTCCCTGCACCAGGTGACAGGCACCGCGTGGTGCCTGCCACATAGTGCATGGAAATGCAAACAGTGCATTTCGAACATTGCGGTGGGTGCTGCACCCAGCAGCCCCCGCCGCAATGTTAGAGATACACAATGCGACCACCACAGTGGCAGTTGTATCGTAATGTCATGTGTGGGACTGCCACCTTACAGGCGGCCAGTCCCCAGGCCTGCAACCATGGTGGACGGATTGAAATCTGTCCACCATCGTAATGAGCCCCTAAGTTCTTTAACTGCAACATTATCTTCCAAGATTTCTGTACTTAGACGCAAACTGCGAGAACCTCTAATATTCGTGAAATTAAGGATGGTGAAAGAGACTGCTTTGTGGTCAGAAACAACTATTGGATGAATCATAACATTTATAGTATGTTTTACAAGAGAGGCGTCAACCAAAAGATAATCAATACGAGAGAAACATAGAATGTGGAGAGGAGAAAAATGTGAAATCGCTACCCATAGTATTGTGTAATCTCCACGCATCCACAAGATGTTGACACAAGCACATATTAAGCATATGTTTGTGTGCCCTAGTAGGTTGGAAGTTATCTAACCAAAATAGGATCAAGGGGGAGATTAAAATCATCTCCAACAATTGTTCTTCAATTTTGTGGAATGTCAGTGAGTTTTTTATTTATTGCTCGCCAGAAAAGTGGATCATCTATGTTTCGAGCAGATAAATTCATAATATATAGATCATCTGAACCATTAGTCAGACGAGTAAGTAACCATCTACCATTGATATCATGTTCAGTTGTAACTATAGACAAACAAGAACTTTTAGAAATAAGGGTAATAACCCCATTCTTCTTCCCAGATGCTTCAGACCATGTAACATTGACTATCCAATCTTTCCTCATAAGAGCCTCTTTAAAAACTATCTTAGTCTCTTGAAGTAGGACCACATTACCAGATAATCTCTTACAATAGTCTAAAATCTTGGCCCTCTTAACAGGGTGGTTCAAACCCCTAACATTAAGGGATACTACATGTAAGCCAGTCATAGATATAGAAGGAACATTAAGAGTGAATGCTTGTGATAAGAATACAAGGGGAGTCAAGATATAATTAAAAACCAAAGGAAATGAAGCATCTATACCAAAATGAAATGAAGCAGATGTCCCAAAAGTAAGGCGGAGAAAGAGGAAAGGAATGAAGAATAGGAATAAGAAGAGAAAGAACAGATGTACTCCAAGAGAAAACGGAGCAACATCAAAGTTCAACCCCACTAGGGGTTGTCTGTAAGAGACAAATTGCATGGGGGAGAACATGGAGGAGCAACAGCAGAGGCATCGGCGTCTGGTGTAGACAGCTCAGAGATAAACAAGCCACAGAGCTGCAAAACTAGTATTGTTTTCTCAGATGTATTACTATATTACCTATCTCTCGCTAGTAACAATAGATAATATAAGACTGAATAAATATAATATAATTGTATGTTTGAAAAAAGATAGCATTTCACGAGCAAATAGAACAAGACTGTAATAGCTGATAAATACCAGCTTAATCTAATTTCAAACCTATCTATATAAAATTCATATGAATAAGATCTGAAGAGGGTACGCACAATATATAGAATAAATATCCAACTGTAATTGTGGAATACAAATATCATGAAAAATATCATACAATTAGAGCAAGTGTTAGATCAGAATTAAATGTAAATAGAGTGTCTATTATTATAAGATGTCATTTCATCATCAAACCATCATAACTATAACAGTATATAACTTCAGGTGAGACATACTTAAAAAGCTGAATCGAAAAATGTGCAAATAAATTCCAAATCAATACATATAATAATATAAAACCATATCATTTATCATTCCATTGGTGATCAATGATGTCCTTGAATAGTATATTGCATGTAAATAAATTAACACAAAGAAGAAAGCACCGTAAAAAGATAAGAAATAGAATAAAAAGTAGAATAAAAAGACGAACAAAAAATAGAGTAAAGGGTAGAGTAGAGAATAGAATACTTACCTATGTCGAAGGGATTAGAGAAAGAAAAAATAAAGATGAGTCAAAGAATAAATACAGACATGCAATCATTCAGAATCTACAGGGATGTAATCTCCAATAGAGCTAAATACAGTACAGAGAATTGCATAGTCCTCTATCTATAAGTAAATCAAGGAAAACAATAATAGCACATAAATATCAACCTAAGCTTACTACAAACCCATCTATAAAATTCATTCAAATAAGATCTAAAGAGGTACGCATAATATATAGCATAAATGTCCAACTGTAAAGTTGTGAAGTAGAGATATCATGAAGAATACCATACAGTTAGAACAAATATTAGAAAAGAATTAAATATAAATTGAATGTCTATCATAAGATGTCATTCCATATTTGAAATACCAGGTCAATAAATACAAATCATTAAGGGCGAGAAGTACCATGAAGAGAATCTGAGTCCATCTGAGATTCAAATTGATCATCCAAGAATGTCGAAAGATCTGAAGGTTCATAAACACTCTGTGGAGGACCTTTGAAAGTGATCCGGAATCTAGAAAGACCAGAAAAGAGAATGGAATATTCATATGAGTGAGTCTCTTTTATAGATTCATGAAGCCTTTGCGACGGATCACTGTGTCTTCTACAATCTTATTCTCGTTTCCGCATTAGAAACACGTAGTGAAAGATTTCTAAGGTCATTACGATTTGGAGCCACTTCCACCTGAAGCAAGTCAGTATTCGTTTTGGTACTTTGTGCAATATCGTGGACAGTATTGTGCTTGAGTGATATCGCTTCCATATTCGAGGCACACTCAAGACTACCCTTAGCTGGTGATTTTGGAGTAGGTGAGGTCTGTCAGGAGCGTTTCAGATTCCCCATAGAGTCTCTGTCTTTGGTATTAACACCCATGCCTTCCGCTATTGGATAAGTTTGTAGCAACCAGATAGCGTTAATATGGTTAGAAAGAACAGGTACGGTGATGTATGTCTATAAAGGTCAGGGTAAAGAATATACCTACTGTGCGTAGAAAGTTTACACTGTAACACACACGTGAAAAGAAGTGCAGGTCTTGTAGAAGAAAGCAGAGATACTAGTATTGGACTTCAGGGAGGCAAGCCAACTGAAGAAGAATGTGGCAAAAATAAATCAAGCGCTGACTTACAACTCGCTACTGAAATCAGAGTCTGTCAGCGGGCGATACGCACACAATAAAGGTCATGACAACAGCAGTCAATTCATAGCGATAAAATATCTGTAATAACAGACAGCCTTGGAGAGCAACGCCACAGTTAAAATACCCTTTAGTGGTAGAGAGTGTTGAAGAATATGCCAACAAAATTATTGAAGCTTGTGACTATGAATAAAATCAAACGTAGGAGATCCTGTCAGCGGCTGCCATTTTGCATATTCCAATGATGTCAGAAGTAAATACGCCCTTCACTGAAGGTGGGAAAACCAGGACCAGTGGTGCAATATTGGCAAAAATGTGCACACAGTACCTCATGTTCAGCATTAGGAATAAGCGACCGGTATGTGTAGATAGACAGACTCCAACTTCTGCACGTCAAACCGGGACTGCCGTGTCGGATCTCGTCGCAGCCGAAAATGCCTCACAAGAAACAGCACCCAAAAAGGCAGTGCAGACACTTTTAAGCTGTCTCCCAAACTCACTGGTCGTTCTGCCACTGTCCAGTGACTAAGGGTGTTCGAAAATCACCCAAAATACATCTTAAAATGAGCTTCTGCACCGATGCTATCGTGGAGCTCAAGGAAGTGCTGCCATCTGCGCTTAGCCACACCCCCCCTAGAATCACTAGTCTTAAATGACATTGAACAGATTGGCGTCCATTGACATGATTAAAGAGGAGACTCCCTGCATACATCATATAAACCATTCCCCCCATTGTCTTCCGCAAGTATCAAACACTGGTTCTACTTTGTGAAACCTCTGAAACAGTTTGATGCCTTGGTTAGTAGTTAGATGTGCACTATGGAGACAAAGGTTCAGACATCTGCAAAGGGAAAATACAATTTCCTCTTACCCCAGGAAGGATAGAGGAAACTTCTCAAACCCTACATTTGTTTCCTATCAGCTGAAGAATAACATTTAAAGGACTTATATTTACTTTTAGGGCAGTGAATGTGACGGGCCCACGTTATATTGAATTCAAGACCAAAAGGTATCAGCTCCAAGGAATCTACAGGGCACCAATCAAAAGCTTTTAAGCATCCCAGAATAAATAAATCCAGAGCTGGATGTAAGGCCTTCTTCTTTCTGTTGTCTAAATTGTGGAATTCACTTCCCAATCACCTTCAGGGCATGCAGGCCATGTTTAAAGCCTGCTTAAAAACTTATATCTTTTAGGAATTTCGATTTTACCTCCTCTTTGTTCGTTTTTGATAGAAAATTTCTAATTGTTCTGCTTTACCTACCTGTAACCAGCGCCGGGACGCTCCTGGAGAAGTAGCTATTTGTGCTTTATAAATTTCAGTTTATTCATGCACTCTTCACTTGCTCATCAATATATGACTTTGACTTTCCAATGCAATTTACTTTCTGGACTCACCTCTTTAAACTCATCCTACTTTGATGATTTAGATTACAATAGTTCAATCTGATGGATTTCAATGGAAAGAAGAAACCCCTCCTTGTTTACTTACTTTATACTCAGACTCACTTAAGTCAGATGGCACAATCTAAGAGATATTTGTGATACACAGTAAAAAAGACAAGGTCTGAGGCAAATACACTACTTATCAATGTAGATTCAAAAAAATGGTCATTACGTATCTTAATCTTTGCTAGATATTCTTAAAACATGTAAAATTCAGAAATGTATCCATTTGTTCTGGTATTGCTTCATGGTTTTATGCTGTGAAACACTAAAGCAATACCTGGAAGGCAAATTCTATTTTTTTCTCAAATATTAAAGTTGAAACCTATTGATTGATTGACTTTCAGCTCATATTGTGACTAATGATTTCTTTTACACTCTGCAATATAGTACAGATACTCATTTCTAATCTATTTACTGGTTTATACAATGGATTTTCAATTTAACTACTACTAATAATGCACACCCTATGGAGTCAGGTGCACGCTTTGGCTTTCTAAATGTTGATTCAAATTGGACAAATGGATAAAAAGCTTTATTTTATTCCATTAAACATACACATTCCGCTTCCTTAATAAATATCTTAGGTCCTTAACTTCAGTGTGAGACCAGGTTCCACATCCCCTGCCACATGCATCTCATCCTGTTCTAATACATGCTTTTGAATGCACTGCTGTAAGGTGAGGATTACTGTCTGGGTCACAAAGCTGCCCAACTTGTTTCCGTGCAAGTACAGCAGTGTCTATGAGGGTTAAAGACTGCCATATTCACACCCATATTCAGGTGTCTCTATAGACACCTTGCAGGTGTAGGATAATAATGGGTAAGAATTCTCTTGTCTGCAAGCCGGCACATTGCTATCGTCCCAGGATTGACAAACTTAGCATAAGTTCAGCACCAACAGTGATATTGGGGAGAGACAACTTATATTTCACTTTTTATGCCCAGATGGTCATCTTTGGCCTTTGAACATGCTTCCTGGGAAATGTCCTTCTACAAATATTTAGCGCAGTCAATATAAGCATGAAGCTAAACACTGCAAGAAGATCAATGTGGAGTTTGGAAGTCATCAAGAACCATCTGGTATCAGAAAACTATTAAACTCATGCTCAGTTTGAAACAAACATTGGCAATGCCACAGGTGGCTTATGAATGAAAGCGTCTTTTGTGTCACTGTATAGACAATAAGTGTCAATAATTCATCATACACGCTCTGTCACTCATTTTTGCACTCACATATCCATTCATCAATCCACAGACTTATTGTACCATTCACCTTCTGAAACAACCACAAAAAATTCAACAATATATAAAAGTATAGAAGTGGAAAATAGAAACATCCTGCCTTCTAAACACAGTGGGTATAAATAAGCAATAATAAAACTAATCACAGCAGCAGTAAATAGTATATGATTGGATTAAGGCTCAAGCATGATCACCACATTAATGCCAACATGTTGGCCATCTTGGACTGGTAAATCTAATTATACAATATGGAAAAAGCATGCCATAAAGACTTCCTGGTTTAAAGGAAGTGGCCTCGTGGAATGTGGCACATCGCAGATGAAATGAGTGGAAAGCAAGTAACCCGTTAGCACTGCCTGAAGAGCTATGGTATCCTCTTAGAAACATTACAATAAAAAGATCAGAAGCAAAGAAGTGAAAGGTGGACTATAAAGGGAGAACATTCAAAGATAAAAGACTGGTCTACCAGCCCTAGTTCTGAAGCAAACTCATTAGTAGGTGGATGTACAAAGAAAAAGTCATAATTCACTGGGAAAACATTCAATGAGTGATGCAGACTGAACCATCCCCCCATGCAGATCTTTGTCATGAATGTAAGCTGGATTTAATAGACATTCAAGCAAACCAATGGTAGAACAGAGTGGACCCAAAGGCCCTCTATGTATCTATATGGATATATATATATATATATATATATATATATATATATATATATATATATATATATATATATATATATATATATATATATATATATATATATAATATATATATATATATATATAGAAACAAGAGGGGTGCCTCGGTGAACAGGTCTCACCAACAGGAAACATCGCACACCATCGTCGGTAGTTGCTAGCACAGCATGACCTCCCACCTTCATGCGCAGCCAAACACGTTTCGAGCGAATGCTCTTCGTCAGTGGCCAAAAAAGAAATGTAGAGGTGGTAATAGATGCAACCATATTTATTTAATAAGAGTCCCGCCCCATTGGGCGCATGTCATCATGGTAACTGTAGTCCATTAAATCGTTGCCTGGGCTCAAGGTTGAAATGCACACCCCAGTGGGTCCTGCCCACCTCTGCAAACTGTTAAAATAAAGTCTCCTGTATGTTAAGTTCAATATCTCCCCAAGTGGGTGAAGGAGAGCGTGAAATGCCAGCCAGCCTCCCATTATATCCCGGCAATGAGGCTTCCTGAAGTCCAACCAGTGCCTGCGGTTGCGTGCACTTGGAGCCGCCAGATCAGCAGCGGGACCTGATCGCGGCCGGACCAGCCGCTACAAACAGAAACAAGAGGGGTGCCTCGGTGAACAGGTCTCACCAACAGGAAACATCGCACACCATCGTCGGTAGTTGCTAGCACAGCATGACCTCCCACCTTCATGCGCAGCCAAACGCGTTTCGAGCGAATGCTCTTCGTCAGTGGCCAAAAAAGAAATGTAGAGGTGGTAATAGATGCAACCATATTTATTTAATAAGAGTCCCGCCCCATTGGGCGCATGTCATCATGGTAACTGTAGTCCATTAAATCGTTGCCTGGGCTCAAGGTTGAAATGCACACCCCAGTGGGTCCTGCCCACCTCTGCAAACTGTTAAAATAAAGTCTCCTGTATGTTAAGTTCAATATCTCCCCAAGTGGGTGAAGGAGAGCGTGAAATGCCAGCCAGCCTCCCATTATATCCCGGCAATGAGGCTTCCTGAAGTCCAACCAGTGCCTGCGGTTGCGTGCACTTGGAGCCGCCAGATCAGCAGCGGGACCTGATCGCGGCCGGACCAGCCGCTACAAACAGAAACAAGAGGGGTGCCTCGGTGAACAGGTCTCACCAACAGGAAACATCGCACACCATCGTCGGTAGTTGCTAGCACAGCATGACCTCCCACCTTCATGCGCAGCCAAACACGTTTCGAGCGAATGCTCTTCGTCAGTGGCCAAAAAAGAAATGTAGAGGTGGTAATAGATGCAACCATATTTATTTAATAAGAGTCCCGCCCCATTGGGCGCATGTCATCATGGTAACTGTAGTCCATTAAATCGTTGCCTGGGCTCAAGGTTGAAATGCACACCCCAGTGGGTCCTGCCCACCTCTGCAAACTGTTAAAATAAAGTCTCCTGTATGTTAAGTTCAATATCTCCCCAAGTGGGTGAAGGAGAGCGTGAAATGCCAGCCAGCCTCCCATTATATCCCGGCAATGAGGCTTCCTGAAGTCCAACCAGTGCCTGCGGTTGCGTGCACTTGGAGCCGCCAGATCAGCAGCGGGACCTGATCGCGGCCGGACCAGCCGCTACAAACAGAAACAAGAGGGGTGCCTCGGTGAACAGGTCTCACCAACATGAAACATCGCACACCATCGTCGGTAGTTGCTAGCACAGCATGACCTCCCACCTTCATGCGCAGCCAAACGCGTTTCAATCGAATGCTCTTCGTCAGTGGCCAAAAAAGAAATGTAGAGGTGGTAATAGATGCAACCATATTTATTTAATAAGAGTCCCGCCCCATTGGGCGCATGTCATCATGGTAACTGTAGTCCATTAAATCGTTGCCTGGGCTCAAGGTTGAAATGCACACCCCAGTGGGTCCTGCCCACCTCTGCAAACTGTTAAAATAAAGTCTCCTGTATGTTAAGTTCAATATCTCCCCAAGTGGGTGAAGGAGAGCGTGAAATGCCAGCCAGCCTCCCATTATATCCCGGCAATGAGGCTTCCTGAAGTCCAACCAGTGCCTGCGGTTGCGTGCACTTGGAGCCGCCAGATCAGCAGCGGGACCTGATCGCGGCCGGACCAGCCGCTACAAACAGAAACAAGAGGGGTGCCTCGGTGAACAGGTCTCACCAACAGGAAACATCGCACACCATCGTCGGTAGTTGCTAGCACAGCATGACCTCCCACCTTCATGCGCAGCCAAACACGTTTCGAGCGAATGCTCTTCGTCAGTGGCCAAAAAAGAAATGTAGAGGTGGTAATAGATGCAACCATATTTATTTAATAGGAGTCCCGCCCCATTGGGCGCATGTCATCATGGTAACTGTAGTCCATTAAATCGTTGCCTGGGCTCAAGGTTGAAATGCACACCCCAGTGGGTCCTGCCCACCTCTGCAAACTGTTAAAATAAAGTCTCCTGTATGTTAAGTTCAATATCTCCCCAAGTGGGTGAAGGAGAGCGTGAAATGCCAGCCAGCCTCCCATTATATCCCGGCAATGAGGCTTCCTGAAGTCCAACCAGTGCCTGCGGTTGCGTGCACTTGGAGCCGCCAGATCAGCAGCGGGACCTGATCGCGGCCGGACCAGCCGCTACAAACAGAAACAAGAGGGGTGCCTCGGTGAACAGGTCTCACCAACAGGAAACATCGCACACCATCGTCGGTAGTTGCTAGCACAGCATGACCTCCCACCTTCATGCGCAGCCAAACACGTTTCGAGCGAATGCTCTTCGTCAGTGGCCAAAAAAGAAATGTAGAGGTGGTAATAGATGCAACCATATTTATTTAATAAGAGTCCCGCCCCATTGGGCGCATGTCATCATGGTAACTGTAGTCCATTAAATCGTTGCCTGGGCTCAAGGTTGAAATGCACACCCCAGTGGGTCCTGCCCACCTCTGCAAACTGTTAAAATAAAGTCTCCTGTATGTTAAGTTCAATATCTCCCCAAGTGGGTGAAGGAGAGCGTGAAATGCCAGCCAGCCTCCCATTATATCCCGGCAATGAGGCTTCCTGAAGTCCAACCAGTGCCTGCGGTTGCGTGCACTTGGAGCCGCCAGATCAGCAGCGGGACCTGATCGCGGCCGGACCAGCCGCTACAAACAGAAACAAGAGGGGTGCCTCGGTGAACAGGTCTCACCAACATGAAACATCGCACACCATCGTCGGTAGTTGCTAGCACAGCATGACCTCCCACCTTCATGCGCAGCCAAACGCGTTTCAATCGAATGCTCTTCGTCAGTGGCCAAAAAAGAAATGTAGAGGTGGTAATAGATGCAACCATATTTATTTAATAAGAGTCCCGCCCCATTGGGCGCATGTCATCATGGTAACTGTAGTCCATTAAATCGTTGCCTGGGCTCAAGGTTGAAATGCACACCCCAGTGGGTCCTGCCCACCTCTGCAAACTGTTAAAATAAAGTCTCCTGTATGTTAAGTTCAATATCTCCCCAAGTGGGTGAAGGAGAGCGTGAAATGCCAGCCAGCCTCCCATTATATCCAGGCAATGAGGCTTCCTGAAGTCCAACCAGTGCCTGCGGTTGCGTGCACTTGGAGCCGCCAGATCAGCAGCGGGACCTGATCGCGGCCGGACCAGCCGCTACAAACAGAAACAAGAGGGGTGCCTCGGTGAACAGGTCTCACCAACAGGAAACATCGCACACCATCGTCGGTAGTTGCTAGCACAGCATGACCTCCCACCTTCATGCGCAGCCAAACACGTTTCGAGCGAATGCTCTTCGTCAGTGGCCAAAAAAGAAATGTAGAGGTGGTAATAGATGCAACCATATTTATTTAATAGGAGTCCCGCCCCATTGGGCGCATGTCATCATGGTAACTGTAGTCCATTAAATCGTTGCCTGGGCTCAAGGTTGAAATGCACACCCCAGTGGGTCCTGCCCACCTCTGCAAACTGTTAAAATAAAGTCTCCTGTATGTTAAGTTCAATATCTCCCCAAGTGGGTGAAGGAGAGCGTGAAATGCCAGCCAGCCTCCCATTATATCCCGGCAATGAGGCTTCCTGAAGTCCAACCAGTGCCTGCGGTTGCGTGCACTTGGAGCCGCCAGATCAGCAGCGGGACCTGATCGCGGCCGGACCAGCCGCTACAAACAGAAACAAGAGGGGTGCCTCGGTGAACAGGTCTCACCAACAGGAAACATCGCACACCATCGTCGGTAGTTGCTAGCACAGCATGACCTCCCACCTTCATGCGCAGCCAAACGCGTTTCGAGCGAATGCTCTTCGTCAGTGGCCAAAAAAGAAATGTAGAGGTGGTAATAGATGCAACCATATTTATTTAATAAGAGTCCCGCCCCATTGGGCGCATGTCATCATGGTAACTGTAGTCCATTAAATCGTTGCCTGGGCTCAAGGTTGAAATGCACACCCCAGTGGGTCCTGCCCACCTCTGCAAACTGTTAAAATAAAGTCTCCTGTATGTTAAGTTCAATATCTCCCCAAGTGGGTGAAGGAGAGCGTGAAATGCCAGCAAGCCTCCCATTATATCCCGGCAATGAGGCTTCCTGAAGTCCAACCAGTGCCTGCGGTTGCGTGCACTTGGAGCCGCCAGATCAGCAGCGGGACCTGATCGCGGCCGGACCAGCCGCTACAAACAGAAACAAGAGGGGTGCCTCGGTGAACAGGTCTCACCAACAGGAAACATCGCACACCATCGTCGGTAGTTGCTAGCACAGCATGACCTCCCACCATCATGCGCAGCCAAACGCGTTTCGAGCGAATGCTCTTCGTCAGTGGCCAAAAAAGAAATGTAGAGGTGGTAATAGATGCAACCATATTTATTTAATAAGAGTCCCGCCCCATTGGGCGCATGTCATCATGGTAACTGTAGTCCATTAAATCGTTGCCTGGGCTCAAGGTTGAAATGCACACCCCAGTGGGTCCTGCCCACCTCTGCAAACTGTTAAAATAAAGTCTCCTGTATGTTAAGTTCAATATCTCCCCAAGTGGGTGAAGGAGAGTGTGAAATGCCAGCCAGCCTCCCATTATATCCCGGCAATGAGGCTTCCTGAAGTCCAACCAGTGCCTGCGGTTGCGTGCACTTGGAGCCGCCAGATCAGCAGCGGGACCTGATCGCGGCCGGACCAGCCGCTACAAACAGAAACAAGAGGGGTGCCTCGGTGAACAGGTCTCACCAACAGGAAACATCGCACACCATCGTCGGTAGTTGCTAGCACAGCATGACCTCCCACCTTCATGCGCAGCCAAACGCGTTTCGAGCGAATGCTCTTCGTCAGTGGCCAAAAAAGAAATGTAGAGGTGGTAATAGATGCAACCATATTTATTTAATAAGAGTCCCGCCCCATTAGGCGCATGTCATCATGGTAACTGTAGTCCATTAAATCGTTGCCTGGGCTCAAGGTTGAAATGCACACCCCAGTGGGTCCTGCCCACCTCTGCAAACTGTTAAAATAAAGTCTCCTGTATGTTAAGTTCAATATCTCCCCAAGTGGGTGAAGGAGAGCGTGAAATGCCAGCCAGCCTCCCATTATATCCCGGCAATGAGGCTTCCTGAAGTCCAACCAGTGCCTGCGGTTGTGTGTACTTGGAGCCGCCAGATCAGCAGCGGGACCTGATCGCGGCCGGACCAGCACCCCTCTTGTTTCTGTTTGTAGCGGCTGGTCCGGCCGCGATCAGGTCCCGCTGCTGATCTGGCGGCTCCAAGTGCACGCAACCGCAGGCACTGGTTGGACTTCAGGAAGCCTCATTGCCGGGATATAATGGGAGGCTGGCTGGCATTTCACGCTCTCCTTCACCCACTTGGGGAGATATTGAACTTAACATACAGGAGACTTTATTTTAACAGTTTGCAGAGGTGGGCAGGACCCACTGGGGTGTGCATTTCAACCTTGAGCCCAGGCAACGATTTAATGGACTACAGTTACCATGATGACATGCGCCCAATGGGGCGGGACTCTTATTAAATAAATATGGTTGCATCTATTACCACCTCTACATTTCTTTTTTGGCCACTGACGAAGAGCATTCGCTCGAAACGCGTTTGGCTGCGCATGAAGGTGGGAGGTCATGCTGTGCTAGCAACTACCGACGATGGTGTGCGATGTTTCCTGTTGGTGAGACCTGTTCACCGAGGCACCCCTCTTGTTTCTGTTTGTAGCGGCTGGTCCGGCCGCGATCAGGTCCCGCTGCTGATCTGGCGGCTCCAAGTGCACGCAACCGCAGGCACTGGTTGGACTTCAGGAAGCCTCATTGCCGGGATATAATGGGAGGCTGGCTGGCATTTCACGCTCTCCTTCACCCACTTGGGGAGATATTGAACTTAACATACAGGAGACTTTATTTTAACAGTTTGCAGAGGTGGGCAGGACCCACTGGGGTGTGCATTTCAACCTGGAGCCCAGGCAACGATTTAATGGACTACAGTTACCATGATGACATGCGCCCAATGGGGCGGGACTCTTATTAAATAAATATGGTTGCATCTATTACCACCTCTACATTTCTTTTTTGGCCACTGACGAAGAGCATTCGCTCGAAACGCGTTTGGCTGCGCATGAAGGTGGGAGGTCATGCTGTGCTAGCAACTACCGACGATGGTGTGCGATGTTTCCTGATGGTGAGACCTGTTCACCGAGGCACCCCTCTTGTTTCTGTTTGTAGCGGCTGGTCCGGCCGCGATCAGGTCCCGCTGCTGATCTGGCGGCTCCAAGTGCACGCAACCGCAGGCACTGGTTGGACTTCAGGAAGCCTCATTGCCGGGATATAATGGGAAGCTGGCTGGCATTTCACGCTCTCCTTCACCCACTTGGGGAGATATTGAACTTAACATACAGGAGACTTTATTTTAACAGTTTGCAGAGGTGGGCAGGACCCACTGGGGTGTGCATTTCAACCTTGAGCCCAGGCAACGATTTAATGGACTACAGTTACCATGATGACATGCGCCCAATGGGGCGGGACTCTTATTAAATAAATATGGTTGCATCTATTACCACCTCTACATTTCTTTTTTGGCCACTGACGAAGAGCATTCGCTCGAAACGCGTTTGGCTGCGCATGAAGGTGGGAGGTCATGCTGTGCTAGCAACTACCGACGATGGTGTGCGATGTTTCCTGTTGGTGAGACCTGTTCACCGAGGCACCCCTCTTGTTTCTGTTTGTAGCGGCTGGTCCGGCCGCGATCAGGTCCCGCTGCTGATCTGGCGGCTCCAAGTGCACGCAACCGCAGGCACTGGTTGGACTTCAGGAAGCCTCATTGCCGGGATATAATGGGAGGCTGGCTGGCATTTCACGCTCTCCTTCACCCACTTGGGGAGATATTGAACTTAACTTACAGGAGACTTTATTTTAACAGTTTGCAGAGGTGGGCAGGACCCACTGGGGTGTGCATTTCAACCTTGAGCCCAGGCAACGATTTAATGGACTACAGTTACCATGATGACATGCGCCCAATGGGGCGGGACTCTTATTAAATAAATATGGTTGCATCTATTACCACCTCTACATTTCTTTTTTGGCCACTGATGAAGAGCATTCGCTCGAAACGCGTTTGGCTGCGCATGAAGGTGGGAGGTCATGCTGTGCTAGCAACTACCGACGATGGTGTGCGATGTTTCCTGTTGGTGAGACCTGTTCACCGAGGCACCCCTCTTGTTTCTGTTTGTAGCGGCTGGTCCGGCCGCGATCAGGTCCCGCTGCTGATCTGGCGGCTCCAAGTGCACGCAACCGCAGGCACTGGTTGGACTTCAGGAAGCCTCTTGCCGGGATATAATGGGAGGCTGGCTGGCATTTCACGCTCTCCTTCACCCACTTGGGGAGATATTGAACTTAACATACAGGAGACTTTATTTTAACAGTTTGCAGAGGTGGGCAGGACCCACTGGGGTGTGCATTTCAACCTTGAGCCCAGGCAACGATTTAATGGACTACAGTTACCATGATGACATGCGCCCAATGGGGCGGGACTCTTATTAAATAAATATGGTTGCATCTATTACCACCTCTACATTTCTTTTTTGGCCACTGACGAAGAGCATTCGCTCGAAACGCGTTTGGCTGCGCATGAAGGTGGGAGGTCATGCTGTGCTAGCAACTACCGACGATGGTGTGCGATGTTTCCTGTTGGTGAGACCTGTTCACCGAGGCACCCCTCTTGTTTCTGTTTGCAGCGGCTGGTCCGGCCGCGATCAGGTCCCGCTGCTGATCTGGCGGCTCCAAGTGCACGCAACCGCAGGCACTGGTTGGACTTCAGGAAGCCTCATTGCCGGGATATAATGGGAGGCTGGCTGGCATTTCACGCTCTCCTTCACCCACTTGGGGAGATATTGAACTTAACATACAGGAGACTTTATTTTAACAGTTTGCAGAGGTGGGCAGGACCCACTGGGGTGTGCATTTCAACCTTGAGCCCAGGCAACGATTTAATGGACTACAGTTACCATGATGACATGCGCCCAATGGGGCGGGACTCTTATTAAATAAATATGGTTGCATCTATTACCACCTCTACATTTCTTTTTTGGCCACTGACGAAGAGCATTCGCTCGAAACGCGTTTGGCTGCGCATGAAGGTGGGAGGTCATGCTGTACTAGCAACTAC
Organism: Triturus cristatus; assembly: GCF_964204655.1. Lineage (NCBI taxonomy): Eukaryota > Metazoa > Chordata > Amphibia > Caudata > Salamandridae > Triturus > Triturus cristatus. Next base: position 674,102,011 of record NC_140590.1, read on the forward strand.
CGACGATGGTGTGCGATGTTTCCTGTTGGTGAGACCTGTTCACCGAGGCACCCCTCTTGTTTCTATATATATATATATATATATATATATATATATATATATATATATTCCGAGAAAAAAACATAGGATTCAGGCACGTTATAGTTAGGAATTAGCATTTAAAAAACCTCAGAAATTCACTGAAAAAACCATAGGTTTCAGGGGTGTTATAGTTAGCTGGACTTTTCACTTGTACAAAACCATTGAAATTCCCCCGTTATAGTTAGTTCAGCTACCTATGACTTGCACGCCCGCAATGCACTGCTGATGACGTCACATATTACATCACTCATGACATGGTCAGTGACATCACTCATGACATCACTGATGACATCTCAAATGACATCACTGATGACATCATCCAGTGAATGTGTGTTTTTCTGAAAATTAAATATGTTTTATATATGTATATCTCAAGGTCGATGGAAGAATAAATGGGTATATAAGTGTCTAAATGGATGATTTGTTTTTGAAAAATTGATTGTGTAACTGACTGATTAAGTGTATGATAGTGAATACATGGCTTAGTGAGTAATGTTTAAATATGTAAATATCTGTATCAGTCTCTCACTATATAGGTTATTAGTTGTTTTTTTGAGTATCAGTCTGAGTGTCTCCATGGTTCGGTGGGGGGTATTACGTAGTGCATAGGTGCATGAATGAGTGACTCACTGTTTGTATGTGTTGAAGACAGCATGTGTGCAGGATTGTATGGGTGGATGAGTGTGTGTATGGTTGTGTTAGTGAGTGAATGACTGTCTAAATAGTGTCTTTATGAGTAACTACATATGTTTTAAACTAGTATATGTGACTATTGGTGTATATAAGTGAGTATATGTGAGAGTGAGAGATTGAAAGAGTTCCTGTATGAATAAGTATGTGTTTCTATAAGTGATTGTTTAAAAGACTAAGTATGTGTAAGTTTCCGTAGAGGTAAGTGTGGTGGTGTGTGTGTATAACTGTATATGCAAGTAAATGTATGTTTGATTCTTTATTAGCATGAGTGACTATGTGTGTGAGTAACTCTATGGATGAGTGGCATTGTGTAACAGGATGTATAGGTGTATGAGTACATATGATGAGTGAGTACATGTATGAGTGACTGTATAGGACTGTTGGTGAATGAGTGGATGTGTATGTGGATCTTAGAATTACTGAAGAGGTTGTTGTAACTGGTATCGGTATGTCCATTGTTTTGAAAAGTTTAGTCTCTATTTTTGAATGTGTGTATCAATGGTTATATTAGGGTGAGAGGAGGTCTGCCACTCTATCACAAGGATGATGTCATCAGTGATGTCATCAGTGATGTCATTTGAGATGTCATCAGTGATGTCATGAGTGATGTCACTGACCATGTCATGAGTGATGTAATATGTGATGTCATCAGCAGTGCATTGCGGGCGAGCGAGTTATAGTTAGCTGAACTAACTATAACGGGGGAATTTCAATGGTTTTGTACAAGTGAAAAGTCCAGCTAACTATAACACCCCTGAAACCTATGGTTTTTTCAGTGAATTTCTGAGGTTTTTTAAATGCTAATTCCTAACTATAACGTGCCTGAAACCAATGGTTTTTTCTGTGAATTTCAAAGGTTTTTTAAATGCTAATTTCTAACTATGCCTACAGAGATAGGACATGTGAAGAAAGAAGAAAAAATGCACAGAAAGAAAAAAAATAAGTGCAGAAAGAAGCAACAGAAGTCCTCAAAGACGAAGAAAAGTGCAGGAAGAAGGATAACGTGCAGAAAGAACAAAAAGAAGAGCAGAAAGAAGCCTTGTTGCAAAATCATCCTGTACCCTCAACTTTTTCAGAAGGATACTGGTGGTAACTGAGTCTGACTAACCAGTCCTAGAGCCAGTGCTATGTTAAAAGACACTTAGAATACAGTGAAAACACCTACATACACTAGGGAACATTATGCGTTGGGGTCCCCCTGTGATTAGCATGACCTCCTCTGTAAGCCCCTAGTATATAATAGAGCAGGGGGATTAAAACTACCTCTTAAAACAGGCCACAGGGCGTTTTTGCACACGTTATCTCAGGCCCTGTCCCCTTCCTTCACCACTGTGTAAACACGCCCTGTGTCCGTTTTTAGTTGGGAGATTAAGTTCATTTGAATCCTGAGGGTCCCTAGGGTCCAACTAGCCCACTAGGTACCTCCAGTAAGTGCCACAGAGCTGCGTTGCAGAGAGGTGTAAAAAGTGGCACGGCCTGGACCACCTCTCTGCAATGCAGCTCAGTGGCGCTTACTGGAAGCACTTGGTGGGCTAGTTAGCCCCCAGGGGCCCTCAGTATTGAAGGAAAATGATATCCCCAATTTAAAACGTGCCATAGTGCGTGTTTGCACACGTCACCTCAGGCCCCGTGCCCTCCCTTCACCACTGTGTAAACGCGCCCTGTGGCTGTTCTAAGTTGAGAGATTAATTCCCCTTGAATCCTAAGGGTCCCTACGGTCAAACTAGACCACTAGGTACCTCCAGTAAGCGCCACAGAGCTGCGTTGCAGAGAGGTGTAAAAAGGGGCTTGGCCTCAGAACACCTGTCTGCAGCGCAGCTCCCTGGCGCATACTGGAGATACCTGTTGGGGTAGTTGGCCCTCAGGGACCCTCAGTATTGAAGAGGAATTAATTCTCCAACTTACAAATCGCCAGGGGGCGCGTTTGCAGAGTGCTGCAAGGAGGGGGCATGGCCTCCGGCACGATGCCAGTCTTTTATTTATTTTAATTTTTTAAGAAGGAGGGCTGTGTGGTTCCCCTTCTTATTCTAATTTATTGGCCCTGATGACCCCATCCCCCAGGGCCTGTCTCCTAATTATATTTTTTTGACCCCAATCCCCAGGGCCGGCCACTGTTTTTTTATTATTTTTAAAAAATATATATTTATAGACACACCTAGGACATGCTGGACAAACCGTACGTACCTATCACCATGACGATTTGCGTGATATTCATTAAAAGGCGACTATGCATACAATGAATCCACGTGGAATGTATGTACACCACTTCTGAAGCTCTGACATGTCTGATGCCCTACCGTGCCTAATGCCGGTAGACACCCTTGTCGTTTATTTATACAAACATGGGTAGCTATTGACGGGCACATTTAATACACATGCACACCAAGCCATTCAAAGGGGATTCGACAAAAATTCGACCAAAACTATGCAAGAAACCCCCCTCACGGTTAATAAAACACACATCCACTGCCGGATGTGTAATACTTTTTATTTTACTCTCTGGAAAAGGGACGAACATCACTTGAGAGTCACAGCGCGCTCCTGGCAGAGCCCAATGCTGTGTTACACCCACCATTGCCTGCTGAGTGCCACACACCTCTGTGTTGTATTCCACTCGCTAGTGCATATGCTATGACACTCTCTAGCCCATGTGCACTGTAACACCCCCCCCGTGAATATGTCATGCCACACTTGTCTTCGCACGGGTTATATTGCCCCATCTAACGTGCCTTACTCGATGCCTATGTTATAATGCACAGTGCTATGCCATACATATTACAATCTGGGATCCATATCTTTATCACAGTGCATATGCAACGTTACACTCCCCAGCACATATTTTATATTACAGCTTTAGAGACTACTTAGGTTACACAACACTGCCCTGTGCATATTACACTCCAAGGCGCATATCGCATAGCACGCGCTAGTGCCTGTGCTATCTCGCGCTCTCCAATGAATCTGTCATTGCGCACAATGTATTGCATATTATATTTCATGCCCGGTTCATCTTATATCACACTTTTTGGTGCATAGTTTATACCATACACTATATCTAGTTTTCATTTTCAATCGTGCTCTCAGGACTATGTTCTATATAACACTGTGTTCACCTACCCTTTTCACGGGCATTACATTTTGCGATAGGGGGTGGAGGGTCAGGGGGTGTTTCTGTGAAGTGAGCCCGGAGTCACAGTCACAAACGTCCTCCTCTTCCTGAATAAACGTGAGATTATGCTGCATACTTGTTCATATTTTAAGTAGTTCGCACAGACACACGTTTTAAAAACAATAAAGTTCCTAAAACCCGCCTTCTCTGAACAGTTAGCTTGCTGCCCCATCCCCCTTCTCCCTATCCTCTGTTGTGTGAATCCATGGACTAGCCTCCTACCTCCTGCCATGCATGGTCTGATGTGCTGCCACTGCCCTCAATTTAGTATGATGTACCAGTCCACTCCTCCTGCCCTCCATTGCCCAATTATATGCCCCATCATTGACCTCCTGCTTAAACTCTGTGCTTAGCTTGCTGCCCCTATTCTCCTTCTCCCTGCCCTCCGATGTCTTTGTGCATGCCTCTGCTCCATCCTTTTTGCCCACCATGTTCCATGGACCTGCCACTCCTATCTACTCTGAGTGTTCTGTTGAGCTGCCACTCCCCTCCCACCTGCCTAGCATTATCAGATGACTGTAACCTGTCCCTGCCACCTCCACCCTGCCTGTCCACATGCCATGCCCCTATCCTCTTCCTCCTGTCCTACATGGTCCATTGTACTGCCACACCCTTCTGCCCTCCCTGGTCTGTTGTGCTGCAACTGCTCCTCCTGCCTGCCCCGTGCGGTCTGTTGTGAGGCCCCTTCCCCTGACCCTCCCTTCTATCCTCCATCGTCCTTTGTGCATGCCCCTGCACCCTCCTTCTTGCCCATCATAGCCATTGTGCTGCCACTAACCCTCCCACTTGCCATGCATGGTCTTCTGTGCTGCCATGGCCCCTCCCACCTTCCCTGTGTGGTCAGTTAGCTGCCCCTGAACCCCTCCCACCTTCCCTACATGGTCTGTGTGTATGCCATCACAGTCTCACTGTTGCTCTTCATGGTGTGTCTTGCTTCTAGTGCCCATCCTGCCTGACCTCCATGGCTATCTTGCTGCTCCTGCCCTGCCCCCTTGCCCCCAGCCCTCTGTTTACATGTGCAGACCCCTACTCCCTCCCTCCTGGCTTGACTGTTACATTGTAATGCCCCTGATCCGTCCCTCCTGCCCTTTATGGTCTGTTATGCTGCAGCTTTCTCTCCTGTCTGTCCATTATGGTCAGCTAGCTACCATTGCCTCTTGCCCCTCTGTCCTCTGTTGTCCATGCGCATGGTCCTGTCCCCTCCCTCTTGCTTTCTATGGATTGTTGTGCTGCACTCCCGTCCCGCATGCCCTGTGTGGTGTATTGTGCTGCTGCAAACCCTGATGCCTGCCCTGCAGGGTCAGTTTGGTGCACCTCTCCATGTCCCTCCTGTCCTCTGTTATCCAAGTCCATGTCCCTACTCCATTTCCTTCCATGATCCAATGTACCATACTTGCGAACATTTTGAACTTGGTAAGAGGGAGATTTTGAAAAAAAAACTGGGGTATTGATTTTCCCCTTTGAGTTACATTGAAAAAGAGGAGATTGTAGACAGGAGACAGATCAATTAAAGCCCATTTGAGCTTAAAAACATTGGACGTTTCCTGGCTGAATCGGGTCTGTTGGCATGTATGGTTGTACTACCATTGCCTCTTCCTTCTGCCCACAATGGTCTATTACATTGCCACAGCCTCTCTTGCAAGTCCTGTATTGTTGGTTTGTTGCCCCTGCCCCCCTTTCCACTGCCCTCCATAGTCTGTTGTGCTGCCACGGCCCTTCCTGCCTGCTCAGTGTGGTTAAATTGTTGCCTTTGCACCCTCCTACCTGCCTTCAATTTTCAGAGTCCGTGCCCCTGGCCTCTGCCTCTCAACAGTATCCTAATGAACAACTAGATTGCTAACATTCTATATTTATTACAAAAGTGTGGAACGCCTGACGTCATCTTGATGTAATCAAAACTGTAATACCTAGAGCATTTCCTTTAGAAATTACATATATGAGAGGGTCTTATTGGCATCAAAATTATGGTTAGTGCTCTAAAAGACTAAAATAAGGACATATTTTCTGAGTTTTCAAATAGCGACAAAGCACTTTTAAATTATTTGTTACCTTTATGTTTTTTTATCCAGTTGACCACTTGATTAAATGTTGCACTTAGGGGAGAGGATGTGGTGTTACTTCCAGAACTGCAGACTTTGCAACTGGGGAACCAGGTTGGAGTTTCTGCTTCAGCTCGACATTCTGTGATTCTGGTCAAATCACTTAGTCTCCCCATGCCTACAACCGAAATGAATTTGTTCTTGTGTGATGTAACCAATGCTCATATAAAGCACTCCAATACCTGACAAGTCTGCACTATATAACACTGCAAAAACACAAAATAATAAGTGTTTTGCACACTTCTGTCATTGGGCTATATTTGGGCTACATCTGGGTGATTTTGGGCTACATTTGGGCTCTTTTGTCTCCGGTGGCCATCTTGGGAGATTTATTTGTTATGAAGTTTCCTAATTTCCTCATGTACTGCAGTCTCCTCAGTAGGAAATGCTTTCAGTTTTTTACTTTGATTCCATCAAGAAGGCATTCAGATGTGTCACACATTTGCCATAAATTCATAATGTTAGCACTCTTTTTGCTCATTAGATCACTGTAGTAAAGCTCAGAATTTCAGAATTGTCAGAATGTTTTAATGAAATAGAAGAGGACTTGAGAAGTCACTCAAAATGTGCCCTCATTTTCTTTCTTCAGCATTAATTTCTATCGCAAAATGAACCCCCTCATTGTGTTCCTTTTTAAATTAAATGTTTTAAGTGTTACCAGTTTATTCCAATCAAGATGGCTTCAGGTGTGCCATACTTTTGTCATAATGAAGACAGTAAGCGTTCTAGTTGTTTTTAAGAACACTCTGGGACATTCTGTCATTGGGCTATACTTGGGCTACATCTGGGTGATATTTGGGCTACATTTTTTGTTATGAAGTTTCCTACTTTCCTCATTTACTGCAGTCTCCTCAGTAGGAAATACTTTCAGTTTTTTACTTTGATTCCATCAAGAAGGCCTTCAGATGTGTCACACATTTGCCATAAATTCAGAATGTTAGCACTCTTTTTGCTCATTAGATCACTGTAGTAAAGCTACTGCTCACCAGGGAAAACTGCTGCTGGTATTGAAAGTGCATGTTTCAGTCTGCATGTCAGAATTTTTTAATGAAATAGAAGAGGATTTGAGAAGTCACTCAAAATGTGCCCTAATTTTTCTTTCTGCAGCACTAATCATATTTTTTATGGAAAAATGAATCCCCTCATTTTGTTCCTTTTTAAATTAAATGTTTTAAGAGTTACCACTTTAATCCAAGCAAGATGGCTTCAGGTGTGCCATACGTTTATCATAAGTAGGACTGTTAGCGCTCTAGTTGTTCTTTGGAACACTCTGGGAAGCTGCAGTAGAACACAAAGGAATCAACTGACAGTCTCTGCCCTTGTTGGATGTACATGTTTTACTGAGAATGTCAGACTTCATTCTCACATGACTGAGAAAGATAATGTGAATTTACAGAAAATAAGCTCTCAGTTTAGCTTATAGATCACCTTCCAAACCTCTGTGGGAAAAGCATGAGAAAATATTTTTCTCTCAATCATGATATACCAGCAGAAGGCTTTTTCACATGGTGAAATCACCTTAGAACATACCACAATTCCTAAAATGAGTATGGTACCATCAACAAATGATTTATAATGTAACTAAAGTCTTAAAACCTTCTATTAACTGCAATGCTTTTTAATGAGGTGCTATCATGTATATTGGTCCCAAGATGGCTGCCAACACTTCTTGGATGAAGTGCTGACAGCCAATCAGATCTCAGGATGAGACGTGTGGTTAGGCTCCGCCCACATATATATATGATTTTACTTTTGATTTACTCAGGAACTACTGAACAGATTGACTCCATATATGCAAAAGGCACATCCCTGAGCTGAGGACTACCTCTCTGCCAAATTTCAAGTAATTCTGTTCAGCCGTTCGGGCTGTACCTTGGACTAAAGGTCCCTATGGAAAATTGCATGGGGAAAACACGTTTTGGGACCCCCCTTTTTTCTCAGCCCCCGCTTGACGAATCCCCCCGAGACTTTCAGGGTAGGAGTGGAGCGGAGCGCTTTTGAAAATTTCGTGAGGATTCGTCAACCGGCACCAAAGTCATTCCGAATAGAATGTTGCGGATTTCCTATGTGAATTTTGCATTTGTGTGGCGTCTCTATGCAGGGCATAAGATGGTGTTTGATTTGTAAAAGCGGCGCGCCTCGCCGCAGAGATGCCCCACTGCAGATCCAGCAGGCCTGCAGCGCTTGGAATGTACGGGCGCTCCTTGGAAATGCAAAACGTGACTTTTGTGGGAGTTGTATATCAGCAAGCAATGGAGCTGTTTTTCCGTCTGAGCACCCATTTGGAACTTACATTTTTATGATTGAAATTCCCTTTGCGCCCACCATGGCTAAAGTAGGACTACAGGTCCCATCATGCAAACTTGAGGGAAGTCCCATCTGGGCGGGGCCTATAGTATATCAGTCCACTCAGCTGTTGGGACTTTTAATCATTGCCAGTGAACAAGTGCATGGAGCACGAAACGCGTATGGCATTCGCTAGACTGTTTGACTGAGCCTTGCCTGCTGCCTACAAAATAAAGAAGGTGAATTTTGCATTTGTGTGGAGTCTCTATGCAGGGCATAAGATGGTGTTTGATTTGTAAAAGCGGCGCGCCTCGCCGCAGAGATGCCCCACCGCAGATCCAGCGGGCCTGCAGCGCTTGGAATGTACGGGCGCTCCTTGGAAATGCAAAACGTGACTTTTGTGGGAGTTGTATATCAGCAAGCAATGGAGCTGTTTTTCCGTCTGAGCACCCATTTGGAACTTACATTTTTATGATTGAAATTCCCTTTGCGCCCACCATGGCTAAAGTAGGACTACAGGTCCCATCATGCAAACTTGAGGGAAGTCCCATCTGGGCGGGGCCTATAGTATATCAGTCCACTCAGCTGTTGGGACTTTTAATCATTGCCAGTGAACAAGTGCATGGAGCACGAAACGCGTAAGGCATTCGCTAGACTGTTTGACTGAGCCTTGCCTGCTGCCTACAAAATAAAGAAGGTGAATTTTGCATTTGTGTGGCGTCTCTATGCAGGGCATAAGATGGTGTTTGATTTGTAAAAGCGGCGCGCCTCGCCGCAGAGATGCCCCACCGCAGATCCAGCGGGCCTGCAGCGCTTGGAATGTACGGGCGCTCCTTGGAAATGCAAAACGTGACTTTTGTGGGAGTTGTATATCAGCAAGCAATGGAGCTGTTTTTCCGTCTGAGCACCCATTTGGAACTTACATTTTTATGATTGAAATTCCCTTTGCGCCCACCATGGCTAAAGTAGGACTACAGGTCCCAACATGCAAACTTGAGGGAAGTCCTATCTGGGCCGGGCCTATAGTATATCAGTCCACTCAGCTGTTGGGACTTTTAATCATTGCCAGTGAACAAGTGCATGGAGCACGAAACGCGTATGGCATTCGCTAGACTGTTTGACTGAGCCTTGCCTGCTGCCTACAAAATAAAGAAGGTGAATTTTGCATTTGTGTGGCGTCTCTATGCAGGTGCAGGGCATAAGATGGTGTTTGAGATATATATATATATATATATATATATATATATATATATATATATATATATATATATATATATATATATAATACCTACTGGCGGTCGCCAGTAGGTAGTTATAGTTAGGACCACGTTTCCATAGGAAAACCTCAACATTCTATTTTGAATAACTTTGGCGCCGGTCTACGAATCCTCGCGAATTTCTCAAAATAGGTGGGGCGCTACGCTCCGCTCCTACCCTGAAAGTCTCGGGGGGATCCGTCAAGCGGGGGCTGAGATAAAAGGGGGGTCCCAAAACGCGTTTTTCCCATGCATTTTTCCATAGGACCTTTAGAACGAGCTACAGCCCGAACGGCTGAACAGAATTACTCAAAATTTGGCAGAGAGGTAGTCCCTAGGTCAAGGAAGTGCCTTTTGTAGGTTTGGTGTAAATCTGTTCAGTAGATTCTGAGAAAATAGCCTTTAAATCAATATATATATCTGAGCCCGCTTACGGTACGCTTACCGTACGCTTACGGTAAGCGTACGGCGGCGTGCGCGAGCGCGATTCTGATTGGCTGTTAGATCTTAGTAAACATTCGAATCGGTCGAAACCAGGAAGCGGCGGCCGCCATTTTGTGTATTTCACTCTGAAAAAAAAGAGTGAAAACAAGGAAAGGGGGCAATGAGGAGAGTTACAGACCCCCTAACATTTGTAAGGGGGTCAAAGAAGGACAGAAAAGTACAAAAAAAACATTTATTGATTTAAAAAAAAATCACGGGGTACGCGTACGGTAAGCTTACGGTAAGCGTACGGTAAAAAAAAAAAAAATAGATAAATGAAAAGCAGATTTAAGAGTTTAGAAATTAGGGAGCTCTAAAAAGAGCTGTTGTGTTTATGAAGTCATTTTTTTAGTGGTACCTACAAGTAAGTACCGATGCAGAGTCTAAGGTTCAAGAGGAAGACTCTGTTCCCTTCATCATTGAAGTGCACACCATCTCCTCTATAAATGTCTTGCATGTCATAACGCAAGTTGTTGTGGTAAATGGCACCCATACCATAGTCACGGAGGAAAGCAGAAACAGATTTGTTGACGTGCTTTCTTGCTTTGTCAATCTGTGGACAGAAATGATTGGACCAGTTCCATTTTTGCCTTTGGCATATGTTGGAAAACACAAAGGCAGTTTTAGGGAAAAGTGTAAACAGTTGTGCAAAGGTGTCCTTCATAAGCATTTCCAGACCTACCCCAGTCAAAGTGCCTAGGTCATTGCCACCACAGTGCACTATTATGAGGTCAGGGTGTTGGATTTGAATGAAGGATTTCACCAATGGCATCAATTGGTGCCACTTTAACCCTCTCTGACCAATCCATTTAATGTCTACATTTGGCAAAGCAAGGTCTCTCACCATATCTGTTTTCTCTGCAAACTTTTCACTCCAGAAGACATAGCTGTGCCCTACAATCCACACTGTGAACATCTTCAAAGGAGAACTGGATGCACTCAGGAGGTGTCTTTCAGTAGAATGGCAATATGAAAAGAAAGACAGTTTGGAAATGGAGGCATACATATTTTTTTAAAACAAAAAGAACTGATTGGCTGTTTCATACCATTCTAGAATAAAAACTAGGCTGTATGTGAAAATTAATAGAAGCATGTTTTGTATTGGTACAAAAAAATGTGTAACCAAAGAACAGTACTATGGATTTGCTGTAAGGTTTGAAAAGTCAAGCACTCTTGCTCTGTGGAATTGAAACATTGTGTGTCGAACTTCTGACCTAACTGCACACAGCAGTGTTCCATGAGCTGTTGCTATGGTAGCAGGCAGAAGTCAAGTTGGGGGAAGGGTACTAGGCAGAAGTCAAGTTGGGGGCAGGGTACTTTTGGAAAAGGGTTGGTTTTCAACCAATAGAAATGTGTGATTACATTTGAAAAAAAGGGGGAAGCACTGAGATTTGAAACTTACATGTATATGTGTGGAAAAATAGAGGGAAAGTTTGCCATTATCTGGTTCTGCTGAGAGGAGAGAGGTGAACACAACAGAGATCCTGGCTCTGATAATCTGCTGTTTGAGTGTCACATTTCTTTCACAACTAACTAATTTTAAAGGTGAGTTTACAGTTTGAGAGGGGATGTATGTGGTAACTTAAGAAATGAATAATAGAAATGGGAATTGTTTTTGTTGTAGTTACACATGGTGGTTTCATAATGTGTCAGTCTGTAAAAGTGATTTTCACTCGGCCCGAAAAAAAAAGAGCAGTAAATGTGCTTTCAAATTGGCAAAGAAATTTCGTTTTGGGACTAATGTGAAAACATGACTCTGTGTGCATAGAAGAATTATAGGCAGAGATTTATTGCGTCTTGCTCTGGTGATTTCACAGTTGCATTAGATGGAAAGGGGGAGCGAATTTTTTGGGGAAGAAGCAGAGGCTTAGCACACACCCATGTGCTTGCCATGTATAGTCATGCACAGTATTTAGAAGCCACTGGGGTTTTCAGGTTTAAGTCTGTAATGCAAATACATTCAGCATCACTAAGGCTGGTTGCCCTTGCTGGAGTGTAGGCAGACACAGAGAATGCACATGGTGTTGGTCTGAAAAAAAAACAGCTTGGACACGTGCAATTAAATAAATCAAAAATAGTGGTTTCATAATGTGTCAGTCTGTAAAAGTGATTTCAAATTGTAAAAAGAGATTTTCACTTGGCCCTAAAAAAAAGAGCAGTAAGTGTGCTTTCAAATTGGCAAAGAAATTTCGTTTTAGGACTAATGTGAAAACATGACTCTGTGTGCCTAGAGGAATTATAGGCAGAGATTTATTGCGTCTTGCTCTGGTGATTTCACAGTTGCATTAGATGGAAAGGGGGAGCGAATTTTTGGGGGAAGAAGCAGAGGCTTAGCACACACCCATGTGCTTGCCATGTATAGTCATGCACAGTATTTAGAAGCCAGTGGGGTTTTCAGGTTTAAGTCTGTAATGCAAATACATTCAGCATCACTAAGGCTGGTTGCCCTTGGTGGAGTGTAGGCAGTCACAGAGAATGCACATGGTGGTGGTCTGAAAAAACAGCTTGGACATGTGCATTTAAATAAAAGAAAAAAAAGTGGTTTCATAATGTGTCAGTCTGTAAAAGTGATTTCAAATTGTAAAAAGAGATTTTCACTTGGCCCGAAAAAAAAAAGAGCAGTAAGTGTGCTTTCAAAATGGCAAAGAAATTTCGTTTTGGGACTAATGTGAAAACATGACTCTGTGTGCATAGAGGAATTATAGGCAGAGATTTATTGCGTCTTGCTCTGGTGATTTCACAGTTGCATTAGATGGAAAGGGGGAGCGAATTTTGGGGGGAAGAAGCAGAGGCTTAGCACACACCCATGTGCTTGCCATGTATAGTCATGCACAGTATTTAGAAGCCAGTGGGGTTTTCAGGTTTAAGTCTGTAATGCAAATACATTCAGCATCACTAAGGCTGGTTGCCCTTGGTGGAGTGTAGGCAGTCACAGAGAATGCACATGGTGGTGGTCTGAAAAAACAGCTTGGACATGTGCATTTAAATAAAAGAAAAAAAAGTGGTTTCATAATGTGTCAGTCTGTAAAAGTGATTTCAAATTGTAAAAAGAGATTTTCACTTGGCCCGAAAAAAAAAAGAGCAGTAAGTGTGCTTTCAAATTGGCAAAGAAATTTCGTTTTAGGACTAATGTGAAAACATGACTCTGTGTGCATAGAGGAATTATAGGCAGAGATTTATTGCGTCTTGCTCTGGTGATCTCACAGTTGCATTAGATGGAAAGGGGGAGCGAATTTTTGGGGGAAGAAGCAGAGTCTTAGCACACACCCATGTGCTTGCCGTGTATAGTCATGCAAAGTATTTACAAGCGAGTGGGGTTTTCAGGTTTCAGTCTGTAATGCAAATACATTCAGCATCACTAAGGCTGGTTGCCCTTGCTGGAGTGTAGGCAGACACAGAGAATACACATGGTGGTGGTCTGAAAAAAAAAAAGCTTGGACATGTGCAATTAAATAAATTTTTAAAAAAGGTTTCATAATGTGTCAGTCTGTAAAAGTGATTTTCACTCGGCCCGAAAAAAAAAGAGCAGTAAGTGTGCTTTCAAAATGGCAAAGAAATTTCGTTTTGGGACTAATGTGAAAACATGACTCTGTGTGCATAGAGGAATTATAGGCAGAGATTTATTGCGTCTTGCTCTGGTGATTTCACAGTTGCATTAGATGGAAAGGGGGAGCGAATTTTTTGGGGAAGAAGCAGAGGCTTAGCACACACCCATGTGCTTGCCATGTATAGTCATGCACAGTATTTAGAAGCCAGTGGGGTTTTCAGGTTTAAGTCTGTAATGCAAATACATTCAGCATCACTAAGGCTGGTTGCCCTTGCTGGAGTGTAGGCAGACACAGAGAATACACATGGTGGTGGTCTGAAAAAAAAACAGTTTGTACAGGTGCAATTAAATAAATCAAAAATAGTGGTTTCATAATGTGTCAGTCTGTAAAAGTGTTTTCAAATTGTAAAAAGAGATTTTCACTTGGCCCTAAAAAAAAAGAGCAGTAAGTGTGCTTTCAAATTGGCAAAGAAATTTCGTTTTAGGACTAATGTGAAAACATGACTCTGTGTGCATAGAGGAATTATAGGCAGAGATTTATTGCGTCTTGCTCTGGTGATTTCACAGTTGCATTAGATGGAAAGGGGGAGCGAATTTTTGGGGGAAGAAGCAGAGGCTTAGCACACACCCATGTGCTTGCCATGTATAGTCATGCACAGTATTTAGAAGCCACTGGGGTTTTCAGGTTTAAGTCTGTAATGCAAATACATTCAGCATCACTAAGGCTGGTTGCCCTTGCTGGAGTGTAGGCAGACACAGAGAATGCACATGGTGTTGGTCTGAAAAAAAAACAGCTTGGACACGTGCAATTAAATAAATCAAAAATAGTGGTTTCATAATGTGTCAGTCTGTAAAAGTGATTTCAAATTGTAAAAAGAGATTTTCACTTGGCCCTAAAAAAAAAGAGCAGTAAGTGTGCTTTCAAATTGGCAAAGAAATTTCGTTTTAGGACTAATGTGAAAACATGACTCTGTGTGCCTAGAGGAATTATAGGCAGAGATTTATTGCGTCTTGCTCTGGTGATTTCACAGTTGCATTAGATGGAAAGGGGGAGCGAATTTTTGGGGGAAGAAGCAGAGGCTTAGCACACACCCATGTGCTTGCCATGTATAGTCATGCACAGTATTTAGAAGCCAGTGGGGTTTTCAGGTTTAAGTCTGTAATGCAAATACATTCAGCATCACTAAGGCTGGTTGCCCTTGGTGGAGTGTAGGCAGTCACAGAGAATGCACATGGTGGTGGTCTGAAAAAACAGCTTGGACATGTGCATTTAAATAAAAGAAAAAAAAGTGGTTTCATAATGTGTCAGTCTGTAAAAGTGATTTCAAATTGTAAAAAGAGATTTTCACTTGGCCCGAAAAAAAAAAGAGCAGTAAGTGTGCTTTCAAAATGGCAAAGAAATTTCGTTTTGGGACTAATGTGAAAACATGACTCTGTGTGCATAGAGGAATTATAGGCAGAGATTTATTGCGTCTTGCTCTGGTGATTTCACAGTTGCATTAGATGAAAAGGGGGAGCGAATTTTTGGGGGAAGAAGCAGAGGCTTAGCACACACCCATGTGCTTGCCATGTATAGTCATGCACAGTATTTAGAAGCCAGTGGGGTTTTCAGGTTTAAGTCTGTAATGCAAATACATTCAGCATCACTAAGGCTGGTTGCCCTTGGTGGAGTGTAGGCAGTCACAGAGAATGCACATGGTGGTGGTCTGAAAAAAAAAAAGCTTGGACATGTGCAATTAAATACATTTTTAAAAAAGGTTTCATAATGTGTCAGTCTGTAAAAGTGATTTTCACTCGGCCCGAAAAAAAAAGAGCAGTAAGTGTGCTTTCAAAATGGCAAAGAAATTTCGTTTTGGGACTAATGTGAAAACATGACTCTGTGTGCATAGAGGAATTATAGGCAGAGATTTATTGCGTCTTGCTCTGGTGATTTCACAGTTGCATTAGATGGAAAGGGGGAGCGAATTTTTTGGGGAAGAAGCAGAGGCTTAGCACACACCCATGTGCTTGCCATGTATAGTCATGCACAGTATTTAGAAGCCAGTGGGGTTTTCAGGTTTAAGTCTGTAATGCAAATACATTCAGCATCACTAAGGCTGGTTGCCCTTGCTGGAGTGTAGGCAGACACAGAGAATACACATGGTGGTGGTCTGAAAAAAAAACAGTTTGTACAGGTGCAATTAAATAAATCAAAAATAGTGGTTTCATAATGTGTCAGTCTGTAAAAGTGTTTTCAAATTGTAAAAAGAGATTTTCACTTGGCCCTAAAAAAAAAGAGCAGTAAGTGTGCTTTCAAATTGGCAAAGAAATTTCGTTTTAGGACTAATGTGAAAACATGACTCTGTGTGCATAGAGGAATTATAGGCAGAGATTTATTGCGTCTTGCTCTGGTGATTTCACAGTTGCATTAGATGGAAAGGGGGAGCGAATTTTTGGGGGAAGAAGCAGAGGCTTAGCACACACCCATGTGCTTGCCATGTATAGTCATGCACAGTATTTAGAAGCCAGTGGGGTTTTCAGGTTTAAGTCTGTAATGCAAATACATTCAGCATCACTAAGGCTGGTTGCCCTTGGTGGAGTGTAGGCAGTCACAGAGAATGCACATGGTGGTGGTCTGAAAAAACAGCTTGGACATGTGCATTTAAATAAAAGAAAAAAAAGTGGTTTCATAATGTGTCAGTCTGTAAAAGTGATTTCAAATTGTAAAAAGAGATTTTCACTTGGCCCGAAAAAAAAAAGAGCAGTAAGTGTGCTTTCAAATTGGCAAAGAAATTTCGTTTTAGGACTAATGTGAAAACATGACTCTGTGTGCATAGAGGAATTATAGGCAGAGATTTATTGCGTCTTGCTCTGGTGATCTCACAGTTGCATTAGATGGAAAGGGGGAGCGAATTTTTGGGGGAAGAAGCAGAGTCTTAGCACACACCCATGTGCTTGCCGTGTATAGTCATGCAAAGTATTTACAAGCGAGTGGGGTTTTCAGGTTTCAGTCTGTAACGCAAATACATTCAGCATCACTAAGGCTGGTTGCCCTTGCTGGAGTGTAGGCAGACACAGAGAATACACATGGTGGTGGTCTGAAAAAAAAAAAGCTTGGACATGTGCAATTAAATAAATTTTTAAAAAAGGTTTCATAATGTGTCAGTCTGTAAAAGTGATTTTCACTCGGCCCGAAAAAAAAAGAGCAGTAAGTGTGCTTTCAAAATGGCAAAGAAATTTTGTTTTGGGACTAATGTGAAAACATGACTCTGTGTGCATAGAGGAATTATAGGCAGAGATTTATTGCGTCTTGCTCTGGTGATTTCACAGTTGCATTAGATGGAAAGGGGGAGCGAATTTTTTGGGGAAGAAGCAGAGGCTTAGCACACACCCATGTGCTTGCCATGTATAGTCATGCACAGTATTTAGAAGCCAGTGGGGTTTTCAGGTTTAAGTCTGTAATGCAAATACATTCAGCATCACTAAGGCTGGTTGCCCTTGCTGGAGTGTAGGCAGACACAGAGAATACACATGGTGGTGGTCTGAAAAAAAACAGCTAGGACATGTGCAATTAAATAAATTTTTAAAAAAGGTTTCATAATGTGTCAGTCTGTAAAAGTGATTTTCACTCGGCCCGAAAAAAAAAGAGCAGTAAGTGTGCTTTCAAAATGGCAAAGAAATTTCGTTTTGGGACTAATGTGAAAACATGACTCTGTGTGCATAGAGGAATTATAGGCAGAGATTTATTGCGTCTTGCTCTGGTGATTTCACAGTTGCATTAGATGGAAAGGGGGAGCGAATTTTTTGGGGAAGAAGCAGAGGCTTAGCACACACCCATGTGCTTGCCATGTATAGTCATGCACAGTATTTAGAAGCCAGTGAGGTTTTCAGGTTTAAGTCTGTAATGCAAATACATTCAGCATCACTAAGGCTGGTTGCCCTTGCTGGAGTGTAGGCAGACACAGAGAATACACATGGTGGTGGTCTGAAAAAAAAAACAGCTTGGACATGTGCAATTAAATAAATTTTTAAAAAAGGTTTCATAATGTGTCAGTCTGTAAAAGTGATTTTCACTCGGCCCGAAAAAAAAAGAGCAGTAAGTGTGCTTTCAAAATGGCAAAGAAATTTCGTTTTGGGACTAATGTGAAAACATGACTCTGTGTGCATAGAGGAATTATAGGCAGAGATTTATTGCGTCTTGCTCTGGTGATTTCACAGTTGCATTAGATGGAAAGGGGGAGCGAATTTTTGGGGGAAGAAGCAGAGTCTTAGCACACACCCATGTGCTTGCCGTGTATAGTCATGCAAAGTATTTACAAGCGAGTGGGGTTTTCAGGTTTCAGTCTGTAATGCAAATACATTGAGCTTCACTAAGGCTGGTTGCCCTTGCTGGAGTGTAGCACTGTGGACATGGGCTTTTTAAAAAATCTGAAAAGTGGTTTCATAATGTGACAGTTTGTAAAAGAGATTTTCACTTGCCCAAAAAAAAGAGCAGTTTGTGTGCATTCAAATTGGCAAAGAAATTTTGTTTTATGACTATTGTGAAAACAAATGTAGTAATATATTTAAATACAATAAAGGATTTTTTTTTTAGTTTTTTTCAGGTATTGCTGAAGAGCAGTGAACAAAATTTAAGATGCCTACAAAATCTCGAGCTCAAAAAACGCTAAAAAAAAAACTATATTTGAAGACAACTGGAGGACCAAAGTTAGTAGAAGATGCTCATGTTGGGAAAAAGAAAAAATCTTCTGGTAAGCAGAAAAAACAATTTCTTAACAAAATATTCAAAACAAAGAAAAATGTACAAAATGTCTGTCCTCGGAAAAATGTAACAAAACATAGAGAACAGCAAAAAATTGAGAATTTAGTTAATGCAAATATAACTTCTGCAATTGAAAAGTTTAACATAAACAGAAAAACAGCGTTTAAAGAGATACGTAGAAAAATGTTTCAGAGAAGAGTTATGTCCAATTTGATAAAGGATGTAAAGAAATATAAGCAAAAGGCAAAATATTACAAGAGAAAAAAAGAAATTGAAGCCATTGCAGCAAAAGCATTAGAATTAAAAAGGAAACTATTCATATTAATTTTGAATAGGATGCGTACATTAGATAAAATGGTTAATGTACTGAAATCACAAAGCAAAAGCAAAAGAGTAGTGAACAGAACAAACTTTTGTAAAGTGTTTTTAGGAAAGTGGATGCATAGTTCAAGTAGTGAACCTTTTTTTAATGAAGAGAGCTATTTTCAAAGTAATAGTTTGCTGCATGCAGTTGACACCAGAGGTCGTTCATACGAAGTAAAAAATGGTTGCATAATGGAGAAGGAGATAATGGTTCCAAGAGATGAGGTACAAGTGATGGCAGATGAGGCAATGGGGAGACGTCCTAAAGCCCCAGTGTACACTTGGAATTGTAGTAGTATTTGCACTGTGCGTCAGGAATCTATTGACAGATTTCGAGAGTTTCTAAGAGAATATAGTAAAAAAAAGTGTAAAACAAAAGATTAAGGTGCTTCAAAGTCTGGATCCATGCAGAGTGAGAGAGAATACTGGTTTGCAGGGTCATTCTCTTGCTTGTCTATCTAGAAAAGTGTGCAATAGTGTTTTCCATCATTTTAGGATGCTGGCTGTTCATCATACTGAAATGAGAAAGTTTGTGAGACGGTTGTATTTTGCCAAAAGTCCAGCAATAAAGTTAAATGAATTGAATAGGGCTCTGTTCCGAGGAACGGTATCAGATGTAGAGAAGGTTGTTGATGAAATTCAGTTTTGTTACTTTGGTCCTGAACAAAACAGTGCAGAGAAGGACACAGTAAATGAGGCAGAAGTGGAAGAGAATGTAGAACCCTCTGTAAGTAACACATTTAATGATCACATAACAAAATTTGCAATAGTCTCTAATGAAAGACCAAATGTTACTTGTATTTGTTGCCGCAGAACTCATTATAGAAAACAAACTAGGAATGTTGATCTCTACAGAAAGAGTGAAAATGAAGATAATTATAAGTGGATGGATTTTGCCACATATATATTTCTTGAAAATTGTTTTGAATTGGGTGAAGATCAGCGTATTTGTAAATACTGTTACAACAAGTTAGAGGAAAATAGAATGCCGACCAGAGCTGTACATAATAATTTAGAATTGGATGCTATTCCTGCTGAACTTTCTGAATTAAATACATATGAGTCTATACTCATTCAATGTGTTCATCCGTTCCAGACCATAGTACGTATGGAGCCCAAAACTGGTAAATTACCTCCTTCAGATTTACTGAGAGGTTTAAAAGGTAGAGTGGTGTATTTGCCCTTGGATTTGAAAAAAAATATGGAAACTATTGATGCGGATACTTTGGAAACTGAACCATTAATTATTCTGGTTAATGGTGTACCTACAAAGAATAAGAAGATTTGGCAGGAGCTGGTAGATGTGCGGAAAGTACAAAGAGCAAATTTGTATTTGAAAAAAAATAACAAATGGTATGAATCAATTTATATAGAAGAAGAAGAAGAAGAAGAAGAAGAAGATTTTCAAGAACACACAGAAACACCAACTGGACAAATTGAAAAAGTGGACAAGTCAAAGGAAGAAGAAATTTATGAACATTTTAGCATACATCCTCTCCATTCGAAAGAAGTTATGGGAGACAATATTGATCTCTTTCAGATGAAGAAAGCAAAAGGAAATCCCGTGAGTGTATGGGAGGAGAGCTTGGAAGCTCGATGTTTTCCCCAGCTGTTTCCTAAAGGAAAAGGAGGACGATACGATGAACGTCCAGAACAGATTCCAGCTTCAGAGTATCGGACTACAAGACTATATGCTGAAGATCCCAGATTTCGACAAAGTATTCCTTATTTGTTCCATCTTTTATTTGAAAGCGACTTGTCTGCACTGTCTTATGCAGTAAATCACATTTTAAAAAGTGGAGTACATTTACAAAATGTGTCTGCTAAGGATTTTATGGAGAAAGTGCAGCACCGAGATGATCATTTGGAAACACAACTGATCAATCTGATGGCTTGTCAGCGTGGGACAAATGAATATTGGTACCGACGCCATGGTGAACTAAAATGCATGTTACGCAATTTAGGAACACCAACATGGTTCCTTACCCTAAGCTGTGCCGAGTACGCTTGGGATGATTTACTGGATTTTCTACGAGAGGCCAATTCAAACATTAAAAACATCGAATACAAGACAGCAGGAGAACTGTGCTCATTGGATCCGGTTAATGTTTGCAGATATTTCAATCATAGATTTGAGGCTATGATGTCCTTCATCTGCAATAAAAAAAATCCACCCCTTGGAGAAGTAGTGGATTTCTTTTGGAGAAAAGAGTACCAGGCAAGAGGTGCTCCTCATATTCATATGCTGCTGTGGATCAAGGATGCCCCAAAGTTTGGAACAGATACTGATGAAGCAGTGTTATCTTACATTGAAGAATATGCAACATGTGGTATACCAAAAAGCAAAGAAGAGAACAAGTTAAAGGAGCAAGTTCTACGTTTCCAAAGTCATCGGTGTGGAAAATACTGTCGACGGAAATACAAGAGCAAAGAAAAATACTACACTAAATGTCGATTTGGATTTCCTAGACCTGTTCTTTCAAATGGAAGAGTCAACAGTTTTATGTCAGCTGTGAGACATACTATCACAAGAAAATCACCTAAGAATACCTACAACCTTAAAAGAAAAGAAGAATCAAAAAATATAAATGACTACAACCCAGTCATTTTATCCATGTGGAACGCTAACATGGATATACAGTATGTAGCTGACAATTCCGTTGCTGTTGCACGATATGTAACGTCTTACATTACGAAATCAGAAAAAACAGAATTGAAGGAAATGTGGGAAGAGATTTCTCACGAGAAGACTGTCAGTAAGAAGCTGTACAGTTTCAGTTTGAAGATGTTATCGCATCGAGAAATTGGATCCTACGAATGTTCAGATAGGTTATCTTCTGCAAGTCTCTACTCGAAGTCAAGAAGAATAATTTGGGCAAGTTTAGGCCTTGCAGCAATGAGAAATCGGGTACTGAAATCTGTTGGAGAAATTGAATATTTGGCCGAGAATGACCCAGAAAGTACAGATATATTGAAAACAAACATGTTGGACACATATTATCCCAAGAGAAGTCATCATCTGGAGAACATGTGTCTCTATGAAGTGCTGCAGAACTACATTTATTCACGGAAAGCTGCAGAAGACATCAACAGTGGAAAATATAAAGTTGTTGGTGAAGAAGGATGTTTGGTGAAGCAAACCAAAGGAAGTTTGATAAATCACCGGAAGCTGAGTTGCGACACAACCGACAAGAAAGAATTTTACTACTTGGCTCTTTTACAGTTGTTTAAACCATGGCGTACAGAGGATGAACTACTGGGAGAATTCCAGAGCTATGAAGATTCTTTTAATGCTTGCAAAGACAGCATACAATGCAGTACATTCTCAACTTATCTGCAAATGTTAAATGAAGAAATAGAACAGGAAACTACAATTGCAGCAGAAATAGCTAGAGACAGTTCTCAGGACAGTCAAAGTTCAGGAACATACAGTCAATATCCCCTAGGACAACCAATCGTTGAAAATGAAGCATCAATAGCTATGAATGAAGTGGAAACGGCTATGAATCAAGCTCAAGAAGAATTTATAGACTTACAAAATTTGGAAAGACAACTGAATCAAGAGCAGCAACACATTTATGAAGAGATCAAAAACAAAATTGATCACGGATTTCTACATATAAAAAAAGAGTGCTCATGCACATCATTTCATCCAATCAGGATGTATGTAAGCGGACAAGCTGGCACTGGAAAAAGTTTCCTAATTAAAGTCATCAGAAGCTACCTAAAGCAAAAAACGGATTCTACTTTGTCTTGTGTGGTTACTGCTCCAACTGGGTTAGCAGCATATAACATAAAAGGAATCACCTTACATCGTTTGCTAATGTTACCAGTGGAGCATGAGAACAAAATACAATTCAACAAGCTAACTGGAGAAGCATCCTTGGAAGTTTCAAGAGTATTGAAGAAGATGCAAGTTCTCATTATTGATGAGGTGAGCATGGTATCAAACTTAATGCTTGCCTTTGTGCATTTAAGAATGCAGCAAATTTTGAAGACAGACTATGACGTGTTATTTGGTGGAAAACACGTCATAGTTTTTGGGGATCTTTTGCAACTTACTCCAGTTAAAGGACAACCAGTGTTTAATACTGTGACACATGAAGACACGAAGAAGTCATTGGGAAGCATTGGAAATACAAATATTTGGTCCTTCTTTGAGTACAAGGAACTTACAACTAATATGAGGCAAGCAAACGATGAAGAATATGGAAGTATTCTGAAAGATATCAGAATTGGACTACTCACAGAAGTTGGGAAAAAAGCATTACAGAGTCGGCTGCTACATAATTTATTTCCAAAGGAAGAAATAGTTGCAGAGAAAATATACAAGAATATTGCAGAAAACAAAAGTGTCATCTGCTTAATGCCAACTCTACGTGAATGCTCAATATTTAATGAGGAGCTTTTGAAATTGGAAAAGGAAGAGATCAGGAAATTGGAAGCAGTGGACAAAATTGAGGATGGAAGAATTACTGTCACAGTAACAGGCAAACTGAAAAATAAATTGGACTTACTAGAGAAGAACATCTCCAAAACAGCAGGATTAGAAAAAAATCTATATGTTTGCATGAACTGTAGAGTATTTTTAAGGAGAAATTTGGATGTTGAGAAAGGCTTAGTGAATGGAGCGATGGGAAGAGTTGTGGGTTTTATTAATTATCAGAAAAAAGAAGGAATTGAATGTTTACAGATAAAATTTGATCAGATAGATGAAGTTAAAGATATTTGTCGTTGTACAGTTCGTTTTATGCTTGTGAAAGACTTATATGTACGTAGGAAGCAGTTTCCGTTTTCTCTAGCATATGCTGTAACTATCCACAAGTCTCAAGGATTGACTGTAGATTGTGCATTTGTGAACATTGGTTCAACTGTGTTCAAAGAAGGTATGGCATATGTAGCTTTGTCACGAGTCAAAACATTATCAGGTTTATTCATGATAGACTTTGATGACTCAAAAGTTAGTGCTGATACAAACTGTGTAAAGGAGTATAATAGATTAAGAAGAAGCTATGCTCCTCATTTAGGTCAGTATCCTGTGTTGGAGAAACGTGTAGTTTCTCGTAAAAGGAGAAATGAGAATATCTGTAATGAAGATATAGAGAAGAGGAAAAAAAAGAGGAGTGATGTAATTGCAAGCAAAAAGAAAAAGGACAATGAAGAACAGGTTGTAGGATGTCATTTTGAAAATAGCTCTGGTGTCAACTGCTACGCTAATGTAGTGCTGAATGTTGCATTTTATCTGGAAAGTTTGCAAGAGCAGATAATAGTAAATCAGGGAAAAAGATTCTGTTCAGAGCTGAGTCTCCTTTTTCAAAAGCTGAGTAAAGATAAAACTCAAATAGAAAGTGCTACTGATATTAGAAAACTTTTAGATGTATGTTCAGGACGAACACAGTTTTCTCAAAATGAACAGCAAGATGCACACGAATTTTTGATGTATTTTCTTCAGGTAGTGGAAGAAGAAGGAGTTCCCATTGACATTTTTTTTGGTCTCTCTTATAAATGGGAACATAGTTGTGATAATTGTTATAATATATGTGGCTCTATTGTTGATAATGAAAGGTTTATTTATTTGACATTGCCAGAGAGTAAAACAGTCACTTTTGCAAAATTAGTTAAAGATGCTAATCATAGCATGAAATGTGGTGAGTGTAATTCTGACATGTTTTCAACATTAATTTTAAGGGAATACGGACAGTATGTAATTTTAATGATGCAACGATGTAGAGCTGATGGTTCAAAATTGGATACTTTAATAAAGAAGTTTACAGGACAGCAATTATCAATTTCAGGAAAAACTTTTGTAACTGTTGCAATAATTTTCCATGATGGACCTACTGTTACTTCTGGACATTACACAGTTTATCTAAAATGTGAAAAAGGCTGGACACTGTGTAATGATTCCCAATTGATTTTCAAACAACGTTTGCCTTTTGATTTAGCAAATTCCTATCTAATCTTCCTGAAACCTAAATTTTAGAGAGACTTGGCAAGATCTGGACAAAATAATTTTACCATTTTACTGGATTACCATTGCAATTTTGTAGAAAAAATATTTTTAAAATTATCATTTGGCCTAAAGGAAAGATAACCAATTGTAATGTGGACTTTTTAAATTTTTAATGCAATTTAGAAAAACCAATAATTTTTAGATAATCGGTAACTTCTGCATATTTTAAATTTTGGAATGCTATTGGACTGCCATTGGAAATTTTTTCAAAAATGATTTAAAAAATTACTATTTGGCCATGTGGAAAAGTAAGCAATTCTATTGTGGACTAAATAAATTATTCAAAAAATTTTCGTGAACCAAAATGTTACAGAGAATCGGTGAGATCTGGACAGATTAAAATTTAGAATTTTAATGGATTTCCCTTGGAAATTTATTCCAAAAAAAAAAAAAAAATACTATTTGGCCTAAAGGAAATGAAATCAGATGTATTTTGGAGTTATTTGAGATATAATATTGTGATTATACTTCTGAAACAAACATATCAGACGGTATTTTAAAGAAATAAGTATTGTTTTTAGATGATATTTTTTTAGAATAATATGCATTTCTGTAATGATAAGTTTAAGTGAGAAGAGATTCTGGGCTTTTTTAATACAATCTTTGAGATTGTTATTTTTTTTTGCCCGCTGTAAAATGATGAATGCAATTGCTTTCACAATTTATAGTGAAATGCAATATATTCTGAAAACAGCAAAAATAAGGCAAAAATATTTTTTTGAAAAAAATGTAAATATGTATACTGTATTATAAATTGTTAAAAAAATATTAATACTTTTTTCTTTTTTTTCAGATCGAT
Organism: Triturus cristatus; assembly: GCF_964204655.1. Lineage (NCBI taxonomy): Eukaryota > Metazoa > Chordata > Amphibia > Caudata > Salamandridae > Triturus > Triturus cristatus. Next base: position 674,127,541 of record NC_140590.1, read on the forward strand.
ATAGAAAATTTTCGAAAACTACAACCATTTTTAAAACTATTTTTTAAAAAAACAAATGAATAAATATTTTTTTGAGTGAGTATGGTAAGTCAATAATAATAATTGTAGTCTCTCAAGGACCTTGTAATTTGATAATTGATTTTTAGTGTTTTTTTTAAAAAATAAAAAAAAGGTACGCGCACCGTACGCGTACGGTAAAAAAAAAAAAAAAAGGTTTTAAAAAACATATGTAAAAAAAAGATGAAAGATAAGGTTGGCTCTTAAAAGAACCGTTGTGTTCATGCAGGGACAGAGGAAAGGAAGCATGGGAAAATCATTCAAAGCTACAAATGTGCTGATCTATTTTGTTGTTCACTAGGGAAACACTGGTCTCCCTATGACAAATTAGACCTTTACAAAATGTGCAATGAATATCAACCTTCCGAAATCGAAGGTTCATTTCCAGAGGGCCAGCAAAAGGCGATTCTCCCCCCACAGATGAAGGGCTCACCTGACCTGCAGAAGAAGGAGTCAGCCCTGCAGATGATGGTCCAGGCTGAGCTGCTGTGGATGTACTGGCTCGTCTTTCTGAAGAGTTACCTCCAAAAAGATGACCATGTGTCCTTCTGTGTACATCCTGGAGGTGTCTCTTCATGGTGTGATTCCCAAAGGAATACTTCCTGTTAGGATTACCTCTAGAAAGTACACGCTTACACAGCTTGCAAGTAACTAAGGGTGCATTCACCTTTTGCTGGCCTTCTGGAAAAGTAAAATAATCCCAAACATAAGAAGGCTTTTGTTTCCTCGATCTCTGCCTCAAGACAGTGCTGCTGGTGCTAGCCTCACTCTCAGAAGAGCTCTGCTGTTCTGCCATCGTATCCCAAAGACAAACCAGCTCCTTCTCCCAAGGGATCACAAGCAGAAATGAGGGGAATGGGTGTGGTGTAGGAGAGTTCTAGAACTGAAAGTAGTTTCAACCAATCAAAAGTTGTGTTTCAAGATCACATGACCTACCGTACGCTTACGGTACGCTTACGGTACGCTTACGGCAAAAGTGCGCATGCGCGTAAAAAAGACACGCGCTTGCGCGCATGCGCATAACAGTCATTTCCCGGCACTTCCGCGTAACGTGCGCGTGTGGCGTAAGCGCGCACGCGTCCCACGCGCAGTACGCGCGGCTACGCAAAGTGCGTAACTATACGCAAGCAGCGTAGATAGATTGCGGACGTTGCGTAAACCGTACGCTTACCGTGAGCTTACGGTACGCGTACTATAAAAAAAAAAAAAAAAAAAAAAAAAATCTGGTAATAAATTTTACATGTTTATTTTAAAAAATATATTAAAAAAAAATATTTAAGGATTTTAAAAATTTAAGCATAGTCTTTATAAAATGAAAGAAAATTAAATTAAAAATATGTTTGAAAAAAATGAAGAATAAAAAAAAAAATTAGCATTTAAAAAACCTTGCAAATTCACTGAAAAAACCATGGGTTTCACACACGTTATAGTTAGGAATTAGCATTTAAAAAACCTTAGAAATTCACTGAAAAAACCATAGGTTTCACACACGTTATAGTTAGGAATTAGCATTTAAAAAACCTTAGAAATTCAGTGAAAAAACCATAGGTTTCACACATGTTATAGTTAGCTGGACATTTTACTCGTAAAAAACCAATGAAATTGCCCCGTTATAGTTAGTTCAGCTAACTATAACTCACGCGCCCGCAATGCACTGCTGATGACGTCACATATTACATCACTCATGACATGGTCAGTGACATCACTCATGACATCACTGATGACATCTCAAATGACATCACTGATGACATCACTGATGACATCATCCAGTGAATGTGTGTTTTTCTGAAAATTAAATTTGTTTTATATATGTATATCTCAAGGTCGATGGAAGAATAAATGGGTATATAAGTGTCTAAATGGATGATTTGTTTTTAAAAAATTGATTGTGTAACTGACTGATTAAGTGTATCTCTCACTTTGTGTATAAGTGGCTGCATGGGTTGGTGAGTAGCTACATGGGTGTCTATATAGGTTAGTAGTTGTTTTTTTGAGTATCAGTCTGAGTGTCTGTATGGTTCGGTGGGGGGTATTACGTAGTGCATAGGTGCATGAATGAGTGACTCACTGTTTGTATGTGTTGAAGACAGCATGTGTGCAGGACTGTATGGGTGGATGAGTGTGTGTATGGGTGTGTTAGTGAGTGAATGACTGTCCCAATAGTGTCTTCAGGAGTAACTACATATGTTTTAAACTAGTATATGTGACTATTGGTGTATATATGTGAGTATATGTGAGAGGGAGAGATTGAAAGAGTTCCTGTATGAATAAGTATGTGTTTCTATAAGTGATTGTTTAAAAGACTAAGTATGTGTAAGTTTCCGTAGAAGTAAGTGTGGTGGTGTGTGTATAACTGTATATGCAGGTGAATGTATGTTTGATTCTTTATTAGCATGAGTGACTATGTGTGTGAGTAACTCTATGGATGAGTGGCATTATGTAACAGGATGTATAGGTGTATGAGTACATATGATGAGTGAGTACATGTATGAGTGACTGTATAGGACTGTTGGTGAATGAGTGGATGTGTATGTGGATCTTAGAATTACTGAAGAGGTTGTTGTAACTGGTATTGGTATGTCCATTGTTTTGAAAATTTTAGTCTCTATTTTTGAATGTGTGTATCAAAGCTTATATTAAGGTGAGAGGAGGTCTGTCACTCTATCACAAGGATGATGTCATCAGTGATGTCATCAGTGATGTCATTTGAGATGTCATCAGTGATGTCATGAGTGATGTCACTGACCATGTCATGAGTGATGTAATATGTGACGTCATCAGCAGTGCATTGCGGGCGCGTGAGTTATAGTTAGCTGAACTAACTATAACGGGGCAATTTCATTGGTTTTTTACGAGTAAAATGTCCAGCTAACTATAACATGTGTGAAACCTATGGTTTTTTCACTGAATATATATATATATATATATATTATCTACTGATAGATAGTTATAGTTACAACCTAGTTTCCATAGGAAATCTCAAAATTCTATTTTGAATAACTTTGGCGCCGGTTGACGAATTCTCGCAAAATTTTCAAAACAAATGGGGCGCTCCGTTCAGCTCCTACCCTGAAAGTCTCGGGGTGATTCGTCAAGCGGAGGCCGAGAAAAAGGGGGGTCCAAAAACGCGTTTTCCCCATGCATTTTTCCATAGGACCTTTAGTCGAAGGTACAGCCCGAACGGCTGAACAGAATTATGTGAAATTTGGCAGAGAGGTAGCCATAAGGTCAAGGAAGTGCCATTTGAAGGTCTCGTGTAAATCTGTTCAGTATTTCCTGAGCAAATAGCATTTAAAAGCATATAAATATCTATACTCGTGCACCGTGCGCGCACTGTGCGTGCACCCTGCCGTGCGCGAGCGCAATTCTGATTGGTTGTTAGATGTCGGTAAACATTCGAATCAGTCGAAACCAGGAAGTGTCGGCCGCCATTTTGTCTCTCGCAGTCTGAGGGGGTGAAAAACAAAGGTGGAGAACGTGAAAAGGGGGCAGGGTGGACAGTTCCTGACCCCCTAGCCTTTGTCAGGGGGTCCCAGAAGGACCCCCAAGGGCAAAAAAAAGATTTTATTTTTTTTTCGAAAAATCGCGGAGTGCGCGCACTGTGCGCGCACGCTGAAAAAACACACGTAAAAAAATTTAAAACATTTTTAACGGAAAATTAAGCAAGGTTCGCGCACCGTGTGCGCACACTAAAAATCCCATAAAAAAAATGAAAAATACATACATAAATTAGCATTTAAAAAACCTTTGAAATTCACTGAAAAAACCATAGGTTTCACACACATTATAATTACGAATTAGCATTTAAAAAACCTTGCAAATTCACTTAAAAAACCATAGGTTTCACACATGTTATAGTTAGCTGGACATTTCACTCATAAAAAACCAATGAAATTCCCCCGTTATAGTTAGTGCAGGCAACTATAACTCACGCGACCGCAATCCTCTGCTGATGACGTCAGATATTACATCACTGATGACATATGTGTCTTTCTGAAAAATAAATATTTGTAATATATGTATAGCTAAAGATTAATGGAAGAAGACATGGGTAAATAAGTGTCTAAATACAGTGATGTAATATCTGACGTCATCAGCAGAGGATTGCGGTCGCGTGAGTTATAGTTGCCTGCACTAACTATAACGGGGGAATTTCATTGGTTTTTTACGAATGAAATGTCCAGCTAACTATAACATGTGTGAAACCGATGGTTTTTTAAGTGAATATATATATATATATATATATATATATATATATATATTACCTACTGGCGGTCGCCAGTAGGTAGTTATAGTTAGGACCACGTTTCCATAGGAAATCCGCAACATTCTATTTTGAATAACTTTGGCGCCGGTCGACGAATCCTCGCGAATTTTTCAAAATAGGTGGGGCGCTACGCTCCGCTCCTACCCTGAAAGTCTCGGGGGGATTCGTCAAGCGGGGGCTGAGATAAAAGGGGGGTCCCAAAACGCGTTTTTCCCATGCATTTTTCCATAGGACCTTTAGACAGGGCTACAGCCCGAACGGCTGAACAGAATTTAATGAAATTTGGCAGAGAGGTAGTCCCCAGGTCAAGGAAGTGCCTTTTGTAGGTTTGGTGTAAATCTGTTCAGTAGATTCTGAGAAAATAGCCTTTAAATCAATATATATATCTGAGCCAGCTTACGGTGCGCTTACCGTACGCGTACGGTGACGTGCGCGAGCGCGATTCTGATTGGCCGTTAGATCTTAGTAAACATTCGAATCGGTCTAAACCAGGAAGCGGCGGCCGCCATTTTCTCTCTCGCACTCTGACAGGGTGTTGAATAACAAAGTCAAAAAACATATAAAGGGGCTGTTTTGACAGCTCCCAAGCACCTAGACATGTAGAGGGAGTCCCCAACGATCCCCCAAGTAAAAAAAAACAATTTAAATTTTTTCGAAAATTTCGCCGATTACGCTTACCGTACGCGTACGGTAGCTAATATTAAAAAAAAATAATAATATCCACATTCTCCCCACCCCGTGTGCTACTGGTGCCCGTAGGGCACTAGTTGAGCATGGTTTATTGATACATTACAAAACATATATTTTACCTGTCACAACGATACTCATCATATGTTTCCTCCATGTGCGCACGGTGCGCGAAGCGCATCGTGCGTTCAGGGCCCATCTAGCGTAACGTGGACACGCGGTGCGCGAAGCGCACCGCGTGCTCACTGTGTGCGCACGGTGCCGAAGCGCACCGTGCGCGCACGGAACGAACTGCGTTAAGTGGGCGCGCACGCCACAAATGGCGTAAAGTAACTTAGCATTTAAAAAACCGTACAAATTCACTGAAAAAACCATAGGTTTCACACACGTTATAGTTAGGAATTAGCATTTAAAAAACCTTGCAAATTCACTGAAAAAACCATAGGTTTCACACATGTTATAGTTAGCTGGACATTTTACTGATAAAAAACCAATGAAATTCCCCCGTTATAGTTACTGTAGGCAACTATAACTCACGCGACCGTAATCCTCTGCTGATGACATATGTGTCTTTATGAAAAAAAAATATTTGTAATATATGTATAGCTAAAATTTAATGGAAGAAGACATGGGCAAATAAGTGTCTAAATACAGTATTAGCATCAGCAGAGGATTGCGGTGGCGTGAGTTATAGCTGCCTACAGTAACTATAACGGGGGAATTTCATTGGTTTTTTATCAGTAAAATGTCCAGCTAACTATAACATGTGTGAAACCTATGGTTTTTTCAGTGAATATATATATATATATATATATATATGTATGGGTTATTTAATGTTTTATTTTATTGCAAGATCCTGGTGGACATCTAAGAAGAGATTATAGCAAGAATTATTACAGTGCAAATATTATCCCCCTAGGGCATGTCAGAGGCAATAATCAACACCAAAATCATTCCCTTCAAAGGCAACCTGACATTTCGTGTAACAAAATACACAATTGCAGGCTTGAATAACGAGAAATAACAATACACCCTTAAGTACCTGTTGATTTTAACATTTGCTTTTCACAATCAATATGTAAAACCTAATGTGTTTATCATAACCCTTCCTAATAAATGTAGAAAACCTATGTCAACATAAATATTTTTCCTAATCAATCAGGAATGTTGCTGTTATCACATCATATCCAACTGAGGCATCCTGTACTGAGCATAAGCTTTCCCACAAGACAACCTTCAGGCATACAGTCATAAATAATACCTAGTATACAAAATCGCAGTTGGCAAAGTACTATCTCTCCTAACAGGTTTAACAAGGATTCAGAAAGGACAAATCTTCTATACCCACTATTTGTCAGAGGTGGTCACCAGCACCAAAATGTTTTAGTACTACGGCAATCTGAAGATTACATGTAACAAAATACCTATCTCTAGGCTTCAATACAGAGTAAAATCAATCTGCCCTTATAAGCCCATTTACTTTAACATATGCTTTTCACAATCAATATGTCAGGCCTACTAACCTAACCATAACGTGCGCTATACAAGTACATACACACACACACACACATTGTAAACAATACTTTGTTATTGTCCAAGTCACCCCTAGGTATCCAACGTATTTTGGACGAATTTGCACAGTTTTGCATCAAGAGAGGCTTGGAGATTAATTTAGCCAAGACCAAATTTATGGTCTTAAATTCCCCGAAGAGTACGCGTCCAAATCCCTCTCTCAATGGTACCCTCCTCAAAAAAGTGAGGATATTCGACTACCTGGGTATCACACTATCTGAGCAATTTGGGTGGGGCCCCCAGATGGCCAAGGCCAGACTCAGGTTAAATCAAACAGTGGGCGGGATCATGAAACTATTCAGAACATCTGTATACAAGCCGATAGCACCTGTGGTTGAGATATACAAGGCCCAAGTTAGGAGGGCTACACTATATGGGGCAGAGCTCTGGGGGCACTGTTCTATTTCTGATCTCGTCAAGCTGGAAAACAATTTCATGAGACAGCTTATAGGCCTTCCACGCAGCACTCCACTAGTTCCCCTTCGTCTGGATTTGGGCTTGAGGCCAATTGACGAAGAGATTGCCCTTAGGCCTCTGATTTTTTGGCACCAGGTATGGGTAACCCCAGAGTTCTCCTCCTTTAGAGCCGAGCTAAAGAAATGAATGAAATGAAATGAAAAAGAATTTCTCAAGCGCATGGCTGCCCTTGAGCGTCCCAGCGCTACGTGTACACACAGATAGACCTCCTCTGAACCGCATCCAGAGATGTTAGTCATTCTGGGGGAAAAGGAAAGTTTTCAGGGATTTTCGGAATCTGGTCAAGCTAGGTTCTTTCCTCATTGATGTTGGGAGGGAGTTCCATAGCTGACCCGCGTTTATTGAAAAGCGGCGTCCTCCGGTCCTTGCTCTTTTTGCTCTCGGGATAGCTACCAGGTTTTCCTCGCCAGAGCGGAGCGTTCGTGATGATTTGTAAGGGCGGATCAGATCTCTGAGGATCGGAGGGCCTGTGCCTTGGAGGACTCTGAACACTGTACAGAGCGCTTTGAATTTCACTCTCGCTCTTATGGGCAGCCAATGGAGCGCATTCAAGGCCGGTTTCGCTGACGTTCTTCTGGGTGTATTCGTCAGCAGTCTTGCAGCTGCATTCTGTGCCCTCTGGAGCACGTTCAGGGTGTATTCCGGTGCAGCCAGGAAAAGGACGTTGTTATAATCCAGTCTTGACAGAATAAGGCCCTGTACCAGCAATTTCCTGGAGTCTAGTGGGAGTAAGGGCAAAACTTTCCGTATTGAGCGGAGCAGCCCATAGCAACACCCTGCAGTTTTTTTCGCCTGAGTGTGCATCGACAGCTCCGGTTCAAGCCAGACGCCGAGACTTTTTATGGATCCCTTCGGGGTCGGAGGATCTCCTAAACAAGCCGGCCACATACATTTGGGGAGGGAGGTGCAGAGATTTCCCAGCAACATCACCTCGGTTTTGGAGGCATTAAGCTTGAGTCTTGAGTCGGCCATCCATGCCATGATGTTGGTAAGGCAGGCGGCAAACTTCTCACCATGGCTTTCTGCGAGCGAGAGCGAAACAATCAATTGGGTGTCATCCGCGTTCGTTGCGAGTTTCACTCCAAAGGGTGCGACCTCCCCCTCCAGTGGGGCCATGTAGACGTTAAAAAGCGTAGGGCTCAGTGATGAGCCCTGCGGGACACCACACTGAAGGGGGGTGGGCACTGATCTATTGTTGCCCTCGCACACTTGATATGTTCGATCACTCAAGAATGACGTTAGCCAGGTGAGCGCCAGGCCTCTTACTCCCAGCTCCTCCAACCAGTGGATCAAGATCTTGTGATCCACCGTGTCAAATGCCGCACTCAGATCCAGGAGGACCAGGGCTGCTGATCCTCCTGAATCTAAGATGCACCTGCCCTCTTCTACCATGGTAATCAGCGCCGAGTCAGTGCCCTGACCGGGCCGAAAGCCAGTCTGGGTGTGCCGCAACAACTCGTTGGATTCCAAAAAGGACGAGAGTTGCCGGTTAACCCATTTCTCAGCAATCTTTCCCATCCCTGGCAGTAAGGAGATTGGCCGAAAGTTGGACAAATCGGCGGGTCAAGCCCCGCTTTTTTTAGCAAGGCTTTTACTATGGCCTGCTTCCAACTAGGGGGGACCTTGGCAGGGGCAAAGGAAGCGTTAAGTAGATCTACTGCCGGTCCCGCTATGACATCCATAAACTGCTTTAGGATGTACATAGGCATGGGATCCGTCGGAGAGCCACTTTTTTGCGCGGCCAGCTCTTTACAGAAAGCTTCCCTGGTGATCGGGGCAAACTTGTCCAGCACAGCTCTATCAGTGGCCGGACAGCTCTCCCCTAAGGGCGGGCTCTGACGGGGCAAGGGGAGGCCGGCTATGATGTTTTGAATTTTCTGGTCAAAGTACTGGGCCAGAAGGTTACAGCGGTCCGTACTCCCCTCTGAGGGTTCTGGAGATACTGGAACTTTGAGCAGCTCTTTGAGAATTTTATAGGTTTCCCGTGAAGAATTGGCTGATGATTTTATCCTATTTTCAAGGTAGGCCGCTTTGGTGGCATTGCGTGCCACTTTATAAGTTCTCATGGCTGCCCTGTACTCTTCTTTGGAGTTTCCTGCCCAGTTTTTCCGCCAGTCACGTTCTTTCTTTTTACAAATTTTTCTCAGAAGACCCAGCTCTGGGGTGAACCATAAGGATTTGGGGTCCCCCATCTTCCTGTTGGCTATTTTCAGGGGAAGTACCACATCTAAGGCTGTGCTGAGCCATTCGCAGAAAGCCTCATCTGCCTCTATAGGATCCCTATTAAGCACCGGGATGGTATGTGTCAGCTTGCGTGTAAGATCGCTGAACGGGAGTTTCGACCATGCCCTTACTGGTACTTGTGCTGTGGCTGCCGGGGGAGGTGGGGGAGCTGTAACGAAACCCAGTTGAAAGGGGATCAGGAAGTGATCAGTCCAAGGGAGAGGCAGGGACGGTGACATGGAAAGAAGGGGAAGATTAGAAAACACCGTATCCAATAAATGGCCCTTAACGTGGGTGGGCTCCTGATTATGGAGGGTGATGTTCCCCAACCCAAGTTCGGATCTTAGGTCATTTGCAGCTTTATCCTCCGCTGAGTCGAAATGTAGGTTTAAATCTCCAAGCAGGAGAAAATTGGGTGCCGACGCTATTAGCATTGGGACCTCTTCAAGCAGAGAGTTCGCGAACTGCTTGATGTTGCCCGGAGGCCGGTAAATCAGCAACCCCGACAGTGAATCGTTGGGGGACAGTTGAATCTTAAAGCTACAACTTTCCGCATCCAGGATAGACCCTTCAGCGGCCCTACATGTCAGAGTATCTCTATATATAATGGCCAGCCCGCCCCCTCTGCCTCGCGGTCTGTGCAGGCAGAAGATACAAAATCCGGGGGGAAGAGCGTTCGCCATGTCGAAATCCGAACTGTCAGATGTCCACGTTTCCGACAAAAATAGCACATCAAGCTTATGATCCAAGATCAAATGGTGGATGTGTAAGGAGTGCCTAGGTAAAGATCTACAGTTCAGGAGGGCTAGTCGAAGTAGTTCCCTAGGGGGGGGGAGCATTCTGGGCCTCTTTACTTTCCGTAGTACATAGATCGCAGACTTTGAAAAGCACATCCATCCTCAATCCCCTCGGACAAAGGCAGGAGGCTTTGGGGCAGAGAGACAAAAGATGTTCTTGCGAGTATGTGAGAGGCCCTCGCTTTGCTTTGGGCAGCATGTCTGGCCCTAGGTCCGTACGGGCCCGGACGGGCCCAGACGGGCTTGCCTCTGGCGCGCCTCCGGCGCGCCATTGGCGCGCCCGCTGCGCCCGCCCGCTGCGCGGACGAGTGAGCGCGGCCATTTATGAAGCGCGAGGTCCTGTGTTCGCCCTCGCACTAGAGCGCAAAATGCCCTCTTCCCAATCCAAGATGGCGGGACCTTCCGGTTTAGACTTTGGTTACCAGAGCCCAGAAACGGCTCGAAAATGCCCCCAACAGCTAATATGATCAGGCGGTGTGACAAGGAGTGAATTAAAAAGTAAAACAAATTTTTTCTAACCAACTTCGAAAATAACTTTTTTTAAAAACAGTTTCGGCTCTGTGATGCCGTGTAGTGCCCGGCTAAGCTCCCTGTGAGTGTCAGGGGAGCCGCCTATGTGTACAGGCTGCGCCCGAGGCTCCTGCCTTAATTTATAGCACGAGGTCCTGTGTTCGCCCTCACACTAGAGCGCAAAATGCCCTCTTCCCAATCCAAGATGGCAGGACCTTCCGGTTTAGACTTTGGTTACCAGAGGTCATTCAGAGCCCAGAAACGGCTCGAAAATGCCCCCAACAGCTAATATGATCAGGCGGTGTGACAAGGAGTGAATTAAAAAGTAAAACAAATTTTTTCTAACCAACTTCGAAAATAACATTTTTTTAAAACGGTTTCGGCTCTGTGATGCCGTATAGTGCCCGGCTAAGCTCCCTGTGAGTGTCAGGGGAGCCGCCTCTGTGTAAAGGAGCTTTTGCCAAGATTAAATCCCAGTAAATTGCTGTGGCTGGCCCGCATTAGGAATCTTTCTGCTAGGCTTGGTAGGCCAGAGCTATGGTTATCTCCAGAGCTCTCTTGTGCCTTGACATCTAGGCTGGATATAGTAAATCAATACAGGCAATCCAACCTCTTGTCCCTACAAGAAAGTGCAAAAGAGGGCAGGTTGACTGAGTTTTTACAAATCAAAAAGGTATACAAAAAAGAATCATTTTTGGATGTAATCTTCCCCCCTCTGGCTAGGAAACTGTATTTACAGTTTAGATTTGGGAATTTACCATTGGCAGTGCACTCCAGCCTATGGGCTCCTGAGAATTTGAGTGTGTGTCCTGTATGTAAATCAACGGCCGAGACAGAAACCCATGTTCTGTTTTTCAGCCCTGCATATGTTTTGCCCCGTAAATGCTGGATTATCCAAATATGCAAAAACCTTGGGTTTGTTCGTTCGTTGTCAAGAGGCCCTCAGAGTGCTTAAATATGATACTGATCCTCCAATTGTATTTGCCGTTTCACGTTTTTTAAATGCCATGTGGCACATAAGGAGAGGGTTTTTAAAGTAATTACAGGGGAGGAGTACATGACTAAAATCACTATAAGTAACTCTGTGTGTTTTTATATTAAGTTTTAACAACTTTTCTAGAACTTGGCATATGTGTTTTAAAGTTTGCTTTTATAAATGTTTAATTCTTGTGTAGATGTCAGCTACTATATGAATGTAAGGGTTGTAAATATTGATCAGTCTGTGTAAATACTTGTGGTCTTTTATTTTATGTACTTTTATGGCTCGAGCGGCCGAAATAAAGTTCTTTTGATTGATTGAATATGTAAAACCTATTGTGTTTATCATAACTCTTCCTAATAAATGGATAAAACCTATGTCAACATAAATATTTTTCCTACTCAATCAATCAGGCATGTAGCTGTTATCACATCATATTCAACGGAGGCATCCTGTACTGAGCATAAGCTTTCCCACAAGACAACCTTCAGGAATACAGTCATAAATAATACCTAGTATACAAAATTGCAGTTGGCAAAGTACTATCTCTCCTAACAGGTTTAACAAGGAATCAGAAAGCACAAATCTTCTATACCCGCTATTTGTCAGAGGTGGTCACCAGCACCAAAATGTTTTAGTACTACGGTAATCTGTAAGATTAGATGTAACAAAATACCTATCTCTAGGCTTCAATACAGAGTAAAAACAATCTGCCCTTATACTCCCATTTACTTTAACATATGCCTTTCACAATCAATATGTCAGGCTTACTAACCTAACCATAACTTTTCATTTTAAACAATAAAGCCTGTAACCTTTATCATTGGCTTGTCAATAAAAGCAAATACGACCTACAGTGCTATTTCATAAGCCTTTCACAACAGAACCATCAGGTGTACTGAAATGAAATGACAAATATGTATAAAATATATTTTCAAAATAATAGAGCACAATATACATTACCATTGTGCTAATTGTGTATCCCTGTGTTTTGTTCAGCTCGGCCACCAGGACAAAAATCCTAGTCTACTACTGTAAACTGCAAGATTCCATGTAACAAAATGCCTGCCTGCATGCTTTATTAAAGCATAATAACAATTCACCCTTAAACGCTGTTTGTCTTTTAAACATATGGCCGATTACACCTGCGGTCCGGATATAGGTATTTTGATGCAACTCCCACCACGGTGGTCGCAACACCTATTTTTCGCATTGTGGCGGGTGCTGCTGGCTGCAGCACTCACCACAATGCAAAAAGGGACAATTTACATATCCCTGCACTTCATGGCAAGCACCATGCACCCACTATGGGCCCCCAAAGTCCCTTTCGACCAGCCTTTTCATGACAGGTTAACCACCATGAAATGGCAGGTGGAAAGGGACATTGTCATCCCTACGACGGTGCAACATGTTGGGGACTACACGCCCCTCCACCCCACTGACAGGCTCAAGGAGCACTTTGGATGCGTGGCCATCTCCCTCGCCCGCCATTGTATTATGGCGGCCGGGAAACATGTCACCAATGGTGGGGAGACCTCCACCGACAGCCTGTCGGTGACGGTCTCCCTGCCATCATAATCGGCCCCCTAATTTTCACCATTAGTAAGTAAGGCCTACTTGCTTTGTCATAAATTTTCATTATGGATAGGATTTACCTAAATAATCTGTCACAACCTTTCCCAGTAAACTGACAAGGAATTTATTCTTTACCAACAGCGTGGCACTATATATACCTCAGGACTACAGAAGTGCACTGAAACGGCCAAACACCAAACATACATTTATAACATTATAAATATGTACGAAAATTACAGTTGACAAAACGATATACAGCCCCTCTCAATATGGTCTAACAAGAGTCATCACAGTGAAGTTCTACTCCCAGAGTTTGTCAGAGGAGGTGACCGACATCATAACCTTTGTCTACGATGTTCATCTGTGAGATTATAAGCAAATACCTTTCGAGGGTCTAAAATAATATGCAACAACCCACTGTTAGCGACCTACTGGCTTTGAAGCATGCCTTTTACAATACATAAGCCAGTCCTACTACCTTTGTAGTAAGTTTTCATGATAAACAGACCAGATGTACGGCATCGGACAAAACATTTCCATGTACACCAGTCAGGCCTATGGCTGTTATCTTTGGCTGTTCTCCATATCCAACTCAGGCCTACTGTACTTGGCATAAGCTTTGCCACAAAGCAACCATGAGACGTACAGTCATAAAATTGCAAAGGTATATGTTGGAAATTGGGTTACTTGTTAAGGAGGGGTGATAGCCTACTCAAGCAGCGACAACAATTCTTGCCAGGGTAAAACACAAGCAGACCCCATATTGACATATGCTTAACCCTCTGGCAGCTTAGCACACCAGCAGTCAGGCTTAACTTAGAGTCAATGTATAAAGTATGTATGCAACTCTTCAAATAGTAATAAAGTGAAAACACAGTAAAAATCCTACACCAATTTCTAAAAACCAGAGTAAAATGTATTAAACTATTTGAGACCAGGACCTGTTAGTAGTGTTCCCCCATTTTATGATTACTAGATGCCTCTTTTCTGACTCTGATTGTGCCTTGGGCTCTGCTAAACAGACCCAGGGCCTGTGATCTTTGTAGAAGTACATGGTAATTCGGTAAATTAACAATTGGTACTGACAACCTACCTGTAAGTCCCTAGTATATGGTGGGGCATGCAAGTTTAGAGGACCAGTAGATTTAATTCACTTGTGTGTACTATTGTGGGGCCTGTTGTCATTTTAAAAGCTAACCCTGCCTTTCAGACTGCTTTTAAACTGAAATTATATGCAAATTCGACTTTGGATTAAAGGTACTTCCAAAGTCTCAAACTATCTTATTGTTACATATAAGTCACCCCTAAGGTCTCCCCTCAGCGCCCCATCAGTAGAGTGACTTGTAACTATAAGCAGCAACATAATAAAATATGTTTTATAAGATATGGTGAGGGAAAAACTGCCAGTTTTGTTTTGCCGCATTGCAGAAAACTAGCTACTTAGGCTAACATGGGAATATTTTATGTAAGTATAAATATTGACAGGAGCAAGCTAGAAATGTCATACATAGATTCAAAATGATAGTTATGATACATCCAACAACTTGCTAGATTTATAAATATTACAGAAAATAAGTTTTTGAACTTTTGTTTCTGTCATCAGGCAATATCCCGCCTTCCAGCTGCCCTCAACAATTGGCCAGCCTTTACCAGGCTGTAAAAGCTGTCTCAATAAGGTATGAAGTGGCCTGCTAGAGAGACAAAGGATTTCCTGTAGCTGGAGAACTGCAGCTGCAGAAGCAAAAGGCAGGATCCGGGTGGAGTGGCCAAACTGGCCTTGAAAGGGAGACCAACACTGTAGGACAGCACAGGCTCAGCCCCACATCCTGGAGATTCTTAGCCATACCAGTGGGTAGGCTTAGCCAGATTTAACCCTCCATGAGAGAGTTGCTCCATTTTGGATTTTGAAAGAATTGTGCCTTCTGGTACAAGAATATGCCAAACTCTGGAGGAAGTTGTCATACCGGAGGGTGACACTCTGGAACTCATTGGTCAGGGTTGCACACTGTTTGATGCACTGGATGACTGAATAAACATGGGAGCGCTGCTGAGCTACTCAGATCTACTGCTTGAAACAAGGAGAAGGACTGTCCCGTTGGAACCCTGTTCTGCATCCAAAGAACTGTACTCTGAAGGACTGCACCTACTGCAAAAACTGGTACCACAGCCGTAAGGCCTTCGCCTGGCTTCACGAGGATTAAGAAGTGGACTTCCTGAAAGCTACAGTTAAACAGAGCCCACCTGCATCACTCCTCCAAGAAGTCCCCATCCTGGAGTGTGTCCAGTGAACTTTAAGTTTTTAAGTATTTGGCCAGTTGCATTGTGGAAATTGTAATCCCAACATTACAAGTACCATCTCAGAGCTTCTAGACCCTTGGATTACTGTTATGGACACCTTTAACCCAAAAGAGGAACTTCAGGAAGATGTTGCAGATGTTTGGAGCAACATTTGTAAAAAGCTCCATGAGTTGACCAGGTGCATTGTGGGAGTTGTAGTCCCAGACCTCAAGAGGCAAACTAGAGCATCTGAACCCTTGGCAGGTGCTGTGCACCACTTTCACTCATCAAGAAACACTTCTGGGAATACCTGTAAAAGAGTTACATCACGGGTGGCCTGAACGCTGGACTTTGTCCCAGTCCAGAGCGACCTTTTTAACCCTTTGAGCACAATTTGCTTCAAAACTGTAGTTTTACTTCTTTAAAAATCAATTTCCCTGGCTCCCTACATTGGGTTTTTGGCATTTTGGTGTCTATTTGTTCAGAACAATATAGCCTATGTATGTAAATTGTTGTTGGATTTGTTTTGTATCTTGTGTCTTACTTATTTAATGTATTGGTGTTTTTAAGTGTTTTCACACCTGTCTCCTAAGTTAAGGTTGCCTGCTCATTGCCAGCTATCAGGGGTTGAACAAGAGAATTATTTATTTAAACTTTGACTGAGCCTTTTATTGTGTTTGTGGCATTATTTCTAGGGGTAGGTCCCTACTTATAAATATTAATTAACCCCTTTCCAACAGACCAAAATGACAAAAATCCAACTAGTACTATCAGAGATCTGCAATTTCAAAGATTTTATGTAAGTATAGTGCCTAAAAGCACAAGGCGTCACTCATGGTTACCTGTTAGTGCAAGCCCGAGTTAAAGTCACAAGTTCAGGCTGACCCCTATAGAACATGGGTCTGATATAGGGAACAGGTTAGTCCCACTGAAAGAGTTACCTTCAAAAGTTCAACGTGAAGAGTTCCGTTCTTGGTGGAGGGGGCTGCAAGGAGCAGGGAGAGTTTAGCGGATGCTCATCGCTGTAGCAGAAAGCGAAGGCTGTTCAACGCTGTGGCATGAACATCCTGTGAGGCGTCACAGAGAGTTATTGCTAGAAATTCGCATTGGCAGTCACTGCAGGATGTCAATGCTGTACTACAAACTGCAGATACCATGTTGCAGGCATCGTTGGTGGTCACTGTGGCACGAAGTGTTGGGTCGACCAGAGCTTCTCATTGGCGGGCAGCACAGGCAGCAACATCTTAGCATGAACAGGCCTGTTTGTGGTCGCGAAGAGGCCAAACCTTCAGGGTATCTCCGTTCTTTGAAGGGGGAGCTCAACGGATACAACTCTAAGGGTCCATGACCTTGGAGATCAGGAACCGACTCCAGCAGAGCCCAGCAGGGCTCAGGCAAGTCCATTTGAACGTCCAGTATCAGGTCTAGGCAACAGTCCAGGTAGGCAGATGCAGGAAGATTATGTCACTGTAGATCAGATCAAGAGGTCAGGTAGCTGACCCTTGGAGTCACTTCAGCCTTAGATAAATGTTGTAGTCCATTCTTTCATCTCAGCAATTAGGCAGTAGGCAGCAGGGTGCAGGACAGCAGAGTAGCAGTCCTTCTGGCAGCAGCACAGCACAGTAGTCCTTCTTCTGTAGTATCCAAAGTTCAGGAGGTAAACTG
This sequence comes from Triturus cristatus, assembly GCF_964204655.1. NCBI lineage: Eukaryota > Metazoa > Chordata > Amphibia > Caudata > Salamandridae > Triturus > Triturus cristatus. Next base: position 674,144,627 of record NC_140590.1, read on the forward strand.
AAACGTTGGGTCTGAGGGTCGAATATTTATACTTGGTGCCAGCTTTGAAGTAAGAGATGGTTCCATACCCAGAACTGTTTGGAATTTCCTGACTCCTTTCCCTGGCCACAGCTTGTCTAGGGGCACAAAAAACTAGTGGCAAACCCTTTGTGAGTGTGCTCGGTCAAAGGTATGGTGATGTGCAAGTATAGTAGTTGACCGCTCAGCCCCATCAAGTCAGAGATGGCCCACCCTGCCAACACAATGTGCTGCCTAGCGCCAATGCAGGCACCCTGGCACCATGGTGGGCAGCTGCGGTGTAAACAGGATTGTTTTTGTGCAGGACGAGACCCCTTCCTGCACAAACACAATCCCCTGAGGCATATTGCTCTTTCTATGTATGCTGCAAATTGCAGCATACATAGGAAGAGGAAATAACGAGGAGAAATAGAATATATTTTGCCTTTTTACATCTTGAGGCATAGCATTTTTACACATTCCCAGGATTACCAGTAAAATCTAAGCACCAAGCATTTACCACCTCCCCGAGGCAGAGTAGCATAACACAGCAATTTGCACTGTGCTGCGTTACTCTAGATTAATCAGGCCCCACAAGCCCACACAAGGCAGCCATGCGTAGCTTCCTAAATCACAGTTAGGAGTTGCGTCCTTTTGGAACTGGTACTTTCTGGTTGGCTGAGACAGTGCCCAAGCCAGGCAGAACCTTCCACTCCTGTCAGGGCTAGGTGATTACACTTACTATATAATCTGCATTCACCCTTGGGTAGCTTGGCACTGAGCAGTGAGGCTTATCACAGAGGCAATGTGTAAAGCTTTGGCATAGCACTCACACACAATAAATACACTGAATAACACAAGAGAGACTTCACAAGTAATATTAGCAGGCTGTTCTCATGCAGAACACTCTCCCACACTCACACCGCACTGTTATTTGATGCAAAGGATATAGGCAAGTCCATATGAGGCACCCTTGTGCACACACACACTGAGCACAGTAACGAGATGTAAATGATAGCAGGTCAGTTGATAATATGAGTGCCGATCCCGTGGCACAATCGCTCCCCCACCTCTCAGTTACCCCTCCACTACTCTGCCCACAGATTAGAGTAAAAAAAAACACACCTTACTATACCAGTTTAAGGCTGGAGACACACTTAGTCAGCAGCCCAGGTGAGAAGGCTGGAGTAACTAACAGGGTAACCAGACAACAGTCAACAAATGGGTGTTTGGCCACCACTTGGTAAGTTCACAAACTTTATGCAGAGAAGAAACGAGCTAGAGGCTGTTCCTATTCAATCAAGAGGTCACTAAATGTGTCTTCTGCCACCAGCCAAGTTCTGCGAAGCACAGGGGATCCTGCACCTTTTAGACTTGTTTCCGATCACTCTCTGAAGTGCTCCTCAGCCCAGTCACTTACTCACACTACCCAGGCCTGAGCTGGGTGATACTTGAAGGCAGTTGATTTGCCACACAGAGGGCAGGATGGAACACTCGGTACAGCTGTCCCCCGCCCCACGGGTAGTGATACACAAAATCTGGTGTGCATTGATCCGAGTCGCACCAGGCAATCTGGTCACAATGAACAACGAGTCGGGTTCTCTGTACCTCCCTGGAAATGAGGTACAATGTCTGGTGCGCTATGATACTAAACGCACCAGACAATCCAGTTAGAATGAACCAAAGGTTGGGTTTGCCGTACCTGTAAATGAGGCACAGTGTCTGGTGCACAATAATACGAGCCGCACCAGACAATCCGGCCACAATCAACCCGTGGTAAGGTTTGCGGTACCTTCCTGGAATGAGGCACAATATCTGGTGCATGATGATACGAGTCACACACAGTTGCATATTCAGTAGTACGGCACCAGGTAGAATGAGGCACAACTACAGATGCGCCCTCCCTCTGAGGGTTGCAACCTGTGAATCGGACACCACACGCAATGAGCATGCTGTGTGGGTGTTGCACTAGAGAGATGCGGCACCTATGACAAAGTGGGCCATGATAAGTCCCGCAACTAGTGAATCGGCTCAGCACTAACCCTGGGCATAAAACTCTGCTTTATTCGCAGAGTTTGCAACTCCCCGTTCCTTGTAGAACACGGAGTTATCAAAAAACTCCTCACTCCACAATGGAAGGGAGTTTGTGTTTGTGTTGGCATGGCTGAAATGTGGTTTTGTGCATGCGGGAGCAACTAACTGGGTGCCAACGAGATTTTCCAAGCTGTTCGCGAGCGCCAAGAGATTTGCTAGGAAGCCGCATGGTCCCGCAAGAGTTTGCGGTCACCAACACATCACTTGAGCGTTCCAGCAGACTTCTAAGCGGGGTGTTTTGTGAAGAACGCGATCTTGAACGTGCAGGATCTACTGAGACTGCAATCTGAAGAAGGTCCTCTCCCCGAGCAGTATCATATCCTTCTCGAAAGGATGATTTGGAGTAAATAAAACTCCTCATATTGACACTCGACTATACTTTTTTGTGCAAGGAGTCCTTTTTTTTAAACTTATTTTTCTCCAGAGGAAGGTAGTGCCCCAGAGCTTCCAAATTCCTGTTCCTGTCCAGCAGGCTCCTCCCAGTGCTTTGTCCATCTCCTGGTCACTTTTCATTTGGATTTGGAGCTGGAAGGATCACTCTTTGTGTCTCCTCATATTATATCATTAGATTTGAGGACTTGAATTTGAGATTTCACAAGTAAGTTGGAAAACTGTTGTTGTTTGTTTGATTGGGTCATGCATCTAGATGTATTTGTACTTTTCCTTGGTGTTTTTACATTTATTGTTGTGGGTAGCCTGTAGTTTCAGTAGGGGCCGGGTTATTTCTTTGCAAGTAATTTTTCTTCTTTTATAAGGGAAACATGTTGCACAGTTCACTACTATTTTCTCCATGTTTTGATTTTGAAATCAATTTGCAATATTTATTTAATTCACTATGTAGCCCAGTAGTCTGCCAAAAGGCCTTTCTCAGTCAGTAGGCCCAGAGCTACTCATGGGTGCATGAAACAACAACTGTTTTGTGGTGTCTGTTGAATGAAAACATCATTTAGGGCATGGTTGGCATTGGATTGAAATACAAAATGTGTTTTTTTTAGGTATTTCACTTTTTTTCATGAGATGTGTCGTTTAAGCACGCCTCCTTTGTCTGGCCAGTATGTGAGTGTGCTTGGACTAGAAGTCCCCAGAATTTGCCTTGGCTCCCCTTGTGGACAGGGGCCATTTTTTAAAGTCTGTGTCCATGGGCCTGCTTGTGTTCATTGTTTTCCAGGCCTCCTGGTTGTTGTTCTGACCATGTAGCTCGTGGCCATTTTTTGGAGGCAGTCCGTGTGTTTTTTTGCCACAGGCCTGCATGCCTTCCCTTTGTTTCTCTTGGTTTATTGCTTCTTGTTGTGATGGCCTGGCCATGTGTGTGACTGCCATTTTGTGAAGGCACCCAGTGCGCTTTTGTTTTAGGCCTGCATTGTCTTCCCTTTGTAGGCTTGTTGAAAGAAAGTAGGATCTGCTTCTTATGGTTACCCCCACTTTTTGCTTGATGTGATACTGTTTTTGACTAGTTTGACTGTGATATTCTAATCAGGACTCTAGTCTATCTGCTTTCTCCCTAAACTGTTGTGTTCAGTACCTAGGTACATCCCAGAATGGATACTGGGGTACGCTTGTCAGTCCCTAGTATATGGTACCCATGTACCCAGGGCATAAGTACCACAGAGGTCTCCCATGGGCTGAAGCATGCATTATGCCACCCTTGAGAGACCATTCAAAATGGAAGTACAGGCCTGCCATTGCAACCTGCGTAAGTTGGTGCATGCATCCCTTACTAAAGATATAGATTAACTATATCGATGGGTCACTGCACTTAAAACCTATAAGTCACCCCTATAGCAGACCTTTACAATCCTGAGGCCAGGGTGCTCGGTTTTAAGTGAGAGGGTGCCCCTGCATCAGAAGGACACCCTGAAGTATACGGAGGCCAATTTTCCCAGGTTGTCAGTGAAGCAGCCATATACCAAATAGAGGGGCACCGCGTAATTGCACAATCAACATCTAGAAAATGGCTGCAACGAATCCTATCATGTTTGTTATCAAACATGTTGGAAACATACCCCCATACCATAAACAGTGTGGGAGGTATGATTCCAAGCACTGGAAGAGCCGTCCGTTAGGCTCTCAATGTTCCAGGTGCATACTTTGGAGTACCAGACAGCACAAACTGGCTGATTGCAACCAGAGACACACTTCTGCCCTCCTGATGATGAGCCAAGCGCGAGCAACGGAAGGCAAAACAAACTCATCCTTTCAGAGGGAGGTGTGACCACCTCCCAGATAGGATTTATTGTATTAGGGCTGTTTCTACCCCCTTACCAAGTTTGAGGCCAGTAGTCCTTGTGGGGGTTGCACTAACCAAACCCCTGGGTACTGTGTCCCCTTTGCAGTTAAAAAGGCTTGTTGGCATCTTTGCAAGACGATCTTGGGGCTCCAAGTATCCCCAACCTCTTGAATCACCAGTAACCAAAATCTTTGGCCACACCGCATTGTGTGCATCGTGGCCTGCATCTTTTGCTCAGCTGCTTGAGGTCCTCTCCTGTGCCATTGGCCTGTGGGTCCATTTGAGGGTCACCTTTTTTTCCTAGGGCTCCCCTGATTGCTCGGGTCTGCCCTGAGACCTGTGCTTGTGGTGAGTCTCCTGGACCTTGCTGGTCTCAACCGTTCACCTTCTTGACTTCCTGCATGGGTAGCATATGTCAATGCTTGTTGGTGCTCCCACCAGACACCGTCCCCTCAGCACTCGACACCCTTCATAGGAGAGCTCGTATCTGGGTCCTGGGTGTCCTCAGCGTTGCCTGGTCCTCGCAGCTGCAGAGTCAAGGTCACCATCATCTTTCCTGAAGCACCCAACATCGGAGGGCATCCATCTTCCAAGTCTCCTGGTCACCCTTGAGTAACTTAGACACTGTCTCCTCTGCTTTCAGGTACTCCCCTTCAAGAATCCACGTTTTGATTCCTCCCGACACTTTCTCCTCTTACAGCAGCAGCACTTTCATGAAGTCCTCCATTGGGTTCGACTGCAGTTTCCGACGCCACTTCACACCTATGCACCCGGCTTCCCTGGTATAGGAAACTTGGGCACCACAGTATCCACGGGTGGGGTGGTTCTCCAATCTTTTGTCTTCCATGGGGTTTCTTCAGGGTCCACTGGGAAGGGTCCCTAATCTTTAAAAATGCAACTGTGACTTGCACATAGACTTGTACCGAGCACGAGGTCATGTTCACACACTGCACATGCTTTCCGTGGGGTCCCTATTTACTTTCCATGGATCGTTCTGTGGGTCCCCAGCAATTCTACATCCTCTCAACATTGTCCGGAATCAAGTCGTGGTTCTTATACCACTTTCTTAGTATATGGTTTGGTCCTCCCCTTGGTCTCACATTGTATTAGTGCTATTTACTGTGATTTTTTTGCTAAAGTATTGTGTGCTTTGTGTCTATCTCTGTGTAGGAGATACTGTAACGTACTAGATGGTGTTATATAATAAATACATACTTTTATAAATACTTTGTGTGGTTCTTTTTTTTTTATCTATACTATAAGATTGCATTATGGTAAAACAAGCTGCTTTAAACGCCTTCAAGACTAAGCCTGAAGGCTGCTCTCCACAGCTAACACTTGGATAGTTATTTAAGGTTGTCTGAGACCTTTTAAATCACCATAAGTGTGGTCTGGACTGGTGCAAGGTGCCCCCTTACATTAGTGGACATCATAAAACAGGCCAGCTTCTCACACTTGTTATTGCTTCTTGTGCTGTCCCGGCCATGTGGCTGACTTCCATTTTGTGAAGGCAACCATTGTGTTTTTGCCATAGGCCTGCGTTGTCTTCTCTCTGTAGGCTTTTGTTGTGTCCTGGCCATGTGGCTTGCAGACATTTTGTGAAGGCAACCAGTGTGCTTCTGCCATAGACCTGCATGCCTTCTACGTGGTGCCTATGTTTTCTTGCTGGTTGTTGTTTTGCATGAAATTTGTTTTTCTTTTGTTCAGCTTAAAAGTAGCACAGTTCACTACATTTTCTCCATGTTTTTATTATGGAGATCATGGGTTCACTCCCTTCTCCGTTGCAGATGACACACAATTTCTTTTATCATTTGATAACAATACGGCTTCGACCAAATCTCTCTTTGCTGATGATATGCGGGCACTAATAAAACTGAAATCTTATTGTTCTGCACTGCTCAAACTTTATGGTCCCCTGACTGGTGGCCCCTGGAATTGGGAATAGCCCCTACCCCAAAAATAATGGCAAAAAACCTGGAGGTCCGTCTGGTCCACTCTCTCACTGTGAGAGACCAAGTAATGGCCACCGCAAGTACCTGCTTCCACATGTTGAGCCTCTTCAAGAGAGTGTTTCATTTTCTTCCTTTATCTGTTCGCAGGACCCTGATTCAAGCCTTGGTAATCAGCCTTGCCTATTGTAATGCCCTTCTTGCAGCCACAAATTAATACTTACTGAATAGACTGCAGGTGGTTCAGAACACAGCTGCCTGTCTGAAACTTAATATGCCCCCTAGAACATGCCCCCCTGCCTTTGCTGAGAAATCTTCACTGGCTTCCCATCCACCAATTTGCTGTTTAGTCCATAAAACTCTTAATGGCAGAGGCCCTGCCTATCTTGCGGAAACATTTAGGCGTTATCAGCTTGGCAGATCTCTCCACTCAAAGGAAAAAGTTCTTCTTGTGATTCCATGGTGATTCCATGGTACAGAAAACTCCGTGCTGGGAATAGCTTTCTCAAACCTCACCCCAACATACTAGAATTCTCTCCCTGTTCATCTGCATAAGTTCCCGGATCTCCTTCACTTCAGGAAACTCCTGAAAACAGAACTCTTAAGTAACTAATCTCCCATACCTTGCATAGCCACACCCCTAGCGCGGAGATACCCCTTCAGGGTGTTTCCAGTGCTCTATAAATTCCACCATTCATTCATTCATTCATTCAATAAACTTGCAATATTGATTTGAATCGATTCACTATGTGGTCTAGTCTGCCAATTGGCTTTCAAGCCAATAGACCCAGAGCTACTCATGGGTGCATGAAACAACTGTTTCTGTGGTGTCTGTTGTGGTTGTAACTTGCAAACCTTATAACCCCTGTGGATTTTCATTTTTGGTATGTTGCATTAAAGATGTGTTGTTTAGCAACCATGCTTTTTTGTCTGGCCAGTATGTGAGTCTGTTTGCAAGTAGGCCAGCAATGCATTTGCCTTGGTTCCCCAGGGCCATATGGTGGGGACCATTTCGTAAAGTCTGTGTCCTCCTTAGGCCTGTTTGTGTTCATTGTTTTCCAGTCCTCCTACTTGTTGTGATGTGACCATGTGGCTGGCAACTATTTTGTGAAGGCAGTCAGTATGCTTTTGCCATAGGCCTGCATGTCTTCCCTTTGTTTCCCTTGGCTTATTGCTTCTTGTTGTGCCCTGGTCATGTGGCTGGCAGCCATTTTTTGCATTCAGCCAGTGTGCCCCTTTGCTATATGCTTGCATGGATGGTTGATCAATGAAATAAGCAGCTTAATAAAGTAATAATTAGACGCTTGAAGGTATTTCTTTTTTTTATCATTTCTAATTATTTCTTTATTTCAATTTCTTTTTCCAGTTTCTTTTTTAAATTTCAGTTTCATAGTAACGTGACCTGGCATTAATGAACCATTAACATTAACCCCATGTCTGCTATATGACGTGCACCACAGTATTTATTGTCTAGGGATTGTTGCATTCCATTGTCATTTTCAGCTGTAGCTCCCTGAGTGCCGCATCCATTCCCTGCCATGTGATGCACAGTGCCAATTCATTACATTTGTATTTTTGTTGCTCTTCTTCTTCTTTCCTATCCTTCCTGAGTGTACTGGACTGTACAGTACACCATGAAAGCCCTTGTTGTTGTCAAAGTCTCACAAATGGTTACACTGTATTGTTACGTTTTTTTTAAAAAAGAGGTCATAAAAACAAGTGTGACCATGACCACACACTATGTTATATATTATACTATTTGTTTGCACTAGTAATTATTGAACTTCAACAATGCCACATTTCACTGAGTTTCTTCTTGCTTCTTTGCTTTTACGTGCACAAGAGGAGGAGACATCATCACCCATTGTACTACCAGACAGAAGGCCTGTGCCCTGCGCATGATGTCATGTGACGTGTGACCACAGACATCTCTTCAACTTGTGAATCTAAAACAAGTGCCACTGCGTGCTAACTGACAGCTTCAAGACGGCCCCAAAGAAAAGTACCAGTACCAATAAAGTGAAAGTTGCCAATAAGAAGAGGAAAGCACTGCCACTTACCACCACCGGTATGTCACCCAGTACCTTTGGTGGGAAACCAAAAAGTGCTTGTGCAGCACCGGTGTCCAGGCAGCAAGCTGAGAGCAGCACCCCTGCATCAATGGACCCACCCCACCAACCTATGTCTGTCGCAGAGGCAGCCAGTCTAATCATGACAATGCTGACAATAGAAGGTTCCCAGATAGTCCTTGTAGAGATGTATTCACTTTCTAATGGAATTTGGAACTATCTGCATGGGTGAAATGTTATGCTTTGAATATGAAGGGTGGTTAGAGCTGTGAAGCTGAAGTGCAAGCTGGAGGTGTTTCTCCTAATCTTACTGAATAAAGACTCTACATGAACTTAACTTTCCTGGATATCATCTTTACATTGGCGACGAGTTGACAAACCCATACTGAGCAGGTGGCAGTTTACTATTCACTTCCACCCCTGGATTTTTATTTCTTCAACAACAGTAAGTGGTCCTTGAAGCTTTGGCTGTGTGGAGCCTTACTGGATGACTTTATGACCTCGTTACTGACACTGAACAGTGTGAATTGATTGAAGTACTTTCCTGTTTCACTAGCGCTGAATGTGTGATGGAGCGCTGTGATTTGGTGCCTTACGAAGTGGAAGAGAACCTTGCTGGATGATTTATGACATTGTTACTGGCGTTGAGCAGTATTAATCGAATGGAAACTGACATGTTTCACTAGCGCTAAGTGTGTAAAGAAGCGCTGTGATTTACTGCCATAGAAAGCAGAAGAGAACTTTACTGGATGATTTATGACATTGTTATAGGCATTGAGCAGCGTTGGTCGAGTGAAGTACTGCTTTGTTTCACTAGCGCTGAACGAGTAATAAGCGCTCTGATCTATGCCATACGGAACAGAGGAAGTAACCTTCAACTTAACGCAGTTGTTCTCATTTTGCTGTGCTGCTGAGCGGCTGAAATTGACTTTCCCTTACTGACACCTGATTATGCTAGCAGTGAGAGTGGGCTACATTTTATTAACGTAGTGGAACTCTTGATGGCTGGTTTTGTCAGTGCAGCAATCATTGATAAGCAAAAGAAAACTTGGAAGTGACCGTTTATTACACTCACCCCCTCGTGCTGTCCTCATGCGTGGTCTCTATCTACATTCTTCAGGAGCGTTTGCTCGCGTACTGCCTCATTGCTTCGTCAAGGTTTGTCTCCCACTTCCAGCTGAAAACAGACATAAACGATGCATTGTGGCGGCCATCTTAACTCTTTGGGCTGGATCTTCATTCACTATATGACTTTCTACTCTGGCGGCCATCTTGGAACAGATTTAGTTACATTGGCTTACAAAGGTTTCCTACGTTTACGCGAAGATATTTTCTTCCACAACGAACTTGGACCCATTGTCTTTAAAGAAACAGATAACTACAAGTTTATTATTTTCATTATTGTTCATACACTTAAGGAAAAGTATATTGGTGTAGGTGTATTGGTGTAAAATATTGTTATTCTGTGCTATTTACGTGGAGTTATCTGTAGTTATGGCTGATCAAGGTTTGTCTGCGCCGCCTACCTTTCTAGCTACACCTGGTGAAACTCCTATTCCATGGAAGGAGTGGAAGAAATTGTTTCTTACTTATGTGTTAGCAACAGGGGCTGACAAATAAGGTCCAGTGCATAGACAAGCTATATTACTCCATCATTTGAGTGTTGAAGGGAGATGATTGTATGAGGATCTTCCTGAAATATCTTTGGGAATGGGAGATGATCAGCCAAATAATGTTTATGAAATGACATTGCAAATGCTTGAGGTTCATTTCAAAACAAAGATTAATTTAGTTTTAGAGAGACACAAATTTTTCTGTCGTACTCAGAAAGTGGATATTGCAACATATGTTGCTGCATTTAGGGGACTTTTACTAACATGCAAATTCTGAGAATTAGTTGATTCACTTATCCATGACCAAATTGTAAGGTGTCCTAATAACAAAAGGGTTAGAGAAAAGCTTTTAATTGAAGATCCCTCGCTTGAAGAAGCTATTCAAATTTCTAAAAGATTGGAGCACACAGATTTGTGGATTAAGGAAATGGATAAATGCAATACCTCATTGTCGACTAAGGAACATATTCCAAATGCATCTGAGGTGCATGCTGTTGATGAAACTAAGAAAGTGAAACCTGTCCCGAATTTTGAGTCTTCTAACAAATTTAATGAATCTGGGAAAACTTTTTTCCCATCTCCTAAATTTGATACTAGAGTAGTTAAATGTTACCGCTGCGGCATTCCTGGCCATATTGCTTCTAGTACAATGTGCATGGGCAGGAATGCCACCTGTCGATCTTGTGGTAGGAAAGGTCACCTTGCTACTGTTTGCAGAACTAAAACCCAAGAGTTCAAGAGGTACACAATACTTGTGAAAGTGTGTGTGAACTGATGTTGAGTGTAGAAGTTTGTGAAAAGTCAAAGCATGTCATTCTTAAATCACATTTATCTCTAGAAGGTGTTCCTAGAGAAAGCACAAACAAGTTAGAGAACGTCATTGTGTCATAAACTTAGACAAATGTGGGATTGAAATGTTAGTAGATTCGAGGAGTTTATATACTTTGCTCTCTAGAGAAACGGTTTACAAGAAGTGGACAGGAGAGATGTTGGTGTGGGACAAACCTGACATTAAAGCAGCTGGGTATGGTGGAAAAATCATTGAAATTGTGGGGATGAGGTGGATGGTTATTTCATTTAAAAGTAACAAAGTTTTTGGACATGTGTACTTGACTAAACAAAGGTCTGACCTTTTGGGGTGGCGTCATGAAAAAGATCTCAACATCATTTTAAATCTGAATGCCACGGAACCTGCTCCTACTTCAGTTGAGCACAATATTGATACATATGAAATGAACATGATGGATAAAGTGTTTTCTGAACAACTGGGAAGACTTTGAAATTTTTCTCACAGAATCATTAAAAAAATTATTCTAAGCCAGTATGTCTTTTTGACATAATAAAAAAGAAAAAAAAAAGAAAGTTCTCTCATGAGATGGGGTACACTCCTCAAGGTGAGGAGTGTACCCCATCTCATGAGAGAACTTCTTCATGAGGAACTTAAAAAACTCTTAGCACAAAAGATAATAGAACAAATTGAAGCGTCTGAATGGTTGGCACCCATTGTGGTAGCACCCAAGCAGGGCCATTTCTAGGTGTTTTGCCGCCATAGGTGAGAATTGAAAAATGCCGCCCCCTCACTTTTAAAATCAAAGCTAGCACAACAAACATGATATATATTGGTACAATCTCACACTTGCCCCGACCAAATAGTAATGCTATGGAAAAGACACTGCACCGCACTGCAAGCTTCCCACATAACCACAAAGAATAGATAATGGATAGTTGGGTGTGCGTTAAAACCACCAACAACAGCATGAACAACATCAACAACAACAAGAACAGGAGCATCAGCCCCAAAATCGTCAAAGGAATGGTTTCTACTGGCAGGGCTTAAGTCCAATGCTCAGGCTAAGGCAAACGAGGCAGAGCAAAGCGGAGCACCCATGACCATTGAACGGATAGTCTAGGCCTATCTGGAAGACCCAACAGAGGTCTACTTTGACCAAAACCCATTGCTGTATTGGGATGGGAAATGGCCCCAAACTAGTGCCCAGCAGGCTGATGATAAACTATCTGGCTTTCCCCATAGCAAGTGTCTCTGGTGAGCGTGTTTTCAGTGCTGCAGGTACCATTCTGACAGTGAGGACCAGTCTTTTGCCCCAAAACATGGATAGGCTGACCATGATCAAAAAGAATCAGCACTTTATACCACCAGATTACACCATACCTGAAGTACCACAGCAGGAAAATGATGTCGGCGACACAGGTCATGGAAGTAGTGTGTTCGGTGACCTACTTCTGGGCGAACCCCCAGAGTTTGAGGACGAGCTCTACTTCCCTGACAACTAGGCTTTAGTTTCTAGTTACTTTCTTTCTTTCTGTGACGTACAAAAAAAAAGATATATCTAAGGAACATTATTTACTTTATTATTATTTGTGTGTGTGTCTGGTTGACCAATCCATCCCCACCGTCTTACTTTTAGACACATTTTATTGCCAGATTGGAGTTTCAACTGTATGCTGTGAAGAAGTCCCGACTCGCCCTAAAGCAATAACCCTCAAGCCAGACATTCGATGGAGAATGCAAACAAATATGTGCCTGCCTCTGCCTCCAACCCTGAGCCCTGACTATCTATCTATCTATCTATCTATCTATCTATCTATCTATCTATCTATCTATCTATCTATCTATCTATCTATCTATCTATCTATCTATCTATCTATCTATCTATCTATCTATCTATCTATCTATCTATCTATCTATCTATCTGTCTGTCTGTCTGTCTGTCTGTCTGTCTGTCTATCTATCCTTTCCTCCTAGCCCAGAGGGACTGTCCCACATGTGAGAATATTAATAATCTCGATTAATAATTCGATTTACAGTGAAGCAATGGATGATCTGCATTCTGCAATGTGCCACCAATTGATCAGGGTGAGCAGCACACCGGAAGAACACATAAATGATGGAATGCCTTGCACGCTGAGTGATCGTTGCTTGTTGTGATGGCAACTTATGAATGATGATATGTCATCTGCATCAATCTTGTGTCTGTCAACTTGAGTTGAGAGACTTGAGAAGAAGAAGAGATGATTTGCGTGGTGGCAGCAGGCAGTGTGAGACTGGGTGATTGTTTGTTACGCTTAATGTTTTAGTAATGATTATGATGATTTAGATTCACAATGTTAGAGGAGGCCAACCGACAGCTGATCAATAATTTTCCCCTGAAGGTTATTTTTTTTCCTTCACCTTTGAAGATCAGATAGAGAGATTCCTTCACCGGGTCCACTCCACACTGTCCACACTGCTTTTTTTTATTGTTATACTCCTCAAAAAATCAGACCTGACCAGTCACTTAGTTATTGCAAAGCTTGCAAACACAAATCTAGTCTACTCTAGTCCACTCTCCACACAGAAGTGACTCCGTCAAGTTAATCTTTCCCTTCTTGTTTTTCAATAACAAAATTTTACTACTACAGGCCAATTCATTGCATTGAGTTGGTACTCACTCGGGACAATGTTGGTACGGACTGGAGTGGAACACTATACTCGGTGTAGCAGTCAGACTCAGAGATGATGGAATGACTCAGGGCTTGAGCATGACTACTTCGAGAACTGCCAACAGAAGGTGGAAGTTTTCAAATTCATTGAAACCAATCAATTTGGAGGATAATGACTTTGAAGTGGACTAAAGGTAAACAACAACAACACCTTCACATGTGTATGTAGTGGTGGTGAGTGTGGTGTGACTGACTGATAGCGGTGCATACATTTTTTACTTAGTTGGGAAAATGCTATGTTGCTGTGTGTGTCTGTGCTCAGTGCTGTCTGGATCAAATTCGAAAGCTAAGTGGAAGTTGGGTGAGGGCCTGTTGCAAGAGGTAGCTGCCGGAAACAGACCTTTAGCCATGCTGCCTCTGAAACAAAATCTTCTTGTTGCACTCCTCTATGCAGTTTAACTTTCGCCCTTGATTGTTCAATATCATTTTTGTCCATGTCCAGACCCTTACCCTGCCCCATAATGGAAAAACAACTCACACTTATCTTACTAAACTGCATCTGCCAGGCACCCAAGTTTAAGGGACAGTCCAAGAGGAATAATGAAGTGCAGAGATGCAACTCTGAGTTCCAATTTGGCAATACAGTAAAATTTTTAATCTCCAATCATTACAACTGTGTGTGTGTTGTTTATGTTTATTTACTGAACTCCTAAAGATTTGTTATCTTTCAAAGCCCACTACAAGAACATAATGTAACTTGGGTCTCTCTGGCGGCAGATGGAAAATGAATTTACCTGCACTAGTCTAGTACTCATGATCATGCATACATTTCCTTTTCCTCCCATAACAGAGTTTTGATGGTCGGCCGCCATGATGAATGTGTTGTCCTTGTGTAGTAGTGTTTGTCAAACCTTTCCCTCAAATCCCCCTTCCTATCTATTCATCGAACCCCTAACCCTCTTCCCCGAGCTGTGTGATTTATTGGTGTGACTAAATAAAATGTATACTGTTAATATTGATCACACACTTGGTGGGGTGGATGTGGTGAAAGCAACACCAACTCAACACAGGGCAGGTAGGGCGAGGATCTTAAGTTCTGCTCTAAGTATAACTAAAGCCCAGACTGGCAATATATACATATTCGAATGCCCACTCATGCACATTATTCGATCGATATTCAAATTTTTCTCAGAAAGACATGATCCATCATAATTGCCAGCATCATCATCCTTCCAGCACTAAAGGTTATGCTTGTCCACTCCACTTCATAGCTCGAGTCGACTTCAGTTTGTAACTGTAACTTGTACTAGCCCACCATTTTGATTCTTTTTATTTTCTTTAGCATTGCTTATCATGTTTTCTCATTTGGTACTTGCAGTCTTCTTCTTGTGTACTGCTAGTGGAACTCAACTCAGTCTATCTGGTCTCCCTCAGGTGACTGCCTCATTTGTTTTTGCAAAGCTTGCATATCAATCGGCATTAACTCAGTTTGTAAATTTAATTATTTAGTTTCCTGCGATGAATATTTTTCTTCCAACAATTTGAGTTCAGCTAGGAGGGAGTAGAACTTCACTGGAGAATCTGGTGCTTCTAGTATTTGACTAGTCCGCTAGCATGCTCCTACTGTCTACTACTACCACCAACATGTCACCTTGGGACTCTACAACATGTAGCCATCGCTTCGCCTAATCACAGGTAAGAGAGAAGAAGTATAGGGAATTAATTCAAGATGCAATAATCTAAACACTATGGAAATTAATTCACACACCCACACCCCTTACGAGTCCATAGGAGTTAGTTGCAGACTGTATAGACTAGGAGGAGAGACTGACAGTAGTAGGACAAGTGAGGGTACCGCATCTATCTGTTGGTGTGTTGCACTATCAGCAGATTTAAAAAACTGGCTGCAGCCCTGCATCAAAGGAAACAGTGCAAAGTAAAAGAATAACCCCCCAAAAAATGTCTTTACATCATATGTCAAACTATGAATGTATTCCCCTAACAAATAAACTAGAATGGGAGAAACCCACAGCACCTGATCTACCCCTAACCCCAACAAATGTCCAGTAAAAAGTCCTATTGTCCATAAAAATTCAGGTGTGCATTAAAAAAAGAACACACAAGTTTACCCCAACTCCCACATTCCCACCTTCTCACCAATAAGTCTCACCCACCCAAAAAAAAATTAAAATGGGACAAGAGAGTTCTATCATCTAGCGGAGGGCTAGGGGCTGGATCTTTTGCTCAATGTGGTCAAAATGCTCCTCCATCCTGGAATCTAGGCGAGCCCTCCTGAGGAGCATGCGGCGCTGAAAGGTTTTACGTGAACACATGGGGAGCAGCAGTGGCTTGACTTGCGGCAGGCGGCCGCCAGACCACAGCGCTGTTCCACCGGAGGCACTGGGAGGGGGCCTGGCTGGGGTCCGGGGCATTGGAGGCTGCAGCTGCTGCCTCCTCTTCCTCCTCCTCCAGAGCCACCAGCCACTGATATTCTGCCCTGATGGCCTCCAGCTTCCATTGCCCAGTCTTGGCTGCTATCTCCTGCCTGGTATGTTGGGAAGGAGTAGCTATATCAAGAAAGAAAAAAGACAATTATAACCAAAACACTTAGCAAAACAGTAACACATAGAATGATACACATAAAATTATAGTGGCGCAGTAGCACTAGCAGTACATAACATTTGTAGTATCCTCGATTGCTCAGCCCCTAAGATTTGGATGCGATTAGAGTTTCAGGAATTAGGCACTATGAAGTAGACAAGTATTCTTCTTCTCTCTCTTGTTTAGATAAATTAATCTTGTAGGTATGCCAGTTGGGCTTGCGCCCTAGACAGACATACTTGTGTCGTAGAATTGCGTTACTTTACTACTGTCTGGAGGTGGGGCAGCTGTACTACACAATTATCTCCTTTTCTATTATTATGACCATAATTTGGCAAATGCTCAATTTCACTTTTACCCCAACTACTATAACAAGGCAGATGATATGATTAATTACTAATATGAATAATGATATACGTCACAATGTCATGTGATGTGAGGTATTACTATTGTAACTGTTAGAAATGAGGGTCTCTAGTTGGCAGAGGTAGGTACCTTTGTCCAAATAGGGTCCCTTACTTCTAGTCAGGGTAAGGGGGATACACTTCTAAAATAATCCCTTCTCACCCGCTTGGCACAAGCAGACAGGCTTATCTTAGAGGCAGAGTGTGAAGCATTTGTGACAACATACAGTCATACAGTGAAAACACTGCAAATGAACACCACACCAGTTTAGAACAATAAGTAACCTTTATCTAAATCAAAATAAGACCAAACAACAAAAATCCACAATACAGTAATAAAAATATGACTTTCAGATGGTAGAAATAGTTTAGTTCAAAAGCAAATTGCAGAAGCAACACCTTTCACACAGAGCACCTGGAATGCGTCACGGAAACAAACAAAACGAAGCGCAAGGAAGGTGATGTGCTGGTTCCTTACACTCAGGGAAGGTGATGCTTTGGTTCCTTGCTGCGGGGGAGGTGATGCGTCGGTTCCTTACTACTGCGCAGGGGAGGTGATACGTTGGTTCCTTACCGGGGAGGAGGAGATTGGTCGGTTTCTTACTGCGTGGGGAGGTGATGCGTTGGTTTCTTACTGCGTCCCCCAGCAATGCGACAAACTTGGCTCCTCGATGCGATGCTATGATCCGGGATGATGCGTTGATTCTTTCAGCTCCCAGCGGTCCAAAAGAACAGCAGACACCTCTTTGCAGGTCAGAACTTTCAGCAAGGAAGTTCAGGGGAGCTGGTGGTGAAGTCTTTGTGTCCCCAAGACTTCAGAACAGGAGGCAATCTCAGTTTCTAGCCCCTGGAGATCTTCCTCAAGCAGGGCACACAGCGAACAGCAAAGTCCTTTTCTCCTTTCCTTGGCAGCAAGTAGCCACTGCAGGCCAACCCCAGATGGCAGACAGCACAGGGGAAATATTCCTCCTCAGCTTCTCCGGCTCTTCTCCTTGGCAAAGGTTCCTCTTGATTTCCCAGAAGGGATCTAAATGTCTGGGCCCCTCTTTATATACAAAAAAATCCTTTGTTCTCTGAAGGCAGAGAGTGTCTGTACTCAGCCAAAACCAGTTCTGTGGGGCACTTTGCACGTGCACAACAACCTTCATTGTCAGTGTGAGCCCTGGCACCAGACACACCACAGTGGGGTGGAGCCATCATTGTGGAAGGCAGTCACAGCCTTATTTAGGTGCAGGTGCTATTCCTCCCACCACTTCAAATTCAGACCAGGCCTATTCAGCCCAGCCCTGACTCATCAGGCTCTCTCGAGCCACTGCTCCTCCCCAGCCCCTGACACTCCAAAGCCAAACATGCAATACACAAACCTAGCAGAGACATACTGGATGGATAAGCAAGAAAATACCTACTTTCTAAAAGTGGTATTTTCAAACACAGAATGTAAAAATCATCCTCACTAAAAGATGCATTGTAACATTTTGAGTTGAGGCATATCAAACTTCATTTTCCTACCTTGTTACCAGGGGTAGTTATGTTTCTAAGATGTTCTAAACAAACTCCCCAGCCTATCCTATTTTATTTAAACATTCTAAGTTCAGGCACACTAAACTCATATTTCTACCTTGTTCACTGGGTCAGTTAGGATTATAAGATGTTATAATCAAACTGCCCATTCTGGCCTATGGGAACAGTTAGACTTGCAATAGTGAAAAATGAAATTGGCAGTATTTCACTATCATGTCACATATATCAGGGCATGTCCTACCTTTCACATAGAATGCACCCTATCCACAGGGGTACCTTGGGCCTACCATAGTGGTGACTAACATGTAAGAAAAGGGAAGTTTAGGGACTGGCAAGTATGTGCACTTGCCAAGTTGACATGGCAGTTCCAGACTGCACACAGGCTCTGCAATCACAGGCCTGAGTTTCCATTTACAGGCTGCTTATGTGGGTGGCACAACCAGTGCCGCAGTCCACTAGCAGCATTTGATTTACAGGCCCTGGGCACACACCGAGCACTGTATGTACTAGGGTCTGACTAGTAAATGAAATATGCCAATCATGGAATCACCATTCCATAACAGCAATTTACAAAGGAAGCACTTGCACTTTGGCACTGAACAGAAGTGGCAAAGCGCCCAGGCTTCTAGACCAGCAAAATTAAGTCCAACATACAGAAAAAACACAGGCGGCAAAAGGCAAAAATACAGGGACACCCACGCCAATGGTGCCAGGTCTAACATGTGTCCCCTTCAGCTGAAATGTGGGGAGAACTACCCTCCCTCTTGGTAGATCTCTTCACTAAGGTTGAAAAATCTGGACAGACCATCAGCATTGGCGTGTTCTGTACCAGGATGGTGTTCCATCGTGAAGTACATTCCCTGTAGGGAAATGGACCACCTCAACAACTTTGGCTTCTCATCCCTCATCTGTATCAACCATCTGAGGGGCCTGTGGTCTGTCTGAACGCAGAAGTGAGTCCCAAACAAGTAGGGCCTCAGCTTCTTCAGCGCCCAGACCACAGCAAATGCCTTACGCTCAATCGCACTCCACCTCTGTTCCCGTGGAAGTAACCTCCTACTAATGAACGCTACAGGTTGGCCTAGGACCTCCTCATTCAGCTGTGAGAGCACTGCTCCCACACCATGCTCTGAAGCATCATTCTGCACAATGAATTCCCTTGAGAAGTTGGGGGCCTGAAGCACGGGCACCGTGCACATGGCAGATTTCAGGGCATCAAAAGCCTTCTGGCAGGCGTCAGTCCAGTTCACCTTCGTTGGCTGCTTCCTGGAAGTCAGTTCTGTCAAGGGGGCAACAATGGATCCATAAACCTTGACGAATCTCCTGTAATACCCAGTGAGTCCTAAGAAGACTACCACCTCTGTCTGGGTCTTTGGGGGGTTCCCAAGCCAAAATGGCATCAATCTTGGGCTGTAGGGGCGCCACCTGGCCGCTCCCCACCTGGTGTCCCAAGTACACCACAGATCCCTGCCCGATCTGGCACTTACTCGCCATGATCGTGAGGCCTGCCCTCTTCAGAGCCTTCAACACTTCTCAGAGGTGATGCAGATGTTCCTCCCAAGTGGCACTGACCACTGCGATGTCATCCAGATAGGGGGCACTGAAATCCTCCAGTCCATTCAACACCTGGTTGACCAACCGCTGAAAAGTGGCAGGGCATTCTTCTACCCAAAGGGAATCACATGGAATTGGTAGTGCCCTTCTGGCATTGAGAGTGCTGACCTCTCCTTTCCCCCATCAGTTAAGGCAATCTGCCAGTACCCAGACGTTAAGTCATAGGTACCGGGCAGCTCCTAACCGATCGATGAGCTCATCAGCTCTGGGGATGGAGTGCGCATCAGGCCTGGTGACTGAATTGAGCCCTCGGTAGTCCACACAGAACTGGAGTTCTGGTGTGGCACCGGGTGCGGCAGCCTTTGGGACCAAGACCACTGGGCTGGACCAAGGGCTGTTGAGGGCTCAATCACCCCTAGCGCTAACATCTTGGAGACATCATACTTGATGCAAGTCTTGACCCTGTCAGTCACTCTGTAAATCTTGTGCTTCACAGGAGGAGTGTCCCCGGTGTCAACATCATGGACAAACCACTGAGTGACACCAGGGATCAGGGAGAACAGAGCAGCGAAATGCCCAAACAGTTGGCAGCAGTCGCTCTGCTGTTCAGGAGTCGGGGCGGGGGTGAGTGTTACACTGACCACTGAGCCATTGTGTTCCTACACAGAAAGGAGGTCAGGAAGAGGCTCAGTCTCCTCCTCCACTCTAGCATCTGTCGCTAGGAGCATGCCCACTTCGGACCTCTCCAAATGGGGTTTAAGGCGGTTCACATGCAGGACCCGCAAAGGATTCCTTGGAGACTGCAAGTCCACCAAGTAGGTTACGTTACTGTTATGCTCCGCCACCTCTAACGGTCTGGTCCACTTGTCCTGGAGTGCACAGGGCTTCATGGGGGCCATGACCCACACTTTCTGTCCAGGCTGAAACTCGATCAGAGTGGCATTCTGATCATACCAATGTTTCATCTACTCCTGGCTAGCTTTCAGATTCGCCTGAGCGAGTTGCTTGAAGGGCTTAGTCTGGTTTCTGAAGGCCAGCATGTAGCTATATACATCCTCGGGAGGTTTACTGGGAGCTTTTTCCCAGCCTTCTTTCACCAGACTTAGAGGTCCTCTTACAGGATGTCCATACAGGAGTTCAAAGGAACTGAACCCTAAGGACTTCTGCGGTAGCTCTCTGTAAGCAAACAAAAGGCATGGTAAGAGGTAGTCCCACTTATGCCTTATGGGTTTACCAAGACCCATAATCATGCCTTCAGGGTTCCGGTTGAATCTCTCAACCAGTCCATTACCTTGGGGGTGGTAAGGAGTGGTGAACTTGTAGGTAACAAT
Organism: Triturus cristatus; assembly: GCF_964204655.1. Lineage (NCBI taxonomy): Eukaryota > Metazoa > Chordata > Amphibia > Caudata > Salamandridae > Triturus > Triturus cristatus. Next base: position 674,165,428 of record NC_140590.1, read on the forward strand.
GCACTCATGCCACAGGGACTTCATATAGTTAGATATGAAGTTGGTATCATGGTCGGACACCAACTCTCTAGGGAACCCCACACAGGAGAAAATCTACATCAACGCACAACCCACCACAGGGCTGTCACAGTCCGGAGAGGGATGGCTTCCGGGTACCGGGTGGCATGGTCCACCAAGACCAGGATGAACCTGTTGCCCATGGCTGTCTTTGGACCCAGAGGCCCCACAATGTCAATACCGACCCTCTCAAAGGGGGTGCTGACCACAGGGAAAGGTTGGAGAGGAGCCTTACACTTCCTCCCACTCTTACCACTTGCCTGGCAAGTCTGTCAAGACCTACAATGAGTATCAGAACTTTCACACTATATGGGGCCAGTAAAAGTGGGTGACAAGGTTTTCAAAGGACTTGTCTTGCCCCAAATGTCCTGCCAAAGGCAAATTGTTAGACCTGGCACCATTAGCGTGGGTTTCTCTTCCATTTTTTTGCTGTTGCCTCCTATGTTTAGGTCTTGTGAGCCAAAGGCTCGAAGAGACATTTTATATGTGGGATTTTCAAAGTGCTACCCACACTTTTGGCTGGCCTAAACCTTGAGTGCACGAGATCACATGCACGTGCACAGCTGCTCCTCTGCTCATTGCATTCCCCCCTCCCTTCTCACCCAGCCCTTTGATGCTCTGCTCCATTACTTTCACTTTCGCAGCTTGGACCCTTGCATTCCCCCCTCCCTTCTCACCCAGCCCTTTGATGCTCTGCTCGCATCTCCCTCCTCCCTGGGCGTGAAGGGAGACAGAGCCATCCTGCTTGATTAATGGCTTTGCATTCCCGTAGTAAACATGCCCGAGGCGCCAGCCGAGCACAAGGCTCACGGAGACATTCTCTTTACCCTCATTAGTCCCTGCATCTCTATTTCCTTCAGAAGCTCCTGCTTTTCCTACCTTTCTGCCCAGCGATTTGCTTGTTCTACAATGTGCTTGCTACATGTCTTCCTCCCCATTATATATTTGTTAATTCGTTTATTGGATTTTAAAACAAAACAGTGTGCATTCGTTCATTACAGGCTATAATGAATAATGTCCTGTTTCGCCAAGCACCCCTTCTCTGTATTTACCAGTAATTTTCCAAAAGCCCGCCTTTCTTTATCTCAATTCTTTCGTCTCTGTGCTCTTTCCTTTCTTCCTTCAATACCTCTCCAATAGTCTTTAGCACTTTCACACTCCCTTCTCCTCTTCTACTCGTCCTTCATCCCTGTTTTTCTTTCTCACTCTCCCTTCCTCGCTCTTTCCGCCTCCGCCTAGGCGCTCTCCATCCTTTGGTACTTTGATGACCCAGCTTCCAGTGCCATTAATGCCCTGTAATTGCTTAATCCCAGGGCAGAGTCTGGGCTCGCGGCTCTCGGATGTCATCCCAGCGTGCACGTGCAAAACTCCTTTAGAAATGGCATCTCTGCGCGAGGCCTGCCGTTGCCTTCGCCCTCGGCAGGGGGGCATTATTCAAGGCCTGACACACATTCAGAGGATTTCCTACTATACTCCTTTCACGGGCGCATGTGCATGTGTGCCAACATGGGCGTAATACACATAGTAAGCCCTACTGCGCAAAAAAGTACCGACGGAGAAAGAAAGTGGAGCAAAACGTCTTTGCCATTTGCACAGAAATATGCACCGGTTGTCAAGTTACAATGAACATTTGCATATACCTAAATATTGCAGCACCTGCACGTGTACAAATTAAGCAATCCAAGAATGTTCGGGCGACGTTATGCATTGTTATCCAGCCTTTACTAATGTTACCTCGTGCGTTCTTTTTCTATAGCACACCTGTGTAATATGGCGCCTATGTAAAATAGCGCCTCATTAAAAAAATACCACCCAGGCAGCGCATGCAATTCGGGCCCAGAAACGCAAAGAAAACGTGTATGTATTGAGACAAGTCTACGTGTGTATTCTGTTTGTTTCAGAAGGTATGCGAAAATGGGAAAGCGCTTTAAATATAGAACAAAACGTGCACATGTGCGCTAGAGCACCACAATGGAAATTGAATCAAACAGTAGTACAGGATTGTTCTTGCGATAGGACTTTACTTTCACAGAACATAAACATTCCTGGCCATCAGAGGTGTCTCGTATTGGAAGATAACTTGTTAATTCTATGCAGTCACCGGATCGCCCGAGGTTTGTTAAATGTATGAGTTGCTTTAAATGGGAGATGCGGACTAGTATCTTGAGCCAGAGTTTGCAACCTGGATATCTGCAGTTCAGTCGTGGCTTTGCCGCTTCGCGTGGTACATCATGTGATTCTGGACAGATCACTTCATCTCGATGTGCTTGAAACAGTAAAAATTGTGTGAACCAGCTGTGCAATTTGGTGTATTGCAAAGAGCCCAGGTAACGCCCCCCTCTCCCCCTCCCAACACATCATAGTTTTAGTAATCCGGTTTAACCTAGTCCTGCATATCATTTCTCTTCTACATACTGCACGCCCTTATCTTTAAGACGCCGCTGCTATGAAACTATACATTAAAAAAACCTCTCCCTCTCTCATTTAAAATGAATAAAAAGGGCACATGCCATTTCTCAGGATAGTGTTTCAACTCGATGTTTACGTTTATTGCTTCCAGAGTGAACATTTAAAAGACCTCCCCTGCCCTTCTCTCCTGAACTCTTCTTCAATAAGTAATCCGAGGTTTAAATAAATCCACCATTTATCAAAAGATGGGCAATAAAGAAGCTGCGCATTTCGCATTCAGTGTTGGCTTCTGGGAATTGGTTCTGTGTAAATCACTGCTTTGACTGTAGGGCCCTGCTATAGAAAACACCCCCACCCCCTGGAAGGCAGTGAAGTGAAGTCTAGTGAACCCCTCAGTCTGACAGAGGATGTGGCCTAACGGCCAGAGCTGCCAACCTTGGAACTTGGGAACCACTTTCGAGCCTCGATGTCGGCTGAACATCCTGCGATTCGGGGCAAATCACTTAATCTCCCCGTGCCTACCAAAAAATAAATGTGTCCTTGTGTAACATAACTGATTCTCATGTAAAACGCTTCGATACCTTCTAGTCGAGTTTGCGCTATATAAAACCGCTATAGAAACCTCTCTTCATTCGTATACAGATGCCACCATTTGCATAATTGTGCACGTTATAGTTGGACGAGACAGTGAATTAACAGGCAGAGCCGAGGCATGGATCTAGCATGCCTCCACCAACCATAACACGAGCCGAGCCCTCAGCATATGAGGCAGATACATCGAGCAAAAATGTCATGTTAAACATATGATAAATGGGCTTCAAAATAAAACAAGCATTGGCATAGCCAATAGGTCTCACCTTTGGGACATTAGAAGTGTTTAGCCATGCAACAGTTCATGTTGCACCAAGGATATTGTGCTGCATAATTAAATACTTATATGTCCCAAAGGCGAGACCTATTGGCTATGCCAATGCTTGTTTTCTATGTTTTGCTGGCCTAGATGCTTTTGCCACTGCTGTTCAGTACCAAAGAGCAAGTACTCCCTGTTGTAAATGCTGTAATGGATTAGTGACTCCATGATTGGCTTATTTGATTTACTTGTCAGACCCTAGTAGAGTGCACCATGAGTGCCCAGGGTCTGTTAATCAAATGCTGCTGGTGGCCGGCTTGCAACACTGATTGTGCCACCCACAGAAGCAGCCTGTAAAATATGGCTCAGTCCTGCCATTGCAGAGCCTGTGTGCAGTCTGGTACTGCTATGTCGACTTGGCAAGTGCAACCTTGACAGTCCCTAATCCTTCCCTTTTCTACATGTTAGTCACAGCTAAGGTAGGCCCAAGGTACCTCTAAGGGCAGGGTGCATTGTATGTGAAATGTAGGACATGCCCTGGTATGTGCGGCATGTCCTGATAGTGAATTACAGCCAATTTTGTTTTTCACTATTGCAAGGCTATTTGTTCCCATAGGCCAGAATGGACAGTTTGATTATACCATCTTATAATCCTAATTGACCCAGTGAACAAGGTAGAAAAACGAGTTTAGTATGCTTGATCTCAGAATGTTAAAATACATCTTTTAGTGTGGGTGATGTTTACATTCTGTGTTTGAAAATATCACTTTTAGAAAGTAGGTATTTTCTCGCCTATCCATCCAGTATGCCTTTGCTAGGTTTGTGAGTGACAGGGGGCTGGAGAGGGCTTTGGCTCCAGCAGCCTGATGAGTAAGGGCTGGGCTGAATAGGACCTGGGTTGAATAGAGAGTAGGGGAGGAGATTTATTTTCAGCTACCTGGACCAGGTCTGCTTTCAACAATGCTGTCTCCACCTCCTGCCAGGAAGCTGCACCAGGGAGGACAGAACTGGTTCTGACTAGGTACAGACACTCTCTCCCTTCAGAGAACAAAGGATTTAGTAGTATAAATATTGGGGCCCAGACCCCAGGACTTTAGATCACTTCTGGGAATCAAGATGAACCTTTGCCAAGGAGAGAAACCAAGAAAGCTGAAGGAGGAGACAGCCCCTGTGCTGTTTTGTGTTTGGGGGTTGGCCTGCAATGGTTACTTATTGCCAAAGAAAGGAGAAGAGGAACTTTGTGTGTACTTTATCGTCTTGAGGATGATCTCCAAGTGCTTGAAGCTGAGCTTGCCTCCTGTTCTGAAGTCTCAGGGACACAAAGACTTCACCCCCAGCTCCCCTGAATTTCCTTGCTGGGAATTCTACCTGCAGAGAGGTGCCTGCTGCTGTTTTTGGGACCTCTAGAGACTGTGTTTCACTGGGAGCTGGAAGCTCAACGCAACAAGGAAGAAGCCTGTCGCTGCCACAGCTGTTGCAGTCACATCACCGAAGAAGCGTGCCGCCGCCGCAGCTATTTGCCGCCGCATCGCTGAAGAAGCGTGTTGCATCGTCGGAAAAGTGTATCGCCACCACAGAGGTTGCCGTCACATCACCAGAAAAGCGTGTTGCAGGGCCTGTCGCAGCTCAAGAATCCACTGAGTTCCCCGCACGGCCGTCGTGCTTGCACGCATCGCTTCCAAGTTGTCGCATCGCATCAAAGACGCCACCTTGTCGCATCGCACCAGATTGTCGCATTGCATCGAGGTGCAAACTTGTTGCATCGTACCGGGATACAGTAAGAAACCAAACATCAACTCCCCACGCAGTAAGGAAGCGGCGCGTCAACTCCCCTGCGCAGCAGTAAGGAACCAACGCATCCACTCCCCTGAGTGTAAGGAATGGCGCATCACCTTCCCTGCGACCCTTTTTGTTTGCTTTGCGTAACGCATCTAAGGTACTTTGAGAGTAAAGTGTTGAATTTACCATCTGCATTGAACAAAGCTATTTCTACCATTTGAAAGTCATATTCTTGATACGTGTTGGACCTGGCCCTTTTGGCCGGATGGTCCCTCACCTTCCACCTGTACTTTTTCTGACCTGTTGTTGGCTATTCTATGACTCTGGGCACTTTACCACTGCTGACCTGCACTCCGATACAAGAGCTAACGTTCGATATACCCAAGACCTGAAAGTGACGGGGGATATCAGAATTAACCGGGGTGTTCGACAGGGGTGTATCCTGGCTCCATTCCTCTTCAACTTGTATATCAACGAGTTGGAGGAATACTTGCTAAGAACTGGAGCGGATTACCCCTATGTAGGCCAAAAAGGCGTTCCAGTTCTGCTCTATGCGGACGACGCTGTCCTTATTTCAAGGACAGCAATCGGCCTTCAGACACTTTTAAACTCCTTCTTTGATTTCATGGAGTCTCGAGGCCTAAGTATTAACAACTCTAAGTCCTATGTTATGAAGACAGGCCTAGGGTCACGAAAATCTAATCCTTTTAATATAAATGGGGAAAAAATTCCAACCACCAAAACCTTTTCATACCTCGGGGTCCTTCTTGATCATCAATTATCTTGGGGCCCCGCTGTTCTTAAGAAGAAGGGCGAGGTAACCCGCGTTAACGCAGCCATACTTGGCTTCGCGAGAAAAATGGGCAATAGCCCGGTGGCTGCCTTGCTTAAATTATACCAGGCCAAGAGCGTTGCCGTTGCTTGCTACGGAAGCGAGCTCTGGGGCTACAGCCAGACGCGGGACCTGGAGGTTGTAGAAAATAACTTTCTGAAGAAGATACTGAGGCTGCCAAGGGGAACCGGAAACTTCTCGGTACACGAGGAGCTAGGTGTGCCCTACCTTAGTGATAGAATAGCAGCAAATCCCCTATTGTGTTGGATGAACTGTTGGCTAAATAACAGCATACCTCTTACCCATGATATACTAAAAGAAGCTTTAACATGGGATGGTAGGTTCAAGGTCCCGTGGCTGAAGTATATTAACGATCGTCTTATTGAAATAGGACGGCCTGACCTGTTTTTAACCCCAAATTTCATTACTAAATCAGATGTCACTTTTGTGAAAAATACATTCATGACAACCAGGTATTTTGCCCGGGAGGAGGTTGAGCTCCAGAAAGACAGTGTTAGGAAACATGTTCTACTTAAAACCTGTCTACAAATGGAACCATATCTATCATGGCCTATGACTGGCTACGAACGTTACCTATTAACAAGGTTCCGTTTTGACCTGTTTCATCTCTTACTGGCGGTACCGAGTGGGGCCCATCGAGGTCAAGTGTTGCCAGCTTGCGGCTGCGACTGGAAGTCTCCGCAAGATCTGGCACACTTTTTATTTATTTGTCCTTATTACATAGTACCTCGGAGGCTATATCTAAAACCATGCCTGAAAGAACTGAAATTTGCACAGATCAAACCAGCACTTTACTACCTTCAACTCCTGAAATGTGACTGCACCTTATTTGTATGCAGTTTTCTGAAATTAGCAATTACTTTCAGGAAAAGTATGGAGGGATAATTATGCTGCTATTGCCGTTAGGTATTTTTAACTTTTTTTACCTTGTTATAATTATTTATATTCTTAACATGTTTATTCTGCCTGTTACTCTTGTTTTTTATTGTTTATGTAAATTTTTGTCTCACAAATGAAATGGATGGTTTGATTTTAACTGTATGTTTATGAATTGCGCTTTTATGATTGTAAGGTTTACAATCGAATAAGTCATTTGTACTGTACACTGCTGTTCAGTGCTAAAGTGCATATGCTCTCCCTATGTAAAATGTATATGTTGGTTGGATTCCATGATTGGCTTATTTGGTTTACTGTCAGACCCCAGTAAAGTACACCGGGGGTGCCCAGGGATTGTAAATACAAATGCTGCTGGTGGGCTTGCAGCACTGGTTGTGCCACCCACAGAAGCGGCCTGGTAAAATGTATCTAAGGTCTGCCATTGCAGAACCTGCGTGCAGTCTGGTACTGTCATACTGACTGGGCAAGTGCACACACTTGCCAGTCCCTAAAACCTTCCCTTAACTTCATATCAGTCACCCCTATGGTAGGCCCAAGGACAGGGTGCATTGTAAGCATAAGGTAGGACAAGCCCTGATGTGTGTGGCATGTCCTAATAGTGAATTACAGCCATTTTCGTTTGTCACTATTGTAAGGCTACCTGTTCTCCATAGGCCAGAATGGGCTGTTAGAATTGTTACATTCTATGATCCTAACAGACCCAGGGAACATGGTAGAAATTCGAGTTTAGTATGCCTGCACTCAGAATAATAAAATACATCTTTCAGTAAAGTTTATTTTAATATTCTGTGTTTGCAAATACCACTTTTAGAAAGTTGGTATTTGCTTGCTTGACCATTTCAGCCCGCCTCTGCTATGATGTGTATCTGCCTGTCTGGTTGTGTGAGTGACAGGGCTGGGGAAACCCAGAAGGGCAGGGCTAGGTAGCCTGGTGGTGAATAGGAAGATTGGCAGTCAGATGGGTGGGAGGAGTACACCTGGGCTCTGAATAGGGTTGTGCTCTGCTACCACAATGCTGGCTCCACCTCCAGCGGAGCGGCTGCTGGCTCTGCCCTGCACCCTGAATAGAAAGGCAGAGTCATGTCAACAGAGTGCTCAAGAACTGGTTTGGACTGGGCAAAGGCCCCTCTACCCCAGAGGAACAAAGGAATTAGGGGTATAAGTATTGGGTCCCTGCTCCCAAGAAATTAGATCCTGCTGAAGAACCTCTGCCAGAGGGGAAGGAACTGGGAAAGCTGTAGGAGGAGTAACTGTCCCTGACCTGAGGGATTGGCCTGCAGTGGTTGCCTTGCTGCTGAAGGAGAGGAGAAAGACTGCTAAAGACTTTACTTCAACTTGTGCTTTGAAAAGATCTCCAAGGGCTTGAACTGAGCTTGCCCCCTGAACGAAGTCCCAGGACGAGTGGACTTCACCCCCAGCTCCAGGGCATCCCCCTCAAGGTTTGCCTCCTCCTGGACCATGGGAACTTTGGGGGCTGGTTTCCCACACCCCCTGCCTCTTCTCTTTCTGGCAGCCACCTGGGCCCCTCTTTTAGGCTCCAGGTCATCTTGAAAGCGCTTACCGCCTGCCATAGACCGAGTGGTCACACAAGCCCACTCAGGCAGATCCAACATCTCTAAATGAGACCTCGCCCAAGGGGAGCTCTCCAAATCATTGCCTAGTAGACAGTCAACAGGCATGGCTGGCCTCACAGCTACTTTCAAGATACCTGAGGAACCCCCCCCACACTCAAAAGGAACCTGTGCCACTTTGCAGAGGCACTCTAAATTGTCAGCAGCAACTATTGGGTAGAATGCGTTGGGGACCACCTGCGCCTCAGACACCATCTGACAACTGATAGATGTCAGACTGGCTCCGGTGTCTCTCAGAGCCTCCACACGATTTTATTTATTTATTAGTTTTGTAGGTGCCTGAATCACCTCCGGAGGGGTATCTCTGCTCTGTAGACGTGCAACAGTAAGCCGAAGAAGGGAACAAGTTAAAATAATACAGTTTTGAGGAGCCTTCTAAATTGAAGGTGGTCAGGACATTGTCTCATTGTCTCAGGTGGGTGGGGAGCTGGTTCCAATAGAGGGGGGCAAGGTGAGAGAAAGCTGTTCCACCCATCCTTGATTTTTTAAACCGGGGAACAAGGAGAAGAGATTTACAGGCACATGCATCAAAGCTTTTTGCGATCGCAAAAGGTGCGATTCGCAAAAATCGTCCGTTTGCGATCACAAAAATACATTTTGCGATGCATGACACAACTTGCCACTCGCAATTTGAGAAATCGCATTTTTCTGTGAATTCTTAAATTGCGATTGCATTTAAGGTATCGCAAATTGCGATTCCTTAAATGCAATGCAAGATGCCTTTAGAAACAGCGATTTCGCTATTTGGGCCCGCTATTTACCGTCGAATCATACCACATGGTAAATAGCAAAAACTATGAAAACTGCACTAAAGAGCATTTTTCAAAATTGTAGGTTACACACACACATGTCCTTGGGACATGTGTGTGCGCAACATATGCGCACGGATCAATTTCAGGGGTGCAACAGGATGTCCTTTTGACACCCTTGCACCCTTGAAATTGCATGCGCAATTTGCGAGTACCTATTGGTACTCGCAAATTGCGCTCGTAATTTCCCATTGATTCCTATGGGCCTTAAGGCCCATAGGAATGAATGGGAAGCCATTCCTTATTTGCAACTCACAATTTCGCAAATAAGGAATGTGTAGGAATCGCTATTATTATAGCGATTCCTACATACATAGGATTTTGCAAGTCCTTAATTGCACATCCTTAAAATTTGATGTTAAGGACTCGCAAAATCCTAAATTGATGCATGCGCCTGTTAGTTTCTGAGCGAAGGGACCTTGTAGGAATATAGTGGGTGAATTTCCTTGCAAGATAAATGAGGCCCATGCCATATACGGCCTTGTGGATGATGCAACAGATTTTAAAATTAATTCACTTGCGTACCGGAAGCCAGTGAAGCTGTTGAAGAAGGGGAATGGAGGCCGTTCTGGGTGGGGCATTCAATACCAGGCGTGCCATGGTGTTTTGGACTACCTGCAGTCTGCTCAGTGAGGACTCATTGGCTGAGACCAGGAGGGCATTACAGTAGTCTAGGTGGCTTAGTACCAATGCCTGAATAAGAGTTTTCCATGTAGACAAGGGGAGAAAATTAAAGACTCGCGATAACAGTTCAAGCACATGGAAACAGGAGCCAGCATGTTCTTTCATGGTCAGTGCCTCGTCTAGGTGTATGCCAAGATTCTTGACAGCAGTCTTAGGTACAGGGGAGTCACCTAGATCCACCGGCCACCAATCAGGTGACCACAGCAGTGGTGCATCTTCGAAGAGCATGATCTCGGTCTTCCCTGCGTTAAGCTGAAGGATATTGTTCCTCATCCAGTTAGATATGGCTATCATACCTTCGGAGAAGGTGGACTGGGCTGTAAGAGTGGATTTATTAAACGAAAATAAAAGCTGAGTATCATCAGCATATGAAATGGGTGTGAAACCTAATGTCCTAAGTAGGTCTTCCAGGGGAGCGATGTATATGTTGAACAAAGTAGGGCTCAAACAAGAGCCCTGAGGCACTCCCTTGGTCAGATCCCTGATCTTTGAACAAAAAAGACCTAGGTTAATGGTCTGGGAGTAAAAGCTCACCATCCACTGAAAAGCCAATCTTCGGAGTTCAATTACCTTCAGTCTCCTGAGCAAGACCTGCTGGGAGACGGTGTCGAAAGTAGCTGAGAGGTCAAGCAGCACAAGTAATACTGATTGTCTGCTCTCCAGGGACAGCCTAATGTTGTCCGTGACACCTATCAGTGCTGTCTCAGTACTATATGCTTTGGCCTGAATCCAGATTGAGAAGGATCAAGGCTTACAGAGGATTCGACATGGTCAGACAGGTGTTTATTGATGTGCTTTTCCAGTAACTTGCTCAGGAGGGGTAGTAAAGAAATAGGCTGGAAGTTGGACAAGTCGTCCATAGGGGCCTTAGTATTCTTGCGAATAGGAATGACCTGTGCTGCCTTCCATTCAGTGGGAAGATGTCCCTCTCTTATTGAGAGATTGGGAAGCGAATAGATAGGCGCACAAAGTTGTGGCCATTGATGTTCACCAACTGCCTATACATCTTAGTGTTATCATGCATATGAGCTCTTGGGACCATCTCACTGTCTCCTAAAGAGACCAGGGACATCTCTGAGGGACCCCACCACTTCTGTACACCCGACTCCTCCCCCAAGGCTACACTAGCCATCTTCCGGGGCGGTGCACCAGTGGGTGCAGTGGTAACCTTGTTTGGGACATGTAGGACCCCCTTGGAACTGGCCCACCTGACCCCAACTGTAACATGTCCTTGGACCTCTATGAACAGGCTTACCTGTCGAGACCCATGGCTTCCTCTCAGTGGGAGGCTGGGAACCCTTACTTTGGTTTCCTTGGTGATTACTTTGGGGCCCTTTTTGGAACTCCTTCTGTTTACTCTTGTCCCCCCCACTCTTCTGCTGGGGATCCTGTCCACCTTTGGTGGAGTCTCCCACACAACCCATTCGGGTTCTGACCCAGCGGTCCCCCTCCATGTCAAGTTTCCTGGGGTCAGTCAGCTTATTGTCAATCAAGTGCTAGCGTAGATTTTGAAAATAATTATCTGACAAGTGCTCCCATACAACCAAATCATAGAGTCCCTGCAAATCATTCACCTTGCTACCCTTCACCCAACCATTCAATGCTCTGTAAAAGTAGGACACATACTCCACTCAAGTACTTAACTCCAGTTTCTTACAGTTTCTAAATTTCTGCCTGTACAGCTCTGGGGTCAATGCATACCTTGCCACTAAGGCTTCCTTCATGGGGGCATAGGCATCTGATCTTCAGTGGGCAATGCTAACAATGTCTCCCTTCCTTCACTGATAAAGTGGCCCCACAACCCCACTCCCCAATCTCTCACAGGGACCCTGTGGGACCTCATCGCTACTTCATAGGCCTTGAACCACTGACCAGTGTCCTCATGCTTCATGAAATCCCTAATAACATCCTTGGGGATATATACCTTTCCTTCTCCAGGCACTGATTGTGCGCTGCAACCATTTGTATTGGACTCTAAACTCTTTGCCTTTAGATCCAACTCCCTCAACCCTTTTTCATGCTCTAAGAGCATCTTTTTCTCCTCCAGGGATAATTTCTCCCTCTGAAATGCCAACTCCTTGTCCTCCTTCCCCAGCCTGAGCTTTGTGAGCTCCAACTCATGTATCCTGTTTTTTTCCCTGTCCTCCAGCCCTTCTGCTGAAGACAGTCCCCTTGAAGAGACACTGCTGGCCCCCGGGAAGGTACCCTCCCCCCAGGCAGACCCAAAACCCCATTCTGCTGCTCCTCCAATTCTTCTTCCTCCACCATAGGCTCCTCGGTATGCTGACTGGCATTCCTGGACTCCAACCAGCCCTTCAGCACCTTTTGGTATTCCTCCTTTCTGGTGAGACCTCTTATAGAGATTTTGAACTTTTTCCAGACAGCTTTAAGTTGTGGCACAGTGTAGGTATCAGCCCTCTCCTCTTCAAATTCAATGTCAACAGATGCAAGTGATGCTGCTTTTGACATGGTGAAGATTGGCAGTTCTCAGTTGCAAAAGAAAAAAATTGTCCCAAAGAAAAAGTTCCCCCAACTGTATGTGGTTGCGAAATGGTCTGCACTATACCAGTAGTGTACACCAATCACTGTATGTAAGACACAAATGCAAGCCCAGATCCTCATCGCTGACCACAAATGTTAGAAATGGGGGTACTTAGTTGGCAGAGGTAGGTACCTTTGTCCAAATAAGGACGCTTTTAGTCAGGGTAAGGGAGATACAATCTAAAATAACCCCTGCTCACCCCCTTGGTAGCTTAGCATGAGCAGACAGGCTTATCTCGGAGGCAGTGTGTAAAGCATTTATGAACACATACAGTAATACAGTGGACACCACACCATTTTAGAAAAATAAGTAATCTTTATCTAAATCAAAACAAGACCAAATGACAAAAATCCACAATACAGTAATACAAATATGACTTTCAGATGGTAGAAATAGTTCAGTTCATAGCAAATTGCAGATGCGAAACATTTCACACAAAGTACCTGAGATGCATCACGCAAACAAACAAATCAGGCTGCAGGGAAGGTGATGCGTTGGTTCCTTACACTCAGGAAAGGTGATGTGTCAGTTCCTTGCTCCGGGGGAGGTGATGCGTCGGTTCTTTACTGCTGTGCAGGGGAGGTGATGCGTCGGTTCCTTACCGGAAAGGAGGTGATGCGTTGGTTTCTTACTGCGTCCCCCAACGATGGGACAAACTTGGCACCTCGATGCGATGCGATGATCTGGGACGATGAGTGGATTCTTCCAGCTCCCAGCAGAAAACAGTCTCTAGAGGTCCAGAAAAACAGCAAGCACCTCTTTGCAGGTCAGACCTCCCAGCAAGGAAGTTCAGGGGAGCTGGTGGTGAAGTCTTTGTGTCCCTGAGACTTCGGAACAGGAGGCAAGCTCAGTTTCAAACCCTTGGAGCTCTTCCTCAAGCAGGGGACACAGCAAACAGCAAAGTCATTTTCTCCTTTCCTAGGCAGCAAGTAGCCACTGCATGCCAACCCAGACAGCAAACAGCACAGGGGCAGTATTCCTCCTGAGCTTCTCCAGCTGTTCTACTTGGCAAAGGTTCCTCTTGATTTCCCAGAAGTGATCTAAAAGTCTGGGGTCTGAGCCCCTCTTGTTATACCAAAAAATAATTTGTTCTCTGAAGGCAGATAGTGTCTGTACCCAGCCAAAACCAGTTCTGTGGGGAACTTTGCAAGTGCACAACAACCTCCATTGTCAGTGTGAGCCCTGGCCTCAGACACACCACAGGGGGGAGGAGCCATCATTGTGGAAGTCAGGCATAGCCCTTTCAGGTATAGGTGCTACTCCTCCCACCACTCCAAATGCAGACCAGGCCTATTCGGCCCAGCCATGCGTCATCAGGCTCTCTGGGGCCACTGCTCCTCCCCTACCCCTGACCCACCAAAGCCAGACATGCAATACACAAACCTAGCAGAGACATACTGAATGACTAAGCAAGGAAATACCTACTTTCTAAAAGTGGTATTTTCAAACACAGAATGTAAAAATCACCCTCACTAAAAGATACATTGTAACATTCTGAGTTCAGGCATATCAAACGTTATTTCCCTACCTTGTTCCCAGGGGTAGTTATGTTTATAAGATGTTACAAACAAACTCCCCATTCTATCCTATAGAAGCAGGTAGCCTTACAATAGTGAAAAACGGAATTGGCTGTATTTCACTATCAGGACATGCCACACACATCAGGGCATGTCCTACCTTTCACATACAATGCACCCTGCCCACAGGGATACCTTGGGCCTACCATAGGGGTGACTAACATGTAAGAAAAGGGAAGGTTAGGGACTGTCAAGTGTGTGCACTTGCCAAGTCGACATGGCAGTACCAGACTGCACACAGGCTCTGCAATGGCTGGCCAGAGATTACATTTACAGGCTGCTTATGTGGGTGGCACAATCAATGCTGCAGTCCACTAGCAGCATTTGATTTACAGGCCCTGGGTACACACAGTGCACTGTACTAGGGTCTGATTAGTAAATCAAATATGCCAATCATGAAATCACCAATCCATAACAACAATTTACAGAGGGAGCACTTGCACTTTGGCACTGAACAGCAGTGGCAAAGTGTCCAAATTATCCAGACCAGCAAAATGAAGTCCAACACACAGAAAAAATACAGGAGGCAAAAGGCATAACTACAGGGGAAACCCACACCAATGGTGCCAGGTCTAACAGTAACCATGCAGCCGATAGGCCACCCATGGCTGACACTGTTGAAATGACATGGGTAGGGAGGGAGTGGACCTCGGAGTCGGAGGGAGGCAATTGATGATGGATGGGTACATACATACATAATACATATGTTGTGCTTGCAAACTACTATGAGTCAATTGAGTAGTCTGAAATACAACCTCAAACCTTTGAATTAAAAACCTTGAAAAAAAACATTCCTGGTTTCATTCTTCTTCCCAGGGAATTTTCCATTTATCATTGTATTGCTCTTATACATTATTTGTATCTTCACCCTTGGCTTTGCTACTCTGGCATGGTTTCATTTTCTTTTACATTTTCTTCATCCAGTCTTCTTCTTCATCCAGTCTTCTTCTATGATTGAATACCATCCAGGCATCCATCCATCCAAACATGGCTAATATTCTCAACAAACCTTTCACCAACATACATTTGTCATAACCACCCATGCGTCATTGCTTGCCTTTGAGTTTGACCCATTAAACCCCTCGTAGGATTCCTTTCGCCCATACAGTTTCACCCACTTAGGCAGGCATCCTTTCTTTCACCTTTCACTCATCCTTCAACGACCCATGCATCCTATCAGCCACCTTTATGCTTTCCGGTCCCCCTTCACCCTCGCACCCTTCTCTGCCAGTCATATATTACATGTCACCTGTCCTTCCTCCTTCATCCTCTTTCCCTTTTCCATCAACCCATCAAGGTCTTACTCTTAGTCTTCTTCATAAAACTTTCTCTGCTGTGTTGAATAGAAGAGGCCATTAGTTACTCTCAACTTCCGCTAATGCTAATGCATAGTAATGGGTGTCTTCTTCAACTGTTCACAACTTAGTCTCAACAGTACAGTGTACAGTGTACACCCTTGGAGCAGGTGTATAATTTGATTGTGGAAAGGTGGACAAACAGATGCTGGATCCCAGCTTCCCTAACCCACCTCCTCAGCCCAACAGAGTCAAAGCCAAAGAGGAGAAGGTGGGGAAGAGGGCAAACAAAACAAGGAAAGTTCTAATGGGTTGAATTGCATTTGTTTCTAATGGATAAAAAGTAACAGGAGGTAAGTAATGTCTCATGGAACTATGAGAGCAATATTAAGGACGATATTTAAATGTAGGAGACAAACCTGTTAGACATCCCTCTTCTAGTGCAATTGAAGATATGGATGAATAGAACTCAAGTTTAAAACTGTTGAGTCTAAAAAGTAGAAATATTACACATTAACATTAGGACTGCAGAATTAGGCATTCAATCATGACAAACGTGAACACTACTATCCTTAACGGAGCCCACATCTGGATTTACTAGACCCACAGAATCAAATACTATACTGAACAACTAGGAAAAAACAAAAAAACGTATTTTCCTAGACAGGATAAAAAATTAAGAAACAATGTTGCACAAAAAGGTGCTGGGTCAGGATATGATAGGTTATCTATGTAATTCACAAAAAGTAACTAATACTGCTCTCTTATTTCACAGCATAAGAGAAGATGTGGCAGTCAATCATGGCAGAGAAACTAGCTCTATGCTACTTGAAAAGTAAACGATCAGATAAGTATATTTGAAGATGCTTGAGAATATATAATCCTACCGTTAGGCTGAGGCTAGGATACTTTAAAGCAAATTCTCTCTGTCTCTCCCTTTTTGTAACAGGGAAGACAGCGCAAGGAGAAAGCTGACCAGAAGATATTGAAGTATAATGAAGCAGCCGGCAAGGGAACATCAATGCCGCTACGTGCCCTAGAAGAAGAGCCAAGACCCGGAAGAGAAGAACACAAGCAGACGTCACAAGAATACACTGGAGAAGATGCTGCTCTCCTCCGCGTCACCGAAGAAAACTGCAGGTAAGTACTGGGTAGTACGTGTGAAAGAAAGGGCTAGGCGGGGATCCGTGATGGGACCATCCCCTTTTATGTGCCCTAAGCACCACCCTTGCCTGCTGACAATTGTCGGCGAGCAGGGCTTGTGTGCGTGGCTGTGGGCAGGGCTGCTAGCGAGGTCACGGGCGGGATGCATGACACTTACTGGGGCCAGCAGAGCCACCTGATGAGGAGTGTTCCTTGCCCTGAGAGGCACCTCCAGCTCCCGCACCCACCTTGGAAAACCTTGTGCTGTTGCCCCTGGGTGCTAATGATTATGTAAGACATAAATTATAGAGACAAAAAATGTTTGGTGTTAAATAAATATTAAATATTCATTCAAAAAAGATTTTTGGACAGGAAACAAGAATTGCAATAACATTGACCTTTCCTAAATCAGATCGACTATTAGAAGTAGTAGACTAGTATTCCGGTTCCGGACCTTCCTATCTTTGCTATTCCACAGTTTCATTCAGATTCCTGAATCCTATACCTACCTAGCCCACCTATTCCAAAGACTTTGGAATGAATTGCAAAAAAAAATGATATTTGCTTTTAAGTTCCAATTGGTTCTACTAATGAGTCAAGGACTGAAGTGAGAGGACACGGGCTGCTAAATTACTAACTAATACTAAGTAACTAACAAAGGAAAGGAGTCTCTCTAGTCTGTACTACCTAACTTAAGTTCTCTTACATAATCATCCCAAGCGAGCGCAAAGTTGCAAATAAGTACAATTAGGTAGATCAAGCACCTGCCTAGAATACCGATCACATAAAATAAGATTTTTAAACGTAACTTACCTGCATGTGAGCAGCAGCATTCTTGCTATTTGGGAAAAGATTACAAGTATATTCACAATAACATAGAGCACACACAATAATAATTATAACTAGCTACTCACCAAGCCCCGCGACCTCAACACCTAGCAGGTCCAGCAGGTCCTGGTCTCGGTCCTGAATATCTGACCACAGGTGCGTCAGTTGGTTATGGGTGTGCTGGACTCCAGAGAAGCAATTCACTGCCCTGCGCACCTGGAGTTCCTACTCGGACCCTGGCCTACGGCGTGCTGCCAGGGTGGAGGGGAGGTGGCGCTGCTTGAAAAAAACAAGAGGTTAGGCAGCCACCAATGAGGTTTGAATGATGATATACCTTGGTGTTCAGTGTGATTGAGAAAGATAAAAAGATATGAACCATTGATATGACATACGGCTGTATGTCTTGCTCATATTTCCCAGTTACTGTTGCTCTATACCAAGTTATAAGGACAACATTTACGTTGTTACATGTTTCCTACATTACAACACCAGAACTTGTACATGCCTAGATTTTTATACAATATACATCTTATAGGGTCGGTCTTCTATACTAGAGTCAGCCTCTTGCTAGACGTTGGGGAGAGAGTTTTCTTTTTCGTTTTACATTTCCCCATGTTTGACATTTATACTGTGGGCCATGACCGTAAGAAAAAATGTATTCAGACACACCAATGGCACCCAGAGGGTGCAAGGGAAAATTAAATAATTCTTTAAAAAATGATTGTATGTGTGTGCCTAGGAAACACTTATGGCAGACAGGGGCTGCAGGGGAAAACTGAATAATTATTTAAAAGAATATATTGCTGGTGTGCTATGGCTTATGGGGCATCAATGAAAGGCAGGAAGTGCAAGGGAAAATTAATCATTCTTAACAAAATTATTGCTTGGGTGTGGTGCACTTATGGCCTATGAGTCATCAAGGGCACCACAGGCAATCACCATCGCTGCCGCAATTCAGGAAGGTGCCTCAAGACCTGGCTGTTCGACTGAGCCACAGACCCCTCCACTTAGCACCTTGAGACCCGCATGGGTGAGTAGTCACGCTTTATAAGATTACTGATTGATTGATTGAAGGGCAGGCAGGGGGTGCAGGGAAAAATCAAATGATTGAAGACAAATAAATGTCGGTAACCCCCGAGGGACTATGAGAAATCCTATGGAAGGTAATGAGCACAGGGTAAAATGGAAAAACCACTGTACTACAATCATTCTCAAGTTCATTCAACACATATCATGGAAAAAAGAAAAAAGGAACAAAAACGGAAAAAGGCATAGGCCTCTTCCTTCAATGTTCCCAGAAAATGGCCTTGAAAAGTGGATGAAAATTAACTAACACACTGGCTATGCAAAATCGCCGCTGGTCACTTGTTCTGAACAACAAACAAAAAGGCATGGACAACAAAGAACACATGGAGGCCTATGAAAAAAACACACACTGGCTATACAAAATGGGCACCATGCCACATGGCTACCGAGGGTGAAGGCATGGACAACAAAGAACACAAGGAGGCTAATGGCAAAAGCTCACTGACTAGGCAAAATGGCCACCGGCCACATGTTCGCAGCAACAAGGAAGAAGGTATGGACTAATAAGAACACCAGGAGGTCTATTGCAAAAGCACACTAACTGCACACACATACAAACAGTGAGTCACTCATTCATGCACCTATGCACTACGTAATACCCCCACCGAACCATACAAACACTCAGACACTCATACTGATACTCAAAAGAACAACTTATAAAATGTATAGACAGTCATGTAGCTACTCACCAACCCATGCAGCCACTTCTACACAAAGTGAGAGACTGATACAGATATTTACATATTTAAACATTACTCACTAAGCCATGTATTCACTAGGATACACTTAATCAGTCAGTTATACAATCAATTTTTCAAAAACAAATCATCCATTTAGACACGTATATACCCATTTATTCTTCCATTAACCTTGAGATATACATATATAAAACATATTTAACTTTCAGGAAAACACACATTCACTGGATGATGTCATCAGTGATGTCATTTGAGATGTCATCAGTGATGTCATCAGTGATGTCACTGACCATGTCATGAGTGATGTAATATGTGACATCATCAGCAGTGCATTGCGGGCGAGTGAGTTATAGTTAGCTGAACTAACTATAACGGGGGAATTTCAATGGTTTTGTACGAGTGAAAAGTCCAGTTAACTATAACGCCCCTGAAACCTATGTTTTTTTCAGTGAATTTCAAAGATTTTTTAAATGCTAATTCCTAACTATAACGTGTCTGAAACCTATGGTTTTTTTCAGTGAATTTCAAAGGTTTTTTAAATGCTAATTTCTAACTATGCCTCCAGAGATAGGACATGTGAAGAAAGAAGAAAAATCGCACAGAAAGAAAAAAAAGAAATGCAGAAAGAAGCAACAGAAGTCCTCAAAACAGAAGAGCAGAAAGAAGCCTTGTTGCAAAATCATCCTATACCCTCAACTTTTTCAGACAGATACTGGTGGTAACTGAGTCTGACTAACCAGTTCTAGAGCCAGTGCTATGTTAAAAGACGCTCAGAATACTCAGAATACAGTGAAAACACCTACATACACTAGGGAACACTATGCGTTGGGGTCCCCCTGTGATTAGCATGACCTCCTCTGTAAGTCCCTGGGGTAGGGGGATTAAAACTACCTCTTAAAATACGCCACAGGGCGTGTTTGTACACGTCACCTCAGGCCCCGTCCCCTCCCTTCCCCACTGTGTAAACACGCCCTTAGGCTGTTTTAAGTTGGGAGATTAAGTCCCCTTGAATCCTGAGGGTATCTAGGGTCCAACTAGCCCACTAGGTACCTCCAGTAAGCGCCACAGAGCTGCGTTGCAGAGAGGTGTAAAAAGGGGCACGGCCTGGACCACCTCTCTGCAACGCAGCTCAGTGGCGCTAACTGGAAGCACCTGGTGGGCTGGTTGGCCCCCAGGGTCCCTCAGGATTGAAGGTGAATTATTTCTCCAACTTAAAACGCACCACAGGGTATGTTTGCACACGTTAACTCAGGCACCGTCCCCTCCCTTCACCACTGCGTAAACACGCCTTGTGGACGTTTTTCGTTGGGAGATTAAGTTCATTTGAATCCTGAGGGTCCCTAGGGTCCAACTAGCCCACTAGGTACCTCCAGTAAGCACCACAGAGCTGCGTTGCAGAGAGGTGTAAAAAGTGGCATGGCCTGCACCACCTCTCTGCAACGCAGCTCAGTGGCACTTACTGGAAGCACCTGGTGAGCTAGTTAGCCCCCAGGGGACCTCAGGATTGAAGTGGAATTATTTCCCCAACTTAAAACGCACCATAGGTCGTGTTTGCACACGTCACCTCAGGCCCCGTCCCCTCCCTTCCCCTCTGTGTAAACACGCCCTGTGGCCGTTTTAAGTTGGGAGATTAAGTACCCTTGAATCCTGAGGGTCCCTAGGGGCAAAATAGCCCACTAGGTACGTCCAGTAAGCGCCATTGCAGAGACGTGTAAAAAGGGGGCACGGCCTGCACCACCTCTCTGCGCAGTGGCTCTTACTGGAAGCACCTGGTGGGCTAGTTGGCCCCCAGGGTCCCTCAGGATTGAAAGGGAATTATTTCCCCAACTTAAAACATGCCACAGGGCGTGTTTGCAACAGTCACCTCAGGCAGCGTCCCCTCCCTTCACCACTGTGTAAACGCGCCCTGTGGCCGTTCTCAGTTGAGAGATTAAGACCCCTTGAATCCTGAGGGTCCCTAGGGTCAAACTAGCCCACTTGGTACCTCCAGTAAGCGCCACAGAGTTGCGTTGCAGAGAGGTGTTAAAAGGGGCGTGGCCTCAGAACACCTGTCTGCAACGCAGCTCCCTGGCGCACACTGGAGATACCTGTTGAGCTAGTTGGCCCTCAGGGACCCTCAGTATTGAAGGGGAATTAATTGCCCAACTTACAATTGGCCAGGGGGTGCTGCAAGGAGGGGGTGTCGCCTCCGGCGTGATGTCGGTCATTTATTTATTTTATTTTTTTAAGAAGGGGGGCTGTGTGGCTCTACCCCTTCTTTTTCTAATTTATTGGCCCTGGGGACCCCATCCCCCAGGGCCTGGCCACTAATTTTGAAAAAAAATAAATTGGAAGGGGGCCGCGTGGCCCCCCTCCCAAGGCCTTAATCGGCCCCGTGTACCCCAACCCCCGGGGCATGGCCTTTTTTTTTTAATTCTTTAGGAGGAGGGCTGCGTTGCCCCCCTCCTCAGGCCACTTATGGCGTCGGGGACCCTATTCCCTGGGGCCGGCCTTTATTTTTTATTATTTTAAAAAAATATATATTTATAGAAACACCTAGGACATGCTGGACAAACCATATGTACCTATCACCATGACGATTTGCGTGATATTCGTTAAAAGGCGACTATGCATACAATGAATCCATGTGGAATGTATTTACACCACTAGTGAAGCTCTGACGTGTCTAACGCCCTACGGTGCCTAATCCTGGCGCCCCCGCCGGTGGGTACTCTCCAAGTAGACACCCTTGTCGTTTATTTACACAAACATGGGTAGCTATTGACGGGCACATTTAATACACATGCACACCAAGCCATTCAAAGGGGATTCGACAAAAATTCGACCAAAACTATGCAAGAAACCACCCTCATGGATAATAAAACACACATCCACCGCAGGACGTGTAATATTTTTTATTTAATCTCTGGAAAGGAGACGAACCTCTCTTGAGAGTCACAGCGTGCTCCTGGCTGAGCCCAATGCTGTGTTACACCCACCAGTGCCCGCCGAGTGCCACACACCTCTGTGTTATATTCCACCAGCTAGTGCGTATGCTATGACACTCTCTAGCCCATGTGCACTGTAACACCACCCCGTGAATATGTCATGCCACACTTGCCTTCGCACGGGTTATATTGCCCCATCTAACGTGCCTGCCTCGATGCCTATGTTATAACATACAGCGCTATGCCATACGTATTACAATCTGGGATCCATATCTTTGTCACAGTGCATATGCAACGTTACACTCCCCAGCACATAATTTATATTACAACTTTAGAGACTAGTTAGGTTACACAACACTGCCCTGTGCATATTACACTACAAGGCGCATACCGTATAGCACGCGCTAGTGCCTGTGCTATCTCACGCTCTCCAATGAATCTGTCATTGCACACAATGTATTGCATATTATATTTCACGCCCCAGTTCATCTTATATCACACTTTTTGGTGCATAGTTTATACCATACACTATACCTAGTTTTCATTTTCAATCGTGCTCTCTGGACTATGTTCTATATAACACTGCATTCACCTACCCTTTTCACGGGCATTACATTTTGCGATGGGGGTGGAGGGACAGGGGGTGCTTCTGCCAAGTGAGCCCGGAGTCACAGTCACAAACGTCCTCTTCTTCCTGAATAAAAGTGAGATTATGCTGCATACTTGTTCATACTTGTTCATATTTTAAGTAGTTTGCACAGACACACATTTTAGAAACAATAAAGTTCCTAATACCCACCTTCTCTGAACAGTTAGCTTGCTGCCCCATCCACCTCCTCCCTATCCTCTGTTGTCTGAACCCATGGACTAGCCTCCTCTCTCCTGCCATGCATGGTCTGATGTGTTGCCACTGCCCTTCATTTAGCATGATGTACCAGTCCACTCCTCCTGCCCTCCATTGCCCAATTCTATGCCCCATCATTGACCTCCTTCTTAGCCTCTGTGCTTAGCTTTCTGACCCTATTCTTCTTCCCCCTGCCCTCCGATGTCTTTGTGCATGCCCCTGCCCCATCCTTTTTGCCCACCATGTTCCATGGACCTGCCACTCCTATCTACTCTGAATGTTCTGTTGAGCTGCCACTCCCTTCACACCTGCCTAGCATTGTCAGATGACTGTAACCTGTCCCTGCCACCTCCACCCTGCCTGTCCACATGCCATGCCCCTATCCCCTTCCTCCTGTCCTC
This sequence comes from Triturus cristatus, assembly GCF_964204655.1. Classification (NCBI taxonomy): domain Eukaryota; kingdom Metazoa; phylum Chordata; class Amphibia; order Caudata; family Salamandridae; genus Triturus; species Triturus cristatus. Next base: position 674,188,738 of record NC_140590.1, read on the forward strand.
CATGGTCCATTTTACTGCCACACCCTTCTGCCCTCCCTGGTCTGTTGTGCTGCAACTGCTCCACCTGCCTGCCCTGCGCGGTCTGTTGTGAGGCCCCTTCCCCTGAACTCTCTTGTCTGTGCCCAGGTCCTGACCCTCCCTTCTATCCTCCATGGTCCTTTGTGTATGCCCCGGCACCCTCCTACTTGCCCATCATAGTCATTGTGCTGCCACTAACCCTCCCGCTTGCCATGCATGGTCTTCTGTGCTGCCACGGCCCCTTCCACCTTCCCTGTGTGGTCAGCTAGCTGCCCCTGACCCCCTCCCACCTTCCCTCCATGATCTGTGTGTATGCCATCATAGTATCACTGTTGCTCTCCATGGAGTGTCTTGTTTCTAGTGCCCATCCTGTCTGCCCCCTTGCCCCCAGCCCTCTGTTTCCATGTGCAGACCCCTATTCTCTCCCTCCTGGCTTGTCTGTTCCATTGTAATGCCCCTGATCCGTCCCTCCTGCCCTTTATGGTCTGTTATGCTGCAACTTTCTCTCCTGTCTGTCCATTATCGTCAGCTAGCTACCATTGCCTCTTTCCCCTCTGTTCTTTGTTGTCCATGTGCATGGTACTGTCCCCTCCCTATTGCTTTCTATGGATTGTTGTGCTGCACTCCCGTCCCTCATGCCCTGTGTGGTGTATTGTGCTGCTGCAAACCCTGATGCCTGCCCTGTAGGGTCAGTTTGGTGCACCTCTCCATGTCCCTCCTGTCCTCTGTTATCAGAGTCCATATCCCTACCCCAATTCCTCCTGCCTTCCATGATCCAATGTACCATACTTGCGAACAATTTGAACTTGGTAAGAGGGAGATTTTGAAAAAAAACTGGGGTATTGATTTTCCCCTTTGAGTTACATTGAAAAAGAGGAGAATGTAGCCCCAGTGTCTTTTCATGATTTGTTCATAAGCAGGGAGTTGGAAAGCCTCTTGTCATAGGTCATTGTTGCTGATGGTTTTTGCCCAGCCTATTAGGAGGATTTTCCCCAGACAGGTGTTGATAAAGGTCTGGACTTTGTAGGTGGTGGTCACTGTTGTCTTCCAAGTTTCTGCTCTATTCAGAAGGACCACTTTTATGTTGGTGTTAAAAAGACTGATCATAATTTGCAGCGGTAGGTCCTTGAAATTCCAGATCTTCTTTAGCTGAATAAAGGCAGCCATTGCTTTGCCGAGTATTAACTTGAAGTTAGCATCTGCGCTAACCTGCTTGTCTATGACACAGTCTAGGTAGGTGAAGGCCTCAATCGCTTCCAGTGCATCACCGGAAAGAGTGACTGCTGCAGTGCTGGCCATGTTAGCCTTCAGGATCTTGGTTTTCCCCTGTGGATGTTGAGGCTAAGTTGTGCTGATGTGGCTGCCACTTTGTCAGTCTTCTCTTGCATCTGCAGATGGTTATGCGAGAGTAGGGCCAGGTCGTCTGCAGAGTCCAGGTAATTGAGCTGCATCCAAGGTGTCCTCTGGATCCCATGTCTTCCTGATCCACTCTATGGCCAGCAGGAAGTGAAAAAGCAAAAGCAAACAACCCTGGCAGACTGCAGTCCTCACTTTGAAGGCTTTAGTCAGTTGTCCTTCATGGTCTACCTTGCAGGTCATTCCCTAATAAGAGTTCTTGATGATTTCTATGAGTTTATCTGGCATGCTGTAGTGGTGGAAGAGTTTCCAAATGGTCGCTCTGTCCACGCTTTGCCTGAACGCCTTCTCATAGTCGATGAAGTTGATATAGAGGGGGTATTTCCATTCCATCTCCTGTTCAATGGTGATGCGCTGTGTTGCAATCTGGACTGTCCAGGATCTATGTTTGTGGAAGTCAGTTTGCTAGACTCGCAACTGAGTGTTGACTTGTTCCTTAATTCTGCTCAGTATGACTCTGTTGAACACTTTGTCTGGGGTTTATGGAAAAGTTATCCCTGTGTAGTTTGCACAGTTACTCAGGTAACCATTCTTGGGGATCTGATCAGATATCCTCATTCCAGTCTGATGGCATCTTTTCCACTTTCTAGGTCCTTCCAGATATGGGGTAGAATATGTCTACTGGTGTGTCAATGTCTGCTTTTAGTGCCTCTGCAGGAATGTTGTCAGGTCCTGAAAGACCACTGACTCACCATCAGTGAAACTGCTCTCCCACCCTCGCAGCTCCACCAATAAGTGAGGCCTCTTTGAGCCCTGCACTCCCATAATGTTGGTGTGCGAGGCGCTCCTCTACCTGCAGGTTATACCTAAGCCTCATCCCTGGTGATCAAGTGGACCTCTGACTCCTTTCTCTCGCTCCGCTTTCTGCCCCCTTCTGCTCCGTTTTCACCTTTCTGCTCTTTCACCCATTCATTCTTTATAGCAATTTTTTCCTGCTTTCTGCTCCATGTCACCCTTTATTCTTCTCATCATTGTACTCCTCATACCTTTTTCCTTTTCTTGTTCACCCTTTTACTCTTTTTCCTCTATTGCCTGCTTCCCTCTGTTTTTCCAGCCGCTGCTGCCCCCGCGGCCACTCCCCCCAGTGCGACCAACCTGAGCCAGTTCCCCTTCCCACTCCCGCCTCCCAGCTGTCCAGCCCTCCCCGACCCCCACTTAATGGCGGCCGCTGTGCGGCCGTGCCAAAGGCAGGCCAAAGGCAAGAACACAACTGAACCGAAGGCCCTGAAATGCATTCTCCTCAACGTCCGATCACTCCACAAACAAGCCACCAAAATCTGGGACCTCCTCAACAGCACCACCCCAGGCATAGCATTCTTCACTGAAACCTGGACCAACACCACCTCGGGACAGGACATTGCCATTGCCATTCCCCAAGGATACAAGATCTCTTGGAGGGACCACCCCACACCCCCTGGAGGAGGAATCGCCATTGTCCACAAATCCACCCTCCGACTGAGCACACTCTTCGACGAGCCAACAGACCTGATGGAACACCTACACTTCAAGATACAGGCCAGCCCTACCACTCCGCTCCCTGGAACCCTCATCTACCAACCCCCTGGACCCTGCGGACCTTTCATCAACTCCATCATGGATATCCTCTCCCCGCAAGCCATCGCATCCACCAACTACACCCTGCTAGGAGGCCTCAACTTCCACCTTGACAACCAACTAGACCCCAACACCACATCTCTCCTGAACAACCTCCACAACATTGGACTCTTATTGTGACCAAACCCATGCACTCAGCAGGACACACCCTTGACCCCCTCTTCACAACAGGAAACTCCCATGGATAGACCACCTATGTGTCCACTTCACCTTCAGAACACCCACCATCCACAGACACCAACCCCATGCTCCCACGAAGAAACTGGACCAAAATCACCGATGACCAGCTCCCCTCCTCACTCAGCAACTCCACCCCAACCGGAAGACGACGACCCCAACACCGCAGGCCGAACTCTGCACAGATGGATCTCCGACAGCGCCAACACTATAGTCCCCCTCAAGAAAAACAACAACACACACGCCAAGAAAGCCAGATGGTTTACCACTGAACTTCAAGAGTCCAGACGCACATGCAGCCGCCTCAAAAAGGACTGGAGGGACACCAAATCCACAGAAGCCCACAAGAACTTTGGAGCTGCCACCAACACCACCACCAACACATCAGAAAAATTAGGAAAAAAGTGATCGAAGACAGAATCTCCACACACGCGCACAACAGCAAAGAACTCTTCAGCATCATTAAGGAGTTCACCCAACCCACCAGCGAGTCTACTGACATTCCTCCCTCACAAGACTTCTGCAACAAACTGAGCACCTTCTTCCACCACAAAATCAAGAACATTTACGACAACTTCGACGAAGACAACAAACACACTGAACCCTCACCAGCCACCCCCAACACCCTGAAGTTAACGATTGACCACTGTACAGCCCTCACCACCAAAGACACACTGAAGACAAAGGAGTCAATCCACTACGGGGCCCCCACGGAACCCTGCCCCCACCACATCTTCAACAGAGCCACCGAGACCATCGCACCCATTCTCCGCTACACCATCAACCGCTCCCTGGCAAATGCCTCCTCCCCCAATGACTGGAAACACGCAGAGATCAACCCCCTCCTGAAGAAGCCCTTGGCGGACCACACCAACCTCAAAAACTACAGAACCATCTCCCTGCTCCTGTTCCCAGAAAAAGTCATTGAGAAAGCCATCAACAGCCAACTTGCCACCTTCATTGAAGAGCACAACATCCTCGACTCCTCCCAATCCTGCTTCAGAAAAAAACACAGCACAGAAATCGCCCTCCTTGCTGCAACAGACGACATCCGCTCCCTACTGGACAGAGGAGAAACAGTAGCCCTCATCCTCCTCGACCTCTCGGCGGCCTTCGACACAGCCTCCCACCACACCCTAACATGTAGACTTCACTACGCAGGGATCCGGGACAAGGCCCTCGACTGGATCCACTCCTTCCTCTCCGGCAGAATGCAGAGGGTCAGACTCCCTACTTTCCTCTCGGACCCCACACCAACCACCTGCGGAGTCCCCCAGGGATTCTCCCTCAGCCCCATGCTCTTCAACGTCGACATAGCTCCGCTCTCCCCCATCTTCAGAAGCCACAGACTCAACATTGTCTCAAACGCAGATGACACCCAACTCATCCTCTCCCTATCCAACGAACCCAACACAGCCAAACACAACTTTGAAGAAGGCATGGAAGCTGCCGCCAAATGGATGAAAAGCAGCTGCCTACAACTCAACACCAACTAAACAGAAGTGCCCATCATGGGCCCAAACCCTGACACCTGGAACAACACCTGGTGGTCTCCCACCCTCAGACGCCCACCCACCCCCACGGACCACACACACAACCTTGGAATCATCCTGGAATCCGAGCTAAAAATGGACTGCCAGATCAACTCCATCGCATCATCCTGCTTCCACACCCTCCACCTCCTACATAAGACCTTCAAATGGATCCCCCGAGCATAGAAAGACCGTCATTCACGCCCTCTTCACCAGCAGACTCGACTACTGCAACGCACTCTACGCCAGATTAAACAAACACCTCACCCTCAAGCTACAAAACATCCTGAATGCCGCCAGAAGACTGGTCCTCAACCTGCCAAGACACTGCCATTTCTCCCAGCACCTGTGCACACTCCAATGGCTCCCCATCAAGGCTCGAATCACCTTCAAGATTCTCACCCACACACACAAAGCCCTCTACAACACCTGACCAGCATACCTGAACAGCCGACTCAAATTCCACGCACCACCCAAAGGACCCTACGATCAGCCCAGCTCTTCTATGCAGTGGTCCCCTGCACCAGAAAGACCAGATCGGGAGGTCGCTCCTACTCCTTCCTCGCAGCCAGAGCCTGGAATGCCCTAACGCTCAACCTCAGACAGACAACATTGCTCCCCATCTTCACGAGAAACCTCAAAACTTGGCTCTTCGACAGACCCCCTCCTTGATGGACTGGAACCTGCACCTACCCCCCCCCCCACCACCTCAGCACCTTGAGACCCTTACGGGTGAGTAGCTGCATTCAACAAACACGTCATTGATTGATTGATTGTTGCCTTCCCATTTCTCAGATGTTTTATGGCTTGCTGTATTTCTTCCTTGGTTGGTCTGCTGCAATGAATTGGCAAGTCCTTGTCAGCTGGCTGTATGTCTGGTGGAGACTGCAGCATTGCCCGGTTTAGCAGTTCCTCAAAGTGTTTCACCCATCTTCAGTGTTGACCTTCATTCCCCATGACTGACTTCCCAGCTTTGTCATCCACAGGTCTTTCTGGCTAGCTATATCTGCTGGAGAGTTTCCTTGTTATTAGGCCTAATGAAGATTCTTTGAATGTGTCTGAAGCAGGAACACCGTGTGTTAGATCTGGGGGTCTCTGGTTGGCAGAGGTAAGTACCTTAGACCAAATAGGGACCCTTGCTTCTAGTCAAGGTACAGGGACACACACTGTAGATAACCCCTGCTCACCCTCTAGGTAGCTTGGCTCGAGCAGACAGGCTTATCCCCAAGGCAATGTGTAAAGTATTTGCACGTAACAACTACAATGACCCCCCTAGTACACCACAAACGTAGACCACACAGGTAAGTATATCAAAAATATAACTTTATCTAGTTTCAGCAGTGGAAATCAATTATCATAGCATTGCACATTAATCGTTTTCTTAGGTTGTTAGGAGCGTAAAAAGATAGTCTCTAGTCTCTCGTGGGACGTCGTATTCAAAGAAAAAGAATAAGTTCGTAGGCTTTCAGTAGTTAAATACCCCTGTTCCTCCAGCGGTGCCTCTTACGCTTATAACTAAAGCGCTCCTCTCAGGCTGCGCGGTGCAGGGCTTTCACAGCTCCCGAGCGATGGACCAATCCGGTCGCGGCTCCCTCGACGAGCCCCCCAGTGACGGTGTCGACGTCACCGGAGTCAGCCACTCGCAGCGCGGCTCCTCCAGCCAAGCCTCCTACCAGCAACCAATCAGGTCGCGGCCTCCTCCTTCTCTTCTCCGCTGCTTCGCAGAGCGGGGAAGTGCAGCTTTCGATCAGTTTCAGGCCCCCGGGCCGCGGCGGTGAATCGCAGGCAGGAATTTCCAAGGCGCCCCGTGTCAGCGGGTCGATCGTGACGCCGCCAAGCCTCACAGCGGCTCCGTTACCACGGGGACGCCCTCAATCCTGCGGCCACAGCAGTACACGTGCCGATGAGCACGTCGATCTTCTCCACGCGGCAACCGGTGTCAGACCCAAGATCAGCGCGGCGCTCTCCAGCAAAACAGAGAGCAGCCAGCGCACTCCCCGGGGCAGATGTTTAGAAACTTGGCAGAAACAGCCACGGTCCTTGCAGCACACAGCAGCACAGAGGGGACACAGCAGAGTCTTAAAGTCTTGGCAACCTTTCTGTCCCTGGGTTGCAAAACAGGAGGCCAGCTCTTCTCAGGCCCTTGGAGATTCAGAGTTGAAGACACAGCACACAGCAAAGTCTTGTCAGGTCAAGTAGGCAGGGTCACAGCACACAGCAAGGCCCCTTCTCCTCCTCAGCTTCAGTTGCACAGCAGAACAGGTCAGCCCTTAGAGCACACAGCAAGGCAATCTTCCTTCAGTCCTTCAGCAGTCCGTCTTTCAGCAGAGGTTCCTCTTGATTGTAGAATCTAAAAATCTGTTGTCAGGGGTCCTTTACTTATACCCCTAAAAGTCTTTGAAGTCTTTGTGCAAGTGGGTCCTGAGCCCGGTCTGATCCAGTTCTGTGTGTTGCTGGAGCACTTTGTTTTCCTGGCTTCTTCTTTCCTTTCAGAGTGAGGGGCAGAGTCGTCAGCCGCCCAGCAGGAGGTGGAGCCAGCACTGTGGCAGGCAGGCACATCCCTATTCACTCCCAGGTGCTACCTCCTCCCTCCACTCTACTTGCAAATGTTGTCATTCAGCAAAGGGCTGACTCAGCCAACCTCCTGGGGGATCCCCAGCCCCTGTCACTCTCAAACCAGACAGTCAATCCACAAGCATGCCCAGGCACACAGAAGGGTCAGACAAGAGAACAGCTACTCTCTAAAAAGTACTATTCTCCAACTCAGGATTTGAAAACAACCTCTCCTAAAAGATGTGTTATTAAATGCTGAGCTCAGGGATATCAAACACTCATGTCTTATCTTGTTCCTATGAGAAGATAGGCTGATAGCCATTGGCACCAGCCTCCCCCATGTTAGCTTATGGAGCAAGATAACTTTGCAGCAGTGAACACACAAAATGGCCGCTGTTTGCTACCAGAGCATAGTACCTGCACTAGTACATGCTCTACCTTTTACATACACTGCACCCTGCCCAGGGGGGTACCTTGGGCCTTCCATAGGGATGACTGATGTGCACAAAAAGGGAAGGGTTAGGCCCGTTCAGTGTGGACACTGGCCAGGAGGACATGGCAGTCCAGGGACTGCAAGCAGGCCTGCGGTGGCAGGCCTGAGACACCATTTTAGGGCTACTCATGTGGGTGGCGCAACCAGCGCTGCAGACCCACTAGTAGCATCTGTCATCACCAGCCCTGGCACACAAAGTGCACTTTACTAGGGACTTCATGGTGATACAAATATGCCAATCAGGTATATCCAATCAATATGATATTTTACACAGGGAGCACTTACACTCTGGCACTGATTAGCAGTGGCAGAGTGTCCAAAGCATCTAAACCAGCAAAAACGAAATCCAGCACAGCGTCAAAAATCCAGGTAGTAGAGGCAAAAGATAGGGGAAAAACCCACGCCAAGGATGTCAGGTCTAACACCGTGGAATACCCTCTGTGTTCAATCTCTGCCGCAGGGACCGATATCACAGCTATTTTTCTGCAATAGTTCTGAAATAAACTACAGAAGAGCTAGTTGTTTGGTCAGGGTTGTTAGCCAGTGAGTGGTCATGGTAGCTGATTCGAAAGGGATTGATTTGAATTCAGGAAGAAATTTTGCCTGGATATTTCCAGCATCCAAGCATGTGTTATTGGTTCTTCTCATAACTTCAGGAACAGAGAAAGTTCACCTACTACATGCTTAGGTAGCAGGCATGGGGCTGGCAAAGTCCTGATTGCTGTTATTGTTTGGAAGAAGAAGAAGTGGATCAAACAGCAACCTATGACTTGAACTTAAAATTCAACTAAACTAAAAGCTTGAAAATAAGGATGTTCATGATATTGCTTCAAGAGGAGTGCCAGCACTGCTCTCTCAGCTAAGATATTCGTTAGAAATCTATGAATGATTGTGATTCTTGAATGTCTTTTTTACAGCTCCTCTAAATGACCTCTAAACAGAAACAACTCACCAAAGTGTAACATTAAGAGCTGCTTTCTGGGTTCCCTTACCTTTTCAGTCATGCAGATAACTCTGCCTTTTAGCAGTTATGGTGCTTGTGCTTGTAGCAAAGGCAATTGCTTTCAAGTCAGTACACATGACATCAGAAATTAATTTTGCCAAAAGCTCAATGTTAGGCCAAAGATTCCCAAAGTCCTCCCAAACCTGAACTGACTGACAGGCTTTAATGAGCAATTGAGAAGCTTCCACCTCGTATAGTTGAGCTTCAGTCGCTTGATTTAATCGTGAAAAATTCTGTATGTGGGATGGCCCCAAATGTTTTATCCACAGAATCACTCATTCTTACCAAATCACTGAAAATGTCCCTTCCAGGTTAGCTAATATAGTATCAAGAGCTTTTACAGCAGGAATGTCTAATTCAGCCTTAGCCTTAGGGTAAAGTATTGTGATTAACTGAGGTAGAGCAACCTTTTTAGGATTGTTCCAGTCCCTGAGAAGGAAATATTCTTGACCTCCCAGTCCACCAGCAGTCTGATGGAAGGAACATACCGTACTCGTACTAAACGTCCAATCTATCATTTAAAGCCGGGGATCATTCCCCAGATATCTGAAGAAACCACCAACATGTGATTCTGCTGAACATGCTTGCTACTGTGAACAGGCTAGGGCTCACATTGTTTATTATTAGCCATACTTTGGAGACCGCTGAGAAGTCACGAAGGAGGGAGAAGAATCATCTCCAGCAGAAATGTGGAAGGAGAAAACAGAATAGACTAACACTGTGACACTCCATGATCATTCTAATTAAAGATTTATTCAAGACCTAGATATTATTTTTAGAGAAAGAGGAAGAAGTTTCTGGATCAACACTTCAACTTCTAGCTGCTGTTTCTTCTTATTCCTCTCCTCTGGAGGCATGCTGACAATGAGAAGAGTGCTAATGGGGAGTGCAAGTGCCATAAAACACACCGAAAGCTTCTACCAAGCTTCTTAAATACAAGCTGAGAAAGGACAGTGGGTAGACGCAATACTACCTTACTATACCTTTCAAACATAAAAGATAAAAGAGGGCTGCCCAGAAGACAGGGACCCATGTTTATATTTTGGCAGTTGGGTATTTTTCCCACCGGCGTAAATTCCTCCACCACCTTGGTGGAAGTGCTGACTGCCGAATTTATAAATGACCGCCAAGCTGGTAGACATTTATAACGCATTGGCAGTAACCACCATACCCAGACCGAAGGTCCACCCGCATTTAAATTGGGCGGGCTGACCTTCATCTTACGATAGAGTATATCTACTGTCAACATTTAAGTCGGGGCCAGAGTAACAACAGTGCATGTACAGCCAAGTGACCCAAAGGCCCCACATTTTTCAGTCACCCAGCAATAGTATTCTGACCTATAACGTGTTTGAATTAGAAATGGGGGAAAAAAAGACCTCAATTAAAGAATTAATTGAGTCTATGTTTGCGCCCCCCGCACAGACACACAGAGCACTCTCTTTATTGAACACATAGCTTCACTTATGCAAAGGAACAGAAAAACAAGGGTTTCAAATGGTCATTTCATTTGAAAATGACCACCTTCCCAGCACTCCTAGCTACTCACCGAATGGGAAAGTGGCAACATATTCAAAACATTCGCAGCCCACCGAGAATCATCATCACTCACTATCCGAGAGGCAAGATTGTTGTACACTGCGGCCACTCAACAAAACGTTTGGTTCTCAACTGAGAAGAAGAATAAGACCAGCCAGAATGAACTCACTCACCTTCTACAGACCATGAACAGTCTCGGTAATTTTTCTCCAGCAACCCAGCTCAGCCATTATCAGCTGTTTGAAGGAAAACATAGTTTGTTCAACTCCAAGCAGCTAGTAACCACTGTACTCGAAAAACGCACTTGTGCCATTGAAAAAAATGTATTTGGAAAGATATACACAAACTTCAGCTCCCTGTAAAGAATTTCTTAAAGAAATAAAAAAAAGAAATTCATCTTTAGATAAAAATGTCACGGTCTACGCAAAGCCAGCATTAGCGCTGGAGTTGGCCTAACGGCTAGGGCGCTCGACCTGGGATCTGGGAGAACTGGTTTCGAGTCTGGGAATGACGCTGAACATCCTGTGATTCTGGGCAAATCACTTAATATCCCCGTGCCTAGCAAAGAATGAATGTGTGTCCTAATGTAGCGTAACTGGTGCTATGTAAAGCGCTCTGATACCTGATTGGATTAGGGTCAAGTTCGCGCTATAAAAAAACCCAAACTTTTTGGTGCTTTTGGTGCTCCCCCCCAATGACCTTCTCCACAGATTCTCTCACTACCACCTTCCAACATCCCTCCATGGCCCCTGTCTCACATGCATTTTATCTTTTTATAGCGCTACTTATACAATTGTAGGGTGTCAGACTGCTTTACATAACACATACATTATACAAAGAGAATGAATCATATATGTGTAAATCAGACTACAGGAAATGTTACATAAAACAGTGAGGATTACAAGGTGTATGAATCGCATGCCATCCATACCAGTAACTAGTATATTTTAAGAGTGTTTGGTCAGAAAACGCGCACTTTCAGGATTTAAAAAATTCCACAGTTGTTGGGGTTGACTTTACTAATTAATATATTATTGTGAAAATGAACCCTTTTTTAGTAACATTAGGATAATGAAAGACAGGTAAAAAACGTTTGCATGCAGGTCTTTGACGACAGTTCAGAGGTCACTTTGCTATATTAGGATTGTAAACAATGAACTGCAAGTAACAAAATAATCAATGTGACAAAAGCAGTAACCAACTGAGCTATCCACATAAAATACAGTTCTGTGAGTTGCATGGTACACTTTCTTTGCAGCAGGCATATCAACCCTCTGCTCTCTTTCAGATGAGTCAAGGTTGTCAGTAGACAAAATACCATCTCTCTCCAGCAGAAACTGTATTCACCAGCTTTATGTTGACATTTTTATTGTTGCCTGAAAACTGCTTGACACTCAAGGAACTCTGCAGCAGCTGCTTTTAAACTCCTTAGTTATTTCTCAATACAGCTCCAGCCTGAGGGCTACGCCAGGTGCTGGCCCTGGGGCCACGTGATTTCTGCAGAACTCAGAAAGAAAAAACAGATAGAGCGACAGGATAGTTAAACCTTTATGGGAGGAAAAGGAATCCTGATAGGGGGAGGCTAGGGTATTCTTTTGGGAGCAGGGGCCCGTTTCTATTTTTTATGAGATCATGTAGCGCCTTTGGGCAGGTGAGACGTACCTTATTTTGTAAGGACAAGATAGTTTCGAGAAGGTAATGCTTGTTTACCACAGATAGTTGGATGGGTCGGCAAAGAAGAGAGATATTGATCAAGGGGGGGGGACACACACATAAAGGCAAATGACAGGATAAAAGATACAGATTAAAGTCACTAAGGGGCTTCTGTATGTGGATGAAGACCCTCTTAAGCAAACACCTGAACGTTCACACAGCGTTGGGTACTTTCTTCCTGCAAGTTGACGAACAGTGTAAATGTTAACCGGACTTCTTAGCGATTGTTTGAAATTGTAAAGCAAACAATATGCCTTCCTCAATGGAAATATGCATATATTACGCCAGCCCACTGCTGGTGGTTAGATGCGCACGTGCAATGCTTTGGTGAAGAAGCAGCTGGAATGGTCTGTGTATGGTCATGTGGAAAGCTTTCCAGTTGCAGACTACAGTAAATGTATATATATCAAGAGATGTTGCTTCTCATAACTTTAGGAGGCGTAGGCACCCGGACCCTCGAACTTCATTCACACAAAAGCATCACAACTGCATCGCAGGAAAAAGTTCTTTAGAGAAACACGTACTGCGAATGTGAGAGAAATGGTTGTTGTTTTGCTGAGAATGCAGTTTAAATTGACTGCATTGCATCCGTGAATATATTTGTATTTGAGAAAACGCCTGGGGGTGTTTCTTTTCAACTGCTCCCTGCCACAAAACGAAAGCTGTGCGCTCTGCTTGACTGCCTGTGTGAAATCCCAGCTGCTTCAAGGTTTGTTGAACTTGATGTGTTTTCTTTGCCAATCCGCAAACACTGAAGCAGGCTGTTTATTACCAGTTTAAGATGTGACTGAAGATTGAAGTAGACAGATCTCGAGGGTCAGATTAACAAACAACTCGATGTAAATGTTTAACCTGAATGGCGAGGCTTGCCTTTCTTATTAACGAGGCAGTTTTTTTACAGCAGGATTCCTGGGCCAGGATTCCTGGGCGTATGCAGCTCACTAGGAGGGAACCAGGCTCTGTGAACGAGCGAAGGGGCCAGGTAAGAGGCAAACAAATATTGCTGCAATGTATGCAGAGGGAATGTTTTATATGTTCTCTGTCTTAGACGGTAACTAGGACAAAATGTCACCGCACAGCCACATCTTTTGGGAGACACGTTGGAAGATGTGACTTTATACTAATCGAAATGTTGTGGTCTGTGTTTTTAACCCTGGTTACCACACTTAGGGGCGTATTTACAATCCCCTGCTTGCGCCGCTAGTGCATCACCTTTTCCCATGTTAAACGCGGCAAAGGAGGCTTTTAAATAAGCCCCGAGGTCCTTAGCTTGTAAGAAAAAAAACAAATACACGCAGGGTCCAAAGTTTTTTTTTAAGACAACGTCTTCAGCGCTGACGAATGCTCGGATTGACAAATGCCAAGGCTCTATCTGATCTGACAAATCTAAGTTTTGATTCCACCTCCGACTCTTTGCCTATTTTGTCTTCCGCCTCCTTTTTTTCTCTTTTATCCCTCTTTATCTTACTTTGAGTCAAAGTCTGCTAATGAAAAAGTAAGTGTCATTCCTCAAAAAATAAGTGCTGGTGCCAACCGCCGGAACAAATTAAGCACTACCTGACTACAGTCAACCTACTTAAAAAGCAGGGGGGCCCTGGCAATGAAAAATGTTATATAAGAGCAGGGCCACTGGAATTATGCGATTTCGTGGTGTTATTGACATGATAATGGATTTGCTACATTTGACATATTATCCATCACCTGCTGAAAATTCTGCAGATTTTAACCCTTCAAAAATAGTTTTGCACTCAAATGGATTCAAAGGTACTGAAATGGCGGGAACCTGTGTTGCAGCAAATTCGAAGGCGCCATGAAAAGGTTGACTGGTTCTCTTTTAGTGGCTTATTACTGTATTTGGATGTTAAACTGGTCCCAATAAAGTGAAACCATTTCCCAGCTAGTGAGGTAATATCAAAAAATGTGCTGCATTTAATTACAAATTTGCCTTTTCTTGCCACATAATTTAGTCAACCCTGCCTCATAATTTGCTCCTCCTCTGCCACATACTTCCATTGTCCTCCATGAAAATTGTGTAATGTCAGTAGATTTTGTTACACAACCACATTTCTATGGGCCCTATGAGAGGAACCCACCACTAATGAAAAAGTGCTCAATGGGCACCCTTGGAGAAGGGAAGGTTAACGCTCCTATTTGATGGTGGTTCCATAATAAATTAATGTGAAGATTTTATTGATACTTCAGAACAAAATGCGTGATTTTTAAACTATGATATTAGACACCTCCGACAATGGCCTCTATACTGATCTATCAGCAGGCTATGTGGTTTATTGGTTTGTTGTAGAACTGGTTAAGAAAGAAAAGGCCTTGGTGTGCAAAGTGTTTTAAAATACATAAGAACAAAATCTATTAATTTACAGTTACTGAAATAGCACACAGCATCCACTCAGGAAATATCCAGCTAATCAGATACACGTGGGTGCAAATGTATCACTTGGTTACATACCTATTTTTCAGCATCCTATGAACTTCAGATAACTCCAGCAGCATCTGGGAACTGAACTGGTGTTTGGTATACACTGGTATTGTATGTTTTTTTTAATAGTTTAAAACAACATTCTATTGAACCAGTAAAGCTTCTCAAATGCCCAACAACCAAGGCGTTTAATCTGGATAAAGTAGAAACCATCTCCTACTAATGAATTGGAAATTCGACGGAGGTGGTCATAGTGATATTCTCGAGAATTTCACAATCATTCTTAGCTTTGTGCAAAGAGAACTATATGTCGCCTTTAAAATGTGAAATGAGATAAGAAAATACCTTCTCATAGGACATCCTAAGAGTGAATCTGGCTCACAACTGGCGGTTTTACTTGTTCTGCAAACATCAGAAACATAAAGTGGCTTTTTTATGTCACACCAGAGATGAAAATTCAAAAAAGGTCATATAAAAGAAAGGCACACGCATCAGACCAAATGTCGATATGGCTAATGTGGCTATTTTAGCTAGTGCTTGAGATAAAAGTATTTCATCTTCTTTTACCAGTGAACTGTTGGTTCTGGTTTTGCAAGAATGAATGCTGTTCTTTTTGCCCATTGAATGCGTATGATTGATTGATGAAGTTCAGGACCGTATTCTAGCACCGTCCCAGCACTACTTTGAAATGATAGTACTGCCAAATGGATTGATTTGATGACTGTTCTGCAGAGAAGGGCAAGTATTGTCCCATAAATTGTCAGTCCTGTAGACAAGTGCAGGTTCTGTCTCATTTTTTGTTTGGGAGTTCTGCAGAGAAGTGTAGGTACTGTACCTTTAATTGGCAGTCCTGTAGACAAGTGTAGGTTCTGTCTCATTGTTGGCTTGGGAATTCTGCAGAGAAATGCAGGTACTGTCCCGGAAATTGTCAGTCCTGTAGACAAGTGCAGGCTCTGTTTCATTGTTGGCTTGGGACTTCTGCAGAGAAGTGCAGGTACTGTCACATAAATTGTCAGTTCTGTAGACAAGTGCAGGCTCTATCTCATTGTTTGTTTGGGATTTCTGCAGAGAAGTGCAAGTACTGTCCCATTAATTGGCAGTCCTCTAGACAAGTGCAGGTTCTGTCTCATTATTTGTTTGGGATTTCTGCGGAGAAGTTCAGGTCCTGCTCCTTGACTGCTTGGCAGTTCTGCAGAGAAATGCAGGTACTATCCAAGTAATACCATGAAAGACCCCCTATGAGCACCCTTCCATCAACAGTAGAGCAGCCCTACTGAGCAATTTATTTAATTTATTTATTTAAAAAGTTAGATATATAGCGCTGGCTCCACTCAGGGGTATCAGAGCGCTTTACGTTACTATGACGGTAGTAAAGGAATACAAAACAATTGTTTCAAATGCAGCATTCAGACATGGTGGACATTAGAGGACACATTGAGTAATACAGCTTGAATTGAATAAAAATGGAACGAAGGAGCTATTTACAAACAACACGAGAATAATGTAATTACAAATTATTATACAGTATATGGCGGTAAACTCAGTAGTCTGTATATGGCGGGAGGGGTTAGGCGAGTGAGAAGGGGGTGGGGAAATGATAGGATGGGGAAGGGGGAAGAAAAAGGTGGAGAGGGGTAAGGCAGGGGATGGGTAGGTGAGGTCAACAAAAAAGGGGGGAGAGGGGGAAAGGCAGGGGTTTCAAGAGGAAGGGAGAGTATAGCAAGTATGGTAAGAGAAGGATTATGGACCCCAATATTTGTTGAGCAGGTGCATTTTAACCCCTTCAGTGCCACGCCCTTTCCCCCTCCTGTGCCGGGCGTTGCACTAGTGGGTGGGGTTCATGACGAGATAGTCTCGTCATGGGCACAGCGCAACCGTGCTCCATGACGAGACTATCTCGTCATGGGCACTGAAGAGGTTAAGCTCTTTTTTGAAACTGACATAAGAAGGGTTACATCGTAGTTCTTTAGGGAGGGCATTCTAGATGCTGAGGACCTTATCAGAGAAGGAGCGAGATTGAGAGGCTTTCTTTTTTAACAGAGGGGGGACGAGGAGGAGAGAGTTGGTGCTTCTCATCGGTCGGGCGCAGCCTGCTTTATTGAGTTTGATTGAAAGGTAGAGTGGGGTCTTTTGATAAAAGGCTTTGTGCGTAATGCAGGCAATTTTATAGGAGGATCTGCCTTCGATAGGAAGCCATTTAAGGTCCTTGAGGGCAGGTGAGATGTGGTCAAAACGTTTGCAGTCAGTTGTAAGCCTGGCCGCTAGGTTGAGAACAGATTTGAGGGGGCAAGGTGAACTTTGGGAGTTCCGGAGAGTAGAGTTACCATAGTCAGTTTTCGAGAGGACTAGAGATTGGACAACCGATTTGAAATCTTCCGCTGGAATGAAAGGTTTGATTTTTTTGAGATGTCGGAGCGTGAAGAGTGATCCATTGCCCGAATATTTTATATGGAAACTGAGCATTAGCTTACTGTCGATGGTGATGCCAAGAGATTTTACTGATTCGGAAAGGGTGAGTGAACAGTTTATGGCATAAAGGTCAGCGATCCATGTTTGGATGGGGAGTGGGTTGTTTTTAGGAGAGAAAATAATGATTTCAGTTTTATTTGGATTGAGTTTGAGATGTTTGGAGTAGAACCAGTATTGTATCTTAGTCAGGGCGGTGTTAAGGTGCAAGACGTCAGGGTGGGAATTAATTTTATAGTACAGTTGGGTGTCATTGGCATACAAGTGAAAGTTAATTCCGGCTTGTTTAAGTATGAGGGTAAGGGGTTCCATAAAGAGGTTGAAGAGAGCGGGAGAGAGGATAGATCCTTGGGGGACTCCAAGGGAGGCAGGTGTGGGGCTAGAGAGGCAGATTTGAATTTTACTTTGCTGGGTTCTGTGTCGGAAGTAGGAGGCGAACCAGTTAAGGCCAGTGCCATTAAGGCCGAAACGATATTTGAGTGCGTTAAGTAAGGTTGAATGGTTAACTGTATCAAATGCAGCAGTGAGGTCGAGGAGAATGAGTAGGTAGATCTCGCCCTTATCCAGGACGTGGTGGATGTCATCAACTATATTTAGCAATGCAGTTTCAGTGCTGCAGCCTTTACGGAAGCCGGATTGTAGGGGGTCGAGTAGGTTGTAAGTGTCAATGTGTTTATCCAATTGAAGTAGGGCATATTTTTCAAGGACTCTGGAAAGAAGGGGGAGGTTGGAGATAGGGCAGAGGTTGTTAGGGTCGTTAGGGTCGGCCTTGGGGTTTTTAGGAATGGGCGTGATTTGTCCGATTGGAGGGAGACAGGGACGCACCCCGTGGAAAGGGAGGAGTTGATGATATTGGTCCAATAAGGGACAATGACGTGCTTTAGATCTTGGACAAGGGTTGATGGGAGTGGGTCTTTTGTGTGAGAGGACGGAGTTCTCTGGGTCTATTTTTGGCACGGGCGAGTTGTGAGCGAAAGAAGGATGCATTTTCAAAGAAAATGTGTTTCTTGTAGGTAGATCTAGCGGTTCTAAGGAGGGCGAGATAGGAGGAGGAAGGGTGTTGTCTCCATGTTCTTTCAGCTAGTCTAAGTGCACATCTTTCATTGTTGAGGTCTGAGTTAAACCATGATTTGGAAGGGATATGTTTTAGAGTTTTGAGTTTGGGCGGGGCAAGTTGATCTAAAACCTCGGGGACAGTTTTATTGAAGTGCTCCGTGAGCTCATTGGCATTAGGAGAGGGTGGGATGCGGCGAAGTTGAGTTTGGAGTTTGGACTCCAGTACACCAGGGGGGATAAGATTAAGATTTCTGGTCAATATCGTGGCTTTGTTGTTTTTAGATGGGGCGGGTGGGGCTGAGGGCGAGATCATGAACAGTATGAGATGGTGGTCAGACCAGTCGATAGGGATGGTGTTGGATAGGGATGCCAAGTCAGTGTTTGCAATGATGGCGTCAAGAATAGCCCCTTTAGAGTGGGTTGGAGAACGGCAACGTTGTTTGAGGTCACTAATCTTGAGAAGATTAGTGAGAAGGTTGACTGTGGGGTCCTTGGGCTCATTCCAGTGAAGGTTAAAATCTCCTAGGATGAGATTTTTAAAGTTAGGAAGAAGTGATTGAGTAAGAAGGTCAGATAGTTCCTCAGCGAAGGGAAGATGATCAACAGGTTGATGGTAGATATTGTGTAGTCGTATTGGGGGAGAGCCTTGAATCTTAAGTTCGGCTCCAAGCTATTCGAAGGTTGTGTAGTCTGTGTTCTTGACTAGGGAGAGCTGGAGTTCGTTTTTAAAGATAATTGCTAAACCACTCCCTATTGTCTCAGGTCTGTTTTTTCTGATGATGGAGTAACCGGGGGGAGAGTAAGTCGAGAATCGTTGTTGAATGATCTTTGAGCCAGGTTTCCGTTTGGAAGGCGACGTCTATATCTTCGCTAAGAATGGTTTCAGATATTTTGGTCGCATGACGAACAGCCGTACGGCAGTTCACAAGCATGCAGGCCAGGGATTTAGGGTTGTTTTTGGAGGGAGAGCACGAGTGAATGGCGGTAAGTTGATGGGGGGGGTCTGGGGAGCCGGGAGAAGAGTGGATTCTGCTAATCCCCATAATAACTGGGATGTTGGAGTGAGGAAAGGAAGGATCCTTAGATGAGGTGTTTTGTAGGTAGGAGTTGCAGAGGTCGGAGAGGTCAGAAGCGGAGTCGTCGCTCAAGGTGCGAAGAGGCCTGTGTGTACGGTTGTGTAGTGGCGTGGTTTTCCAATGTTTGGGATAAGGGAGCTTTTGAGGGCCAGAGCATGGAGAAGAGGACCAAGAGGGGCTGGATCTAGGGTTGAGGGATTTGAAGTTTTTGAAATCCTCTCTAAGTCGGGCGAGTTCGGTTACCAAGTAGAAATATTACAGTCAATGTTGCAAAGTGTCTGGGTTAAAAGAGTGTGGTGGGATGTGGTTGGGGCAGAAGGTGGGGAGGAGGTATGTTCTGAGTAGGCCGGGGGAGGAGGTCTGGTGTTCAGAGAGGGTGAGAGGCCTGGGGGGGATGAGAGGAGTACTAAAACTGTGGGAGTGGGGAGGCCTGGGGTGTGAGAGAGGAGTGATCCGGCAGTGAGAGGGAGGGAGGGGCGTGGATATGGAAGGCACAGTTATAGAGGTAGGAGATGGGGTATGAGCAGAGGAGAGTGCGTAAGGGGTGTGAGGAGAAGCAACATCAGAATTGGGGGTTGGAGTGTAGTTCGGAGAGGGAGGAGTTGGGGCAGGAGGGGGTATAGTAGTGCGAGCTAGGAGGGGAGTTTGGGGGAAGGAGAGGGGTTTAAGGTGGGGTTAGGGGTCGGAAGGTATCGGCAATGCCAGTAATGTAGGACTATTAGCATGATAGATTCATGCTGAGATACGCTGGTATGCCCAATTTATTGCTAGCAAGTCAAAGTGCTAGAACTGTTCAATTAAAATTCCGGCAGTGGTACTGCAAAGTGCTGCTACTCTCCCACTAATACTATGGCTATCCTGCTGAGCTGTGTTGGATTTGTTCCTTTAAAGGTATGCCAGACATCTTAAGATGTGTGTGTGCTGTTACATGTGCATCCGCTTGACAAGAAGTCCCTGCCCTGGCCCATTAAAAGCTTTGCTGGGTTTTAGCAAAAAAACTTGTTAGAAGATAGCAACACAGTAGGATTTTGCACACCACAGGCAACAGCAATCAGGATTTAAAAGAAAACAGGCTTGGGATAAAAGGCTAATATTCAAAATACTAGGGAGCATATTTATCAAGGGTTTGCATTTCATGTGCACAACACAACTTGGTGCATGCACAACACAAACCTAAAAATGCGATTTATCAAGCCATGCAAGGCCACTGTGAGTGGCCCTGAGTGGCTTAATAAGTCAGTAGTAACACAACGCAGCACAAATTACTGCGTTGCGTTACTTTGCTCCAGAAAGGCAGTCTGTGGGCTTTGCATGGATGTTCCCACGCAACTCTAATGGATTTTGAAGCATTCACAGATTTGCTATTACTGGTAGACCTGGGAATGAGCCAAACTGCTACACCTTCCCAGGGGAGGCATAATGAGGAGAAATATCTTTATTTCTCCTCGTTACTTTCTCAGGGGATGGTGCCCCTTTCTGCACAAAAACAATCCTGCAAGGCATCCTGCATTGGCGCTAGGCAGCACCAGCACTGGGAAAAAGGCAGGTATGCACACTATTGTTTTTAAATAGGGTGCATTCCTGCCCTTTCCTTGTAACTCAGCTCAGCAAGGTGACTTGCTGCGAGCGATGTGCTAATTTTTAATAAATTGGCCCCTTGTTTTCTAATAAGAATAAAGTATCTAGCTGTGTATAGTGCTTCATTGCAAAGCTATGTTATCTCTCTGTTGTGTCAGATGTTGACTACCAGTTAAAAGACCCTTGTCCAATAAATCAGTTTTTTGCCATTACCCCAGAAAACATGGAGCTTAGTAGTTTGTCGCATAAATGATAATAAACGCATTCAGGTATAGCTAAATGGTTAGAAATGATTATTAATGCAAACTATTGCATTTATCAGCGCAGATATAACAGAATTACTTGCCGCCACCAAGGAACATAACAGTAGTGTACAAAAATGCATCTTCAATCATGAAAGTTTAGAAAGAAAGGCCCTGAGTTTTTTTCTGCAAAGAGGGTGTGCTCGAAGGTCCAGAGGAAGATTGTGCCTTGTCGTAGCAGCGACCACCGAGAATTCTCCATCACTAAACGTGACGGTTTTACTCAACAAAATTTGTCAGCCGAGCACATGGGTCGATGTGTAATCTCAAAATACTTGCTGGTATCATTTCATCCTTTAAACTGAATGCAGCTTGTCATTTTATGTGATATCATGCTATCTTCATGTAATACATGGGAGTCTTCAATCCTTGCATAAAATGTCTCTAAGGGCCAGATGTATTAAACTTTCAGTTTGCATTTCCTAAATAGTGAATACTAAGAAATCACTACTTAGGAAATGCAAAATGTAATGTACAAAAATAGAGATTTCCTAATAGCGATTCCTACAGAGTAAGAATCGCTATTAGGGAATTGAAAATTGAAAATGCAAAACCAAGGGTGCCTATAGGCCTAAGGCCCCTCCTTGATGCACTCCTAAAAAAAGGTGGTGCACATGTAAAGCACACAAATGCCCTAAGGACATGTACGTGCTCGATGGCACTTAAAAACAAGCATTTGCAATGCAATAGGTCTCGCATTTAGAAGAGTTTGAGCTATTGGCATTGTAAAATTACAATGACTTTTATTTATGTTTTGGTTTTAAAACAAATAAAAGGCATTGTCATTTACAATGTCAGTAGCATAAACTCGCATAAAAGCAGGGCGTGGAGTGCAGCAGTGTGCGGCGGGCAGCAGTGTGCGGCGTGCAGCAGTGTGAGGCGTGCAGCAGTGTGAGGCGTGCAGCAGTGTGCGGCATGCAGCAGTGTGCGGCGTGCAGCAGTGTGCGGTGTGCAGCAGTGTGCGGTGTGCAGCAGTGTTTCGTGTAGCAGTGTGAGGCATGCAGCACTGTGACGTGCAGCGGCGTGCAGCAGTGTGCGGCGTGCAGCAGTGTGCTACGTGCAGCAGTGTGCGGCGTGCAGCAGTGTTTCGTGTAGCAGTGTGAGGCATGCAGCACTGTGGCGTGCAACGGCGTGCAGCAGTGTGCGGCGTGCAGCAGTGTGCTGCGTGCAGCACTGTTGTGCAGCATGCAGCAGTGAGTAATGCAGCAGTGTGCAGAAGTGTGTGGCGTGCAGCAGTGTGCCGGTTGCACCAGTGTGTGCCGTGCAGCAGTGTGTGGCGTGCAGCAATGTTTCGTGTAGCAGTGTGTGGCGTGCAGCAGTGTGCGGCGTGCAGCAGTGTGTGGCGTGCAGCAGTGTGTGGCAGTGTGTGGCGTGCAGCAGTGTGTGGCGTGCAGCGGCATGCAGCAGTGTGTGGCATGCAGCAGTGTGAGGCATGCAGCAGTGTGAGGCGTGCAGCAGTGTGAGGCGTGCAGCAGTGTGAGGCGTGCAGCAGTGTGTGGCGTGCAGCAGTGTGAGGCGTGCAGCAGAGACATGTGGAGGATGAGGAGAGACACGTGGAGGGTGAGGAGAGACACGTGTAGGGTGAGGAGAGACACGTGTGGATGGTGAGGAGAGACACGTGTGGAGGGTGAGGAGAGACACATGTGGAGCATGAGGAGGAGACACCTGTGGAGGGTGAGGAGGAGACACATGTGGAGGGTGAGGAGGAGACACATGTGGAGGCTGAGGCGGAGGGTAAGGAGACACGTGTGGAGGGTGAGGAGAGACACGTGTGAAGGGTGAGGAGAGACACGTGTGGAGGGTGAGGAGAGACGTGGAGGGTGAGGAGAGACACGTGTGAAGGGTGAGGAGAGACACGTGTGGAGGGTGAGGAGAGACACGTGTGGAGGGTGAGGAGAGACGTGTGGAGGGTGAGGAGAGACACATGGAGGGTGAGGAGAGACATGGAGGGTGAGGAGAGACATGTGGAGGGTGAGGAGAGACATATGGAGGGTGAGGAGAGACGTGTGGAGGGTGAGGAGAGACACGTGGAGGGTGAGCAGAGACACATGTGGAGGGTGAGCAGAGACACGTGTGGAGGGTGAGGAGAGACACGTGTGGAGGGTGAGGAGAGACACGTGTGGAGGGTGAGGAGAGACATGTCTGGAGGGTGAGGAGAGACGGGTGGAGGGTGAGGAGAGACACGTGGAGGGTGAGACACGTGTGGCGGGTGAGGAGAGACACATGACACGTGGAGTGTGAGGAGAGTCGTGGAGGGTGAGGAGAGACACGTGGAGGGTGAGGAGGGTGAGGTGGAGGGTGAGGAAAAACAGAGTTGGAGGGTGAGGAGAGACGGAGGTGGAGGGTGAGGAGGGACCGAGGTGGAGGGTGAGGAGAGAGGGAGGTGGAGGGTGAGGAGAGACGGAGGTGGAGGGTGAGGAGAGACCGAGGTGGAGAGTGAGGAGAGACGGAGGGTGAGGAGAGACCGAGGTGGAGGGTAAGGAGAGACCGAGGTGGAGGGTAAGGAGAGACCGAGTTGGAGGGTAAGGAGAGACCGAGTTGGAAGGGAATCAGAAGTGGAGGAGAGAGAGAGGTGGAGGGTGAGGAGAGACAGTGGTGGAGTGGGGGGGAGGGGAGGATATCACTTTTACTTTCTCTCCTAGTGTAAGGTAACGCCCCCACCCCACAGGCCCTGCCGGGGCCGAGAGCAGATCACTGTTCGCATCAGCCGTCACCCGAGACCGCTCCGTACTTGTTGGTAAATAGAGGTTCACTATCTGTTGATAATGGGATTCACTTGGGGGGCTGACTTACCTCCTCCACCCCCAGGGCCAACACTGAGAAGGCATCAGAGACCTGGTGCTGCCTATGCTGCAGTACAGCGAGAGAGAGGGATGGGGGGGGGCGGGCAGAGGAAGAGGAGTGGAGTTAGAGAAGGGACAGGTGGGGAGAGAAAGAGGAGAGAAGGGACAGAGACAGAAAAGGATCAAAAAAAGAATTAGAGAGAGTAAAGAGGAGAGTTGGGGAAAATTAAAACATTACGAGAGAACATGTAGCAAAGAGGTGGAGAGAGAAGATGGGAGAGAGTAAGGACGCAGCCAAGAGATAGGGCAGAGACAAAAAGAATCGAAACAATACAAAAGTATTTTCCAAACTCGTAAATAACCACGGGCCAAACAACTGATCTGCAATGAAGCATCCGAATCCGGTATATCATGACGTTAACCATGCAATAAAAAAAAAATAAAAAAAAAATTAAAAAACACCCAAAAACACGTATACACCATGTTGACCCTTTTCCATGCAACGTATTCTAAAACGCCATTCTCATTTATACATTCACAGCAAACCTGTTCACAAGAGTGACAGAAAATGTGGTATTAGTGTTACATTTTTATGTACATCCATACCCGCTCACTTATGCAATTAAAGGATTCATGACCACACGGTTAAACAAAAAGTACTGATTGGCCTTGCCGTGAAGGAGAAACACGTGTTGACACACACTCCCGATCTGTGAAACGTTCACCCCACTTTCTCGAAAATGAAACCAGTGCATGTGTCCGACGAACTTCCTGCCGCTTATCTGAATGCACC
Source organism: Triturus cristatus (assembly GCF_964204655.1). Taxonomy (NCBI): domain Eukaryota; kingdom Metazoa; phylum Chordata; class Amphibia; order Caudata; family Salamandridae; genus Triturus; species Triturus cristatus. The sequence continues at coordinate 674,213,284 of NC_140590.1, forward strand.
AGTGGCAGAAGATAGTCACCATCTTGCAACAACACAATTAAAGGGAGGCATGTCTGTCTCTCCCCACCGCCACATGTCTCTGAGTCTTACTGTCTCATGCGAGATCTCCCTCTAGGAGACAGCTGACACCGACTCTTCCCCTGAGACAGTACGGGAGATGTGTGTGTGTGCATAGTGTGTGTGTCTATATGTATATATCTGTGTGTGTGTGCATGTGTGTGTGTTTGTATGTGTATATGTTTGTGTATGCATGTGTGTGTTGGTGTGCAAGTATGGGTGTGTCACTGTGTTCATTTGTCTTCATGGATGTGTACACATATGTTTGTGTGTATACCTATGTCTGTGTATGCATGTTTGTGTGTATGTATATGTGTTTGAGTATGTTGGTGTGCGTGCTTGTTTATATGTGTATGTGGGGTTGGTGTGTTGGTGTGCATGTATATGCATATGTTTATGCATGTTTGTGTGTGTTTGTATATGTTCATATGTGTGTGTAAATGCATGTGTGTGTTTGTATGTGTGCATAGTTGTGTATGCATGTGATCAGAGGAAAGAGAGCACTTGAGGGCAAAGAGGAAAACATACAGGGAAGAGTATGTGAGGGCAGAGAGAAAAATACAGAGGGAAAAGCACGTGAGGGCAGAGAGAAAAATACAGAGGGAACAGTCCATGTGAGGGAGGAGAGAAAAATAGAGAGGGAAGAGCTCATGTGAGAGCAAAGCGAAAAATACAGAGGGTAGGGCGCATGTTAGACTGGAGATAAAAACATAGAGGGAAGAGAGCATGTGAGAGCAGAGAGAAAAATATAGAGAGAAGAACACATGCGAGGGCAGCGAAAAAAATACAGAACGAAGAGCACATGTGAGAGCATAGAGAAAAAATGCAGAGGGAAGAGTACAAGTGAGGGAAGAGAGACCAATACAGAGGGAATAGCATGTGTGAGGAAAGAGAGAAAAATGGAGAGGGAAAAGGACATGTGAGGGCAGAGTGAAAATACAGAGGGAATAGCACATGTGAGACCAGAGAGAAAAACATAGAGGGAAGAGCATATGTGAGGACAAAGAGAACAAGTACAGGCTATGCGAAGCGGAAGTGATCGCGTTTGCGATCAAACATCAAAGCGGCGAAAGTGAAAGTAATCGAGCAGAGCATTAAAGGGCTGGGTGAGAAGGGAGGGGGGAATGCAAGGGTCAAAGTGGCTAAAGTGAAAGTAATCGAGCAGAGCATCAAAGGGCTGGGTGAGAAGGGAGGCGGGAATGCAAGGAGCAGAGGAGCAGCTGTGCACGTGCACGCCATCGTGCACTCAAGCCCTAGGCCAGCAAAACCATGTGGGTAGCACTTTTGAAAGCCCACTTACAAAATTTCTCAAAGAGACAGCTTTCGCTGTCTCAGCGAGACCTAAAAAGCATTTTCTGTGTATTTTTCAAATGTACGTGTTTACCATTGACTTGGAGTCGATGGTAATAGCATTTCCTCAACGCCCATTTCACATTTAGGGAATGCTTTGCACATGTGCTTAGCAAATCACGAATTGGAAATCCCCGTTTGCGATTTCGTGGTTAGAGAATCACAAAATACGATTTCTACTGGATAGAATCGCAATTTGTGACCATTTTTAAGCCTTAGTACTTACTGAAAGGCAGTATTGCATTTCTTAACGGACCAAAATTGTGATTCGGTCCATAAAGAAATGCAATTCCCTTTCGTACATCTGACCCTAATTTCCTTTTTACAGGCGACTTGTGACATCCCTAGTCACCTTTAATAAAGAAATGACGTAGCCACACAACTGTAATAACTTATTATAGTTAAGTTCTGATTTCACAATACCTGCTGCCAGGTCCAGAAGCTGAGGGGAAAGGCAGATCACAGAGAATAATTAAAGGTGCATTTAAAAATATTTTTTTTTTAAAATGCACGTTTTTTATTCCTTTCTTTGTTTTTCTAGATGAACCATGATAAGCAGAATGGAGATATGTATGGCAACATATTTATATTTCTTCAAACTTTTAAGTTATTCTAGAAAAGGTGGAATATCTCTGAGCGATAGAACTTTTTTTAATCTGACTTGTATTAAACTGACATGAAGACTATCTTTTAGGAAAAAATATCTAGCTGCTTTTTGGTATATTTCATTTTGCACTAAAGTTTCTAATATTATTCCTCATGTTTAACTCTTTCATATGAAAGAGAAAGCTAAGGGATAGGGCACACTTATTAGTAATGATCTAATGAAGTCCATTAATGTGTATCAAACAAAGCTATTCTGAAGTTCCACAATATGTTTCAAACAATGTCCTTTCCATTAGCTTTTTTTGATGTATTTAACTTTTTTGAATTGTTTGGTACAGGTCATCGGGGAAAGTAATGCACCCATTTTTGTGGAATGACATAGTGTGCGGTAACACATATCATAATCATCCTAATCAATAGCTCTTCATATGATAGAGCACCGCACTAAGGATACAAGTAGTTTGTGGTAAGAGTTTTTTGTGTGACCATTTACTATAAGGAATAAAGTACACCCTGCCTTACACTGTAAGAATATTGCAAGCCATTCTTGAGTTCCATGACCTTGTAGAAGAGCCCTGACTTCGGCCTGGTTCCTCTATATGGTCACTGAACTCCTCAGTGACTTGCAATATCCTTATGATGTATGGCAGAGGGGTACTTAAGCCCATTTCTCTTACCTTATCTTACCCCATGTATAATTATATTATTATTAGAATTCATATTAATATTGATTTATGCCTCCAGTTCTTACTAAATTATTTCAAGAAGGAAAAAGAGGCTGCCTTGCCCCTACTCCACTCACCGCCTTATTTTCTCTGCAATGTCTTAGCCAAAAGAGAGGCAGTCCTGTCAACAGTTCAGCTGAGGTTTATGAAAATTAGGGGCACAAGTGAGCAATGTCTAAATTGATATCAGAATTTCTTCATAAACCATCATGACCCTAGGGGACCACACCTCCTGTATGTTTGGACAGGCCCAAATTGTGGGACATGTTAAACTCAATGAGTGTGGAAGCATATCTAGTGACTTTACTCTCTAGATCATGGGTACTCACAAACATTTTCCAGGGGGCCACACAATAAGATCTGTGGTGTGCCCGAGGGGAGCACTGATGCCAACATGGTAGCAACAGGGCTTTCCGTTATGCTATATCTGAGTCGCAATCTCTTTACCTCACCTTGCGGGTAAGCGTTTTTTGCTTGCATCGCTCGCTTGAAAGACCAAAGAGTAAAAAGGAAGTAATTTAATTATTGAATTGGAATGAAATAAAATTGCACAATGTAAAACCATAAAACCTGGGATTAATCATGGCTTCCCCAATTGACCAAATTGTGTGAGCCAAGGCAATTGTCTAATTTCACTTTGCTTCCTTTTTCTTCATTTTGGCATAAAAGAACACCTTAAAATTCATGCGGACAAGATATCCTCTGATTAAAACTTTCTCTTCTGTTTGATTTATTAAACTACAATGTTGCCCATCTATAATAACAACCCAGACCACCCAGAGGGTTCCTCCTGATAACTGACTTTCCCCTTAGTTCAGTATTGGTATTCTTGCCAGGTTGGGAGGAGGTATGACTGTTTCTTTGTTCATGTTGAAAACTGTCACTTTTAAAAATACATCTCAAAGCACTGATAAAATCTGATGGTTAAAAGCATGTTAATGAAATACACTTTTTTAATTTTGAAAATACTTTATTTTTACATGTTTGTTGAAGGATATCTTACAAAGGAATGTGTTCATAAAATTAAATGGTACAGACTACTTATATGCTTTTTTCTTTAATTTCAGTTATGGTAAGTAAATGCTTGCCTGTTTAATTAACAACTTTATGAACATTAGCGCTCTCAGCAGCCCGGCGTTGTAGCTCAGCCGGGGTGGTGGGTGCTGGGGGGGGGGGAATTGCATGTGAAGGTCAGGAGGGATACAATCGGCCCCCGGGCTGTACTTTGAGCATCACTGCTCTAGATTATGTAAGAATGTGACAGCAGGATATTTATTTATTTACTATTGTCAGTAGCTCAGATGTGCCTAACATGATGTAAAGTATACTTTACATATAAGTAAAAGAAGTGCAAGCAAGGGCAGGCAAATAAAGAAGAAACTATTCATACGAGGCAGAGGAAAGGAGGACTACCAGTAAACATTAAAAAGGAATTAATTCAGGTAAAGGTGGAAGAGGTACGTTTTCAGGAACTTCTTGTTGGTTGGCAGATACGGTTGAATTCTGACTGATGAAGGGAAGGTGTTCCAGAGGCTGGCAGCACAGCAGAGAAACATTGTCTTTGAACTGAGGGTGTAAATGAGGGTTTTTGTGGGAGAAGTAATTTCTTGCTCCTCCAACTTCTCTCTTCCAGAGAACATAAGAAGTGCAGCAAGTTAGGGATGCTTTGCAATTTTTTTTTCTTTCAAAGCATTAAAGCATAACAAGGGTGCATGCTTGTCACCATTCTTTTCTCGCAGTATGCCAGTGGTCTGGAACAAGCACTATTTATTCAATTTGATCCTCCCAAATTGTGGATTAAGATGTTCCATTTTCTCACTACATAGAAGATATGCTTTTAATTCTTCAGACAGATAATGCACTGTAGTTGCTAGTACATGGTAATGAGCAATTTATGGAAGATCTAGGACTCAAAACTAATTTGGGGAAATCTAAAATAATGACTGAGGGTTCCCATAATGCTAAGATAAACCAATGCATATTAAAAACTTTAATCTAAAAAGGGTTGACTAATCCACATACTCAGTGGTCAGGTTCAACACTAGGGTGCCGATTACGATCCGGTAAAAAAATTCCCCGTACGACTCGTATCCGGTCTTTTTACCGTACGAATCGTACAAGTGCCGTACAAACAGCCAATTACGATTCGCATGGGAAAAAGTCCATACGAATCGCATTGGGAATTATTCCCCACACGTCCTCGGGTCGGAAAATGTGTCCGACACGTCCTCGGACGATTTACCATACAAGTGTGAAAAGTGAAGTCCGACCGCGGAATTACGATCCATCCCGTGCGTCCGATGTTACAACCGTATGGAAAAAACACCGTCCGCACCTCACTCCCATAGCAACCATGGAGACATGTGCCCGCATTCGCGCCCAACACCCCCCCCAGCCCTCCTATGTACGTGTTGAACCCCCCCGTGTATGTACACCCGTGTACGTGTCGAACCCCCCGTGTATGTACACCCGTGTACTTGTCGAACCCCCCGTGTATGTACACCCGTGTACGTGTCGAACCCCCCGTGTATGTACACCCGTGTACGTGTCGAACCCCCGTGTATGTACACCCGTGTACGTTCGAGTCGTACCCCCACCCGTGTATGTACACCCGTGTACGTGTCGAACCCCCCGTGTATGTACACCCGTGTACATGTCGAACCCCCCATGTATGTACACCCGTGTACATTCGAGTCGTACCCCCACCCGTGTATGTACACCCGTGTACGTGTCGTACCCCCCGTGTATGTACACCCGTGTACGTGTCGAACCCCCCCGTGTATGTACACCCGTGTTCGTGTCGTACCCCCCGTGTATGTACACCCGTGTACATTCGAGTCGTACCCCCACCCATGTATGGGGGTACGCACCGTACATACACGGGTGGGGGTACGACTCGAACGTACACGGGTGTACATACACGGGGGTACGACACGTACACGGGTGTACATACACGGGGGTTCGACACGTACACGGGTGTACATACACGGGGGTTCGACACGTACATGGGTGTACATACACGGGGGTTCGACACGTACACGGGGGGTATGACTCGAAAGTACGGGGGCTGGGGAGGGTACGACTCGAACGTACAGGGCTGGGGGGGTACGACTCGAACGTACGGGGGCTGGGGGGGGTACGACTCGAACGTACGGGGGCTTTGGGGGTCGACTCGAACGTACGGGGGCTGGGGGGTCGACTCGAACGTACGGGGGCTGGGGGGGTCGACTCGAACGTACGGGGGCTGGGGGGGGTCGACTCGAACATACGGGGGCTGGGGGGGGTCGACTCAAATGTACGGGGGCTGGGGGGGGTACGACTCGAACGTACGGGGGCTGGGGGGGTACAAATCGAACTTACGGGGGCTGGGGGGGTACGACTCGAACGTACGGGGGCTGGGGCGGTACGACTCGAACGTATGGGGGCTGGGGGGGGTACGACTCGAACGTATGGGGGCTGGGGGGGGTAGGGCGCGTACCGGGCCACCTACTCTGGTCGTTTCGCGCCGTACTTTGCTTTTCCGGCACTTTTTGGGTGCCGTGGAAATATTGCCGTCCGGACTGCTGTCGGTTCGAATCGTACTTCCTGGGTCGTGAAACACAAAAAACCTCTCCAATAGACATGTGTTGCTCAAACCAGAGTCCTGCTAGTATTTTACAAAACTTTTTTACATCAAGTGTGCAAGTTTATCTAGGATATCCTTCCATGCAGGTGTATTTTTGTAGCGCAAATCTATCCATAGGCAAGCATTCAGTCAGCGATTGACAGAAGACGTTGCTGGATTCTGGGAGCAGTATATTGTTACTGCATTGTGGTGTAGTGCACCTTCATCTCATCCCTAAACTGGAGCAGTGATCTGATGGTCCTGTTGAATATGGCAATGTTACTTCAGGTACTGGGTACATAGATGGAACAGCCCTTCTGACTTTTGTCTTCTTTTTTGCACTTCTTAGTCTCTAGTCTGATGGTGGTCTGGCTGTGGGTGTTTCAAGAGCCAGTAGAGAGAGTGAGCGTCTCTCTAAAATAAGTGTGGGTGCTTGTCACGTTCGCTTTGTTAATGATCAATTAGTTTTGGAGATGGATTAAACCTCCAAGAAGTTCTAGAGCAGGGAATTTCCACCATCCAGATTCAAGGGTACGAAAGCTTGAACAGCAGTTCTGAACACTTTCTGGAAGAAATGGATTCACTTTCTTTCAGAAAAGAGAGCTGGTACTAGCCAATCTTTGTTTGTTTGCAATGTGTTCCTTGAGGGTGTGGTTGGGGTCCAGGGTGAATTCATGTAACTTGGGCACTCAGTGAAAGTTGGGGTTCAAAGCCAACACGGTTCATGTCATGGGCCTAGGTTTGTACTATTTCTTGTTTAATATTCTTGGCAAATACCATGAATTCCATCTTGGTAAGGTTGATCATTTCATGTCTCGTGCGGAGAAGACTTTCAAGAACAATTGTGTATCATAAGCATATTGGAGAATGTGATGTTGATGTCTTTGTTTGAAGCCCCTAGTGGTTCCAGTTAGAAGTTAATGATGACAAGGGACATGGTGGAGCCCTGAGGGAATCTGCAGGTAATAGGGATCTTTTAGGACCTGCAGAACACACTGGTGTTGATTGGAAAGGTAGAAGGAGAACCTGTGAAGGACATTGCCAGTGAACCCTATTGAAAACAGGCAATGTCCTTGTCTGTAGCAAAAAACAAACAAACGGCAGACCAAGGTCCAACACATTCAGTCCATATGTACATTAAGAGTAGAAAAGTGGTGCAATCACTTCCTGCGCCTGCCGTCCAAAGGTGCCACTATTAGCCAACATTTTCAAAAGGGGATGGAAGGTGCACTCGTTGTGAAGTCAATAAAGTAAGCAGAGATCTGTTCCAAAAAATGCTTCTTTTTGAGCCCTGATGAAGTTCCCACTAGCAAAACTGGGAACGAAACGCGTTGGCTGTGTGACAGTTTTTAAGAAATAATGGAATAAAATAAGCATTTTTTGGAACAGATCTCTGCTTACTTTATTGACTTCACAACGAGTGCACCTTCCATACCTTTTTGAAAATGTCCTTGTCTGTGTCTGCTATTTGGTGGGGATGCCCTGAGGAGTCGACTGAAAAAGGAAGAAATTAGGAAGTAATGTCACTAATGGTACAGATGGGTGGTTTGCAGTGCCACTTTTTGTAAAGAATGATGATGGGATTGGAGTCCAATAGCTTGCCATCTTCTTTTAAAGATGGCATTGGCAGGAAACCACTCATGTCACTTACTTTGAAGATGGATGAAATGAAGCAAGTCAGCTTGCATGGATTTTTTTATAAAGTTAGTTTTAAAGATATGGCTTTGTTGGGAAACCAATTATATCATTATGCTTTAGAAAATGTAACACTTATCCTACTATATGATCAGATAGCCAGAACTGCAAGGTGCATTGGCTGCATGGAGATTATCATGACTCCAACCACTCCTGCCCTAAGAGATATATTCAGAGTTTTAGCTTTATTTACTTCTTATTTTGATGCAGAAGTAGAGAATTGTGTGAATTGTTAAAATCATTGGTTAAAGCCGATCTGTCGTAGACTTATACTGTTGGATGAAAGCTTTATCTGAGCTGGTTGAATCATCATTATGAGTGCAAAACACTTACACATTTCATGATGAGTCTTTTTTCAGAGAGGATTAACATATGTAAATGAAGAGCTCCAAGGGAGCAAAGTACTTGTCCATGCAACCAACAATCTAGATGATCTAACATGCATTGTTTTTGTGAATGTTATCATACCCCGAGGAGGAAGTTTCTGTTGCATGTTTTACAGTGATAAGTAATCAGGACCTGTAGAGAAATTAACGGTTTATCTAATGGCTATATATTTGCCATTGGTGTGTATTAAGAACTGTATTGAGGCTTACTGACTGCTTGGAATCATTTTATATCTAATACCAAACTAATTATACAAAAGCCTTTTAATGGAAGTTGGAATTCTTACAAGTGTCTGCACTTTATATCAGTCCAGGCAACTTATACGCTAAAGTTTGTTGCACGCACAAAACAAATGTAAAGCAGTAAGCAGGTATGTGAGGCAGACTCTTTGCAGCAGGTTTGCTTGTTGAAAGAAACTGGAGTATTATTTGAAGGGGTGAGAACCCTTAGTTCTTGTCAGGATGAAAAACTAGAGTCACTGAACAAACCGATTCTTAACTCTCTGGTAGCATAGACCAAAGCATTCAGGCTTTACTTAGGGACAGAAAGTAAAGTGCAAAGTATTTATGCAGTACTTGAACAGTAATAAAATTAAAACACAATACAAGAAAAAGCCCAAACCTATTGTGAGAAATAGAGTAAAATTTAATTAATAAATTGACACCCAAATCACAAAAATCCAATAAGAAGAACCAGAGATATACATTTTTACATTTTGAATGAAAAATAGCGCCAAAAGCACAAAGTGTTAACCGCAGCTATCTGGTCACGCTAACCTGGGTGAAAGTCAAAAGTTAGGATCAACCGTGATTGAGCCTGGATTGAATACAGGGACCAGGTTTGTCTTGGTGGAAAGTTTATCTTCTTCATTTGAGCACTTTTTAGGAAGCATTTTATTGCAATACAAAAAAATAGGAACCATAAAAAGTTTACCTTCTGACTTAGAAATGCTTATGGAGAAAAAGTGATAATCGATGAATCAATGGTGGGGCTAGCTGAAGCAGGGCTTTACAACGACTGGTTCTTGGAGAGTGGCATCCTGATGTAGTCATTGATGAGATCGGGGAAGCTCCAACCAGGGGAAATCTGAAATCTGTGCCCTGGAAGACCTCAATGTCGATGAGTTGCTGGTCGGCGTCGGTCCTCATTAAGTCTCAATGTTCGGACTTAGAGGGATTGTTGCAAGTCCGATCTCCTTCAGCAGGGCAAACCAGCAAGTTGACTCTGACTGACGATTCAATGTTGACCCTTTGGCTCAGAGGCAGTCCCGTTCTCCCACTGGTACGCTGGAGGAAAAGTTGGCAAAAAACATTTCTAAGTCCAATCTTTTGCAATTGGGTCCAGAGGAGTACACTCTAACACCAGCCAAGGGTCCAAAACCTGCAAGGAACCACTTGGGGATAACGACTCACTCCAATAGAAGCCAGCAACAGGGTCCAGGGAAGGTCTGGGAGGTACTGATCAACTAGGCAATTGCAGGCAAAGGGCCTCTTGAAGCTTGTTGTGCCCCGTAGCTCAAACAAGAGGTCAACCAACTGGCCCTTGGAGTCATTTCTAGGGTCTTGGGTTAAAGCCAAGCAGGTACAGGCTTCCTTCAGATTTCAGACAGAAGAGCAGTGCTTCCTCTGATATTCACAGGTGCAGGAATGTTCTGAGGCGAGTTATGTGGGGTCCACTTTCAAGACCAGTGGATGCCTGTGGGTGGGTTAAACTCATGGTCACTCCCTAACCAATGAGAGTAAAGGCTCCCAGGGATGATCCTTCCCACGTTTACAGCAATTTGTGCTTGATTTATTGTAAACTATACCACAGTGCCCCTCTCTACCTAAATCCAACATGGCGGAAACCTTCTTCCCTTGGTCAGACCTCCCTGTGACCATCCAGCGGTGTGGCTTTGATAACGGGCAAACCCTTTCTTGTGGTCACTCCAAACTTGTTTTGGGGCTGATCCTTCCTCCCACTGGATTTGGAGCCATGCTGGCTAGGAAGACAAATGGATGCAGTACTGGGTGTGAGCTACATTTGCGCTTCTTCTCGCATCTGGCTGCCAAGGCATGGAACCTTCCCCAGCACCTCAGGACTGCATCGTCGCTCCAACAATTCAGGAGAGAACTCAAGACCTGGATGTTTGAATAATCAACTCATCACACAACAGCAAAACTCTCCAGCACCTCAAGACCCACTCAGGTGATTAGCTGTTCTTTACAAATGTTTCATTGCTTGATTGATTGAAAACTTTAATATAAAATTCAACTTAAATTACTATTAAATGAGTCTTGAATTGTGTTCCTAGCTGCCCTCAAACTGAAACTAAGCACTGGGAGTCTTTATAATGTACCCTAGTGCCTAGTACCCTAGGGCTTTTCATTGCTAGGGCATTTAGAACATTAAATTACATTCCCTAACTTTTAAATACCATGCACCCTGCCCTGTGGGCATTTAGGGCCTACCTTACGGATGACTTATAAGTATGAAAAAGCATGGTTTAAAACTGGCAAAAGTTTTACTTTGGCTAACCAAAATGGCAGTTTAAACTGCACAAGTAGGATGCAAAGGAAGGCCTGGAGACATTTTACGCTGCTACTTTAGTGGATGGCGAAATGAGTGCTGCAGCCCACCAGCAGTATTTAAATTACAGGCCATGGGTACAGGTAGTACCATGTACTAGGGTCTTACAAGTAAATTAAATGTGCCTTTCAGGTGTATACTAATTTTAACATGTTTTAGGAAGACAGTACAAGCATCTTACTACTGGTTAGCCGGGATGAAGTGCACTAAAAAACAAGCTCAGCTGCAGAATGCAAAAATCTGGGGTGACTGTCCAGAAAGGGCAAAGGTTCAACACCCATACTTAACCTACCCTACACCCTACCAGCTACAACCACAATTAAGAGCTGTGCAAATGAGAAAAGTGTAGGGCTCAGTTAGAGAACAAATTGAGCATTTAATAAAAAGTAACATCATTGTTATAAATACAACTAGTGCTTTATGGAAAAGGAAGTATAATATGTTCTAGACAAAGTTAGGTTATTTACCAAAAATGGAAAGCTGTTATGTGTGTGGAGTGGGGAAAAACAAGTGCATTGATTGAAAACCACAAGCTGATTTTATGGCAAAAAATATGTTAATTTCCTGGTAGATTAATCTGATATTTGTGTGAGTCTTTCTGCTAACTAGGGCCATTTATTGTTGTCAATATGACATCAATCCCCTGGTGCTAGATGCAACATATTCTCTGTTATAACTATTATTTAATGATTCGCATGGAGGCTGTTCATTATCTTAATAACTTTATACAAGTCTGCTCTCTGAGGCCTGAACCTCTAATATTTGTGTAAGAATAGAAGTGTGTCTGAGCCTGCAACGTCACTATAACCTGATAGAGAGCCCTATAGTCTCAGTCTGTTATATATCTCCATGACCTCAGGGATAGCTCTGCCGTGTAGGATTTGAATGATTATCTGACTAGTACCATTTGGATAGAGCACATTACCTAGGAGTTGAGATTTGTGTAACTTCATTTTCTGATCCTTCTTCTTACTCTGTTATTCTTAATACTAATATTTTTTCAGCGTCTGCTGCCTTTTGTTGCTGAACCCATTTTGGTTGGCATTAGGCTTCTGTGCATTTTCACTGCTATCCAATAGCAAAGTGTTTGTGCTTTCTCCCTACTTGTACCTAGGGCCTGTAAATTAAATACATCTATTGGGCCTGCAGCACTCATTGCGCAATCCACTAAAGTAGCCCTTTAAAACATGTTGCCAGCCGACCCAGTGGCAGCTCCTCTGCTAAGATGGAGGAGAATTGCCCCACTGCCTTTAGAAGTGGAAAAAAGGAAAAATAGAATGATAATAGCTTGCGTTATTATCATTTTATTTGTTCCTGTTGTGGCATCTCAGCCGGGTGGGGTGGATCTGCTCGGCTCTCAGAGCAGGGGAGGGAGTGGTGGGCACTATGTAAGTGGCAATGAATGTTTGACTTGCCCTCTCGGGCCAGCCAAACATTCATGCACACTTTGCATGTTCTCCATGCAGGCTGCATTACAGTCTCCACCGAGAACATGCTCAGGCCCCCACTCCCTGGCAGAACACCAAACCACGGTGCTTTCTGGTTCCTGTTTCCATGGAAGAAGCCAGAAAGAGGATGGAGGAGAAGCTGTGGCAGCCGGTCAGTTGGCCGGCTGGCTGGCAGGTAACTGATTTCTTTTTTACCGTCCTCCCCCTTCTTCCGCCCTACCCACTCCACTGCTTCTTCCCGGGAGCAGCCACCACTAAGCCTACTACTGCATCGTGCAGTAGAGTTTTAAACTGCCATTCTAACCTGTCAAAATAAACCATTTGCCAGGCCTAAACCTTCCTTTTTTAATGTGGACATTACTGAGGAAGGACTGGCCTGCTGCCATACGTCTGCCCTGCTTCTCAGAACTGCATTGATGTCTGAGAAGGAAGACTGGTTCTGCTTACATCCCAGGCTAACCTGACTGACTCCAAGGGTCAGTTGGGTGACTTCCTGTGTTAGCTACAGAGACCTCCCTGCAACTGCCCAGCTGACCTACTACACTGGACCTGCAACTGACCTGTTTGAGCCCTGCTGGCCTCTGCTGGAGTGAGTTCCTTATCCCCAAGAGGTTCCCTCCAGGTCCCAGACCCTTGCCTTCATCAGTTTGAGCACCTCCAAAGAAAACTAAGTGAAATTCTGCAGTTTCGGCTCTTCGCCACTGTGAACATGCCCCTTCATGCTGAAACTCTGACATCTATGATGACAGCCAAAGCCAAGCTACGGTGAGATCTGCTCTTCGCGCTATAGACACAGCCAGTGAAGACAGACAATTTAAGGTCTGCAGTGACCATCAACGCGAAGCTACAGCAGCGACTATCCACAATACCCGACCGGGTCTTCGTGCTACGGTACGGACAGCCTGTGATACCCAGCCTACTCTTCGTGTTAGAACGATTCACGACGCTCTACCTGCTCCTCACAGTCTCCTCCACAAAGAACGGAACACTGGACTCAGAAGAAATCTCTTCAGTGAGACTAACTTTGTCCTTGTATCCAACCCATGGTCCATTATAGCCTGCCTGACCGTGTGAATTTACCGCAGTCTAGTGCAATCAGATTGAGTGGCACTTTCTGCTTTTAGGTGCTATTTTCACATAAAACTTTGAAGTTGAATATCTCTGGCTCTAACATTCGATTTTTGTTTTGGATTCCTTTTTATTAGCATGTTAGGTTTAGTTTTGCTTTGACTCTTGAACAATTTAAGGGTATGTTAATAAGATAGTATTTTCCATTTTAAGTCCATTGGAAAGTTTCCTTTCTACTACTGCAGAAACTGGTTATATTATGTTAATTTCTAAAGCGCACATTCACCAACAGATCTCTTGGAACTGAATTGTTCATTCTGGAATCACCAGTTGAGAAGTCCATGTCTAACTGTAAGCTAGGGTAAAAAGCCAGGTCTTCAGCTTTTTTCTAAATTGCAAATGGTTTGTAACTAGTCTCAGAGATGTGGTCAGACAGTTCCAGAATTGGGGTTCTTGTATTGAAAAATGCGACCCTCCTGTCTGTTTGAGTATGAATCTGTGGACCACCGATAGATTCATGTGCATAGATCTTAGGGTACGCTGTGTGGAGTATTTGTGAATTCTTGAGGATATGTACTTAGGACTTGTGCCATGTATAGCTTTAAACAGGACTGCAAAGAAAAGGGGTCCCCTGGTACTAATGTGAAGTTCACCTAGACAGGGAAATACATATTGTAAATAATCTAGGGCAACTTCAAAAGAATGAAAATATCAGAACATGTCAAATAAAAATAGTGAGACTAGTGTTTAGAAAAATACAAAACAATTTATTCAAAATTCATAATTCTATTTTAGATATAAAAACATGATAGATCTAGTCTTACAGAGACCATGATTTGTACAACATCCTAACTACAAACATCCATCACACCTTCATACTACACTTTATTATTCATATCAATATATATAGACTGTCTGATAATAATACGAATCACAGATAAGCCAAAGTTGATATAACAAAACATCTAATTGAACACATGATTATTAGGGTGGTTTCCAGATTATCTCTACGCATGTTTCGGCAGAACACTGCCTTCTTCAGGAGTTCCACCACCGAATGTTGTGCTCAAAATGGTAAGTATTTCAACAGATGAGGATGTAGGATAAATAATATGAAAAAAGTCCAGGTTCAAACCCAATGTTATATTGGATGAAGAATGCCTCAAAATGAGATGGAGCCAGCAAGCCACAGGTAATGTATTTACTTCTTACAAGAGAAAGGAATATACATTGCAAACTTAATATACTGACATTACAGAGGTGGAAGATCTTCTCTTATAGCATCTTAACCTTCAGGCTGGCAAATGATGAACCTGGCAGGGTGGACGAGCTGCCAATCCACTAGCTCTTGCAGCGTGTGCTGGGTGCGTTCACGCTATGAAAGGTGCAGACAGCTCTTTCACTGACGCCGGTCATGTAGACTGAAGCGGCAAGATTTACAAATACTGTGAGTCGCTAAAAAGCTTTAAACAGGATGCATCCAGTTTTGAACATGGAACGCTGCTCCACAGGAAGCCAGTGGAGCTCTTTAAGAAGTGGCCTGACGTGGCATCGTCTGCCTTGTTGATAGATGATTCTGGCGGCTTGATTTTGTATCAGCTGCAGACTGTATTTCTGATTGTACAGAAGTCCTAAATAAATCGCATTTGCATAATCAATTTTTGATAAGATCAAGGCGATAAGGATTTGGATGCTGGCCTCTCTGCTGAAAAACCTTCTGAACCTTCGAGTTGGAAAAAACATGCAGCAATACGTTCCATCAATATGTCGTGGTTAACGTTATCGAAGGCTGCATATAGGTCTAAGAGAACCAAGGCCTGAGTGCAGTACTCATCCACCTTTCCTTCCTTTTAGATCGTCCATGATGGATAGTATGATAGATTTGGTGGAGGGGGATGGTCGAAAACCTGCCGTATGGATGTCTAAAAAAATGGTTCCTTCTATAAAGGTGCTAAAAGATTTGGCTACATGTGTCACTAGTAGTTTAGCCTGGAAGGGAAGAAGGGATATAGGCCTGTAGTTGTCCAGCCTCTGAGGGTCAATACCTTGCTTTTTTTTAAGCAAAATAACCACTGCTTCTTTAAAGACTGACAGCACAGTCCCATAGGTCAAGGATAGATTCAGCAGGGCAAGGATAATCTCAGGAAATGCAATAACAATGGATTTTTGTATATGGGTGGAGGGGGTGTTAGGCATCTTTAGGGGAGTCTGATTTTACTTTATTTAGGAGTTTAGTGAGATGTTCTTTATTTAGGCGTGGGAAAGCATCCATGAGGTTGTAGTTGGTGTTTCCTGAAAATTCTTCCACATCCTTGTGGTTGAAATCTATGGATTCTTGGATTTTCATAATTTCTGTATAGCTATGAAAGGGGGGGGGTCACACAATCAGCGTTTGATAACTCCCTTAATGTATTGCAAATATATTTTGTCTTGTTATTTGAGTTTAGTACTTTGTTAGTAAAAAACATGTTTTGCCTCCAGGATGGCTTATTTATATGCCATTAGGCTTACCTCATATTGTTCTTTAGATTCTGGTGAATAGGTGTTACGCTATTTCCTTTTGGCCTGACGTTCTTTTATTTAAGCTGATTTTAAGTCGGCAGTGAACCATTTAGATGCTTCATGCCACCTAATTGTATGATGATCTGACCATAAACAAGGGTGAATTGTTAATTGTTAATTGAATAGTGAACTGAATCATAATAAATCATGTTAAATTTGAAATTAAGGTGAAGCATTTTTGAGGATTGACCTTTCTTGTAGTTTTGATTAAATACAGTCTGTATTTTTCAGTAAATGTATTTTACAACAATTTGTAAGATGGGCTTCATAAGGGTTAATTTTAAGCATAACTTGACAATTTCCAATTAGTGATGGCAGTTTCCAAAGATTCTGATGGGATCCATTTATACTGACAGTCTGAGTGTCTGGACTGTACCTATAGGAGTAGGACCAAAGCTAGAATCTGATTCCCATATGGCTGATCCCTCTTTGAAGTGGCATGAGGGTAAAAAAAGGGTGCTCTGGGCTGTGTATTTACCAGTGGCTGAGGTAATTAACCCAATCATTCCACCCATCATATTTTGTATCTGAATTTTACTTGGTTTTATTGATAGTTGTTTGCAGGGTGGTATTAGGGCACATGGGATGAGTGCAAGGTGGGCCATCAGCCATAACATGAGTGCAATGAATTTGAGTTAAGTATTAGTGAATAGAGAGACATCCAATAGCATAGTGTTATTAGACAATCTACAATACAAGTCTAGAGGTGGCTTCTAGGATTTAAAAAATGTTTTTGTTGCAGATACAATATAAAAAATAAGTATTTGTAAATGTGTAAGTCACCTATGGAGAACAAGTACAGGGAGAAGAAAATAAAATGAAGCTCAAAACTGAGCCTTTGGGATCCTCAACAATTAGGGAAGTTGGTGGAGTGTATAAAATGCAGGACAAAACAGAGAAGGATTGGTCACAGTGATAGAAGGAAAACCAGTTGAGTGCCCTACTGAAGATAGGGTGGCAAGTGTTGAGGTAGTTTTTTTGAAAGATCAGCAGCATTGAATGTAGAATAACCAAGGATATGCAGAAATGATGTGCTTGGGTAATGAAATTAGACCACTTAGGGAAGGCAGACTCTACTGAAAGAAGGGGTCAGGTACCTGACTGGGTAGGGTTAAATAGATTTTATGCTTAGAAAAATGATGTGATATATTTTAACAACAGGGTCCCCTTCTGATTTCTCTGTTGATTCTGCTTGGAGATACAGAGGCTGAAAATAACAATTCAAGCCTGTATCACCCTTTGAATTAACAGGGATCACAAGTTCAACTACCCAGAATCGTGAATAACCTGCTGCATCTGGAATTAATGGCGCATTTCACATTCTGATGTTTACCACCTGCACTAAGCAGATGGTAAATATTTGTTGTGACGGGTCAGTACAGTTTGGGAGCATTGGCTGGGGTGCGGAGAAGAGGATGGGAGGTTGTGGCTAGGAGCATTGTTTGATTCACTGTAGTGCTGGAGTGGGTGCCTCCGCCCAAGGCTTCTGCCCGTCACCATCTATGTGTTCACCAGATGAGGATCCACACCCAGTAAAACAGGTCCAATGTTTCTAGGTCTGGAAGGTTTGCATTCAGAAACAACATGTTAATATCGGGGAATGCGATGTAAATGATATACGTAAACATAATGTCAACACCAGTAAATGCAATGCCAATGTATGCCATAATCCATGCATGCGCAGCAATGCCAATACTAGTAAAAACTCTGTTGATGTACGCATAATAACGAGAATGCCGGTATATATGATATCAATGACTGCAATGTGATATGTACACATAATAACGAACTCACATCATTGCTGTTGAATTCACACAAGGTGACCTCCACATCAACCCTGAGTCACAGATACAAGGTCAGATACGTCCTGCGACCCACACCCAAGCCTACCGTTAGAGGGGTCACAGGTGGGGTTACACTTAGGCCAAAGGAAAACCCTGATCGATCCAACAGATGGGCAGTCACACCACAAACTGGTCCAAGGAGATTGGCCCCAATAAAACACGTTTTGCCAAAGGCACTCTTTCCCAAAATACCGCAAAGTCAAATACCACATGTAGCTAGGAATACTCAGCCATTCAGAACACAGCATGCACACCACATGCAGTGATCACCCACTCCCCATGCAGGACATCTGGACACATACACCGTGGCCCACTCTAGCTCTCCATGAGGTCGAGAGCCACCTGTGTCCTCCTTATCAGATGGTTGTTTTTATTGTTCATGAATGGGCCCGGATCTACATGCTTTACAATAATGTGTAATCATTTTATTCTACCTCATGAACTGCATATATATCACTGGCTAAAACATTCTGTACATTGAGACTGTCTTCAGACATGACTATGTTGATGCTCTCCTGGCTGCTGTGTTTCCTTAAACCAAATCAAATCCGAGCACCAAACAGACCACTGGAATATTATGCCCCATCATGGACTGCTCCAAGCAACTCATAATAGAGCACTAGATGATGATGGATCTTGAAGAAAGATAGAAATTCAGAGACACTGCATGAAACTCTCACAGACAAATGCCCCGTATTAGCTGATGAAATTGAGTTGGTCTGGCAGTAAATGTTGTGTAGAGAAGCTGTTTCTTGGTATTATATGGTTCTGATGGCTCATGATATTTCATTTGGGAGGAGGAAGATAGAAAGTTGTCACTTTTGTGCCACAAATTTTGCCACACATTTATTTTGATGATGTAAGGATGGTCTATAATAGCTAAAAACAAAAGTAAAGGTGCTAGGTCTAGATATGGTGCTTTTTTATTTTGTTTTCAAATCTGACATAGATGTATGGACTTCACCTTTATGTCTCTTGATTAATAAACTCTCACATTAGAAGCAGTTTCCTATTCTTGAAAATCTACAATAAGATTCCCCATCTTTATGAAGTGAGATAGGATTTCCCACCATCCAATCTTCCTTTTGTATGATATTGATAAGCTTTATTGTAAAATTCTTGCTGGCCACTTAATGAGCAACATTTGACTAAATTAGGTTTTGGTAGTAAATCAAGCTGGGCATCCAATTGGACTGGGAAAAAGAACAGGTTTTCTATCTCTTTGTCTTGATTCTTAAATATGTCACCTTGAAAAGAGGCAGGCTATTTTTAGCCTTCCTCCCCTGTTATGTCTAAATTTCAGTGTGAAAGAGTAGCATATAGTAGAAGAGTGGTGTAGGGTAGAGTGGAGTCGCATAGAATAGATGTGAGCTGCGCAGAGCAGGGAGGTGTAGAGTAGAGTGGCATTCAGTGGCGTAGAGTGGTGTGGAGTGGAGTAGAGTGGCATATAGTTGCATGTAGTGGCAAAGAGTGGCATAGTATGTAATTGTATGGCATAGAATAGAATAGTGCAGAGTGAAAGGGCATAGAGTGAAGTGTGAAGTGGAGTGGCATAGAGTGGACTGGTGTAGAGTGGAGTGGCATAGAGCAAAGTGGCATAAATTAGTGTGGCATGGAGTAGCATAGAGTTGTATAGTGTGGTGTACAGTAGAGTGGTGAACAGTGGAGTAGAGTTCCATAGAGTAGAGTGGAGTTGAATGGAGAGGCGTAGAGTAGAGTGAAGACGGGTAGGGTCGAGTGGTGCAGAGTAGAGTGGCATGGAGAGGAGCAGAGTGAACTGGCCTAGAAGTGAAGTGGAGTAGGGTGAAATGGAGTGGCATGGGGAGGGGTGGAATGGTATAGAGTAAAGTGGTGTACAGTGGAGTGGATGAAGTGGCATAGAGTGGATGGCAGGGTCACAAGGCCACATGTACGACTGTCAGGTTTTGTGACTCGCGAATTGCAATTGTTAGCAACTTGCAATTTGCGAGTCGCAAAACCTGATGTACAACAATGTCTCAGACACTGTTTGCAATTCCCAGATGAGTCGCAAGGGACCTTCCTTATTAATATTCATAGCACAGGTAGCAATAGTCAACCCATTGGGGTCCGTGGGACCACTGCAGGCTTTGAAGAATATTGGTGCCCCCATTCACAAAGAAAAAGAGGTCCATTGGGGACCCCCTCCCATTTGCAAATTACTTAGCACCAATTTGAAATTGGTGGTAATCTGTGAATGTTTTGTGATCGCAATCCCAGTCGCAAAACATTCATGCGACTCGATAATAGGAAGGGACGCCCCCTACACACCCCTTCCTAGTTGCAACTTGCAAACCCTATTTTATGAGTTCGTAATAGGTTACTGGCTCGCGTAATAGGATTGGTACATAGGAAAATGCATTTTATCAGTCTTAAATGGTGACTGGTAAAATGCATCGTACATCTGGCCCTTTGGGCTACATGTACAAGGTCAGGTTTTGTGAATTGCGAAATGTGATTTTTAGCGACTCGCAATTTGCGAACCGTAAAACCTGATATACAACAATGTCACAGACACTGTTTGCGATATGCAAATGGGTTGCAAGGGAGCTGCCTCATTTTATTCATAAGGCAGGTCGCAATTTTCGAACCATTTGGCATGGCCGGCACTCATAGGGACGGTGGCCTGCTGGGGTCAAAACGTGATACAATTAAAAAATAAAAAGTTTTTTAAAATGTGTTTTACAGGGGGCAGTGGCGCCGCCATTCACAAAGGTGAAGATACCCCTTTTCATTTGTGAATGGCTTTCCACCAATTTGAACTTGGTGGTAATCAGCGAATGTTTTACAGCCACATTCCTGGTCGCAAATCATTCATACATACCAGTGTGACTCGCTATTAGGAAGGGATGCCCTGTACACGCCCTTACCTGACAGTCACTTGCAAACTCAGTTTTGCAAGTCGGTAATAGGCTACCGACTTGTAAAATAGGGGTGTACATAGGAAAATGCATTATACCGGTCATAAACGGCCCGATGGGCCATTTGTGACCATTAACATTCGTCATACATCTGGCCCCAAGAGCAGAGTAGAGTGGTGTGTAATAGCATATGGTGGCATAGAGTGGCATAGAGTGGTGTAGAGTAGGGTGCAATGGTGTAGAGTGGTGTAAAATGAGTGAAATGGTAAAGAGAAGAGTGGAATAGCATATAGTGGTGTACTGTGGAATGGCATAGAATTGAGTGGCATAGAGGGTGGAGTGGTGAGGCACAGAGTAGAGTAGAGTGACATAGAGTGGAGTGGCATAGAGTGAGATGGAGTGGCATGGAGTGTGGTGGAGAAGAGTGGAGTTTCGTGGAAAGAAGTAGAGTGACATAGAGTGGCACGGCAAAGAGTAGAGTGGTGTAGAGTGTGTAGAGTGGAAAGGGTGGTGTAGAGTAGAGTGGAATAGAGTAGAGTGGAGACAAGCACAGTTGAGTGGTATAGAGTGGTGTGGTGTAGAGTGGAGTGGCATGCAGTGGAGTGGGGTGGCATGGAATGGAGTGTGTCCAGTGGCCCTCAGTAGAGTGGGCAGAGTGACAGAGTGGAGTGGTGTGTAAAACGAATTACATTGCGCGCGCTACAACGCATATGGCCAAAACTTACCAATTATCTTACAGTCATTATTTCACATATTTCGTGTGAAGAACTATCTAACACATCTCATCAGGGCTTCTTAAATACAACGTGGTGCATGCTTCCGGAGGTTCAGACATTATATTGTTTGACTATTTTAGGCCGACTGTTCCCAGGGTTTTCCCTTTAGCCAAGTCCCCAATATATTTTTTTAATTTCTAGAATTGTTGTCAGGACTTTTAGTGTCCCCCTAGATATATGGAAATTCTCAATTACTGTTCCATTGGACATTACATAGCACGAGTGCACGCAAGGGCCTCACATGGTGCAGATCAACTTTGCATAGGGGTAACCATTGCACTATCTTGTGTTCTGGCTTCATTTTGGTCCCACATCCGGAATTATTTCCATAATCTAACCTTTTCGGCTTGAAAAAGTGCCTGTTCCAGTTGTAAAAGTACGCAGCCCCTTTCAGCCAATCGTTTGCTGAAGGGATGTTTGGAGATATCCATGTTTTTCCCAAATTTCGTACAAGGCCAACAAAATATTATAAAACAGCAATGCCTTTGCCTTGTTATATAAGTGTGAACTACCCTGCCCTCTTAGTTAAATTCCAAATCAAGTTAAAATAGGACTTACCTAACCTCTGTGTTTGAAAATGTTTGTGAGCACTGCACTTACTTCATCCCAATATGACTTAAATTCGAGACAGCCTATGAACATAAGCATGTCATTTGCTGCAGGGGTGCCACATTTTCTACAGACAGCTTCTTAGTTTTCCTTGAATTTGCTTCGCTTTTGTAGAGTTCAGTATATCCTGTGAAGTGTCATTGCAGCGGATTTTATTATTGCGTAAACAATGTTGTAAGGTACTTTCCATAAATTCTCCAACTGTTGGTTCGGCAAGCATACTGCCCAAATAGTATTTGGTGGTTTCCTGTTACACGTCACCACTGAGCACAATGCCTCATGCTATTTTGCCACTTCTTTCTTCTGCGGGGCAATATATGCTTTAGAGCATAGGATAGCAGAAACATTCTGACATTGATTGGAATGTTACGTTCTTGCAGTGCTGGTATGTCGTGTTTTCAGCTGACTTCATCGATTAGCACGAAGGGCATTTTGTTTTGGAACTTGACCAATTCTTGCTTTTTCTTATGATTTGGAGCACATTTGTGATAGCATTGCTTCTATTTTGTATCAATGTGAACAATGTGCGTAGTTGCATTGAGGTCATTGTTGTGCTGATGCGGAGACTGCCTGTGAGACTACAAATATTGGTTACAAAATATATTATAATGTTATGGGAGTCACTGGAGTAGAGGTATCTACGTAGCAGTGACTATTGCACGTTAAGGACTCAACTATTGGTAGCTGACACAGACATATACCAGTAACAACAAATGTTTGAGCTATCAAACTCGTCCTCCTTAGCTACAGTTAGGTTTGTCTAGAAACAGCTTAATGCCAGAACTCATGAGATAGAACCAAACATAAGCAATAATAAAGTCAATAAGTATGGCTTTAACATGCTACCAAAATGCAGGCCTGTCTGAGTTTGTAAACGTAAGCGTACTGAAACCAGACTTGTTGGCTTTACCAGTGCTTGTTATTGCATTCCTTTGTTTCACCTGGCTCCAGTCAGTTGTGCTTTTTTTAAACAAAGAAACAAAACATTTTTCTACGCCTACAGTTCAAAAGATTGCGCTAACCAGTGGTCCCTGTCCGTCCCAGAAATAAATAAACATATAAATAAAATAAAAATACTATGCAGTGGTGAGCCATTAAATACAAATACAGTACAAATAAAATAGGGATGCCTCACTCACTGGCACCATTCCTTAATCTATTGAAGTGTTTGATATGAAAAATGTTTTTAAAGTTCGTCAAGCTCGAAAAACAGCACATCTGTTGGGTTATTCCGACTTGGAAATAGTTGTAATATATATCATTACAGTCAGATCTCATACATAAATCAAGAAGAGATGTTTTGCATGTTAGGGCACTGCATTTAAAAAAAATATGTAGTTCAGTGATAGGTACCTAGGAAACCTCAAAGAAGTTCAAATATACAAAATATGCGTGAGTGATTGAAGGCCTGAGCTACAAAGCAATTATGGCACAACCCAATGCTTATTTCACCTTTGTTAGACCTGTCATCCTCAGGGTTGTTTCCCCCAAACATTTAATCTCTAATTCTTCATTTTGCTGTAACTATTTTCATTGGCCTTAGGACTCTGGGTACTTTACCACTATTAACCAGTGCTAAAATGCTTGTGCTCTCGCCCTAAAACATGTTAGATAAACTTATTCCCAATTGGCATATTTCATTTCTTTGTAAATCCATAGTAAAGGGTTACTATGTGTAACCAGGACCTGTATATTAAATGCTAATAGTGGACATGCAGCACTGATTGTGCCACCTACTTAAGTAGCCCTTTAAACATGTCTCAGGCCTGACATTGCAGAGCCTGTGTGTGCAGTTTTAAACTGCCATTTTGACCTGGAAAAATAAACCTTTTACCAGGCCCCAGCCTTCCTTTTGAATATATATTAATTCCCCTATATTAGGCTCTGGACAGCCCAGTTGGCAGGGTGCAATGTATTTAAAAGTTGGACATGCACTTTTACATTTTACATGTCCTGGTAGTGAAACACTCTAAAATGTGTTTTTTACTACAGCAAGGCCATCTCGCCAGAAGGTTAACATTGGAGTGGCCTTATTACATTTTATAAGTATAGTTTCCAAATGGGAAGAGATAATCAGTTCATTTTTGGTGTCTTTCGAATTGAAGTGAAAAGCCCTATTTAGTGGTGAATTTGGGTTTTTGATTACAACTTTAAAGATTCAACATTTAGGAAAGTTGACATTTGTCTGGCCCTAGCCTTTGTGCACCTATGGCCTGGCCTGGGTCACACGCCTGGGTGTAACTAACAGTTAGACTTTTGCGAATTCTTCCTAGACAGTCACACAATAAACAAATTAGGTTTGCCTGAGTGGGCCATCTGCTAGCAGCAAGAAGGGGGCAGAGCTAAGCACAGTCCCACTTACACCTGAAAAGCCTGTGCTCTGCCTTCACATAAAGGGCCTAACAACCCTGCATTGTCACTTCAGTCAGCTTGGAGCCAGAGTTCAAAGCCTCTGTCTAGAAGCTTCTCCTACCTCCCAGAATCAGGGCACCACTGTACAGAAGAAGGACCTAAGACACCAACTCTTCAGTACATTTCTGGACCTGTCGATACTCTGCAGAAATAAGGACTGCTGTGGTACTACGAGGACTGCTACTCTGCTGGACCGTGGCTCTAAAGGAACAGCTGACTTGTTGTGCTGACTTGTTACTTGCTACCCCCTTGCCTGATGAAGATGAACTGGACCTGCAACTTCATCTAGAACCCAGGTCCCCAGAGTGACTCCAAGGACTAGTCTGCTGGCCTCCTGATCTGACCCTTAGGGACATAAAAGGCTTTCCATCAGCTCCTGCACCTGGCTTCAGTGAGTTCCTGACACCCAAGTGGTGCCTCTCAGGTCCTGAACCCTTGGTGTAGTTCACATGCTCTTTAATTCAAGCTTTTGTGCTCTTTGCAATTGCAAACGGGCCTGTTCACACCTGAAAAGCACCACTCACAACAAAATTCAGCCTGAGCCACAGCAAGCTCGTCTCTTTGCATAGAGTGCATCAAAAGCCCATGGTGGACCTCCATCGCGAAGCTTCAGCACACCCATCCACAAGGCATGGCCTGATCTTCGCACCATACCAACCACAGCCCGCCACTCTCCCCTTGCTCCCTGCGACCCTCTTGAGAATAGCAAACAATTATAAACTTACACAAAGTGTAAGTTTACTTTTGTGGATTAGGCCGTGAGACTGTATTTGACACATGCAGCATCACGGTCGGCCTGATCCTTTGACTTTGACCCGGTCCAGAGTGATCAGAAAGTCGCGGTTGGTGCTTTCTGTTTCAAGACGCTATTTTACAGTTTATTCTTTAAAATTTCATAACTCTGTTTCTACTGATTAGATGTTTGTTGTTGTGGTCTTTTTTATTTATTAAATGTTGCTCTATATTTCTAACTTGGTGTGTAATCTTTTTGTGTGGTGTTTTCACTGTTTTACTGTCTGAAAGTTTGCACAAATACTTTACACATTGCCACTAAGATAAGCCTGTGCCAAGCTAACAGGGGGTTGAGCACAGCTTAATTTGGGGTTTGCTTGTGCCTTACTTACCCTGACTAGGATTGTTGTTGATGTTTGACCAGGATTCACACCCCAGTTAACCAGCAACTAAATTTCCAACCACCTTTATGAACAAGCATTGAATGAATAGAATCAAATATGCTTTTTCCCATAATACTACACAACAGATCATAAAGATAGCTCCAAAATATACCCACCTAATATAGTCATAGCAAACTAACCAGTGTCCTTTTACAATAAATATTCTCAATGGAGCTTAGTGACTTTAAGGGACAGAAGCTATTCCATTTGTGAAGACACTTATTGAATACCAAATCCCAAACGTTGCCTATTTTGAACTATCACACTTTGGCCCTGGATGTAAGGTGGGTGATAATTTGGTGCAGTTTTTACATTTTAGAATGAACTAACCCTGTGTGTAAATTCTTACCAGTATTGACATACAAAGAAAAAATGGGGCCAATGGTACAAGCCAGAAAAGAGGAATAGGATAAGAGAGACAGCTGAGGAACAGAATTCCACCACTCTGCCTTGTCGGTTAAGGAGGTCCACAGGATGTAGTGGATGTCTAAAAGATAAAGAGCTATCTTGTGTAACATGTCAATAAGAATTCAGCACAATTGTAAATGTCAATGCATGCAGATCAGCAATATCTCAGTGCAAGCAGGGTCCATGCACTTTGATGTGAAACTAATAATTTCTGAAACTGGAAGTAAGCAAAAAAGTAATGGGTGGAATGCATGGATTAACACCAGTCTCTGGTGATTACAAGAGGAGCATCCTAGTCCATTATTTTGACTGATTTGCTTATGGCTCATTCTAACCTGAGGTGGCATAGTGGCAAGTAAAGATGGACTGGGGTGCGACCCCAAGTAATTACAATTTGCTGAGATTAATTAAAGCATGCCGCTCATTACTTTTTTGTTAAATGCAGTGTGATGCCCTAAGTGCAGTAGGAATTCCAACATATGGGTCTAGTGCTTACTCTGCTCCTAGAACCAAGCTGCACCTGACTGGGCAGCTTATCTCTTACTGGGTCTGGTGACTGACTGGCTAGGTGGACAGAGAAAGGAGGCAGTCCCAGGTGTTATTCACATCTGAATGAAGCAATACTATACAGCCTGCCTTATGGGCAGGTAGGGCCAGCGTATGGGTGGCTGATTACTATTTTAAAGGAGGGTTTAGGCCTGTCAAAAGGGATTATTTAGACATGTCAAATTTGCTGTTTAAACCTACACAGCCAAGCTATCGGAGGCAGGTAGCAATCCTGTTTACACTGCTACTATAGCGGATGACACAATGAGTGCTACAGTCCACTTGTGACATTTAACTTACAGGCCCTGACCCTCAACCCATCTTTACTCCATTGAAAATGGTGCCCCCCACCCCCCAGGGCCAAGCCCTTACCTCTTGCCATAAAAAGAGAAGCCATTTTTTTCTGTGCACTATTAATCGCAATCTTGACAGAAATAATGATTGTCATCCTGCATCGTCAGTCACTTTCCCTCACACTCATTAAAAGAAAAGGTCCTCCTGCTAATCTCCTCCTCCTTCTTCACTTCAATACAAATTGTCCCCCTGGTGGCTGAACCTCTTCTTTTCCCTCTCAACAAGGAAAAAGGTGAACTAGCTGCCCATGTCCTCTCTTCTACCAAGATTCAACTGTCCCCTGGACCCCTGACCCACGTTTCCCCATTACACTTGTAAAAAATGGTCCCTTTGCATCCAAAGCTCTCATTCCCTTAATGGCTTCCCTTTCCTCTCTCCCACCATGAAAACTCAGACCCTCTCATATATCCTCCCAGCAAATAAAATTTTTACTCCTGCGCAACCTCTAAGTTGATTTTGGGATTCATCATTGTAGGCGAATTCTAAGTAACTCCAAACTTCCCCTGACTGTCGCGCCACCACCAGGGAATGCGGTTCCCTAGCGGTTGTGGCGGTCAAATGGCCGGTGCGGAGGTGACTGGATCACCACCGCCACGCTCTTGCGAATCTGTCATCCATGGACCGCCAGACTAATAAGGCCCTATATCTGTTCTCCCAAATTCTGTTGACACAAAAAAAAAGTGCTCATTTGAGGGACCAGGGTCTTTGTGTAGGTCCGCAAGGACGATGACCCCGGGAATAGAGATAAACTAAGTCAAATATCTCACACCAGACAAGCTTCAATGTCGAAAACCATGAAGATTTATTAAAGATATAGACTCTATACAGAAGGCAAACGTTAATCAGTCAGTTCTAATCAAAATGTCAGTATATAAAAAATGCATATAAATTGGAATTAGCATAGGAAATCGAGACAGAGCCCTATTCTAGTTAATAGTCAGAATCAAAAACAGTCTAGCACAAAGCAAATAATTAGACAAAGAGGAAATTGTTATAGGGCTAGTCTGTTTTCAAAGCAAAGCAAGTCGTTAAAATCCCCATTTATTGTGTCACTAAGCGGACTAATGTGAAATCTCCTAAGTGAAAGGAAAAGTTTCTGGGAAGCATTTGAAAAACACCATGTTACATAGGTTTTCAGAAAGAGCAAATCACGTTATTTGCAAGGTGTGAAGTGGCACCATGGGCTGTACTAATAAAGGTACACTGACGGAAACCAATGAATATTGTAGAAAGTATATAAGGAAAAACAGGGCACCATGGATGTCGATTCACCAAAATGCCTGGGGTAGTGACATGAAATGCCCATTGATCTCATGATGATGTCACAGGAAGTGACATCACAAGAGGTTTGATCTGTGACATCACAGGAAGTGACACCATGACCCCGGACACCTCATCTACCCCCAATACTGTAGCGGAAAGCAACACTACAAGTCTTTGACGAAGCATCATAACAAGAAAGGGAGTATTTGACAATTGGATTGTTATCGTCCAACATTACACAACTATTGTCAAGTCCCAATATAATATTCTTTTCAACTGACCACAACTACTTTTAAAAAAAAAAAGATTTTTACACACTTTATTGGTGACTGCTGTACGTTCTTATGTTTACAACATATAACCATGCAAAATACAGTCTTTTGGTTTTTCCTCCCCTCCCATGCCCTTTATCCCCTCAGATAATTACAACAATCCAATGTCTCCCATCGTATCTGAGAGGGGAATTCTGCATCTTGCAACTTACCACAACTACCTAACTCACCTTGCCCTTTTTAGGTCTCGGCTGGCGAAAGCAGCGCACATGCACTGCTCTCGTCATAAGAGAGCTTTTGGAATCAATACAGATTCCAAAGCTCTCGGAGGCGGAGTTGAAGCCCCGCCCATCTTTCTCATTAGCTGGTGTCGTCCTGCATGCAAAACGCAGGGTCACGATTGAAAAGGAGGCTTCTTAGTCCCTACTTGTTGCCGCCTTGTCTCCTTTTAGCCCCGCCCACCGGGATTGCATCTCTCACTTGCGGCGTTACACACTCATTATCTGCTATGCACTATATTTTTCCCAACGCCGACAGCTTGTTTTTTCTTGCCAACAACGTGTCTGTCGCTAGCTCTTGTAAGCTGAGGTGGGTTTGGTGCCTAAATATTTTTTGCGACGTTACATGAGAAATAAACTCCGAATATGACGGGGCTATTTTATCGGAACGCTTGTTTTGTGATATCTTGCGCGAACAGCTTTCCAGCGATGCACTCTGCCCATGGGCAAAATAAATGAAGAAAAATGATCCCTCCGACATTTCTCTCCGGCGTTTTTTCTTTCTTTCTACTTCAGAGGCACAATATATACTGAACAGAGCACGACATTGCTTGCTCAGTCGCTCATTGGAACTATTCCTGACAACAAGAGTATCTACAAATATCATTGAGGTGGACAACTGGCCCGTGGGGCTCAGAAGGTAGTTAGTTACTTGCTAAATAAATCACAGTATACCGCTGCTCTGAGGCACCGTCCGCAGCTCTCCACAGTAGATTCTTTCTCTGCTGGGGGCTTGTTTTTTTTTTTGTAGTGTGAGTTATATTTAAACCCAAAACAAAATCATGGTACATTTGTAGAAGGGAGAAGCAGTGATTAGGGCCAGTCATACCGGCGCGGTAGGGGCGCAGGGCCAATTCGGCACAGATGGCTGGAATCAAGCGGTTGGAGGAGGCACGTCCCATTTAAATGTACAATTTGTAGCACAGCCGGTTGAGGAGGGGGCGGTGAGAGGCGGCCTCCGAGAGGGAATAGGAACTGCTGCTGCGTTTGATTAATGCAAAAAATTGGAAACAGTGTTTTCTCACTCTCTCACTTAGGAGGTGACGGGGACGGGCAGGCATGCAAAAATAATCTGAATATATACACACTGCAGCCAATCAGGAGGAACCTTAGGCAGGAGATGAGATACTTCACCCCCACGTGGTCGGCTGCAGAGGCCCAATAATGCACCAGTGATGGGATTCTGTATCCCCCATCGCTGCGATGGTGCACATGCACGCCGGTGTCTCATGCATATAATGTACACACCATTAAACCGCAGTCCAGTGCTTAGGTCCTTATTGCCCCGAAAACATGTGCATGCGGTGGACATACAGCGGTCCCAGCTGCCATCAACGCATAGCCAGCGGTAGATATGCCCTTGCATCACTACAACGTGCACTTTGCAAAGTATGCACACAGAAGCCATCAATATATATGCCCCTCTTACAGGTGCATCGGCACTCTACAGGCGTGAGCGCAAAATGTCAGAGCAGCTATTCATACATGTACGACCCACTGTGGAAGGGCATCACCAAGGCGTGTACATACAGTGTACACACGCAAGTCATGAGGGCACAGCTCACCGTATGCTTTCATCTGCACCCCGATACATGCACGCTACAGTAACTGCCACCATCAAATCCAACGGCTACTAGCTGGAAAGACACTTCTACATATGTGCGTCCGTGTGTGTCCTTGCGTATGGTCCACTGGGTCGATAAACAAACACGAAATTGAAGAACACAGCCACACGTCTTTCTCGTTTTAGCGGCCCAGAAGCTCAGCAGCTGAAAGCAGTGCTTAAAGGCCGCTATTGGCACGATTCATTCGTGTTTATATTTGATGTGTGGAGACGTGAAAGCCATAAAGCTCAGAACACATGCATTGACTCAGCTGCAAACGCTCCTCTGTTTGCGGAAACGGTTCAGATGCTCAGTTGAAACACATTTGAATTCAGCTGCCGAAGGCAGGTGTAAAATCGTGTCGACAGCTAAGCCAGGCACATTCACACCCCCTCAAATCAACACCAGGCTCGAATTAAGGAGATAGGTCGACATGTATGCTGAAAATATCACGGGCAGATACACGCACGAGAACATGTAGTCTGTCCATGTATGAAATACTTGAGAAGGCGGGAGTAATGCAGAGTAATGCAGCCAGGAGTCAGCCAACTTTCTGCACAGCCTCCCTGTCCCTCCAATCCCTCCTACATACATCGGCGTACACCTCCAGGCATTTCGGTGCACACCCCCAGAGTTTGTTCTTTCAGATGTGACATTGTATATATGAGCAGTTTTTACCCCCTCCAGACACACGTTTTTATCGGGGTGCAGCAGTGTTGGGGTGTGCAGTGCTGACCACAGAAAAAAGGTACATACAGCTCGCCTCAAAGTGATGCGGGGAGAGAAGTAATGACGTGGTACACCGCCCTGCACAGGTATGTTACACATTCGAGAGGGCTCGCCTCAACTAATTGGAAAACAGATTATTTTCTGGTTTGTCCTTTGTCTCTTTCATTTATCCCCCGGCCTTCTGTCGTGCCGTGTAATTGTTATACACTTTCGTCAGGAAAGTAGTGGCGGGGGAGAGGGAGGGGTCATAGGGGCGAAGTGGCACACAGGGAGCTTTGGAAACACCGAGGGTGGGCGTGGCAGACAAAGGAAGGGTGGGGAACATGGGAGAGGGGGAGCAGGACACACACAGTGTGGGTTGTTTACACACTGTATGAACATGATACACACGCGGTGAGCAAATGAATTAAATACTTTGTATTTGAGGTGGTTCATTCGGTGGAAAGTTTACACAGAGCGGAATGGTTCACACCCAGAGTGGATGGGTTACTTGGATTATGATGAGTGGGTTATGCTAAGGGTGGGGGCTACATCTAGGGTCTCTCAAAGCAGGGTTAAACAGGGTGGGTATGTTGCCCGCAAGGAATATGGGGTGCCCATAGCTTGTGCCCTTACGCACAGGATGGGTTAGAAATAAGGTAAATGATGTACATGCATGTTGGGCAACCTTACGCATACTTAGTGGGTGGTTTAGAGGGTGGTTTGCATAAAGAGAGGGCAGATGACGTACTCGGTGGCTAAATTACGACGGGCCTAGTATGTTGCATTGATAATGCATGTGTCACTCACATGATTAGT
Source organism: Triturus cristatus (assembly GCF_964204655.1). Classification (NCBI taxonomy): domain Eukaryota; kingdom Metazoa; phylum Chordata; class Amphibia; order Caudata; family Salamandridae; genus Triturus; species Triturus cristatus. The sequence goes on from NC_140590.1 coordinate 674,245,301, forward strand.
TGGGTACAAACATGTTTGATTGGGTGCACTGTAGACATGGTGGGTGGGTTACCTGGGAGAGACTGATAGATTTATAGACAGCGGGTGAGTTAACTACAGGCAAATTGGTTACACATAGGGTGGATGGTTGCATACTTATTATGTGGGTCACAAAGAGAATGGATGCCTTTCTTGCAGGGTTAGGGGATCAAAAACAGACTGAAATGGGTAATGAAAAAGATCATGGAATTACACATGAGTGTAACAGGTACACACATAGTGCATAGGTGACACAAAGTACGAGTATGGTTACCCACAACATATGTGAGTTACTTGCCCACAGGGTGGGAGGGTTATACTCGAAGTATGCAAGTCACACACATGGCTGGTCTGTTACATGGGATTATTGGGCTACACAGAGGGCAGGTGGGTTGCACAGACAGTAGGTGGTGATCTCACAGGGAGTGGTCTACAAGCAGGGTAGATGGGATGCATGTAGAGTAGATGTATTTCACACAGGGTGGGTGGGTTACAGACAGGAGGGGTAAGTCAAAAGTTGGGGCAAAAGGCTGCACAAATATGTGGGTGGGATTCACACTTTTCAAGGAGGGTGGCTGTGTTTTATAGAGAAGAGTGGGGTTGCACACACTCTAGATGGGTTATACATGGGGTGGATTGGTTCCAGAGAGGATGTGAGATTTAAATACAGAGTGTGTGGGTTGCCCACATCATGAATGGGGTGCAGTCAGAGTGAATGGGATACACACGGAGTGGGTGGGTTAAACAATAGAATAGAGCGTTTTCCGACAGTAGGAGGGAGCTGAAGCTAGCGTTAAAGAGTTGCACACAATATAAGTCAGTCAGTGGTGACATACATGATGAGTGGAATAAAAAGATTATTCTAGAAAATTAACCCCTTAACTGCTGAGGATTTTCCACCCCATTGCTTATTTGTTGGCTAGTTGGAGTTCTTCATGCTTACACCTGCATAACCTTATTTCCACATAATGTATCTACAGCAAATGTGTTTACCTTTCTTCCCAACATCATGGAGAGTCTACACATACCAAGAGTTTGTGAATTTCCAAGAAGGGCACGGAGAAAATAGCCTAAACATTTAGTTTTTTGGGGGGAAAAATGGGGAAGAAGCGGTCCACAATTAACTGTGTTTTTTTAACTAGGAATGGCACAAACAAAAGGTTTGCTGTGCTAAAATCACTATCTTCCCAGCTGTCAGGAACATGCGGAGATGTATGGAAAAAACATTTTCTGTACCACAGTTTTGGCATTTTTCTAAGAGGTAGCTCATTTTTAGGTCTCGCCTAGCTATTGCGTTTACGCAATCGCAATGCGAGACTCTAGTAAGAGGGGCATTTGAAAGTGCTCCCAAAAGTGGATTGCATGGCGAGCACGCGCACAATCACGTGCATCGTGCCGCCATGCAATCCGTTTGGGAAGGGCTTCAGCCCACTGGCGCCCTCGGCATCATACTTCAAAGGGTCCGCTCCCCCGCCTGGAATGCGCTCCCCCGCCAAGCGCGCGCGCCACGCTCCAATTTGCTTTGCTGTTTACTTTGGCGCTAACGGAGACACGATTTTCTTTTCTGAAAACGCATTTTAAATTTGTCCATTTATCCTTTGGTAACTTTGAGAGTATTTGTACGCGAATAGATGATAGTTTTTGTGCACTCAGTGTGGGTGTTCGTTGGCGCTAATGGAGACACGATTTTCTTTCTGAAAACGCATTTAAAATTTGTCCATTTATCCTTTGGTAACTTTGAGAGTATTTGTACGCGAATAGTTAATAGTTTTTGTGCACTCAGTGTGGGTGTTCGAAGTCAGAGCTGTTTTAACTGTTCATCATAATAATAACTTAAGTAGTAGTGCTTTAATCATAATAGTAAAATCAATCACTGTAATCAGTGAGTGAGGCAGCATGCGGCATTGTTTGTAGCTGAATTGTATTTGAAGACGTCGAATCTGTTCATTGCATATTAATTGCACTGTAACAAGTGAGTCGATTTTTTTTTTTTTGTGCTATCTTTTCATTCGTTCGAGGTTCCCCTGTGTAACGAGCGAAAATCGATAGCTTCACACAGAGCATATTCAGTTTACGATTATTTGCACCAGTGAGAAGGATACGAGGGGTGGAGCCTTGCATTGGTTTCCTTTCCAAATAGTGACCCCATATTGGTCTGTCAAGAGTGCAACTTGGGCGCATTTGGTCGTGATATTCGACCGAACAAATATCTACCTCTGCACATAACCTCTAGGCAAAGAAAGATGTCAATGCAATCGTGCTTGCCGTTCTACCCAAACCATACTCGGTCTGTATGTTGACATTTAAAAAAATGTTTTGGGGTGCTCATTGGTGCGAAGATCTTGGTCATTTGCTTTCACATGTGATACTGTACTGGATTAATGTACAGTTGTGCAACATAACTTGATACTTCGTGTGTTTAAGTACACCTTTTATTAGCTGCTGAAGCTTTAGTAACGTTATGTTGTTCTAATCCTACTTTGGTCTGACGAAGAATGTGTGGATACCCAGCATGATTTAAATTAATACATTGTTGTCACGTAATGTGATGTCCTTTATTTGCAGTTTTTCTTCTTTCGCCCGCTAGGTCGTTGGTGTTGTCTAGGGACAGGAGCATTCAGGCCAGTAGGTCCCCTTTTTTTTTTTTTATCATCTCAAGCGATCAGACGTTCGAAAGAAGGTCGTTTCTGTACCAAGCTGCAGGACTCCATGGAACGCTTGCTTAAACAAGCATTGGCATAGCCAATAGGTCTCGCTTTTGGGACCTTATAAGTATTTAGTTAAGCAGCACAATATCCTTGGTGCAATAACATCAACTGTTGCATGGCTCAAAACTTATAAGGTCCCAAAAGCGAGACCTATTGGCTATGCCAATGCTTGTTCTTAATGTTTGTACTTCAACATTTTTACAATTTGTGGCGGAACCAGGTGTGAAACCCATAGGTGATGCCAGAAAGCTATACATTTTTGAAATGTACACATAATTCTGAATTCAGCACAGGGTAATTTGGGCAGATCCAGCAAGGTTTACCTAAAGAAATCAACTCCTGAAACAAAACAAGCATTGAAAATGCAATAGGTCCCGCCTTTGATTAAGTTAAAGCCATTTGCTTTGCTAATGGTATTGTATAGCAAAGCAAATGGCTTTAACTTAATGAAAGGCGAGACCTATTGCATGCTTAATGCTTGTTTCTTTTACTTTCTGTTTTAAGACCAATCGTAAATGTGTTCAATGCCTTTCAGTGGAAATACGTTCCTTAGGGGCTCATTTACTGCAGATAATAGAATACGTTTCCTTAGGGGCTCATTTACTGCAGATAATAAAATACGTTTGGTTACATGGAAACTAAAGTCCATTTGTAGTCTTTTCTTATCACAGATTAAAGGTTTGTGTCAAGGGATATACAAATTATCCCATGGCCTTGGAGATTGTATAGGCGCTAACACTGCTACACTGGAATGTATTGATGATGGTTTACTATTCCAAAAATGTAAGATTGGTATGTGACAAGCAGTATGTCGCTACAGTAACCCGTGGGCTAGTTGTACCTTGCAAAATAGTACAAATATATCTAGCAGATATGCATGAAATACTCTATAATCAAACATACCTTATTTAAATTCTACTCAAAACATTTCTATATACAATGCCAGTAGCATACAGTATCTTCAGGGACATAGTTCGATTTAGTATTTGTTTAGAGCCTTTTTAAATAGTGTACTAAAAAAACAGTACATTAAATTGTAAGAATGCTTTGAATGGAATTTATTTGAAGTGATCGTTTTCAAGGATTAACATAGAAACATTCATGCCTCTTCGCCCTCTGCTCTGCCTATGATGCCCTTAGTGAACTAAGAATCAAATTAGTTGTCATGTGTACCCTATGTGGGGCCTCAGTTTTTAGAGATGGAACAATTTTAGAATCTAATAAAACATGTACACAAGAGGATTTTGTACAGCACACATGTTGAGCCTTTCCTTTGTATTTCAAGCTGCTCTCAAAGGTGAGCACAGTGAAATCAGGCAATTGGTTAGGATCACTTAACTTGGTCCAGTGGGGAAGCGGGAATTTATCCCTTGTTTACTAGCCTCACATTGTGTAACTCAATAAATTAAGTAAAAGCTGTAATGTGTGTGAAGAGTGGATTGTCTGTCACTGGTAGGATGTGGCTGCACATCGGCCTTTGCCACCCAATGTGGCCTTGTCCTTTATAGTGCAAACAAGTGGCTGCTAGAGCACATCTACAGCATAGTGCAACTTTCCAACCTCTAAGCACCACATATTTAACCGATTGTTTATTTTAAGCCAAAAAAATCAAGCCTTAATCTATATCCCGCCCCTACTGAATAATATGATTGGCTGGGAGTCAAAGGTCGCAAACAAAGTAGTGGAAGTCGGAATGGGTTGCCTTGGGGTTGCAGTTTTGACCCTTGGTGGCTCCCAATTTATGTCCATGGTCACCCTCATGAAACAGAAGAGATGAGATAGTTACTGCAGAGTTTTTGTAGGGTGTGGGTTAAGGTTGGGAAAGAGGATGTAGTGAAGAGGATTAGCAGGCAAAGTTGTAGTACGGAGGTGTAGGTGGAAGATAGATAGTGGGGAAGGGTAGCAGGGTGCAGGAGTAACATACAGTATAATTAGGGTAGAGGTTGTGAGTAGGGTTGTTAGTATTAGAGTTGGGATAGAGACGTACAAGCGGGGTGAGAATGTGTGAAGAGAGACTTGGAGGATAGGAATGGTTAGCTGTGGTTGTGGTGAGGGCAGGGTATATATAGGATTCCTAGGGTGCACATGAGTGTAGGCCGAAAGATGATGAGAGATTATCTTGTGAGCATAAATGCATGTATTCTGCAATTGTGAAAGAAGAAACATCTAGAATAAATAGAGAGGAGGTCTCTGTGGTTGTATCTGAGAAGGGAGGGATGCTACAACCAAGATCTAATAGCCCACCATACAAGGGAAAGGGGTGCAACATCCAAGAGGGACTAGTCTTGAGCTGTTGTATAGGAGAGGTCTTACCTGTTTGTGAAGTGGGTGAATTTTGATGGGGGTGCCTCTCACACCCATGTCCCAGTGTCACTGCACCTGCTGCTCTTTTCATATGTCTGCCTTAGGGACCAAGACATCAGACTGCTTTAAAAACAATCATATCTGTTAGAGTACAGAGCCAAATAGAGGGGCAGATTTACAATAACTGGCGCATCCCTGCATATCAGCAGGGATGCGCCAGTTATTGTGCGTCACGGCTCCGCCACCATGGATGCGCCACATTTACAATGCGGCGCACCATGGTGCAAAAACGGACAGATGCCTGACGCATCTGTGCCATAAAGGCGGCGCATTGCTGGAGTTGCATCACAAGCGCGACGCCGCTCCAGCAAGGCTCTGGGGTGCCCTATCGTTACAATGCTGCGTCAATCCTTACGCCTGCTTCAAGCAAGCGCAGGGTTTTGACGCAGCATGGACTCAAAAGTGACTGAGTGATATCTTGTAGATTTCACTCAGCCACTTTTAGGAGGCGTTCCTGCGACGGAACGCCCCCCCCCTGCACAGGAACGCCTACTTCTGGCGCAGGGTTTACAACGTGACGCATCTCCCAGATGTGTCACGTTGTAAATACCCCGCAGTATGGCGCTGGTTTTGCACCGCCGCTGCGTCACAAAAGTGACACAACGGCGGCATAAAAGAGGCGCAAGGGGCTTGTAAATCTGCCCCAGAATGTTTAGCATTTGAAGAGATTCATGATTCTCCCTCTGTACCAACTTCCATTTGTGGTTGTCTCTATCTTTGTGGCACTGCCTCCTTCCTAGTGGAAGCATCCCCAAGATACTCGGGCAAGAGCCCCTCCTCTCAAAGCTCGGCTGTGCAAACAACATGTGCCGGCCTGTCTAGATCTGGTGCTGTGGTGTCTGGATAGGCCTTTTTAGAGCCTTTGGGAGCTGCATGTGTGCCCTTCTTTGATTCCTGCCAGGGTCCATGTAGGTTATGTTTTTAAATAAAAATTATTGGCTGTGCCAGCCCCCAGTACTTGTCACATGTACATCCTGCAAAACAAGAGAGGTGGTGTTATGACAACCCCTGCTTATAGGCTCACTTTGTGAAGGGGTGGAACAAGGGAAGTAATTAATGGCATATATATATATTAAAAGTGTGCACCTCGTCAGTAATGGTGCTTTGCATCACGCCTCCCCTTTGCTGTAAGGAATGGAACGAGAAAGAGACAGAGAGTGTACTTAAGGGCTAGCATTTGCAGGACAGGCACCGGCAGCAACTGCAGGCCTGGACAGGGGGTAACAGATGCCCCTACAGTGCGGGGAGAGGCATCTCTCCAGAGGTTTCCTTTACTTTCAGGGGTCCCATTCTGCCCAAGGCCAATGAATATCTGTGATATGTAGGAGAATTAAAACCCCTTTCACATTCTGAGTTATGTCGCTGGGCCTGGATAAGTATTGAGTAGAGATGCCTACAGGGGATTTTATTCACAGAAATTTCATGTACACTTGTTACTGATTAGTTAGGCCCCAGTTGGTGGCTAAACATTGCAAAAGTCTACACATCAATGTAGTTGTACACAAAATCAATATTCAACAGAACAATTAGAAAACACATGTATATCTTTCTTTCATAAATACACAATTTTTAATGTGAAACAAATAAGTGAGGGGTACATTCAGAAACAATAAAACACTATGATGGAGGTTACATGAATGAGCCTGCAAATCATAAGTGTAAACATCTATTCCAAAAGAATACACAGAGGGAAAAGAATCTGCAAAAATAGAGAACAATTCCTCAAACGCCTTCATTGTTAGGGAAATAGATGTAATAGTCGACGTTTCGGTCTGCTGTGGCAATAACATCCGTCAGACCATCTTTAGGACATACCGTTTTTTGTAAAACAAGTCCCCTGTATAAATATAATATATACAATTATTTACAATAGTCTATTATGTACAAAGATTTAAAAGAAGAAAAAAGATTCCCCATGTGAAGAAAAAAGAAAAAGGCAACAAGCAAAGTCTGCCGATGATAAGTGGTTTAGACCTTAACCCGATGATATGGTAAGGATCATCAAAGTTCATGTGCAATCATAGAATTAAATTCAGTGACACAGAAACTATCACCAAGAGAAGCTTGATATAGACATGCTACTTACTCAAATCGTATTCAGTCTCGAACCAAAAATGATCGAGTGATAGAAATACAGGGAGGGCCTTATGAGTAGGCTCCTAGAAGTATTCAGACAAGAGTGTCTATTAATACAGCTCAAAGTGACTTTAAAATATTTCAAAAAAAGAGAAAGAGAAGGGGGTTGGTAAGGGACTATTCAGACTAATTGTGCACGTATGCCACCCTAAGATTGTAGATGACACATTGGCAATATCTGATTGACTGTGACTGCGCCATATATATCGCCAGGTATAAAAGACTTACTCCTCTATGTTTAGGGTAATATCTCAGTTCAACTTGCATACATAGAGAACATAAACACTTAATTTGAATGAAAACTAATAACTGGCAAACGAACATCTTGATTATTTATTTGTTTTTCCTGAATTGGTTAGCTTTTCAATCCTCGACAAATTTCATAGCAAGGCTATGTAACTAAGATACATCAATAATACAATTTTTAGATTCTACTGTAATGAAAGTATCACAGCAAACCTATTTATAGATACATAGAGGACTGGCTTACCTCTATTAGTAGAATAAACTAAACTATACAGCACACAGGAATAATCTTGATACGTATCCCTGAGATGATATTTGGGGACTCATGGACCTCCGTTTCTCACCGTCCACACACCATACATTGCCCTGAAGAAGTTCATTCCAAATTAACGAAACGCGTTGGTGGGAACGTGTTATTATTGGATGACATTTTGAATAAAGGACTCACTAACACAACCAAATAAGCCTACAGGTTTTATTGAGAAATAATATTTGAGTGGTGCACCACTCCAACTTTGTCTTAGTCTTCTCTGTGCCTGGCAGTTTGCACCTAACGACGGCGGGTGCAGGAGTTGCATGTGCACACTATTTGGAATTATCCATGAACAAAATCACACAGGGAAAATAGCAGGAAAGTGCGGTAACCTGGTCAGCCGTTGTCCATCTTTTTCTCAAATATAGAGACAAATGTTTGTTGATTATTCTTTTAATACTGTTCGTAGCTGTTCCAAATGTTGTTACACACACTAGCTGGGGTTGTGTTGGTTTATTCTTTACTTCTAATAGAGCGTCACGGTTGTTACACCATGCACGCTTTAATGACTTTTTAAGAAGCTTGTTAAGATAGCCACGTAGTCTCAATTTATCTTTGAGTTTTTTTGCTTCCAAAAAATAATCCGCCCTGTGCGAGCAGTTTGCGCAGAAGCTGCCCAAAGGGTAGGCCATTCTTGCGCGCTTGTGGATGATGACTATTATATTTCAGCAGCGTATTTCTTGCAGTGGGTTTAGTTGAAAGAGTTGTATATAAAGGTTTTTGCTGTCCACTTTGATTGAAATGTCTAATAAATTCATAGAGTTGTTTATCACATTTTAGTGGGAATTTAAGGTGTGGATTTCTGGAGTTAATCCAGCCATGAAATTGAAGTAATAGATCTTTGCTACCTCTTCAAATGAGGAAAACGCCGTCTATGTACCTGAGCCAACAAGAGATATTAAACATGGATGGGTTCAGGGCAGCATAGATGAACTTACTCTCAAAATCAGAGACATAGATATTGGCTATGTCGGGAGAATTGACGGCCTGGATGGCATCAAGGTCCATTGCCTTTGGACAGTATAAGCTGCATGAGGTGCAGAGTACGGTGTGCAGAGTCTGATGGGACATGACATGAGGTTGCTAAGAATCTCGTCCAGGTAACGCTGAGCTGCTTCGCCTGCTTGCTTTCCTCTGGGAATACAGACTCAACTCCAAAGAAAGTGAGACCCTCTGATGGCAGTAGCGAGGTACAATCTGTGTGTACCCATTGTATGACTGAAGTATGACTATGTGATTCTACCCTCTCCACTTCCTTGGGTGGAGCATGAGGTTGAACACCACAGAAAATATATAGTTTAACGTTCTGTTGACTGCAATAGAGATCAGTTAATCGTTCTCTATGTTCATTTTGGGGCATGTTCCCCAAATGCTCCAGGTAGTCTCCTCAGTGCAGCGTTCCCCCTTAGTGCAGTTGAAATGAAATGAAAAACAAAAAAGAAATTAAAAAAAACATTTATATAGCGCGATGGCTACCATGAGGCATTCCAGTGCTGCAGAACGAACGCGGACAGGCAGAGAAAGCCCAAAGGTTAGAAGCAGTTATTGAGGAGCAGTGTTTTTAGGAGTTTGTGAAAGGGGTAGTAGATTAGGCTCTGCCTGAATGTGAGGGGGAGAGCATTCCATAACTTGGTGGAGTTATAGGAAATGGAGTGTCTGCCACATCAGGCTCTCTTTATTCTTGGGAGTAGGGCGAGGGAAGAGGATGCTGAGCGGAGGTTTCTGCTGGGTTGGTAAGGGATTATCATAGATTGGCTGACTGCTGGACCATTCCTCCAGAAGGTTTTATGAGCAATGCACATGGCCTTGAATTGGATTCTCTCCCTGACAGGCAGCCGGTGCAGGCTCCTCAGTGCTGGTTTGGTGGATTGCCGATGAGGGGTCTGGAGGAGCAGGCGGGCTGCACTGTTTTGAATGATCTGGAGCTTGTGTGTAGTGGATTGAGGGGCACCTAAATAAAGAGCGTTCCCATAGTCAAAGCAGGATAGAATGAGAGCCTGGACCATGTTTCTTTTTGCCTGAAATGGGAGAAGAGGAAGTATTTTGTGTAGCATCCTCAGCAGGCCATAGCATGTGGCTGATAGTTTAGCTGCTTGGTAGTTGAAGCTAAGGGAGCGGTCCAACCAGATGCCGAGGCTTTTAATCTGGTCTTTAGGGACTGGAGCTGGGCCAAGGCATTTCAGCAAAAGTAGCTTAGGATTAAAAGAAGGAGAGTTACCGAGGAGCATAAGCTCGGTCTTGTCCCCGTTGAGTTATAGGCAAGAGAGCTCCATTCATTTTGCTACCTCCTCCAGGTAACTTCCTAGGTCGCTTGGTGACTTCTCGGGGTGGTTTAGTGCTACCACGAGCTGGGTATCATCAGCGCAGGTAATAATTTTTATGCCAAATGGACAGACAATCTCTGCCAGAGGGCTCATAGAGACATTAAACAGAGTGTGGCTCAGGGAGGAGCCCTGAGGCACACCACAGCTGAGGGGCATACGTTTGGATACGACATCACCCTCAAAGACCTGGAAAGATCGTTCTCCTAGGAAGGACTGTATCCAGGCGATGGCGCAGCCTGTCATTCACAGGCTCCTGAGTCTAAGGATCAGTATGTCATGGTTGACCGTATCAAATGCGGCCCTGAGGTCGAGAAGAATGATTGCTGCAGTACCGCCTTGATCCAGGATCCTCCTGGCCTCCTCAGTTACTGCGAGGTGCGGCATCACACCTAATGTTTTAAGTGCTGAGAAAAGCCTCCCCTGGGTCTTCAATGCCAGCCACTCCCCACCTCACCCTTTCTCTGCTTAACTTTTGCTGAAGTCTAACCCCTTAAACTGCCTAGACAATGCCAGCCACATTCTTCAGGTGCATCATCAGTGAAGACCAATGGAAAGGCAGCCCAGCGCCACTCCCGGTTTTTGGTACCTTTTTCTGGAACTGTCAGTTCCAAAGAAGGACAAAAGGCAGGAATATGGAAAGAGAGCAAGTTTTGGGGAGCAGCGGGATGTCACAATCTACTGTGCAATGTGTTGGTGCAATCATAAATTCCACCCAAGAAGGACACTGGGTGCATAGGACAACACTTTAAAGGTGGGTGATAAAAAAACCAGCAGTAATGCACGCTTTGCACTCATTCCTGGATGAATTCCAGAGTTTATGCAGTGAAAGACACCAATGCAGGCACTTCAACGAGCTTGAGACTGTTCCCAAACTGGAAGTGAGCACTATAGAGTTTCCGTATCTGAGAACCAATATCCTATGCAAGCTGCAAGCTTTCAGCTTGGGTTACCTCGGGTTCAGAGTTAGATTTGGGCACGTGGCTAATGTACACACCTGCTTTTAATCACTATAGATGGCAGGTTTGTAGGGGAGTTTGAAAAGGAGGGGCGTGTAAACATCTAGTTCACTGTTCAACAGAAAAATTGAAGTTAAACTCCATTTTCAACATGAAAACAAGCCTCTTTCTGAACATAATGTACGGTGGACATATATCAAAGGCCGAGATTAAATTGGCATCCACAATGAAATTAGGAAAGATTTAATGTTTATCTCTAGATTCTTGCTCATCAGTATCTGCTTGCCTATTCGGAGCTCCATTGTGTGCAACTGGGTCCCAACATTCCAGGGTAAACATCAGTGCAGCTCCTGTTCACAGATGGCACTCGTGGTGGCTCTGATGGTCGTTTGCCAGGCAAGCCCACAGGGACTTGCGGCATTTGATTGCAACCGGACTGCAACTCTCTCCACTAGTTGAGCCTGATGTGCCCCGCGCAATCACGCCCATACATGCCCACAAATGAGCTGCCAGTAGTGCACGTGGTGTACCAAATAGCCCAGACCTCCCACCCTAGCGCAATGTTTTCCCAAATCTGTTATTCTTTCACTTAGTTATATTAACTGAACCTACCGTGTCCTTATAAAGGAGGCAGTGGTCGCAAGCAAAGTGCCAGGGGACACAATAGTTTTCCTAGGGGGTCACAGTTTCGACCCCCCCCCCCCATTGATGTACATGCAGGGCACTCTAGAAACTATCCCAAAATTAATAATAAAAGAGAATCTCTAAGCTACAGACAAGGGGAAATGACATTGCCATACTGTATAATAAACTACTGAAAAAAAGAAAGGAATGTGGCTTAAACAGCAAGCATCATACACCTTGAACATTTGCAACATTAGTGCATGCTCCCTTCGGGAACATCAGGAACACGAAAAGGAATACATTTTAAGATAAAATAAAACACAGCTGTTAAACTGCTTAAGTTAAGAGTATTTTGTAACATACTAAAGGACACATTTCAGTTGCACAGAGAGAGAAATGAGAAAGCATTAAAAATGTGCAAATGTACCACAACTGAAAATAATTTATAGGACTATTCATGTCAACTTTAAATACACTATTATGCTAAATACAGCTCAACTACATCATTTGTGACCCAGCCATGTTAACTAAACACACTTAATTTATTAATTCTAAATGTACTCTCTCAGTCAATCCCTCTGATGATATACATGATCTCACACCACACTCCTTAAAACGTAGTATTAATGTTATTTTATTCCTCTTGAATTGCTGACATCTCGTCAATAACCCTAGCATGAAAAGTTGCCCATTTCAAATTTGTCCATTTTTATTGTTCAGTCATTGATTGTCATCTTTTCTTTTTTGCACCCACAATTTAACCCATTTCTGAAAGATATTATTACTAAAAACATAAGTATAAGTAATAGAAAAAATTATACAAAATAAAAAATAACTTTAGGCATTAAATGTTTACTTCTCATTCCTCCACCCATTCACTAACGTTAGAAAATCCATCAGTCACATCAAACCATGAGCCAGCATTCTCCCACACACTAATCTCCCAAAGAACATTTGTCTCACAGGAAATATTAGTAATATTTCTAATATTGATGCATTAGCTTGCAATGTTCTGGCACAAAAGTATAACCCTACTGTACTTTTAAAACACAGCACCCTCCAATTTCTTGTGCCAGAAGAATATCCAATATTTAGAGAACAATGGTTTAGATGTGACCTAAAAAGGTCCAGTGATACGAGGGGTGACCCAGAGAGGGGCCATGCTTTCTTTTTTAAGAAGGGATGAAATCAATTCAGTAAGGAGCAAAGCATGAGGCTGTAGAGGGTCATGTAGGTCACAGGGGTGACGAATATTTATTTTCACGAAATCAATTATAGAGTGCACACATACATATAAAGCGTTATACTACGAGGATGTGGGGTATAGTGGGAAGGCAGCAAACCTACTTGTGTGACTGACGAACTGGAATTCTTCTTCTCAAGAACCTCCGATTAATATATTTTTTCGCACATGAGTAAGTCTGCTGCCTTCCCACTATACCCCACGCCCTCGTAGTACCGTGGCTACAAGCGAAAGGGCTCGTTTTAATTTAATTTTCATACCCAATTCCTGCGTCGCCCTCCGGTGATTTGGTTTCACGTTGTGGCTCTCATGTTACACCTGCCGCAAGCGCTCAAAACAATTACACAATGCGCGCGCTGTCCTAACTATGGCTTTTAATTTTAATGTTACTCACTCCTAGACTGTCATGCGCTTGTCACCATCCATTGCTAATTCCGGTTAATAATTCACCGTTGAACATTTGCTCATTTCTATGTATACTAGCGCCGTAACTCATCCATCGATATCTGCATGCCATGCAATGTCTTCCCAATCTTCCTAAAAACAGACGTAATGTAATCATATTGATTGAATTGTTTATCTCCTTAAGCGTTTGTGGTACTGGCTTCATTTTAGTAGGCCACCACTATTGTATAATTTGAATGCTTGTAATCTTTCGTTTAGGGAGCAAATCAAAAAATGGATTCATTATTATTTTAGTTATGTATATGTATACAGGGTCTTAAACAAATGTTTTTTTCCCCTTCCCTTCCCTCTCTTAAATTCCAGCTTGCTCACTTTGACCTGAAGATGAACCCCAATAATTGGGTTCGAACCACCGTCGACCATTTCACAGCATGAATTCCGTTACAAAATTGCATAAATCACTTAAGCAATTCAACTGTTTTGTTGTCAATGCGATGTCTTTTTTAAAAACTCACAGTTACTATTTCACACCACGCTTTCTATGCATGTGATCACTCTATAATTGATTTCGTGAAAATAAATATTCGTAACCCCTGTGACCTACATGACGCTCTACAGACTCATCCTTTGCTCCCTACTGAATTGATTTAATCCCTTCTTAAAAAAGAAAGCAGGGGCCCTCTCTGGGTCACCCCTCGTATCACTGGACCTTTTTAGGCCACATCTGAACCATTGTTCGCTAAATATTGATCATTACCCCAGGTTAAAATATCGGGGTCCCCTTGTTTTCTGAAAGAAGAATATTGAAAGCAAGTCTGTGCTGTAAAACCATAGCAACATATGCCAATCACCTCTTTATTCATCCAGTTACTCAATCGACCAACACCAATAGGAGGAATCAGTACACTAAAAGCACTTGTTCAAATCTGTTTCACTCTTCTAAGACCAGTTCACACATTTTATTCACATCATAAGATCTAGGGAAAACTAAAGCTACCTAACAGTTGCCCAACCAATTGCATGGCAGAATAAAATAAGCTGTCTTTCCACAAACATAATAAATTTCTCTATATATAGGCTCTTAAACCTTCATATATTCATCATCAACCACAAATGAACAACTGCATTGCCTCTCTGCAATCATTTCTAACATTTCTAGATTTTCAGATTTTTCACGCATCATGCACACAGCGTCTTTCTTTTTATGATCAATTCTAAGTTAGGATGTATCTTTCAGTTTCTGAATATCTCTTCAGCCTCTTCTTGCAACTCAATCTCTTTCGTTTATTCCAAATTTCTACAAATGATTACTCTTGCGTCATTAATTCTCTAATAAAATGTTGTTGTACATCTGTCAGTCTGCGCACTCTTTTTTTATTATTGATGTTAGTTTTTATTTCAAAATGTCTAATTGATCCAACGTGCTTTATGTTTGGATCTAACTTTGCAATTTTAAGCATATTCTCTAGTGGAAGATCAATATTTATTTAATTTATATCTTTGAGATATATTGACATGAACGATAGACATGAAGACACTGCATGAAAAGACATAAGTATGTAGAAGTTGTTTGTAGGTCACCCCGTCTACGACAGAGGATGGCAAGTATGCACATATATAACAATTAGTCACACTCATTGTTATTAGATACTTGTTTACCAAACTAGCATAGACATATTCACTAAAAACACTCTTAGAAATATCTCTATGCTCTGTACTTTTATCCCAAGGACCAGTATTATAAATATGCAATATCTACACAAAATCCAAAATCTAAACTACAAGTTATGGCACAAAAATGAAAAACTTCAAAATCTTAAAATCTTAATGTCACCAATAGTAAGCTCAGATCCAAAGCAATGTTCATGAGAAACCTACTATTTTTGACTGGATACCTAAGGTAGAAAATTAATCTTCTGTGGAGCATAAGAAATCAGACTACACCTAAGAAAAATAAAGTAGGTATTTTTACAAATAATTTTAAAAATCTGAATTACATTTCAGCATTCCTACAAAAATTATTCAATATTGATTATCTCCAGTTTTATTTTATAATCGGTACATGGAGGTTCCTCAAAAATAAACTGATTGTCTTTCAAGTTAATGCCTCTTGGCTCTGGTTTAGTCTTTGTCAAATATGCCGAATCTAGTGCAGCATACTCTTGTTTGGTACTCTTATTTTTGTAGATCTTCTGACCAATTGTTGTTATGACAGAGAGTCACTCAGATCTATTTATGTTTGTTCTTGGTCTTGCATTGTCACTCTTTCAATTGTTTCAAGTCTGTGATCTTCCTTTGACATTTTTTTCCTCCCTCTCACACTCTCAAGTCATCCTTCTTTAGTCCAGCTTTCATCTACAGATCCGCTTATGGCAACTGCTGAATCTTCATCTTCACTTGCCACTTGAACCGTGCAGTTTTCAACTGGAAAAGCGTGATTTGCTCTGGAGGTTTTGAAATTCTGACTTCTGCTTTCTAATTTTTGTGAGTTTGAGTTTGTTGTTGTGCTTGTTCTTCTTGTTGCAAAGTTTGATCTTCACCTTCCCCCTTAGGATCCACTTAGCCAACTTGAGTTTGACACTGTGAGTCAGTGGCTGCTGTCACCATTTCTTCATCTACAGTCTCAGGGGCAGATTTACAATAACTGGCGCATCCCTGTATATCAGCAGGGATGCGCCAGTTATTGTGTGTCACGGCTCCGCCACCATGGATGCGCCGCATTTACAATGCGGTGTACCATGGGGCAAAACTGGACAGATGCGTGACGCATCTGCTGCCGTAAAGGCGGCGCATTGCTGGAGTTGCGTCGCAAGCTTGATGCAGCTCCAGCAAGGCTCGGGGGTGCCCTATCTTTAAAATGTTGCGTCAATCCTTACGCCTGCTTCAAGCAGGCGCAGGGATTTGACGCAGCATGGCCTTAAAAGTGGCTGAGTGAAATCTTGTAGATTTCACTCAGCCGATTTTAGGAGGCGTTCCTGCGCTGGAACGCCCCCCCCCCCCTGCGCCAGAACGCCTACATGTGGCGCAGGGCTTTACAACATGACGCCACTGCGCCACAAAAGTGACGCAACAGCAGCGTAAAAGAGGCGCAAGGGGCTTGTAAATCTGCCCCATAGTCTTTTTATGTGGGATATGTGGATCCACATCGACAAGCCTACATGCTTCACAACAGTATTCATTACAAGTAAGAATTGAAAGGGTCTATGCCACCTCAGCTCCAGGCAGCTCTTTTGAGCGTGCTTCTTCACTACAACCCAGTCACTAGGTTCCAAGTCATGGCAGGGTTCTTCTCTAGCTCAGTTATGTTATGTTTAAATTATTTGTAGAGTGCACGTACACCGTTTGGTTTCTTGGCACTATATAGGAGTAGCCTGATTCCTGATGAGTTATTCATAAGGCTGAGTGAACAGCCATGTCTTAAGGAGTTTTTGAAATCTCATGTGGTCTGTACAGAATCTAATATTGTGGGGTAGAGTGTTCCAGAAGCGGGGGACCTACACCGCAAATCTGCTGCCACCTAACCGCTTTCATTTATAAAGTGACCAGAAGACTCATGGGAGCTGATCGCAAATTATGGATGGGTATGTGTCTCTGGATTAGATTGGAGACTAATTTATGGCAGGTGCCATGCAAAGATTTGAAAATGAGGCACCCGATTTTGAAGGCACTGCGTTGTGATATGGGGAGCCAATGTAGCTTCCTCATAAGAGGAGAAGCATGTTGCCATCTGGGCTGATGAAAAATCAGTCTTGCAGCCTGGTTCTGCACAAGTTGCAGTCTTTTGACTAAATATAGTGGCATACCGAAATACAGTGAGTTGGCGTAGTCTATGTCAGAGATAACTAGGGCAATAACTGCCTACACCAGTGCTTCCCTAGTTAGAAGTCTACAGATTGTTCTTATCTAACGTAACTGAAGGAAACATGTAGAGACTACCGTACTGATCTGGGACTTCATTGATAAGTCGCAGCTGATTGTGACTCCGAGGGTCTTAGCTGAGGAAGATGGGGTGGGGGGCTCAGCAGGCCAAAACACGGAGCTGCAGGGATTTCGAGCACCTCCTACTAGAACCAGCTCGGTTTTGTCTTGGTTCAACTTTAAATGATTGCAATTCATCCAGATGCATATGTGCAGCATAGTAGCTTGGAATTCAGACCTATAGTCAGATGTGTTGTAGATGGTAAATATTAGTTGCAGATCGTCTGCATAGTTGAATGTGCACACATTTCTTTCTCTTAAAGACAGGATCAAAGGTCGTAGATATAAGTTGAACAAATGCGGGGACAGTGAAGATTTCTGTGGCACTCTGCACATTATGTTCATGTTAGGCACAGTAAATTGAGAGAGGCGACCAGCCTGGGAACGATCTTCCAGGAAGGACGTAATCCTGCTCAGAGCCAAGCCCTGGAGTTCTGCATCCCTGACACGGTCCACCAAAATACCATGGTCGACCGTGTCGAATGCCGCTGACAGGTCCAATTGCACAAGAGCCTGATGGATGCCCTTGTCAGCAGATTCCCGTAATTTGTCCAACACAGTCAATATTACTGCCTCTGTTGAGTGCGAAGGTCGAAACTCTGCTTGGTGAGGGTCAAGGTAATGGATTGTTCGATAAATGAGCAGAGGCAATTTGCCACAAGAGATCCCAATACCTTGCCAGGAAGGGAAGCAAGGATATAGGATGGTAGTTAATTGGGATCAGGGGGTCTGCCCCCGTTTTGTTTAGGAGAGGGACTATGATAGCTCTTTTAAAGGCTCTAGGGACACAGCCCTGTGGTAATGATTCATTTAGAAGAGGAAGGGCAGGCTCAGGGCTAGGGGTTAAAACTTCTTTAAAAATATAGGGTGGACAACTGTCAGTAGGCGATCCAGATTTGACTTTAATCAGAAGTTCAAGGAGCGATTCTCTACTGATTGCTGGGAGCAGGGGTTTCTGAGCGCCATGGGTATTGCCTCACAAGCACAGCTAGTAGGAATGCTGGTTTTGATTGTAGTAATTTTGTTGATGAAGAAAGTGTTCAAGGAGTTATAAAGTGCTTGGGAAGGGATGGGTTTATTGTAACTCTATCAGGAGTCGAAAGCTCATTGACAATTGTAAATATTTCTTTTGATTTATTGGTGGAGCTCAGGATCTTGGAGGAAAAATAGGCGGCCTTAGTTGATTGAATAGATTTTTTATGTTCCTTAAATTGAGCTAAGTAGATCTCTTTTTTTATTAAGGGAGTAGTTCTGTCTCCATTTCCTTTCAGTTTGGCGCCGGTCTAGTTTTTTAGACTTTAAATCTTCTGAAAACCATCTCTGGGCCTCATGGCATCTGGCTGTTTTTATTGTCCTGAGAGGGGCATGTTCATCACTAGCTTCTGTTAACCAGGCTGTAATATTTCCCTCACTTAGGTTAACTGTTGCTCAATGTGTTTTAAACTTCACTTGGCGAGAAAAAGTGCATACACATACACATCAGCCAAATCTTAACAATAGTCCAGAACAAGATCATCAAAAATGCTCACACGTGCAGCTGAATGAATACAAGGAATCCACATTGCTGTGCTCATGATCACTTTATGAGGAGAAAGTTTTTTTTCACTTTATTATGTGTGCTTCTTAAACTCATCAGTACTAGTGGTAGAGCATCTTGCCATTTCTGAATTGCTCAACCATTGAATTGCTCAACAACCTTTGGTGCAAAATAAGTGGAATATATAAAAGTTTCATGAATTCACTTGAAGTCACTGCCTGCATCTGACTTTAAAGAAGTTGGGAAAAGCTAGGGATCAACTCCCTCAACACAAGCTTGCCTACAGTTAAGCTATCCAGCATTCTAGTTGGGTAGACCTCTACCCTCCTGGAAAAAAGACAATGACTAAAGTATATTGTAGCGCATTGCATTGAGGAATCTCTACAATGTCAATCTGTAACCTTGTGAAGGGTCCTTCAGAATGATCAATGTGACTTAAAGTCACAGTTGTCTTTTTGCCAACATTTGATTGCTGGCAAGTAACACAACAATGACAAAATCTTTCAGCTACAGTCCTGATATGAGTATTAAACCAAAACTGTTTAAAAATCTTTAACCCCTTCGCTGCTAGGCCTTTCCCGGCCCCCGTTGTGTGAAGTCTTTTTTGGCTATTTGCGGAAGTTCGCGCTTAGGCCCCTGCAACTTTTTGACCACATAAGGTTTCTTCCAACATCCTGGGGACTCTAAAGGTACCCAGGGTTTGTGGATTCCCCTGGAGGGGACCCAGAATTTAACCAAAATACAGCTAATGTTTGGGTTTTATGGGGAAAAAGTGCTGCAAATGAAAGCACCATTTTCCCAGCTTTTAGGGAATGACAGACTTTTGTCAGAAAACCAAACTTTTTTACACAGTTTTGGCATTTTTCTGGGACATAGCCTATTTTTGCTATTTTTTATGCTTTCAACCTCCTTCCAGTTAATGGTAGACATGGGTATGAAAGCAATAATGGATCCTGGAAAGCTATACATTTATGAAAAGTACACAAAATCTTG
The DNA here is from genome assembly GCF_964204655.1 of Triturus cristatus. Lineage (NCBI taxonomy): Eukaryota > Metazoa > Chordata > Amphibia > Caudata > Salamandridae > Triturus > Triturus cristatus. The sequence goes on from NC_140590.1 coordinate 674,265,146, forward strand.
AATTCAGCAAGGGGTTCATTTGTGTAGATCCTTCAAGGTTTCTTTATAGAAACTAACAGTTAAATATAGGAAAAATTGAAAATTAGTTTAAAAAAACAGCCTTTTGTGTCAACTTTTTCACCTGTAACTTCTTCTACTTATGACAACTCTTTGAAAGCAATATACGGTTACATCCGCTGGACCTTACTGGTTGTGGGGATATATAGGACTTGTAGGTTCACCAAGAACCCGACGAACCCAGAGCCAAAAACTGAGCAGCGACTTGCAATGGTTTTTTATTATGTACCGGGTATCTAGCAATTATTCTGGGAAAATGTATACATGGAAAAATCGGTATGTAAGACACCTATGTATTTCTGAAATGGGAACAAAATATAGAGTTTAGAAACAGTAGATATTTGCACATTTCCGAAATTGGGAATACTCATACTAGCATGAGAATTATCGATCATTTTTCAAAATTACTTCTTTTATACACATTGTCTTTCATTTGGAAGGCAGAAATGCATCGAAAGTCAATAGGTAATAACAGTTGCTTTACAAACCTGAATTACCCTAAGTCTCCCGATAAAAATGGTACCTCACTTGTGTGGGTAGGCATAGTGCCCACGACAGGAAACTGCTCAAAACGCAACGTGAACACACCACATTTTCACAATGAAAAATTACCCTTTTTTTGCAAAGTGTCTAGCCGTAGTTTTTTAACCCAAGCTCTGCCGGCACCTATGGAAACTTAGCAAACCTATACTTTTTTTAAAACTAGACAGCCAGGGGAATCCAGGATGGGGTTACTTGACTGGCTCTCACCAGGTTCTGTTACCCAAAACCCCTTGCAAACCTAAAAAAATGTTTTAAAAAAACTATTTTCCTCACATTTCTGTGGTGGAAAGTTCTAGAATCTGCGTGGATCTACAAATTTCCACCCACCCCGCCTTCCCCAAAGTCTTCTGAGAAAAATTGTACCTCACTTGCATGGGTAGGCCTTGTGCCCGCGACAGGAAACGGCGCAAAACGCAACGTGGGCACACCATAATTTCACAGTGAAAAATTACCCTTTTTTGGTAAAGTGCCTAGCTGTAGTTTTTTAACCCTAGCTCTACCGGCACCTAGGGAAACCTAGCAAACCTATACATTTTTGAAAACTAGACACCCATGGGAATCCAGGATTGGGTGACTTGACTGGTTCTCACCAGGTTCTGTTACCCAGAACCCCTTGCAAACCTAAAAAAATATTTTAAAAAACACATTTTCCTCACATTTCTGTGGTGGAAAGTTCTGGAATCTGCGTGGATCCACAAATTTCCACCCACCCCGCGCTCCCCAAAGTCTTCTGAGAAAAATGGTACCTCACTTGCATGGGTAGGCCTAGTGCCCGTGGCAGAAATCGGCGCAAAATGCATTGTGGACACACCACAATTTCACAGTGAAAAATGACCCTTTTTTGACGAAGTGCCTAGCTGTAGTTTTGAACCCTAGCTCTGCCGGCACCTAGGGAAACCTAGCAAACCTATACATTTTTCAAAACTAGACACCTGGGGGATTCCAGGGAGGTATGGCTTGCGTGGATCCCCCAACGTTTCCTTACCCAGAGTCCCCTGCAAACCTCAAATTTAGCTGAAAATATCACTTTTCCACACATTTTTGTGTGGGAAAGTTGTGGCATCACTGGGCTGACACAAATTTCCTACCACCCAGCGTTCCCCCGGGTATCCCGATAAAAATGGTGCCTCACTCATGTGGGAGGCCCAAGTACACGCGGCAGACAAGGGCCCAAAACGTATTGAGGCGACATTAAAATTGCCTATCTCAAAACGACCTGGTTTCGCAAGGGGGGGTCACCTGGGTTTTTGGCCCCGTGCTCGTCGGCCATCTAGGGAAACCTACCAAACCCACACATTTCTGAAAACTAGACACCCGGGGGATTCCATGGGGGTATGGCTTGCGTGGAACCCCCAAAGTTTCCTTACCCAGAATCCCCTGCAAACCTCAATTTTAGCTGAAAAAATCACTTTTTTCACAAATTTTTGTGTGAGAAAGCTGTGGCATCCCTGGGCTGACACCAATTTCCTACCACCCAGCGTTTCCCCAGGTCTCCCGATAAAAATGGTGCCCCACTCGTGTGGGAGGCCCAAGTACCCGCGACAGGCAAGGGCCGAAAACGTATTGAGGCGACATCAAAATTGGCTATCACAAAACAACCTGGGGATTCCCGGGGCCATGTGTTATGATGGCCACCGTGTCTCATGACATCTCCTGGCCATCATGAGCACAGAAGGGGTTAACATTTAACATCCTATCATGTCCAACATGTGTGGGACCATTCATAGATCTTGTCATTTGATTCAGAATACAATATGGCAAATCACATCTTCCATCAGGTGATCTCCACAATCAATTGTCATCATTGGTACAACCTACTTTAACCCACTTTTTCTTTTTTTCTTCAGGCACATTGTTGTGCAAATTTTTCAGCTCCTCTAATTGCTGTACTGATATTGACAAACACATTGTATGCTTTTTTTCTCAGAATTATACTCTTAGTTTTATTCCATTGTACTAGACAGAAGAGCATAGTATTTTGCAACGTCATCTCCATATCTGTTGCCAATTGTAATTTTGTCATCTCCACTCTTATGTGCTGCAGGTTTAACAATAGCAACTTCTAATGGTAATTGCAATTTATTCAGCAGACCAACATTTTGGTCAGTTTTTAATGCCAGAGGATGTTAAGAAACCCCTTGGTGTCCACAGCTGTCCAAAATCATGGCCTACTCAAAAATATACTCGCTATTATTGTAGATTGTAACACTCAATCCATTGACAACTCAGTGTGCTCTTACAATCACAATTAATTCAGCTACTTTAGATTATGCTTCAGTGATGAATATTATTATGCAAACCACATATGCTGCTCTCAATGTTCTTTGATTGGGTTTCAGACAAGAAACATCCACAAATCAAATCAGCCAATTCATCTTGAATGGTCAAGTGTTGTGTTGGTTGACTGGTACATCTTAAATGTCTGGTCACGGTTTGATACACAATTCTGCCACATCAATCCAGTCATGATCACAAATATTTTCTCCATTATAGGTATCTTCCAATCAAGCAATGACAAGAGTATGGTGGAATCCAAGGCATTGCAACATTTAAATGATATGTTCTCAGCTGCAAAAATAATTTGCTTGTACTTTGTTAGACAGCTGCTTGTCAGATGCTGAGGTCATGTATGAGTCAGCAAAATCTCAGGTGAATGAGGGACTAACACAATAAGTATAACCCATCACAATTCCTTCACTTTGCTAGTGTGAAGACAGGTTATGTCAATGCCCCTTAGGCAACCCGAATGTGTGGTGGCTACTGGATCACATGTACCTGAGAAAAAGGCTACTGGCCACTTTACCCCTCCTTGTTGCTGAGTGAGTACTGAAATTAAGCAACCTTCTTTCTAATGATGGAATAAATAAATACTTTTTCGTAATTAGACATTCCAAGAAAGGGTGCATACTATGTCTGAGCTTTATGGAGGCATGTATGCATTCATTCATGCACCGGATCACTCACATCACTGTGGATAAGCCTCTGTAAAGACTCTGCAATCAAAGAAAAAGTTTGGCTTGCACTAATGGCAGTAGCCATCCATTCACAGCACCTTGAGACTGTCACGGGTGAATAGCCATGCTTTATAAGCCTTTGATTGATTGACTGATTGATTACCAAAAAACACGCTCACTTCTTTCTGAGTTGTTGATGGTATCATTCATTTCCAGAATCATGGAGATGCATTCTGAGGTCATCTTCCTCACTTCTTTTTCAATTTTGTGACCCAAATAAATAACTTCTCTTTGGCAATATTGCAGCTTTGTTTGGGACACTTTATGACCATTTTCTGCTAGGTGATTCAGCAATGCAATTATATCTAGATTGCAAGAATCTTTTGTCTTGGCTGAGACAATCATGTCATCTAAACATTGCACCAGCGCTGAATTAGAAGGCAGATGCAAACTCTTAAAATCCTTATTAAAAATTTGAGACAAAATTGATAAACATGCCCTATACCCTTGTGGGATCCAACATCAGACAGTTACTCTATTTAAAAGTCTGAACGCAAGAGATAATGGTTGTCCTCATGAAGAAGAATGAAGAAAAAAGCTTGACACAAGTCAATAATTGTGAAACACTCTGCATCCTCAGGGATTTGGAACACAGTTAAGCAGGATTTGATATCATTGGACAACATTGAACTACAATCTTGTTAATTTTGTAAAGATCTTGTAGAATGCATTTCTTTTTTGAATGTTGATATTAGCATTGCCCTTGTTTGAGTTATTAATAAATTCTCTTTTTCCACCATGTTTCAGTTTGCATCTGCCTTTCCACTCAGTCCATACATGTTTAGGGATAATAATCTCAAACAATGTATTCAAGTCTATCCAAAGTATCCTAGAAGTTGTCAGAATCCTTTTTACTTCGGTAATGCTGCTTATTAGTTTCTTCTCTAAGTTTTGGAAACATTTTAGGAAATGTAAGAAGATCATATCACATACATGGTACATGCACATATGATCATCTATGGACTTCTCTCAAAGTATATCCTGCAAGTACTTCACATTCAAGATCACTCACACTATTTTATTTTATTTTTCAAATTTATTTTCCTTCTGTTTCAGTCTTCCGTTCTTCAACCAATAATCTCTAAATCCCTTCAAATTGTCTTACTCGCTTATTCTTTTTATGACATTTTTATTTTGTGCTCTCAAACTCACAGGTCCCATTCCTTGTATTTTGTCTTCACTCAGATCAATTCTATGACCTCTGCATAATCTTCTTCTATACAAATGTACATTCAATTAATTTCACAAGTTTTCAAGCTTGTCAAGCTCCTTCCTCTGTCATGTAACTCAATCATTTCTCATTATATGATTTTCTTCATTCTGAACTAATACCACTTTTAACAATCTATCTCTCGAAATTTAGCTTTTAGTCCACAAATGCCAGCTTCTTTTTTTGGAGTCTCCCTCGGTGCTGATTGACTAGCAAGCTTTATAGGTCCTGCTTGATTTTCATGTGGACTCCACTCTACAGCTCCTGTCTACTGCTCTTGCGATCTTGGTTCATCATTATATGGAGGTGGTCTTGAATTTAACTAATGATCTGAAACTCCATCCTCCATCACTTTCTATCTCATTCTTTTCTGTCTCATTCTCACTTTGGCTTTAATTTTTATCAATATGTATTTTGCTTTTGTGGTTTACTTTAACAATTGCAGGAATCATATGCACACCCACTATCATGTCTTCTCTCCACATCTTCTTTTGTATGTGACATCTCGCATCCAGCCAATTGCTTACTACATTTCTAACCTGACCTTTCATCATTTTCTTAGTCCTTTTTATTTGCTACATGACTCCACTCATTCAAAGATTTGAAATTTGCAGGTCTAGGCTGTGGTTTTGCCCCATACATAGCATTCCTCAAATACTCAATCTTTCTCACGTTAAAAGTACCCTTCAAAGAAAATTACATATTTTGTCATTAATAATAATCTTATTCCAAACCGTGAGTCACAAACAAGTATAAAGTCATGAATTTAGCAACATCTTGTGCGCAGTGGAACGTTCTGATAGAATCTTCTCTCCTCACAAACAGTCATTGTAATACATTTTCTAAGGAGAGCACAATTTTACGCAACCTAACTCATACTAAATACACATTGTCATTACAAATAAATAATCAATTACAATGCAGTCTTGAGCCACAAACTGGAAACAAAACAAAATTCAGTAATCCTAAGTAAACAATTAATTTTTTTCAACTTTACCTTGACGAGAAAAAGAAATCAAACTCTCTACAGAAAAAGGGAATAGTACCTTTTACTGCACTATCAAAAGTGTGTTTTCAACCATCTATCTCTGTGCACAAGAGGATAAACAAATGCAAATCCCAGTTAGTTCGCATTCTCAACTTGACCTTTAAAAACTGAGAAACTATAGTGTGATATGGAGCATCACAACTCACACTTCTACTAGCAGGCAATTGCCATTATACCATAAATATGTCGAGATCCTGGATTTCTTCGAATGCGCTAACCTTGTCCACATACACCTGGAACCTACAAACTTTCACAAATAACATAAAAATCAAAGCCTTCATTTTAGAATTCAACAAAAATACAACACATTAACATTATATGACTTAAACAATGCAACACAATATTTTTGTACTTACCTGTTTGTAGATAGGAAATCGATATTCTGTCATTCTATCATTGATATTTTGTCAGGTCGATATTTTGCTCCTCGATATTCTGTCAGCGATCCGAGAAGGATAAAGTGATTGAAGAATGAAATATAGGGGGGGAGGGTTAGAATGGTTAAATATGATGTCATTGAGTACCATTATATGTGCAGGACCGACAACGCCAATATCAATAATTGCAATGCTAATGTATGCCATAACCTGCACCCATATGACAATGTCAATGCTCATAAATACAATGTTAATGTACGTTTTAATCTATGTTTGCAGAACAGCGATGATACCAGCAGTAGCAATGTCTATGTATACCATAATCCATGTACACACGCCAATGATGTTACCAGTAAAAGCAATGTCAATGTATGTCATGATCTAGGAATGCATAACTATGTCAATATCAGTAAAAGTAATACCAATGTATGCTTTTTCAACTCTACACGAGCTATTGAGAATGTAAAAATTAATGACACCAGTGAGTGCCATAATATTTTTGGGAGTTTCAGTGAACTCGAACCATTGCTGTCGAATTTACCCACTCCATCAACCACGATTCAGAGATACCTGGTCAGGCAGGCCCTGTGACCCACTCCTATCAAATAACAGGCCACAGGTGGGGCCTCTCTTAACCCAAAGATAAATGCTTGCCCAGAGAATACCTTGATTGAACTCCAAGATAGATAGTTGCACCACAAAAAGATCCACTGCAATTGACATCAATAAAACACATTTGGCCAAAGGCTGGCGTTCCCCAATGTTGGACTTGGCCCTTTTTGCAGGGTCATCCCTAAACTTTTTGCCTTCCTCCTGTAGTTTTCCTGACCTGTTGTTGGCTGATTTATGACTCTGGGCACCTTACCACTGCTGATCAGTGCTAAGGTGCATATGCTCTCCCTATGGTAAAATGTATTATGTGAATTGACTTCCATGTTTGGCTTATTTGGTTTACTATCAGTCCCTAGTAGAGTGCACCAGGGGTGCCAAGGGCATGTATATCCAAATGCTGCTAGTGGGCTTGCAGCACTGGTTGTGCCACCCACAGAAGCAGCCTGGTAAAATGTATCTAAGGTCTGCCATTGCAGAACCTGCATGCAGTCTGGTACTGTCATGCTGACTGGGCAAGTGTCCCCACTTGCCAGTCCCTAAACCTTCCCTTACCTTCATATTAGTCACCCCTATGGTAGGCCCTAGGGCAGGGTGCATTGTAAGGATAAGGTAGGACATGCCCTGAGGTGTGTGGCATGTCCTAATAGTGAATTACAGCCATTTTCGTTTTTCACTATTGTAAGGCTACCTGCTCTCCATAGGCCAGAATGGGCTGCTAGATTATAACACTCTATAATCCTAGCAGGCTCAGGAAGCATGGTAGAAATTCATGTTTAGTATGCCTGAACTCAGAATAATAAAATACATCTTTTAGTAAAGGTTATTTTAATATCCTGGGTTTGCAAATGCTACTTTAAGAAAGTTAGCCTTTGCGTGCCTAACCATTTCAGTCCGCCTCTGGAGGGGAGGGCTATCTTCTTTGTGTGCAGCTTGAGTGACAGGGCTGGGAAGTTCCAGGAGACAGGCTGGGGCTGCCAGGTGGTGAATAGAGAGATTACACCAGGATGGGTGGGCGGAGTGCACCTTGACTCTGAATAGGGCAGTGCTCTACCACCACAATGCTGGCTCCACCACCTGGGGAGCGTCTGATGTCTCTGCCCTGCCTGCTGAAAGAAGAAGCCAGAGTCCCAACAACAAAGTGCTCCTCACTGAAAAGAACTGGACTGGGATTATGCAAAGGCCCCCCTGGGCTGTGAAGACAAAAGAAACTTGGTATAAATGTAGGAGCCCTGCTCCTAAGAAATCAGATCCTGATTGAACCACGAAGGAACTCTGCCTGACTAGAAGGACCTGGAAGAAGCTGAAGGAGGAGTAATTTTCTCTGACCTGGGGGATTGGCCTGCAGTTGGTGCCTTGCTGAGAAAGGAGAGGAAAAGACTGAAAGAGACTTTGCACTTTGTTTTTCAACAATCTCCAAGGGCTTGGAAGAAGAGCTTGCCCCCTGAACTGAGTCCCAGGACCATTGGACTTATCTGCCTTCCAAAATAGAGTTGCCTGGACGATTTGTGCTTGTTTCCCGCTGGATTTGGCCCCAGTACGCCTCGTACCCCATCCGCCGCAAAGCCGTGTCTTTGCCGCCCGGCACCGTGCGTCTACGCTGATCCAAAAGCGTTAGTACGCACCGTATCCCTCCCGGCCGCATCGCACCCAACCTTCCCCACCGATTCGAGACGTACAACACTGGCTGCCGAACCCTGTACGCCGGACCCGAGCTCCATCGTCCCGCAGGTACGGTCCGTACGCTGCTAACGTACTGCACCGTGCCGTACTCAGAGCCGAGAAGCCGCATCACGCTGATCCTCCCTGTACGCTGTACGGCACCGAGAAGTGTCGCCGCCCATCCGCACCGAAGGTACGGCTCGAACGCCGAACGCCACGGACTCTGCAAGCTGAGCCGGGCCATCCGCACGTATCCCTGAAGGTCCCGTACCAACGCTGCGTACCGACGCCGCGACCCGAACAGCATCTGAATACGCTGCCGAACTACGACCCGGACCCATCAACTTGTCCCGCACTGTCCGTCGCGGACCCCACGAACTTAAGGTACTTTGTTCTGTTCGCACCGCAGCGTGCGCGTCACGGACCTCGGAGTCCGCACCGATTGTTTGACTCGTACTTTCCTTGTTTTTAATGCGACGAGTCGCACACCCAGGTACGAACCGTACAAAGCCTGAAAAGAAGCAGAATTGAGTAAAAGAAGCCTATTTTTGTATTTTAAGCCTTTTTACAAGAACAATGAACTTTAAAATAATACTGTGGTCATTTTAATCGTTATTCTGGTCTTGTGCTAAGCCTTATATAAAGAGAACTATTTTTGATACAACCTTGACTGGTCTCCATTTGTGGTGTGTCATTGTATTACTGTATGTGTTCAAAAATGCTTAACCTATGACGCCCTGAGAATAGTCTTGACTGCTTGCGCCACACTACCTAAAGGGTGAGCAGGGGTTATTTGAAAGGGTGATCTCCTTACTCTGACTTAGAATTGAGAGTCCCTGCTTGTCGCAAGTGCATACCTGTGCCAACTAGAGATTCCCAATTCTAACACCCAAAAATAACACAAAGCTAAATGCCACAAGTAGATAGAAACACTCAGTACAATCTGGACACGACATGCACACCACACGTAGTGATCAGGCGTTGCCAGACATCTGGACACATACACACTAGCCCAAACTAGCTCTCCCTGAGGTCGAGAGCCATATCTGTCTTTATCAGTTGCCCAAGTTGTTTATTTACCACAGTGATGTCTTTGAGGAATGCATACATCATTTTATAGCAGAAGATGTGAATAAAACCAGGCGAAACTTTGTACACTGAGAGACTTTCCTCAGATGCATTCTGTTGTGACTCTCCCGGCCGCTGCATTTAATTAAACCAACTTGTTCCTGTTTTGCTAAACGCGTCTTGTCTTTTCATTTCTTTAAGGTAAATTCTTATCCGAGCAACAATGGTTAACTCCTGCCGACTCTAAGCACTGTACGCATAATTACCGGTAATTATTAGGCCTGGGCTAAAATTTCGTTCCGTTCGCGGAAATTGCGATAATTTGACATTTTCGCGTTCCGCGGAGAGCGCGAAAATGTCACATTTTCCGCGGCTTGGCGATAATTTGTTTCTTGCTCGCGCTGTAAAATAATACATTCGCCTTACCTGAATCCCTGCGTACGCCGACAAGTTTACTTGATCCGGTCACGTTCTCCATGAGATGTTGTATTGTTTTTAGCCATTTGCGCTGTCTCGCGACAGTTCGCGCCCGCAGTGACGTCATGCGTCGCGCGATCACGTCTTTCTTCTCGCGATCATGCACCGCGAGACAACTCAAAACAAGATGGCCGCGCCCGCGAGCAACCAGATGGGTAATTTGGCGACCCGCAACCATGCAGAAAATCTCGCGAACATGCGGGAAAAAAACTTCCGCATCTTCGCGATATTTCCGCTTGTTTGCGATAATTTTAAACATTTTCGCGATAATTTGCGAAAGTGGATTTCGCAAATTCCGCCCACCCCTAGTAATTATGCGGGAGAGAATGAGAGAAATTCACCTGTTACACCCACCCCTCTATATGATGTGTTTTTACTGTAATTATGCTAATTTTACAAACCCCAGAAAGACATGAGTCTGAGTTGAATCTACTGGAATTTAAAATTGCTGCCTGCAAATCACCCCATTTTTAGGTCTTGTGACGTAAGCAGCGCATGCGCTGCTCTCGACTTACGAGGCTTCTTGGAATCGATACGATTCCAGAAGCCTCGTCCCAGCTCTGCCTTCAGCTTTCATTCGTGCGCGTCGTTTGGCGCTACAAATGATGCCTAAGGCAGTGCAATGATTGCATGCAAGGCATGTCAATCGCTGCTTGTTGCCACCCTGTCTCCTTTTAGACACGCCCACCGGGATTGGATCGTTTACGGGCGGATTTACACTCTTTCCTTTAAAGGACACGAAGCACTATTTTTTTTCTCATTTGCAGCGTAGTCTACACGCTTGTAATGGCCGCTGGTAAGCACTTTAATCAATGTTTTTCCCGTGGGAGGACTTAGCGATGACCATGCCCAGCGCTGTGCCATACAATACGGGGCAATAATTAGTGACAGTAAACAAAGTCAGCCGCGTGTTTATTTTCGCATCGCGCTTTCACTTAAAGTGAAAGCGCGATGCAAAAATGGACGCTGCTAAGCACTTTAATCAATGTTTTTCCCATGGGAGGACTTAGCGATGACCATGCCCGGCGCTTTTTTTCCCATGGGAGGACTTAGCGATGACCATGCCCAGCGCTGTGCCATACAAGTATGGAGCAATAATTAGTGACAGTAAACAAAGTCAGCCGCGTGTTTATTTTCGCATCGTGCTTTCACTTAACCCCTTCAGTGCCCATGACGAGCTGGACTCGTCATGGGCTGCGGTGGCGCTGTGCCCATGACGAGTCCAGCTCGTCATGAACTCCGCCCGCTAATGCAAAGCGCGGCACTGGGCGGGGAAAGGGGCGGGCATGCAAGGGGTTAAAGTGAAATCGCGATGCGAAAATGGCCGATGGTAAGCACTTTAATCAATGTTTTTCCCATGGGAGGACTTAGCGATGACCATGCCCGGCGCCGTGCCATACAAGTACGGGGCAATAATTAGTGACAGTAAACAAAGTCAGCTGTGTGTTTATTTTCGCATCGCGCTTTCACTTAAAGTGAAAACCCGATGCGAAAAAAAAACACGCTGCTGACTTTGAGGTACCGCGCTTGTTTTACTTGTCTCTTTGGTTGGCATGATTACAGAGGTGATATACACACATTAATGGCACAGGGGAAGGGGATTTGGTTGCGATGAAAAACGGAGTATCTGCGTCTGCCCTGCCTGTTGAAATAATTTGACATGATGAAATTGAATCGCACGGCATGAAACGTTTCTTCCACAGGTAGTCTGTTACTAAACTGGAGCTCAGCCTCGTAATCTTCATGTCGCTTAATGGTTTCGAGCGTGAGTGGACGTGATACACGTCCTACTATGCGCTCAATGCAGTATATTGGCGGCAAAACGCCAAGATCAAAGAAGTGAGGGGCAGAGACGAGCTAGTGGTCTCTTTTGGCCCCAAGAGCAAGCCGATGCATCAAAAAAATGTGGGTAGAATATTTCGTTAATAACAACAACTACACAATGTACTGTGCTATCTATGCTCTTAAATGCTGGGATGGGTAGCCCAACACTTTTATAATGCTAAATTCAAAACCTCTCGTCCCAGAGTGCGTAGCGCTGTTAAAAGCTGGTTTCAGACACTGTTTTAACAGCAATCACATACCCATTATCAGCAGGCAGTTTGTGCCCTTTATTAAGCACTGTCGTTTACAACCTGCAGTAACAAGCCAGTGTGTATTTAAAACAAGCTAGCCATTAGTAACACAATTCACTTTAATTGTGAAGCATGCATTTCGTGCCTTCAAAGGATTGTTGGACAGTCCCTTTCTGGTTTTATACATACATTCCTAAAACACTGAAATTATTTTTGCGAGTCTCTTTTCAGGGGTGCTGTGGCAATTTAACAAGATCCTGCTCCCACTGTCATTCACCAATGCTTGTGCGTTACTACAGAGAATTTGAACCAGACATGGTTATTTATGCCCCCCGTGACGTCATACTGATAGCTCCAATGATTCTGCTTACAATCAGCTGAGCTGATAGGACTGGTGAGGGATGCAGCTTGAACATGAGATGCCCAGATTCCAAATGAATGTGAACGAAAAGTGCTCCAGGCAGCTTTCAGCTATGGCTTTCTTTCACCTGTGCAGTAGCTTAAGGGGGCTTTCTTATTCTGCTTCATTTCATAACGAAAATGGGTGCCTGTGAAATCCTGTTTAAGTGTGTTGTGGCACAGTGCTTTCTATGGGCCAGGAAGTGAGTTGAGGTACTTGGCCTCTTTAAAACCCAGTGATTAGCTGTGCTTTTCTCACATCCCTGTCGCACACATCCATGCTCATTCCCTGCAGTGTATTGTGCTGTAGTTTACATAGTCCCCCTGACCAGATGTTGAAGCACTTTTGATATTAGTAAGTTACTTAGAGGGATAAGTAGTGACACAACCTATGGTATTCAGCACAATTGCTTATCTTGATAATTTCTTTCACATTTTCTTTCTTTCTCTTCCTTCTGGCTTTTTAGGTCTCACCTGGCAAAAGCAGCGCATGCACTGCTCTCGCTATTGCAAGTACCTTTTGGAATCAATTCTGCCTAGGGCTTTCATGCACGCGTCTGCATGGACAAACATGGCTGCTCTTGCCATTTGTTCATAGCAAACAGCATACGCTTGTCCGTACGGACTGTGGACAATCTGACGCCATCTTGCAAAGCTTTCGTTGTCATAGCAACGAAAATGCGGCTTTGCGTATGCAGCTTGTTTTATTTTATCTTGAAAGAGCGGTGTCTTTCAGAGCCGACCTTGAAGTCCACTGTCTGCGATTTTTATTAAACTGCCCCCCGCCCCCAGACACAGGGCTGGGCCTGCACGCTGTATTCCGCGCCGATGATTTATATAGAGCCGCATTAGCCTGCATGCTGTATTCCATGCCGATGATTTATATAGAACCGCATTACCCTTGGCAGCTCGCCGACCCCGGCATCCGCCTGGGTGCTGATCAGCTACAGTGACCCGGTGAGACACAGTCAAGGGGGCGGTAGATAACAGCCAGCATCATGCTCTTATGTGGCGTTTGACGGAGGCGGTGCGCGCGCTCTTCCGGCAGTTGTGTGAGCGGCGGCCGGGCAGCCCACGCTCATTTAAACTCCGAGCTGTCATGCGCGCAGCTCTCCAGCAGTTCCAACCGGCGCGTACGGGGTTTGAAGCAGTGACGATAAGTGCGCAAGATACAGGACGTAGTTGCCTTTCCAACCCGACAGCCCACCTCTTATGTACGTGCTGAGGCACATGCGGAGAGGGCGTGTACTTGTGGGAATAGGAGGCTGGGGGACCACCGAGGGCCAGCTGGGCTCAGCCTGAGGAAAAGCGGGTGGGTCTGAAGCGATGTGTGTAAGTAGATGAGCCAACGCGATAAAGGTTTACCAGGACCGCGTGATAATTCTTCGGTGGTGTTATGATATGACTCCTCACCACGCGGACACATCTCTTTAAAAGCCTGATATTTGCCACCATTGGATTATCGCACCTCAAGGTATCACGGAGGCATATAGTACCGACATTATCACACTGCACAAGTGCCTTTGTGTTTTTTAAACAAATAACACTAGACAGTAAGGCAAAGCAGAGTACATTCAACATTGTGCGCTTATAAAAAGTCGGATTTCACACATGAGTGATCTGGGCTTGGATTATTCTTTGCATCTGGTATTTGTAGTCTAGAATTTATAATGGGATTAACTGTACTAGAAAGAATGAAACAACAACCACTCAAAGTAAATAGGTCTCGCCACTTTTCTAATGCAGGCTTTTCTGTCGCCTGGGTACTAAGCCTCCCTCGTTCAGGAATGCTGAATGTTACTGGAACTTGCTTATTGGATATTTCAATGTTTTTGTTAGCTCCCTTTTTATTGCTGTAGTAAGAAGAGGAAATGCCGGTGAGAGAGGATTAGCTCAAGCTTTAGTGGCAGATTTCTAATATGTTAGCATTAATTCTTGCCTCTGTCTAGAGGCATGCCAGTTTCATTGCCTTCATTTGTGCGTGCAAGTATGAATGATGTTGCATTGTTTCTTTTTTTTCTTCCTAGCAAGAGAGTTAGAGTGAAGGAAAGCAACAAGATTCTCAGGAGAAAATGACTTCTTATTGTCCAATAATAAAAATCACAGATTCACTAGTCCTACATATTATTCAGAGACCATCAAATGCTCTTCAAACATTGTTTTTATTTCTTTTTTGTGGATCATGTCAATTTCTTGTAAAGTTGTTCCACTTGTGACTTCAACAGGGATTTTATTAGCTATCTTTTTTTGTGCAACCATCAGATTGTTCACTAATTCTGTAAGCAGTAAATTCGTTTTTAAAGGGCCTTCCTGTAAAATCTGACAACCACCAATTTGTGTTTGCTAGCAGTTGAAGTGTTGTAAATGTGTCTGCCATCATTTAGGAATATGATGCTTCTACCATCAATGTTTGGATTGTTTTTAGCATAAGTAACAACTGCACTGTCAACTGCGATGTGCAACTGTGCAACAAATAAGTATATAAACTTAAAAATATAAATCCATTAAGACTTAGAAATATGCAACTGGTACCATTGCTTAATCACATTCATCACCTTCCTTCTCCGCACCTAATAGCTGCGTCTGATAGAACAAGCATTAAAAATGCAAGAGGTCTCGCCTTTAATTAAGTTAAAGCCATTTGCTTTGCTATACAATAACATTAGCAAAGCAAATGGCTTTAATTTAATAAAAGGCGAGACCAATTGCATTTTCAATGCTTGTTCTCATTTCATTCAGTTGGCTTCTCTCAGGGAAAAGCCGGAGAGTGTGATGAGAGAGCTACTTTGTTCTTTGACAGAACAATCGTGAGTGGTGTCTCATGGTGCACCCTCTCCCGTCAGTGAAAGGCTGTCGAGGGAAATGAACTCGTCTCATTGCTATGAGACAGAACATCTGAGACTCCCTCATTCCACGGAAACGATTGTGAAGGGGAGCCACCAAACTCGCAGTTAGAGATTTGCTTTTTCCTGAACGTCACTATTCCCTTGTTATAAACTATTACAAGGGAGTAGTGATGCAATGTTCCAATTACAGACACGTTCTGATTAAGCCTGGGCAAAGCACTACGCTATGCTCGCATAGTTTGCGAAGTTTGCGCTACTTCGCACTACGCGAATTGCACGTAGCACAGTGCAAACACGCGTAGCGTAGTGTTGCGTAGTGCAGCGGTCATTTTTTGCTTGCTCGCGGTCCTCAACGTCAAGTTGGCGACCGCGAGCAAGCAAAATGACATCCCGGCGAGACTTTTTCCTCGTTCGCGATCAGCAACATCAAGTTGGCGATCGCGAGCATGGAAAATAAACCTCTCGGCGAGATTCCCAACGCGAGGAGGTCAGGTTTCTCTTTGCGAGTGGTCGCGAATGCTCGCGACCGCTCGCGATGAGAAACTACCAGTTCGCGTTGAGAAAGCTGCCGCTCGAGTAAAAATCTACTCGAGCAGCAGAAAACTACAGCTCGCACTGTGCACGATGCCGTTTTCAATGATTGCACAGTGCCGGTTGCTTGTCCGCACTGTGCAATCATTGAAAACGACATCTTGCACAGTGCGAACAGGGTACTACGCAGTTCGCGAAGTGCTACGCGTAGCTCGCGTAGTGCGAAGTGCACTTTGCGTAGCTACGCGAAGCGCTACTTCGCGAACTACGCCCAGGGTTAGTTCTGATCACAAATTGTGGCTATAATATAAAAATAATGTACGCGCGTTTCTACCAACTCAACAACAGGTCAGAGAAAAATTTTCGTCACTCACACCTGAAAGCGTTTAGAACTCCGGGCACCCATAGAACGAAATAGAGACACTCTAATCCGGATAAAGTAGGAAGACGGACTCTGAAACAGACTACTTTACATCCCATTCAAATCTAATTCCCCCCCTGCATTTAATGTTGCTAAAGTTATCACTTTTTAAAAAATGTGTTGAGTTGCACAGTTTGTGAAACTTGGAAAAAGCAAAAATATAATTGCAAAGAGTTGAGTCACGAAACTTTGCATTTTTGACATCCCTTATCTACACCAAAATTATCTTTCAACCAATTCAGCTATTATGGTCCACCATATTGTGACAGTGCATTTGGGAGATGCATTTGGGAGGTGCATTTACACCAAGTGTGACAGCCCAGGGATGTTTTTAGCGAACCTTAAGTAGACCTAGGAGTCATTTTCCAGGTTCGATAATTCCGTGTTACCCTTTGATGCAGAATTTCCAATAACAACACAATTAATCTGGGGGGGGAGGAATCCTACGGTGAGAACAAATTCAGTGACCATGAGCAGCTGCTCATGGTACTGTTTGAGTTCTGTTGCATCCTCTCGTCCATTTTGAACTTATGGGTGCATTTTGCCCTAGGAAACTACTGCTAAAGGGCAGTACTAAATTGAGGGGAAATCCTACTCTAAGAGCACATTTAGGGAGCTCAAGCAGCTTCTCATACTGCTATTCATGCTCTGCTGCATTTAGCACTATTTCCTGGAGCAAACTGCGTCCACGTATCCATTTTGGATCCGAGGGGAATTTTTGCGTTAAGAAAATAGGGTTAAATGCAGAATTAGTCTTCTTGCGTAGTTCTGCGTAATCTCACAGAATTGCTAGGTAATTCTGCGTGATTACGGTACATGGAATTACGCGAGTTATGCCCACCCCTAATTAAGGTATATTCAATCGTGATATTATGTTTTTTATTATTTGGACCACACATTTTGCCATTTTGAATGATTTGATTATGTGTTAAAGGTTAAGGGTTTTCTTGTCTTCGCTTTTTTTTTAATGAGGAGTTGGGTTGGGTTTTAAGATTATGGCCTGAAATATATCAATTACCTCATTTAGAGCTGTTATTTTTTTAACTGATATATTATTGGACGAGTTCTGTCACAGTATCTATCTTAATGTCTTATTTCAAACTTTGTACAGTATTAGCTACATATAATCTTGACATTTTGGGTAGCTCACTCGCCTTTTTTATTTTCATAAACATTCCTCATTGTTAACACTTTTTACTTTCCCCTACGCTTCTCTCCCTGCGCGGGCCATACATTTTCTCTGAAGTCTATCAGGATTTCCTCTCTGCTTTGTATTTGACATTCCCATAATTCTCAGTAGGTTTATTTGTGCCGGCCCATCTACCTGCATCTCTTGGTACAAAAACAAGTTGGTTACCACATCCATTCCTATTTGACAACGTCAGTCAGTTTCTTTGAGATGAACCTGAAGGTGATTATTGATGCAGTTCTTGAAAGGGTTCCCTTTGGAGCAAGGGATGCTCTCTGAGCCTGTTGGATGGAGCAGCCATGAGGAGCAGTGCCAATGAGCTCAACGATGCATCTGGTTGCCTCTATTTTCACCTTATCATGTTGGCTACACACCTGGGGCTCCAATCTTTGTTATATGAATGTTGTCCATGATGTAATACATCTGTTGGATGAGCTAGAGTCCCTTTGCTACCCATCTGCATCTGACTAGACATTGTTAACTCCATGGAGTACTCCAGTGTCACCCATGAAGTCCCTCACTGTGAGTTCTGGGAAACAGTTCTTAACACAGAACACAACAGCACCTGCCTTTTTCCAAGACAACATGTGTAGTCCTGGATTCCAAAACTAGGTGTTGCCTTATCTGTATACTATTGTAGGGAATGTAGAGGGATAATACCCAGATTACAACTGCAATGCATCTCTAGGCTTGGACTTCTTGATAAATTGCATAAGCCTAGGGGCACCAAAACCCAGTGAACGCCATTTCATTTGCCACTCACACCACAGTTATATGGCATTCCTGCCCCTCTTCCCAGAGACAGTGAGTAGGCGGTTTCTATTCATAGCAAATGGCATGCAAGTTTGAGGAGTGGTGTGCTAGATGAGATCCATAAGAAGGTGGAAGAATATGAGTGTTATATTTAGACTCTTAGGATCCACTTAACGAAACATGTGACGCGATGCAATGCTTCATACGGCATGTGTCATGAGGATTCTAAAGGGGGAACAGAAAAGAATGACCATTGAGGTGCTGGCTGGCAGCTCCCTCTTGATGTTCCCGGTACTCACAATAAAGGTTAATTACTTACTATTCTGGATTGGTGCATCTTTTCAATAGTGACGAGGAGAACTGCATTAGGAGGCGAGCCCTCTTGTGGGCCAGCAACATAGTACAGTGAGGTGCTGCAGGAAAACATTTATTTAATTGCAGCACTGTGCTGCACGGCGCTTTATGAAGTCTTTCCTGCAGAAGACTTTATCAGTGGTGCCCTTTCCGGTTGATATGTAGTACAGGTATGGTGTGGTAAGGCGTATGTGTGCAGAGAGAAGCAAGGCTGAACTGTGCTCTACCCATGTGTGGAGGCTGCAAGCTAGTGCGTGGTCTGCGCATTCTGTAGTGGCCATCTTGAAGGTTTTCTAGGATTGGCACATCAATAAAATAAGCCCAACTCACATATGAAAAAACGATGTGACACACGGCACATTCTGTGGGCATTTTGAGGGATTGGGAAGATTCCCATTGGCAGCAATTGGCCTTGTGGTGCCATGTGAGACTGAATGCCACTTTGTAGAGAAAAGCTGTTGGGAATAATGTGTGGTGCTTATTCTGCCCATTACGGTGACAGACACATTAGAAACTGGTTGTTGAGTTTTGTCTGTCCATTGAAGCTGTGTGGAAAGATTGTCAGAGTTCCGGTGACAGGCACACCATGTATATTCATTTACATGAATAGTTCCAGACGCATTCGTTGGAAAAGAATGGGGAGAAAAGGAAAATATTTTAAATAAATAAAACCTTTTTTTAGTGCGTGGAAAAATAAGTTTCCTGGTGCGTTCACTTATGGTGTTTTGCACACCTTTCCTTTAGTTCATGTTCATACATTTACTCAATTTATATTTTCGGGAAGTGTGTCACCACTAGTTACGATAAGTTCTCAATTAAGGTTTATCTGGTCTAAGCAGTTCAAACATGTTAAAGCCAAGGATGCTATGATCAGTAGTTGCATTTCCTTCAATGCGTGATTGACAAGAGTGACATGCGAGACACTTGTCTGCAGGGTCATAGCACATAGCACAGTAACATTTTAAGTTCAGTGGACTGCTGCGTTATGACAGTAACTCAATATACCCTCTCTGGTATGTTAAACTCAATGTGGGGATAATCTGAATACTTGTAATCTTAAAATCAAAGTAGCACATCATAGCACTCTCACATGCAGTTCGTTTAGTGAGCAGTAGCTTTCACCAATGCACTCAAATATAAGTGTTTATAACAGGGAACGCCTTTGAACTTACAACGCAAGCTCAGAACTCAAATGTGCACTCGAGCTGAGAGCCATTAGCTTTTCATATATGCAACGTTCCTCAGTTCAACTCGACTGCGATCCCTCAATCATGCACTCTCTCTCTTACCGGGAATCTGAAGATTGGCTCTACGTTTGCTTTATTCGCGAGCGCTCAGGAAGCTCTCCAGGACAATACAACTCTTTCGGCGATATACAACCACGAGCGGTTGGTGTCGGGTACGGTCAGTATTTATGGGAGCACCACACCCAAGATGGCGCATGAGAGTTGAAACTGTCACAAGAACTTTGGGAGCGAATAATCAGGGTGCCTAAAACAATAACCTGACATGAGTCTATGGGATAGGCATGCGCAAGATGGGCTTTATATATATGATAGTGTGGCAATGAACTATGTGGCAATAAACAAACTATATACAATGAAGTCCCAACTTCTCTATGTCCTTCCTTATGATGGCTTTTGTATGTTTACACAGAAGTATACCATATATACCCTATCTCTCTAGCAATGTCAAACACAGTATAGCTACAGGGTGTCACATCTGTAAGTAGATGCCATCTAATGGGTATACAATATCAGCCAGTACGCAGTTTTTTCAGTGGAATGGGTCCATGGACCACCACACAACAGTTGAGATCTCAGATTCACAAAGGATCTGCCACCATATCTCGCTTTGCTGATCTTAGGTACCATGAGCAATCCTTGTGTCCCTGAGAACAGAGCTTTCCTGGTGACGTAAGGTGAAATCAGTTTCTGGATAATTGGTGGGCCTCTTCCCTGTATAATCCAATCGACATCACAATGGACCTTGAAGTGAGTTCTTTTATGAATCAGCAACCAGTGCAGCGATGCCAATCTGGGCTAGCTGATTGATGTTTAGGAATCAGCATTATGGACTACTTGAAGTCTTTTGACAACACATTTTGGACTTCCAGCAAAAAGGGCGTTACCATAGTCTAACATAGAGCAAATCAAATTTTGCCCAACCGCTCTTATAGTAGGAGGTGGTAACCAGTGCAGTGGTTTCCTAAGAGCTCTCAGAATTCCGAAGCAGGACCTGGCAATACCTTAGCCTCTGTTGCCACATTGCAGGAGGTGAAGGAGTATATAACAAATAGATGGCCAGCCAAAGGTAAAGCTTCTGATAAAGCAGAGTCATTCAGAAATGTGAATACAGAATTATCAGTCACCCCTGAGAGATATTTCTCAGGGGTGAGTTGCTGGTTGTACCTGAGATATTGAGAGATCGTATAGTAAAACTGGCACACAAGGGTCATGCTGGCATGAGTGCAACCAAGCACAGGGTGAGGTTGGAGTATTGTTGGCCAAGAATAGACAAAGATGTGGGAAGAGCGATAAGAGAATGTGTGCCATTTGCGTGGAGTGATAAGTCACAAAAGATGGTGGACAAAAGGAATGCCCCCTGGAAGAAATTGGGTTTGAACATTTCTGGTCCATGCAGAGAGATGGATTTGTGTTATAAATTTGCTCTAGTGGCGATAAATTTTTATTCCCATGGCCAGAGGTAAGATGTACTGATCATGTGACTCCTGAGGATTTAACACAATTCTTGGAAGAATTATGGCATGGAGAAGGGGTACCTGAGGGGGAGTGGTTTGGACGCCGATCGGGATGGCGGCGTGAGCCTGCAGCTCCGAGCCAGATCCCGTTACTTATTCTGTATACCCGCAGACAAGCACTGCTAGCGGCGCTGGCTTGCAGCGCGGAGCACCGGGGCTGTAGAGGACGGTGAAAGCGGGATGACAAGAGGCCAGGGGAGGTGCTGGAGCCTGGTCTCGGAGCTGGGAAGTGCGACGCTCTGACGGCAAGATGGCGGCAGCCCCGAATGCCGGAGCCTGACTAGCGACGAACGGCGGTTCGCGGCTGGGGTGAGAGGTGGCTCACCCCCTGCTGCACTGAGCGGAGCCGGTTCCCCACCGTCCATGATTCCACGGACACGGCTTTGGTGAGAAGAGCTTTCCGCCGCGACAGAGGTGAAGGATTGCGCCGCCCCTCCCCCATCGCCGAACGTGGCGACCTTGCGAGACGGGCCTTGCTCCTAGATTGTGGCCCGGGACATCAGCAGCTGCCAGGACACAGACGGCGTCAAGCCGGGGATGCCGCACACAGAGGAACATAGCGGAGACGGCGTGGGTGAGGAGAGCGGCGGACTCCGCGCCCGACTTCGGGGCTGATTGCTTGCCCCCACCGACGGCCCCACTGTGGCACGGCTCCCTGTGCAGGGACATGGCTGTCCAGAGAGGTTGCTGAACTGCAGGGGGAGTGGGCCCAGGCGCGATCTGAGGGCTGGCAGGGGGACCAAGAGATCGGCACTCAGCGGTTGTGCGCTGACGTTGGTGGTCCTTCGGGGCACCGGACGCACTAAGATTGAGGAGCACTGAGGGCAGGCACACCGGACTGCCGCGGAGCAGCTCCCCCCAGGCTACATTGTTGGCCCCTGCGGGTGGGCCGAGCTGGGTCTGCCTCGGCGTTGGCTTGAAGACGAGGTGAGCCCGCACTGCAGGCGACGCTGAGCAGCACAGCGAGAGGCCCTTGACCCACGTGGCGTTCACTGGCATGTAGAGGGAGGCAAGCGCTGCCAGCGCCTGGAACGGGAGGTGTCGGCCAGTGGACGGCCATTTTGCCACGAGAGGGGGGCATACGGACTGCGAACATATCGGTCCCCGAGGGCGGCGGCTGGGGTTCGACGTGGGCATCGAGACCATTGTGTGGGGGACGGGCTCGGGACCCTCTCTCCCGAGGTGGCTGGACATTGGAACCGGCTCGTCCTCCTAGGGTGGCCCTGCTCTGGCGCTCGCGCAGGGCGGGATGGCCGCTAAGGGCTCTGCAACGCAGCTGCCTCCTGGGCACGGCCGGGCGACGGAGCCGGCCGCGGCTGGCGGGGCCCAGAGTGACTCGCAAGGGTCGGCGCAGGAACGTCGCTTGAAGAAACGGCTGGATGGAATACTGGAGGCGATCACCGCGACCAAGGAGGCTTTGCATCAAGACATAGCGCAGGTCGCCACTGGATTGGGCCTCTTGAGGGCGGATCATGCTAAACTATCGGACAGAGTTAAGGACAATGAGTTACTGCTACAGGAGCTCAAGCCGGCGGTGGTGACTTCAGAACACAAACTCGCTGATATCCTTGGCCGCCTGGCGACGCTGGAGAAACGGGCGGATGACGCCGAAAGTCGTAATAGGAGGAACAACGTGAGGGTAGTGGGCCTGCCGGAAAACATTGAAGGGGGTGATGCGGTGGCCTATATGGAGAACTGGTTTAAAACGATTGTGGCCCCGGAGGGCCTCTCCCCCTTTTTCTCCCTGGAGCGAGCGCATAGGGTCCCGGCCCGACCGCCCATGCAGGGCCGCCCTCCCAGACCAATGGTGGTCAGACTATTGCATTACAAGGACAGGGATCTTTTGATACAGAGGGCACGCTCGGAGGGCCCCTTTCAGGTGGAGAATAGCCCAGTCACGGTGTTCCCCGACTACACGCTGGAGGTCCAGAAAAACAGGGCTTCTTTTCTGGCTGTGAAAAAAGAACTGAGGAACGAGGGCTTACAATACTCCTTGCTGTTTCCGGCAAAGCTACGAGTGATCTCGGGGGGAACGACCCAATTCTTCCTGACCCCGGATGAGGTATGGTTGTGGCTTGAGTTGTAACGCGCTGGAACGGACCGCAAAGGGAAAGGTGAGAAGGAGCGACAGAAGCCGGTCCAGGTGCGGAAATCCCAACGCATCCGCAAACATAATAAACTCAGGAGGGGGGTGCGGAACGACCAGATGGCGGACGACAGACGGGGAGCGCTGGCGGCAATGGCGATCATCATGGGCTCACAACAGGAGAGAATATCGGTGGGCTCGGACTCTGGTGAGGAGGGCGGACGGTCCGGCGGTGACGTCTTGGATGCTTATAGTTCCGGAAGGCCGGTGGTCACCCCACAGACGGCTGATGGCCTATTTAACGAATGACACTGGGAGTGAGGCCATATTCACAACTCCTGGTCTAGCTGGGTGCCCTGGTGCTCTGTGGATTAGCAGGTATTGTGTTGAGACAGACATGGGATCGTGGGCTCGGGGCGGGGGATTGGCCTGCCCCGGGTCGGCTCTGAATCACCCTCTCGTTGCCCTTAAGGCCTTCTGTGGTGACGACCCCAGAGTAGGGAATGTTTGGAGGATTGCAGGTTTGGATGGGTGCTGATATTGCATTATTGGGTCCTGTTCTGGGGAGAGGGGTGGGGGGAGTTTGTTGGGGTGTTTTGGTTAGGGGGTTCTGCTGCACTGATGTGGGTGATTACTGGTCACTGGTGCAAGGGTTGGGTACTGGCTGCAATGGGGACATTACCTAATTTTAAATGCCTCACGTGGAATGTCCGTGGACTCCGAACTATGACACGAAGATATAAGGTACACGCCCATCTGGTGAGGCGAGGTATCCAAATTGCTCTCCTACAAGAGACTCATTTAACTAAGCAGGAATACACTGCGCTGCAGAGGAGGTGGCATGGCCAGGTGTTTGGCACCACGTACTCAGCGTTTGCCAGGGGGGTGTTGGTGTGGGTGAGAGCGGGGGTCCCATTCCAGGCCACGAATCAGCTAGTGGACCCTGAGGGTCGATTTGTGGCGGTGGAGGGGAGGCTCTATGGCCAGGACGTAGTCTTATGCAGTATATATGCTCCTAATACGGACCAGGCCCGCTTCTTTGCTAGCCTGACGGGCTCCCTGGCGCACTTCCTAGCGGGTCCTATATTGATAGGAGGGGACTTCAACTCGATCACTGATGTTGCACTGGATAGGTCGCATCCGCCATTGGCCGACTCCCCTGTGCGCCGGTTAGCGGCGCACAGGGCAGACTGGCAGGAGAGGTGGGGCCTTGTGGATGTGTGGAGGGAGCAGCACCCTGGAGTTAGGGACTATTCCTTCTTCTCTGCTTTGCATGCGCTGCATGTTAGGATAGATTCCATTCTGTGCAGCGGCTCCCTGGCTCCCATGATGGCCCACACGGAGTATCTAACTAGAACCATCTCAGACCATAACCCGTTGCTGCTGACGGTGCAGTGGCAGCGGCCGCGGTCAGCAGTCCCAATGTGGAGGCTGCGACCTGATGCATTAGAAGACCTGGTGTTTAGCGATGCGGTCCTACAGGGCATCGAGCACTACTTTAGGGAGAATGAGGGCTCAACTGCCACGAGAGCGATAGAATGGGATGCAATGAAGGTGGTGGCCAGAGGCATCTGTATGGGCAGATTTTCGAATGTACGGACGACAGTCCTGGCTGATCTGGGGAAGGCGGAAGGGGTGCTGCGGGATTTAGAGCGGCGCAGGCCCGAGCGACCAGACTTACAGGACAAGCTGCTTGAGGCGAAGGAGCTGGTTGCGACTGAAACAGAGCGGCTGCGGTGTTTTGATTATAAGTTGTATATCACCAGAGTGCATGTGGAGAGGGACAAGGTAGGAACGCTACTGGCTAGGCTAGCTAACCCAGAACCCAGAGGTTGCCCGGTCATGAGCATTAGAACAGAGACAGGGGAGGTAGTCTATTCGCAAACGGCGGTATTGAAGCGATTCCAGTCGTATTATACGGGCCTCTATGAGAGCCAATTGGGGGTGGATGTCTCTACAATAGCCGACTATTTGGAGACTATTCATCTCCCGAGGTTGGATGTTGAGACCGCGAACGAACTGGGCGGACCTGTCACGCTATCGGAGATCTGGGTGGCTATCAAGCAGATGGCTAGAAACAAAACGCCAGGGGTGGATGGCCTGCCGGTTGAATTCTATGCGCAGTATGTGGATGTCTTGGCGCCCAGGCTCTTGCTGGTTTACGCTGAGGCCCTGACGCTTGGGCGTCTACCCCAGTCGATGAGGGAAGCATTAGTGGTGCCGCTGCTGAAGCCCGGCAGGGAAGTTTACGATGTGACGTCGTATAGACCTTTATCTATGTTGACGGTCGATTATAAAATACTGAGTCGTATCCTAGCCACTAGATTACTGCCACATATGACCAGGCTGGTTCATGAGGACCAAGCCGGATTTATCCCCACCAGGAGCACAGCCATAAATATTCGCCGCATGGTCCGCATAATAGATAGTGTTTGGGACCCTGATCAGAAACCAGCAGTATTATCCGTGGATATCGAAAAGGCTTTCAACAGCCTCGAATGGGGGTACCTCGATGAGGTGCTGACGAAGTTCGGTCTGGGAGATGGTTTCGGGCGTTGGACGAGGGTCCTCTACTCCTCTGCTACTGCCAGGGTACGGCTGGGATCGGTTATATCCTCAGATTATCCGGTGCGCAGGGGGACGAGACAAGGTTGTTCGTTGTCTCCCCTGTTGTTCGCCTTGGCGATGGAACCATTGGCGGCACAGGCGAGGACAGGGACGATGTGCGGTGGGATTAGTTGCGGTGAGGCGACGCATCATATCTCACTGTACGCTGATGACCTCTTGTTGTACCTAGAAAATACCGACGAAGCTCTGGTAGGGGCTATGGGGATGCTGTCAGGCTTTGGCAGGCTATCGGGCCTCAGGGTGAACTGGACTAAAACTTGTATTTTCCCGCTGCGGGCGGATACGCCGTATCCCCCTCCCACTGTGGATGTGGTCTGGGAGACCACGAGCTTCACCTATCTGGGGTTCCGAATATACCACGACATCGCGAACCTGTTAGACGGTAATATAGGGCGTTGTATAAGGGCCCTGAAGGGGTGTATGACCTTCTGGGCCTCCCTACCGTTGTCGGTGCAGGGCCGGGTTGCACTATTAAAGATGGTGGCTCTGCCTCGGCTGCTCTATTACTTCCGTATCCTGCCACTCTGGATCCCGCAGCGGATCTTCAAAGATTTGAAGACGTTGGTTATTGGCTTCCTGTGGGGGACCGGACGGCGGAGGGTGGCCTTGACTACTCTTGTGCGGCCCAAAATCGAGGGAGGGTTGGCGGTCCCTGATTTCGAATTATATTACCTGGCGGCACAGCTACAAGTTTTGACGCAGAACGTTGCTAAAGTGTTTAGAGGCCCGGAACAAGAGAGGGGGACCGGCATCCAAAGACACATTTTATCTTACATTGTTATGCAACAGAAACTAGACCTGAGAGGCCTATCCGTAGAGGAGAGAACTCTTCAGCTGTGCTGGCACAGGAGTATGAAGAGAGCGAAAGCAGCGTGACCGTATGCACCGGAGATCCCACTGGGGATGCTGACAGCTTTGCCGCATGGCGGCGACTGGTCCCCGTTGGCGGAGTGGGAGGAGCTGGGGCTGCAGATGGTGGGGGACCTCTATGTCAACGGGGCTCTTGCCCCCTTCGGGGTGTTGCAGGAACAGTTTGGCCTCCCGGATGGGAGTTACCTCCTGCATGCGGCGGTGAGTGCGGCGATACAAAAGCATTGGAGGGATGGGCTGGTGGAACCTACCGCAGCCCTGACCGGCCAATACGTGGTGATGGCGGCGGGAACGATTAAGGCGGTGACCTGCCTTCACTCTAGACTGTTACATGAGGGACTGGAACCGCTTACAGCATTGAAGGAGAGATGGGAGGACAGCATAGGCAAACCCATTCCGGACACGGTCTGGAGCCACATTATGCGGAGGACGTGGAAGGGTAGTAGGAATGCCCGTTTTCAGCTGGTACATTTCTTCGTACTCCATAGGGCCTACCTGACCCCGGGAAAGATTAGACGATACTTTAAGGTGCAGGATGCGGCGTGCCCGAGACGCTTAGCACTTGGGGCCGAGCTAGACCACCTTCTGTGGGGGTGCCCGAAGCTAGGGACGTATTGGGCCGAGGTGGGAGAGCTTTTGAATGCAGTCACTGACCGGGAGATGGAGTTCGACATGGCGGCATGTCTACTGCTCTGGTTCCCTCACACGGCAAAGACGAAAGTGATGAGCAAATTCATTGACCTAGGTCTCATGTTAGCCCAGAGAGAAATTACATGGCATCGGAAATCCCGGGAGGGCCCATCAGTTGGGAGATGGATGGCTGAGCTGTTGAAATGGTCTAGATGTGAGAGTGTGCTTAGAAGGCGACAGGCTACCAAGGCGGGTGACGAGAAGGGCTTGGAGTGGGCGAGGGCCTGGGAGATGATAGTACAAGCTCTGCAAGATTACCGGCTGGAGCGTACAGAGCACGAACGTTCGGAGGGCGGGGTTCCATGAGGCTTGGGAGACTACATGCAAAACCCGAGGAATGGCAAACATTAGCGTTAGAACCCACAATCATGGCCCACATCAGCAGCAGTTGGGGGGTGGGTAGGGTGGAGGGGAGTTGTTGGGGTGTTGTTGTAGTGTTTAGAAGAGCGCCGACAGGAAGGGTCTATGATTGCTGACCATAGGGGACCGGGGCTCCTGGGCAGCTCTCCTTGGGCACCTAGGATGTGCGTACTGATAGGCCTTAGGCACTGCTATCACGGGAGGGCACTGGTGTGGACTGAAGCTGTGGACACGGACAATACTGGTGCCAACCACTCTGAGTGATTGATTGTAGCTGGCGGTGTTTTTGGGGAGGGAGTTTGATGGGTATAAACGCAGATACTATATTAGGCTGTTGACCTGACATCTCTGTGAGGTGATCGCCATGATACTCTGAGTCTCTGTACTAGTACGCCGCCCGGCCCCCGGGATGTGGGCTGACTGGCTGTGTGCATTGCTAAAACGATGGGTGTGCTCTGAGATAACATGCGTGTACAGGTTGACTTAATGGATGCCTTATTCATAATTCTGCATTAAAAACATGTTTTAAAAAAAAAAAAAAATGGAGAAGGGGTACCTGAGCAGGTGGTAACCGATAATGGTGTGCAATTTGTTTCACAAGAAATGAAGGATTTGTGGGGGGTTTATGGTGTTGAGCACATCAGAGCTTCAGGTTACTACCCCAGATCAATGGACTTGTGGAGAGATGGAATAGGAATTTAAAACAGGGTTTACAACTGGCATTGAGCCAAGGTTACCAATGGAGGAGTGCAGAGGAAAAACTGCTGTGGGCTTATTGTACTGCGCCCAACAGTGTCTTTAACTTTGAGTAAAATCGGACGATATCCCACGCTGCAGAAGGATTCTTAGAGAACCCAATTATACACACCAGAAAACGATATTGGTGACTAAGGATAAACTGTTGTAACCCGGTGGAGGAAGTATTTGCCCCTTTTGTTTCGGGAGATCTTTTACCTGAAGGGACCCCAGACCCCTGTGGGATCGTTCTTTACATATACCGGCTAATATCCAAAGTATAAACGTGTGTAGTACATTTACCTAACCCTGATGTATAAGTAATCATCAGAGATTGAGAGTTACTATCTCAGGATGCAAGATAACACCATCTATCTGATGTTGAATTATATTTGACATCTTTCTTACCAGATGGATTAATACCACTAGAAGGTACATATGGTACTATGCCTTGTCTAAGAGAGACATTAAAATTGAGAGTCCCGAAGAAGGTGGCTTAGCAATATACTGCTCACCGAAACGCGTCGACGCATCTGATCTCACTGTTAAATTCGAGGAACTTTTAAGTCTAACTGCAAAAGAATTTATAGACTTCAACCATATTGATTCAGTCGAATTAACTTGGTTATGATGATTTTAAATTGTCACTTGTTTTGTCTCATTTTTTATTGAAGCCCAAATGTTATATATGTGAATCTAACTGTTGAATGGTTTTTTAACTTTCGAAAAAATTATTGTATTTACTAATTGTGTTTCATATGATTGAAATTGTTTTTTAATAAATGTGCTTTTGATATATACAAAAAAGAAAAAAAGTCTTTATAATAGATTTTTGGGTCCTTGTATAAAAGTTGATTATGGTTATTTAATGACCTTTATATGATTGAGTGCAGGTGATTACATTGTTGTTGAGGTGTGATCCAAGAGAAATTCTCCTTTTATACATGTTTTGTATATGGTACCCTGTCTCTTGGATAGAGGGGCCACTCTCTTTTAGTTTCTCACAAGAGAAGTGCCATTCAAAGTTATGCATGGAAGGAAGCTGAGAGGGTTGATGTCTAAAGTAGTGGAAAGGAGAAGATGGGCAGAAACTGTTGATGGACCAGGAAATGGATTCAAAACCAGGGATTGGGTGTGTGTCGGAAAAGGCCTTAGGGAAGACAAAGGTTTGGCTAAATATTCAGATACTTTACAGTTTAAG
This sequence comes from Triturus cristatus, assembly GCF_964204655.1. Taxonomy (NCBI): domain Eukaryota; kingdom Metazoa; phylum Chordata; class Amphibia; order Caudata; family Salamandridae; genus Triturus; species Triturus cristatus. Next base: position 674,295,110 of record NC_140590.1, read on the forward strand.
AAGGTGTATCCCATACACCGTGTTGTTGAGTGATTGATGGTAATGTGTCGAATTGTTAAAAAAATGTGGTTAAAATTGCAGAATGTTAGTTGAAAGATGAAGTGGAAGATGGATCAATGAAGATAAAAGACTTAGGTGGCGATCACGATCCGGTAAAAAAATTCCCCGTACGACACAAGTGCCGTACAAACTGCCAATTACGATTCGCATGGTAAAAAGTCCATACGAATCGCATTGGGAAGTATTCCCCACACGTCCTCGGGTCGGAAAATGTGTCCGACACGTCCACGGACGATTTACCGTACAAATGTGACAAGTGAAGTCCGACCGAGGAATTACGATCCATCCCGTGCGTCCGATGTTACAACCGTATGGAAAAAACACCGTCCGCACCGAACTCCCATAGCAACCATGGAGACATGTGCCCGCATACGCGCCGACCCCCCCCAGCCCCCGTACGTTCGAGTCGTACCCCCCCAGCCCCCGTACGTTCGAGTCGTACCCCCCCGTGTATGTACACCCTTGTACGTGTCGAACCCCCCGGGTATGTACACCCTTGTACGCATCGAACCCCCCGTGTATGTACACCCGTGTACGTTCGAGTTGTACCCCCACCCGTGTATGTACACCCTTGTACGTGTCGAACCCCCCCGTGTATGTACACCCTTGTACGTGTCGAACCCCCGTGTATGTACACCCGTGTACGTTCGAGTCGTACCCCCACCCGTGTATGTACACCCTTGTACGTGTCGAACCCCCCCGTGTATGTACACCCTTGTACGTGTCGAACCCCCGTGTATGTACACCGTACATACACGGGTGGGGGTACGACTCGAACGTACACGGGTGTACATCTACGCGCTGGGGGTACGCACCGTACATACACGGGTGGGGGTACGACTCGAACGTACACGGGTGTACATACACGGGGGGTTCGACACGTACAAGGGTGTACATACACGGGGGTTCGACACGTACAAGGGTGTACATACACGGGGGGTACGACTCGAACGTACGGGGGCTGGGGGGGTACGACTCAAACGTACGGGGGCTGGGGGGGTCAGCGCGTACCTACGGGGGCTGGGGGGGGTCAGCGCGTACGTACGGGGGCTGGGGGGGGTCGGCGCGTATGTACGGGGGCTGGGGGGGGGTACGGCGCGTACCGGGCCACCTACTCTGGTCGTTTCGCGACGTACTTCGCTTTTCCGGCACTTTTTTGGTGCCGTGAAAATATTGCCGTCCGGACTGCTGTCGGTTCGAATCGTGGTTCCTGGGTCGTGAAACGCTGCCTGACAGCGTACCGACATCACGTCGCAGAATTCCCGGAGCACATTCGTATGTATATTTTCGTCGGTCGGTGTTTTTTACGATTCGTACAGAAATGGTGGTTCCGTGCGAATCGTAATTCCATGTTTGTCAAGTTTTATGACCGGGTACGAGTCGGACGGAGAAAACGCTCTGACCGACGGTTCGTACCCGGTTTTTGCCGGATCGTAATCGGCACCAGAGTGTTCAGGATGAGAGGGTGCAAACTGGACAAAAAGATGGATTACAGGGTAATTGTGATCCTACTCGTCACAGGAGGAAAGAGGAATATGATGGAGGGATCAAACAGAAGCCGATTTCACATGGGGATTATGTGATGAGGTGATGCAACGCATGTTGTTTGGAAATGTGTTAGGCATGTTGTATTTTAGTTTTCTATATAATGAAAGGTTTAGTAACAGTTGAGAAAGTTTCTACATTATGTTGTGTTCACGTGTATTTCATTATTGTTGCTTTTCTTTCTTTTTCTTTTGTATTATTTTTTGTTAATATAAGGAGGGAGATGTGTAGTATTTAGAATCTTGGGAGTCCACTTCATGAGACATGTGGTACAAGACAATGCTTCGTGTGGTGTGTGTCATGAGCATAATACAGGGGGGAAGGAAAAGAGTGACCATTGGGGTGCTGGCTGGCAGCTCCCTCCTGATGCTCCTGGTACTTTCAATAAAGGGTTTTTACTTACTATTCTGGACTGTAGCATCTTTTCAGTGAGCTTCTGCCAGTAGCGTTGGTTGAGCTTGCCCCCTGTTACTTCCACCTGTGTGTATCCCTACATTCTCTGATAATTCACTGGTAGTAAGGATGGAGAAAGTGCTGATGGCTTATACATTAAGCAGAACAGGTTCGTGGGTGGAGGGTGGGGCGAGAGAAGGCTGTGCCATAAAGTGTTAATGAGATGGGAGTGAAGAAGGGGGAGGATGCAATGAATATTTCTTTCCCTTCAGTGTCCCTGTAATCTGGAAAGGCTCCCTTTATACTTTTCACTGCTTTTGTTTGCGATGGGATCTAAAGCCAGACACTCTGTTTACACTACCTGTTTGCTGTCCACTGAGCACAGATAAACTAAACCCTGGAACCACTCTGAGCTGGTTTGAAAGCTCTCAATTGCCCCACCTGCCATTGGGTGTTTTGTGGAGAGCAGGGAGGAAGGACTGATGGCTCCGCAGCTCCGGAGAAGAGGAGTAGGTGGTGTGCTTGGTTTGTTGAAGCACAGGTACGAGTTTCTACATCTTTTGGTAGAATGCCGACGATGCACGGCTGAGATGGGGTTCCAGTTTGCATTGCCTTCTCTCGGGCTTTCCTGTGGGTGCTGCTCTTTGTGTTGAAGTCTCTTAAAAATGGTCCTATACCATTGAAGCAATGGAAACTCGCTGTTGTTGACACCGTCTTGGGTGGGAAAGACAGGACTTGCAGACAGATTCCTATTTTGGATTTTAATCTTTTTTATTATTGGTATCAACATGGTCGCGGTTAAAATAAAATGTTCACTTAAATAGAACGTTTCTTAACCTCTGCCTGACATGAAGGGTGCCAGGGTAAGATTGATATAGTTTGTGAAGCTTTTAGATAAGCGGAAACATCATATGTTTTTTAAAAGTGCGATTTTGCAACTCACAAATCATGAAAAAGTTTCAGCTTTAAAGTGGTTTATTCGTTATCACACGCAGAAGAGCGCGCGCGGGTACAACGTGCACGTGCACACACACACACACACACAAGCACGCATACACACGATGTGACTGAGCAAAAGCAACGTACACAAAGACGGCAACCAGGCATGACCACAGTATTGTCACACAGTCAAGAAACTCTAAAAAAACGATCAAGATAGAGTAGTTTGCAAACACACAATTTTAATTCAGTAATGACCAACGTGTTTATCGTTCATTCCAGTGCAGATATGTTCCCGATAGAAATCTGAGTTTGTTTACGAGTCCTCAGTTTATATTTATGGCCGTTTTTTACTTGTTCAGATAGTTTCACGAGCCGGCAGGTTTTGTGAGTGTCTGTTCAAAAAGTGGGCATTACAAGATGGTGAGATGCAGACAGCTCACGTCTGAGCGAGCCATCTCAGAGTCAAACTCCATGCATTTCTAAACAATCATTGAGAGCACCAACAGGTCTAACTCTTTGTTAGGGCTCGGGTGATAGTTGAGTGCCTTCGTGTGCTTTGCCCCCAATTGTCTTAGAAATAAAATCCCACATTTAAGCATCATCACCCTAGCCACCTTGATTATCAGACTCTGGGGTAGCATGAGGGCATTTCATCCATTTGACATCAAATGGGCCAAGAGGTCGGTCAGCCCTCTCCTCCATAAACATGTATAAATACACAACGCCCTCAGAGCACCATATTCTTTCTTAGAGCTTCAGGAAAGAAGAACGTGGTGCCACCGAATGCTCCAGGTTCTCACCTTGCACCGGTGATGGCTCTGTCAGAGGCCGAAGGTACGGTATCGGGGAGAAGGGGGGGTCTGAGGGCTGAGGAGGGGCAGGAGGGGGGGTGTGTGGATGAACAGCACTCCATTCAATATACTTTGTCATAGAGGGGCCTCACACTTTCATCCTTCTACGATTGTCTTAAGAGAAACAAATTCACAAATTGGACACTCTTTCCATCAAAGATGTCTCATCTTTATATTAGTTTGACTGCTTTTTATATCTACGAAAAACTTTTTTATGGTTTGTGGGAGGAGAAAAATGCATATTAATATCTTGAATGCCTTGCTTCTTGTATGCTGTAAAGCTCCTCGTTGTACACCTGCAAACATATTTTACACAATCTGGATGTATGAGTGTGTCTTTAAAACGAAATTAAAAGTAGTGCATGCTAAATGACTACACATTGACATTTAAACTGCGCTTTTTTATCATGACTGCAGAGCCAGGGTGCACAAGGACAACATCCGCTTAAAAAGTTCAAAGTTCATTCATCAAAATATTGCACAAATCTCAAGTTCTGTCAGGTGCAGGCTTTTACCTTTCCTTACTAGTTCCTGTAGTTTTGGATTTTCAATTGCAAAACGTTCAGTAGTACTTTGATATGGAAAAACAGGACTGTCGAATTGACAGTGTAGTGTGTGAGATTTAACCCTGGGCGTAGTTTGCAAAGTGCACTTTGTACTACGAGAGCTACGCGTAGTACCCTGTTCGCAGTGTGCAAGATGCCGTTTTCAATGATTGCACAGTGCGGACAAGCATCCGGCACTATGCAATCATTGAAAACGGCATCTTGTACAGTGCAAGCTGTAGTTTTCTGCCGCTCTAGTAGATTTTTACTCGAGCGGCAGCTTTCTCAACGCAGACTGGTAGTTTCTCATCGCGAGCGGTCGCGAGCTTACGCGCCCACTCTCAATGAGAAACCTGACCTCCCCGGGTTGAGAATCTCGCCGGGAGGTTTATTTTCCACGCTCATGATCAGCAACTTGATGTTGCTGACCGCGAACGAGGAAAAAGTCTCGCCGGGATGTCATTTTGCTTGCTCGCGGTCACCAACTTGACGTTGAGGACCGCGAGCAAGCAAAAAATGACCGCTGCACTACGCTACGCGTGTTTGCACTGTGCTACGTGCAATTCGCGTAGTGCGAAGTAGCGCAAACTTTGCAAACTACGCGAGCGTAGCATAGTGCTTTGCCCAGCCTTAGTGAGATCTATGCCTAACCCTGCTGGGCATGAGCAAGAATGAATATTTCTCTTTTTCTCAGTCAACCCTACATACTCTCAGCTTGGTTCAGGAATTACATTTGTTAAACATAATAACACAATGTTGCATAACGCTCCATAACACACTTGTTTTTTTTGTAAGTGCTGTAAGTAACATATGTTACTGTTACTCAATTTGATGGTACTCGGTTTACTAACTACAAAAGGTTGAGTTGACCGTGGCAGTGTTTACGACCTGTAGATCACATCAGATGTTGGAAGTGAATGTTAACTGAGACATCAGGCCAACTAGGAGTTGTGTTTGGTGAGACAGTTGGGAAGTGGTTTCTCAATATGTAGCGGAATTAAGAATAATCTTTATAGAGCAGTGATTCTTAAACTGTGGTCTGCGGACCCATGAGAGTCTGCGAATACTACTCAGGGTGTCTGTGGCTGTTCATAAAAATACACTGTCCCCCAAGCTCAGGAGCACTTCATTTTAAAATATCAAACAGGGTTGAAGGCCCATGCTAAAGAGTTCTTGGTATGACCTGCAATTAGGTGATAATAAAAATGTCATGTTAGTTGTGGCTAATATACTTACTGGAGTGGATTGAGTTTTGTCTAGTGGAAGTTTTGATTCATCGCAAAAAAATCTTAAATCCGCCTGCTGCAAAAAGCACAACGTTTAGCATGCAGATCACAGGTTTTTATTCCATTTGGATAACGCAATGGGTTAATGATTTTGCCATAGAGATCCATTTTTTTACTTGCATAAAATGTAATCCCTATAATATAGCACAGTAACCAGCATCAAACAGCTGAACTCAAACGTCAAGGCATCTGTTTAGAAACGTATAGTATTGTCCCCCTCAATCTTGTTTTATTCTAAGGTTGCTAAAAATGTGGTGCCCTTGTGTAGTAATAATTTTTCATTAGGGCAAGCAACCCAACCATTCAGCAAAGTAGCGATTTAAAAAAACAATTAGAGAGAGGGGTTAGGAAGAGATGAGGGGCACTGTTGGTGGATGGTACTGAGGAGTACCATGGAAAAGTAGGCTATTGTGGAGGAGTCAACAAAGACTGCCGCAATGAGTACCATCAATGCTAAAGCCGTCCCTGGATTGATAAAGTACGTACACATAATGAAGCGGAATTAAAAGTGTCAAAATGCTCTATAAATATGTAGGAATTTGAAACTGGAGGCTAAAAATTAAGTTGCCATCATTAGCTTGATTTACTAGAAAATCACAAGTACATCAACCAGTTGTTAGAATGATTACTGGATTCAATTGAAGCACTAACATGCGCTGACAAAAAGAGAGGTTGCATTAAAGGCAAAATATTCAAAGCAATATAGTGGAGCATAGCATATAACTTTGGGGCATATTATCAAGCACAGCGTTAAAATTATCGCTGCTTTAGCGGCAGAAAACTGCAGCTAAAGCGGCGATTATGGGCTTCATAATATGCCGCAGAGAATTCCAATAGAAGTCCATGTTGACACCAGAACATGGGCTTCTATGGGAATTCTCAAGGGCATATTATCAAGCCCATTATCGCCGTTTCTTGATAATATGCCCCTTTGTCTTTTAGAAATAAACTCAACTTCCGAAAAGCTCCGACCTTCCCATTAATTATAATTTACATTTTTGTTTGTGGATTAAATAAAAATACTTCACAATTTGTGTCTTTGCTGGATGTATACTTGTTTTTGTAGTTTTGTGTATTTGTTTGAGATTACCATCATAGAAATTATTTGGGAAGGGGTCAACAGTGATTGAGTGGGGACCCACAGAAGTCAAAAGGTTAAGGAACTCTGTTCTGTAGTGTTCACTACTAGGTCTGTATTGTGTGAGTGACCGAAAAGAGATGCACAACGTAACATAGTAACAGATACACATGATGTACGCCATAGTAGTTAGATGAAGAGTATTCAGAGAAATAGAACAGAAAGAATTAGTGGCAAACAAGAGGAAATAGTAGCAGATACATAGTGACAGCAATTAATATAATGCCAGAGGAGGGGGATTTTGAAAGATAACGTTAGAGTGACAGAGAGGTAAAAAGGGTGACAGAAAGAGTCAGAGAAAGACCAACAGGAACATGAGTGACACAAAAAGAGTACAATTAGGTGAATGTGATAGAAGGTAAGCATGGAGATAATGATAGGTGAAGTGAAAGAGGGAGAGGTGTTGGGGAAAAATGACAGAGAAGACAAGATAGTACGTAATTGTTAAACATTGGGTTACTGGTCGACTGGGGTGTGAGACCTGGTCAAGCAGCCTCCACAATCCTAGTCAATTGAGGCACAAGCAAACCTCAAAATAACCTGTGCTGGAAGCTCTACTGGCTTCACTGGCCTTCATTCCTGCCTGGCTCCGTCTTACAGAGTCTTTAAAAAACTTGGAAATAGAGTGTGAGGGTTTAAGAAGATATGGATAGCATGATGTTGTCACTGCACCTCCTGTGTGCGTATACCCCACTCCTGGTTTTTCCCTCTACTTGATGGGCTCTTCAAAGGCATCCGTGAATAGGATTTAATCCGGTGTGCAAAAGAGGGAACGTCTTTCTTTAAACAATTATTTTTGCTTTTATAACAGTACAAAATAATGTTTACCTGGTACAAATAATCAGTTACAATAAATGTCCTGTATTAATTTGGATGTTATACGTGATGTCATTGTCCAGTAATCCGGGAACTGAACCTTGATTGTAATGGCACCACTTCTCCCATACTTTGCAATGTTTCTGAGTACAACCCCTCGATTTATAATACTCTTCTGCCTTGGCACAGTACTCATGCCCTGTGTCTATTCCCCTATAGAGGATGCACTGTGTGAGCGCCAGCAGCGGGCAATATCTGTTTGTGCAATTAATAATTTCATGGCCAGCAACAACCTCCTGAAAAGAGGGAGAATCTGTGCTCTGACAGCTTTGCAGCCCTGGCAGGCTGTCAACCAGAGGGAAATACATCCGGTTTTTTTCAGTAGGTAGCAGATACTTCTCCTGATATTCCCTTCATGACGTCCCAGCTTGTAATGATTGAATTCGTTTTATCAGTATTTGACTTCCTTCGGTGCCTACCTGCCAGACACCGGGGCAGTGCTTAATGTTTAAAATAAGTCCCGAAGCTCAAAATATATCCTAGTAGGCTGCCACCACTTCTTCCAGTTGTCCACCCTGCTACATTCCTTCCACCACCTAATTGTACCATTGCCACGACACTGCTTACATGCACAAAGGGAATGCATTCAAAATCCACAAAACCGCATTTATTTTAGAGATGTAGAAACCACATTCCATGTACACCAAAAATACTGAAAGTACTTACAATGAACACAGAGAACACAGCTAAAAGGCTTTAAACAATGGTAAAGACTCCAAGTGAAATAGGAGTGAACATACCTGTAATGAGTTGGCGTTCCAGCTAATCAGCCAGGCACAGGCCGGATGTGTCACACCCCCACGCTCATGCCAGCGGTGGAGCGCGATCAGTGGTCAAAGTGGGGGAAAAAAAGTAGGGGAACTGTGGGCGGAGAATCAGAGGGCGGGAATAACCCAAGGATTGGCTCAGTGGGCGGAGCCAGAGGTGTGGCCAGAATGCGCAAATATCCCAATTTTTAGTATTTGTTTGGCATTTCACTGCCCAGTTTAATCAACCAAATGGATACACATGATTATATAAGGTTATAATGAGTTATTGACATTAAAACACATTCACAAAGTGGGATATGCTTCTAATCACAGAATGTCCCAAATACGATAAAATGTGGAAGCACAAGCAATTTTTCGCAGAGCCATGATGTTTATCATCAGCACTTCTCCCTTTTTCCACAACAGCAGTTCAAACATGAATGGCAAAATATCCTAGTTTGCAAATGTTTTCTATTTAACTCTTCCAAACAAAAGGTTCAGAGTGTGCAATTCAAAAACAAATATCCAAAAACAATAAAAGCATGAATTTATGTAAACGAGAGAAAAAGGAAAAGGAAAAAAAAGGAAAGAGACCCTAATAGAAAAACATACAAAATGTATTTAATAAAACAGCTCAGTGTATTAAGCTGGTACATATAACATTAAAAACATATACATGACCAGACAAGTGGCAGACAAGGAGAAAAGTACATAACATGGGAGTTTATACTATTTTTCATAAAACTCCAGTAGACAAAGAAATATGTCCTCCAATAGTTGCAGCCACAATAGCGTCGACGGCGTTTCGACCTGTGGTGTTAATCCATGGTCATCTTCAGGACGATAAATGTACTGAGCATCCTAAGAAAGTGATCTAAAATTGCAAAAATTGCATTACATCATGAACATTTAAGAAAGGGCCAAAAAACAGTATTATTTTACAGAAGAAAGAAGAGAAGAAAAGAAAAGAAAGCGACCAGAATTTGAAAAAAGTTATTTCGAAAGATTCCACCAAGCCAGAATTCAGAGTTAGCAATGAAGAACCACCGGTGTAGTGGAAAAGATATATAATGACCGACTAGAACCCAATGTGCAATCAGATCCTGCCACCCATTAATTTCAAAGGTGACTTACTTCTGTGTTAAACAAATTAGATACCAATGTTATTTTGCTCCAGCGGTCTAAACTTCAGAAGCCGCTTGAAATAATATGCAAATGTCAGGAAGACTTCGACAACCTCAGTTTGAAGAGCCGATCGTAAACAATTATGAATTCAGGGGGTCATGGAGCGAGCAAATCGTCCTCAACTTCACCCTATTTAATCCAAGCTGATCAGCAAAGTAGAAGGGGGGGGGGGGGGAAGATAAACTTATTTAATGATAAAGCTCACTGAGTGCAAAGCTTTAAAGGCATATGTAGTTAGTCATAGTACAAAGGAGGTCATCATCCTTATCTTACCACCATATACCAATTAGACAAGTCAATCAGGCTTCAACGCTTCTTATCAAATATATTTTTCAGATGTGCTATGCAATAATTCGCACCTGAGTGAAAACAAATCGTCCTCAACTTTGCCCTATTAAATCCACGATAAACACCACGGACAAAGGGGGAGAAAAAGGATTAGACTTATTAAATGTTAAAGCTAACTAAGTGAAAGCTTTAAATTCGTATGTAATCATTCATAATACAACAGAAATCGTATTCCCGATATTAAAAATGACAGAATAAGTTTTTAAACAAAATTGTGTGTGGTAATGCAATACAAAACATGCCTAAAGTGCAAGATATTGCCACAAAATACCAATCAAGCAAGTGAATCCGGCTTCAACACCTCTTGCCAATTGTATTTCAAATATGCTGTGCAATAGTTCGCACCAACCTCACTAGAATCATCCTGTATATTCCAAATTACGAATGTTGGAAAACCAAGTTTCATTACAAACAAACAAACGAAAGAGCTTCCCGGGACTTAAACAAACGACAAATCTCAGGACCCAACATACTTACAATTACGAGTGCAAACCAGCTGCACCAAAACGTATTAAACAAATAAACAAACAAACACGGGCGCTTACCGGGATTAAAGCACCGCACGATATATCACGATACCAGTGGCAGCAGTTTCTGTAAGACAAAATGTCTCCGCCAGGTATAAAGACGCCGCGAAGGGCTATAGCAATAGAAAAGAGACTTGGACCGTTAGACCACAACGCCATTTTGAAACAGGTAAAGGAAAAGAAACATAAACATAAATGATATCATAGTACTCGATATCAGTGTTTATGCCACCTAAAGTCCCAATATTAATTTCAAATCAGACTGATACAAGGGCAGTTTATTATGAGTGGAGCCTCATTTATTGTTGTTCAATTATAAAATTAAACCACAATTAAAATACCGGCTCAAGGCGACCGAAGACTCACTAATAAATATCGAGATCAAGTGCCAAACAGTTATACCACTGCAACAAAAGGCAATTTATCGAAAGTGGCCGTGCTAAAGGAAAAGAAGTAGATTATACTGAAAGGAAAACTCAGCAACTACTCTAAAGACCCCAGCACCAAACAAAAGTGAAAACTGATTATTTTTACCACCACAAAAAATGGAAAAATAGACAAAGAAATATTAAAAGTACAAAGTCATCATCCCAACAATTTCACAAATTATTGTCATATATAGTACAACCAAACGATGATAACTAATCACAAAGTCATAATTTTAACTATAGCATTGCATATTGACTAACAAATGTTTTTCTTTCGATCAAAATACACTGTTACATCGTCTCGATAGTGCAAGATGATTTCATTACGTTTTAATACACATATTTGTACTAATGACAGTATGTTGTTATAATGTCAAACATAATTATCAATCGCCCACATTACAATAATTAGAAAAAATCCCAACAGTGTAGTTTCATGGGACAAAGAAAAAGGAAACCTTTAACATTTAAACAATATCATAGTCAATAATATCTAGACAGGGAAAGCTGAAAAAGGTACCTCCTACCCTGCAACAAAAGAATGGCATTCCTCTAGAGTATTCAGATGACCATATGATGTTACAATATCATACATCATTATCAATCGCCTACATTGCAATAATCAGAAAAAATCCCAACTGTGTAGTTTCACGGGACAAAAGGAAAGAAAAGAACACCTTTGTCATTTAAACAGTATCATAGTCTGCAGTATTTAGGCAGGGCAAGTTGATAGAAGTACCTCCTACCCTACAACAAGAGAATGGCATTCCTCCAGAGTATTCAGACCCTGATTTATACTGTTACAACGGAAAATCCAGCGACATTCACTTTTATTTAAGATGTTAGTAATACTACCTCCTCTCAAGGGTGCATGTATTACCTCAATAACCTGCCACTGAGCTGTTTTATTAAATACATTTTGTATGTTTTTCTATTAGGGTCTCTTTCCTTTTTCTTCCGTTTCCTTTTTCTCTCATTTACATAAATTCATGCTTTTATTGTTTTTGGATATTTGTTTTTGAATTGCACACTCTGAACCTTTTGTTTGGAATAACTATTGAATGCCCCTGGTTCAGGTGGTTTGGGCTGCCCTTGTGGTGGTTAATGATTCTATTTAACTCTGGCTCTGCCATATTTGCCTCCTAATGCAAGATCTGCTGCATGATCTGACCATTTAAACTAATAAATTGTTTATAGCTCAAATGTATCAAAAGTTAACAAAAAATGTGACTTGTTTTGCTGCGGAGTGGATGGCTTATTGCAAAGGTTGACTGATCATCTTTCTCACTGTTGCATTTGTATGTTACACTGGTGCTCATAAGGCAAAATCTTTCCAAAGACTGTTAGCATGTGTACATGTCAAAATAATAAAATATCAGAAAATATACTGCATTACGCTGCAGCCTTTTTTTAAATGCATAATTTAGTCAACACTGTGGCATAATTTTGTCCTCCTTTGCTGCATATTTAATTCCAGTGACCCCACAGCAAGCAACACATGTTAAAAGTGCTTGTGAATGAAGCAGAGAGACTGTGAAATTTGCGAACTTAGTTTGGTGTGCGTGCCAAATTCTGCATTGCCAATCCCTGGTGAGTTGCAGCTACTACTTCTGAAACAAGGCCAAAGGAGCTAACTATGGTTGAGGCAGACTGGCCTCAAGGGCAGGGCAGGTCTTAGAACTGGTGGTGCCCTCTGCATTAATGTTTGTTAGTACCCCCCAATGACCACCTCTGCCATGGATTCCCTCACTACCACCCTTTAACAGTGCCCCTCAAGTCACCATAACCACACTCTCTCTCAGATGCATTTAATTTGATTTACAGCGCCACTCATACCAGTGTAGGGTGTCAGAGCACTTTACATCACACACATTACTCAGAGACAATCAATATGTGTGTACATCACTCTATAGAAAATGTTACATAAGACTAAGGACTAGAAGGTGTAGGAGTCACATGACAACCATACTACTAGGCGGTATAGTTTAACAGTGATTGGTCTGGAGAAACAAACTTTGAATTTTAAAACATAATACCATGGTTGGGGGTTCTCTTTAATAATCAGAATTGATTTCTGTCCAAAAGAACACTTTTTGCAACATTAGGGTAATCAAAGACTGGGGGGAAAAAACATAACGCTCTAATCAATACCTTGCTGTTTGTATGCAGCTCTTAGATGAAAGTTAATAGCTCACTGTTCTATGTTAGGATTTTAACTTATAAACTGCAAGTAACAAAAGGACCTCTCTGAAAAAGCAGTAGCTCACTGACCTATTTACATTATGTGCACTTTGTGATCTGTGTAGGAAGGTGGAATCTGACTACATGGTTGCCCCCACTTTTTTCCTGGTGTTTTGCTGGTTTCCGACTTAGTCTGGCTGGGATCCTGCTATTCAGGACCCCAGTCTATCTGCTTTCTCCCTTAAATTGATTACAAGTACTATAGGTACACTCCAGATTGGATTCCGGGGTACCCTTATAAGTCCCTAGTATATGGTATACTATGTACCAAGGGCATAGGTACCCCAGAGGCCTACCAGGGGCTGCAGCATGTATTGTGTCACCCCTGGGAAGCCTTCCAAAATGACACCACAGGTCTGCTACTGCAGCCTGGGTAAGGGAGTGCATGCACCCCTTACTGAGATATAGGTTCACTATATCTCTCCATATTACTGCACATATAAACCTATCAGTCACCCCTATGGCAGGCCTTACCAATCCTGAAGGCAGGGTGCTGGGTTTTATGTGAGAGGGTGCCCATGCATGAGCAGAGCCCCTCAGCAGCCTTCAGAACCTTTATTCTGGGGTTGTTTGTGATGCTGCCAAACCATACACTCTTAAGTGCATTATAACCAAACGGTAAATGCTAACTTTGGAATGGCTGCAAAGAAACATGTTGTATTTGGTGTCAAACACTTTGGAATCATACCCCCACACAAGTAACTGGTGTGGGAGTATGATCCCACCCTTCTAGAGGGAGAGACATGACAGCACCGGTATACCCGGTACCAGCTAACAGAGCCCTGGCATCAAAAAATGGATGCTGCCAGCCACAGACACGAGTCTGCCCTCCTGTTGCTGGATGAAACTCCGGCAGGGGAGGCCTGGACAATAGGTTTCCTGTCACAGGGAGGTGTCACCACCTCCCAGAAAGGCTTTACTGTATTGGGGCTGGGTGGGTGCACGCCAAGTGTGCTTTGAAGTTCAGCACTGGGGGCACATTTGGTGTCCCTGTGCATAGTCCAGCTCAAACCAGTTGCAGGGGCTACCAGCCCCTGCTCTGGCACGAAACTGAACAAAGGAAATGGGTGTAGCCACCCCTCTTTCCTGACCCTCCCATAGGTGGGTCCCTAGAGTTTGTCCCACCCCTTCCTTGGGTATAAGAAAGGAACCCCTGGCTACAGGACTTTAGATTACACCTGGACGAAACTCTGATACTGAATCCTGGAACTTCGACGATCTACATTGAACTAGATAAGGAAAGAATCTCCCTTGGAGTAAAGGAGTTACTCCCCTGCAAGGCAGGCACCAAAGTCAGATCTCACCGGTTTGCAGCTCCGAAGCTCCCGCCAGACTCCGAAGAATTTTGCAACACAGGAGGTGGGTTTCCGTGGTCTTAGAGGTAGAACAGTGCCCACAGCAAGTCTGAGGCCAGTATCCCTCGTGGCGACCGTGCAAACCGAACCCCTGGACACCATGTCACTTTGCAGAAGCATCAGCTTTCCAACAACTCCTGCAGCTAAGCTTTGATTTATAGCCCTTACCCCGAGCAACATTTGCACTGAAGATTGCCCGCCTACACTCCACGAGTGTTCCGTGAGCTGGCCCTTTGTGTTTTTTCTCGAGGTCGCGATCCCTAGTCCGTCGACTGGTGGGTCCCTGTGAAGACAAATTTACCTCTAATTAGGCTTACCTGATTGCTCTAGACATGTCCTGACTCTCCATTGCTTGGGGAGTCCCCAGGACCTTGCTGGTCCGCACCAAAGCATCTTTTCTCTTTCTGCGTGGGTTGCTGTTGCCAAGGCTTGTTGTGTTCAATACGAGGACCGACACCCCAGCACTCGACATCCTTTGTGGGACAGCTCAAATCCAGCTTCTGGTTGTCGTCGACGCCTCCTGGTCCTCGTGGCTGCTGAGTCAAGCTTCGCCTCTTCGCACTTGAATCACCCAACATCGGTGTGTTTTCGTCTACCGTGCCCCTGGTCACTGGGAAGTGACCCAGACTCTGTACCCTCTGCTTTCAGGTTCTTCTGATCTTCGATCCAGGCTTGGATCACACCGGACACTTTTCTCCTTCCCGGCAGCAGCACTTTGCAGTAGATCGCCATTGAAATCAACGACGATCCCCGACTCCATTTGACACCTTTGCACCCGGCTTCCCTGGGTGAGGTAACTCAAGTTCTCCGGTGCTCCCGTAGGTGCTGGCCCTAGAGTCTAAAGGGGTTTTCTCAAAGTCCTCTCCTAAGTGTCCTTAACTTCTAAAATTCCAACCGTGACTTTCCCATAAAATAGTACGGGGCTCGCGCCTGTGTTCTCACACTGCACACGCCCCTGTCGGTCTCTTGTGTCACTACCTTGGGTGGTTCCTTGAGGTCCCAGCGATTCTACGTGCTTTAGGCACTGTGTCTAGTGAAGTCGTGGTTCTTATACCACTTTCTTAATATATGGTTTGGTCCGCCCCTAGGGCCCATTGTATATTGTGCTATTTACTGTCGTTTTAGAACTGTATTATTGTGCATCTTGGACTCTAATCTCATAAAGAGATTAGTAGTGAGTGTTTAGAAATAAATACATATATTTTATATATACCTTGTGTGGATCTCCTTTCATTTAGTAATTCAAGAGGTTATAATCTGGTAAACCAAGCTGCTTTACACTCCTTCAAGACTTAGCCTGAAGGCTGCTCTCCATAGCTACTACTAGGATAGCTTTCAATAAAGGTTGTCTTTAAACCTATCATCAATAATAATACCAGGCCAACTTCTCACAATCTGTATGGTACATGTTCTTTGTAGCAGGCACATTAACCCTCTGAGCTACCTTTCCATGAATCAGAACTTTCCACTAGACAAAATGATCTCTCTCTAGGAAGAACATTAAACACCAGAGTCATCATGACATTTTTATTGTTGCCGAAAATTGCTGGAGGCCAGGAAGAAGGCAGCAAGCACTTTTAAAACCTTAATATACTTGCAAACATAATGCCTCCACCCAAAGTCACCACCCGGTGCGGTCACACCGGTTGCACTGCCCTAGAGCTGGCCCTTCTCAAGTGTCCTGTGACCTCCGGTGACAGAGTCACTGTCGCTCTAGGGTGTGCTGCTTCATAGGCCTGTCTACAAGACTGGAGGTGAACTTCAATATGGATTGTGGTGGTTAACTCACACTTGCCACTGCTAGGGTCCACCTGCTGGTGCTAAGACACCAGGGCTTCTAAGGTCTTGCGCAGCCTTCTAAGGTCTAGCATGGGATTGTGCTCTCTCAGGAGAGTGGTCTGGTGGACTGGTTATTAAGGCTGAACCTGGTTCCCCACTGAACTCCATACTGCCCCACTGAGAAAAACTCACACTGCCTTAAACTACAACCCAATTGCTGCCGGCTATAAACACCTGGATGTGGCTCAATTTAAATGACGCAGAGCAATATGCAGCCTACAAAAAAAAGTGACAACATCCTGGAAAAAGCAAACACTCATAGGGAATGCAAAATTTAGCAAACCATGTGAATTGTAAGCAGAAACATCATGGTTACCTTAATGCATTTACACTCACTATTCAGAAATCAGTGAGTGCTCTTGCCTGAAAAGTTAAGGACATGACTACAGGGCCCTGAATGGACCCATTTCAATGCCCATTGCTTATATCCTTACAAAATGTTAGCAGTATGGTAAAAAGACCACATCCCTGTACGCAGAGCCGCAGTACACATTTTGTTTTCCAATCCACACTTTGCAGTACCTCCAGGATTGGTGCACTAGTTGCAAGCCCCGGGAAAACAAAGACAAGAAAACAAAAATAGCGCTTCACTGGCAAACAATGTAAAAGTGGCGCTAATGTGTTTGGGTGTGAATAAAATCAATCCGGTCAGTTTGCTACCAGCAGGCGCGCAACACCCATTGGACTCAAAGGGCTTCAGCCGCCCCCCCCCCCCCCGTCGTGTGGGGCAGCCCGGGATGAGACAGCTTCCCGGGCACCCAGACAGCCGCACCCGAGCACTTCACAGGTCTTTTAAAGACCATTTGCATGTTAATGAGGCCTTGCTGTTGTTTCACCCCTTCTAAGAGCACCTGCAGCTCCACTCTGCCTATTGCTTAAAGATTAAGCCCCCCCCGAAATGTTTTCTTTGCCCTCTGGCTACCAGTCTGTCTTACTTTACTTCGTTATTTTTCCTGACCATGGCTGGGACATTTGGGAAATTATTTTGTGGCAGCCAGGGAAACAGACAGGGCAGTTAAGCGATCACTACTACTTCACTATGCGGGGGAAGAAGGATACCTGTTATTCAAACATCTCCCAAACACAGGAGCCCCAAACAACAACGACGCGGCAGTGACGGCCATCAACGCGCACTTTGATCCTCAATTGAACTCAGATTTCAAGAGATTCAAATTGCAACAAAGGGCAAAAGGAGGGGGAATCGATCAACGCGTTCCATGCGATACTGAGAGAGCTGGCAAGTACATACGCCACAGAAGACAGGGCTGCAGAGGAGATTCGTGCTCAGCTCATCCAAGGGGTACACAGTAAGATACTACATGGACTTCTATTGAGGCAGTCGAACATACCCTTCAACGACATACTGGTTGTGGCCAGGACACACGACCTATCAGCAGCTAGAGTAGCTGAGATGGACTTAGCGCTGACGCAAATGACAGAAAAGAGCACAAGCATCAAGATGGAGCAGGCTTACGCTGTCAGAGCACGAGACAGAGGGAGCAGGCAGTGAGGCCATCCACCCCAGACCCCGAAAGGCCAATGCGGATGCTGTGAGGGTGAAGAGCTGTGAAGCAGCTGATAAAATGTCTAAAGCAGCACAATGATTCGGTTGTCATCGACAGCCACAGAGGATTCATCCAGGGTGAGCACAAACACATACTCAAAACATTTCATACCTTATGGCCTTAATATAAATATTATGTAATGTTCTTCGATTGTGTTGACCCATGAAACACCAATCACCTCTACTACTGACCTCTGCAATTGTTCTTCTGCCTATAACATTATTTACCACCCTGTGACTATGATCAGAGTGCCAGGTGGAAATGTTTAGTTTACAAATAAATACTTTTTTTTAACATGCCCTGAGCCGTTCTGCTAGAATACATATTTTCAATTTAAGTCGATTTTATGATCTACTACATACAATTTTTGTAACTTTCAACAATGTACAGAAATACATAATATGACTGAAGGCCTCTACACCTAAGCAGCTCTCTTTACAATGCACCTGTCCACGGTCACTGAGCCTTGCTCATTACCACAATTTGGATGACCTAGCCAATGCTTAACAACTAGGGGCCAGATATAAAACGGAATTTTGCATGCGCAAACAGGTTTGCGACCCGTTTGCGCATGCAAAAATCCTGTGGGCCATGTACCAACACTATTTTGCGAGTTGCAAATAAATTGTGACTCGCAAAATAGTGTTTAGCGACTCGCTATTAGGAAGGGGCGTTCCCTTCCTAATAGCGACCCCACAAGCCATGTACGAATGTTTTGCAACTGCGGTCACAAAACACTCGCAATTTACCGCCCTCTTCGAGAGGGTGGTAATGCAATCGCAAAATCGTAGGGGTCCTAGGTGACCCCTTCCCCTTTGCCAAAGCAGGGGAAAATATTTTTTAGGGGCAGGCAGTGGTCCCAGGGACCACTACCTGCCCTTAAAAAATTAAATGAAAAACGTTTCATTTTTTTAAAAAATGCATCCCGTTTACCTTTAGGGAACACGGGCTGCATTAAAAGAAAAAAAAAAACCTGCTTTATTTAAAAGCAGTCCCAGACATGGAGGTCTGCTGAGCCCAGCAGGCCACCACACCTGGAAGGGCCAGCCATTCTCAATGGGGTCGTAAATTGCGAGTGCCACATGAATATTGATGACGCATGCAATTTGCGACCCCATTGAGAATCGCAAACAGTGTCTCTGACACTGTTGTAGATGTCATTTTGCGAGTTGCAAATTGTGACTTGCAATTGAACTCAATTTGCGACTCACAAAATGACATGGTCGTATATCTGGCCCTAGCTGATTAGTCAGTCATGTCGCCAAGGATTAGAGTATTACTGATGTGCTGCTCGATCAACATAACTAAATCGCTTTTGCAACTCTTTAATTTTTATGCGTTTATCCCCAAACTTGTTGATGTTCTTCCAAGACCATCTATTTTATCTTCTTCTGTTATCGTAGTTTACACCGGGTCGCTTTTCAGAGTCTCTTTGTGCATGTTTTAAAAGCACCCCATTATGTCTCCCTTGTAGCCTTTTTCAGTTGTGCTTGCTTCCAGCACACATCGTCGCTTCAGTAACATGCCATGGACGTTCCTTCATTGGGCCTTGAAAGCGAAGTTTTTCCGGGGCATCTGGATACTTATCTTTCTGTACATCCCTTTCTTTAGTTGACCCTGCTTATCTTATGGCCCTTATGTTTAGCAAAAAAATCTAAAGAATTAGCTTGTGTGTTTGTGTTTGCATATATGTTTGCACACCTAAGTCCTCAAGCAAACTCAGCACTAAGTTGCCTGCCTGTGAAGCAGTCTCAGCAAGTTTTTATCTCTGCCAATTAACAGCCAGACTCAGCTCTCAACTTTTGTTCAGATAATGTATTTGTGATTGGGTTTAAGTATGTGCAGTTTGTAAAGATTAAGGAATTGTTTTCACAAATAAGCTCCATTAAAAGCAACACAATCCATTTCTTAAATTAAAACAGATCCATCTTTTAAATCATGTGAATAGCATCAATGCTTCTCGAAAAGCCAAGCTGATTAACATTACATTCACATTAGAATGACCTCTGGACTCTCTTACCTCATGCATAAAAGCCGGGGACAATTTTTGAAAAAAGTATTTGCTGCAAAATCCGTGTGCCAACAATATTAAGGGCTCTATTACGATGTCGGTTGGTGGGCCTCTGACCGCTTGTCGGAGGCTTACCGACCAACATCAATCAATCAATCAATCACGGCATTTGTATAGCGCGCTACTCACCCGGGAGGGTCTCATCATAGGTTTAAAGTCTGACTTCTTAATGCCAATGTAGGCAGTCTGAGTGTAAACTTGCTGGTTGGATCCACTAGCTTCCGACGGGCTCAAGGAGCCCATCAGCCAGTTGTAGGCGGCACATAATCCTCTATGAACGGCGTTTCCACCGTGGAGATTATGATGTCGGTTTCTGACAGGCTTTGCATGTCGGGCTTTCTGACATGAAAAGCCGGTCGGAAAGTGACTTTGAGCCCCCATGCCTCAGCTGCCTCTGGTTGGGGGCTGGGGGTACCTATGGTGACCTTCTGTTAATCCCTGCACCATGTGGCAGGCACCATAAGGTGCCTGCCATGAGGTGCAGGAATTAAGAGAAACTCCAATCTCTATGAGAACTTGCGACCGCACCATGTGCAGTCGAATCATGACTGCGTTGTCAGGATCTGACCGGAAGTTGGTCGGTCCAGAGACCGTGGCATTGTCAGTCAGAGGCCAACATCATAATGAGCCCCTAAATGTCATAAATGATGTTATAGAACATGTCATCAGTAATGTGATATGTGAGGTCATAAACAGTGCATTGCAAGAGCACAATTTATAGTTTGTTCTTATAACTATGACTGGTGCATTTCTGTGTTTTTTTGTTCAAAACGTTAATTGTGGCACTGACAAATTCACCTAACTATAATGTTATTTTAACCTTTATAATAGTCAGTGAATTTCTAAGTTTGTTTTTTAAACAAAAACAGATCTTTTAATACCATCTAACTATAACAGTACTTTAAAGTTTTTTTTGGTCAGTGAATTTCTAGTTTTTTTTTAACATTAAGGAATATTTTATTACCATACGCAAAGTCAAACCCCCACCTTTGGCTGTGCATGGTGGGGTGGCTGGCCACAGGACTTTGTCATGAGTGATGAAATGTGTGAGATCATAAGCAGTGCATCGTGGGGGCATAAGTTACAGTTAGCTCGTAACTACAACTGTTTAATTTCACAGGTTTTGTATGAGTGAAATCTAAGGCTAACTATAACACTCCTGTAAGGGTTGTGTTTTCAATGAATCTTTAAGTTTTTGTAAATTCTATTTCGTAACTGTAACGTCCCTGTACCTTTTGTATTTTTCAGTGAATTTCTAAGTTATTTCCTAACTATAATGTCCTTGTAACCTTTGTTTTTTTAGTGAATTTCTAAGGGTTTTAAAACATTTTTAATTCTTAACTATACCCTTTAACCTTTGAGAGTGAGTGTGTTAGTGAATGCATGTGTCTCAGTGGGTGTGTGTGTGAGTGAGTGTGGGAGTGTCACAATGGATGTGTGAGTAGGTGTGTGAGTATCTGAGTGGGTCTGTGAGTCCTACATACATGTCTCACTGGTGGTGTGAGTGGTTGCATGAGTGTCTGAGTAGGTCTGTGAGCGTCTGAATGGTTGTCTGAGTGCGTGCATGAGTATTTGAGTGAGTGTCTGTGTGGATTTGGGAATGGGTGTGAGAGTGTCTGAGTGTGTTTGATAGTGCCTCCATGAGCCTGTTAGGCAGTCAGTGAGTGAGTGCATGAGTGTCTGAATGAGTCTGAAAGTTTGTGTGTTAGTTTCTGAGTGGGTCTGTGAGTGCCTAAGTGGGTCTGTGAGTCTCTGGGTAGGTCTGTGATATGTGAGAGAGTATGAGTGGTTCTGTAAGTGAGTGCATGAGGGTCTGAGTGGGTCTGTGAGTGGGAGTTGGTGTCTGAATTGATCTGTGAGTGGGTGTTTCACTCTCTGAGTAGATCTGTGAGTATATGAGTGGGTGTTTAAGTGGGTGCATAAATGTCTCAGTAGATCTGTGAATGGGTATATTATTGAGGGTCTGTGAGTGGATGGATAAGTCTCTGACTGGGTGAGTGACTGGGTGCATGTGTGCCTATTTGGATCTGTGAGTTGATGCATAAGTCTGTGAGCATAAGAGTGAGTGGGTGTGTGAGTCTCGGAGTGGGTGAATGAGAGGGTGCGTATATGTCACAGTGGTTCTGTGAGTGGTTGCATAAGTGTCTGAGATGATCTGTCAGTGGATGTGTGAATATCTGAGTGTCCCTCTGAGTGGCTGCATAACTGTCTGAGTGTGCCTGTTTGTGGTGCATTACAGTCTAAAAGGGACTGTGAGCAAGTCTTTCAGTCTCTGACTGGGCCTGTGGCTGGGTGCATGACTGTCGGAGTGAGTCTGTGTTTATGTGCATGACTGTCTAAGACCCTAAATGAGTGTGTAAGTCTCTGAAAGATCCTTTGAGTAGGTGCATGAGTCTCTCAGTGCATCTGTTAGTGGATCCATTAATGTTTGAGTGGGTCTGTAAGTGAGTGTGGGAGTGAGTCTATGACTGAGTCCATGTGTGTCTGATTGAGTCCCTGAGTAGATGCATACGTGTCTGAAAGGGTCTGTGAGCGGCTGCATCAGTCTCTGAGTGAGGGTGTGAGTGGATGTATGATTCTCTTAGTAGGTCTGTAAGTGGGTGTGTGACTCTTTGAGTGGGTATGTGAGTGGGTGTTTCTGAGAGGGTGTGTTCTGACAGAGCCTCTGATTGGGTGCATGAGTGTCTGAATGGGTGAGTAAGTGGGTGTATGACTCTAACTGGGCCTGTTACTGTATGTTAGACTCTGAGTGGGTCAATGAGTGAGTGCATGAGTGTCTGAGTGGGTCTCTGAGTGTGTGCATGAGTCTCTGAGTACATCTGTGAGTGGGTGCACTCATTTCTGATGGGTATGAAAGGTTGCATGAGTGTTTGAGTGTTTCTGTGAGTGGATGTGTGAGTGCCTGAGTAGGTCAGTGAGTGGGTACATGAGTGGGTCAATGAGTGAGTGCATGAGTCTCTAAGTGGGTCTGAAGGTGGGCGCATTAGTGTCTGATTAGGTCTGTGAGTGTTTACATGAGTGTCTGAGTGGGTCTGTCAGTGGGTCTGGGAGTAAATGAGTGGGTCAGTGAGTATGTGGATGAGTCTCTGAGTGGATCTGTGAGTGGCTATATAAGTGGCTGATTGGGTCTTTGAGTGGTTGCATGAGTGTCTGAGTAGGTCTGTGAGTGTTTTAGTGAGTCTGTGAGTGGGTGCGTAAGTGTCTGATAAGCTCAGCGAGTGGGTTCATGAGTGTCAGAGAGGGTCTGTGAGAGGAGGGTTGAGTGTCTGAGTGGGGTCTGTAGGTGGGTGTAAGTGTGAGTGGGTGTGTGAGTATCTGTGGGGGCTCTGAGTGGGTGCATGAGTGTCTGACTGGGTCTATGAGTAGGTGCATGAATGGGTCTGTGAGTGAGTGCATGAGTGTTTGAGTGAGTGTACGAATATTCTTTTTTGTTTTTTCACCATATTCACAAATTCATTGAGACATTACATGGGGCCCAAGCTGAGCATTGAGACGCATTTGAAAAAATCACATGTTGAAATTTTTTTCCCCGATGTTTTGAATGCATAAGGTGTCCCAAAACCACCCCTATATTCCAGCCAAGTTGTCAGGGTAATTCTACCCTGACCCCTTATATCACTTTTGTTCTTTTTTTCAACCCTGTGGACTGAATTCTGTCACTTAAAATGGTGTCCTTTACTCTCTGCTCAGGTTACGGTCAGCCAATCACAGCATTCCTGTTGGCGCACGCATTCGCAATTCGTCACGAATTAGTCGCGAACCTTGATATGCACATTTGAATTTCCTTTAATATCTCGAAAACTGCTGAATGGATTTACACAAAATAACAAAAAGTTTGCCTTTCAGGACCCCAAGCTACCTTTCTGACAGATTTGATGTAATTCCGTCCAGTGCTTCAAACTGTATTCGTGTTCAAAATCCCTATGAGAATTAACATGAGAACACATTTTTTGACCTCCCCCCCTTTTTTTGATCCCCACTAGATGGAGGACACTTTTAATGGAACACTTCATGAAGATTTGTCAAATCTCGGTAAAGATATAGCCAAGTAAAAAAGTGATTTTTCTATGGAAAACGGGTTAAAACTATAATATCTACTAGTGACCTCCAGTAGTTAATATATATATACATACATATAAATTATAAAAAAGCGCAAAGCGTTTAAATTTCAGAGAGATAAGTTAGACTATCAAAATGGACAGGTTTTTACATTCGCAAAGAAATTTGATTCATTCAAAAAGACCAACACATCGGCACAATTGCAGCAAGTGCTACAGAATGTAAACCCTATAGTCCAAACATCATCCTCTCTATCAGATCTGAGCTCTGTACCTGGCAGCGAGTCAGATAATGAACAAGCCACCACTAGTTCACGATTGGGGTTTACCAAATTTTCCCTGGGACAAGAGGTGGACTGTTTGCGCCAGGATCGCAGACAAACTCTCAGACCTCGGGTGTCAAACAGAAGAACAGACAAAGAGCAAACATCAAACGCCATGAGCGCAGAGAATGCCGCAAGAACAGACAGCGGCGGAAAATCAAATTTCAAGAAGTCACAGAGGAAATGGAATTGGAAATGATTCCTCTGTTCAATGACTCTCTTTCCATCATCAATCTTTCTGATATGCATCTCACCACCTCTGAAAATAAAATCCTATCATTAGGATTATCTTTCTGTCCACCCAACAACTTTAGCTACACGCAGACTCGCATTGATTTGTACAAATATATTCGCAGATTGAAACTTAGGAAGTTCCACCTGCTGAACACACCTAAACGTGCAATTCGAGATACAACTACAGTTGTTAGCTCTAGTCCATCTTGCACAACAGTAGGTGATTATGAGTTAGTTTGTGACTTACAGGACTTACATAGGGAAGGCACACTAGACGAAATACCCATTGATTACAATTTGCAGCCAAGACTAGATATGCCTGGATGTTCAGGTTTCAAACCTAAGTCCAAATTCAATCCTATCATGGTACATGATAATATTGACATCTATAATGACTTGGTAATTACCCAACTTAAAAAACTGCACATCTCTACCTTGCAGGCTCAACAGAAATGTCAGAGACAGAACAACTGCTATGGCAGCTTAATGAAAAAATTGCAAAGCAACAACAATGTGGTAATTCGCCAATCGGATAAGGGGGGCAATATTTTCCTCTGGCCCAGATCAATGTACATGGCAGAGGCTCTCCATCATTTGAATGATCGTCTATGTTACAGACGGGGTGATTTGCAATCAGTTAATCGGGCTTGGAATGAGTTTAATTCTAAATTGTTATCATGGAAAAGAATGGGTTTACTTAGTGGTGATGAGTTCATGTTCTTAAAAACCAATCCCCCGGTCATTCCTGTTTTTTATTTGATTCCTAAAGTGCACAAAGACTCAGTCAAACCTCCGGGGAGACCTATTATCTCCGAAAGAAACAGCATGATGGAAAATACTTCACAGTATATTGATTTTTTCCTCCAGGAACATGTTAAGAACTTACCCTCTTATTTGCAAGATACGGGGGATTTTTTTAGGAAAATAGAATCTGTAACCTGGCAGGATGATTATCTACTAATAACGCTTGATGTCACTGCCCTATATACCAGCATCCATCATTTGGATGGAATCAAGGCAGTCGAACTAAACCTGTTCACATGTTGCAACACAACAAAATGCTGTTTGATATGATTCAGACATGTTTGAATAACAACTATTTTCTTTTCCAAAGCCAGGTGTTTCAACAAATGAGAGGCGTGGCTATGGGGGCTTGCTTCTCCCCCAGTTATGCCTGTTTACATATGGGACTGTGGGAGGAGCAGGTCCTCAGAGGCCGCTTCAGTTATACTATGGACAAGCATATAGTAGCCTGGTATCGCTACATAGACGATCTTTTTGTAATTTGGAAGGGGTCTGAATCAGCAGCTAATATGTTTATTAAAGAAATCAATGTGAACAACCTCAATCTTGAATTCACAGCACATGTGAGCAAAGTATCTGTGAACTTCTTAGATGTAGAAGTATTTATCAGAGACAATCACTTGGAGACCAGATTACATCGTAAGGTCACGGCAGGCAATACAGTTCTACATGCCACCAGTCACCACCCTGACCATCTGATGTGCAGTATTCCCTACGGGGAAATGCTGCGCATCAGACGGATCTGCAGCATGGACACTGATTTTGTGGAGGCCCAATTGAAGAGTAGGCAACGCTTCTTAGCTAGAGGATACACTGCTAAAGTGCTTGACATAGCGATGAAGAAAGCAAATTCCATCTCTCGCCTTGCAGCATTAGAATACAGTTCTGTTTCCACCGCGTCATCTGAATCTTCCAGTTCTAACTTAGAGCCACCCAGGCTAATTACCACCTATAGCTGGCAACACAACAAATTGCCCATGATCTTCAATAGAAACTGGCCGGTGGTTCGTATTGATTCAGTATTGGGTGACATGTTGCCTAAATCCCCTGCTATCACGTTTCGTAGGGCTCGCTCTATGAATGACATGCTAGTGAAGAGTAGCCCAGAAATCAATATAAGCAATTCTTGGATACAGAGCTCTAAAGGTTTCATCAAGTGTGTCAATTGCAAAGCTTGCAAATTGGGCAGGAATAAGACCACATATAAAATTCCTTTCAGTGATGTTCCTGGTAAGATATCGAAAAAATTGACGAGTAAAACTGAATATGCCGTGTATGTGCTGGAGTGTGCGTGTGGCCTACAATATGTTGGTAGTACCAAATTGCAGGTCCACAAACGCATTCTCCAGCACATGCGGGCTATCAGCAACAATGACGCAGCTTACCCAGTTGCCAGACATTTCAAAGAGATCCACGGTAGCTGTTTAGACTCTTTGAGCTATTTTGTAGTGGATGCAGTCCCACGGCTACGCTGGGGGGGGGGGGGGGGGTGACCGTGAGTCCCTGCTTAGGCAGTTGGAGACCCGGTACATTCTTGAGTTAGATACCAAAACCCCTAATGGCCTAAATTAAAGTGAGGATCTCTTCACCTGTCTAGTACCCGGGTAGGCAGTTTACTGTAGTGGCACGACATCTCTAGGAATGGGTCATACCCCGCATTTACATATGGCTTAAGCGTGGATTGTCAATTTCTGCCGCTTTTGGTATATATTTTTAGCATAGATTATTAGTGTTTTATTCACTCCAAAGTCACCCCACTCCTCCCCCGTTTTTTTCTATATATACATCACTGGTTCGTGACCTTTTAGGGCAGATTAGATGTTTGGTTAATAGGGCTTCAGGAATCATATCATTGCAGTTTTTAGATTATGGTGTAAATATTTATGAAATAATAGATATTTATTAATGCTCTCCTAGAGACTTGGAAATTTTTGCTTTTAGCTGGAAAATTGAATGAATTTTACAATCGTTATGGTTGATATCAATTCCCTTCCAGTTATGTAATCCAGTTCTGGGTTGTTCAGAGGCTTAAGGATATCATCCTTGCTTAGTGTATGGTTCTCACTGATATAATTCCTTTGAGTGCGATGATATTGTTGGCCATATATTTTGATGACACTCTTGGCAAATTGTGTGTTAGTATTGGGGTCCCTGAGAACAATAAGTGTGGTGTTTTTGCTGCTCCATTAGGAACAATTTTGCAGCAGATTTGTTTTGGTAAAAGATGTGATTGCACTTTAGCATGCTATACGTTATATAGTTGTTACCTCATTATGGGGAACATTATGACATGCCCATATTTGCACTTGTGGAAATTTGCACTTTGTCCAGTTTGCACACTTGTTTAACATTGCTGCTATTACAGTTAGTAACTTATATATTGTATATTTTACAGTTTATGTATTGGCTAAATAGCACTATGTAAAAAACATTTACTATCATAAGTGAATTACTCTAATTGAATATGAGTTTGTCCACAGGTACTATTAACATCTATGAACATTGCACATTTTTGTATTTTGCACAATCGTGTTTTGCACATCTGTCGCCGAGATTGGAATCAATTGTATCAATATTTTAAGTCCTTGTAGCCACTGAGTTCGGTTTGAGATTTCATGGTTATTTTTTCTATATCTATTGGCCCGATGGTCACGTAATGTGAGTACTTGCACTTTAAATTTCATGGTTTCTACCACATGCGTCATGTGATCAAGGCCTCCGTGTTGGGGCCAAAACGCGTCATGGCGGTGCGTGGTACACTCATGGTCGAATAAAATTACCTTGCACTGAATGGATCTGGGTCCGTTTCGTCTTTCCAGCGATTGTGGCAGCAGATGAGGAAGTTCAGGCTTGACAGGCTGTCGTTCTGCTACCGGCAGCAAGCTGTGTGTATACCCCCTCATGTGCGGCTTTTCCACTTTGGGCAACCTGTGGTTTTGAAAATTTTGCGGCTCGCCGGGTCGCGGAAAAGCCCCGCTGCTGCTTCTGGCGGATCTGTGCTGCTCAAGCAACGAGAGCGGCGATCAGAATGAGGGGGGCCTGAGCTGCTGGCATATATTGGCATCGTGATGGTGATGTTTTGGCCTCCTTTCACCCACTTGGGTTTGACATTTGAACTTTTGCAAGGACTTTGGCACCGATCATGGTTGAGGCACCCTGAAGTTCCTGTAGCTTGCACTACATAGACCACAATGCCTAGCTACAACCTAAGTGGGTGGGACATGAATTTAAAATAAAAACAGGTGTGTCTGAATATGCCGGATCCTTCATTTGCTTAGCCAGTGATCAAGGGCGGGATCACGCCCGAAACGCGTTTGGCACGAGAATGGAATGGGGCTTGACAGGCTGTCGTTCTGCTACCGGCAGCAAGCTGTGTGTATACCCCCTCATGTGCGGCTTTTCCACTTTGGGCAACCTGTGGTTTTGAAAATTTTGCGGCTCGCCGGGTCGCGGAAAAGCCCCGCTGCTGCTTCTGGCGGATCTGTGCTGCTCAAGCAACGAGAGTGGCAATCAGAATGAGGGGGGCCTGAGCTGCTGGCATATATTGGCATCGTGATGGTGATGTTTTGGCCTCCTTTCACCCACTTGGGTTTGACATTTGAACTTTTGCAAGGACTTTGGCACCGATCATGGTTGAGGCACCCTGAAGTTCCTGTAGCTTGCACTACATAGACCACAATGCCTAGCTACAACCTATGTGGGTGGGACATGAATTTAAAATAAAAACAGGTGTGTCTGAATATGCCGGATCCTTCATTTGCTTAGCCAGTGATCAAGGGCGGGATCACGCCCGAAACGCGTTTGGCACGAGAATGGAATGGGGCTTGACAGGCTGTCGTTCTGCTACCGGCAGCAAGCTGTGTGTATACCCCCTCATGTACGGCTTTTCCACTTTGGGCAACCTGTGGTTTTGAAAATTTTGCGGCTCGCCGGGTCGCGGAAAAGCCCCGCTGCTGCTTCTGGCGGATCTGTGCTGCTCAAGCAACGAGAGCGGCGATCAGAATGAGGGGGGCCTGAGCTGCTGGCATATATTGGCATCGTGATGGTGATGTTTTGGCCTCCTTTCACCCACTTGGGTTTGACATTTGAACTTTTGCAAGGACTTTGGCACCGATCATGGTTGAGGCACCCTGAAGTTCCTGTAGCTTGCACTACATAGACCACAATGCCTAGCTACAACCTATGTGGGTGGGACATGAATTTAAAATAAAAACAGGTGTGTCTGAATATGCCGGATCCTTCATTTGCTTAGCCAGTGATCAAGGGCGGGATCACGCCCGAAACGCGTTTGGCACGAGAATGGAATGGGGCTTGACAGGCTGTCGTTCTGCTACCGGCAGCAAGCTGTGTGTATACCCCCTCATGTGCGGCTTTTCCACTTTGGGCAACCTGTGGTTTTGAAAATTTTGCGGCTCGCCGGGTCGCGGAAAAGCCCCGCTGCTGCTTCTGGCGGATCTGTGCTGCTCAAGCAACGAGAGCGGCGATCAGAATGAGGGGGGCCTGAGCTGCTGGCATATATTGGCATCGTGATGGTGATGTTTTGGCCTCCTTTCACCCACTTGGGTTTGACATTTGAACTTTTGCAAGGACTTTGGCACCGATCATGGTTGAGGCACCCTGAAGTTCCTGTAGCTTGCACTACATAGACCACAATGCCTAGCTACAACCTATGTGGGTGGGACATGAATTTAAAATAAAAACAGGTGTGTCTGAATATGCCGGATCCTTCATTTGCTTAGCCAGTGATCAAGGGCGGGATCACGCCCGAAACGCGTTTGGCACGAGAATGGAATGGGGCTTGACAGGCTGTCGTTCTGCTACCGGCAGCAAGCTGTGTGTATACCCCCTCATGTGCGGCTTTTCCACTTTGGGCAACCTGTGGTTTTGATACATATATATATATATATATATATATATATATATATATATATATATATATATATATATATATATATATATATATATATATATATATATATATATATATGTTTTCACTGAAAAACAGTTAGTTGGACATTTCACTCAGACAAAACCAGAGAAATTTGGCTGTTATAGCTAGTTGAGCTAGTTATACTCGCGCCCCTGCAATGCACTGCTAATGACATCACATATTACATCACTCATAACATGGTCAGTGACGTCACTGATGACATCTCAAATGACATCACTGATGACATCACTGATGACATCATGCAGAGACTGGGTGATTTAAGAAAGTTTATGATTGTTATATATAGATGCGCAAAGTTGTATTGAAGAATGAGTGGGTGTATGAGTGTCTGAATGGATGATTTAGTGGGTGCTTGACTGACTGTATACATGAGTGATTAAACGTGTGTTAGTGAAAGCATGGGTGATTGACTATTCTGTGTGAATGTCTGTATCAGTCTGTCAGTTGCTGTGTAAGTGCTGCATAAGTTAGTGAGTAGCTACATGAGTGTCTATATGGGTTAATGATTGGTTGTCTGAGTACCTGTATGGGTGCCTGAGTGTCTGTGTGGGTGGGTGGGGGTATAACTCACTGCATGGATGTGTGAGTGGGTGATTCAGTGGGTGTTTGGGTTCATGAGTGCATCTGCGAGGGGCTGTATGGGTGAGTGAGTGTGAGTATGGCTGTGTTGGTGAGTAAATGGATGGTTTAGAGGTATATGTGTGAGTAACTACATATGTGAAAGGCAGTATATGTGAGTGTTGAAGTACATAACTGAGTATATGTGAGGGTGAGTGATTGTGAGAGTGGCTGTATGGATGAGCTTGTGCTTCTGTCAGTGACTTTATAACAGAGTAAGTATCTGTTAGTATCTGTATGAATAATTAAGGTGGTGGGTGTATAACTGTATCGATGAGTAAATGGCAGTGTGATTGAGTCTTTGGGTGACTGAGTAGGTGTGTGAGTATCTCTGTGGATGAGTGGTAGTATGTGAGTGTCTGTATGGGTATATGAGTGCATATATCAGAGGCGGTATTGATGAGCATCTGCGTGTATGAGTGACTGTGTTGGTGAGTGAATGGATGTGTGTAGACTATGACTCAGTGAGTGGGTACGTACTAACTGGTATTGGTGTATCTGTGGTTTCGAGAATGGTAGTCGGTATTTCAGAGTGGGTGTATAAAAGGTTATATTAGGGTGTGAGGAGTTGCATAAGATATTAAGTGGATGATGTCATCAGTGATGTCATTTGAGATGTCATCAGTGCTGTCATCAGTGATGTCACTGACCATGTCATGAGTGATATAATATGTGACATCATCAGCAGTGCATTGCGGGGGCACGAGGTAAAGTTAGCTCAATTAACTGTAATGGACAAATTTCTCTGGTTTTGTATGAGTGAAATGTCCAACCAACTATAACGGCCATGAAACCTGTGGTTTTTTCATTGAATTTCTATGGTTTTTACATGCTAATTTCTAACTATAATGTCCCTGAAACCTATGTTTTCTTGGGGTGAATTTCAAAGGTTTTTTAAATTCTAATTACTAACTATAACGTCCCTGAAACCTATGGTTTTTTCAATTAATTTCAAAGGTTTTTAGTGCTAATTTCTAACTATAAGGTAGTAGTCACATTTGCAGAGTGTTGCAGAAAGGGGTCAGGACCTCCGACCAGTGCTCAGGAATTCCACTGCATAGGACTTACAGGAGGTACCAGGAGGGCTTCTTGGCCCCCAAAGTCCCTCAGGAGTAAAGTGGACTTAATTCCCCAAACCCTAGTAAGCCAGGAGGCGCGTTTGCAAAATGGTGGAGAAGGGGGGGATGTGGCCTCCAAAGACCTCTTAGCAATCCCACTGTGTGGGACTTGCGGGAGGTAACAGGATGGGTAGTTGGCCCCTAAGGACAACCTTGGGGGCCAACTACCCCTCCTATTACCTCTAGTAAGTCCCACAGAGCAGCATTGTTAAGTTCTCATAGCAGGCCACGCCCCCTTTACCCACCACTCTGCAAACGTGCTCCCTGGCATGCTCTTGGATGGGGATTAAAGTCCCCTTCACTGCTGGGGGTCCTTTGAAACAAATTAGCCTACCTGATACTGCCAGTAAGCCCCAGATAGTGGGATTGCTGAAAGGTGGACACAGGCCACGACCCCTTTCTCCACCGCTTTGCAAACTCGCCTCCAGGCGCGCTCTTGGTTGGGGGATGAAGTCCCCATGCCTCTTGAGGGTCCCTGGTGGCCAACTAGCCATCCTGTTATCTCTAGTAAGCCCCCCACAGTTAGATTGCTGAGTGTTCCGAGGCCATGCCCCTTTTTACACCACTCTGCAAATGCGCCGCCTGGTGCACTGCTGCTCGGTAGATAAAGTCCACTTTAGTCCTGAGGTCCTCAGGATACAAGAGGACATCATCGCCCCCCAGCAGTGCACCAAGAGGTGTGTTTACAGAGTGGTGTAAAAAGGGGCATGTCCTCAGACCACCTCTCAGCAAACCCACTGTGTGGGGCTTAGTGGAGGTACCTGGAGGGCTAGTTGGCCCATAAAAACCCTTTGTATTCAAGGGGCCTTAATCCCCCAATGCAGAACGTGCCAGGAAGTGCATTCGCACAGTGGTGCAGGGAGGGGCAGCGTTGTTTTTTTTATTTTTTTTATTGTTAGAAGGGGGCTGTGTGGCCCCCTTCTCTTAATATTTTGTGGGCCCTGGGAACCCTATCCCCCAATAAAAAAAAAAACAGGAAGGGGGCCACGCACCCCCCTCCTGAGGCCAATTTCAGCCACAGGGAACCCATCCCCAGAGTCATGGCCCAGTTTTTTCTTTTTTTTAAAGGTATTTACACGGGAGGGGGGCCTGCCTTATTTACAATTTAAAAAAAAAATAATATCAAAAGGGAGGAGGAGCCATGTGGCCCCCCTTCCTGTGACACTATTGGCCCCAGGCCCCATCCCCGGGGCCTGGTCTTAACGTTGGGGACCCAACGGGAGCCCCAATGCCCCTGCGGTCCCAGCCATCTACCGTCTCCTGCCAGAGCCGGAATTGCTTTTGGACAAGGGGAGCTGCTGACATGCAGCTCCCATTGTCCAAAAGCAATACTGCTTTGCTTTATGAAAGCGAGAGCAGGTTTTCTACTCTCACTTCCATGAAGCGAAACAGGGTTTGCAATGACAGGGCGGGAGCAGTGCTCATGCTCTGTCATTGCAAACTGCATTGTCCCAGCGGTGGGCACCCCAGGACATTGCTGGAGCTGGCCCTGGCGGGTGGCGGTCCCCAGGGCCAAGGAGGGCTCCAGGAGGGGGGCCACTCAGCCCCCCTCTCAATGTGAAGATAGCCCCGGGGAGGTGGTGGTCCCCAGGCCCTGGGGTCCCCAACAGACCTCCGTATTTCAATAATTAGTGCCCCGGGGAGGTGGTGGTCCCCCGGGGCAGTGAGGGGGGACTGGAGCCCCCCACACATATTATTAGTAATAGCCCTGGGGAGGTGGCAGTCCTTGGGGTTTGGGGGGCCCATGAGCCCCCGCCCATAATTAAACAAAGCTCTGGAAAGGTTGTGTTCCCTGGAGCTTTTTTTCCCCTCTCGCTTCCATTAAGCAAAGCTGGGTTTGCAATGACAGGGCAGGAGCAGTGCTCCTGCCCTGTCATTGCAAACTGCAATGTCCCAGGGGGTGGGCACCCCGGGACATTGCTGGAAATGGCCCTGGGTGGCCAAGGAGGGCTCCAGGAGGGGGGGCCACGCGGCCTCCCTCCCAATGTGAAGATAGCCCCGGGGAGGTGGTGGTCCCCCGGGGCAGTGAGGTGGGGCTGGAGCCCCCACACATATTATTAGTAATAGCCCTGGGGAGGTGGCAGTCCTTGGGGTTTGGGGGACCCATGAGCCCCCGCCCATAATTAAACAAAGCTCTGGAAAGGTTGTGTTCCCTGGAGCTTTTTTTCCCCTCTCGCTTCCATTAAGCAAAGCTGGGTTTGCAATGACAGGGCAGGAGTAGTGCTCCTGCCCTGTCATTGCAAACTGCAATGTCCCGGTGGGTGGGCACCCCGGGACATTGCTGGAACTGGCCCTGGGGGGCCAAGGAGGGCTCCAGGAGGGGGGGCCACGCGGCCTCCCTCCCAATGTGAAGATAGCCCCGGGGAGGTGGTGGTTCCAAGGCCCAGGGGTCCCCAGCGGATCTCCATATTTCAATGATTAGTGCCCCGCATGTATTATTAGTATTAGCCCTGGGGAGGTGGCGGTCCCTGGGGATTGGGGCGCCCATGAACCCCCCCACCCATAATTAAAAAAAGCTCTGGAAAGGTGGTGGTCCCTAGGGCTTGGGGGGCCCGCAAGTCGCCCAGGCCATAATTGAACAAAGCCCTGGGGAGGTAGCGATCCCTGGGGCTGCGGGGGGCACGTGCCCCCCACACATAATTAATAAAAACCAGGGAGGTGGCCGTACCCGGAGCTGCGGGGGCCCGTGCAGCCTCCGCATTTATTTTGCACTTTGCCCCCGGGACCTGGCCCACACAGGGGCTTATTAAAACAAAGCATGGGAGCCCATGCTTCATGTTTATTTTTTCAGCGAGATGCGCAAACACAGCGTGAACTCCGCTGTGGGTCCCCCTGACCAGGCCAAGGGGATCAAGGAGATTCTACCCTGCCCCCTTTTCTTCATTTTTCACCTTTTTTTGTGTCTTTCATAAGATGGCTACCAACACTTTCTGGTTTGAAGTGTTGACAGGCAATCAGAATCAAGCTCGTTCTCGGGAGGATTTGCGAATCCACCACGGTCACCAGATATATAATTCTTTTTAAATATGAATATTTCAGGAACTATGGAACGGATTTACACCATTTAAAAAAAAAAGCTTTCTGAACCAAGAGCTACCTTTTTTCCATATTTGGTGTTATTCCGTTCAGCAGTTCGAACTGTAGCCTATTGCAAAATTTACTATGGAAATGAACATGGTGAAAACGCGTTTTGGGACCCCCTTTTTTCTCGGCGCCTGCTTGATGAAGCACGCCTAAACTTTCAAGACAGGAGCTGACAGAAGCGCCCTATCCGTTTTGAAAATGTCACAAAGTTTTGTCAAACAGCACCAGAAGCCTGCGTGATCGGGCAGCATTAAGCCACTTTTTTGGCTTAATTCTGCCTGATAAAATATCAATCCCTTTAATGCAGTGTTCTGCATTAAAGGGGCATGCAATGGGTGTAACCCGGCAACATCCATGGCCTTTTGCCACTGCCCCAGATAAATCTGAGGCAGCGCCAAAAGCTTATGGAGGCGCAACGAGGAGAAATATCTTTATTTCTCCTCGCTTTTCCTTTTTCTATGTGTGCTGCATTTTACATCACAGAAAGAAAGAGGGAAAAGTTTCTTGTGATTAGTTTTGTACAGAAAGGTTTGCCTTCCTGTACAAAAATAAAGATCCCTGCAACGCAGGCACCCTTGCACCATGGTGCAAAGGTGCCTGCATTGGCGCACGGCAGCCCATTGTGCGTTGGCGCAGAGGAAAAGGACAGGAATGCGCCATATCTTACAGATCTGGCGCCTTCCTGCCATTTTCTTTTGACGTAGAGAAGCACAGCAGGAAGTCCTGCTGCGCTTCCCTACGGCAAAACCTCATAAATGAGGCCTTATATATATATATATATATATATTTGCAAAAACGTCTTGTAAAACATGAACAGACGATAAAGGAAAGAAAAGCAACCAAGTTCCAAAGAGATAAACGGGACTATGAAAACGGCAGAATATATACGTTTTCTAAAAAGTTTGAGAATATTAGCAGGCAACAACTGTCAACTGCGGCTGAAGCCTAAAAAATACTTGGAGAACCCAGCGGCTCAGAGCTTAGCTCTGAGGTAGAATCTGACTTAGAGGAGATAGCAATAAGCAAGAAACCTTCAGTAATTCAAGAACTGTGTTTTTTATGACTGGAGCACACCATGCATCTCTGACCCCGTCCCCCATGGCAAGATCTGCCAAACAAAGGACGAGGACAAAAAACAGGAGGTGCAAAGACAGACGATGGGGCAGAAAATGTAAGTACATCGACAAAGTAAACCAACAGACGCATGAGGAGACAATATTAAGTAACAATATGGATAACACAGTAATAAATCTTACCAACATGGCTTTATCTAAAGAAGAAGAAGAGATTCTCTCATTAGGCCTCACATGGTGTGTGCCTACTAATTTTGACTATGTGCAAACACGTGTTGACGTTTTTCATTTGGTGCGTAAACTCAAACTTCGGAAATACTTCATGAATGTTCCAAACAATGCATCAAATCCAAGGGGGATCATTAATACTAGTGAATCAACCATTAATCTCAATGTGGAAGAAATGACTCTCCTACATGACATGGCAGAATAAGAATCTGGGGAAGAGCTACAATTAAGTTCACCTGCTATGCTGGAATCAGCTGTAGGTTTGGACATTTACGGCAACATCCACACGCCATGCAAACAGAAGTCAGTTTTTCTACCTAACATGCCTAGAGATGTGTTAGATATCTTTGCAGAAAACATGATTAAAGATCTTAAAGATTTAGCTATTAAAGCTAGCAAGGATTTCACCCGAACCAACCATGACAAAAGAACAAAATATGAAAATCTAATTAAAAAAATCAAGGAACGCCAAGATATAGTTGTGAGATGGTCCGATAAGGGTGGTAATATGGTGCTTTGGCCACTTGCACAATACAACACTGAAGCATTCTCAAACAGCTGCAAAACAGAGAGTGTTATTGCAGAACAAGCCCAACCAATATCGTCAGTGTGAAAGAAAAATTCCACAAGGCTCTTTATGAGTGGAGATGCAGTGGCCTAATGTCTAAGCAGGAACTTGAATTTTTGAAAACTGATTATCCCGTGACACCACAGCAATATTTAATATCCAAGATTCATAAATATGCGATCGACCCTCCTGGAAGACCTATCATAGCAGCTATAGGGGGCCTATTGGAAAATACCTCAAAATACATAGATTTCTTTTTGCAACAGTATGTTTGTGAACTCCCGTCTTTTATCAAGGACACTGGGGATTTCCTTACTAACATCTATGATGTACAATGGAATGACAATTATGTGCTGATGACTTTAGATGTAAACACGCTGTACACAAGCATCAGGCACAGGGACGGACTATATGCCTTGAAATATTACTTAGGCAAAAGACCTATGTATCTTTACCAACATACATCAATGTTTCTTGAAATGGCTGAATGGTGTTTGGATAATAACATTTTTATTTTTGACAAGCTGTTCTTCAAACAACTGCGCGGCACTGCCATGGGTACCTGCTTTGCCCCAGCTATGCAAATCAACATTGGATTGTTACTGTAGACTTTGGAGGCAGTATTTACCTGGCACACGGCTCGGGGGTGAACCACGCACCCTCCCACGGGCTTCCATCAACATCAACCTCAACCTCTTGCGTTTCCCGCTTCGCGGGAAACACTCGCTCTTGGGACTACAGAGGAAGTGTAGCGGGGAAGACTACCTGGCCCAGAAGCTCTTGGGACACACCAACACCTTCCCGCAACGCCCAGAGGAGGCGCATTTAAACACACCTGACCCGCAAACCGCGGTACGCGCGCGGGACGAGCCGGGCTAAGCCCGGGCCAAGAGCGGGCCCGTTTAAGCCCGTTCAAGAACGTGCAAAGACGGGACGGGCCCCCCTCTTTCGTTTTGCCTGGGGGATTGACCTGTGAGTACACTGCATCCTATTCTTTTTACCGACCTGTTGGCCTTGTTTTGTCCCTAAAGGAGGCCAGAGGTAGAGTGGTTAATGCTAACCTCACAGGAACTATGGACCAATTCATTACCAGGGTAAATTGTGTTATAGACCAGGAGATCACGATGATGGAACGTCGAGTTTCCCAGGACCTCGCGATTGCGAGGAGGTCTTCTATGGGGCATATTGCTAATGTACGGACTCCTGCCCATCAAGGCCTAAATAGTGGTATTACTGTATTACCAATTTCAGAATCCCCGATTACACATTTACCACCTTGTGGTACAACCCATGTTTCCTTGGGGGAACAGTCCACGGCTCCCGATTCGTTACTGACATCTCCCCATATGTTGCCTTCTGTCCCCATTATAGCAAAGGAGAATAACACCAGGCAACTGCGGGAGAAACATCCAGGGGCTATTCCTAAGTATAAGCAAGGGCTGTCCAACAACAAGAGTGGGAAGAAGAATAATAATGGTGGGAAGAAAAAGAAAGCCACGAGACACATTGGAAACCCTAGAGTAATTCCTGCTATATTGGAGCAGCCTGATATGGATATGGATGCCTCAGCAGATATAGTTGCACCTTTAGCTCACTTAACATCCACTAGAACGGCAAATCAGGTTGCAAGGGGGGGGATAAGCCAAGCTGAAAGGGCATAGGGAATGGTCCCCGAGTTGACCAATATTTGTGATATAATTAGACTTCTCCTTCATCCAGTGGAGGATAGATTAAGCAAGATTGAACAGCATTTAATAAGGATTGAGCTTGACTTTATGGGAATCGTTGATTCCTTAAAAAAGGATGCTCCTTCCAGGGTTTCTCAACCACTAGATAAAGCCAGAGGAGAAAATGTCCCGGTTGTCCCGAAAGTCCCCTCAGCATTGACTATAGATCACCAGGCTCCAGTTGAAGCCTTTAAGGGTTCAGCTGCGGCTGTTGTCAGTAATTCCTGCCAGTACAACACACCTCAGCTTAGTGAGGGTGATGGGGTCCCTATAACCCAAGGTCCAAGGTGGAAAAATATCCTAAATTTACCCCCGGAAGCATGTCCGTTTGTGGTAATTCTGGCAGGGGTTCCCGAATTGGGTAAGCATGAAGTTGAATCTCCTGCAACTTTGAGGAACAGGGTTGTCCATTGGTTAAACAAAAATAGACCATTGCCATTACATATAGTGTGTAAAATACTTATGGTTAGAAGGATGCCATGGGTAGGACACCTGGTCAAGAACATAAGGGGGGATTGCATTTTGATCAACTTCAATGACCCTAGAATAGTTGAGCATATTTGTAATTGGAGATACCCCAGTCCAGGAGTAACTATTCGCTCTCTCCCATTGACCTACTTTTATCCCCCAGGTCACTTTACATCTTTAGCGGATGGGTGGACATTAGTACAGCGGAATGGGAGGGGGCTGCCGCAGGGGGGTTGGCATAGGCCTCTATTATCCTTAGACCGCACCCCCATTCACAATCGATTCAGCGGTTTGGAGGCTGTTGATTGACTTCAGGATAGAGCAGGAGTACCGAATAGTCCCTTTTTCCCTTTGGGCTGCCGTACTCCTAGTTCTCTTGTACCACCACAGTTTCCGGGTCTTGAACTACCAATTCCTGTCAGAGTACCACAGAGGGTTAACAACATTGCTGGCCGAGACTTAGATCATTCCCCAGGTGCCTTAATCTCCTGTGATGGTTTTACCAGTCATTTTAAGCTTGTTTCGTGGAATGTGGCGGGCCTACGAAATAAGCTTTCCTTACCGGACTGGAATGATTTTATTGATGGGTATGATCTGTGTTTATTTCAGGAAACATGGAGTCTTGAACCGCTGTATAAGCCTGGCTTTTCCTGTTTCTATGTACCAGCTACCTCGGTAGGTCGAGGTCGCCCATCTGGAGGGCTCATGGTATGGGTCAGGGTAGAGCTCAATCTTAAGATCACTCATCATCCTTGTACTACACCAGATGTAATGAGACTCTCTCTCAAGGGTACGAAGAGTAATAATACCTGGGAACTCTTTAACATATACGTTAGAGGCACCCAAGGGGGGGCAAAATCCTCTACCATTTCTGTCCTCTCTGATATGCTCCTTTCCTGTCCCTCTGATTCCTTTATCTTAGTTGCCGGCGACCTTAATTGCTCATTTGAGCCTTTAGCAGTAGATGACATCCTGGGAATCTATGATGAGGATGCCAGATGGGGCATCCCCTCCTTGTCGCTTAAGCCAGTAAAGAGATGGTTACCGGTTGTCATTCAATTGAATGCTCTAATGCTAGAATTTGGGTTAAGAGCTGTAAATGGGCGCACGACCTCTGATGTAATGGGAGCAATTACATACAACAGGGTCTCCTGTCAAAGTAGAATCGATTATATAATGGTTGACAGGAGGGCATGGAAGTTTGTGGATGATATGGTCATTATACCATCAGTAAACAGTGACCATAATCCTTTGTCCCTTACAATGATGGAATTGTGGCATAGGAAGGAGCACACCTCCACCGCTGGATCGAGAATGTTAACTAAGACAGTCTTATCGTCTAATTGTAACAGGTTCCTCAAATGGCCTAAGTTTATTCTGAGTGAGCTAAGATTAAGTACCCTAGAAGAAATCCTTAATGATCAGACTATTAGGCTTTCTGCAGCTTGTAAGGATAGGGCTGGGCCCGTTGCTGCAGTAACAATTTATGTGGACACTATAGATTTGATTGGCAGGCTGTTTTTAGACCCCAGTAAAAAGCGCCTGATGAGTGTCAAGCCAGTACAGAAGTGGTTCAATAGAAACTGTAGATTGAAAAAAGCCAGTTTGGTCCTTGCTATCAAATCTAACAAACTCGAGTGACGTCCGGCTGGCAAGACTGCAGTATAGGCAGGCCATTGTAGATGCAAATAGTAGATGCAAATGGATAGGGAGTGGTTTGAGCATTTTAGGAAACTGTATGTAGGGGATGAGCAATTAGGTGGCCTTGGGCCCTCAAGTGGCATCATAGCCACCGACCCTGTTCAGGTTTTATTTACTAGGATAGAGAAGAAAGAGGTGGAGGCCGCTATAAATAAGATTGTACCCGCTAAGGCCCCGGGACAAGATGGTATTCCGGGCGACCTATTTAAAGCCAATACTGAGGGTTGGGCCTCCTATTTTGTGATTCTCATTAATGCTTTGCTGGAAGGCTCACCGGTCCCGAATTCTTGGAAGGGGGCCGAAGTAATTCATATTCATAAGAGGGGTTCCAGGGGGGACCCTGCCAACTACCGTCCAATTAGTCTCATAGACGCTGGACAGAAGCTGGTAGGCAGGGTTCTCCTGGAGAGGGTCCTCTCATGGGCGGATGAAAATAATATTATCTTACAGTTCTAGGCAGGCTTTAGGGCCTGTACAAGTATGATTGACCAGGCATTTAGGTTGGCACTTTTGCACTGGAAGGTGGTTACCATTGGCAAAGGCGGTCTTTATCTGGCATTTATTGACCTGAAGACCGCCTTTGACTTGGTCCCCCGTGACCGCCTATGGCTGGTCCTGCAGGAGATGGGGATTCCTCCGCCCACTTTGAATCTCTTGGCCCGTATGCACGATGGTAATTATGCCTGCATTAGATGGGGGTCACAGGAGCAAAAAACTTATAAAATCCCTGTGAATAGAGGGGTCCGCCAAGGATGTGTACTGTCTCCAACACTCTTCACGCTTTTTGTGAATGGTGTAGTCTCTTTTTTGCTTGAAGTCAATGCCGATGCCCCGGTCCTGGCGGGTGATAAAGTCCCCGCACTACTTTTTGCGGACGATACGTTGTTAGTATCGAAAACTCCGACAGGATTACAGAAGCTATTGGACCGCTTCTGTTTGTTTTGTAAGTTGAGGGGCCTTGTTATTAACACTTCCAAAACTAAGCTTCTTTACTTTAACCCGAGTAGATCGTCTAGATCTACCTTGACTCTCGACGGGGTGCCATTAGAGAGCGTCAAAGAGTTTGACTACTTGGGGATTAGAATTTCTGACAAATTTAAATGGCAGCCTCATATTGATAAAATGGCACTAAATTATAAGCGGGTAGTAGGAGTACTAGAGAGGGAACTTCGTGCCTCCACCTCTAAGCCCATTGCTCCTGTTCTGTAAATCTACGCTGCAAAAGCTGTAGGCTGCGCCCTTTATGGTGCATAACTCTGGGGCTTTGGTTGTGTAGACGTGCTAGTCACTTCAGAAAATAAGTTCTTCAGGGAGCTTGTATCGCTCCCGAAGGGCACCCCAACCAAGCCACTTTTGAGTGATTTGGGTCGCTGTTCTATCAAAGACCTAGTCACTCTGCGTCCTCTTTTATTTTGGGCGCGGTTATGGCGTACTCCAGAGCTCTCCAGGTATGCTGATGGCCTAAGAGAGGTCATGAATCTTCAAGGAGCCTATAAAATTGGATGGCTAGTTAATATAAAGAAGCTTTTTCGGGCAATAGGCCTTGTAACTGCTTGGGAGTCTCGGGCAGTGCTATCAAAGACAGAAATTAAGAGAGCCTTTTGGGCATGGGTCGATAATCAAGAGCAGAGGGACCCAAACCAAGGCAGGCTGACTGAGGCATTTCGGCAGCACAAGCCCACGCCCCGCCTGGAGCCCTATCTAGACTTTATTAAGAAGCCTAGAGATAGATCCCTTTTTATTCAGTTTAGGTTGGGCACCCTTCCTCTTCGTGATCGTACTAGTAAGTGGAAGCCCCCGCACCAAACCCCCGTGGACTGTCCAAATTGTTTAGGTGTCACTGAAAATATTCCTCACCTTTTCTTTGTATGCCCAGCCTATTCGAAACCTAGACTGAAATGGTTAAAACATGTGTGCCTGTAGCTTGGAACTAGGGACCTTTCTGTTGCACTTAGAATACTCAAGGCTGACGCTAGTACAACCTTAGTGTGCGGGGTGGCTAAATTTCTAAGTTGGGCTTGGTTGATTAGGCGGAAGTCTATATGATGAGTTTGCTCAACTAAATGTCTTTTTATTCACAAAGCTGTTAAAGTTAAATACATTTTTTATCTATTTATTGTAACAAAAAGGTTTTTATACGACTCTTCTTTTAATGTATCTTTTATGAATTGTGTTTTAATTTGTAAATGTGCTTTTATTATATCAAATATCGAAATAAAGCTTTGTTGTTGGCAAATCTGCATATGGGCTGGTGGGAGGAGCAGGTACTCATGATCACATACAAAGAGATAATGACAAAGAATGTTGTTATGTATGTCAGATACATAGACAACTTATTCATTTTGTGTCAGGGTACTGAAGAATCAGCACAAACCTTTGCTAATGAGATCAATATGAATTGTCTGAATTTAACTTTTACCTGTAATACCAGCATCACTAACATACACTTCCTGTATCTTGAGATTTTTATCGAAGACGGCAAAATACAATGCAGGACTTATAGGAAGCCAACATCAGGGAATTCCATCCTACATTCAAGTAGTTTTCACCCTGCCAAATTAAAAGAGAGCATCCCCTATGCAAAATGCCTTCGAATGAAGCGCAATTGCAGCACCAAAGCCAGTTTGACCACAACCACCAATAATCTTTTTGAGAGGCTCAATTCCCGTGGGTATAGTACAAAAACCCTAGAGAGAGCTCGTGCAAAAATAACCAACATCAAGAGGCAGGATCTGTTGTTTCTTTCGCCAGAGAGGAGCAATCAGCGGGAAGAGAAAAAGAAAAAAAATGAGTCAGGGATTCCCAGACTTATTACTGGGTATATCACCTATCATACAACTTTACTCAAAATGCTTTATAAACACTGGCAGATTGTGCGAAGTGACCCGGTACTTGGACCCAAAATTCCCAGAGTACCCCCGATCTCCTTTAGGCGAGCAAAGTCCATGCGCCAAGAACTTGTATGCAATGCTCCCAGTAACAACAAAGGAATGAACTGGCTCACAACCCATAGCGGCTTTCTAAAATGCTCCAAATTCAAAGTCTGCCTTCATGGTAAAAACACCAAAGAGATTCACACACCTCTGAGGCAATCTCCGTTTGTAATAAGAGGTACTTGCAAGAGTGATTTTGCAGTGTATGTTCTGCAATGAACC
This sequence comes from Triturus cristatus, assembly GCF_964204655.1. NCBI lineage: Eukaryota > Metazoa > Chordata > Amphibia > Caudata > Salamandridae > Triturus > Triturus cristatus. Next base: position 674,339,164 of record NC_140590.1, read on the forward strand.
TGTGCAAAGCAGTACATGGGTAGTACTATACACCCCATACATGTCCGTATCTTGCAACATTTGAGGGCCATCAGCAATGATGACCCCAATTATCCAGTAGCCAGGCATATTAGCCAATGTCATGGAGGGAATGCCAGAGATCTCTCTTATTTTGTGATTGGTTCTATCCCTAAGAACCCGAGAGGGGGGAACATGCAGCTAGCACTCCGGAGACTTGATTCTAAATACATCATTCGCCTTAACACCAAGATCCCCACGGCATGAATGCTGATGAAACCCTTTCCGTACATCTATAGATCCCGCTGCTTGTCCCGCTCCCTACACAGCTCTCCGTTTTACTTCAGGCTCACCTTTTCATTTCAATTGAATGCTCTAATGCTAGAATTTGGGTTAAGAGCTGTAAATGGGCGCACGACCTCTGATGTAATGGGAGCAATTACATACAACAGGGTCTCCTGTCAAAGTAGAATCGATTATATAATGGTTGACAGGAGGGCATGGAAGTTTGTGGATGATATGGTCATTATACCATCAGTAAACAGTGACCATAATCCTTTGTCCCTTACAATGATGGAATTGTGGCATAGGAAGGAGCACACCTCCACCGCTGGATCGAGAATGTTAACTAAGACAGTCTTATCGTCTAATTGTAACAGGTTCCTCAAATGGCCTAAGTTTATTCTGAGTGAGCTAAGATTAAGTACCCTAGAAGAAATCCTTAATGATCAGACTATTAGGCTTTCTGCAGCTTGTAAGGATAGGGCTGGGCCCGTTGCTGCAGTAACAATTTATGTGGACACTATAGATTTGATTGGCAGGCTGTTTTTAGACCCCAGTAAAAAGCGCCTGATGAGTGTCAAGCCAGTACAGAAGTGGTTCAATAGAAACTGTAGATTGAAAAAAGCCAGTTTGGTCCTTGCTATCAAATCTAACAAACTCGAGTGACGTCCGGCTGGCAAGACTGCAGTATAGGCAGGCCATTGTAGATGCAAATAGTAGATGCAAATGGATAGGGAGTGGTTTGAGCATTTTAGGAAACTGTATGTAGGGGATGAGCAATTAGGTGGCCTTGGGCCCTGAAGTGGCATCATAGCCACCGACCCTGTTCAGGTTTTATTTACTAGGATAGAGAAGAAAGAGGTGGAGGCCGCTATAAATAAGATTGTACCCGCTAAGGCCCCGGGACAAGATGGTATTCCGGGCGACCTATTTAAAGCCAATACTGAGGGTTGGGCCTCCTATTTTGTGATTCTCATTAATGCTTTGCTGGAAGGCTCACCGGTCCCGAATTCTTGGAAGGGGGCCGAAGTAATTCATATTCATAAGAGGGGTTCCAGGGGGGACCCTGCCAACTACCGTCCAATTAGTCTCATAGACGCTGGACAGAAGCTGGTAGGCAGGGTTCTCCTGGAGAGGGTCCTCTCATGGGCGGATGAAAATAATATTATCTTACAGTTCTAGGCAGGCTTTAGGGCCTGTACAAGTATGATTGACCAGGCATTTAGGTTGGCACTTTTGCACTGGAAGGTGGTTACCATTGGCAAAGGCGGTCTTTATCTGGCATTTATTGACCTGAAGACCGCCTTTGACTTGGTCCCCCGTGACCGCCTATGGCTGGTCCTGCAGGAGATGGGGATTCCTCCGCCCATTTTGAATCTCTTGGCCCGTATGCACGATGGTAATTATGCCTGCATTAGATGGGGGTCACAGGAGCAAAAAACTTATAAAATCCCTGTGAATAGAGGGGTCCGCCAAGGATGTGTACTGTCTCCAACACTCTTCACGCTTTTTGTGAATGGTGTAGTCTCTTTTTTGCTTGAAGTCAATGCCGATGCCCCGGTCCTGGCGGGTGATAAAGTCCCCGCACTACTTTTTGCGGACGATACGTTGTTAGTATCGAAAACTCCGACAGGATTACAGAAGCTATTGGACCGCTTTGTTTGTTTTGTAAGTTGAGGGGCCTTGTTATTAACACTTCCAAAACTAAGCTTCTTTACTTTAACCCGAGTAGATCGTCTAGATCTACCTTGACTCTCGACGGGGTGCCATTAGAGAGCGTCAAAGAGTTTGACTACTTGGGGATTAGAATTTCTGACAAATTTAAATGGCAGCCTCATATTGATAAAATGGCACTAAATTATAAGCGGGTAGTAGGAGTACTAGAGAGGGAACTTCGTGCCTCCACCTCTAAGCCCATTGCTCCTGTTCTGTAAATCTACGCTGCAAAAGCTGTAGGCTGCGCCCTTTATGGTGCATAACTCTGGGGCTTTGGTTGTGTAGACGTGCTAGTCACTTCAGAAAATAAGTTCTTCAGGGAGCTTGTATCGCTCCCGAAGGGCACCCCAACCAAGCCACTTTTGAGTGATTTGGGTGGCTGTTCTATCAAAGACCTAGTCACTCTGCGTCCTCTTTTATTTTGGGAGCGGTTATGGCGTACTCCAGAGCTCTCCAGGTATGCTGATGGCCTAAGAGAGGTCATGAATCTTCAAGGAGCCTATAAAATTGGATGGCTAGTTAATATAAAGAAGCTTTTTCTGGCAATAGGCCTTGTAACTGCTTGGGAGTCTCGGGCAGTGCTATCAAAGACAGAAATTAAGAGAGCCTTTTGGGCATGGGTCGATAATCAAGAGCAGAGGGACCCAAACCAAGGCAGGCTGACTGAGGCATTTCGGCAGCACAAGCCCACGCCCCGCCTGGAGCCCTATCTAGACTTTATTAAGAAGCCTAGAGATAGATCCCTTTTTATTCAGTTTAGGTTGGGCACCCTTCCTCTTCGTGATCGTACTAGTAAGTGGAAGCCCCCGCACCAAACCCCCGTGGACTGTCCAAATTGTTTAGGTGTCACTGAAAATATTCCTCACCTTTTCTTTGTATGCCCAGCCTATTCGAAACCTAGACTGAAATGGTTAAAACATGTGTGCCTGTAGCTTGGAACTAGGGACCTTTCTGTTGCACTTAGAATACTCAAGGCTGACGCTAGTACAACCTTAGTGTGCGGGGTGGCTAAATTTCTAAGTTGGGCTTGGTTGATTAGGCGGAAGTCTATATGATGAGTTTGCTCAACTAAATGTCTTTTTATTCACAAAGCTGTTAAAGTTAAATACATTTTTTATCTATTTATTGTAACAAAAAGGTTTTTATACGACTCTTCTTTTAATGTATCTTTTATGAATTGTGTTTTAATTTGTAAATGTGCTTTTATTATATCAAATATCGAAATAAAGCTTTGTTGTTGGCAAATCTGCATATGGGCTGGTGGGAGGAGCAGGTACTCATGATCACATACAAAGAGATAATGACAAAGAATGTTGTTATGTATGTCAGATACATAGACAACTTATTCATTTTGTGTCAGGGTACTGAAGAATCAGCACAAACCTTTGCTAATGAGATCAATATGAATTGTCTGAATTTAACTTTTACCTGTAATACCAGCATCACTAACATACACTTCCTGTATCTTGAGATTTTTATCGAAGACGGCAAAATACAATGCAGGACTTATAGGAAGCCAACATCAGGGAATTCCATCCTACATTCAAGTAGTTTTCACCCTGCCAAATTAAAAGAGAGCATCCCCTATGCAAAATGCCTTCGAATGAAGCGCAATTGCAGCACCAAAGCCAGTTTGACCACAACCACCAATAATCTTTTTGAGAGGCTCAATTCCCGTGGGTATAGTACAAAAACCCTAGAGAGAGCTCGTGCAAAAATAACCAACATCAAGAGGCAGGATCTGTTGTTTCTTTCGCCAGAGAGGAGCAATCAGCGGGAAGAGAAAAAGAAAAAAAATGAGTCAGGGATTCCCAGACTTATTACTGGGTATATCACCTATCATGCAACTTTACTCAAAATGCTTTATAAACACTGGCAGATTGTGCGAAGTGACCCGGTACTTGGACCCAAAATTCCCAGAGTACCCCCGATCTCCTTTAGGCGAGCAAAGTCCATGCGCCAAGAACTTGTATGCAATGCTCCCAGTAACAACAAAGGAATGAACTGGCTCACAACCCATAGCGGCTTTCTAAAATGCTCCAAATTCAAAGTCTGCCTTCATGGTAAAAACACCAAAGAGATTCACACACCTCTGAGGCAATCTCCGTTTGTAATAAGAGGTACTTGCAAGAGTGATTTTGCAGTGTATGTTCTGCAATGAACCTGTGCAAAGCAGTACATGGGTAGTACTATACACCCCATACATGTCCGTATCTTGCAACATTTGAGGGCCATCAGCAATGATGACCCCAATTATCCAGTAGCCAGGCATATTAGCCAATGTCATGGAGGGAATGCCAGAGATCTCTCTTATTTTGTGATTGGTTCTATCCCTAAGAACCCGAGAGGGGGGAACATGCAGCTAGCACTCCGGAGACTTGATTCTAAATACATCATTCGCCTTAACACCAAGATCCCCACGGCATGAATGCTGATGAAACCCTTTCCGTACATCTATAGATCCCGCTGCTTGTCCCGCTCCCTACACAGCTCTCCGTTTTACTTCAGGCTCACCTTTTCATTTCAATTGAATGCTCTAATGCTAGAATTTGGGTTAAGAGCTGTAAATGGGCGCACGACCTCTGATGTAATGGGAGCAATTACATACAACAGGGTCTCCTGTCAAAGTAGAATCGATTATATAATGGTTGACAGGAGGGCATGGAAGTTTGTGGATGATATGGTCATTATACCATCAGTAAACAGTGACCATAATCCTTTGTCCCTTACAATGATGGAATTGTGGCATAGGAAGGAGCACACCTCCACCGCTGGATCGAGAATGTTAACTAAGACAGTCTTATCGTCTAATTGTAACAGGTTCCTCAAATGGCCTAAGTTTATTCTGAGTGAGCTAAGATTAAGTACCCTAGAAGAAATCCTTAATGATCAGACTATTAGGCTTTCTGCAGCTTGTAAGGATAGGGCTGGGCCCGTTGCTGCAGTAACAATTTATGTGGACACTATAGATTTGATTGGCAGGCTGTTTTTAGACCCCAGTAAAAAGCGCCTGATGAGTGTCAAGCCAGTACAGAAGTGGTTCAATAGAAACTGTAGATTGAAAAAAGCCAGTTTGGTCCTTGCTATCAAATCTAACAAACTCGAGTGACGTCCGGCTGGCAAGACTGCAGTATAGGCAGGCCATTGTAGATGCAAATAGTAGATGCAAATGGATAGGGAGTGGTTTGAGCATTTTAGGAAACTGTATGTAGGGGATGAGCAATTAGGTGGCCTTGGGCCCTGAAGTGGCATCATAGCCACCGACCCTGTTCAGGTTTTATTTACTAGGATAGAGAAGAAAGAGGTGGAGGCCGCTATAAATAAGATTGTACCCGCTAAGGCCCCGGGACAAGATGGTATTCCGGGCGACCTATTTAAAGCCAATACTGAGGGTTGGGCCTCCTATTTTGTGATTCTCATTAATGCTTTGCTGGAAGGCTCACCGGTCCCGAATTCTTGGAAGGGGGCCGAAGTAATTCATATTCATAAGAGGGGTTCCAGGGGGGACCCTGCCAACTACCGTCCAATTAGTCTCATAGACGCTGGACAGAAGCTGGTAGGCAGGGTTCTCCTGGAGAGGGTCCTCTCATGGGCGGATGAAAATAATATTATCTTACAGTTCTAGGCAGGCTTTAGGGCCTGTACAAGTATGATTGACCAGGCATTTAGGTTGGCACTTTTGCACTGGAAGGTGGTTACCATTGGCAAAGGCGGTCTTTATCTGGCATTTATTGACCTGAAGACCGCCTTTGACTTGGTCCCCCGTGACCGCCTATGGCTGGTCCTGCAGGAGATGGGGATTCCTCCGCCCATTTTGAATCTCTTGGCCCGTATGCACGATGGTAATTATGCCTGCATTAGATGGGGGTCACAGGAGCAAAAAACTTATAAAATCCCTGTGAATAGAGCGGTCCGCCAAGGATGTGTACTGGCTCCAACACTCTTCACGCTTTTTGTGAATGGTGTAGTCTCTTTTTTGCTTGAAGTCAATGCCGATGCCCCGGTCCTGGCGGGTGATAAAGTCCCCGCACTACTTTTTGCGGACGATACGTTGTTAGTATCGAAAACTCCGACAGGATTACAGAAGCTATTGGACCGCTTCTGTTTGTTTTGTAAGTTGAGGGGCCTTGTTATTAACACTTCCAAAACTAAGCTTCTTTACTTTAACCCGAGTAGATCGTCTAGATCTACCTTGACTCTCGACGGGGTGCCATTAGAGAGTGTCAAAGAGTTTGACTACTTGGGGATTAGAATTTCTGACAAATTTAAATGGCAGCCTCATATTGATAAAATGGCACTAAATTATAAGCGGGTAGTAGGAGTACTAGAGAGGGAACTTCGTGCCTCCACCTCTAAGCCCATTGCTCCTGTTCTGTAAATCTACGCTGCAAAAGCTGTAGGCTGCGCCCTTTATGGTGCATAACTCTGGGGCTTTGGTTGTGTAGACGTGCTAGTCACTTCAAAAAATAAGTTCTTCAGGGAGCTTGTATCGCTCCCGAAGGGCACCCCAACCAAGCCACTTTTGAGTGATTTGGGTGGCTGTTCTATCAAAGACCTAGTCACTCTGCGTCCTCTTTTATTTTGGGAGCGGTTATGGCGTACTCCAGAGCTCTCCAGGTATGCTGATGGCCTAAGAGAGGTCATGAATCTTCAAGGAGCCTATAAAATTGGATGGCTAGTTAATATAAAGAAGCTTTTTCTGGCAATAGGCCTTGTAACTGCTTGGGAGTCTCGGGCAGTGCTATCAAAGACAGAAATTAAGAGAGCCTTTTGGGCATGGGTCGATAATCAAGAGCAGAGGGACCCAAACCAAGGCAGGCTGACTGAGGCATTTCGGCAGCACAAGCCCACGCCCCGCCTGGAGCCCTATCTAGACTTTATTAAGAAGCCTAGAGATAGATCCCTTTTTATTCAGTTTAGGTTGGGCACCCTTCCTCTTCGTGATCGTACTAGTAAGTGGAAGCCCCCGCACCAAACCCCCGTGGACTGTCCAAATTGTTTAGGTGTCACTGAAAATATTCCTCACCTTTTCTTTGTATGCCCAGCCTATTCGAAACCTAGACTGAAATGGTTAAAACATGTGTGCCTGTAGCTTGGAACTAGGGACCTTTCTGTTGCACTTAGAATACTCAAGGCTGACGCTAGTACAACCTTAGTGTGCGGGGTGGCTAAATTTCTAAGTTGGGCTTGGTTGATTAGGCGGAAGTCTATATGATGAGTTTGCTCAACTAAATGTCTTTTTATTCACAAAGCTGTTAAAGTTAAATACATTTTTTATCTATTTATTGTAACAAAAAGGTTTTTATACGACTCTTCTTTTAATGTATCTTTTATGAATTGTGTTTTAATTTGTAAATGTGCTTTTATTATATCAAATATCGAAATAAAGCTTTGTTGTTGGCAAATCTGCATATGGGCTGGTGGGAGGAGCAGGTACTCATGATCACATACAAAGAGATAATGACAAAGAATGTTGTTATGTATGTCAGATACATAGACAACTTATTCATTTTGTGTCAGGGTACTGAAGAATCAGCACAAACCTTTGCTAATGAGATCAATATGAATTGTCTGAATTTAACTTTTACCTGTAATACCAGCATCACTAACATACACTTCCTGTATCTTGAGATTTTTATCGAAGACGGCAAAATACAATGCAGGACTTATAGGAAGCCAACATCAGGGAATTCCATCCTACATTCAAGTAGTTTTCACCCTGCCAAATTAAAAGAGAGCATCCCCTATGCAAAATGCCTTCGAATGAAGCGCAATTGCAGCACCAAAGCCAGTTTGACCACAACCACCAATAATCTTTTTGAGAGGCTCAATTCCCGTGGGTATAGTACAAAAACCCTAGAGAGAGCTCGTGCAAAAATAACCAACATCAAGAGGCAGGATCTGTTGTTTCTTTCGCCAGAGAGGAGCAATCAGCGGGAAGAGAAAAAGAAAAAAAATGAGTCAGGGATTCCCAGACTTATTACTGGGTATATCACCTATCATACAACTTTACTCAAAATGCTTTATAAACACTGGCAGATTGTGCGAAGTGACCCGGTACTTGGACCCAAAATTCCCAGAGTACCCCCGATCTCCTTTAGGCGAGCAAAGTCCATGCGCCAAGAACTTGTATGCAATGCTCCCAGTAACAACAAAGGAATGAACTGGCTCACAACCCATAGCGGCTTTCTAAAATGCTCCAAATTCAAAGTCTGCCTTCATGGTAAAAACACCAAAGAGATTCACACACCTCTGAGGCAATCTCCGTTTGTAATAAGAGGTACTTGCAAGAGTGATTTTGCAGTGTATGTTCTGCAATGAACCTGTGCAAAGCAGTACATGGGTAGTAATATACACCCCATACATGTCCGTATCTTGCAACATTTGAGGGCCATCAGCAATGATGACCCCAATTATCCAGTAGCCAGGCATATTAGCCAATGCCATGGAGGGAATGCCAGAGATCTCTCTTATTTTGTGATTGATTCTATCCCTAAGAACCCGAGAGGGGGGAACAGGCAGCTAGCACTCCGTAGACTTGATTCTAAATACATCATTCGCCTTAACACCAAGATCCCCACGGCATGAATGCTGATGAAACCCTTTCCGTACATCTATAGATCCCGCTGCTTGTCCCGCTCCCTACACAGCTCTCCGTTTTACTTCAGGCTCACCTTTTCATTTCTTTTCTCTAATCTCCTTGTTACTTTTAACTTAACACCTCTTTATCATTTCTTGTATAATAATTGAGTGCCCACTTGCTGCAATGCTACTTTTTTGGTCCTAAGATGACCCACTTGGGAACTATTCCACCTTCTTTGAATGTCCACTAGGGATTCATTCTCTCAGATGTGGCATGACGACTTTCTTAATGTGAGATAACGGTGGTGTTCTATCTTACATCCGTTAATTCATTTGAAACATCCTTGAATGATGTAATTTGTTCATTAATTTATTTATTAGCTTACAATCATGTTCAAATCATTTGTTATGAACATTATGCATCGCCCTGAATATTTGGTTGGTATTGCACTCAAATATGGTCAATGGATTTTGGTGTTTTGTACACCTTCGGTAGTTGGAAGCACGAGAGGACAGACATATTTTTAGTCTGTTTTCCTGATCAGTTTTTGATCAACATCTGTTTCTCTATATTTTTTTATTTTTCACCTAATTTAGTCACAAGAATTTGTCCTTAGATATTATTTATTGGTTACAATTTTTCAATTTTCATTTTACACCAAATTGTGCAATGTGTTTTCGCTTCTATGTCTATTGCGAGCATGGTTGCTGTGACAACCTCTCAAGTGACTTGGTAATTTAATGGTTGAACAATGTGATGCCAGTCGTTGTGACAAAGGCGGCTTGCCGTCGAAATGCGTTGTGGCCTTTTCTTGTTAATAAATAACTCCTTGTTTCATACATATATATATATATATATATATATATATATATATATATATATATATATATTTATTATTTTTGGTTTTTTTCTCAAGCAAAAGAATTTCACTGCACTCCTCGAGTCTGAATTCTTCAGTTCAGATTTATTCGGCACAATTTCCACCATCACCACCCCCTACGCGTTTCGCCCATGAAATGGTCTTGTTCACGGTTTCGTGAGTCCATTCTCTATTTCAATTTTATATAGTTCAGCCATATTAGCCCATTATGAGGCATTATAGGACTTGTAGTCCTAAGTTACGAAAGTTCATTTGTCAAGGTTATAGTGCCAGTTCAATAATTCTGGGGGTTGTTCTATGTTAATAGTCACATATACTTGATTCCACGTTCTCTCTCTTAGTGAGTTTTTCATCCCATGGTTCTTTATAGCTTTCAGACATTATACAATGTTTTTTTCTTTTTTCAATTGTGTAACTGGGTGTTTTGGCATTTTGCCTATTCCTCCAAGATGTTGCACTGGGACAAGATTATATAATTAGACAGTTATTTAACTCCCACTGGTTCTGTGTCTGTTCCAGTTGTGTTTAGTTATAAGCCCATTCTGTGACTTCTATTCTTATTTGGGCATAGTTGTCTATATTATATTGTGTCCTTAGTAGGTTATAGTCCCAGCCATCTCACATCACACATTTTCAGGTTGACAAAGGCTGTAAAGACAGCCGAAACACGATCCTGCTTTTAAGTGCAAGTGCTGCTTTATAAAAGACTTCTTCCATATCTCGAGCGCAGGCTCCTTCTGAATTGAAGGGGAGTGTTTTGGGATATATATATATATATATATATATTCACTGAAAAAACCATAGGTTTCACACATGTTATAGTTAGCGGAAATTTTACTGATAAAAAACCAGTGAAATTCCCCCGTTATAGTTAGCGCAGGCAACTATAACTCACGCGACCGCAATCCTCTGCTGATGCTAATACTGTATTTAGACACTTATTTGCCCATGTCTTCTTCCATACATTTTTAGCTATACATATATTACAAATATTTTTTTTTCATAAAGACACATATGTCATCAGCAGAAGATTGCAGTCGCGTGAGTTATAGTTGCCTGCGCTAACTATAACGGGGGAATTTCACTGGTTTTTTATCAGTAAAATTTCCGCTAACTATAACATGTGTGAAACCTATGGTTTTTTCAGTGAATTTGCAAGGTTTTTTAAATGCTAATTCCTAACTATAACGTGTGTGAAACCTATGGTTTTTTCAGTGAATTAGTACGGTTTTTTAAATGCTAAGTTTTTTTCCCTTATAATAAGCCCTGTACATTTGGTGGCCTTCGGCCACCAAAAGCACAGGGGGTGGGGTAAGTGTGGATAGTGTTTTTTGCCCTTAACATAAGCCCTGTACATTTGGTGGCCTTCGGCCACCAAAAGCACAGGGGGTGGGGTAAGTGTGGATAGTGTTTTTTTTATTTTTATTTTTTTACCGTACGCTTACGGTAAGCGTACGGTAAGCGTACCCCGCGAAATTGCCGAAAAAAAAATAAAACCGTTTTTGCACTTGGGGGATGTTTGGGGACTCCCTCAACATGACTATGTGGGAGGGAGTTGTCAAAACAGCCCCTTTACATGTTTTTGGGCTTGATATTTTAAAAATCACTCTCAGTGCGAGAGACAAAATGGCGGCCGCCGCTTCCTGGTTTCGGCCGATTCGAATGTTTACTAAGATCTAAGAGCCAATCAGAATCGCGCTCGCGCACGCCACCGTACGCTTACCGTAAGCGTACGGTAAGCGTACCGTAAGCTGGCTCAGATATATATATTGATTTAAAGGCTATTTTCTCAGAATCTACTGAACAGATTTACACCAAACCTACAAAAGGCACTTCCTTGACCTAGGGACTACCTCTCTGCCAAATTTTGAGTAATTCTGTTCAGCCGTTCGGGCTGTAGCTCGTTCTAAAGGTCCTATGGAAAAATGCATGGGAAAAACGCGTTTTGGGACCCCCCTTTTATCTCAGCCCCCGCTTGACGGATCCCCCCGAGACTTTCAGGGTAGGAGCGGAGCATAGCGCCCCACCTATTTTGAAAAATTTGCGAGGATTCGTCGACCGGCGCCAAAGTTATTCAAAATAGAATGTTGAGGTTTTCCTATGGAAACGTGGTCCTAACTATAACTACCTACTGGCTATCGCCAGTAGGTAATATATATATATATATATATATATATATATATATATATATATATATATATATATATATGTATATGTATATGTATATGTATATATATATCCAAACAAAGGGATCCAAATTCCGGGGCACACTGTCAGCGGGTGCTCAGCATAACGGGCCGGATCCTGGCCACGGAATCCACAATAATAATCCAAAGATGCGGCACTCAGGAAGGAGGTGATTTCAAACAATTCTTTATTGTTCACACAGCTCAACCAACGCGTTTCAGCCTACACGGCCTTGCTCACGGTTAGTGAGTCCTTCTTCTATGGCACTATATATACACCCAGCTAGCCTGAGTATGGCATTGTGGGAAATGTAGTGCAATCAATACAATGTTGTGCAATTTAACCAAAAGAAAATCGATCTTATATTGTATTTAACAGGTAAATGAATTAGCATCAACGGGTCATGGTATAGTACCTAAAACGCAAAGGTATACAAACAACTTATAGGTCATATAGGTCAGGTACTGCTTCTACCCTTAGCGCGCTGGTACGAGCGCTCTGCTCGCTCTGCATTTTAAACTCCAGTTTTGTTCTTTTTGTCATTTTGGCTTTTATTGTTCCCCTGCTTTTAGCAGGACTTGGGTATAGATCCCCCCCTCCCTCTTACCGCACGTAAAATTGACTAAAGCACCGTCACTTGGCGGGTCCGGGTTCCGTGGGTGGTCCTGGGTTGCAGCTTTAGGCGCCATCTTGCTTTGGGCTTTGTTGTTTGTTTGCGGGCGCCATCTTGGAGCGTATTGACGCTCGCTCGGCTCCAAGGAACGCCTATTTAAGGCGGACTCGGTATTGGGACTCTGGTCAGGTACTGCTTCTACCCTTAGCGCGCTGGTACGAGCGCTCTGCTCGCTCTGCATTTTAAACTCCAGTTTTGTTCTTTTTGTCATTTTGGCTTTTATTGTTCCCCTGCTTTTAGCAGGACTTGGGTATAGATCCCCCCCTCCCTCTTACCGCACGTAAAATTGACTAAAGCACCGTCACTTGGCGGGTCCGGGTTCCGTGGGTGGTCCTGGGTTGCAGCTTTAGGCGCCATCTTGCTTTGGGCTTTGTTGTTTGTTTGCGGGCGCCATCTTGGAGCGTATTGACGCTCGCTCGGCTCCAAGGAACGCCTATTTAAGGCGGACTCGGTATTGGGACTCTGGTCAGGTACTGCTTCTACCCTTAGCGCGCTGGTACGAGCGCTCTGCTCGCTCTGCATTTTAAACTCCAGTTTTGTTCTTTTTGTCATTTTGGCTTTTATTGTTCCCCTGCTTTTAGCAGGACTTGGGTATAGATCCCCCCCTCCCTCTTACCGCACGTAAAATTGACTAAAGCACCGTCACTTGGCGGGTCCGGGTTCCGTGGGTGGTCCTGGGTTGCAGCTTTAGGCGCCATCTTGCTTTGGGCTTTGTTGTTTGTTTGCGGGCGCCATCTTGGAGCGTATTGACGCTCGCTCGGCTCCAAGGAACGCCTATTTAAAGTCGTCCTCTCCCGCGCAGCGGGTACGCGCAGTGGGACGCCGTCGCTTAGCCGGAGTCGTGCCTGAGTCCTGCCCGTCTGCGCCCGTCCGCGCTAAGGACGCGCAGGGCGCAGCGGGCACCTGGGGTCCTTGAGAGTTGGTCTCGGCTCTCGTTACCATGCTGGTGTACTCTGGCGACACTCTGCGGGGCATAGGTCGTTCAATTGTGAGTTGTACCCTTCCCCCTATACACCCACTAGTGGGCCCCTTTCACTGTGCGTGTGGAAGGTGGTCTTTGGATCCCCCTACCCTGAGCTCACATGAAAATCCTACGGTTGCCCTTAGTAGGAACCGCGCCGAGCATTCCCTTCGCATCTTCAGCCTGAATGCCAGGTCTCTGGTGCTGCATTATCAGGCCGTGTTTGACCTGATACAGGAAGAGGCCCCGGACATCGTAGCCATCACCGAGACGTGGTTGAAGGATGACGATGTGGCCATTATCAACTTGGCATTTCCCTCTGATTTTTCGGTTTTTACCCTTAACCGATCTACTAGGGGAGGGGGTATTGCGTTGGCCATGCGACCTGGCCTCGCTGGTAGTTGGTCTGGTTTGACCATTGCGGGATGTGAAAGTGCGGTGTTTAAGATCTCGGTCACCCCACATTTCACACTCTCGGGGATGGTGGTTTATCGCCCCCCTGGGAGTGATGTGGCGTTTAGAGCGGCCTTCCCCGACGTGGTTAGTTCCTTGGTGGTAGGCTGCTCCAATTTCTCGATTTTGGGAGACCTCAACTTACATTTTGAGAACCTTACCTCCCCCTCGGTTAGCGGTATTCTTGCTGACCTGGAGGCCCTTCAACTGGTGCAAATGGTTCGACAGCCTACCCATACAGGCGGCCATACCTTAGATCCTTTTTTCACCAATTTGGCAGACGCTGCTGTCTCCGCCGTCACACCTCTTGGCTGGACGGACCACTCTTTGGTTACCATCTGTACCCCTTTGCCGGGAATGATTACTGTTCCCCCGGCAAAGCTGGTTACAAGGCGGCAATGGAGTAAATTACGGCTGGAGGACTTACATCGTGTCCTCGGTGAGGAGCCTTTAGAACCTCCGATGCTGGTTGACTCGGGTTACGAGAAGTTCTGCTCCTGGATCTCCAAGGCGCTTGACGCCCTTATCCCAATTACCGCTTGTAAAGTCAGCTCCAGGGACTCCAGTCCGTGGTACGATGGCGCCTTACGTACTCTCAAGGGTAGTTGTAGGCGAGCAGAGAGGGCTTGGCGGAAGGCGTACGATAGCGGGAAGAAAGCTATTTATCTCGCCTCCGTCAAAGTATACCATCGGGCTGTTTGCCAAGCTCGGGCAGCTTACTACGCTACTGAATTCGGCAACAGCTCCAACCCCTCTAAAACCATCTTTAAAGTGATGAAGGATCTTTTGGCAAAGCGTGCCTGTATCACGACGACTGGTTCCACCACTCACTGTGAGGCTCTCGCTCGTTTTTTTTTGGAAAAGGTCCAAAACATCTATCGGACGTTCCCTTGTACAGGGCCTCCGGTTGAGCCCCCGATCAACATCTATGGTGTTTCCACCTTGCACGTGCTGCCCCCGCTGACATCAGAGGGGTTTGACCTCCTGGCTCTGCAGGTCAAATCAGGGTCCCCCGCTGATCCGCTTACAGCGACTCTTTTTAGAGAGCAGTCGTTTGTGGGACGGGCCGTGGTTCACTCCTTGATTAACATCTCGTTGGAATCAAGCACGGTACCCGCTAGCTGGAAGCGGGCAGTGGTTTCTCCCATTTTGAAGAAGCCGTCCCTGGATCCAGATAAACCTGAAAACTACCGGCCCATCTCCTTACTTCCGTGGCCGACCAAAGTGTTGGAGGCCCATGTCAACAAAGTTCTTTCTGCTCACCTTATCCATGCTAACATCTTGGATCCCACCCAGAATGGGTTCCGTGCTGGACACAGCACGGAGACCGCCCTCCTCTCCATGGCTGAACACCTTCTTACGGTGATGGATGCGGGACAGACAGCAGCGCTCGTCTTATTGGACTTGAGCGCCGCGTTTGATACTGTTTCGCATCCTATCCTGTTGCATCGCCTGGAGGAGATTGGGCTGGGTGGACCTGCCCTCCAGTGGTTCCGGTCTTTTCTAGACGATCGTTTCTTTAGCGTTGCCGTCCCACCGTTCCAGTCCCAATTCCATCCTTTGAAACAGGGGGTGCCGCAAGGATCCTCGCTGAGTCCCACGTTGTTTAATCTCTACGTGAGACCGCTGGCTGAGGTCGTCAAGCAATGGGGCATGACTATGGTCTCATATGCTGACGACACTCAGCTAGCGGTTACGATCAGCGGGGATGCGGACCGGGATGCCCCCAGGTTTCAGAGTGGACTTAGGGCGGTGGCGAGCTGGATGAAGAACAACTGTCTCCAGCTCAACGCCAAGAAAACAGAGATCATGATCGTAGGCAAGAGATCGGAGCTATGGGGGGACACGTGGTGGCCTATGGAGCTGGGGCCGGCCCCCCTTCCGGTCACGGAATTAAAGAACTTAGGAGTATGGATGGATCCCTCCCTCAGCTACGTTGGCCACACGAAGAAAATCGCGGCCTGTTGCTTTGGTATCTTACGGTCGCTTCGCCCTGTTTTGAAGTTCTTTGACCATCGCACCAGGCAGCTGATAGTCCAGGCTACAGTGTTATCTCGCCTGGACTATGCCAGCTCTCTTCTGGTAGGGTCCAATGTGGCTGAGGTTACCCGCCTCCAACGTGTTCAGAACGCTGCGGCGAGAGCTATTGTTGGCCTACCCCGTACTTGTTCTGCCTCCAGCACATTGAGATCACTGCACTGGCTGCCTATCAGGGCCAGAATTCAGTTTAAAGTGCTGTGTATGGCGTTCAAGATTCTGAGGGGGGTAGGTCCCCCTATTCTTGCGGACCTTTTGTCTTGGTATGTGCCTACTCGGCCCCTGAGATCCATGGGTCATGCACTCACTGTGATTCCCCGATACAGGCTGTGTCGGGTCGGTGGCCGTTCTTTCCGGGTCAGAGCAGCCGAGCTCTGGAACTCCCTTCCTGTAGAGTTGCGACTGCTAGATGATCTTTTAGTCTTACGTAAAGCCTTAAAAACCTTTTTGTTTTAATACATTCACTTTCCTCCTTTCGTTGTGTTTCCTGTGGTGTTGCATTTTTACCTGCCATGCGCCTGGACGCCCCTTAGCTGGGGCAGCAGTGCGCATTACAAATGTATGTAACATAACATAACATAACATAACATAGAGCTTATTCAGCCTGGTGTCTCTGTATAGTACAAAGTATTGACAAACGGCGGGATATCTGAACTCAGAAGGTAAAAAATAAGTAAGAGAAAGTACTGTGTAGTGTCAAAAAAGAGAAAAGAATCAGTGCTTAAAGTGTATGAAAGAGGGAAAAAGGGTGAGAAAGAGAAAGAGGAAAAAGGGGATAAAGGAGACGGGATGAATACTACTGTCTCAAAATGTCATTGATGGCTAAGGAAAACTGAATTTGTTATGCCAAGTGCACGTAAAGTTCTTCATCATTGTTCATCCCTATCGGGGTCTTAGTTTGTAATCTGATAATATAGCGGGATTCCAACTGTCGTAGCTTTTTAGTTCTATCGCCACCGCGTTCGTTTGGCATGATAGTGGCTGAATAAGCTCTATGACCTATAAGTTGTTTGTATACCTTTGCGTTTTAGGTACTATACCATGACCCGTTGATGCTAATTCATTTACCTGTTAAATACAATATAAGATCGATTTTCTTTTGGTTAAATTGCACAACATTGTATTGATTGCACTACATTTCCCACAATGCCATACTCAGGCTAGCTGGGTGTATATATAGTGCCATAGAAGAAGGACTCACTAACCGTGAGCAAGGCCGTGTAGGCTGAAACGCGTTGGTTGAGCTGTGTGAACAATAAAGAATTGTTTGAAATCACCTCCTTCCTGAGTGCCGCATCTTTGGATTATTAATGTATATATATATATATATCTACACACAAATATATGTCTGTGTGTGTTTTCTCGTGTGTGTGTGTAAATATACATATACTCACACATTAAATATATATATATTATATATATATATATATATACACAAATATGGATAGATAGATAGATAGATAGATAGATAGATAGATAGATAGATAGATAGATAGATAGATAGATAGATAGATAGATAGATAGATAGATAGATAGATAGATATACAGATATATATACAGATAGATAGATAGATAGATAGATAGATAGATAGATAGATAGATAGATAGATAGATAGATAGATAGATAGATAGATAGATAGATAGATAGATAGATAGATAGATAGATAGATAGATAGATAGATAGATAGATAGATAGATAGATATACAGATAGATAGATAGATAGATAGATAGATAGATAGATAGATAGATAGATAGATAGATAGATAGATAGATAGATAGATAGATAGATAGATAGATAGATAGATAGATAGATAGATAGATAGATAGATAGATAGATAGATAGATAGATAGATAGATAGATAGATAGATAGATAGATAGATAGATAGATAGATAGATAGATAGATTAGGCTCTTGCATCTTAACCTTCCTGCATAAAAACAATCACAAGAGGCTTTTTCCTTTATGTATGTGTGCTGCAGAATGCAGCACACATAGAAAAAGGAAAAATGAGGAGTACTAAAGATATTCCTCCTCATTGTGCCTCCCTTCCGCCCTCCCCCGGGAAGGCGTAGGTTTTTGGACCTGTATCAGATTTACAATTTCTCGTAAATCTGGGCCAATGTCAAAATGCCATGGATGTTGCTGGGAACGCCCCCAGCCAATAATGACATTACCATGTCATTCTGTGTTTTGCACTTAGGAATGTAGATAACACCGTGATGCCTTGTGTTTACCCTATTCCAAGGTACAGAAATTAAAAATGATGATAAATTTCCTCCCATGGGATGTATAAACCACAAGTGTATTACTTATGTATAGAGTGGTTACTGCAGAGAACCATGTTCCTTATTCATAAATGAGATTAATTGCATTACACTAGTGCAGATATCTTTTCTTTATAAAATATCTTCTGAGGACATTTCACTGTTAGTTAGCACAGAAGATTTCCACCCATTCCCTCTTCTTCCAAAGAAAATATGAAAAAGAAAGAAAATAACATTTGAAAAAAATCAGCTTACACCAGTTGAGTTTATCATATGGAAATATCAGTTGGCCCATAGAGGCTCAATTAGACAGACCAAGACCTATTAACTACCTATGGGCACCCTTTATAGACTGAAGCACTGTTCAATTGACCACTTTGCAGATGTTGCAAAATGTTTCTGATTGAGAGTGGGTGTCTAAAGGGTTTTTGTTACCAGTATGGAATTGAAACATATGTCAGATTTATCAAAAATGATTGATAATAATATACCTGTGATACACTGATAGATCTAAAAATACATTTTCCTTTTTTATTACTAGCACAACATGCACACACACTACCCCACCACCAGACCCTCATCCGCATTCTCCATCCAACCACAGTCCATCCATTAGTTTATTTTCTTACCTTCGAGGTTACCTCCCTCCCAAGTGTTTTTCTTCTGTTTCTCATTTCTGCTCCCTCACCACTGCTTTCTCTGCGCAATCCTCTTTTCCTGCCAAACACTTGTATCTCCTTTTCTCCCACACTTCCTCCCCTGTATGATTCTTGTTTCCCCACTCACTCTTCCATCTTTGCAACTTCTCGTAAGTGATCCCATGGTTTTATTTTAATTTCATAGGCAAGGCATTGTAAATTGAAGCTCTCTTGACTTTAATACCATTCTCTTTAAGGTCTTGTTTACAGACAGTTTAGACTGTCTGTTATCAAAGGCATATTTTGTACCATACAATATGCAGAGTGGACTTTGGGTCATCGCCTCACTCATGATTGTAAAGCTTTATTGTCTATCTCATTTTCATGCTCCTTGTTTTTGCCCTGGCCCTGATGGAGCGGCAGGAATTGTTTACATTTAAAAGTCTCAATTTACCAGCATCAGGGCCAACCCCAACCACTCACTGTTGCGATGGTTCTTTGCCGGTGTTTTAGAGACGATCAGGAGCTGTTCATCACACAAATTATAATCACAATCACTAACACATTTTCATGCAATGAAGATAGTTTGTTATGAGTTGAAGTGTTTTATTATTTAAATCTTTTAGTAAATCATCTTTATTAAGATAAGTTAATTTGTATCAATTGTGAAATCTCTGTCCTCCATGGAGCACATTTCCCCTCATATTGTCCCATCTGTTAAGAGCTCCAACTTGTTTGCTCACTTTTTCTCTAATCAGGTCTCTAAAAGTTATGACACTTTTACTGAGGCAGGTAGGTATACTCCGTGCCTTGACGCATGGTTTAGCCCATCTGATTCTAAGGAGAGGCTTTAAAAGTTTAACACTCCATCTCTAGAAGAGTTACAGGCTTTTTGAACTAAGGTGAAATCAGGTTCACCAGCCGACCCGGCCCCACTGAGGATTCTAGTCCTTGGTATGGAAGCCATTCCCAGGAACTATGTGACCTGATTAACAACTCGCTTTCACTGGATCAGATACTTTCTAGATGGAAACACCGAGAAATGTGTTAATAAGAGGCTGATAAACTTTATGGGGACCAAGGATTTTCTACATAAGGCCAAATCAGGCTTCCGTGCTCATTTTAGCATGGAATCAGCTCTGCTACTGGCCTCAGATTCCCTCAGACTTCTTGCTGACAGTGACAAATTCAGCTGCACTAATAATGCTGGACTTAAGAGCAGCATTCGACACCGTCTGCCATGGTTTTCTGTTATAACATCTATGGAGGTGCGGTGTTGGTTACACAGCCTTGAGATGGGTGGCTTCCTTTCTGCAGAATCGCACAGTTTAGTTAGCCCAACAATCCTTCTTCTCTGTGGCAGTGTTTTCCTCAGTTCTCGGACGGGCTGTGCTTTTTCGGATTCTTAGCCCCAAAATTGTGCTGCCATATCTGAAACAGGAATACTCAGAAACAATTTTTTGAAAGAGTGCTTTTTAGACTAATGTTCCTGAGTTTACTAATTAGTTTTCATCTCTTTAATGATTAGTGAGTAATTTGTCTTTTCCTCCTGGCCTCCTTTGTGCTGCAATTCTAGTGCCGGGAGGCTCCATGTGGATTAACCATGCGCTTTGTAAATTTTAATTTTCTACTATTTTTATAATTGTTATTAATATATGAACAGAACTTGAAAATCAATATTAGTTAATCAGATCATAGAACAAATGCCTTAAAGTGTGTTCCATAAAGGAAAGAATATCTCTATTCTAGAAATGGTCAGAAAATAGTGTTAGTCAGAACCCAAAAAGAGTTCCAGTTTGAGAGAGTGAGGGGATTCAGCATAAAGCTTTAGCATTAAATATCAGCTATATGAATCAAAATATCAATAAAAGGAGAACTTCTCATAAAGAGAGGTATAATAAACTCAGTAGTTTCAGTGCAACTTGGTTCAGGTCTGGGTCTTGGTAAATGGGTCTGGACAAGTGTGTGTGTTAGCCTACTCTAGGAACACAGTCTATTATAGACAGCACATTTTACCAATGTTGCCTCTTGTGGTCTTCTTCCTTTGTCAGCCAGCCAATCATCTAGCGATGATCTCATGGGAACAGGATCACTCCTAGTCTTTCACAGAAATAAAATAGTCCACAGACAGCAATTTAAAATTTGTGTCTGAGTTATATGAATTCTAACTTTCATTGTAGGTAATTCTCCCATTCAGGTCTACTTTCCCACGTATAAACCACATTTCTGACCTTCCTTTAAAATAAGTATATTCACTTGAGTAACAATGGTCTTTGTAGAAAGTAAAACATCAATATAACAATAAGAGAATCATTTAGCTCAGCAATCATTTATTCTGTTTAGGAATGTGGCAATCGTCACATGTGAACTCTTCACTACCCATTTAAAAGACTAATTTCTAATCATGTGTTAACAGTGACCTTTGTGGAAATAGAAACCCTCTATGGAAATAAATTAAAACATTTATGCAACCATTATTTATTATGAAAAACATGATCACGGAAAGGTCAAGAAATAAATATTTTAGTCACATTAGCATTGCCAGTAAAGTCAACTTGTCATGCAGTGTTGCTTTATCCATTTTAGGCCTAGTACAAGTAAATATGGTTGCCTACTACAATTTTCACATTTAAGCAAATTATTTTCTCCATTAAGGCTAACACGTTAATTCTGCACATGTATTCTAAACTATATTATTTTTTAATATTTTAAAACCGCTACCCCACCCTGATGCATACCTTCATTATCATAATTTTAATGGAATGGGTTGTATCCTTCCGTTGCTGACATTCAGGAACTACTTTCTCATGTATGTTTTTGCATTCCATCGGAAAGAATCATTTTCCTTGGCCCCTCCTCCATGTCTGCTTCTCTGCCAATGGAGTTGTTATTCATTCCACCCTACCTGCTCGTCCAGTCATTTACTGCTCCTGTCGAACTTAGTTTTTTTATTTCTTTATGAATATTTATTTGTATTTGTATTATTTTATATTATTATATTATTATTGTGCGGGCTTAGCAGCTACACACTATCACTCCCCTGTCCCAATTGCGTGGCTTGCTTAATTGTGCTTACTTCATTTTTTAAGTTATCATTTAAAAGCGCACATCTGCTTCTTTTAACTTGTAAGTTGGTATTTAAACGCTAACAAAAAGTATTTCCAAGATGGATGCCGCATGAGAGGACACCTACACACACCAGCAATCTTCTTGGAATGAACTAAAACTTTTCCAAGATGTGTGCCTATGTGTGTGTGTGTGTGTGTGTGTGCACGTAGCAGCCATGATGGAATGTTTTTGTCAAACTATAAAATTCAATATGGCTATGTAATTCACGCATTCACATTGTGTTGTTCATTTGTACATGTGGTACTGCTGAAGTGTGCACGACGTAAGCTTGTGCAGTACTCACTCGCCTCTTCTTCCCCTTCATCACATTAGATTCAGTTTCAAACTCTCGCAGTATCTCGAGAGGAAGACATTGCTGTGCTGTCTGATTGCAGGGACGTGGAGGGCAGGAGTGTCATTGCAGTTCCGTACATGTTGAGTCATAGCATCTTTTTAGGCTGGTAGAGGAAAGAAACTGCTACTTACATTTAGGGGTGGGCGGAATATGCGAAATTCACTTTCGCAACTTATCTCGAAAATGTTAAAAATCTCCGCAAACACGCGGAAATATCGCGAAGATGCGGAAGTTTTTTTCCCGCCCGTTCGCGGTATTTTCTGCATGGTTGCGGCTCGCCAACTTACCCATGCGGTTGCTCGCGAGCGCGGCCATCTTGTTTTCACTTGTCTCGCGGTGCATGATCGCGAGAAGAAAGACGTGATCGTGCGACGAATGACGTTACTGCGGGCGCGAACTGTCGCGAGACAGCGCAAATGGCTACCAACAATCCAACATCTCGTGGAGAACGCGACCGGATCGGGAAAACATGTCGGCGAACGCGGGGATTCAGGTAAGGCGATCACGCGCACGTGAGAATGTATTATTTTACAGCGCGAGCAAGCAAAAAATTTCCGGTAAAATGCGGATTGTGGAAATTTTGACATTTTCGCGCTCTCTGCGGAACGCGAAAATGTCAAATTATCGCAATTTCCGCGAGCGGAACGGAAATTTAGCCCAGGCCTACTTACATTGTATACATTTTGATAACCTCCGGCTTACATAAGGATGTTGTGAGAAAGTTATGGAAGTTCAACAGGGAAAAGATATGGAAATTATATAGTGAGGCATATCATGCGATCACGTTACTTATTATCCACTTTCAGAAGCCATCTAGTATGGGTCTCCACACCCTTGGCAATCTCCGTTTTTAGATCTTTTAGAGTCAGGGTGAGGGGGAAAGCTTGAGGCAGTGGGTAAGCAGAAGGATTTAGTGTGAGCTGTTAGACAGGCTTTCTCTTCACTGGTCCCATTATCACATGAGTAGCAGGTGCCAGTGACCAGCATTGTGGCCGTTGGAAGAAAACTCTTGCGCTGGTGCTGCCAATCATCTTTTGCTGACTGCATGAATCCCTGTCACTGGAACACCACATTCTAAGTTCTCACCTTTCAATCATCAAATTAGTGCGTTCTTGGGAGTGTAGTATTAGTTTATAACAAACAAATCAAGGCATACAAGCTATTACATTTTGCAGTGGACATATTAGCAGCAAAATAACAAGCATAGTTCCAAGTGGGGTAATGCACCCGAGATCAATGATTTGCGGCAGCCAACAGTCACTACCGCTGCACTGCGGGTGGCCCTTTTACTCGATGACATTTGTTTAGTTTATTTTGTCTGCTCTCAGTAACAAATCTCTTAATGAGAAACAAAATACGTTCATGTTCCATTTCTTGCTGTTAAGGAATGAGCAGGATTTGCGGCTTGGCAGAAAAGAGTGAATTTTGAGATTTGCCGTGGGATGCTTCTGAAAGCAATCTTCCAGATGTGGTGATAGTCTCCTAATTTAAACAAGAAAAAGGTCATCTGCAGTAGTAGGAGGCACTGATTAAATACTCATCAGTTTTCCTTGCACCAAATCTATTTGCGAATGATTTGTCATTTGTCAATGTCGACAGGGCGAGTGCATATGTTTAACAAGAAGAATACCTAACAATTATCTACAGTATTTTCAGCACTGACCTTTATTTGTAGAATGCTGAACTCCCCAGGTGGGGGTCTCCTAGAAAGAACACAGAAGAGTAGCTACAATTAGTGTAGAGGGTCTAATGGGGCTGGGGCCCACTGCATCCCAATTATGACTGTCGTTTACTACCCAACCAGGAGATTGTGGGGCTGGGCTTTCCTTACTTCCATTAGGACCTATGGTACACATGGCTACACCACATGAGGAAACCTTCTGGGATATAATGCAGCACTAACTGCATTCTCTGCAGAGTCCTATCTCAGACAAGCTGCTCAAGGTAAACTGCAAGAAAAAAACAGTCTTCACCTGATAAATCACAAACAGTAAAAAAACTGACCTTCGGGCCCAACCAGGCATTCTGATATTGACTCTTCCTGTCACTTAGTGCAGCAATCCCACTCCTAGGTAGTGTCCTGATGCACTCCTTAAATGAGGTTCATAAGAGACATACACATTGACATGCCTGCAACAGTTGCAAACACACATGCTACATTTGAATGTACAATAATCCTTTTATAAGGAGTAGCCTTATGCAACCATTATATCATAAGTCACAGATTTAGACTGGGGCCTTCTGTTTACAGCAGCTCCTGGCTAGAGTCGCTAGCACAGAAGATAGTGGGTAGCGGAGGTTACAGCATGTCCTCTGATGTGACCGGCACCACTGAAAGGAGCCCTCTGTGGGCCCCACCTGAATATAGTCCGGATGGCTTCATGAGCCAACCGCCACTCATGCCACGATCACTTGGGCCACTGAATGAGTAGGATGAAGAGGAATCCTTACTTGTTGCTATGACTCAGAAGCAGCAACAGCAGTGCCAGCAGCAGCAGAGAAAAGTGGATGTCAAGTATGGCTGCAAGCAGTTTTGGAAGGGGCAGAAGGTGCTGAAGCAGTGGATCATGGAGCACCTGGTGCTGAAGGAGTGGATGATGGAGCACCTGGTGCTGAAGGAGTGGATGATGGAGCAGCTGGTGCTGAAGTAGTGGATGATGGAGCAGCTGGTGCTGAAGGAGCTGATCATGGATCACCTGGTGCTGAAGGAGTGGATGATGGAGCAGCTGGTGCTGAAGCAGTGGATCATGGAGCACCTGGTGCTGAAGGAGTGGATGATAGAGCAGCTGGTGCTGAAGGAGTGGATGATGGAGCAGCTGGTGCTGAAGGAGTGGATCATGAAGCGGCTTGTGTTGAAGGAGCTGATCATGGATCACCTGGTGCTGAAGGAGTGGATGATGGAGCAGCTGGTGCTGAAGGAGTGGATGATGGAGCACCTGGTGCTGATGCAGTGGATCATGGAGCACCTGGTGCTGAAGGAGTGGATGATGGAGCACCTGGTGCTGAAGGAGTAGATGATGGAGCACCTGGTGCTGAAGAAGTGGATGATGGAGCAGCTGGTGCTGAAGGAGTGGATGATGGAGCACCTGGTGCTGAAGGAGTAGATGATGGAGCACCTGGTGCTGAAGTAGTGGATGATGGAGCAGCTGGTGCTGAAGGAGTGGATGATGGAGCAGCTGGTGCTGAAGGAGTGGATGATGGAGCACCTGGTGCTGAAGGAGTAGATGATGGAGCACCTGGTGCTGAAGGAGTGGACGATGGAGCAGCTGGTGCTGAAGGAGTGGATCATGAAGCGGCTTGTGTTGAAGGAGCTGATCATGGATCAGCTCAGCATGCTGTACTTCTTTGAGAGACAATATGATATTAACCAATATCCAGTAACCCACAGGCGGTAGCCATCTTTTTCTATTTTTCTCCAAGACATCAAATGGACCACACTGCCCGACCATCCAAGGGACAGCAGTTGGTATCAGAATAAAACGCCATTAGAGTGTCATGGCCATATTAGGTGAGGGTCCATTCAAGTTTTAGTCTTCAATAATCGTCCGAAAATGTAACATGGAACATCAAGAGGCATTTGGGAAATTGTACACTTATACAACCAGCATCAACTGAAGGTTCCATCCCTTACATTGTTCCTGTGTAATCTGTTCTAGAAGTAGCTCTTCAGGGGATGCAATCACTTGTTGCAGCCGACAGTTTTCTTCTTTCATCCAGGGGAAGATTACGGTGTTAATTAAGCCAGTTACTTTGTCATTGATATCGGTATATGATTCTTCCACTTTAGAGAAATAGTCTTGTG
Organism: Triturus cristatus; assembly: GCF_964204655.1. Classification (NCBI taxonomy): domain Eukaryota; kingdom Metazoa; phylum Chordata; class Amphibia; order Caudata; family Salamandridae; genus Triturus; species Triturus cristatus. Next base: position 674,365,102 of record NC_140590.1, read on the forward strand.
GCCAGTACAGAAATGAGATAACTTTGTTCATGGTATAATACCCATTGCTGACATTGAGCACCAGAATCTCAAAAGGCACTTGGTTTAGGTTCAGGCACTCTATCAGCCCCCATTTTTCAACCTCCATCGTCATGGCTTTGGCAGTTGCTTTCCCTCTTCTTTCTAGCACACAATCATTTAAAGGGCTTTAATGCTCGAACACTCATTGCAGCTTGCTGCATGAAGATAATATTCAAAAGCTTTGGGACCTCCTATATGAGGGATTTTATGGGAACTAGCACACTAAATGATCCTCAGGTGCTCCTGAGCTTTAAAGGAGTGGTTGAAATGTATGTAAATAGAGTCATGTTGCCATTGTGTTGTGGACTACCTCTTCTTTTTAAAGAAATTCCTGCACAAGCAGTTTTGAGGTAATGATCTAAACACATTCTAAGTATACTTGATCTACCAATGCTTTAACAATATTATTTCCATTGTCAATGACAAGAAATCCAATGTTGACGCCTTTGGATTGAACCCATTCATAGACTTTGAAATGGAAATATTCCGGAATTGGTGGCTGCATGTGTTTTCTCCATTGAGAACATTGCTACTGCTGCATTCTAATAAAGACCTCCAAAAACATCTGCATTAATGGTGCCAGCGGCTAGCCTTTGCTTAAACCCCATAAATGAAACCTTGTGTAAAGTGATGCACACGTAATCTGTAGCTTTACTCTTGGTTAATAATAATAACAAATACTTAGATTTGTAGAGCGCACTTATCACCCGTGAGAGAATCCAGGCGCTGTCCATGGGCACAGAGAAATTAAGGTATTTGCCCAGAATCACAGGATGTTGAGCCAATGCTGAGATTCAAACGTGGATCCCCAGCTCTGAAGTTGGCAGCTCTGGCCATTAAGCCACACCCTATCCTCTATTTCACGTGTCCTCTGGTTCACATGTTTGTAGTCAAATGGATGGATTGCACAGAGCTCTCCTTCATTGTATAACCCCTTCAGTGCCCCGCCCTTTCCCCGCCCTGTGCCGGGCGTTACATTAGCGGGCGGGGTTCATGGGCACAGCGCAACCGTGCTCCATGACGAGACTATCTCGTTATGGGCACTGAAGAGGCTAGGCAACCAATACCGGCATTGATGGCGCAGTTGTGTGTGTGGAAAATAGATAAGGTTTTGAATTTTCCTTATTGCACACATACCAAAGAAAAATGGAGAAGAGTTAGTGCTATGTTTTTGGCCAGTTTCCCATTGTATACCTGGACCAATTGATGGTTTTGGTGGTATGGCACACCTTTCTTTGTTTTGGGTTTTTTGTGCCGATTACACCACAGGTGTTGTCTGTGGAGGTAGGATGCTTGGATGCTAAGGGTTAACTGTGGCATCCCTCTTTTCTATTTACTAAGCTGTAGTTGCTGCTAATAAAAATTATACATTTCAAGGAAATTGACTGTTTCTAATGACAGTGGCATCTTCTTCATATTCAGTATTTCCTATGTGTTCAGGTATTTCTCTCCCACAACAGCCATTTTTTAAGGTGCTGTTCCTACAGGTTTGGATTCTGTTTTTGTATATGGACATTTGGCTTCAGGTAACATAAGGCCAACCTGGCTTCCCACAATGCCGCTGACTGTGGAAAACTATTCAAGCCTGCAATGTGATCCATATTCGGCCGAAGTGTAAACATGTCCAAAACCATGAAGGAGTGCTTTCTTATACAGCTTAAGTCAGAATATGTGGTGGAGCAAAGCCGCATTTGTTTTTACTTAAGGAGGACTCGGTCTGTAGTAGAGTTTCTTTGGTGCTGGCTTTTGGAGTTTTAATAAGATGGGAGCAAGGGTGGTAGTGCAGGAGCACATTGAATAGAAGTGATCTGCATTTCTTTAGGCCCATTGTTAATCATTAATTGTCGAATTTCTGTCTTCTTTATCATATAAATCTATTTTGCCGACAGGTAGCCACCTAAACACCTTCCCACAGGTTACAGAAGAGGAACTCTTGCAGACCATAACAAATAGCTGCCCTTCGGTTCCCCAAATAATCATGTTCCAGCACGGCATCCAAAGCTACTACTTTTAGCTGCAAGTAATATGCTCCTGACACTTTTAACACCTCCTTAAAGCAAGGGATTTTTCCAGACCTCTTGAAAGCACCCATAGGGAGACCTCCACAAATGAATCCTGCCTCAGGGGTCAACAACATTAACAATCTTAGACCCATCTCATTGCTTCTTTACATGGGCAAAGCTCTGGAAAAAGTGGCAATGCATTGGCTTCAGGACTTTCAATAACTGATCTACCTATTAGACAGGCAACAAGCAGGCAAGCTGGTGCTCCCATTGGCCTTTAATGAATTTTTGCAAGGTCTTTGATAAAGGAAATACTGATATCCTCTTAGACTTGTTGCAGTAATTGATACCATTGGCCCAAAATTTCTGCTTAGGGTTGTCATGGACTAGCATAACTGGCACCATTCACAGCAAACATTTACTGCGAGCACGCCATACATCGTGAAAAATTACTGAGAAAATTTAAGATCAACAGAACATGAGCAGCTGTTGCTCACATTGCTTTTGATTTTTACACCGTTTTTTAGCAAAATGCGTCCTTGCATTAAAATTTGACTCAAGTACACATAAAATATGGCACCGAGTGACTGATTTGCATTTTGTGTAATTAAGAGTAAGTCATCATAACTGTGTAAAAATGTTGTGTAATTATGTAAAGCAAATTACACAAATTTTGCACACCACACTGGAAGCAGCAGATATCACAGGTATGCTCCTGCAGTTAATAAAATGTTTCATTTCAGGGAGCTCACAATTAGTTAATCTTCCTATGTGCTCTTCTAAGGCATGCAGCATGGATTGTGGGGGGCAACCCTGTCTCCCTTGAGTTGAACTTTTACGTGTGACTTCTTGACCAATTGCTCCACCAAACAGGAGTGCACTTTTACATGCATGTTGATATTACTTGGCTTATCTTTGATCTATCTGGAGCGTAACACCATTAACGGATGTCCTCAACATCATCAATGGATGGTTTTCTGCAACAACTTCCTAAAGATTATCTCAACCAAAACTGAGATCTTAATTACCTCTACGCCACCTGGAGCCAGTGACGGCCCGTGTAGGGCGTTTTAGCGGGGCGGTGACGTGGTGCAGAGGAGGGGCAGGGTGGGGGGTTGCAAAATGCGGCATACGGCCGAGTTCAGGTAAGTTACGAAAAAAATTAATAAAACAAATTTTGTTGCGTGCGCTGCATCGCCAAATGCGATGCAGCGCACGCAACCAAATTCGTTTTATTAATTTTTTTCTTAACTTACCTGAAATCGTCCGTTTGACGCATTTTGCAACCCCCCACCCTGCCCCTCCACTGCGCCACGTCACCGCCCCGGTAAAACGCCCTACACGGGCCGTCACTGCCTGGAGCAGAATGCGAGATAGGTTTATGCCCAGATATAATAGGCTGCCCCCACAGATCTTTTTACAGTGGAGTGAAATTTAGGAGTTCTTTAGATAACACCCTGGGATGTGTTATGAAAATGGCAAATTTTTCTTTGTTTGTGCTGGGGCACACCTTTCAAAAGGACAGTGTGCCCTATTAGAATGCAAACGAGGGAATGCCCTCTGATGATAGTGCTGGCTCTATTGGTGCGCCGGTGCTATCTGTACCAGAGAAGGACTGTACAAGCATCTGCAGCCCTTTCTTTAATGCCAAAGTGCCCCAGGGGCGTACAAAGCAGGCCGGGGCACTTTGTGTAATATGGCCCCCTGTCTCTGAAAGCCCATCCATATATATGGCCCACATCTGTTTCACCTTCTCTTTATTGACCCTTGTTTAGAAATACCAGTAGTGAACGCTACTAATTAGACTAATCTAATGCAATCTACAGTGAATCACCAGCCAAATCTTAAGTCAATTCCAACTTGACGAAAATGCTAGGGCACAAGTGGTTAACAAAAAATTGCCAGAAGACTGCATAAGTTAACAGTACTGAAATCTCTAAAATTGCTTCCCATTTGAATCTGGACAGTGTTTTAGGCCCTAAATATGGTCCACAAATCCCTCCGTTCTGGACAATAAATGTTACTTCTATCACCCATCATGCTCAGATCAGAATGGCTTTGGTAATTGGTGCCTATGGCCTTTAGTGCTCTGGCTCTTTTAATTCTTACTTTACTTTTTGGCTAGTTTTTATGTTGCAGTGTTGGTTGATTCTTTTACATTCCCTTTGCTGCTTTACCTGTGGTAAACCCACTGATGGGCAAAGTCAAATTTTGGGTGTATATTTGTGCAATCCTTTCCATGCAAAGCTACATGTATTTGTTGGTAGAGAGGGAAGAAGGGGTTCCTTGTGAGGCAGTGATGTTCGCTTCCTCATACAAGCTTCCTCCTTTCTTGCTGTATGCTTCATCACAATTTTTTAAAGCTAGTGTTTGTCTTAAAGGTGTCCATTTTGTCATTGTTCTGCATGCCTCTTCCATCCGTGACAAGTGCTTATCTACCAAATGGTGAATCAACCTACAAAAGGAGGGACAAAGGACCAGCACACATGCCCCAAGGAATACAAGTGTACACAGAGGTATGCAGTTCCTCTTGCAGGAAAAAGGTCGGAGGTGCCTGATGGATCAACTCAGGGGATCTTATCCTTCAGGAGCAAGGGCCCTGACACACCCCAATGGGTGCAATGCCCAAAGGGCCAAGCAGGGGGGCTTGTTGCACGAGTTATTTTAAGCTGCCACCATGAAGTTTAATGTGAGTGAGTAGAGTGGTGTATTGTGAATCTAAAAATAACTCAAGGTAATCACAAAGCGAACATTTAGGGGCCGATTCCTATCCTGTAGTTTTTTTTTCCCGTACGACTCGTATCTGTAAATTTTTCCATACAAATCGTACATGTCCCGTCAGACCCGTGAAGTACGATTCGTACGGGAAAAATACATACAGATCGGCCCGATCCGTACAAATCAGATCGGGAAAAGTTGTACGGGACGGACCCGGACACTTTTCCATACAAATCGTAAAAATGCAGTCCGACTGTACTAGTACGATTCGGACCGGCTTTCCAATTTACGATTTGTACGGAAAACGTCCTGTACACGGGGAATGCCATTACCCGCTACGAAGCGAACTTTGTACGACTCGTATCCTGGGAAAAGTTGTTCCCGGGGTGCGAGTCGTGCAGGGGTACGAGTCGTACAGGCATACACCCCCGTGTGTTGTGTATGTACTGTGCGTACCCCCAGTGCACATGTACTGTGCGTACCCCCAGTGCGCATGTACTGTGCGTACCCCCAACATCGGGTACCCCAACATCGCGTATGTACGGTGCGTACCCCCAACATTGCGTATGTACGGTGCATACATACGTGATCTTGGGGGTACGCACCGTACATACGCGATGTTGGGGTACGCGATGTTGGGGTATGCGATGTTGGGGGTACGCACCGTACATACGCGATGTTGGGGGTATGCACCGTACATACGCGATGTTGGGGGTACACAACGTACATACACAACGCACGGGGGTGTATGCCTGCACGACTCGTACCCCTGGGGACTCTGCTTTTACAGCTGTTTTTGGCTCCCGTAAGAAAAGAGCCATACGGAGTGCCATAGGGACGAACCGTACTTGCTGGTCAGAAAACCGCTGCTTAAATACGTACAGACGTCGCGTACAAGCTGTTCCGGATCAGAATCGTTGGTTTATTTTAGCCATATGGTCTTTTGTACGATTTGTACGGAAAAAGGCTTTCTGTACGAATCGTACTTCCTAGGTTGTAAGAAAAGTTTACCGGGTACGAGTCGTATTGGAAAAACGCTCCGTACAATGATTTGTACAGCCTTTTTCCAGGATTGGAATCGGCCCCTTAATGTATGGATCCCTCGATTATACTAAAAGCAGATATAGGCTGAAGAGTGGCTGTAATGATCCAAGTTGGCTCTAAATACAAGTGAAGGTCAAGATGTTTCTTGCCATGTAAGTGTCTGTCAGACGAGCAGTAGCTGAGCCCGGGGCAGGTCGCATGCTTTACGCAGCAGCTAATCTCCACGGCACGACGCTTTTGAAGCTTGATTCTGCTACCCTCTATGGAGTCTTAGCTCAGCATTTTAGCGGTTGGTTCATACATCGATTGCATCAAGGTATACTATATACTTTAATGAGCTGAGGTCTGGTATGGCTTTAGGAAATACATGTACTTCTGGCCGACTTTCCCATGAGTAGTTTAGCTTTCACCTTTCACGGTCTTGACGAATTGCCACAATCATCTCTTTGACACATACATGGCAAGAAACATGTTGACCTTTACTAGTATTTAGAGTCAACTTGGATCATTACATCCACTCTTCGGCCTATAACTGATTTTAGTATAACCAAGGGATCCATACATTAAATTTTTGCTTTGTGATTGCCTCAAGTTATTTTTTATTTCACAATACACCACTCTACTCACTCACAGCACTTCTATATTGCACCTCACACTTCACAACAGCAGCTTAAAAGAACTCCAACAAAGAGCCCTCCTGCGGGGCACATTGGGCTTTGCAGCGCCAGCCCAACGAGGAGCTGCCCTATGATGAAGCAAGACACCCCTTGGGTGTGTGAGGACCCTTGCTTCTGAAGGATCAGATCCCTTGACTTGATCCATCAGGCACCTCTGACTATTTTCTTGCAATAGGAACTGCAAACCTCTGTGTATACCAAATGATGAAACCAGTGTGTATCTCACAGGCAGCCATTTAGTCTTTAGCTCCATCCCTCCGACTTCCTTGCCATGTGAGAAAACAACATAATTTGCCTACGGCAGACTAGCCCCAAACAGTAAAACACCACAGAATAATCATGAATCTGGACAAAAACACAAGAAAAAGGACAGAATATATTTAAAGCCAGGCCTCTACCATTTTCAAATGTTCTGTGTCCTTACACTTTCATCCCTTAACCCCACAAGGGCCTCCCTCACAGCCCTAGTCCAAACACTAGACCACCCTATAACAAACAAACATATTGAAAAAAATAAAAACAGAGACAAATTGGGTGTCTTCCGTCCCTCAAACATCAAACATTTTCCAAGGTACTTTACTGAACTTTATTTCCCCAGAAATGCAAGCGTTCCAATGGTGAATGATTCAGCAGAGATTAAAGACAAAGAATGAGTGATGCCGTCCCTCCAGAATTTAGATTCAAAATGATTAAGGGCTCATCAAAATACAGGGAAGAGTTTTCAAGACAGGAAGAAGAAGTTACTAATGTATATTGAGTAGCCTCACTCTTTATGAATCTTGCCTGTGAAAATAAAACTAATAATATGTTTCTCTTAAAGATTATTTTTGTGCTAAAAAAGTAACCTGAATGAACTACATAGGTTAAATTTAAACTCAATCTTAATTTTTCTAGTCGATTTTTTGGTGCACAGCATTAAACAACAGCCACTTGTGTTTAGTTTGTTTGTGCTGTTTCCATGCTCCTGCAATTGTTTTATCAGATTGAAGTCTTGTTAATGTGACATGGTTTATTGGCATAAATTTGGGAATTACATGTCACATTAATAATGCCAAATGCCGGAAATCTGCGGTCTCTCATTCTTATTTAAGAGTTGTGCTATTTTGGTCTGTGTTAGACATGATGAAGCCCTGTCTCTCCAAATCAAAACATATTTTATTGAGAAGTTAACTTACAAGTGCAATATGCTATGGGAGTCTGGAGTGGATTTAATAAAATAATTGACAAAACTGGATTTGTGTAATAAGGTAAAATTTGAATCTTAAAAATAACAGGCTTTCTATAAGGTGATAGTTTAAAGAGTTCCTTGATATTCAATCAATCAATCAATCACATAATTTTTAAGGCGCACTACATACCCGTGAGGGTTTCAAGGCGCTGGGGGGGGGGCTGCTGCTATTGGTCGAAGAGCCAGGTCTTGAGTTGTCTCCTGAAGGTCAGCAGGTCTTCTGTTTGTCGCTGGTAGAGGGGGAGGGTGTTCCAGGTCCTGGTGGCGCGATGGGAGAAGGATCTGCCTCCAGAAGTAGTTCTCCGGATGTGTGGGACCGTGGCCAGGGCGTGGTCAGCGGAGCGGAGTTTCCTGTTGGGTACGTAGAAGGAGAGTCGACTGTTGAGATAGGCTGGGCCGGTTTTGTGGAGTGCCTTGTGTGCGTGGATCAGGAGCTTGAAGGAGATTCTTTTGTCGACGGGGAGCCAGTGCAGGTTCCTCAGGTGGGGGGTGATGTGGTCGCAGCGTGGGACGTCGAGGATCAGGCGTGCAGAGGCGTTCTGGATTCTCTGTAGTCTGTTGATGTCTTCTGCTGACTAGGGCCTGGGTGACTGTTTTCCTCGTGTTTGTCGGGATCCATCTGTAGATCTTGCGGAGCATGCGGAGGGTGTTGAAACAGGTTGAGGAGACTGCATTGACTTGTTTGGTCATGGAGAGTTTCGAGTCGAGGATGACTCCCAGGTTGCGTGCGTAGTCGGTGGGGGGGACCCCAGTGATGTGGGCCACCAAGAGTCGTCCCATACGGAGGGGTTGGACCCGAGGATGAGGATTTCCGTCTTGTCTGTGTTCATTTTGAGGCGGCAGTCCTCCATCCAGTTTGCGACGGCCTTCATTCCCTGGTGGAGGTTGGGTTTGGCGGTGAGGGGGTCCTTGGTGAGGGAGAGAATCAGCTGAGTGTCGTCGGCGTAGGAGATTATGTTGAGGTCGTGCTGTCGGGCGATGCGTACTAGTGGTGCCATGTAGACATTGAACAGCGTTGGGCTGAGGGAAGATCCTTGAGGGACGCCGCAGATGATCTTGGAGGCATCAGATCGGAACGGGGGGAGGCAGACTCTCTGAGTTCTGCCGGAGAGGAAGGAGGTGGTCAGTCCAGGGCCTTGTCTCGGATCCCTGAGTTGTGGAGGCGCGTGCGAAGTGTGCGATGGCAGACGGTGTCGAAGATGGCGGAGAGGTCCATGAGGATGAGGGCCGCCGTCTCGCCATTGTCTAGCAGGATCCTGATGTCGTCTGTGGCGGCGATGAGGGTGGTCTCGGTGCTGTGGTTGCTGCGGAATCCTGATTGGGACGGGTCAAGCATGTTGTTGTCTTCGAGGTGACGGGTTAGCTGGGTGTTTACTATCTTCTTGATGACCTTTGCTGGGAACGGAAGCAGGGAGATGGGTCGGAAGTTCTTGAGGTCGCTCGGATCCGCCTTGGGTTTCTTCAATAGGGCATTGATCTCTGCGTGCTTCCAGTTCTCAGGGAAGGTGGCGGTCTCGAAGGAGAGGTTGGTGGTTTTGTGCAGGTGGGGTGCGATGGAATTGCTGGCTTTGTTGAAGATGTGGTGCGGAAGAGGATCGGACGGGGATCCGGAGTGGATTGTTCCCATGGTCTTGATTGTGTCCTCGATGCTCACATTGTCCCAGGTTGTCAGGGTGTCCTGGGCGGAGGAGTGCAGTGGGTTCGGTGCGGTGCGGTCGGCAGGGGTTGTCAGGGGTCTGAAGCTGTTATGGATGTCGGTGATTTTCCGGTGGAAGAAGACGGCAAGGGAGTCGCACAGGGCTTGAGATGGTGGGATGTCATTGGCGTTGGAGCTGGGGTTTAAGAGTTCCTTCACGATAGTGAAGAGCTCCTTGCTGTTGTGTGCGTTGTTATCAAGGCGGTCTGTGAAGGAGATCCTTTTGGCGGTCCTGATGAGGTGGTGGTGGTTGCGGATGGCGTCTTTGTGGGCAGCGCGGCTGTCTGGCATCTTGTCGCTGTGCCATATGTTTTCCAGTTTCCAGCAGGTGCGTTTTGAGTCGAGGAGTTCCTGGGTGAACCAGATGACTCTTCTGCTGGTGTCTCTGCTGGTGGGATTTTTCAGCAGGCGATGGTGTTGGCGCAGTCGTTCATCCAGCGTTCGAGGGTGAGTGCACCCTCATCGGGGTTGGTAGGGTTCGTCAGAGGGTTGAGTGCGAGGCTTGTCTGTAGTTGTTCTTGGGTTTCTTTGCCCCAGCAGCAGCGGGGGGTCTATGGTGTGCGGTGGTGTGTGAGGGGTTTTCGGAAGGAGAAGTGGATATTGGATACATGAATGATCTAGAGGACAACTCTGAAGCTTGCTATGCCTTTTTGCTTTGAAATCAGGCAATCCCTTCATATCTCTACACCACAACATTATCCCTAACTGACTTCTAAGCATCATAATGAATCTCTCTTTACAGCTCTTCTTTGACATCTCTTGCACCTGCCTGCTTATACATACCAAACCTTACTTCTCTATTTCACATAATCTACAACCTTGCTGATCACAGACTGGTGAGCAGCACAATTTTCTCAGCATTTCTAACTGGAAGAACCCAGGGATGTTCCATGCCAGTTGATTAATCTGAAACATCTTTTTGAATCAAGTCTTGACATCATTAGCAACAACTAATGTTGTTTGAATACGCTCACTGTATTGTTTCTACAATCCCAATGGCTTATGGGTTGTATATTACCACCCTCTTGTGAACAATACTACTGAAATGCAAAACTTGCACACCATTGTCCACTGTAGTTTCTTATGATTATGCATAGCAGGACCCTTCTGAACCCTGATGGACTCCATAGGAGAATGACGTAAATGGTTGGGTGTGTCTGGGTGTGGCTGATAAAGTTTATGATGCAGTGAGTGAAGTTAACAGTTGCACTATGAAGGATAAACATGTGACTAGAGAGGTCCATGTGTGGTGTGGTCATTTGCATGCTACCGGGTTGGGGAGGATGCTTCAACTGGCGATGAGAAGGGGGATACGTGCCCCAAAGAAACAAGACTGCTCTCCCCAAGGTCTAGCAAACTGCTTGTGCGTGCCAAGTGCGCCTTATTCAAAGTGAAGCCATTTGCAGTTGGCGTATATGGATTCAAAGCACCACTCCAGCCAGTGCAAGATTTTAGAAGAAGGTTAGGGCCCTACGGAGAAGCCTATTCACAGTTGGCCAGAAACCTGCTGGTAAGGCCAAAAGAAGTGTTACTGTGCCACAACATACCACAGACCAGTTGTATGTACAGAACATTAGCGCTAAAGGCTGCGACAACAAGGTGCAAACGCATGCCAGAAGCATCCAAGCATGAAGAAATGCTAAAGGCAGGGATAAATAGGTGTGAAGAAAAACAACTGTACTCACCGGTAAGAATGAAGAAAGAGTCGTGTGACATTGAGTCAAGCCCTGGTCGAAAACCGGTGCATGCAAAGTGGCAAGAAGCATCCATGACAACTCAAGTGAACGCACAGGGTTGTGCTTACAAAGTTGATGTTATTTGAAGCGGCAACTACCAAAGCGCCACTTGCGCTCACCACAACTCAAAAGTCTTCAAGATTTTGAAGGGCCCCAATGACTGCCAAGACAAGTGCCACATATGGCGCCGCTGCTTTCCTTAAACCACGGCCTCCATTTGAAATAGCCAAAAAGCAGAATATTGGCACCAGATAGACTGCATGGATCGAAATATTTGATGATTTCATCAATGCGCTAGAAGAAGCAGATGACAAAAAGATCATCAAAATCTTAAAGAGTCTTACAGGTTATGGAGTGAAAGAAGTGATAATGAAAATACTACACGTTGATGAAATATCTCAATGTCAAATTCAAGAGGCATTAGAAACAAAGTTCAAGCCAATGCTCGAATGTCGACGATTAAAGATACATCTTCAACAAAGCAAGACAGCAAGCTAGAGAAAATATGGATGAGTTCAGAGAAAGAATTGACACCCTCATCAAGCACTGCAAGTTTAATGAATTCAATGATCAAGATGTTTTATGTCTCAGAGTCATTGATGGTTGCTTGTCCAACTCGTCCAGATGACGTATTTTGAGAGAGACGCTCAGGCTAGAGAAGGTATTCATGGCTGTGAGCACAGAGGTTCGTGCAGATCGACAAGCTGCTCTTATGGAAGCTGGAATGGCCCAGAGCGAATCAGCATTGAACATGAAGCAGAAAAACAAGGTCGAGAGCTGTAAAGTGATATCTCCTAGGAAAAAGAAGTTGTGCTTCTGATGTGGATTCTCCTCCCCACACATGGGTAACTGTGACACCATTGGACAAGTATGCAAAGGCTGCAGGAAAGAAAACCATTTCATAATGGTTTGCAAAGCGAAACCAACTGCATCACATTGAGAAGAGAAAATGGATGCCAGATATTTCCATAAACACTCACCCACAAGGCCAAATGGCGACATCAATTGAGACAAGTGGAAACTTAACAAAGTCGATCATCATCAAAGTCATCTTTTAAAAGCTCTTCAACGTCAATGTCGAGTGACAGTGAAGAAGATTGCTGTGCAATGATGATGTCAACCACTAAACAACGTGCACATTTAGCTTTGAGTGCATGCAGAGAGGAGCCCAAGACCAAGAGAGATCACCATGTGAAACAACCACAATCATTTCGACAGTGCCCTATGATCACACTAAGGGTGAATGGTTGCTCCATACCTTTCATCATTGACAGTGGTGCATCCATAAAATTCATTCCGGCAGAAAAATACAACTCTCTGGTGCTCTGTCTCACACTGTTGAAGACCTAGGTATACACGTGGGCTGCCTCCACGCCGTTGCAAAATCAAGGATCATTTTTAGCAACCATGTGACACAAGAAGATGACAGTACGAGGACCAAATCATTTTCTTTAAGGTACTTTGTCAAGTGCATGTTTACTCAGTTTCAGTCCTGCTGCTGACATGGGGCTGATCTCTATCAATTATAACCTGAATGCACATGCTGAGATAGGGAGTCAGTTCACGTTGTTGTTTCATAGAATAGGAAAGCTTAAGACAATAAAACTGCAACTTCACATTAATGAGTACATTAGTCCTGTTGCTCAACGACATCATCTAATTGTTTTCAACCTACAGGAAGCTGTTGAGAAAGAACTCGAAATGCTGTTGAAGCTAGATGTTATGATGTATGTTTTATGACATCATTATAGAACGTAGAATGGAAGGTGTTGAGAATTCCTAGAAGATCAGTTAGCCAGGTTGGCTCTCGGGCAGGATCGACGCCAGTTCGTGTGCTTTAATAAAGATCTTCAATTTACATTTCTGTTGTGTCTACGCTGTTACCTCATTTTGGAGATGAGTAAGAGAGAGCCTTGAGGAGTGGGAGAAGCACAGGGGAATTGCCTCAAGAGATGTGTTTTAATATGGTGATTGTGGATGTTAGCTCCAAGTGCTTGTTTGTGAACTTTATAAGGAAAGTCACTACTAAAGTGACAGTGGAGGACTCAAATGTTGACCATTTTAATGATGAATGTGATGCTTCCAGGGTAGTCAGAGAGTGTAGAATTAGCAAATGACCTACCTATCTCAAGGAGTGTGTGAGATAATTGTAGGTTGGGGTAGTAATATTGTTTTGTGCTGACTTAGGTGATTTATCTGTTTAGTGATTTTGTATGTTAACTCTTATGTCTTTAGTTCATTTTATCAATACAATTCCCGGTGTTAAGTCTTTTGTGCCAATACAATGATTTAGTGAAGGGGAGTAGATATGTGGTATGTTTCTTCTCATCATTATAGAATGTAGAATGAAAGGTGTTTAGAATTCATAGAGGATCCGTTAGCCCAGTTGGCTCCTGGCTCTCAGGACGGATCAATGTCAGGACGTCTGCTTTAATGAAGAAGGTCTTCAATTTACGTTTGTGTGGTGTCTACACTGTTACCTCCCATGAATTCAATGAACGCTCTACTGGTCTGACGCCATGGGTTTCGCCCATAGTGGTAGTACCAAAAAGGGACAGTGGCAGTGCCGTGCGCATTTGTGTTGAAATGCACCAAGCTAACAAGGCAATCAAGAGAGAAAGACATCCAGGTCCCCACACTGCAGACATGATTACATGGCTGAACGGTGCCAAAGTCTTTTCCTGCCTTGATATGAACAAGAGATATCATCAACTTGACCTAGAAGAAAACTGCAGGTACATTACTAACTTTTCGACCCATGTTTGTATGCTCAGATATAAAAGACTACTTTTTTGGGTATTGTCAGCTGCAGAACTTTTTCAGGATGTCATGTGCCACATAATACGACTTGTCACACATTTAATTACAGTGAGGATATACTGGTATTTGGCACCACTCAAAAGGAACATGACAAAGCCCTTAAACAAGTATGCCATTTACTCGCTAATGCAGGTCTAATATTGAACACAGAAAAGTGTGAGTTTCATAAAACAAAACACAAATTCTTGAGACATATTTTTTCTGAAAAGGGTAACACACCAGATCTAGCTAAAGTGCAAGCCTTATGATCCACTTATCCCCCACATGATGTGGCCATGCTGCAGTCTTTACTTGGCATAGTTACTGTTCCAGGTACATTTGTGACTTTGCCACGGTCTGACCAGTTGCTGTTCTAGGCACATTTGTGACTTTGCCACAGTCAGTGCCCCATTGAGAGATTTAACAAAACAGAATGCTCTGTTCAAGTGGTCATAGGAATGTGATCAGAGCTTCATGAAAATCAAGCATGCAATCGAGAACAAAATTTAAATGGCCTAATTGATCCAAAACTACATTCTGAGATTGTGGATGATTCAACCCTGGTGGAGTTGGGTGTGATCCTGGCCCAGCACGATTGACACAACAGTTCTCAGGGATAAATTGTGTCTTATGCGAGCAGGAGTCTGTCGCAGACCGAATGTCCCAACCTGAGAAAGAAAGCCTAGCTGTAGTGTGGGCTTGTGAACACTTTCATGCGTTTCTATATGAAAAGCACTTTACCCATGTCACTGATCACCATGCATTTCTCACCATTTTCGGAAATCTGAAAGTCATGATGGGGTTGTGCATAAGGCAGGAGAATATCAAAATCCTGCTGACTATTAAGCACACCTGCAGCTAAATCTGTGGAACAAATTCTTGCTGCTGCGAACTCCGATCGAGGTATGCTTACCCTCAAAGATATTATTGCACGCCAATCCTTGAAGAAACATACTCGGTCTCTTAAGGATGACTTTGAATATCAAAAGTTTAAAAATGTGAGTGATGAACTTTCTGTTACTCAAGAAGGCATTATCTTTTGGGGTTCAAGAATTGTCATTCCTGTGAGTCTTACATAACAAGTCATTGAACTAGCACAAGAGGGTCATCGTGACATTGTTGCCACTAAGAGAGCTCTCCAAGACCAATTGTGGTATCCTCGCCTTGATGAAAGAGTTGAAAGGGAATTAAAGGCCTGTCATTTGTGTAACTGCTTATCTGCCAAAACAACACAGCATCCACTAGTTATGTCTGATCTTCCGAAGCAAGTGTGGGAGTGGATTGCAATTGATTTCTTTGGACCCCTCAACAATGGACATCATCTCATGGTAGTCATTGATGAGTGCTCATGATCGATTTCCCCTTGTAGAAGAACTATCATTAACCACACATGACAAATTAATTAGGACATTAAATAACATCTTTGCAACATGGGGTGTTCCCTCCATTCTTAAGTCTGACAATGAGACCAACTTTCAACAGCTGAGGGTTTAAGGACTTTCTCATTGATCCAAATGTTAAACACCAGAAAAATATACCTCTCTGGCCACAGGCAAATGGTACTGTTGAGCAATTCATGGGCACCCTAAAGAGAGTGGTTCAGCTCGCTGTGCTAAAAGGAAGTGACTTCAAGTCAGCTTTATGTTCAGCCCTCCATGCTGTCATGTGTTCCAGTTAGGCCTGGAGGGAAACACTGCTATTTAACATATACATGGGTCTTTCCTAAAGTTACATTCGCTTTTACACAATGACTTCTGACACACATTTGCATCTGTGACAGTATGTATTCGCTTCTTGGAAACTATACTTGCTTACAAAATCAATTTTGCAAGAAACTATCATGCTACCTTGACATGTAAAAGTTTTATACATACGTTGTTCAAATGTACTTGTTGTTTTCCTACATATGGCGACATAGCTATCTATCTAGACTCTTCTACTATTTGGAAATCTAAATGTACTTCCTCGCCAGAAGGCTGCTTCAGGGATGGTATGGCCGCAGCTACGGTTTTGGAGTGCCAGCGCTGCGCCAACATCCTCCCGCATTTATCACTACTCAGGTAAAACCTATGGCAAAGGCGAAGCACGGCATATTCTGTCCTGTCAAGGTGTATGCATTTAAGGAGCAGTCTTTTCTTTTCCAGGGACCTCCATGCTCTCGGGCACCCGTACGTTTCTTTAGAAATATGTGCTGCAAAATGCACTATTTATCCCGTTTTTTAAAACTTTTCTTGGGGAGAGAAACTCTATGTGCCAAATGTTCTCATGCCATAACAGGAAATTTGACTGGTGTGAGATGTGTGGCTACCATGCACTAATACTTGTTGGCGACTTTATCCTCACGCAGTTTGAACTTGCCCACTAATAGATCTAACTTCCTCTTATTGACTCTTATGGATTGGGCTCGTAGGAGACCTTTTTTTAACCTGAAAACATAAGCTATTGATTTATTGGATGCCTTGCTTGCAATAGTTCAGGGCAACATTTTCAGAGAGGTGTATATGTAATGAAGCCAGAGAAAACAGAGATACAAGGAATGTCTCATGGAACTTTACATCCATGATTCATTGACACCCAACCTAGTTGTCTCTCATTGACAAGAAAACTAGAGGTTATTTCAACCATGTTTCTGCACACTCTTTCAATAGTTCATGTTTGAAAATTCCATTAACATGTTACACATCCCTGGGTGATTCAGGGTGATAAGCACAGTAGAAATATTGCTGTAGTTAGAGGGCCTAACTTGTTCTAGAAATGCAGATGATACAAAGTGATCACCATTAATGCATCTGAGCTTGCGCAGTAACTCAAACCTTTGGGATAAAACCCTGAATCCATCTTTTGGCCACTGTGAAGGCAACACCTTTGGCACAAGTAAAATCATCAACCAACCAAGAAAACATGTTGCATGTAGGTGAGGGGAAAAAGATCCTCATCTCTTACTCGTCATTTAATAAGCATGTATCCTTCTTATACTGGTTCTGGCCCAGAAACAGGGGGAGAGGCCCCTATCCCCCTAATTTGAAGTAGGATTTTGTAGGTGTATCTGGACAAGAGTATAAATTTCCGTTGATTAGGATAAAATATCCAATTGATGCAAGTAGATCAGATGATGAGGGTAAGATATTCGTATTTTTTATTATTCGTCAGCTGGAAAAGAAGAAAGAATGGCACAGCCAACACGTGTTTCGCCCCCTAATTGGCCATCAGGCCTGGGGCTTCCTCAGGGCGGGTATTCGCGTAAAGAGGTATCTTTGTACGAGGGTTTGTGAACCCGAAGATTCTCCGGTCTCGGCTAATGCCAGGTGCTGTAGGTATCCGCGGCTTTGGCCGCGGATACCTACAGCACCTGGCATTAGCCGAGACCGGAGAATCTTCGGGTTCACAAACCCTCGTACAAAGATACCTCTTTACGCGAATACCCGCCCTGAGGAAGCCCCAGGCCTGATGGCCAATTAGGGGGCGAAACACGTGTTGGCTGTGCCATTCTTTCTTCTTTTCCAGCTGACGAATAATAAAAAATACGAATATCTTACCCTCATCATCTGATCTACTTGCATCAATTGGATATTTTATCCTAATCAACGGAAATTTATACTCTTGTCCAGATACACCTACAACAACCAAGAAAACATGCAAGCCATTACCAACCAACCCCTAAAGATGAGACAAGCATCAGGCAATCTGAATAAAGTCCCTTGGATATGCACAAAAGTACATAGCATGTCTGACATGTTGCACAATAAAAGGAAAATGAGAAGTAAACTAAGTGTTAGCTGCAAGTGCCATTCCATTTATGCTTAAACGTGATTTCGTGACATAAATGAGTAAAATTAGGCAATAACAGTTGGGCGGGGGGAGAGCACTACTTAACAATCTCTTGACCTTCGCAAACTGTTCTGATGTAGGTTACACACATGCTTTCTCTAAATCATTTTCTCGTTCTCAGGTACTGTAAGACAGTAATAAGACATGCAGAGTGGCCATTATGGGTTCGAGGTGATAGAGGCATACCAGGAGCTACATTCTTGCTACATTCTTGGCAAGTGAATCAACAAGAGCAATTCCACAGAACACTTCATGTTGCAATGGCTTCTGGGTAGCACATTTTACCACAACTACCTACTTTGGAAGCTGCAAAGCAGCAACCTTGTTCTTTTTACATAAATGCCATTCTTGAATGGTGCACATGCGAATGTGAAGCAAGAGAGCTCTCCGAAGTTATCTGTAACCCAATGCACATTTTAAATATGTAAAAATGGTAACACATTTGGTTTTAGATAGGATACAGGCGCCAACAAAGTTGACACGCTTGTCTACCTGAACAGAATACACCTACTAGAAAGACATCTACTCTTCATTACTTCGGTTTGCATGTACAATGCATAATTTGCCACGGGATTTCCCTCACTGGTCCTTAGGCAGGATCTATATTCATGAAACACAATTTCAGATTTCATTACTGGTGTATCTTTGAGGTAAATCTGAGGCTTGGTGAGATTGGAGGCTATTGCTAAACAATCATGCATTTACCATCTTGGCTGATATGAAATAGAGAGGCAGGCTTCAACACAAGAAGACATCTTACAAGAATAATATGTGAAGCAGACAAGAGTTAATTTCTATTCCTTGACAGTCTTGACATAGACAAATGCTGCATTTTATTAGCCCAGAAGGGCAACAACAGAATGGGGAAAGGCAACTGTAAGCAGAGAACCCAACACAATATTTTCAGACACTTCAATCTAGTGTGTAGCCACCACCACTTCACATAAGCATGAAGTCAATCCAGCAGCAGCAGTATCAGTGACCCACCAGGGGAAATTGAGGGAATAAAAGTCTTTATTGATGCCTTGGGAGAAAATGGAGGACGATTCAATATAGGCCTGAAAAGGTTTTGTCCATGCTTGTTATATCTGTTCAAACGTAAAACCAAAACCAAATAAAGAGGTTCAAGAGGATGGATGCAAATACTGAATAAGAAGGGGCAAAAGGGCAATTTATATTTTGACGGACAAAGCGTTGATTAACTATGCATCTCCAAAACAACAATGATGTATTAACTGAAGGATACAGCATGGATGTTGCAGGAGCTCCATCTCACGGGGTACACCCGACCATAATTGTGAGTGGGCCGGATAGGGGAGTCTTATGTGTCCACCTACTCAGCTTATGTGAGAGGAACAGTGATTCTCATATGCAAAGGGATTCAGTGGCAGATGCTGAAAGTGATATGTGATACTGACGGATGATATTTCACTGTTCATGTGGTACTGATGGGTGTCAGGCAGTGCTTAATTTGAGCCGAGGGTTTCCGGTGCTCAGCACCAGCATTTAATCACCAGCACTGGTGCTTTTTCATTAGCACCAGTTAAGGAAACATTAATTTATGGGGAGATGAAGTGATTTTCCCAGAATCACAGGATGTTGAGCCTACACAGAGACTCAAACCTGATTCCCCCACTCTGAAGTCGGCAGCTCTGGCCATTACACCACATCCTCTTCCCACTTTCATGGTTCTGTTTTCGGCGGCACTAACCAAAGAAATGGGCTGGGGCAAGCTACCTCCTGATGAGAGCCCCGGCACGTATTTTTTCACTAATTGACCACTGGTGTCAGGGTTACCCTGGCGTGTGTCTACGGCTGAAATGCGGACTCCCCTGGATTGTCTGTTGTCCTGTGGGCCCAGATCATAGTCATGGGCCATGCAATAGTGATCTGCGGAGGAGACTTAAATGCAGTACTGGACCCATGTCTGGACAAATCACCTTCTACTTTTAAGCCGCACCTCCACACCTCTACATATCTGCAGTCTCTCCTCACTGACTAAGCGCTGGTCAACAGCTGGCTCGCCCAGTACCCCCTTGCCGTCAATGACACATATGTGACTCCCCCTACTATGATGCATGGTCACACATTGACTATTGGATGATTACACCAAACTTTTTCTAGTAATATTAAGGGTGTAGAGCACCTGCAGCGCACATTTTCTTATCACGCACCGGTGGAGCTCTCACTGTCACCAGCTGGGCCTTCACTTGGATTCTGCCTGCACATGCACTGCGAGACCCCACATTCAGATCCGAGATAAGCAGAGCCATAGTCGAATTCTTTACACACAATGTTGGATCAGTTACCTCAACTGGCCTCCTTTGTGAGGGATTCAAAGTCTACATTCGGGGTATCTGGATATCAAAACATGGCCAAGATGGCGGCATGGTAGGATGCAGGATTTCGTCCCTCCGGCTTCGCCTTCTCAAAAGCCTTGTTAAAGCCCCATCCCCGGTCCTCAAGCACGCAATCCGGGACCTGAGATCGAGAGGGACTGCTGCAGTACCTAAGCAGGGCCTGCCTGCTGCCTCCGTCGATCTGCCTGGCATGGTTCCTAGCCGGACGGGAGTGGGGCCCAGGCCTTGGATGTGAGGCGCGGTGCCGCGGCTGCAGTCGGACCCCGGCAGGGACCGGGAGAGCGCTTCCCCAGAGTACTCACCTCAGGAGCGGCCCCGTTTGGTGATCTCTCATGGCCCACAATCGTCTTCCCTTCAGCAGCGTGCGGAGTAGGGGCGGCAACGATTGCGGAGCACCCGCCATTTTGCTGCCTTCCCTAGCCTGATGTGGCATGCGATGGCTGCGGCCCTGAGCCGCATCCTGGGTGGCCGCGGAAGGAAACTGCTCAGCTCTGCACTGTGGAATCACGCATTAGCCTGCACCTCCATGTCACACGGCCGGACTCTCCAACAGCAGCGGTCCAGCTCTGCAGCAACGCAGCGGCCCATCCCACAACAGAGGGACTACCACTTCTAATCCTCATGGACAGCTGTAAGTAGGGCCCCATGGCCTCCCTGCTTGACACTTGCGATATTTGGCATCTTGTCGCGGTGGAGGGGGTGAGCAGCGAGACTGAGAGACCCCTGGGCAGTGAACCGCTCTCGACCCCCACTGGGCAGTTCCCTCGACAAACGCCGCAACCTGTGGGCGCAGGGGACAGACATAGGCCTTGCATGGCGGTGGCCTCGTGCTCGTGCAGCACATGCACTGAGGAGTTGGAAGGTCACGCGGGCCGGACACAGGAGAGACCGTGGCCAGAGTACATGCTTGCCACATGGCATGAGAGCCCCTGAGCTGGATTGCCCAGTGTCAACACAGACTTCGACCCCCAGCAGGCAACATCAGGCCCCATTGTTGTGAACCCCCTGCTGGCCTTGGTTTTGCATCATGTCTTCAGCCTGTGCCAAGAAGGAGAAGTCTCTTAAAGACTTACTGCTCAAGCAAACTAAAGGCCCTAGCACCGCAGGTACCGCTCTTGGGGACACAAAGCAACCAGAGGCGATGGAGGGGGCGATAGCCCGGCCACAAAGGCCTTCATGATGGAACTGTTCATGGCCATCAAAGAAGACATCATGGACCTGAAGGGTCAGCTCGCTGCAAATCTTAAAGAAGTTTGACGCGACCTCGACGAAGTGGGTGAACATGTAGCCACTCTTGAAGTGCACGAGCTTAGCCGAGAAGATGAACTTCACCAGCTGCAGGAAGACATGCTCCGGCTGCAGGAACAACACTTGGACCTGCAGGCCCATGCCGAAGATCTCGAGAATCTCTCCCAGAGAAATAATATACGGATCCGAGCAGCACCCTGGCTGGCAGAGGGAGACAACCTCAGGTCCTACGTCTTGGCCCTTTTTCAACAGGTGCTAGGGGAGGAGGACACTCAGGATATTCAAATGGACCGGGTCTACCGTGTGGGCCTGCCCAGAGGAGACAAGGCCCCTCCACCGGACATCCTCGTCTGTGTACATAACTTCAAGCTTGAGGAACAAATCCGGGGTGGGTGTCCTGGAGAGAGGCTGGAGGGACACACGAGTCTGCTCCCTGTACCCTGCTGACGGATCGCTCACCGGTGCACCATCAGGTACTTTGGGGTCGCGACTTGCTGCCAGTGCCATGACCCCATTGAGTTTTTCTTCTACTGACGGACTTGTGTGTCTTGCTATTTCTGGGTTCTGGGTACAGAGGGGTATTTGTTTCTTTCCAATTGTTGTTGTTATTTGTTGTTGTTAATCTTTTGTGGGGCCTCCGTACTGGCTCAGATGCCCCTGCTTCCCCCTCACCATCCTTTGTTCGCTCTTATCCACCCTCAGCTCCTCTTTTCAAAGTGTATCATGGCTATGCGACAGGCACTGTTTTCTGTTTCTGATGGGAAGGGATCTCAAGATTGTAAGCCTTAATGTCCGGGGCATAAATCACCCAGTGAAGCGCTCTGCCGTACTGTCCTTACCAGAGCACTCGGAAGGGGACATTTGCATTCTGCAGGAGACCCACTTGCTGTCCAAAGACTCTGCCTGCATGCGCTCATTACGCTTTCCCCACCAATTTTGGTCCTCAGGCTCGGCGAAGACGAATGGGGTGGCTATTCTACTAGGGGCGAAATTTGAGGGTAAGGTGCTTTCCACTTTCTACGAGGCAAGGGGCAGGGTTTTTGCGCTCAGGGTACAATGGGGACCACTATGCTAACTGTGATGAATGTATATGCCCCTAATACACACCAGTAGCCATGTTTGCGCCAGCACATTGTAGAGGGCTTGGCCTCCCCCGACACGGTGATAGTGGTGGGTGGGAATCAGAACCTGGTCATGGACAATGACACCAATCAGTCCAGTCAGCATTATACACAGGGGGTAGCCCTCTCCCCAGAAGGTAAACAATGGTTGGCTGATAGTGGCATGCATGATGTTTGGCGGCTTAAGCACCTGACTCTCAGGGACTTCACCTTCTACTTCACGGCTCACAAAACTTATGCACGTTTGGACATGTTCCTCATCTCCAAAGCGCTTTTGCCTAGGGTTACTGATGCATCTATAGCACCGCGCTCCCTGTCTGACCACACGCTGATTTCCATTCACATACAGTCAGAGGGGGTCGGGTACAGTCCGGCTAGATGGCGTCTACGGGTGGGTCTACTTCATTTGCCTAGCAATGTAGAGATTATACGCACGAAGATTACTGATTATCTGCAGCACAACGACACTGGGGATACCTCATTGGCGACCATCTGGAAATCCCTCAAACTGGTTATTCGAGGGGAGTTTATGGCACTTTCCTCAGCTGACAATAAGCAGCGTAAAGAAGCCTGACAGCGCTTAGAACAAGAAGTAGGAGAATTGGAGGTGATTCATAAATGTACTGGTGCCCTGAGAGTATGGAGGTCCCTGGAAAAGAAAAGACTGCTCCTTTAATGCATAGACCTTGACAGGACAGAATATGCTGTGCTTCGCCTTCGCCATAGGTTTTACCTTAGTAGCGATACATCCGGGAGGATGTTGGCGCAGCGCTTGCACGCCAAAACCGAAGCTGTGGCCATACCATCCCAGAAGCGGCCGTCCGGCGAGGAAGTACATTTAGATTCATAAATAGTAGAAGAGTTTAGACAATTTTAGCAATCCCTGTATAGCGAAAGGGAGATCATACACTCCGAGAGAGGGGCTTACTTGGAATCAAGCAAGTTTACCCGCCTCCCGCGGGCCCAGGCGGAGCAACTAGAATACCCCATATGCCTGGATGAGGTCATATCAGCCATTTCTCGTCTAAAACTAGATAAATCCCCTGGGCTGGATGGCTACCCCGCCCTTTTTTACAAAACATTCTGTAGGGAATTGGCACCTGTCCTGACATGACTTTTCAATTCTTTCTTAGACAGCGGTGTGGTCACGGACTCTATGTCTAAAGCCGCAATATCAGTCATCCTCAAGCCTCATAAAGATCCTGGGATTTGCAGCTCTTACCGCCCTATCTAGCTGCTCAGTATCGACGCAAAGCTCTTTGCGGAAATTCTGGCGGCGCGCCTGGGCCCCCTTATGGCAGGTCTAATGGACCCGGATCAGGCGGACTTCATCCTCTCCCGTCAGGGGGGGACAATACGAAACGCCTTCTGCCCCTCATGGACAGCATACATCGATCTCATAGAGAAGCCGTGTTCCTGTCCGTGGACAAAGAAAAAGCGTTTGACAGGGTGAGCTGGGGTACCTGTTTGACACACTTTGGAGCTTCGGGTTTAGACCTCGCTTCATCCAATGGGTTCAATGCATTTACCATGCCCCCTGGGTATTTGTCAGGGTGAATGGAGTGTCCTCGATCCCCTTTGTGATCACTAGCGGCACGAGGCAGGGGTGTCCACTCTCCCCCCTCCTATTTGCCCTCTACACGGAGCCCCTAGCTCAAAGAATTCAAGATCATCCAGGCATCCAGGGTCTCCGATTCGGAGGAGAAACACACAAGGCGAGCATCTACGCGGATGATGTCATCTTATCCCTCGCAGAGCCCCTCACGTCTCTACCTGCGCTGGTTAGCGAATTTGAGTCCTTTGGGCGTGTTTCGGGCTTTAAGGTCAACCTTTCCAAGTCTCAGGTGCTCAACTTGTCCTTGCCCCAGGCGCATGTAGATCTACTGCAAAAGAGCCTTCCCTTGCACTGGTCTAGTGACCCCATGACCTATTTAGGTATTTTCCTTGCCCCCTCAATCCCCCGCACACTAGAGCTGAATTATTTTACTCTGGTGGACCAGACTAGGAAAGTGCTGGAGGCTTGGACTTAGCTTAATCTGGCATGGTTCGGGCGCATAGCCATGGTAAAGATGACGATATTGCCGAGGATCCTGTACCTTTTCCAAACTCTGCCCCTAGTCCCTCCACCCAAAGCAATGCGAGCCTTGCAGCTGGCCATCATTAAATTTATGAGGAGCAGCGAAAAAGGCACGTCTGTCCGTCTTACAGTTGGCTCGACCCAAGGGCGGGGTGAACTTACCACTGGTCCACAGATACCTTCAGGCTGCCCATCTCCGGTATGTGCTAGAGTGGAACCGCCCCCTTTCCGAAAAGCACTGGACCTTCATGGGCCGGGCGGTCGCTGGAGCGAATATCTGGAGAGAGATCTGGCTTCCACGTAAAGCACGAGCTTGGGGCCTCTACTCCTCTCCTGTAACGGCGGCCACAATGAAAGTGTGGGATGAGATGGCGCTAAAGAGGGGCCTCACAACATTCCCCTCCCCTCCTTGATGACTTTGATGGTCGTCAACCCTGACTTCCCCCCTGGCTGTAAATCCGAGATTGCTCAGCGTTGGAGGTGCGTTGGAATAGGCTGGGGTATTTATTCGATTTGGACGGCATCATTCCCTTTGCACGGATATGCCAGGACTACAATCTACCATGTACAGATGAGTTCTATTACCTACAATTACGCCACTGGGCTACCTCAGCGGCGTAACTGACGCATGCGTCTCGCAAACTTACACCCTTCGCAAGATTGGTGGTGAGCAAGACCGATGATAAGCATTTGATAGCCAAATTTAATGTTCTACTTGCACCAGGCCTGAGAGGGAGTCGCTTGAAAGGTCAATTATGCTGGGAGGCGGAGTTGGGGCGGGCTCTCACAGACAAGGAGTGGAACAACATTCATTATAGAGCTCACCACACTACCTTCAATACTGCGGGGACTGAGTCTGCATTTAAAGTAGCATCTTATTGGTACCTCACGCCCGCCCGTATCCATCAATGGGACAAGAACCACACTGAGAAATGCTGGCGGGGCTGTGGCCTGACCGGCTCCTTAGTGCATCTTCTTTGGCACTGTCCGAAGTTGGAGCAGTTCTGGGAGCAAGTGTTAAATGACATAGATGCGGCCTTTGAGACTGAGATCCCCCGTTTTCCGGCCTACACATTATTGGGGGTTTCGAATCCCATAAAGGCATATGGCTTTGGCGTTACTCACTGCTTGCCCAGCCCTCCTGGTTCACAGGGGCACTATGACAGTCCCGGACCACACGGCATGGCTACATAGATTGTGGTCATCCCTAGCTATGGAACGTTTATCCCTAGTACATGATCATAAAGGCGAAAAGTACGCAGACTTATGGGCCCCCTTCATTTCTCTACTATCCAAAGAATTCCGAGAAGTCACCTGCCCCAAACTCTTGCAAATCCTCCAGCTGATACCTAGACCTCAGGAACAGGTGACTCTCAAATCAGAGTGACCAGGTACTAGGGTTGCAGATAGTGGGGTTGGGTCAGGATACTCTCAAAGATCTAGTGGAGCACGGTGCGGTTACCCCTCTTTTTTCTCTCTTTCTTTCTCTTTCCTTTCTTTCCTTGGGGTGAGAGGGGGGACTTCTGCTCTTTTACAAGTTTCTTTTTTCAATATATATTGGTTTTTTTGTCGGTTGATGCTTCCTCTTCAAATTCAGGCAAGTTAAAGGGGGCTGCCGGCCCCCAGGTTGTAGGCACTGAAGCTGTGTACACATGTATATACTACTCATCGTTTCCTAGCCGCCGGCCCCCGGGGTTGTAGGCATATGGCTGTGTGTGTACATTGGTCTAACTTATAAAACGAATAAGAAAGATTTGGTCCATAAAAAGAACTGAAGCATTTCCTACATGACAGAACTATTAAAATCGATGGGGAAACATGTCACGCCCCTTCGTCATCACCCAAGTGATACTGCATTATTATATTTCTATTTACCACTCCACCAGCGATATCCTGCTTGACAGGATTGATACTTACTTTGATTCCATCCAATTGCTATGGCTAGAGAATGGACATAAACAATACTTAGACATATTGATTACAGAGGAAAATGACAGTCTGGCCATCCATTGAATGGCTGGAGACAAAGCACCTGGGTTAGACTGCCTAACTGTCTAATTTTACAAAGAATATGCTGATCTCCTGACATGCACCATTTGGCAATGTTTAAGTATTCCAGGCAGTTGAGCCAACTACCACCCTCTATTTGTGATGCTCTAATTATCATGACCCTTGAAGCATGGCTGGTCCCTCAATATATGTGATTCCAACCAACCGCTATCTCTAATTAACATAGATAACAAAATCCTAGCACACATGCATGCAGTGAGGCTGATACCACTGTTCCCTACCATAGTTAGCCTGGGCCAGTCAGCCTTCATTCCAGGGTGCTCCAGCTCATATAATCTCTGGATCCTCTTCTCCCTATGCTGTACCCACAGCTGCCTGCGATGGTGCTCTTCCTAAACACCATGCAGGCTTTTGATTCCCTGGAATGGCCTTTCATATTTGCACTGCTCTGGCACTTAAGGTTCAGCCCCACAATTCTCGAATGAATTATCCGACTTTTTATGTTATCCGCATCTCAGCTGCACGTTATTGGCATCATATAAGATCCTATAGTTATTAGTAGGGGGAAGAGGCAGTGTGCCCTCTTTGACCCATCTTATCTGCAATTGCTATGGAACCCCTAGTGGCACGGCTGAGACAGCACCACTCTGAGAGTGGCCTCAACGACCTGGCCAGACTGCCGATGGTATCTATGTATACCTATATCATTACAGTCTACGTCAGAAACCCAGCACAATACTTGGCCCCTATGCTCCGCAAGTTTATACTCTTTGGGGGCTTAACCGGGATCTCAGTCAATTGGATGAAATTTGCAATCTTTCCCCTGATGGATGCAATACAATAACTCCCAAAGGACTTCCCACTAGAACAGGTGGGTAAGTCTGTTTGATATCTGGGGATCCAAATCAGAAGAGATATGATGCCTCTGTGGTAAAGCAGAGATATGATGCCTCTGTGGTAAAAGAACTATCAGTGGGCCGTGGCATGGCTGGAAGAGCACATACCTAGGTGGAGGTGTTTGCCCTTGTCATTAGCTGGAAAAATGGTGATTGCTAAAATGGCTGTTCTACCCAAATGTCTTTATTTATTCATCTACATTCCTCTGCCCCTCACCAAAGCATTATTTTACTTACCTGCACTCCCTTGTGACTCAACTGACATCGGCGGGTGGACAACCAAGACGCTTGTGGGAGACTCTCACTTTCCCCTTAGATGGGAGAACTAAGTGCCCCTGACATTGAACTATACTAATGGGGGCAGATTTACAAGCCCCTTGTGCCTCATTTACGCCGCCGCTGCGTCACTTTTGTGACACAGCGGCGGAGCAAATCCTGCGCCATGGTGCGGGGTACTTACAACGTCCTTGCGACGCAACTCCAGCAATGTGCCACTTTTACGGCACAGATGCATCACGCATCTGTGCCGTTTTTGCCCCATGGTGCGCCGCATTGTAAATGCGGCGCATCCATGGTGGCGGAGCTGTGGCGCACAATAACTGGTGCATCCCTGCTGATATGCAGGGATGCACCAGTTATTGTAAATATGCCCCTTAGTGTGCACAGGTCCCATATGCTCATCGCCGGTTCTACTCTACCCAATACTTACCCCCACACTGGGTGAAGGCGGCTAATGCCCGTTCCTGCCCCCTATCTATGGTTATGAGTGATTCATCGACTAGACCCACCACTGAAATTGACACAGTTAGATGCACGGCATGAGCATGGAACTGGCAGAGATGTAGAGCGGGATTGCACTGCCTCTATTCTACAGGCCTAAGCCACATACATCACCCTCCACTTCCCCTCACGAGAAAAGAGATGATACTACAACAGTTAATACTGTTGAGCTTGAACACACTGGGAGATCTGTACCCTACTGGTGAGTTCCTGTCTTTACAGGATGTGCGGTCGTGCCCTGGCTGCGCTCCATTATATACATTCCTCTACTATAGGCCGCAAAGTGCCTCTGGAGCATTACACCCCATGCTTACCCTAGATAATTTCATCACTATCCCCTCCCCAAGGAATTGATAACCAGGCTATATATAACCATGCAGAGGAAGGACCCTATGGTCAAACCCGGGCCTATGAGAGGTGGCGTGAGGACCTTAGGGAGGAGCTTACAGAGAAGAAATGGAAATACTGTTGTAATACCATGTGCATGCTTCACCCAATTACCCCCTCCACCTCTTCCATGTTAAGTATCTCCACTAGACCTATTGTGCACCGGCTGTGATGAGCAGGTTGGGCCTTCGACCAGACGTGCATTGCTTGCATTGTGGCTGCAGGGATGCTTACTTTATGCATTTGGCCTGTAGCTGCCCTGGGGTGTCAGGCTTCTGGACACCTGTATTGCTGCTCACTCTGAACCTTGAACACCCCTGGTTGCTCTGGTTCACTATGTCAAAGATATCCCTGCCAGTGTTTGCCGACTAATGACCAGTTCAAGGCAACCCTCCTCTTGGCTATGTGGAGGGTTGCCATGCACTGGGATGACATGACTGTCGGAAAGGTAAAGACTGGCTGGCAGACGCCGCCTTCTACCAGCAACTCCTAGACTAATATTGGGAGCCAATGCCTGAGAAAAACCGACCTAAAGACATAAGGACCACGTTTGTGATTTGTGTTGCTTGGCATGTGTAAAAAGTTCTTCAATGTCATCTGTTCCGGTGCAATATATGAGGTCTGGGATGTGAGGCTAGTGAGATTTGAGGACATAGCATGCTCCGACAAATTTGTGTTTGGGGCTCCGGCAGCTCACAAGATTGCCCACAATATTGCTAGGAGTGAACCATGAGTGTTTAGAAAGGACACTAAGGACACCTACTGCATAATATTACATGTCGTCGGATAGCAATATACTTTTCTGTAGGATCACTTATTTCTTGAAAAACTAAAAAAAAAAAAATGCCTTTGTCAGTCCATCCATGTTTGGCTGTATGCACGTTGTCTGTGAGTGTGCGTGGTTTATATGTAACCATATGTGAGATCCGAAGGATAAGGAAGGCTAGGATTTGCGGACGATCTTTTAGATACCTGGCAGCTAAGCCCTGGAACACATTACCAGTTGACATGAGAACAGAGCCCTGTGAAGCCACCTTCCGTAAAAGGCTAAAGACATGGGGGCAGATTTATGTCTCCTGGCGCATCCCTGCAAATCAGCAGGGATGCGCCAGGAAAGATGCGTCATGAAAGTTTACCCTTGCGCCACAATAGATGCGCCGCATTTACAATGCAGCGCATCGTGGCGCAAGGATAAACAGATGCGTGACGCATCTGATGGCGGAAGGTTGGCGCATTGCTGGAGTTGCGTCGCAAGCGCGACGCAGCTCCAGCAAGGCTCGGGGGTGCCCTATTGTTACAATGCTACGTCAATCCTTACGCCTGCTTCAAGCAGGCGCAGGGTTTTGACGCAGCATGGCCGGAAAAGTGACTGAGTGAAATCTTGTACATTTCACTCAGCCACTTTTTGGAGGCGTTCCTGCGCCGGAACGCCCCCCCCTGTGCAGGTACGCCCACATGTGGCGCAAGCTTTACAACGTGACGCATCTCCCTAGATGCGTCACGTTGTAAATGGGGCGCAACATGGCGCTGGTTTACGCCGCCGCTGCGTCACAAAAGTGACACAACAGCGGCGTAAAAGTGCCGCAAGTCCGTTATAAATCTGCCCCATGGTCTTTCCCTACCATTAAACCAGAATAGATGCTCGAGATCTCCCGTCATAGGCCCATGGGCTGAGTGGATAATGCTTTACTTTCAATTTCTGCCTTCTGAAAGTCTGCTATCAGCGCGGGGACACACCAGAGGTGTGCCCATGCGCTCGATCAATGGATGAATAAAAATAAATAAATTGCCGATGTATGAATGTGTGCATCTGTGAATGTTTTACGTTGATACCTGTTTGATGTTTCTGTACATCATTGGCTGTATTCGTATTAGCCTCTGTGTCTACCTATATACCTATCTGGTGCTTTGTCTGTGATAGGAGCCAATATTTTTCTGGTCTGATGCCAGGACGTCTTTGCGTTGGTGTTTGAAGACGAGAGAATTTGTCAATCGCGGGTGCCTGTTAATATGTTGCTCTGTCTTCAAGCATTCTTGAATTACATGCGAATGTGTGCACAGACGTTTTATGTCTGTTAGTGCATACATCATACACAAGGCAGACGTATTGGCCTTGTCTGTGCTTGCTCACCAATAGCTTTCTTCCCAACCGTCTTGTGATGCACAACTGTCTCTTTTTCTCAGTTTTCCCAGTTGAAACCCAATTGTTTTATTTGCTTTGGGAATGGACGCTCTGCCTGGCTTGGCAGCCCTAGACAGTGGGTAGGGCAATGCGTGCAGACAGCATTCTCAAGTTCTCCGCACTCTTTACCACTCTCTGCCTTGTGACCATTCAACTGCATTGGAATGTGTCCAACTAGGCCTCGGCGGGGGGGGGGGAGGGGGGGGCCCGGACACCGCTCCTTTATATGGTTTATCATTGTGGGAGCTGTTATCACCAACACGCCTTTACACCAGACTTCATTTGATATCAGACATTAATTTCCATTGATAAGCTAACAAAACACCCTATTAAGTTGTTCAAGGATAAATCCCTTCGCGGTGCTAACCTTAGCGAAGGATAAGATTACTTGTTATTTTAAATCAGGCTTTCCAAAAGTCAGTGGAAACTTCACAGAGCAGTGCCTGTTTTTCTGGCGCACATCAAAACCGGTAGCCCTCAGCTTTCTCTGCAACAGATAAGGAAAACTGAAGCATGTTATGCGGGATTTTGGCAGAAAGAAAACAGATAAATGTGATATGGTTAGGTGGTAGGAAAGCGATGTGACATATGGAAAACATTTCTTTTTCCTTGTAGCGTTCAAAGAACTTCAATTTGTTTTGGTTCGGCCCGAGTTCTGCTGTTTTTCCAGATCCGATTCCAAAACAAATAAGTCATACCACAAAACCATTGTTGATAACTGAGCTGTGGAGAATTTGTAAATTATAAGTCAGCGCATGCTATGGTGACAGAGGTTAATTCCGAATGCTATGTTCATCGAGCCAAACACTTGTAGTATATTAACCGATGTTTAGACCAGGAATGTTCTAGAATGCACACCTGGAGCCTCTTACTGTTCATTATCATGTACTGTTTGTGTACATACGCAGCGCTGTGCATGTGACTTTCCCCTTCATTGTCTGCCAGCCCCACAATAGGCGAACTGAAGAACGAAGGACAGCCTTGTGTGGAATTCGAGTGCGGGTCGCTGCCCTCCAGACACATTGCTTTGGTTTGCTTTACACGTTTGTCATTTAAAACAAAACGTTTATTATCCGAAATATCCAATGATTTATTAAGTTCTGTCACGGAAAGAGCATAAAGGCAAAGGCTTTAAGGTGTTTTTTCTTGAGACAGTACAACGAAATGCGAAAAGTAACCTGGCTAACCCTGGGTTACTGGCATCATTTATGGGCACTGGGCCATGAAGAAAACACAGAAGAGAAGGGAGAAGAACAAGAGTACCGATTAAAGCTCTCTAGTCTTCCTGGGGTATCCAAAGATTTCAAAATAGACGCCTCACTCACTTAGATGAAATGAAACTAGACAGAGCGGGGATCCAGAGAAGAGTAGCCGATAGTGAGTTAAAAATCCCTCATAATATATCCCAAGGAAAGTCTTTTATTAGTAGGGTACTGTGAGCATGAGTAAAAAACATATTAGTGTAACAAGGTTATAGTTTGAGAGTTATTACTTGGATAACCTTGATTTAACTGAATGCCAATTGATGTGTTTGGGAGAACGTAACTGGACAAAATAATATCCCGCTCTCTAGCTGTGACATAATTACTGACCTAAGTCACAACATACATTTTTGCGTCAATAGATATAGCCTGGCAGTCGCTGATGTCGCTTCGGAAAAAGTCATCATCTAAATGCCCAACCACCCACAACACCCCCTAAAACATTACCAAGACCAACAAAGCAAGCTCAGTTGTCTTAGGGATCGAAATACCTCCTGTCCGTTTATTTACACATATATACAAAACACCTTTTTTTAAATCACTTTATGCATGGTAACCCACAGTTTTACATCTTTGTTCACAGAGATTAAGTCATAGCCTTAACAGAGACACTAGCTACATATCCATTTCTAAGATTACTCCTGTGCATCCTTCAAATCATACTTTCACAAGTGAGATCATGACTGGTAGCAGAGTCCCTTACTCTTAGAACTCCTGACCCAGTAAAACTGGACATTGGTGGGTCACTCCTTATGTGCCGACCCCACCCACTGACCTCCCATCCTGGGATGTTCCTGTGCAAAGGGCCCGTCTGCCGCTAGGATACCTACCTCGGGCACCCCTTCACCCAATTCCCTCCCCCCAAGGCCCTGTGCTAGTTTGCGCTCACTGCACCTGTGCAGGTTGTTGCCAGGCAAGAAACGTGTGTCCGTGACAGCCCCCAACCCCACCGTCCTTAGAACCTCTTGACTTGCTGCCAGCACCCTTTGGAGGGTACCATGACGCCGCTGTCACTTTGGTCTAAAAGGATGCCTTACATGGACCTGAATTGTCCCACCAATCATAACCTTTGCCCACAAATACAGTTGCTCCCAGTCCTCGTA
The DNA here is from genome assembly GCF_964204655.1 of Triturus cristatus. NCBI lineage: Eukaryota > Metazoa > Chordata > Amphibia > Caudata > Salamandridae > Triturus > Triturus cristatus. Next base: position 674,398,317 of record NC_140590.1, read on the forward strand.
AACCCCCTCACCTCCACAGCCTGAGCACGCCACCAGATCTGCTACTGTGTGCAAGGAAGAAAATGCAGCTGTGAGCTGTGGCTGCTGAGTTCGCAGTGGAGCATGCCGTGCTAAACCTGTAAAGAAAAGGAGAGAGGCAAACAAAGGAGAAAACAAAACCCTAATGGGGTAGGCTGCAGTAAAGGGTCCATGACTGGTAATCTTCTTATGAGGCGCTGAGCTTGAAAAGAGACACGCTCACTGCGTCACCTTTTATGGGCAGGGCAGCCATGTGGCTGTAACAACCCTGCAAGCACTCAACTCGATGTTAGTCAATCCTGCAGCGGCTCCACCAAGGGACGTGGTAACTCCCGCTGCACCCCAGGGTTGGGCCGCGGCTAGCAGCCATATGTGCGGCACCCCCGAGTTGAGGACACCTCTGCGATATGTGTGATTTGCAGAACAAACACTAAAGAAGAGTATTTTCTCTACCTGTAGCACAGAATCTCATAGCTGATATAGAATAAGATGCACAGTCTTTCATTAAATCAATCATTTACCCCACTTTTTTTCATTTCATAAATGTTCCTCCTTTTGGTCATTTTCCAGGACAAGCCACATAAAGGAATAAGAGGTGCAGTTGAGCCATTAAGTGTTGGATACGTTTGATCTGATTATTGGCTGGTTGGTATTAGGGGCCAGCAGTTGCTTCATAGACATAGAGTTGAAAACAGTTGGAGGGGCGGAGATTGCAAGCTGGAAAATGGCTGCTTGAGCTCGTAGCTCCGGGCAGCCGCTGAACTATCCTTCAACTATCCTAGTTCTGCGGACTCACCTTGCTCGGAAACAACACGGAGCAGTGATCCGATGACACAGGCTGTAGTTTGAGCCATCTTGGAGACCCCTGTAACGCTGGTATGTGGAGCGGTGAGAAGCTACGAGTCTGCGGCCTAGGAGCGAGTGCGAGACCCCGGCCTGAAGTGCAGGGAACGGGAGGCGGAGACTGTGCGTACCTCGGCTGGGGCGCGCGACTCTCCCCCCCTGTCGGGGGCGTCCCCTGGGCCGTCCGCGACAACTGTGGTCCCATTGTCTTTGGGCCGGTGGCGCTTCACCCTGGGGGGCACTGGGTGAGCCGGCGAAGCAGCAGTAACGCTCCTGCGGTGGCCTGCAACGACTGAGGAGCCTGCTGCGATAACCGAGGAGAGTCGGCCGGGAACTGCCAACCGTCACACATCTGTTACCGACTTGCTCTGCCATGTGGATATCGAGTACTGCCCTGACAGCGGTAAGAGGGTGTGGTGTGTCTAAAGGTGGGCAATGTACACAACGCGCCTGGGTTGTGAGTGAACGTGGCCTGGGAGAGCTATAAAATACCCAGTGCACATTAAGATTGCTTCAGAGACACTTTTACTTGTGTATAAGTTCCTGTGAGTGGTGAGAGGAGGGCACTGGCTGCACTGGAAAATAAATGCCAGTGCATGGTGGACGTTACAGAAAACAATGGTTCTGTCGGGTATGATCAAACAATTACTTTGTTCTATGAATGGATCAAGAAAAATTCAGAATATCAATCCGAAAATGGAGAAATCAATCATAGAGAAGAGTATTCTCTTTTTGAACGGACCACATAAATTGTGAGATTCAAATCACAGACACAATGACAAAATACAAATCACGATGAAATCAAATTTGGAGGGTGACATGCTGTTCTTTATATATAAATTGCATCATTTATATACACACCCATATCATTTATAGCAAAGCACGGTTGCCAAAGTAATCAGCCATAAAGTGAATTCGTGAATCAGTGAAAAAGTGACATGCGTGACAAAGTTGTGCATAATATATACAAGAATTAAATACAAAAGATTTTTATGTACACGATATAAAAAAAGGGGGGGGGCAGTTTTGAAGCAAAGTACAATGACACCGTTTCACGGATAAATAAAAGTATGTATGAAAACAGGTCTTGAACTGGTCCTAGCTATTGTCGTCGACGTTTCAACCCAATATAAGCGACACTAAATCATTATGCGGGTCTTCATCAGGACTTTAAAATACATGATGGCAACCTAACCGTCGGTCTAGGCTGGCCTAACAAGCAAGTATTTAAAAGACGAGTCACTCATCCAATGGGGTAGCTCAAAGGCAGTTTACTAACTGCTAAAGCTGTGTTAGTTGGGTATTATCCGTCAGATCCAATCTGATGTCAGAATTTATGAGAGAATTCTACCAGCGTTTAGAGTGAATTCAAAGATTTGCTGTACAGCGATATCGACTCACGCTGCCAGACCGCCTTTCGTTGTTGTGGGCTTTTTTTTTTTTTTTTTTTTTCCACAACAACGAAAGGCGGTCTGGCAGCGTGAGTCCATATCGCTGTACAACAAATCTTTGAATTCACTCTAAACGCTGGTAGAATTCTCTCATAAATTTTGACATCAGATTGGATCTGACGGATAATACTCAACTAACACAGCTTTAGCAGTTAGTAAACTGCCTTTGAGCTACCCCATTGGATGAGTGACTCGTCTTTTGAATACTTGCTTGTTAGGCCAGCCTAGACCGACGGTTAGGTTGCCATCGTGTATTTTAAAGTCCTGATGAAGACCCGCATGATGATTTAGTATCGCTTATATTGGGTTGAAACGTCGACGACAATAGCTAGGACCAGTTCAAGACCTGTTTTCATACATACTTTGATTTATCCGTGAAACTGTATCATTGTACTTTGCTTCAAAACTGGCCCCCCCCTTTTTTTATATCGTGTACATAAAAATCTTTTGTATTTAATTCTTGTATATATTATGCACAACTTTGTCACGCATGTCACTTTTTCACTGATTCACGAATTCACTTTATGGCTGATTACTTTGGCAACCGTGCTTTGCTATAAATGATATGGGTGTCTATATAAATGATGCAATTTATATATAAAGAACAGCATGTCACCCTCCAAATTTGATGTCATCGTGATTTGTATTTTGTCATTGTGTATGTGATTTGTATCTCACAATTTATGTGGTCCGTTCAAAAAGAGAATACTCTTCTCTATGATTGATTTCTCCATTTTCGGATTGATATATTGAATTTTTCTTGATCCATTCATAGAACAAAGTAATTGTTTGATCATACCCGACAGAACCATTGTTTTCTATAACACTCACACCCAGGTTCTGAGGGACACAGGGTTACCCCATTGTTCAGATAATATGGTGCATGGTGGACAGCTGGCGCTATTTTTGCGACGCACGCAGGAGTGAGGTGTGGCCGGCTACTCCGGATATGTATGTAAATGACGCCGCCATTTTAGCTCCAGGCGCCAACGTCAAAACTCCCAGTGCCTGGGGAAGCGGCATGTGCCCGCCAGAACTGAATTAAGGGAGGCGCAACAAGCATGGCGAAAAGAGCGGCTCGCTTCCTGCCTGCACACCCGAGCGGACCGCGAGATTGTGCGTATATTGATGTCTGGAGTCGCGGCGAGCAGTGAAAACAAGAGCTGGACAGTGCGGCTGTGACAGTGTGCACGGTGCTGGTGAGCGGATGGGGAAATCGATAGACCATTCAACACGGAGATCCTTCCAGTTTGAGTTCTGACTGCAGACTCAGCGGGAGACCAAGGACAGATCTTCTCCCTCTAAAGACTTGCACACAGTGAGCAGCTCCACCAGGGTGACCACAGGGTGAGACATTGCTGGCTGGCACAGTGCAGGTTTGGCGCACCTGATATTTTTGTTGTGTAGCGTGGTGACGTTCTGGGGAGGAATACGGATTGATAGTAGACCACGACTCTACGGCCCTCCAGGAGGAGCAGGCTGCAAGGGCACGGAACAGACTGGGAGTGCGCTCGACTTAAACTGCAAGATCGCCTGTGAGGTTGTGCCATAAAGGGGCGCTAAATAGCTTGCAGCTGTGCTACGCATGAGCCCTGACCACCCCTGATACAGTTGGCATAGACACCCACTATACGAATCGTCGAATCGTGTCATCATGGCAGAGTAGATCGCTCCCAGCCTAAACTCACGTTTGACAGTAAGAAACCGAAGGGTCGGGATGCTTCTACAGAAGACGATGACACTACCCAAGACACAGTGCCTGAGGAAATGGAAGGTGATATCCGTTCAATGCTGGTCTTAATAGAGAAGAAACTCCAGGGTAGTATGGCAGGCCTGTGCACCAAAATGGACGCACTCTCATACCGGATGGACAGGATGTCTGAGAGGCTCGTCAAACATGAAGAGCGCCTAGACATGATTGATTGATTGATTGATTGATTGATTGATTTATTGATTGATTGATTGGGCCCCCGTCCGCCACCGGGAGCCCCCCCTCGGCCTATCATTGCAAGAATGTTGAACTACAGGGACAGAGACTCGGCGCTAACAGCAGCCCGGAAGAAACAATCATTGCAGTATGAAGGTGCGGCCATCTCACTGTACCCAGACTTAACGGCACGTGTCCAGGAAGCTCGTTGATAATTTGCACCTCTGAAACGGCAAATGAGAGACTTGAACATAGACTATGCCATGCTCTTCCCTGCCAGACTAAGGATTAACAGAAATGGGCAATCTTGGATTTTCACCGACCCTAAACTTTTGCAAAAAGCTTTGAAAGACTGGTCTAAAGAGAATCGCTCTAGCCCTAACAGGGAAGAAACATTGGGTGTGGCTGGAGGCAGCTTAGACGAGCAGGATTGAGCTGAACAACAAGAGAATTATGTGAGTTCAAACGTGCAACGATACACAGTAGGGTGATGGGGTTGAAAGAGTGCCAGAGGAGGAAGGAGATGGGGGGGACGGGGGCAATATATTGTTGATCGGGGGGGTATATGTTATTTTCTCAGGGCAGCCAAAGCTGGCTACATAATCTGAACTATTGTGGTGGTTTCATTGGGGGACTGAAGAAGTTGTTACCCACGAACTGTATACCTAGTGACTGAAACGTCTATATTCACAGAACTAAGAAGGTGAGGCGTTGCTTGGTGGGCTGCGCAAGTCACCCTTATTACTTATGTTCTATTTGAGCTTGCAACATCTGCCCTTTGGTGTATCACACTGTTTGAAGTTGTTTAATGGGGTTCATAGGGAGGGGTGGGAGGGAGCTTGCCGGTCAGACACAGTTGGGATAAGTCTGATGTGGGTGGGGGGAGGGACATGTTCGAGACTCACAGAGATAGACTTACGTTCTGATACTATTAAGATTGTTGTCTGTGGGGTGTCCATTTTTGCAGAGGTACAGCCAGGAAGAGGGTTCCAAGTCACACTGCACCGTAGAAAGTATGGACAATAACACTAGAGACATGACCCTTGACACTGTAACGGTACTACTAACATGGAATGTAAAGGGGCTAAATGACCATAGGAAGATACGCAAAGTTCTGAGCTACCTGACCAGACATGACGTCGACATCGCGTTGCTGCAGGAAACGCACTTGCCACTGGACAGTCCTAAGCTGCGCTCTAAAGGCTTGCACGGCAACGTGCATGCAGCTGGTTTTACTACGCATGCTAGAGGGGTGCTGACGTGGATTAATCCAAAGAAGCCACTAAAGTTTGAACCGATAGCGGCAGATCGGGAGGGTAGCTACGTGGTTACGAGATGCAAGGGGAAAGGGATAGACTACTTACTGATTAATGTATATGGACCGAATTATGATGACCCTAGTTTTTACCGGGCATTAACGGATATAGTACACTTGCATATGGGGAATCAGCTACTTTCGGGTGGCGATTTCAATTTTGTAAGAAACCTGAAATTGGACAGGTCAGGAGGCCCGGAGAGACATGTATCATCCTCAGCTAAAGTGATGGCGGACACGTTAGTACGCCTGGACATGGCTGATGTCTGGCGGCACAGGCATTCGACGCAAGGGGGCTACACGCATTATTCGGCATACTACAACTTACATACGAGAATTGACTATTGATTTATAGCTAGGCACCTGCTTACACATATTCGCACATGCAAGATTCTCCCTCGCACCTACTCAGATCATTCTCCATTACTTTTGGTACTAGACTCTCCGAAGGCACGAATACCCCCCTTTACATGGAGGTTCCCCCCTACTCGTTATTGGACGCGGTATTCAAAGATGAAATAGCCGAAGCGATAGAGCTATTTTTTGAGAAAAATGTGGGGTCGGTAGACGTCTTTTAAACAGTGTGGGAAGCGTTTAAGGTATACATCAGGGGAGTGGCTATGTCTAAACATGTGGGAGTATTACGGTCGATACGCCAATGTTTAAAGGACTTAGAGCGGAAGTTGGAATCCCTGGAAAGGGCCCAACTCTCTGGTCCTGACTAGGCAATCGCACAGGAGATAAAAGCGACTCTAGCGGAGTTCCATGATGCAGCCGATGCGGAGGTTAAGCACTTGGGTAAGTATGCCACCGCCCGTGTGTACGGTGAGGGGGAGCGACGTGGGGCGGTTCTTGCGCAGCTGCTCAGACAGCGTAGGGACCGGCAGGCAATCCTGGAATTTGTGGCGTCGGATATCGACACGCCGCTTACAGACACGGAGGTTGCGGAGGAATTTCTCCAATATTATTCGGAGCTCTACACAACTAGAGGGGATAATTCGGATGAGCGGATACTCGAGTATTTGACCTATATAAAACTGCCTTGGCTCACTAATACTCATAGAGAATTTTTAATGCGACCTATCGAAAGAGAGGAGATTGTTTTGGCAATATCAGGTATGAGAGCGGGGAGTGCCCCGGGTGGAGACGGATTGACCGTGGCCTTCTATAAGGCGTTTTAAGACTTATTGATGCCCCATCTGCTAATGCTGTTTGAAGACGTGCATGTCGGAACCGATGCCACCCTCAATGAGAGGAGCAATTATAGTCACAATACTCAAACTGGGTAAACCCCCAGGAAATTGCTCCTCGTATAGGCCTCTATCGTTGCTTAACGTGCATACAAAAATATTTGCAAAAATTCTGGCGAATCGCCTGATCCCCTTGGTGCCAACACTTGTGGAGCCGGAGCGAGCTGGTTCATGCCAGGCAGGAATTTGACATACAATCTGTGTACGGTGTTCGCCGCCATGCAACATACTAGACCGGAAATCCCTGCGGTTGCGGTTTTTTTAGATATGGAGAAGGCATTTGATTCGGTTGAGTGGCCCTTCCTCAGGCAAGTTCTGACACGGATGGGAGTAGGGCAGGTCTTTCTCCAATTAATTGGCATACTGTATCACACACCCACGGCTCGCATAAAAATAGGTGGTCTGGTTACGGACCCTATTCGCATCACCAGAGGCACTAGGCAGGGTGGCCCACTCTCTCCTATACTGTATGCAATAGTCGCTGAACCCCTGGCTTGTGCCCTATGGGAATATCATGGCCATAGGGGAATAAGGTTTCCTGGTTGTTCCCTTATAGTCTCTACTTACGTGGACAACACGCTGTTATATGTACGTAACCCGGCAGATAATCTTTCCACAGTGCTTCTGGAAGTGGTACATTTCGGTGCCTTGTCAGGATTGAGGGTTAACTGGACTAAATCCATTGTATTCCCGATTACCCCCTCGACTATGGTTTTCGAGTCAGAGTACCCACTACAATGGACCACGGAGGCGGTCCATTATTTGGGCATTAGGCTGCATACGGATTCGGAGGTAGTGTTCCAGGAGAATTACGGGGTCTTGATGAGTAAACTCGAAGATGACATAGAAACATGGATATGGCTGCCGCTTTCCCTAATGGGCAGGGTGTCCCTTATGAAGATGGTAGTCTTACCCCGCTTTTTATTCCTATTTAATAACATTCCCATGGTGCTCCCAAAGTTTTTTTTTAAACGCCTACAATCCCTGATGATCCATCTAGCATGCGCCGGCAAGCAGGCGCGTCTCAACTGGCGGACGCTTACCCTTCCGTACTCAATGGGGGGACTTGGGGCTCCTGACCTCGACCTCTATTACAGAGCGGCCCAGAGTGCACAGGCTCACTACTGGATCCATGGACCATCTGCGACACCATATATACGTATAGAATCTGTTGTGGCAGCCCCCACTCCGCTCCCTGCCTTGCTTATTAACCCTTCCGACAGACGAACAGGGATTATTGATCCACTCAACACAGTGGTACATACTTGGCACAGTTTATTACAGCTACAGGCTGGCGCTATTCTATATTCCCCGGTTGCTAGACTGGACTGGTGTTGATGGTTATTGCCATGTGAGGATAAGGGAGTTACCATTGCGCTAAACTCACTAGGGATTCACACTATAGGGGATTTATTCTCTGACAGCGTAGCCAAAAGCTGGGGAGATGTATCCACAGATGGCGCTCCCACGAAATTACTCCAGAGATTTCAATTTTACAGAGTTAGACACGCACTCAGTGAGCAGTAAGGTGATGACATGGCAGAGACCCCTGAAGTGAAGACTTTAACTAATATTATCAAAACACAAGCAACCACAAAAATAGTATCTAGAATATATCACATCTCAATGACCGCTCGGAGTGGCGACTAGTCTAAGGCGAGATTAGCCTGGCAGCAAGACCTAGGTAGAGACATCACGGACGACATGTGGACATACTGCTGCCTCATCACAAAGCGTATAACACTCAATGGGAGACATAGGTTGATACATTTTAAGTATCTCAATAGGATTTACTACACCCCGGAAAGACTCCACAGATATGGACTCCGAGAAGAGTCGTCCTGTGATAGATGTAACGAACAAACGGCTGATTTTTTTCATCTAGCCTGGTCCTGTCCAGGAATAACACATTTTTGGGAACAGATATTTGCTGAACTAAACCAAGTGGTTAACTACACTGACGCCGGACCCGACACTTGCATTACTGGGGTACACAAAGATGATACCAAAAAAAGTCAGACGATTAATAGACATGGGTATGCTGCTTGCTAAAAGATGTGTAGCGATATGCTGGAGGAGAGGTCCCCCCCGTACAATCGCACAATGGTCTAGGGAAATGCTTTATTGTAGTACCCAAACTGAAGTTTACAGTGAATTGCTTCCGCCAAGGAATAGACCAAAGAACTTTTGGGCGTTATGTAAGACTTATGCGGATAGTAAAAGTGATGATGGCGAGCGCGGGTGGAGGTGGTGAGAACGGGGACTTAGATTGGAACAAAAAAAGAGTTATTGCTCAACTGATGGAAGAGCGTATGTGAAAGGCCACCGTAAGGAACTGACGGTCCATGCTGAGAGAAGTTCCTGTTAGGGAATGTGGTTTGATGGACCCTTTGATGTAAAGTAAGAGTGACGCTGGACAGACAATAATTGCGCAGTTCGTATCTAGCAGAATGACCAATAATTATTTTTTTTGTATGCTGTATACGATGTACAATGAGTCTCATGTTTGTTGTGGGGAAAAAATTAAATAATGAAATGAAAAAAAAAGAGTTGAAAACAGTTCGACTTGATGTCTACAGCAGCATTTTGAAAATCTGGCATTAACATCAATGGAGAATGAATCCCACTATACAAGTAGAAGGAGAAGAACACTCTAAATACAAACTTCAGTCACACGCACACACCACAAAAAGCTCTCTCACAGAGCATCAGTCACAACCTACCAGAAGAATTCTTACATCCCTCACAGGTTAGCAGTCTCACACTACTGACAAAGCTCACACTCCGAACCACTAGCAGTCTCATAGTACGAAAAGAGCTCTCACCCCCACCTGCTATTAGTCACACAGTACAAAAAGCAGTCTCCCACCCATCACAGGCCAGCAGTCGCACAAAACCAGAAGCACTCTCACACCCCTCTCAGATCAAAAGCAAAGCCATTGAATGTGTCTGATAACTAAAAGTACTTCTTTAATTATTGGTGAGTTTGTAGGAGAGGTATTGTGGACTCACAAGTGGGCGAAAGCAAAAATAAGTAAATGAGCAGATGAATAGATACATTAGTGGAAGGATGAGTGATTGGGTACATGGATGAATGGATGAGTGAATTTCTGGATGAAACACCTAGACACTTTCAGTTCTAGCCCAGACCTATTGACTTTGCCAGTTCTTGGTATTTTTTGGATGAAAGTATTTCAATTAATTAGACAACCTTGCAACTACCAACACATAGGAGGTTATCCATGAAGAGAAAAGCACATTAATAGAGAAATGTGAGGGACTAAATATGTGATCATGCATATTTAGGTCAGGAGGTGTGCTGAAATGTTGTAGGTTTTGAATGTGCGGGTAGAATCAATCAATCACAGCTCTCACCATAGCTAGGGTGAATACAATTGGCTTCATTTGCTTTTGCATAGTTGCACAAAAGTTCAGAACAATTATGGGAAGTTATGTGTAAATATGCAAAATACAAAATGGCACCTGGCACTGTATTTTGTGTGCAGTGCGTCCACGTGTCATGCATTTCACTCTAAAAAACATTGCAAACAGAAGCACTCGGTACAAAAGTCTCTCTTATTCTTTTATAGACATGAGCGTTCGTGGAATTTTTTATCAGTAATGTTGCATTTGCAGTACAATTTAAGCAAATGGCTCATAAATATGCAACGTAACCGGCCTAATAGTGTGAGTTTAGGATTTTCGCATATCTAGAGTAATGCAAAATTATTAAAGTTATGCTAGATTGCGTCAGCGTAGTGAAAAAAGTTCCTAGGCCTATTCAAAAGTGAGCATTCTAGAGTTCTCACTTAACACAGAAATAATAAAGAAGTAATTTAATTGAAGCTATAATATTACACCACATTTCCTCCAGTTACATTCAACAACATTTTCAAGGAATGAAATTGCTTATAGCAGCTAGTAATCAGAGCATAGGGGTGGAGAGTGGGTGATTGCACATGCACATATACTCACTCACTCACACCCATGCGTTCACACGCACACCCACTCACCTCTGAGTGCAAACTGGCATCTATCATAAGCAAACGTATGAGCAGCTTGCCATTGTATTTGCGCACCCACACCTATGGAGCCCATGATTGCGTGTGCCGCCTGCCAACGCAGGCTTGTGCATGCTCACAGGCACACATATTGAGTAAACTAGTGTCCAGTCTGCTGTGCAGACTCGGGGATGCACTTGCACCCCAGGTGCTGGGGACTATGTGTCCAACCTGCCATCACAGGTCGAGTGCGTAATAGCGCATGTGCGCCCTGGTAGAGAGGAATACCTAGGTGTGTTTTCACTACCCATGAGGCCTGCTCTTCCCATAAGTTAACATGGGGAAATGGTTGACATTACTTCGGGCTGCAATAGTGGATTGCAGTGGAGCAGCCTCATGGTGTTTTCTATCAATGCATTTGCCATACTAAACCCTTTCCACTGGTAAAGGGTTTTTTGGCATAACTCGCTTCAAAATGGCACTTTTAGAAGATGGATATTTCTTTGCTCCAAGAGTCTCGTGGACTGTGGTGACTGGATCCAGTGGAAACCAGGGGTCAGGGGACCGCATCTGTGCATTCACTAAGTCACAGTCATAAACCATGGACATCCCACAGGAACAGCAGACCTGTGCCCTTTAAGGGCCAATTTGGATAGAGGGGAGAGAGAGGTTTTGAAATTTAGTTTCTAGGGGCTGCATCATGGCCCCACTAAAGATTAATATCTGCATTCCATGTCCCCATGTCAGACAGGTCGACAATTAAGAGGAGACTACTGTGGTACAAAAGGAAACCTCCTAAACCACCCCTAACTTCAAAGACACACAACAGTATAACTACTCGTGCCATCCTTCTGCAAAAGGTGAGATACGCTTGTGGCGACATGGGACCGGAGAACCCAGATTGCATTATGCACATTGCCAGAGGACTCTGTTGTGCACATGGAGGATAAGTGGCTGGCCCAGGCCGAGGACCTGCTGAAGTGTGACACCCTGAACAGTGCTCTCCAAGGGCCTGGTTGTGGGTCTCTTTTTCTCCCAGAGATCTCTAGGGCATCAAATATCTCCTGAGAGGGACCTACATGATCTACCAGTGACATCTGGAGAGCGGTGCCCTCTCAAGTGCCCACATCTGCTACTGAATCCCCACTGGTAGAGTGGCGTGAGTATGGAACTAAGACTAGGGTGGAGCTCCAGAAATCTTGCCAGCATCTAAGACATGTGGTTCTTGTACTGAAGGGATGCTGACACTCATAAGCGCCTAGTTTGGCAGTGAATGGATTCACCGGTTACAAGACCCAGCATGGCCTATTGTATAGAACAAGCCGCATTTCTCTTTTGTGGCATGCCGACTGAATTCTCATTGCATGCGGTGTCTGATTCAAGGGTGTGACCCTCACAGGTGGGGGTGAACCCATAGTAGTGCCCCATTCTACCTCATGTGTCTCTGCTGAACTTGTGCCTGTGTGTGAGCCACCAGACTGGTCTGGTGCAACCTGTATCATCGTACACCGGATATTGCGCCTCATTTCCAGGGAGGTATGGAATTGCAACACTTCGTTGTGTGTGTGACCAGAATTGCCTGGTGCAACCCATCTCAAAGTGCACTGGTCATTGAGTCTCATTTCCAGGGAGGTGTGGAATTTACAAATCATCGTGCTTGAAATCTGAAGTGCCGGGTGTGACACATACAATGCACACCAGACGCTGTGCTCATATTGCCTGGGCACAACCCAGATCTTCGTTTCCCGATCATGGCGCTTGCTCCTAGTGAGAGGTTCCCTGTGTTACTCCCCATTCATCGGTTATTCCCTTTTGACCCTCATCGTGGTGCACCAACTGCCCTCTCCACACCTGGCCCCTACGGAAGACATCTTGGCGCTAGATAGTAGCAAGAGAGATTGACTGAGTTGACAGGTCGGAGGTGGGTCAAGAGATTGAGAGTTTCCTTTGTGTTTTGAGACCAGTGGGTAAACTTCCAGAGTGGCTACTAAAGTCCCTATGTTTACATCTGCCTCCTAATTTAAACTTCTATATATTTCCACCTGCTTCTCGAGGACCCAGACTAAGTGTGACTTTGGACGTTTTGCAGCGGAAGTGTGTGAAAAACTGGTTACAGCAGAAATGACAATCACATTATAATACTCATAGTCATCTACCACAAATCCCCAATATCACAGAGTTTGGCCAATATAAACTCTACATCACTAATTTCCTTCAAAACCACATACCACGAGGTCCTCCGATAGATCTTTTGATTGTGCTAATAGGGACTCAGGTAATCAGAGACGTTTTGTGACTCCTTCATGAAGACTTGAAATAAAGAAGTGCCTTCCTAACAAACAAAATGCATATAAAATATTCAATGACTAGACACTAAGAAATGGCATACACATGAATAGTTATAATAAGTACATTCTTTATCTAACCTTCACTTTGAATGGTCAAGGCACAAAAAAACATTAGATTCCTAATACCAGTTATCCATTGATTACAGGTAAATCCCAGTACATCACAGTTCAGTGTCAAATACATTTCAAAACAATTACCTGATATGAGAGAGAGGGAGAGAGAGAGAGAGAGAGAGAGAGAGAGAGAGAGAGAGAGAGAGAGAGAGAGAGAGAGAGAGAGAGAGAACATAACGTAATTTCAGAATGCAATCACGAATCATACAAACCAAAAGAACGGTTGCAGATTATCAGGAACGGGGGACTCAAGATGAACATAGAAGGACACTAGAGCACAGCGTGCAATAGCCAGAGTCATTCAACACTTTAGAGCGAAAGGCTTGACCTGTTTGAACTCCCCAGCTGGCAAAGCGCAGGGAAATACAGGAGAGTTCTATTCAGGGAAGTTCAGTCCGACAGCATGTATTGGCATATAGGAAATTTTCAAAGATAGCCGGTCACAGTCATTTTCCCACAGGGCAGTTATACTTCCAATCGTTCAATAGTTCCTTCCCACAAAAGTATCTTTTGTGCAGTTTGCATGATTTCCATTGGTCAAAGTCTATGGTCTGTCCTTGGGGAGATCGTTACCTTACCAATTTTCATCATTCTGCTAAAAGTTCAATTTCATTCCTCCTCGGAATTTGGAAGTTCATTTGTCGTTTATCATGTCTGTTCCCAACCACTCTCTTCTGAGGTTTTGTACTAGCAGAGAGGGTGCCCTTCATTAAAAAACTAGAGAAAATAAACTTCAGCGAAAGTTCTCACAGCTAGTAGTGAAGTCATGTCAGCATATTCTTCTCTTATTCGAAAAGAAATAATGAAGGAAAATGCATTCTAAGGCCTACACGAAAACCTACTAAAACATTATTGCCTATTATAGGTACTAACTAATCAAACATTTAAGGAAAATAATGAAGAATCTTCTTCAGTTATGGTTATACTTTTAATAGAGAGTAATATACGATTACGAACACCATTTTTATTCTGTCAAGCATCAACTTCTTTGCAAATCATTTATAAATGAACATCCACATTTCTCTCAATATTTTGAAATTTCCGTTTTTCATGATAGTGCTGAAACATGAGCAGAAATCATTCTATTCATCTTCGACTTAAATTAATCAATGTATCTACTAAATGAGCACTTTATGTTAGCATTTTCATAATCATATTTGTTAAAAGCTACATCATTACGTCACACATTATGGCATTTACAGGTTTTCACAGCACATTATTGATCGTGAATTCATTAACGTTATTACTCTCTCTTTCTCAGGAATAATTTATATCTCGATCTGGTTTGCGACCGTTCTGCATGCTTTTACGATGCAGGTTGAACTCTCATGTGTTTTACAAGTCACACTGTTAGTCATATTTCTTGAGTATGTATTAGTATCAGACTATTCAATGAGCAGGAATTAACTGAGGCAAATCATACTAAGATAATTACGCTCCATCAGATGCGTGTAGCCCAGTGTCCAAGAGGCAGGGTTGGTTATCTTCCATCTGGGGTATAGAACAATTGAGGTGAATTAAAGGGTGAAGGGAGGCTTGGTCATGGAGACTGCAAAGTGTAAATCATTGATCTGCTGGGTACCTGTGACACCGCATTAGGATGCTAAGTCCATTTGTGTGTAAGAGTGTTCCGTACGGCCTGACTGATACCTGCTGCACTGTATTGCAGTGCAGAGTACGTGTGTGTGAGTGGGAGTGATCTGTGCAGTCCACCTGTGATTCACAACACTGGCCAGTGGTGCCGCTTCATATGTAAATTGTATGCCAAAAGCACAATACATTTGACATTGGGTTTATCTGCATGGTTACAGCCGGCGTTGCTGCTAGAAAGTGTTCTACATTCATGTATGTTTTTAATATTGTGCACCACATAAGAGTACTCTCTCTCAATTGGAGACGGAGGTTAGATTAGGAATTGTTCACAGTGTGCATATATAATAGTACGAGTGGGCCTAGTACTGCTAGTAATATTTCCAAATCTGTTATATGCCCAAAAAGTATATGATGTTCATGTTATAATGATTGAATATTGGTGTTGAATATAAACGTTTTAAATACATCCTGTGTGAAGTCTTATTTGTGGCGCTCACTGTTTT
Source organism: Triturus cristatus (assembly GCF_964204655.1). Lineage (NCBI taxonomy): Eukaryota > Metazoa > Chordata > Amphibia > Caudata > Salamandridae > Triturus > Triturus cristatus. The sequence continues at coordinate 674,413,680 of NC_140590.1, forward strand.
TATTGCAAGTAACTGCTGTGCCTTTGCTTTACAAATTGCCTCTGTTTGAAGCCTGACTGCTCAGTGCAAAGCTACCCAAAGGTGAGCACGGATTGTACAGTGAGTGTAATCCCTGCCCTTGGCAGGAGCAGTAGGTTCTGCCTGGCTGGGGGCATCCCTTCAGCCTACCACACACTGATGGTTCCAACAATATGCATCTCTCATACGTAGCTAATTTTAAGCATTCAGCCATCCATTTTTGGAGCATAGGCACAGCTGTAGTGTGCCATATGTAGAGGTTACTTATTTTTGCCACCATGGGAGCTGTTGACATCCTTCTTCTGAAGTGGGAAGAGGAGTCTGCAATATTAGACACATCATGTAATATGGCCTGTCTGGCCGATGTCACAAAATGGTGGAATGTCTTGTGTGCCAGATATCTGTCCAAGTGCAGGACCACAGAATTTGATAAATATCAGAGTCCGGGTCCAGACGTCTCTAAGATTTGTCATCTGGTGTAGGTTGGGCTTTTCGAAGTTATAGGGGTCCAGTACCATTTGTTGAGCACTATAAAGTATGAGTATTTTGGTCTGGCTTTTCTCCGGGCACAATCACGGTATTCCATGAGTGCACACCAGTCTTCGTCAGTATAATCTAGCCTGCCACTATATCCTAATCTCACTTCTTGTGGTTGAGTATAGTGTATCAATAAGGATCTGGTATATGTTGGAAACTGTGCATCTAGATACTCCCCATGTCAGCAAGTATTTCTGAATTGGTGACTCAGGTAACATAAGGGTTGAGCCCTAGCCTAACATGAATACAATTGAAACAAATTTCTTATGATGTATAGAAGTGTGTTTATTAATTTATTTTAGTTGTGCCACATTTCTACGCAAAGCCCTGTCACAGACAAGATGGTTGCCATCTTTGTCATTCACTCCTGTTCTCCCCCTGTGCACATACTCTTCCCAGAGGCTTCACAGTACACAGTCAAACTGAGGTCACATGGTTTATTTTCTTCCCTGCATTGTTTTACTTATGAATATCTTTTCATAGTGTGGATGTAAGATTGCAACAAGTATCCACACTTTCGATTCCTTCACTGGTTTTATACATTCATAGAAAGTTTTATTGTTAAATGTTTCATATTTGTTAGAGCATCTCTGAATGACATTTGCAAAGAGTGTGTTGAATAATTTATGAAAGAATTGCGACAGTGCTTATGTGTTAAAGTAATGATGTTTCTTGTTCTTGTATTCTGATTTGCTAAAGAAATGATACTTTCCCTCACATCACAATGCGTTTGCAGTATTGCTAATTTCCTATGCAAGAAATGTGTATAAGAACCCCTTGATTTTGCGCGTGACCAGAAGACCTTCCCGTTCTACTAGGGATGCTGCCCAAATTCTTTCTGATTTTGATTTTCATTTGGGACTTAGAATATTTCTTTGCTGTTACATACTCTGTTTAAGTTTACTTCTGAGAGCTTTCATGGCATTGCCTCTATACAGTTTGAGTTTTTGTAATATATAAATTTTCAATGATTCTGCAAATCAATACTTTTTTGATAACATATTTTTATTGTAATTTTCTATATAACATACAATATGAGCATGTAACATGATGCATACAGTAGCATCAGGATATAGTACATTATGTATACACTCAAGAGATGGTTGGCAGCAGAGACCAGCCGAGGTCCTGGGTACCCTCTGCGTGAAGCTGGTGATTCTATCTCAAACCTAGGATTGGAAATTTGGTTCCATACTCCCCATAGTTGACCCCGTCATCCAACAGGGAGGTAAACATATTTGACAGTAGGGCTCTGCCTAAACATCTCAGTGCAAAGGGTCCTGTGGGTCAGTAAATGCCAGTCCATAATATTCGCTCCACATATGCCAGACTCAATAGAATTTCCTGGGACAGCCTCTGGCTGCATACATGACTTTTTCCACCCCCATACATACATCGATGCTAGAAAGCAACTGACTCTTTTTTTTTTTTTTACAGAGTTTTATATAGCGCAAACTTGACCTGAATCGGGTATCAGAGCACTTTACATAGCACCAGTTGCATTACATGAGGACACATTAATTTTTGTTAGGCACGGGGAGATTAAGTGATTTGTTCAGAATCACAGGATGTTGAGCGTCATTGCCGAGACTCCAACCCAGCTCCCCAGTTTTGAGGTCGACCGCCCTAGCCGTTAGGCCAACTCCCGACTCTTAGTTGGTATAATGGGTGACCCCCATTTCTGTGCAATGTTTCTCTTCTACACTTTCAGCCCAAGTGCACCGAATATCCATTTTTTTCCGCTGGATATTAATATTCCAAAGGACCCCTAGCAGTAAGAATTGGTGATTGCAACGTATCTCGTCTTCATGTACGGTGCTGAGTTCCTGCAGGATCATGTCTCAAAATTTCTGAATCTCCTGGCACCTCCACTGAGGCTTCAGTATCCTGGCTTCTGAGACAGTATTGTGAGGGGGATCCTTCTTATTTTGTGGATCTTAGCCCTGTTCAGGTAGATCCTGTGAAGGATCTTCAATTGAATCAGGCAGAAGTGTGCCCTCATGGCTACTTCCTGGGGAAGCATCAGGGCGGCCTCCAAGTCCACATCCTTCATCGATCCCTGGTTGCATTCCCACCTCTGTCAAAGGCACTCTAGGTTGTCTGGAATGCTCAATTCAATTCAAAATCCTTTATTTCGGCTCGATTGAGTCATAAAAGGTACAAGATAAAAATACTCTCTTGATACAAAAGTTTTAGATTCACATATATAGCGTTCACATAAAATAGAAGTACAGCACGTACACAATCTTCTTTGAAACAAATACTTAAAAGAAAAGTATCCTTTCATGTTCAAATCACAGTGGCCTACAATAATATTTGGTAGACAAATCAAATAAAAAAAAATAGTTCTTTAAAATAGTTCTTTAAAATTCAACATGTGTCTTGAAAAGGAAGGACTATTATCAAGTGAGGACTTTTCAGTGTCCAACTCATTTCAGTGCCTTCATCCTAGTACAATACAATAATGTTTGTTTATCCTTCATATTCTTAGTGCTGTATGTCGCTCAGTAATACCTAACCAATGGCAAAGGGGGATGATCCAGTGAGAATGCTGTTTTGAGTAGGCTTTGCAAAAAAATAAAACATGCTCATCATTCTCAATTGATGGACAGCCCATAGGGTAGCTGTTAGGGATAGTATCTTTTTTGTTCCAGGAGGAGGTAAAACCAGCCAATAATAGAATCCCCATCCGGAATTTGATAAAAAGTGCTCGTGCAGCAGGATTGGCTAAAAGGTCTAAAAAAGGTTAAAAATTAGGTGCACTTTTAAACCTCATAAAGGAGTTTAAAAAACAACATATACTAGGCATGGAAATCTGCTCTCCTAGAACAAAATGTCAGTAAGCTATTTTTGCCTTTTTTCTAGCATCACAATTAATGAAGTAGGATGGAAGCAGTAATCTTTTAGGCCCAACTTGAGGAGACATGTTTTTATATGTAATAACCATGGGAAGGTACTCACTGATCGGCCTTCAATTAGTACTCTTATACAATTCCTACTGATCTTCATTGGTCTACAACGTGATCCAATAAAAAAATCGGTTTTCAAGCAGCCACATCTGAAAAAGACGTAAGATTAGGATCTAGTTGTATTGACAGCATTGGGGCTCTATTGCAAAGTCTCAACAGAGACTTTACAAAAGCATTTCCCACTTTTTCTAGGGGAAACAAATTGCAGTGTCCCTACAATGCCACCTCAAACAAAACAGCTCTTCAGGCTTCACTCTAATATATCTCAACTGGGGGAGTAATGGCAAAGGTGGAGGCCCTATTAGGAAATCTCAAGATAGACCCAGGCCTTTGCTTCAGGGATAGTACACGTTTTTCTATCTGGGGATCCTGGCTATGCAAATTACTTATTTGCACTCCCAGGTACTCAAATGCCTTTACTCTGTCCAGAGTCTCACCCTCAAGCAATATGTTTCCCTTTATTTTCTTCTGCTGTCTAAACACTATGTTTTTATTTTAATAAATAGGTTAAATTTTGCCAAAAGAGTAGATAATCCCTTTGCAGATTTGGAACGGAGGAAGGTATCATCTGCAAAGAAGAGACCTGGTATTTTGTGCCCCCCCCCCCATTTTAGGAAAATTATTTTTGCTATCATATAGATAAGGGACGCATCCATTTATAAATAGGAGAAAAAGAGTGGGGGCCAGGATACATCCTTGCCTAACTCCTGTTCTAATGGGGATGGCCTCAGTCAATTCTCCTTCGGGACCCCACGTCACCATTGTAGAATTCTCCGATTACAATGTCTGTATTAAGGATAGCAGACTCAAAGGGACCCCTGCACCTTGCAGAGTCTCCCACAGCTTTGTTATTTGGATAAGTTCAAAGGCAGCACAGAGGTCGACAAAGACCACAAATAGCGACCCTGGTCAACATCTACATTTTTCTATTTAATGGATAAAAACTGCATTGTCTGGTCTATAGTCCTAGAGTTTTGGTGAAAACCCACCTGGAGGGAGGACAACATTTGGCTTGTATCAACCCATTCTCATAGCCTATTCAAGATCTGCCTACTATAGACTTTTTGAATATTATCAATTACTAGGCCTGGGCGAAAATTCCGCTCCGCTCGCGGAAATTGCGATAATTTGACATTTTCGCGTTCCGCGGAGAGTGCGAAAATGTCAAAATTTCCGCAATTCCCATCTTACCGGAAAAAATTTTCTTGCCTGCGCTGTAAAAAAATACATTATCGCGTGCGCGCGATCGCCTTACCTGAATCCCCGCGTTCGCCAACAAGTTTTCCCAATCTGGTCGCGTTCTCCACGAGATGTTGGATTGTTGGTAGCCATTTGTGCTGTCTCGCGACAGTTCACGCCTGCATTAACGTAATTTGTCGCGCGATCACGTCATTCGTCGCACGATCACGTCTTTCTTCTCGCGATCATGCACCGCTAGAGTATGAGATGATTGAGATCTCGAACATGTCATTCTCCACCGCGAGCGAGAGTGTGAGGACGCGGGCACATCATATCAAACGCGAGCGGGCGGGACAAATGAAAACAAGATGGCCGCGCCCGTGAGCAACCGCATGGGTAAGTTGGCGAGCCGTGATCACGCAGAAAATACCGCGAACGGGCGGAAAAAAAACTTCCGCGTCTTCGCGATATTTCTGCGTGTTTGCGGAGATTTTGAACATTTTCGAATAGTTTGCGAAAGTGAATTTCGCAAATTCTGCCCACCCCTATCAATTACGCTTATGGGCCTTTAGTTCCCCATGACTGATTCATTTCCTTTTTTATATATATAGTGATTATTACAAGCTCAAACTGGGTCCCTTCCAATAGAGCATTTGACAAGCTGTTTACATATGGTCCCCACATCTCTGGTTCTGAACAGAGTACGTCAGCCGGAACTCTGTCCAGCACAGGAGCCTTTCATACTTCTTGGGCTTGTACGTCAACAATAGTTGCCTCTAGAGTGAAGGGCAATGCTGCCTGCTCCAGGAGATCATTAGATCCCTTCTGTGAGATGACTGTTGCGGCTTGAATAATGTTGACATTTGCATATAGAATTGAAAAATGTTTGACCCTTTCTACTGGCACTATGTGAAAATCAGGGCGTGATGGCTGTCTGGATCCACTATGAGCATTCAAATGCCAAAAGCATTTGTTACACCCTAGTTTGAAAGTAATAAACAGTTCCTCCAAAATACCAGCCTCCCACGAGCTTTGCTAATTCATGACCTGCCCATACTCTCCTCTTTTAGCTCCAATCTCCATCCTTTGATTACTTCTCAAGGCTAGAATCAGAGCCTTTTTGGTGATTTTATGTGGCTCGTCAAACCATTCATTCGTTCTCGAAGTATAAAAGGCCCTGCTCTTTTTACAGTCTTTTGTGAACATATTTCCCATTTTATTAAAAAGGTTATTGTGGTGACTCGTAATTTGAGTTGAAGTTAAGCTCTGCAACTCAAAAACTTCCAACTCACTAACAACAATACTTTGAGGGTCATGGATAATTTTCTTGGATTTAGAAACCCCCTCCCATCTGACATTCCATTTGTTATTAGTCAGTGCTATAGGTGTGTGCATGAGATGGCCTACTGATTCCAAACCCTTTATCCATGCCTGTTCTCACTGAAGTATGATTTGAAAATGGTCGCTCTCATAATGATCAGCACTGATTGCATGTCACCCACGCAAATCCTCAGTATATAGTCAATATGACTGTTGCAATTAGCCCTCTTGAATGTGGGTTTGCCAGCTGTATCTGAAGGAAATTGGACATCGGTCACAAACCGTATGAGTCCATGACGTCTACCATCAGAGGAGCAGCTGAACTCATCTTGGGTGGTTTTCTATGGTCAGAATAAGCAGGAATGCCCCAACCTTCATCTTCGTCCCTAAATAAATATAAGAGGGGAGCATATGGCTTGAAACACGCATTAAAATCGCCTGCAATAATTACATTATGTTTAGTACTTTGACCTTCTAAGAGGGAATTCAATTTTATTAAAGTCGGGGATGGTTTATTAAAGGTTGTCGATCTATTATAAATATTTATCAGTAGATACAGAAGACCTAACTTGGGTGATAACTCTAATGCTAATAAATCTGGGGAATCAACATTTATTCTCTTGCTGGTAGACTCTAAAGATATTATAATTTTTTTTCCAGATAGTGAGCCCTCTCGAAGGTCTACCTGCCACCGGTGGGGTAGCCCTAACACTGTAGGTTGTAAACCCCAAACTATGGATTTCAGCAACGGCCCAAGTCCCGTTCAAAATACACAAGTGGTATTTGTGTATAAAGCTACACCAGCCTTCAAATCAAATCAGGTGTTTGTTAAGCACGACTACTCACCCGTAAGGGTCTCAATGTGCTGGGGTGTGTAGGGGGTGTTCGCAGGTTCCAGTCCATCAAGGAGGGGGTCTGTCGAAGAGCCAGGTTTTGAGGTTTCTTGCGAAGATGGGAAGCGATGTTATCTGTCTGAGGTGGAGCGGAAGGTAGTTCCAGGCTCTGGCCGCGCGGAAGGAGAAGGAGCGGCCTTCCGATCTGGTCTTTCTGGTAAGGGGGACCACGCCATAGGAGAGCTGGGGTGATCGTAGGGTCCTTTGGGATGCGTGGAATTTGAGTCGGCTATTCAGGTATGCGGGTCCGTTGTCGTGGAGGGCCTTGTGAGCGTGGGTTAGCATCTTGAAAGTGACTCTAGCTTCGATGGGGAGCCAGTGGAGTGTGCGCTGGTGCTGGGAGATGTGGCAGTGTCTTGGCAGGTTGAGAACCAGTCTTACGGCGGCGTTTTGGATGTTCTGTAGCTTGCCGGTGAGGTTTTTGTTTATTCCGGCATAGAGTGCATTGCCGTAGTTGAGCCTGCTGGTGACCAGGGCGTGAGTGACGGTCTTTCTGTGTTCGAGGGGGATCCATTTGAAGGTCTTACATAGGAGGCAGAGGGTGTGGAATCAGGAGGACGAGACAGAGTTGATCGGGCGGTCCATTTTGAGCTCCAGGATGATTCCCAGGTTGAGTGCGTGGTCAGTGGGGGTGGGCGGGTTTCCGATGGCAGGGGGCCACCAAGTGTTGTTCCAGGCATCTGGGTTTGGGCCCATGATGAGTACTTCCGTTTTGTTGGTGTTTAGTTGTAGGCAGTTGTTTTTCATCCATTTGGCGACGGCTTCCATGCCTTCTCGAAATTTGTGTCTGGCGGTGTTGGGTTTGTTGGATAGGGAGAGGATGAGTTGGGTGTCGTCTGCTTATGACACAATGTTGAGTCCGTAGGTTCTGACGATGGGGGCGAGCAGAGCCATGTAGATGTTGAAGAGCGTAGGGCTGAGAGAGGACCCCTGGGGGACTCCGCAGGTGGTAGGTGTAGGGTCCGAGAGGAAAGGGGGAAGTCTGACCCGCTGTGTTCTGCCGAGGAGGAAAGAGCGGATCCAGTCGAGGGCCTTGTCTTGGATCTCTGCGTCGTGGAGTCTGCGTATTAGGGTGCGGTGAGAGACTGTGTCGAACGCCGCTGAGAGGTCGAGGAGGATGAGGGCTGCTGTTTCTCCTTTGTCCAGTAAGGTATGGATGTCGACTGTTGCGGCGAGGAGGGCGGTTTCCGTACTGTGGTTTTTTCTGAAGCCGGATTGGGAGGAGTCAAGGATGTTGTGCTCTTCGATGAATGTGGCGAGTTGGCTGTTGATGGCTTTCTCAATGACTTTTGCTTGGAACGGGAGCAGCAAGATGGGTCTGTAGTTTTTGAGGTCAGTGGGGTCCGCCAAGGGTTTCTTCAGGAGGGGTTGGATCTCAGCGTGTTTCCAGTCATCAGGGAACGAGGCGGTTGCCAGGGAGCGTTTGATGGTGTGGCAGAGCATGGGTGCGATGGTGTCAGCGGCTCTGTTGAAAGTGTTGTGGGGGCAGGGTTCCGTGGGGGCCCCGGAGTGGATTGACTTCATCGTCTTCAGTGTGTCTTCGGTGGTGAGAACTGTCCAGTTGTCAATCACTGGCTTCAGGGTGTTCGGGGTGGTTGGTGAGGGTTCAGTGTGTTGGTTGTCTTTGTTGAAGTTGTCGTAGATGCTCTTGATTTTGTGGTGGAAAAAGGTGCTGAGTTTGTCGCAGAGGTCTTGTGAGGGAGGGATGTCGGTGGACTCGCTGGTGGGTTGGTCGAACTCCTTGATGATGTTGAAGAGTTCTTTGCTATTGTGTGCATGAGTGGAGATTCTGTCTTCAATCGCTTTTTTCCTCGTTTTTCTGATGAGTTGGTGGTGGGCGTTGGTGGCGGCTCTGAAGTTGTTGTGGGCTTCTGTGGATTTGGTGTTCCTCCAGGCCTTTTCGAGGCGGCGGCAAGTGCGTCTGGACTCTGGAAGTTGGGTGGGTGAACCATATAGTTTTCTTGGCGTGGGTGTTGGTGTTTTTCTTGAGGGGGGCCATGGTGCTGGCGCTGTCGGAGATCCATCTCTGCATGGTTCGGGTTGCGGTGTTGGCGTTGTCATTTTCTGCGATGGTTGGGGTGGAGTTGGTGAGTGATGAGGTTAGCTGGTTGTCCGTGATTCTGGTCCAGTTCCTTCATCACCAAACAAGAAGAGATTCCTGCGATATTCCTAGATATTAAATAAAGTGAGGGCAATGCATGTATGTGGATGCAATTCTCTGTTGAAGATGTTGGCATTGTCTGGGTGGTGTTAGTTACCAAATAGGCTGCCTTCATACACCCCTTTGTGTTATGGTTTGGGGCACATATTTTTCCTCCCTGCCTTTTCAGGCACCTATCTTGTCATTGGTACAAGGTGCTGTGTGCTCGGTGCTGGTGAAACAACATGAAGGCCCTGTAGTCAGTCTACCATTGATTGACCACTCTCTTGAGCCATACTCAACTGAGCCCCACTTGTCTGGCTGGGACATTTTTTTCCTTCACCGAAACCCCCTATCCACAACCATCCCTGACTGCATCCGTCTTCATAACTGGGGGACTTAATTTGAAGCAACTTTCTGAGCCATTAGCGTTAAGAGTCTACATGTTCAATGAGATCAAGCCATTTACCAACTCCGGAGAGAATAAACTTAATTTAATCACATCTTTTACTCCTGCAGGCACAACTAGGTGTTTTGCATAGGTGATATTGGACTGTATAATCAAGTGACATTTCCAAATGGGCCTCACCCAATGGGTGACCTTATTCTTCAGAGATTTCTAGTGGAACAAAGGGCCCTTACTTGCAAAATAGCACATGAATTTGAAACATAGAGATACAATGAGGTCTATGCTAGGTCTCCAAAAACGGAAATTTATACATTTATTCAATTTGAAATAACACATAAAAATAAAGTGGGAAAACAGGCAAAAATAGAAGTTAACAAACTTCTAGGCTCAGACATTACTCCAAGTGAAATGAAGACAAAATGCTTATGTCACCTACATTTGTTAAGTACCTATGTTCACATAAACATTTTTAAACCAAAACTTTGAGTTATGGTACTATGGTTTATGACGTTTTGATCCCCTTAAAAGGATGTAGGGATCATCATCCGGACATAAGAGATTATGCCTGGGACAAGAATTCCTGCTGAGAAGGGGTAGAAGAGGAGGGGAGACAGAGCAGAGGGAAACAAAAGGAAGAAGGAATTAGAGATCTGTTTTTAATAAAAACTTCAAGGTTCACTCACTCAAGCCATGCAATAGTGAAATGGTCCCATCAAACGTTTCTTCTGAGAGTGAAGATCGTGATTACATCAGGCATCTATGGCATGTGGAGGACAGCAATTTTTCCTGGTCCTTGAACTTATTCTTCAGAAGTCACTACTCTCAAAGAAACCTGGCAGAATTTGTTCCACTTTCATCATAAAAACAAATGGGCTGCTCATGACTCACAACTACCACCAGTTTTCCCAATAGTCGGTACAATAGGAGGAGGCATGCACTCTATCCTACGCTCATTGTAGATGAAATTCAACCTACCGAACCCAGAGGATGACGATTAGAAATCTGCCAGCGGACACCCAGCGGGCCCATTACATCAGTGGAGGCCCCGATATCACCTATAATGTTGACCTGCGAACCGCGCTGTGTTAGGATAAATGTGTGTGGTGATAACACAGATGTCGTACGTGGCACAGTTAATTTTGAGGCCATGCACGGCTCCTGGGAAATTTCTGAGACTGCAAGGTGCAAGCATTAGACTTCCCTAGCTATGAGATACTTAATGGCCCTGGTTTATGGGCACTCACCACATCCAAAAGTATAACCTTCAGATTAGCAACTTCTTTTCTGAGAGCTATTATCAACCCAATTGCTTCACTAAGGGTTGAGACCCCTTTTAAGGTAAGCTTTCTGGAGTTGGTACAGGCAGTTGCTGGGAAAGAGGGGCAGAGGAAGAAACACCATCTTCCTGTAGCACTGCAATCCTACTTAAACATTCCACATTAATACATGAAATTATTACATCCTACTGATCAGTGTTGTGTGCAAGCTTTTTGTCTTTTCCGTCGACCACAGTATCTATTTGCCCCATGATAGCAGCATTAATAGCTGGGATGTGGCGGAAGTTTGTTGTGGCCCTGGCTTCAATTTAAATAGTTCTGGGACTTTTGGCCCTCTGAAAGCTGTAGCTGCTTTCTTGCAGATATTACCTTTGCTGCCGAGAATTGATTCTACTGCTTCTATCAAAGTGTCAGTTTCATTAGCAACACAGTTTGCTGCTTCGGACCTTGGCTGCTTTGAGAGTTTTGGTAGTTAGGTTTCGGGGACTTGCCCACGGGGCTATTCAAAACGTTCCTCTTTTCACATTTCTCTGACTGCTGTCTGTGAAAATGAAACACTAAACCTTCACAAATTGCAGGCCAGGTAGCCAAGGGGGTGGCCCTGCCCCGCCTCTTCCTGGTGCTGACGGGCGCAGGAGGGGGCCCAGGCTTTGTCCGGGCATGACCCACTCTTGCCCTGCGCAGCTGGTTTGCTGTAGCCCTTTTCAGTGCACGGGGAAGAGGCCCCATCACTTCACGGCCAACACACTGCAGCTGCTCCTCCAGGCGCTATGGAAGATGGGGGATAGAGTCCCCTAGTATGCTGTGGGTCGGGGGGGGGGTCAACTACCCCAAAACTTCACCTCCAACTGTCTGGAATGTTATTTATGATAAATTTCTAGAGTGTGGAAAACACTTCACTACTCAATGGCTCGCGCAGCAGGCGATTCTCCATGGGGACTGACTTAGGCAGTTCTTCCCAGTCTAACTCCTCAGCATGAAGGGTAAGTCTGAGTTGTGTATATTTATGTCATTAAGTATGTGAGAGGTCGTAATCTGATTGTAGATTCTCAAATGACCTGAAAGCTCCATTTTCTATGACATCCGTACTTTAGAAATCCCAATCATGTCCCATCTAGCAATATCTTGTAGCCTAGGTACCTCTCTTTGCAATAACCCCACCCATTGCAGGGTTTCATTCATGACCCTCCCTTTCCATCCCCTATGGGAGCGCAGGCTTGTCCCAGGCCACCAGTGCCTACTGGGCAAGGGCAGGTAGGACCCTTCTCCCTTTTCCATTAAAGAAGTAATGCTCCTATGCGGGTTCAACCATGACACATCTGTCAATCTGAACCGCTTGGTCTCCGGCCAGGGGGTGAACTCAGTCGTTAATAGTCTGTAACTTTGAGGCCCAGAAGTATGTCTGCAGGTGCTTTAGGCCAAATTCTCCATTGCACACAGATCAATAAAGGTTTTTTTTAGCTATCCGGGGTGGCGGAAACTCTTGTCCCACAACAATAGTCTCATCTCTCTGTCCAGTCTAAGAAAGTAGGATTCAGGGATCAGGTAGGGGGTGTTCTGCATGGTATATAGAAGTTTTGTAGAGTGATCATTTTGAAGATGGCCGGTCTACCAAGGAGTGTCAGCAGCAGTTTACACCATCTGGCTACATCAATTTGCATTTCGATCAGTGGCCTATCCAAGTTGGCCTTCATGAACTGCTCTGGATTTGTGATGACAAAAAAACCTAAATATCTAAAACTATCATCTACCACCTGTAAGAGAAATATGACATTGTCCCTGGGTCCCAGTTTCCCAGTACAAATAGCACCAACTTTATTGTATGGCCAGAACAATCTCTAAAGGCTCCAAAAATCTCCAGGAGGGGGTTCAACATCTTTTAGGGATACGTATATATACAAGAATATCAGCATAAATGGAAATCGTTTCCTTCTCCCATTCCGCGATGGCGCTACCACCGCTAGTATTATGTTCTGATCAAATCCAGGCTGCCAGAGGCTCAATGCATATGATAAAGAGGAAGGGGAAAGCGGGCATCCCTGTCTGAACCCTTGTGAAGGTCTCAGACACCTTCCTGTTTATCCATATTGTTGGTGTGGGCTCTGGGTATAGCAAGGCCACTCAACTGTGAAAGAGGGGTCCGAATTTAAAGTTTTTCAAGACCAGGGTTAAATATGGCCAGTGTATTGAATCAAATGCTTTTTCAGCATCTGTGGACACTATGGCCAGGGGAGTTTTCACATCCTTCACTGCATCAAGCTAGTTATACAACCACTTCTAATTCTGCTGGGTGGACCTTCAGGGCATGGACCTAATTCTGGTCATAATAGATGAGCGATGTGATGACCTTATTGAGCCTGCGTGTCAATATGGCTGTTAATAATTTAGTCTCAACAATAAAAGTTGAGATTGGGTGGTACAACCCATAGCCTGTCTTTGGCTTTTCCTCTATATGTATTATCATGATTAATGCATGCCTAAGATCAGGCGGCAGCCCTCCCTACGTACGTACCTCTTCAAACATTTGCAACAGATGTGGACCCAACAGTCCAGCATTCTCTTGAACAGCTCCATTGGGCCATTGGGCCTACCAATTGCATTGCAGCAAGTGCTTCCACTAACTTCTCAAGTGTTAAGCCATCATCTAGCAACTCCACATCTTCCTGCGATTGAGTTGGGAGACACAGTGCTCCCAGGAATCACTTTGACTTCTGGTTATCCGTCGGTGGCCACTCCTTGTAAAGATAAGGGTATTATCGGCAGAACTCCTGGGCTGTGTCTCTGCTGTCAGTTAGTGACTCCCCTGACTGAGTAACGAGTTCCCTCACCCACCATGTCCCTCCCTACCTGTGACCCAACCAGAAAATGTATTGCCCAACTTTGTAACCACGTCATCCAGTTTTCTCTGGGTTGTCAAGTAGCGACCATGTGCCTCAACTTCTGCTGTGTTCCGATACTCCTCCGTAGCTGCATTGAGTTGCCAGAGGGCATTTGCCTCAGGCAGCGCAACAACTCCCCTCTCTAGATCTAAAATACAGCATTCAAGGGTGATTTAGCTTCCTGATGTAGCCCTCTATTTACGTGCCACCAGCATCTGTATTTTGCCTTGCAGGACTGCTTTATATGCCTTTCACGTGATGACGGGGGAGTCCACTGAGTCCTTATTTTTCTCAAAGTACGTTTCCAAGTACAGTCTTAGCTGTTTTACGGTGTCTAGGTCTTGAAGTGCCCAGGTGTTGAGTCTCTACTGTCCCTACCTCGCCATTCCCCTCTGTCAAGGGTGTCCAGCAATGGTGAGTGGTCGGAAATACTCCTTGCAAGATATTCCACCTAGCGTACAGCTGGGTGTTCTCCTGCAGGTGGGAACAGGTAGTCTTACCTCGAGAATGTTCCCACAGCCCCTGAGAAAAATGAATTTGCTCTCTCCACAGGGTGTTGCAGTTTCCGCAGATCTTTCAGTCAGAGCGCCCTAGCAAACTGGGACATTGGGGTGTGTTGCGGGTCTCTGTCAGATGGTGTCCTCATCCTGTCTAGGTCCTGTGCCATAGTGTCATTTAAGTCCCCTTCCCCTATCAGTAGTGCTTCCAAAAGTATCTGGCCTATTTTCTCTAGTGTATCTCATTGCCAACTAGAGACCCCCATTTCTAACACCTATGAACACTTACTCTGATATATCAACTCTTAGATTCAAGATTGTCAAGCTGCTCAGGTTACAGTGCTCTCTGTTGCTTTCACAGAATACTACATTTTTATAGTGAAGATTATGGTTGACTTTGCAGATGAGGAGGGATGCTGGAGTATTCTCAGGATTCCTAATGAAGGACAGGATACTTCCTGAACATAAATAATGACGGATGCAAATTCCTTAAGTGCCAAATGCCCAAGTGTCGTACCTCTTTATGGTTCAGTGCATTGACCTAAGGATGAGCATGCAAAGAAAGCCTTTTTCAACTGCGGATAGTAGTTGGCTAATTTCTGTAATGTGGTGTATTTTTCCTTTTCGATGCCTGAGGGTGGAGCGTGATGCAGCAGGCAATGAACACTTAAACCATGGAGCAGGAGCACTCAAGGTGACAGGTACGGGTACTTGGGGGTGCAGGAAACAGGCACAGGATGTGGGAAGCAATTTCTCAGAACTGAATGTGGGCGGGGAACCGGACTCGGATGCAGGTGGGATATGGGAAACTGAATGTGGGCAGGGAACAGGAATCTGATGCAAGTGGGATATGCGAAACTGAATGCGTAACCAGAAGGAAGAAGAGGAAGGACCAGTGGGCGGGAGCAGGTATAAGTACCTTGCCCCCACCCTTGGCCACGCTAGAAGTGACACGTAGCCGCGGCGGACTACAGGACTCCCAGGGAGTCCATGCCACTGGACTGTGTGATGTGCCTAATGTGGCACTAGGGTGGCCGGCCTCTTGAGTGGGCACCCTGCGTGTACCGCGGGCAGCCTCAGGAACCAGATGCAAGTGGGATGCAGAAAGCTAAATGCAGGTGGGACTTCACTAAACACGAGTCAGTAAGCCAAGCATCCGATACTAATCGGTACAAGTTATAAGTAATGCCTCAGCCCCAAGATGGCCGCTGCTGCCCCATACCCCTCGAGCTCTCGGGAGATTTCAAGCCTGACTGAGCCACTGTGCAAAACGGTGTCATGGGAAACGGAGGCCAAAAAACAGCTGCTGCGGAGTATTACGAGGAGACACTCCATAAAGGGAGAGAGCGGATGAGGGACAGTAGCAAGTAGTCCCATTTTGGGTAACCGGAATCAACAGCATAAGCAGGGCGATTCTTGACAGTGTGTCTCTTTAGGTGGCATGACTTTATCTGCCCTTGGTTTCCCCATGGTGACTCTTCCGTCCCTGTTTAAAGTCACGAGAGTGACCCCTCTACACCAAGAGCCAGGGTACAATAATCAATATTCAAAAACAGCTACTCTTGGCAGATGAATAACCAATCAATATATTCAAACAATCACACCATACCACTTCACCAGTCTAGGAAAGAAAAACCAAAGGATATGTATGTATACAATAAATGTAGTTGAATTAAAACATCATCAGAATGTACATTTCAACAATAATAAAAATTAATAAGATAAGTTATCATACAATGATTCAACATATTAAAAAGAGAACAGCAAAGAGAAATAAAAACAACAGACATGAGCAGTTGTCATTGGTACTGGTTATTCCGAAAGAATCAATAGCAGTATTGGCAACATTTGTTTTTTTACCGTCAATACGTTTGTTCCTCGGATGTAACCCCACAAGAATAAGCATTGACACGTTTTGGTGGTATCAAAGCAGAGTAAGACCACCTTCTTCAGGACAATGTATAAACTATCCCTCTTTTCTTATAAGCAACCTCCAACATCAAGGTAATTTTCACGTAGAAGCTTGATCATTCGGCCCTTTTATTATAATGGGAACCCTTGATCATGTAAACCATCAAGTATTTCTTAAATCTCCCTTTTTTCCCAATTAGGGACTAGCAGGACGGTCATCAATATGAACTCTTCGTTTTATGAGTCCGTAGGGATAACTTTTTATCCAACTTCACTACACTAGACGTAGAAAGGTTAAAATTAATTAAGTCCGGCCTCACTGTGGCATATGTGCGTACAATCCCTTGTCCCTGACCGGCACCCTCCACTTTCACTGCTGCTTGTGGCTCATTGTTGTGGTAACTACCTCTACCTCTGTAGGAAAAGGGCATTTTTGTTGGGTACTCTACACTCGCGCTCTACACATGAGGTCCCAAAGGGGGTCCAGATCAGGCTGAATGTGTCCCAAGAAGCATCCAGGCAGTGCTGCCAGACAGTTGCTCCCCGGCAGTGCCGTAGCAGCCCGTAGGTGCTGCGATGCACAGCTTGGCTTTCCCTAGCTTTTCGTGTATGATAGTCCAGCCAGAGCCCCATCTCTGTTCCAGGCTTCTTCCTGTCTCAGAGGTGATGGGCTCACTACTTGCTGTCTTTCTGACTCCGGACTCCACCTTTCTCTGCTGGGGCGGATATGGTGAGAAGCAGGTGGGAAGATGCCCCCCTGTTGATGTGCAGGACATCAGGAGGGAGCACCTCTCTTGTGTCACTGTAGCTGGTGAGATGTTAGCTTCTGGGAAAATGCCACATTTCTTGGGGGAGGCTAATGTAGTATGGATCTGTAGAGGGTTCCACTGCCTACCTCTATAGCTGCTACTAATGGCTTTACCTACCCAGTCCCTTTCTAGTTTCTCTGACTCTACTTGTGATAAGTGCTTCTCTTGCAGTATAGCTATATCAGGAGATGTTTTTGCTATGTACGTAAGGGTCTTTTTCCTTCGGATTTAGTGGGTTAATCCACTTACATTCAACAGCAGTATACACAGATTCTTAAGATGTGATTGTTCTGCCATGTCTCTGTCTAACCATATGCAGTCTGTAATCTGGATACCAATGGGAGGTGAAATGTTGTGTGTTGGGTCCTAGAGCAATGAATTAATTGAGTGCTACGTATGAAGTGTACGTTACTCCTACGGTCAGGGGTGCTGTCAATCTCATCTGGAAATATAACTCAGTACATGCCCAAGAAAAGGTGTAATAAATACGGTTTATGGATTAACACTCTGTAAAAGAAAGAAGTAGATCACTACATATAGAACAATGTAATCCACACAATTACCTAACAACTGATGACTTTAAATGGGTGAGCTTTCTCAGTTCCTCCCATTCACCCAACACCTCTAAAACAGGTAGGTCTAAACATTAGCCCCTTCTTATCACAGACATCAGTGACACTCAATCATTGTGGCTGGGTATTGGAGTCGTAGTCTCTGTGGATGTTCTGTCTCATGGCTAAATGTGACCAAGGCTCCAGCGCCAAGTAAGTCGTTCATCATGGTCCATCAAACCCACATCCCAGCCAAATATCATAATTGAACAGATCTTACCCAACTGAGTGCAACATCCAAGGCTGCTGTCACGGTTCTTGCCCACGCGTCCACAAACATCTGGTCCAGTCAAGCTTTCTAAGGGGAATGGGACTTATCCCTGTCTGATGTTTGTGTGTAAGAAATCCCTTCGACACCGTTTCCAACCTCCACCAGTCCAATGTAGGGTCCTCTGAGGCATCCTCCGGATCTGCATCTCCTGTAGCCCCTCATGTTGTCGATGTGTCCGGGCTATCTAGTTGCTATGATGTGTTCATGTCCACAATGTCTATTGATTCCAGAAAATGTTCCAGGTCTTCCTCTTCCCTGAATTCTATATGTGTGCCACCGGATATCTAGCTTCTTAAGCATAGGTCGTAGTGCCAAGAACTTTTTCTTCTATATCGTAAATTAGTTGAGGAATCCACTGGTACATATATTTTATTGTCTTTATAGTTAAAAGTGCCATTGTGATGCTTCACCACTGAGATAAGTGATCTAGCCTGCTTATGTCGCATGTTTACAAGAACTAGTAAGTCTGGGATTGCGCCAAAAAGATACACCTTCCCTGGAGACACATAACGAGGAGAAATATCTTTCTTTCTCCTTGTTTCTTCCTCTTTCTATGTGTGCTGCATTCTGCAGCACACATGGAAAGAGGAATTGGCCTCTCAGGAACTTTTTTGTGAAGGAAGTTGCCCCTTTATGCACAAAATCAATCTGCATGCAACACAAGCACCCTTGTACCATTGGGCAAGGATGCCTGCCTTGACGCTAGGCAGCCAAAGGGACACCAGCACAGGGAATAAGGCAGGAATGAGCAGTATTGCCTTAAATACAGTGAATTCTTGCCCTTGCCCTGTCCCACAGTTCAGCGCAGCAAGATGACTTGCAGTGCTGCACTGCGTGACAAGTTCATAAATCTACCCTTGAGTATGGAGTGTATTCCCAGCTATCGGTCCTGTGCCCAAGCTAGATAAAAATTTAACCAGGCTGAAATCAGACTCTGGTGGTTGCTCATGATCCCATCTGGTGATAGTTGGCCTGCAGTCGCGGCTCCTAGCGCGAGTGCTGCGGGGCGGTGGGGGGTGGGGCGGCGGAGGGTCAGGTTGGGGGTAGTAAACTCCGGCATACGGCCGACCAAAGTTAAGTACATAAATAAATAAATAAATCTAATTACATTGCGCGTGCTGCAACACAAATGGCGTTGCATGGCGCGCAATGTAATTCGTTTTATTTATTTATTTATGTGCTTAACTCCGGTCGGCCATATGCCGGTGTTTACTACCCCCCACCTTAAATCTGGTCTCGGGCTGCTTGTTTTCCCATCTGGAGGGAACCCAGCCTGGCTATCCAGTCTGTATTGTTCCCATTGGAGGAGAACCAAGACTGATTCACATATGTCTGATCTATGTCCAGAGTTGCATAGTTAGCAAAAACATAAGAGACTGGAATATGGGCTGAGTACTAGCCTGTGCCTGAGATTTATTTCAACAATTCCTTTCATCAATATATTGCTTGTTAGAGGGGCATCTTTTACAGAGTGCATAAAGATCTGAATTTAGGTTTATCCCTCACTGGATAAGATGTGCCCAAGATAAGTTACTGCTGCTCCCCACCCCCAAACCCGGCCCGCCCCTCAAATCTGTAATTTCTCTTCTGTCACCATCAGCCCATTCTCATCCAGTATTTTCAACACCTGACACAAAACTTGGCCAATTTCCGTAACATCCCACTTGATAAACCAGAATGCCAAGATAGGAACAATTAGCACTTAAGTACTTCACCCATTACACTGATGCCAAGCCAAAAGGCAATTGTCTACATCTTTAGCTGTCAAAACTGTTCAATCTGAAGTAATGTGCCAATTCGTAAATTAGAGCGGCATGTACCAGAGACTGTGTTCTTCTTACAGTAGTCTCAATCCGCATTTGGTAGGGTAGTATTGCTGTTTTACTCAAAATAGGATGAGATGCACCTAAGGAGGGTTCAATCAGTGGTTTAGTTGCAGCAATTATAGGAGTAGGGACATTTAATTTGAGTGAAAGCATAGCAATGTTTTAGTGTTTAGATCATAAATACACAATATGATAGTTTAAGAAAAATTCCAGTGCATTATAATCTACATTATGCGTAGGTACCTTAATATTACTTCTACACCGCAGACTGTCATTCCTTTATCCTACACAGACTACCCTGCATATATTCTTTTTTCACCTGACTGGGCCATAGACCAAAGCATTGTCAAAGCCCACTGTGCAATTGGATGTAACACATTTGCACATACCTTCACTGCCCCTCATTACAGTATTCCCACTCCGGGCAACTGCAAGTTATCAAGCTCTCTAAATCCAGGCCTGTTCTAGGCAACTACATGTTTTCAGTATCTCGGGGCCCTGAAAAATCGGATCCTAGAACTTCCGACCCAATAATCCTGGGTCTGGAGAGTCCGGACCAAGAGACTTGTAAGGAGCTGCGTGAACGGCGGACTGCTGCTGTGCATGGCCTTCCCACCCTCGGTCTTCTAGACGGGCGGAGCAGAAAATGCTCTCCCCAGTGGAAGCAAAAGAAACCATTCCGCCTGCCACACACCGCCACCTTCACCCCGTCATGTCCAGTGAAAAAAGCCACCACAGTTTTTAGCAGCAGCTTTTCACAGGTGGTAAATGAGTGTCGATTTGGGCCTGTTATTATTTCGTCCTGAAGTAGGGGGCAGACATGCGGAAACCGGCTCGGAATTCCTTAGTCTGCATGTTATTCCCCATTCAAGGAAAAATAACTCATAATCCTTGTTAACTCTTGGGGGCATACTGGCCACAATTTTTAGGTCTCGCCTAGTGACGCAGCGCATGCGCTGCTCGCTTGCGAAACTATTGTTGTCGGTTTTGCTTCGGAAGCGGGGTGTAAGCTCCCCCCATGCTTTTCATTGGTGTGCGTCAAAAATGTGCGCTGTTGATGGGAAGGGAGGCATGTTTGTTCCCTCCCTGTCTCATGTTTGCCGTGCCTGCCCGGACAGGAGATGTGCACGCGTACGGCCGGTGTCTCTTTTGCTCATGGCGTTTGAGCACAACACGCGCATGGCGCGCTTTCACATTTTATTTTGTGTGGTATTCTCTTATCCCGAGTTTCGCGGGCGTCTCTTTTGCTCGCGATGTTTCAGCACAATGCGCGCATGGTGCGCTTTCACTTTTTTTGGTGTGGTATTCTGTCATCCCGAGTCTCGCGCTGCTTGCTTGCCTCGCTGCCCTTCCCCTTGCTCATGGAGCGCAGCCAGGGCTGGTGGTACCGTCAGTTATTGATGTGTGCCTTAAGACACGGATTCCCGTTCGCCCCTCGCTTGCTCCCTCCCTCCATCGGACCCCTCCTTCTTCCATTGTTGGTTTCAAGCCGTTGCCGGAAGTGTCCCCAGCTGGCGGGAGGATGCTCACTAGGAAAGCTGCCCAGAAGTGTTTTTCTGCAATTTCCTTGCTTCCATGTTCATTTCGCTCCCCTCAGCACATCACGGCCGTTCCCTCTTTTTAAAGTGCCTTTTCAGGTTAACTGCTGGTGAGACGGATATGCAGCAGGCAGCATCGGAAAATGGAAAATCCATTTCTGAGTTGTGAAGGGTATTTTTAGTTAATGTACTTTAATCTTGATGAGACTAGAAAATGCCATTGGCAGTAGAGGGAGTGGGGTGGAGTGCTGCGAGCGATCAGAAAGTGTCTTAAATGTTTATGTTATATATTTATATTCTGTTTTCGCCTTGTCATTCATATGGATCCAAACATGTTAAAAAGGAATGCATTGTATTTTGAAAGGGAGAAATATCCTTGGCGCATCTGTTTTTTATTCTATCAGATATATAGCTGCTGTAAAAAGGCAACGTATGCAAATTCACAACGCCAGAAAAAAATTAAAACATGGACTAACGAGGTAATATCACTGCAGGACTTGGTGTGCCGCTCGTGCTGAAGTTATCGGGAGTTCCATTCATGTTGCACCGATGTGATGTTTTTTACCGCTATTTTTGCCGTTTTCTTTTAAAACACAACTTTGAAGGGAGATATGTTTTGCTGGGTAAATGCAAAGCGTGCTCAAAAACATGTAGCGCTGTAAATATGGGGTGTTCATGTAATTACTATGCGAATCGTGGTCCTTATCAGCTCTGCCTCCCTGCTAGCATCACTGAGGCTATTACATGTAACTTTATAGAAAGCTTCCTTGGGATCTCAGGCTCTAAGAGGCTTCAGACAGCTGTGATGTGCGTGCAATCTGTGACTGGCCGGGCAATGTATAGTGTAACACATTTACAGCCTGAGATGCACGTCTGCTTCTCCACTATGAAGAGAACAATATTATGTATTATAAAAGTCCAATGTTTACAGCTCATCTGTTCTAATTCTGTACGCATCTAATGTCAAATAGTCTGTTTTGATATAACCCAAAAAGTACACCATTGAACGAACATTTTAAATCCCACGTGAAGTGTTTTGTTAATATATTAAATTAATTTGACCACCTCTAAATTGTTATACTGTCCTTGGGACTGAAGGTGGGAGGGGGTGAGAGCAAGTAGTGGGTCACTTACCGATACCCAGGCATGACATCCCTCTGACCGACTCATGGAGAGCGCCTTTTGTATTAAAAATTCAGACCTTATCAAGTGTGATGTCTTTTTCTGGCACAATACAGCATTCAGCTTAATCAAGGGGATTCGCCTTTTACCCACTTGGATGCAAAAGCTTGAGACTCACTCAAGACAGATTGAGAGTGATGGTGTGTTTGAACTTCTTAGGTTCAGTTGTACTTTAATAACATGGTACCCATAGAAAGTTTACTTTTTGCACTTAAGCTCGCATGTTAGGGGCAAGATACCTTCACTGCAAATGTTACACTCTGTAAATTAAAATAACATAATATGTCAAAAGTCTGAGCTACTAACTACGAGAGTCGTCTCGCTGACCATGTTCTTCCTGCATTCATTATATAATTTATGTGTTTTTAGGTCTCGCCTACGCAGTGCGCATGTGCTGCGTAGGAGACATTAAGCCGTCGTACAGCTCTTTTTCCAAGCACATACTCGTGCTTGTGGCGGCATACAGCTTGCGGGAGTGCACAGCGGCGCGCCAAAAGCACGAGTGTGTGCTTTGAAAAAGAGCAGACTGCGCGCACACACACGCACACGCGCGGCCAATGCTTGTTGGGGAGAGAGCTCATTTTGTGCTTCAGGGCGCCTCGTTGCAATACCCCAATCCTGTAATGTCTGGCATTGTTCAGGGATTTTAACTCGTAGCTGCCACCAGGAAACCCTTTAACCCTCACTTCTTATTTGTGTCTCGTGTATATGATTACTAAGAAGTTTTGCATAGCCCTGAGTTTAGGTATGCAGTAATTTTAGAGCGCTAAATTCGGCCACACATGCGCGAAGAAGTCCTCCCACCTAAAAAACAGACTTTACAGCAGCGGCTTGTACCTTAGGGCCCTGGAGCGCCGCCCCTCTGAACTGCAGACATGTTAATTAAAATGTTTTTTTTTTTTTTAAACTATTGCTGTTTAAGTATTTTACTACCTGGCTGGCGCTAGGTACATAGGGGCATATCAACAACAACCGGCGATAATTATCGCTCAGCGCTCTTAGCGTGAGGATAATTATCGCCAGCTAGCGTGAATTTTTATCGCTGAGATAGCGTGCTATTAGCAACGCTTACCTCAATAGCGATAAAAATCTACACGCTAACAGGCTAACGTGAGATTATCGCTGGAAACCCAGCGATAATCACACGTTACCTTGTTGATAGTGACAGGCAAACTTAGCCATGATATCCTCCTTCCATAGGATATCATGGCTAAGTCTGAAAATTAGCAGACGTAAAAAAGCAGCGTTCACCGCGGTGAGCGCTGCTTTTTTTTATCCCTAACAGGGTTAGCGACATTCTTGATAATAGGAGAAATGTCGCTTAGCGACATTTCTCCTATTATTTTACTCTGGAATGCCCCCTTTGCATCTCATTAGAGATGCAAGGGAGAGTGTAGAGTAAAAGCGTGCTAACATGCAAATTTGCGTGTTAGCACCCTGTTGTTGATAGGGCGCTAGTTTTATCTCTGCTTTTTTGGCTTTTAAAGCCAAAAAAGCAGAGATAAAGCCCTTGTTGATATGCCCCATAGTGAGACTGCCAGGCACTGGCAGGCTCGTCATGTGCATTTGCGCATGCATCAAATCTCGATGCCTGGGGGTCTTCATGACGCTGGGCTTACCTATTTACAGCCTGTGTTTCCTCTTGAGAAGAAATGGATGCTTCATATTGTTCAGCGCAGATTAAACTGAGGCCTGGTCGGGCGCTGCAATCTGAAGCCCTGCGTGCTATAAGCCATGTCACACATGAGCAGTCACTCCACTCGTTAGACTATTTCATTGGCCCCCCCACCATTCACGGCAGTCTTTCTTTACGGCAATCTGTCTTCACTTAAAAAAAAACAGGCTGCCTGCCACCGAGATTGTCTTTTTTTTGCTACTAAGCACCGGATAGTAATGGCGAAAGGAAGGCTTAACTCAGAGATCAGCAGAGCCTGATTGATGTGAGTGTCTAATTAATTGTGCCACTTGGGTCAAAGCTACTTCGATAGTAGTAGGTACACCAACAAAGCTGTTGCTGCTGCCCCAGGTAAGACTTTCAGCAGCAGGAAGTAACTTATTGCAAGGGAAAGCCCTGGAGCGAAGTCGATCTGGTTTCCAAAGAGTCAATACCACTATAATTATATAGTGCTCTTTTGGCTGTTGGCTCTTGCTGCTATGTCACTATTTTGTTTTAAAATTGCACGCCTTTAAATAATACCAGCAACGCTAGATCATTGATTCATTTAAAGGAGCTGAAGGGACCGCGAAAGCCCATCTCACGCGCATGCCAGTTTTTTTAGTCACTGCCTCACTTCTCGGATCTGGAAGTATGCATGAGAACTTTTTTTTAAAAACTTTCTGTGGCCTGCGTGGTCAACAATTTTGTGCACACACATGCACACAAACTCTGTCTCTCCTTGTAAAGTCATAAGCCTAACGGCCTTTGTGACTGGAGGTATAGATACAATGTTTCATTTGCTGACAATGGCTTTAGGTAGCGGTTGTTAAGCGTCTCTCGGAGACGCCGTAATGTGCACACGAGTGTACACAGCTGCTTTAACCCCTTCAGTGCCCATGACGAGCTGGACTCGTCATGGGCCGCGGTGGCGCTGTGCCCATGACGAGTCCAGCTCGTCATAGACCCCGCCCGCTAATGCAATGGCCGGCACTGGGCGGGGAAAGGGGCGGGCACTGAAGGGGTTAAACAAGGGGCAATGGTGCCATTGGCCCTGGTGCATGCACTCAAAATATCCCAACTATTTGCTTGTTTTAAAGTAAAAGCATCTAACTTTGTTTCTGGTTGAGGAAGAGCACACTTTCAATGTAAACAATACACAATAAAGTCCACAAAGTGAGTTTTGATATTCTTGAAAAAGAAGCAAAAAAACAGTCAACGCATATCGTTCCTTCCGACTGTGGAATTTCGGGAGAGAGAATGTTTTTGTTCATCACATTGAACTGCTGATGCACTAATTCCTTGTCCGTATGTGTTTTTACATGCAGTCACAAGTCAATCAAGCTGCATGTGCTCTACATTTCATGTACAATTTGGTTGCATGGGGCACCGCTGACCTGGCAGCACGGCACCACTGATAGCTATCTCCATTTTCCTCTCACAAAAACAATGTGACAGACCATGTCTGACCTCTCTCGCGAAAAACGTTCTCTGCACACAGTATGTACACAATGACCGTGCTCTCAGCCCCTCAAAACCAAACATGGGGCCTCCCTTGAGCACTTACAACCACTGTACTTTGCACACAGACAACTATGCACAATTCCTTCTGTCATAGAGATAGTATTCCA
The DNA here is from genome assembly GCF_964204655.1 of Triturus cristatus. Lineage (NCBI taxonomy): Eukaryota > Metazoa > Chordata > Amphibia > Caudata > Salamandridae > Triturus > Triturus cristatus. The sequence goes on from NC_140590.1 coordinate 674,439,231, forward strand.
GATGCACTGTTCTGCTGTCTACATGCCCAGACCACAGAGTCTCTCAATTCCACAGTTTTTTTTCACATGACACACGTGCACACACACAACTTTATCATATTTTCATGAAATAGCGTGGAGGCCCATCAGTGGGTGTGCAGCCTTTCACCAGTGCACCTGAAGCAGCAGTAGATGTTTCAGCACCCAGGATAATGTGCTGCATGGCTAAATACTTATAAGATCCAAATGGCGGGACCTATTGGCTATGCCAATGCTTGTTAAAACCTGCAAGCGATGCGTGAACATGCACTTTGTTCTGATAGTCCTTGCTTACGAGAAGCAAGACTTACAGTAAAAGAGGCGCAGTTACCGCCAGTCTTGCTTCTCGTAAGCAACAACTATAAGTACAACGTGTGTATTTTCGCACAGCTTGCAGGTTTCAAAACATATAAATATAAGACATTGCCATTTACAATGCCAATCGTTCAAACTCTTGCAAATGCGAGACCTATTGCATTGCAAATGCTTGTTTAACTCACCCGGCCGGTGGAGTTAAAGGGAAAATAGTAAAGAGGACCTGTGTGAAAGAGATTAAATCACTGATCCGCTCAGAGCCTCAAAGTTGCTTGGACTGATTTATACAATTGAATGCGCACATGGTGCTCTTGCAACATGAACGAAGAGGTTCTTTTTATTATTATTTTGTTTTACAGCAGAGGGACTGGAGTTTAACCTTTCCTTGTTCTCCATTTGTAATATTCATATTTTCAGATTTTGACTACACTTTTTGATTTACATAATTGCACGGTGTGCTTCTGAGTGACCACTTTCGCTGTGCAAATATTTTCACACTAAATCATATTTTATCCATTTGGCATAAATATCATATCATAGTGTTCCTTTAACTCTATGACTATATTTTTCTTGGAATCACGTCTGTCAGCTCAGACGTGCAATCCTGAGTATTTCACATTACCAGCGGATCCGGGTAAAAAACGCTTAGAAGCAGGCTCCTGCTGGCATAACAAAGTGTGCGTGTGTCCCGAATCCCAACCAGGGCTCGCCAGAAGCCCAGCAGTTGGCTGCACTCTGTGAACTAGCACCCTCTGATTCACCAATCGATATTTACTCGTGGGCATTGCCAGTACAATTTTGTCACTGTTCTGGCAAACAGCAATACATTTTGCAATTAGCAGACTGTAAAACCTCAAGGTAATCAGGTACACCGGGAAATGAATTACCACCGGTGTCAACACTGCCCTCGTGGTTGCACATCTCGCTGTAAATTCCAAAGCCAGCAGGGCCTGCTAAGAAGCGATATCTTGCACAGAAGCCTTTGTTCATCTTTGGCTCTGAATATTGAAATACCTGAGATGTCTGATGAAACTCTCATATCATAGTGACATTCATACCGAGATAACAAGGCACCTGAATCTATCTCACACTCTATGTATATGTACATTTCTCATCAAACACGTGCAGTCACCAACTTGAAGTTACATCTGACAAACAATGGACAAGAGAGTTGTTTTAGTTTGAAGATACTATAAATTGTTTCAGATGACCTTGACACTGCTTCCCACAAATACATTATGTCAAATTTTGTGGGCAATAAAGATGTTCTATAACCCTAGAACTGCATAAGAAGTGCATTTTACGGATAGGGTAACATTTTGTACAACAAGAGGCCTGGGCATATGGAATGCACCAGTGCCTGTGCAAATTTGCACTAATGTGCACCTTTTAGTGAAAAACTGTACAGACGTTGGTGCAGCTTATGTAATGCGGGAATGTTGTGCAAATATTGCATTTACAGGGGTGAAGTCCATGTAGACCTGCCCACGGTGTCACATGCAAACTAACCCTTGGTGAAATTCAAGTATCATGTATTTGTTATTGTTCTTAATTATTTTCTTTTTGGGGGCAACATTTTCTGTTTATTCATTCAGCATCATAACGAAGGTCATCAAAAAGTGTGAGGAGCTAGCGTCATCGCTCTGTGATGTAACTCCATTGGCTCTACTTGATGACCTGTGTCATCATCAAAACTAGAACTTTCGACTACAGAAACATCACTGCCTAAACCCTGGCCTTTCTGGCTGACAAGCTCTTGGCACATGCACACAGCCAGAGAATCATTAGACCAGAGGCGAAGTGCAAAAAAGAAAAAAGAAGCATTGGCATAGCCAATAGGTCTCGCCTTTGGAACTTTATAAGTGTTTAATTATGCAGCACAATATCCTTGGTGCAACATCAACTGTTGAATGGATAAACACTTATAATGTCCCAAAGGCGAGACCTATTGGCTATGCCAATGCTTCTTTTCTAAATGAGGCTGTGTCTTTTTCTTTGTGAAGCATTCCGTTGCCTTAATGCTAAGTTTATCCTATACCAATGCCACGTGCACACATACATAAAAAAGAAAGTAGGAACTCCAGCCGCAACCCCTCCCTCTGGTTCCCCTCCAAGTCAAGCTCGGAGGGATGACTCTGCGACTATCCACGTGTCACACAGAATCCAAGTAAGTTTGCCATGTCATAATCTCCGCCCGGGGTCTTAATATACCCTTTTAACCTGCCACCATCTAAGAGGTAATTCCTCACTTTAAATGGGCTGTTGTTTCTTTTTCAAGAGCTAAGCATCCCCCTCACACCCCCTGTAGACTGCTATCCAATGCTCTTTGATTTATCAAGCGTCACGGAATGTAGATGGATCACCCTGTAAAGGCACATACACCGATGTGCATAACCCCATCCCACGAAGGAGCGACACCATCACCAGAGTGGAGTCTTGCACCTAGAGAAGAACAAAGAGACTGATGTACACCCATCGAAATGAGAGACCAAGTGTCCAAAGGCCGTGTGCCATGTGCCCATGTGTCCTAATGGCAAGCCCACCAACCATTAACTCACACACCCGGACGGCTGCTCGAACGGCGTCGGTGGATCCCGTCAGTGTTCCTGCATTGGCCCCCAGGTGGCCCACAAGCAGCCCTGCACAAGGGCCTCAAGTACATCCTGCTCCCAGGGATCCTCGCACGAGAGGTGGTCGAGATGCGGCTCCAGTGACAAGGTACTGAGAGGCACCGCAGTTTCAGGGGATAACGTCCTGAACATCATTACCGCCATTCCAGCCCTGGCAGATTGGTCATCCTAGTGCCCAGACATCTCAAGCGAAGACTCTGCAGAAGGACTCCGCCGACGCTCGTGATGCACCATATTTTAGTTGACAGACACCAACAGCATCATCGCCAGAGCACGCTAGCTCAGCCATCAGTGTGTGAGAGGACATTGATCTGACTGACAGGCTGCCAAGGAATCTGGACTCCATCGATGCATCGTTCGTGCCCAGTAGACTCTGGGTAAATTATGGACGTGTGCCGAGATGCTCGGGTGCTCCCCGCTGTACCTGTACACTATTGTCCTGCGGACTGCCTCTCTGGCCCATGAGACTGTGTGGTGTCCTATGTGAATAGTTTGTTTCCAGAAGTTGGACTTTGTTTTATTTTGAATAAAGTCTGGGAGAAATGTAGTGTCGTGTTGTACACGTTCTAGTGTCTCAGCAGACAGTTAGTCAGCCACTCTCTCGTGGGAGTGGACACACATGCACCCCACACCCATCCATCACTGGTGTCACGAGTGACTTGACCCTGCAAATAAAAGGTCCCGGGTGCATGTGCTCCAGGCCAGTTAACTAACCACATACCTAGTGTCTGTGTCGTGATTTCGGCAGCATGTGGGCCTAGGGCCCACAACACTACATCGACAACTATCATTCCACAAGATAGGCATCAGGCGATTCTGTACATTTTGTGGTAAAAAGTGATCGCTACATACTTTTGTTTTAAGAATAGCAACAAACACTTTGATAAAATGCGATTAGGTCGTGTGTTCTGTCCCTGAAATGTAAGCACGTTTTTAAATTCAATACAATTATGGTGGAATGCAAACAGTGACGTTTAACAATTGTATATGCAGATGAATCGCAGTTAATTATTGTCTGCACATTCAAAAAATACACGCACATGCATGGTACGGTCCCCACGATCTGTCTTAAGAATGTGAAATGTCAAACAGTATTTTGTAAATGTTACGTTCCAGGAATAACCCGCAAGGACAACTTTTCTCCTTTTAGCTTTTACTAATGTATCATTTATTCCCGTGTGAATTTGCTATGCGTGAAAAACTATCCAAGGATTCATGTAAATGTAACAAACTGCACTTCTTTGCTGAACGCGGTCCCCAGATTGCAGTTGAAACACAGCTTTGAGCACAGAGGAAGGAGCTCTTTTTGAAAGTAGTGTTTACGTGAAGCCTTTATGGAACGTGTCACGTGACAAGGTCTGAGGCAGTGCTAAATAGAAGAAAAAAAAAGCTAGCAGAGCTGGTTCTTCCTGTTTGTGGTTGTTGGTGCTGCCGAAGCTGTAAAAGCAGCCACAGAGGTGTAATAAAGAGTTGTTAAAGCTGTTCAACATGTAATTCGAGAGTTCTCAATTTAAAAGAAAAAGAGCCAGTCTGTTTCATGCGCCCCTGCTCCGTAGCCATGGTGTGGGTTGAGAGAGTGAGAGCTGTTGACTGGGAGGTAGTGAGGGGAGAGGTGGGGTGGGAAGGGTCTGTCGCTGGATACGTAACGGGATTTGACAGGCTTGCAGGCGTGCGTGTTGCCCTTAGTTTCTCCTCTGCCATCGGAGGGTGTTTTAGGGGAAGGTGGAGCATTCATCGTAGCAGGGTTCTGATTTACTGTCTGTCATAGTCGCTGTCAGTCTTCCATGCTGCTGCTGCCTTTTCTTGGGCACACTCTGATAATATAATTAACATGTATGTGGAGGGCGATTGCTTGTCTACCCAATTGGAGTGCGGCTTTGGTCAGGGGGATGTAAATGCCCAGGCAGGTGAAATGATGAAAACACCTGACACTCTTCCTTTTGTAGATAACTATCCTACAAACCACACCAGTCTTGCGTTACTGAATGGCCATGAATTTTACTTTCCTCATCAGAATAGGGAAGTACTTTCATTCATTGCTGCAAGGACATCGCCCACGCAAGTCTAAACATTCCCCTTTTTTCCATAAAGTTATATTACAGTGGGCAGTGCGCAAAATTGATTTCACACTAAACGGGTTTCTTGTCAGTTTGTTTTCTTCACTTTTTGACAACTGTTTATATGTGTAGATAGCAGCTGCTAACAGCGAGCGCCTTGCGGGAACGAGCAGGAACCATATATTAGTAATTAGCACATGGTTTGAAAGCTCGCTCCCGCAAGGGAATCACCAAACGTGCACGCATTGTATTTAAAGCAATGCAATGCGTGCACGTTTTTAGCAGCAAAGCTGAAGCGATTGCTAAAGGTCTTTTCCTATACAGCGCATGCGTGCTGCGTAGGTGAGACCTAAAAACGACAACATGCATTTGCCTTCCATGCACTCAGGATCTGGAACAGCATTCCTATATCCACCAGGAAAACTCAAGCCTTGCTTCAATTTAGTTGAGAGCTGAAGGCATTCCTCTTTAAATAATACAACATCACCACACAGCGACATTCGACTTCCACTCTCATAATCTAGCAGCCCTTTGAGTACTTTGATGATTTGATCTTTGCCTTTGACTCTGTATAGCACCTTGATGCATTTTGGCTAGGTGTGTGGTATGCAACTACCACATGTATACATAGTTGATTTTCTATTTCTTTACTTTTGCTATAATCGCTGCACCCGCGCTTTACTTTTAATGTTAAAAGTAAAGCACCGGTGCCGCGAAAAAGAAGTGCACATCAGTGGGAGGGTTAGTAGGCCACTCTCTGCCTCAGTTTCAGCTTTAATTTCATGAGTATTTGTTTTGCAATGGGTTGCTTTTTAACAAAAAAAATGAATCAAAACTATGCACACCACCTCTAGACGAAGGCATTTTTTATTTCTTTACTTTTTATTAACTTTACACTTGTAATGTCTATTGTATATGTTTGTATATGTTTGCTACAAAAATAAATTAATTTAAAACAGAAAAGGTTTGTCAAGACAAATGACATTGTCAGTCTTTGCTGGGAATTAGAATATACAAGCTAAGAGTACAAAAACAAGGGATATTCTGGTTTGTAAACAGAAATCCATATATGCCAGTAAACAACTGAATGGCTGCAACTGGAATTAACTGTAATTTACTCCACAACATTTAAGCAGATGTCCAACCCCCCCCCTATGCAAGTAATCGAATACTCTAGAACAGTAGAAACCATTGGTAAATGGACAACTGGAATATCCACCGGGGCCACTTCCTGCAGGCCCGCAGCAGTTCTTCCTTACCCCCATCTCGGTCTCTGTAAAATAGATTAACTCTTCTTTCCCAAGAGCGTTGTAGGTCTCACTAAACTAATAAAACCACACCGAGGTCCAGAAACAGCCAATGGAGATGACGTCAGCTTGTCTTCTTGACAAAAGCTAGCTCGTGGCATTGATTGCCTGTCCATGGCACACAATTCAGCAAATATTTATTGTACCTTTTTGGGATGAAAGGATGAGTGAAGTAAACACACGGTTCACAACAAGTGGATTCCAGGTAGATTTATTCCATCAGAGAGGACAACTTAAACAACCACACAGGACGGACTCTAACTGCTAATGAACAGTCAACCCATCATAGAACCTAGAACCCCAGTGATACAATAACACTCCATCATAGAACGTAAGCACAGATAACATGGACACTACACACCTTCCCCCCCAAAAACAAAAAAAACACAAAAAAAAAACTAAAACATAACAAAATCATTCATTTTAACAGGTGGTTTCTTCACCCGAGAACTTCTCCTTGGAATAAGTGGAACGTGAACCTCAACAGAAGAAGTAGCACAATGGTTTTCTACAGGGACTACATTCGATGTTGCAGAGGAACATTGATTCAAACAAGGTTCAACAGCATTCCCAACATTATCCAAATTGGCAACATTAGAAGAAGGAAACACCCCTTCAAACTCAGAATTAGAACCATTCAATGTATCCAGAAAATTTTGAAAATCCCCATTCTCCTCAGTATCCACAGACTTCTTTGCCGGAGGAACAGGTGACTCATCAGAAACATTTTTGGATCTAAATATGGATATCCGTCTGAAATTCCATATTTTGCCACCATGTACCCTAACAGCTCTGCTGAAAACTTCAATGACCTTCACCGGGTCAGACCATTTAGACCAACGTTTGTCAATGCCACCCAATTTAACACGAACAAAATCACCCACTTTAATTTTACAATCCTTTGAGGAATTGTTGTTCCTCGCATTTTGCATCTTATCTTGGTATTTTTGAATCCGCTCTCTAACCATTTTGAGATCCACCATGGAATCAGGACACTTGTTATTCTTCAACCAACACGGCATGAGCTTAGAGGACGGCTTCCTTCCCCTTAACATCTCAAATGGAGAACAACCAGTAACAGAATGAGGGGACATCCGATATGTGTGCAAAGTGGCCCGTAAAGCCTTCCTCCAATCAATATTACTTTTAATAGCTAACTGTATAGATTCCTTTACAACCCTATTAAAACGCTCAACCTGACCATTAGCCATTGGATTATAGTTAGAAACCCTTTTGTGCGTGACCCCACATTTGTTTAGAAACATTTCAAATTCATGACTAATAAATTGTGGCCCATTATCAGAAACTAATTCAGATGGAATGCCTTCTCTACTAAAGATGTTATCCAAGAATTCTATGATATGGTTAGAGGTTATTTTGTCTACCACCTTGACTTCTGGCCATTTCGAAAAATAATCCACTAAAACCACCGCAAAGACCTGTTTAGCAGAAGAAAAATTCAAAGGACCAATAATATCAATTCCTAATTTGCTCCAAGGACACAAGGAATACTCAATAGGTGAAATCCCCACAGATAGAGGCTTGACCGATTTGTCACTTTTAGAACACTGCATACAATCTCTAACCCACCTGTCCACCATACCATCCATGCTAGGCCACCAATAAAATTCTCTCAAACGACGTTTGGTGGAAGACATTCCTAAATGTCCTTCATGTGACAACTTTACTAACTGTTCTCTAACACCTAGAGGTGGAACAATCTTATCACCTCTAATTACGAATCCATGCAAAAACATGAGTTCATCATTCACTTTCCAAAACGAACTCAAATCACCACTCAACTTCCTTTCTTCCGGCCATCCTCTTTGTAAGTACTTTACAACATTTTGTAAAACATCATCTTCCGACATTGCCTTGAACCAAATCTCCTCCGAGATAGCACTCGAACTTATACTTTCCTTCACATCTTCCATAGTATAAGCTACGTCACATTCCTCAGAGGTAATACTTACCCCAGAACACTCATCTAAAGACAACCGAGACATGCAATCCGCATGAACATTCAAACGGCCAGGAATATATACAACTGAACACTGATATTCCTGCAGTTTAGCAGCTAACCTGGCTAAACGAGCAGTCAAAGTTCTACCACCACCAGCCGCTAACATGTTTATCAGAGGTTTATGGTCAGTCCTTAATTGAAACTTTGTCCCCCATAAGAATTGCCTAAAATGCTGCGCAGCCCAGGTACACGCAAGTAATTCCTTTTCAATAGTAGAGTAATTAACCTCCGCTCCTTTTAAAGTTCTTGAGGCATACGAAACAACATACTCCTCCCCAAATTTCTTTTGTAAAAGCACAGCGCCTAAACCAATGTTACTAGCGTCTACTGCTACTATACATTCCCCACCAATAGTAAAAGGTCTCAAAAACGGAGCCACACAAATCTCATTTTTAAGTGTTTCAAAAGCTAACTTTTGCTCACTTCCCCAGATGAATTTAGCATTTTTCTTCAGTAAATTGCGCAACGGAAACACTTTTGAAGCATAATTCTTAACAAACTTACTGTAAAATTCCGTTAAACCTAAGAATGACAACAATTGATCTTTAGAAGAAGGAGGCGGAGCTTTAGTAATACTAGCCACATGATCCATTTTTGGTTTGATACCCTCTCTTGAAATCTCGTGGCCTAAATATTCCACATTATCTTTTCTGAATTTACATTTGGAAAGCTTAAGCGTTAAACCTTTGCACTGTATGTTATTCAGCACCTTTTTTAGATTGCAATCATGGTCTTCAGAGTCTTTTCCGAAAATCAGAATATCATCCTGAAAGGCTATGGCACCAGGGCAACCTTCCAGGACATCCTTCATGATTCTCTGAAAGACCGAAGCGGCACTAGCCAAACCAAATGGCATCCTCTTATATTGAAACATGCCTTCCGGAGTAATGAAAGCTGTCAAACATTTGGATTGTTCATGTAACACAATCTGGTGGTATGCACTCGCCAAATCAACTGTGGAAAACACACACGCACCAGATAAAGTTGATATCAATTCATGAATGTTGGGTAAAGGATGTCTATCAATCCAAATCTCCTTATTTAAGCTACGGAGATCAACACACAGCCTAAGATCTCCGTTGCCTTTAAGGGAAAGAACCACCGGAGAAACCCATGGGGATGATTCTATAGGTTCTATAACATTCCTTGACACTAGATCCTTCAACATGTCTTTTAACTTGTCACGATATGCTAAGGGAACATTACGGACCCTATGTCTCACAGGAATAGCAGAATCCTTAAGTATTATTTTGTGTTTAAAATTTGCATATTCCCCAAGTTGATCACTGAACACTTTAGGAAACATTTTTTTAATGTCATCGACACAATCCCCACTAAAAATACTGTATACTGGTGGAGTTGCATTGGGATCTAATTTTATGCCCAATTCTTGTTGATGGGGCCACCCAAGTATAGATACCCCTTTAGTTGCTACATATAGTTTCCCTTTAATGGACTTCCCTTTAAAAGAGAAATCTGTCCAAAAATAACCTTCGAGTGCAATTTTGTGCCCTGAATAACTACCAGGTTTAATATCTGGAGGTAATAATATTCTGTTCTCCCATAGTTTTAAGAAAAGATCCCTACCAATAATGGAGTACCACGCACACGAGTCTATCATCATCATGACCTCTTTTCCATCTATTAGTATGGATCCAGATGGAAACCCTTTACAATTGTTTTCAGAAACACAAGCGATGCAATTAAATTCATTGAACTCTGTAACAATCTCCTCTTCATCACAGGTAATACAATTAACTTTTTGTTGGGACCTACACATTTTTCCAAAATGACCTGGCTTTTTACATTTAACACAAACTTTAGTCCATGCTGGACATCCCTTATAGTTGCCAACATGTTCAAAACTGCCACACCTATAGCAGATCACAGGATTCCTCCTGTTGCTAAATTTATTGTCCTTGAAATTTGGATCTCTTCTAAAAAAAACAGGAGGAGTTTTCTTCTGAAAAACCTGAGGCTTCACAACTGAAACTTCAGCTACAGGATCTTGTGCTTTAACGTTGACAATAGAAGGTTGACCTCTGATTTCACTTACAAACTTCTCAGATTGTTCTATGCCTTTAGCAATATTGACCACGGCATTCAAAGAAGATTCAGTGCCTAACCACAACCTCTCTTGTATCTTTTTACTTTTAGTTTTCATCATTATCTGGTCTCTAAGCACTTGCTCGTAATTGATGGTATCAAATGCACAAGAACCAGCCAGAGAACGTAAAGCTGACACATAGTTTTCAATGGATTCATCCTCCTTTTGAGCACGGGAATAAAATTTAAATCTTTCCATCACAATGTTTATTTTCTTCCCGAATCTGGTGCTCATCTTTTTAACTGCTACCTCAAACACATTTACACCCTCAGTGCTCTCGAGAGGAGGTAAATTATCAAATTCTTTGATCCCTTGACCACCTAGACAGTGTCTTAACAAATCCAATTTCCTTTTTGGGGAACAACCTTCCTCCTCTAAAACCTCAACGTAAGCTAAAAACATAGGATACCATAAATCCCATTCCATTTTAGGATCTCCAGCTGCAGGCAAGAAATGTGGTGGTGCCGAAATATTAGACATACTAATAAAACTCCTAGTTGCTTTTACACAAATATGCAAAATAAAGTTGCTTAGAGTCTTGTTCTTTTTTTAAAAAAAATAAATGAATTTGATTAAGGAAAAAGAAGAAGAAAAAAAAAATGAAAAATATAAATTTAAATGAAAATGAGAAACGAGACTTCTCTCTTTTTCTTTTAAAACAAAAACAAAATTGTATAAGACAGGTAATGTTGCTTGTTGCACGAAATAAAGTTGTCGAAATTGATCACAGTATTCGAAACTAGACCAATCCAAGATGGCGGCCAAAAACGCGTGACATCATCACGCTCCCAGCATGCTTTGCTGACTTGGAATCTTCCGTGAGAAGGAAAGCGCGTAATCCAGATGATGTAGAAACTGGTTCCAGATAAGAACGCTGCGGCTAGAGCTAGCTCGAGCGGGTGAGTGTAGTTTTTCAAATTCTTTTCTTGAACAACCGCTACAATCTCCGCAGCCTATACACGCCAGTAATTCCGCCTTAAAATTCCCCAAATTGGTGAAAACACTGCCGCAGGCGCGATCAAAGCGCAGGATGATTCCACACACTGCCGCAGGCGCGATCAAGGCGCAAAACGATTTCACACACTGCCGCAGGCGCAATCAAAGCGCAAAACAGTTTCACACCGTGCAGATCACAAAGAGAATGTGAAAGGCACAAGTATTAACTACTCCACAACGCCACTTCCAAAACGAGCGAACAGCCGCAGGTGCAATCAAAACACATAGCATCAATACCTTGAAAGCGTCTTCAATAGTGAACGCTGTCCTCCTCTGACTCCCAGTCGTCGCCAGTGTGAAGTAAACACACGGTTCACAACAAGTGGATTCCAGGTAGATTTATTCCATCAGAGAGGACAACTTAAACAACCACACAGGACGGACTCTAACTGCTAATGAACAGTCAACCCATCATAGAACCTAGAACCCCAGTGATACAATAACACTCCATCATAGAACGTAAGCACAGATAACATGGACACTACAATGAGTTTCCGTCTCCCACCCAACACCCAAGCCCCGGCAAGCGCTGCTCCCAACACCTTTTAAAAGGGAAGCGAGGGAGCAACTGGCTGCTGTTTAACAACCTGTTGGGACTTCATTAGCGGAGGGATGTAAAGAGAGCGGAGGAGACTGACAGGGAACAACTGGGGACGAGAGGGCACGCAGCGTCAGACCCAGGGGGATGAAAGGGCAGCAGAGGCCGGGTCACAAAGGGTGAAGATGTTAGGGGGCGCCCTTCAACACTGTCATTACCCTGACTTGTTGTTGCTCTCCTCTTGACCCTGTTCTTTGTCTACTTTCTCTGCTACCCGAATGGCCACCTTAACCCTCCCCAACCAGTTTTCTTTCCCGCTTATGTATTATGGCCTCTAGGAACGAGGTCGTTCAGACAGTACTCTGCCGGTTCTACTACAACCTGCCCCTGCCTGGCTTGTCATCTCCCACCTGGGCCCTCTTCCGATAGGCCCTGCACACTGCAACAGTAGCTATGGTAACTCACGTCCCTGCACCAATGCGTCAGCGCATTCTGGAATCTGTAGCTTTTAGTTTGCTCTACGCAAGGGGCTGTTGCATCTGAAACAGGTGTGTTAACGAAAAGCCACGGCTTGGAAAAACTGCGCCTCCTGCCATGGAGTCGTATGACACATCTAGTCGAATCAGACACAAAACGTAATTTCTTTACATTTTACCTATTGGATTAGCTGGGTCTTGTCGTCTTTTGATTGACTGAATGCAGGCCATCCATACAAAGGGTGACGTTTTCTGAGAGCTGCCGTACAAAGCCGAAAACATTAACTACATCACCTGCATCTTCACTCAGACAAGACTAAGGGTGGACAAAATTAAACCTTCGTCCCAAAGTCTTGAATCTTTGCCCTCCGCAAGGATAGGTGACGTTTTAATTTCACCCACCACTAGAGTTGTGTGACTGAAGATGCAGGCTGTTTTCTGTGGTCTCTGTTGGCAGTGGTATGTGTGAGGAGTGTGTTTTACACTTCGAGAGCATTGGTGTGATATGCATGTGTCTTTAGTTCTTTGCTGTGTGTCTGAGAGTGCTGGGAGGTCTGGTCATGCATTCTGTCGCCGCTCCTTCGTACATCTTGAAATGACAACAGCCAGAGCACACTGCATCCTTTCTGTAGCTGTCAGCCACCATTGAAACTCCATTTCTGCCTTAATCCTGGCCAGAGCAAGTCGCTAGGAGTCCCAGAAACACGTCAAGACATGTCCCCTTTCCTTCCCGCCCCCCGAAAAGCCCCTCTTTAATATGCACCCTTGATTTCTAGAAAATCAGCAGCCTGAGGCAAGTTTAGTCTTGTATGGACGCTCATTAGAAATCACAATGACGCCAGCTGTATGTTCTTATCAAAAGCAATGAGGAGAAAAGCATACATTAAATGTTCAGTTTTCAGGCGTTGTCTATATTTGTTTACATGTGTTTGAAGGAGACAACGTTGGGGTGTGGGTTTTGAGTGCTAGATCGAAGCCGGGAAACGCAAACTGTGACAGCCTGCAATGAAACGATGCTCGTTTTTGTCAAAATATAGGTAGCAGCGGCAACTGCGAACTGAGGAGTGAAGTTTGCGTCAACTGTAAGAGAATAGGTATCGAATTCCACAGGGAGGGAGTGAACGAAAAGGACATTCACTCCTAGCGGAGAAAAGTGCCGATTTTTCTAGCCCCCCCTGAGAGTGCCATCAGATCATGGCCTGCTAGGGCATTACCTGCTGCCTGGTAAGGGGGTGTTCATTGCCACAAGTGCCACAAGTGCCACAAGTGGCACCCCATTTTGGGTTTGCAAAAGCCATTTTAGTGCCTAGAGGCATTTGTAGGAAGAACAAGATACACGAGCTTCGTCGACCTTTGGTTCTGCCCTGTACACTGCGTATCGATAGGAACAGTGGGGCATCCACCTTGGGAGTGCGCTTTCATCCTTGTGGGCTTGGCACCCTGCTGAGAGCTTTAAATGGCAGGTACTGTCCAGTACTGAGGAGCCCCATACTTCTTTAACGCGAAAGGGAGAGTGCCGGCAGTTGTCACCACTACTACAATACATCTAATGGGAGAGTATCCGAAATTCTAAGGCGGAAACAAGCGCTCTGGGATACTGAGTGCTTGCTCTTTAATATTAGCATTCATCACTCAGCAGTCTGTCAGCTGTCAACGAGCAAAGACCCGGGACATGACAGTATTCCGGCTGATCTATTTGTTTCAGAACCACAGGTCTGGGCACCCTTCCTCACCTAGGCACAGCCAATAGGTCTCGCTTTTGGGACCTTATAAGTATTTAGGTATGCAACTGTTGCATGGCTAAACACTAATAAGGTCCCAAAGGCGAGACCTATTGGCTATGCCAATGCTTGTTGGCAGTAGTGATTGATACTCATAAGTTTGGCTCCTCCCCTTGTTTCCAGGTATGGAGGCATGTACAATAACCACAAAAATAACCTGGGTCTGGTGCTGAATCAAAAAACTAAACCAGGAAGCATCATTTACAACTGTTCTGACATCTCTTTAGGAGAGAACCCTTCTAAGACAGGACCCATCAATCACAGAAGGTGGTGGATTTGTCATCATTTGGGTCTGTATTCCTCAGTGTAACGAACATGGTCTTGACATATCGACCAGGTAACGCACAGAGAGAACGCAACAAAGGAGGGTTGCTGTCAGATCTCAATATGTGTCAAAAAGCGATAATATGCCCAAAAGTTGTGAAGAGGGTCCTAAAATAAGCAGCACTAAATAATAATAGTGAAAAATAAAAATGACTAGAGGAGCTCAAATGTTCTTTATTTAGCAGAGTGCCCCTGTCATATTTAAAAAGCAGTATGGCAATTTAGCACAAATTTTTATGCTATTGTCCATATTGGTAGGGTCGACATGTTTCTGCCCACTATGATCTATAAGTATCAGGGCTTTCCTCAGGACCTTAGATGCTGCTATTTAAGTGAAAAACGTGACAAAAAGAATATATACAGTGAAAAATACTTCAAGAAAAGAATCCTTGAGAGGCATGTACACCTACACTTTTTTGTAACTTTATACTTGTAAATGGTGACTGTCCAAACTTAGTAAAGCTACTCAAACGAGTAAGAATAAACAACACAGGTAACTAACTCGCCATTGTAAGTTAGGCCCCTGTGTTATACATAAGAGCATTCAAGAGACCAAACCTCTGCCCTGGAGTGTCAAAGACAAGCTGTAACCTTTCGAATCCGTTGCAGTCTTTCAAAGATGATTTTTTTCTTGCCAAACCGGTCCCTTTTTTTTGCAAAAGTATTTGGTTTGCAAACGATCCGTACACAACTCTGGAATGCTCTCAATAGCTTTAGGGCAGAGAACTTTTTGAATAGCAAATCAGTAGACTGAATGTGGGGTGTGAAGCTTTGCAGTGTACGATACCGGAAAAAGCGATCACAGATATTCCTTCGCCAGGACTATGATAAACACAGAAATAACTCTTCCTCCCACCCCAGAGCACACACGGTTCCTCGGGGAAGTGCTTGGTGGGTGCTACTTGTGACCAGGATAGACATGCCGGGCGGCCGTCTCCCTGAAAGAAGCCAGCACCGTGGGATTAGGCATGACAATTATGCGGCTGGAGGATGATGTCACAGTATGTGCGTTTCGTTGATTTGCCCTTTGACACCAACCTTGCTGAGAGCTTTTTTTTTTGTTTTGAGATTTTTGGCTGCATTGAGAAGAATTTGCCCAGATTATCTCCGTAAGCATCACGATTCCTGGATATGGGAGGAGTTTGCCTTTCAAGAGTAAGTAATGTTAATTTTTCTGGATTTTCAAGTATAATATTACAATATCAATGCACCTACTCTTATACAAGGAACATTGCATTCTTCTGGCAGAAGAAATCAGCAGTGATGCCTTATAGCCCTTTGGGAAAGCGGGAGTAGGGAGGTTGTTATATCCTTGTAAGTTGCTACTCTGATCCCTTGCCCACCGAGGAAATAGCAGCAACCCATATATTTGGGTGCCAACTTAAATGCAAAACAGCACTGCCCACTAACACCTACCACACACCACTTTACAATAGTGTAGGTGGAGACAGACCTCTTGACATAAGCCTCACACTGTTCGGTCATATAATGATCTGCCTATTAATGAATCCAGCAGCGCTTATGGTCAGCCACATAACATGCACTTATATGTCCCTGGCAATGGGAACCTCTTCCAAACAAGCACATACCTTAGCAGTTTGGGGCCTTGTGTACCAACAGAGAGGTCTCAAATATTGGGTGCCCACTGTTCACCGATCACTGTGATATGTGATATTACGTTGTGCCACGAAAGCTCCAGTTGCAGTTCCTTACAGGACAACCTGCCTAATGAATAGCAATTATTTTCGCCTGACACTGGCATGGCTGCCTGCAAAGAACAGCAGACCACCATCCCTGTGTTTGCATCCCCAAACGAGAAGACTTTTCATTAAACATGAACCAGTACCAGTGCCGATTTTAGACAAATGTTTCACATTTGGGCAGACCCGGTGGAGCATGCATTGATTCTCTGGACCACTCCCCGCTCTGCTCAGGCCGCCCGAAGCTGTTTAATCGGGTCAGCTTCTTCTTTGACATCTGTTACCGCCTCCTTCGACGAACTGGTAACATTTTCATGGTTTGCGATACAATGACAGTCATAAATCACTGATGCATATCACTGCGATTTACTATTTTCATACCCCCTTTCAAATGTGCTTTGTAATGAGTCACAAAACCCTGTTAGTGATTCAGAAAAGGTTTTCGTAAGTCAAAAAAATTCATGTTATAGTCACAACCCCTTTGATTTTGAAAATTACAGGGTTTGTGACTGTAAATGCCGTAGCACATTGGGCCATTGGTTCAATCATCCAGTCAATCCCACTAACAATCTTACAGCTCATTAATGCTGACACTCTCCCCAAACTGACCACACTACTCCACATAACCAAAGCAGACACTGGTCTGCAATGGAAGTTTGCATCACACCTCGGAGCCCTGAAAGGCGCTGCAAGGCTTGAGTAATAGCGGCTTGTGAGCTGTGTAAGTGCAAGTTCACTATAACAATAAGAACGGATGACACATCCAAACAAACAAGAACATGTGCTGCAGCAGGATGTCAGCTGAAAGAATAACTTTGTAACAGGTGTTTTTGCGAGATTGAGAGCTTCAACAAGAGTCCATAGGAATCCAAGGGCTGCCAGTGTCTGGGCCATACAGGTTAGATGAAATCTACCAGAAACATGGTGTCCGGGCTATTGGGCAAAGATAAAAGGCGTTTAGCATGTGTTAAGGGGCATCGTGTGTTGGACATTGTCCATGACAATCGCAGCAAAAAGGCGGCAGGTGTTAAAGGAGTTTGCTTTATAAATTTGGGGACTGGTCTTTCCTACTGTCTGGCAATGAGGAATCATGCGTTTTTATAATCCACATGACAACATGGTGATTTTACAAGGTGTTGAGGTAATCGGTTCTACATCCGTTTTAGAGGATAACTGACCAATGGTTATCAGTAAACTAAAGATATTAACTTGTTTTACATAGTAATTCAAGCTACACTTCTGTTGTTTCTAAGCACTGTAAAAGAGGGGCGCTACTATTACCCAGGTCAATATCAACTCACTTTACCAACGTCAGATGGATGGAAGACTGAGAAAGAAATTCAAACTTGTGAGCTTCAGATCTCACTTAACTATTTGTGCCATCGGATTCTCCAAAGTGCAAACACTAGAGTTAAACAGTCATGTATGTATGCATTATAATATAATTAGGTAATGTAGTCCTAGCTTGTAGTGAAGCCTTAAAGTACGACTCTAGATCATTTACAATAGGTGATGTGAAAGGTCTCATCACTGCAGACTGCTGCCACGTGGCCTCAGGTCGTAGGATCACAACATCCTATTGACTTCCTTCTCTGCATGTTTTCTTTGGCATTCACGGCCTGATCCGATGAGACGCTCCACTGCCGCTTTTTATTCTGCAATAACACAGGCATGTTTATTTAGGTGTGCCCGTCTCTGCAGCCAACACCATAGTCAATTAAATTGGCTGAATTCACGGTATCTCAATCACATCATAGTCTTCTGGCACACCCCTCACATGACCTACTTCCTCTTTGAAGTGCAAGCAGTGCTGATCAAGAAATCCATTGCTAAAATGTGTCGAGCTGTTGTCAGTGGCAGAGCTAGACCTTAGACCTCCCGGGGGCGCTGGTGATTGCTGCCCCAAGACGACAGGTAAGAGCTTGAGGGAAGCCACCCTCCCGACCCCCGCTTCGCTATGCCACTGGCTGTTGTTTCACCCTTTCACTGCCCTACTGGTGTTTACTTAGCATACCAAGAAACTCTTATAATGCACATGTATGCCAGTACTCTGGGTAACAAAACAAACTGGGATTCATGAATGTCACATCTCCCGGTGCACTTGGGTACTGGGGGTGACCGTTTGACATTTTTCAGCATCCCGACCATCAATTGTTCTTTTTGCATTTGTCGCTCTGAGTTGGATAAGTATGTCCAGACGTTAGTCCTGTGCTCACCATGCCACTGGATTCAAGCTAACCTAGCTGAAGATACCTCAAAACAGGTCCCAGGAGGCTTGTTTCCAGTTCAGGGAGGACCTGGCCTGGCAGTTCGAACAGGACAGTTCCCACGGGGAGCAGGGTCAAGACTGATTTGCATATGGCTGGGCTGGGTTAGGGAGAGAGCACAATCACTTAACCACTTAGCAGTGGAAACGTGTGCAAAGCCCTATTGCCAAAACAAAGGGTTCAGCTACAAAACGCAAAGACATACAGAAGTGACCCTGCAAAAAGGGCTAGGTGCAACAGTTATGTTCAAAAGCTTGTCCTTGCCAACCAATCAGGGTGAGGGAGGTTTGATACCTAGTAATAAAAACATTAGGAAGTGTAGACATTGAAAAGAAATGGTTGTGGTAGGTTTCTGTGTAGATCAGAGGAGGTTCCTGCGTCCAAAGATAGATAATCATAGCTAAATATTTTTCAGTTGCCTTTGAACATTCCCAACTGCAATGCACTCAGTGTACTGTCTGTTGGCACACCGAACCCACTGAAAACCCAAACATGCCTGATATCCCGTACTTGGGAGACCCACATTTTATGATTGAGCCCTGGCAGGGGCAGTTTCAGGTATGCCCTCTGGTGTTCGAAGTATAACCAATATTGACCTAGTTGGAACCCTCTTTTGATTTTTTATAGTCACATGCGCGTCATGCGAGGCAACGCAAGTTTGTCGGGTCATTTTAACCCATACCACTTTGCAGAATGGGACAAGCCAGCCATATTTTTTATGGAAAAGGGTAAAGTACACCTACCGAAATGCAATGTGCTTCTGCCAGAAAAAATCCAGGTCTGGCTAATGGTGCCACACGTGACATGACGTGGAGACTCTCGGTGGCTGCGGCTTAGAATTATAAGGAAATATATTATCTTCACCTGACAGGGTCCTCAAACTGTTCCCTGACTGCTGTGACTAGTTCAGTTGTTCTCTATTTTCCTAGGATTTGGATGTGTTGTTTTAATGGAAAACTAGACTACAAATTACACAATCACAAAAAACACATGCAATGAGCTAACTATGTTGACCTGTCCTGGGATAAGTTGAGAGATATGCTTTCAGTGCCCCTCTATGGCTTATTGATATGTTGCTGGCACCAAATGGCATCCTGCAAATGCCTTTAAGAAAACTGAAATTATATTAAATGTAGTTGAAAACTGTGGGTGCCCATGACTAGGAGGTGCATAGATAGCACACGCTTCTTCGAACCACGTGGAACAGTTTATAAACAAAGTATTCTTCCTTGCAATGTTGCTCGTTATTGCTTCTCAGCCCACGGCACCCAATCTGCGGCGCTCACCACTGGCTGAGCACAGGTGCATGGAAAGTGATTCATGTTCTTTCAGCCATGCACTCGATCCAGAGCTGGCCAGTTTTACCCAGATCCAGCCACCCTTCTCCCTCTGAGAAAGGAAAACAGTATTGCAAACATGCCTTTATCAGCATTCCTATCAGAAGCAGAGAACAGAATGAAGCCCGACAGGCTGTAAAACATGCTGTTTTCATGCTCGAAAACGAAGGCGCCCGGAAGCTTATGTGCTTAATGAGATGTATACAAAACACGTGCTTGCTTAATAGAGCAACTCAAAGTAACCACGTGGAAACCACCCGAGGGAACACAAATGAACGGTGCATTGGTCAGGCATAAAACTGTATAATTACTCACCTGGCAAGCACCGCCTCTATCAACAACATTCTCTATTCGTGACAAGGCACATAAACAACGTATTTAAAGTATTACCTAACTTTTCGACAACTGCAGGTTAACCAAATTGAGGCATGCGTTAAAGTTAAGACTACATTTCACAGCTCCACCCATAAGTAGCTCATCGAGATTTGTGATTATCCGATGCCACTATGGGGCATATCAGCAACAACCAGTGATAATTATCGCTCAGCGCTCTTAGCGTGAAGATGATTATCGCCGGGTAACGTGGATTTTTATCGCTGAGATAGCGTGCTTTTAGCAACGCTTATCTCCTCAGCGATAAAAATCCTCACGCTACTCTGCAGGGTGGGGACGGAGGCAAGAAGGCGACCGATTGACAGCGCCGCGAAGGAGCTCTGCTGTGTCTCTCTGTATGAAGCGGCTCGAATTTTCTTAGATCACGCTTCGCATTACAATATGTGAAAAGCAAGAAATATACTCATTGGCGGTAAAGGTAAAACTGGAATGCAATATGGTACCGGAACCCGAGATCGGGCAAAATTTACCTGTGTGGTTTGTTCTCGCTATTGGTGGCGGCAGCGGCGACAAGGAAGCTCTGAGCTCATGGATCAACGCTGGGCTGCGTGAATTGCTTTCGCTACAGCTGGATGGTGGAAGGTGGATAGTTAAACGAACAGACTGCAACGTGTGGAGGAGACTGCATTACGCTTTCTGGAATAAAGGCGGCTAGGTGCAAAGGAATAAAAGCTGCATGGAGCTACATTGTTTCATCCAATACTCTAAAAGCATCTTTTGACAATCTACGCAAGCTAAGATGACCGGTAAGGGGGCAAGAGGTGGCAAGGGGAAAACTGGACAGATACACTCACTGTTAAACCCTGTGCCGACAAATTCCTCATCTGCACTCACACGCATGGGGAAAAAGACGGACTTAACTTGTGCAAGCGCCAAAGAAGGGGGTGAAAAGGGCGAAAAGGGCGATTCTCGGCATAAAGGCACGCAGGAAAAGGACCCAGCTTCTAGCTCTATGGGGAGGAGAAGCAACCCACGTTTACTCAAAGAAGCTGATAATTTACAACCCCTAATCTCAAGTAGCTTTGCAGTAGCAAGTGAAGTTGTGCTAAACGATTCAGGCAGCGCTCTTGGTGATCGGGATATGAGAGAGGTGCTGGCCTCAAAATCCCTCGTACCTGATGATACTAATGTTTTTTTGACCGACAGTCACATTTGCCACCCTACTTTATCAAACAATTGTAATAGCTTGATTACTATTACCAGTACTATTAGCGGTGCAAAAGATGGCGATGCTACTCCTACATCTGTAACACTCAATGCCTGTGCACTTATAGATCCTATTAAAAAAACACCAGATAATCAGGATAAGTTTTACTCGCTGACGGATGATTCTGAAATATCCGACATCAGTATTTCACTGTCAAGTGGAGAGGAAGGCAAGAAGTTGTATAGCAGCCCTAACACTGATGTCCCGAGAACTAAAATAGCTGCTAAAAAACGATCTAAAAAGAGAGGTAAAAATCGGGTACAAAGAGATGACAATTTCTCGGAGAATGAGAGTGTGCGAGAGTTGAAATGGGATTATAACAATACGCCTCTTACATTAGCCGCAAACACTTCCACAATTACTGGGCTCACTCCAACCCACAATAACCTAACTACCTGTGGCAGTGGCAGCAGCAAAATGGGCGATCACGGAGATCACGGGGCTTCTAGTAATGAACCCGCTTTGGCAGTTATTTTGCAGTCGATCAAAGGTTTTCAGGATGAAGTCAAGGCTGATAATCGAAGATCCCGCATGGCTGCCAAAAAACTTCAAGGGACAGTGAGAAAGGTCGGTAAAACCTGTTCCGATATTGCGGATCGGATGACTATGGTGGAGGGAAGAACCGAACAGCTTGAAAAAGATGTGTCGATATTACAGACACAGCATAATGAACAACATGGGGTAGTAAAGGATCTGATGTGGAAGATGGAGGAGCAGGAAAACCGTCAGAGACGTAACAACCTCTGCTTTTTAGGAATTCCAGAGGGAATTGAAAAGGATGACCCCAGAAAATTCATGATCAATCTCCTAAAAGGGGCATTCCCAGAAATTCAGTCATGGGACTTGGAGCGGGAAATACAAAGAGCCCATAGATTTCCCCTTTCTCTCGGTAAACACACATCAACGGCACAATACCCACGTGGCATACTCGTATTCTTTGGAAACTTTCTTCTCTGCCAAACACTTTTTGATCTGGCTAGACCAACCAAGAGACGAACTTTCGAGGGAGTAACTTTCTTTACCTGACCCGATTTCGCTCATGCCACAGTGGAGCGTAGGTGGAGACTCCGGCAACTCTTTGATCCATTTCAGAAGCTGCGGGCTGAGGTGTATTTGCAGAATCCTGCCAGACTGAAGATAATTTTCAAAGGGGCTACCTGTAGCTTCATCTCTGAAATTCAGGCGCAAAAATATCTTGAGGAACTTTCAGAACATAAATAATATAAAGTCAACATGTAAAGCTTATTTTAGGATGAAATAACTAGGAATGCGGTCAAGGACACCAGTTGGGTTCAACAAGTGGTGGGGGCGTGGTCTCCGTCGGGGTTTCGGATAAATGCTGGGCTGCTTGGGCTTGGGGAGTTGACCTGGGCCTCCCGTCTAGGCTGCACTGACACTATATTTTTTTTTAGCCTTTATCTTTTTCTAAAAAAAAAATTATTTCAAGATTTTGCTTTTTGGTTGTTTGATGTATTAAGGCTCACTGCTATTCAGGACTGGCCTAGTTTTCCCTTTTTTTTTTTTGGGGCTTTACAAAAGTGTGATTATAGTTTAAGGTGGAGAGACCCAGCGGGCGCGCGGGGGGTCTGTTTGTTGGATGTCACATCCCGGGCTTGGCCAGGTAACCTCCAGAATTGGTGGGGGGAGGGTGGGGGGGACAGACAGGGTCAGACAAGGTTGCAATAACAAAACTAAAAGCAAAACAAAAGAGAGGGGCAAGGAGGGGAAATTTTGTGTTTATGTAATTGTATGGTGCACATTAGCACATTAGGATGGGACTGCTAAGAATACTATCTATGAATATCAGTGGCCTAAATGATATTAAGAAACGACAGGCAGTTACGGTTGGATTGCAAGCTTGGGGCAGCAATATTGTTTGTCTACAAAAAACACATATTGAGGGGTCACAAACGCATATTTTAAAAACGCTGGGTTATCAATTGATATGTGCTACCTCACTAGGAGCTAGGGTTAGGGGGGTGGCAATTCTAGGTAAGGGAAATGGGCTCAACTTTAGTCATTCTAAGGTAGATAAATTCGGTCGATGGGCAATTACAGAATGTCAGTATGGGAGTGGACAAAGGATGACCCTATGTACTATATACGGCAGCAATGGTGATGAGGCAGTTGTGTTTGATGAGATCTCTAACGAATTGATGCACTGGCCACTACCTCTATTGATTTGTGGGGATCTTAACATTAATCTCCCAAGTAATTGGTCGCTAAATGAGGAATGGCACTACACTGGCCGTAAGCCCAAAGTGTTTAAAGCACTGCGACAAATGTGTTGTACTCATGGCTTAGTGGATGGTTGGCAGACATTAAAACCGGATGATTGTGGGCTTACATATTTTTCTAATCCGCATCTCACGCATGCAAGACTGGATTATTTTTAAATTTCCAACATAATTAAATCAAAGTGGCAATTAATGAAACTACCCCGGATCTTTTCGGATCATAATCCTCTTATCTGTACTTTAGAAGTAGACAACCAAAACCGTATACCCAATTCATGGAATTTCAAGAAGGCGCTATTCTTAGATGAGAATTACTGCACCCACATGAGGGAATGGATCCCTAAATTTTTATCTGACAATCTGGGAAGCGCTTCGATTGAAGTAGTATGGGACACCCTAAAAGCAGGGATACGTGGGGAGACCTTACAATTATCCCTAAAAACGAATAAACGAGCTAGGGAAAAGATGCAGGGGTTACAAGACAACTTGAGAATCAAGGAGGAGGGATTAATAAGTGTTACAATGGGCGTCAGTTTAGCTACAAAGGAGATGGTTGAAAAAGCGCAGCATCAAGTGTTGATTGCTAAAGCCCAGATCTTGAATGTTTTTACGGTTAAAGCTTTCAATAAAGCGCTGGCCCAGAAGGAGAGAGTTTATGAAGTAAACAAACAAATTGGACACCAGTTAGCAGTTCGTATGAGACAACAAACTACTGCAAATATAATCTGCGAAATCCAGGGCCCCTTGGGGAACCGTGTAGTGGACCCTATTCTCATAAAAGACGCCTTTTGGCGGTTTTATCAAGATCTATATTCTGAAACTGGGGAGGGTGATCAGGTTTGTGTAGAGGATTATCTAGTTAGCTCTTGTCTTGGAAAATTCGAGGATGAGGATATAAATAGCATAGAGGAAACTCCTAGGTTGGATGAAATTATAGCTGTAGTTACAAACTTACCCCCAGGGAAATCTACAGGGCTAGACGGTATTCCATCAGAATTTTATGCCTTTTTTATAGATGAAATTAAAGGCATTTTAGTAAACCTCATAATGCATATTTTTACGGGAGGCCACCCCCCAGATTCCTGGTCAAGGGCGAAAATAATTATCTTTCCGAAAAAGAAAAAAAACCCGAGCAACTTGGGTCATATCGTCCCATCACACTTATTAATGCAGACTCCAAGATCTACTCGAAAGTCCTGGCTAATAGACTTGCTCCCTTACTTCACAGGGTGGTTTCTCCGAGTCAACATGGCTTCATTCCGGGTAGATCAACTATCAATCATATACACCGAGTAATTACCCTGTTTGATGGTATGGAGGTTTCAGGGGACCCTATGGCGCTGGTTCTGCTTGATGCGGAGAAAGCTTCGATAGGGTCTCCAGGCACTTCCTATGGGCTGCGATGTCTAGAATAGTGATCCAGGCAGGGTTTATTCAGGCAATGCAAAAACTATATGTGAAGCCAAGGGCCATAGTGATGGTAAATGGTAGCCCAACTGAAGAGCTGATAATATCGCGAGGAACACGGCAGGGCTGTCCTTGCTCACCGTTGGTCTTCGTGATCTACATAGATCTATTTATTAGGTGCTTAGAAAAATATAGAGCAATTAAACCTATAGCTTCACAAGGATACCTTACCAAAACATTGGCCTATGCCGACGATATTGCGATTTTGACCGCTGATCCAACTGCGGCCATGATCGCAATAGAGGAAGAAGTGACGCAATTTGGGATAGTGGCTGGATATGCGCTGAACCAAGGGAAAACTCAGATTGTTCTCAACAAAAAGTGCGCAATGAGGGATGTCCAGGTGGTGGAACATGCCATTTATTTAGGTGTCTGTATTACAGCTGATTTGGATAAATTGGTAAATTTGAATGTAAAATCAACCACAACCGTAATGCAGAAAGATCTTAAACGTCTAGACAATTTACACCTCTCTATTATAGGCAGAGTAAATGCGATCAAAATGGTGTTCTTCCCCAAAATCCTGTATTTGTTTAGAATATGTTTAGAATTTTCTGTACCATGGCTTAAATAAATGGAACGGATATTTTCTAGTTTTATTTGGGCGTACTCACAGCCGCGTCGGGCTTATAAGCTACTTACCCTCCAGAAAGATCGGGGTGGCTTAGCTCTCCCAAATCTCCCGGCGTATTATTGGGCAACGGTACTTTTATACAGTAAGGAACTTCTACAGAGTAACTGGGAAGGTATAGTGGGGGAGGCCTACACACCAACTACATTTGAACTATTTTTAGGTAGGGATAGTGGAGGGTATTGGTGGAGACACTTGCACGATAGCCACTACAAAAAGGTAAAATTTAAAACAGTATTTAGTGGATATAGGGTTTGGTAAACCCTTAGGAAAATGTTGGGGATAGGGAGATTATCTTTCTATACCCCCATTAAGAATAACTCAAATCTGCCTGAAATTTTTAACGATAATTACATCCATAGATGGTACGAGGCAGGTATTAATCAGATAGGCCACCTTATGTCTTCTAACGGGATTCAATCCTTTGAGGAACTTAAGAATAGTTTTGATTTACAGTGGCAGGATTTTTTTAAGTACCTTCAAGTGAGAGATTTTTTGCGACGTAAATTAGGAGGGAGGGGGGGGATTGTTAAAGTTAATCTAATAGACATACTATTATTAGACACAAAAAACTCAATTGGGAATATCTATTCGCATATTATTGCGATGTTTCCTGAGGATATGGAGAAAGTTTCTCAGAAATGGCTAGAGAAAACAGAGATTTCTAACGATGAGTTCAACTATGCCTACGGAATGTCATAAACTATACTAATGTCAACCAAACTTCAAGCCCAATTTTTTAAAACTTGTTTTTTTTTAATATTACACTCCGGATAGAATTGCTAAGTGGGGTAGTGGGGTGTGCACGTGCTGCCCTAGGTGTAATTTGTATAAGGCTGTCTGTATACACATTTTCTCCACCTGTGAAGGCTTAAAACTGATTAAACAAGCGATTGGGGAATTTTTATCAACTATGTTACACAATAACACAGTACTATCTAGCGGGGTTATCCTACTAGGGGCTGTAGACCCCGGAAATTCTAGTGTAGGACACAAACTTATTTTTATTGCAATGGCTGTCTTTAGATTATGCATTGCCTCTGCTTGGAGAGATTCTGTCGCCCCCACCTTCCAACAATGGCTATCCAGGGGGCATATTAACAAGCCAGGCGATAAAATTATCGCCGCTTTAGCGGCAGAAAACTGCCGCTAAAACGGCGATAATGGGCTTGATAATATGCTCTATGGAATTCCAATTGAGGCCCATGTTAAATGTGAAGGACGTCTAACATGGGCTTCAATTGGAATTCCATAGAGCATATTATCAAGCCCATTATCTCCTTTTTAGCTGCAGTTTTCTGCCGCTAAAGCGGCGATAATTTTATCGCCTGGCTTGTTAATATGCCACTACATTTCTCGCTATAGCTAATATTGAAATTTCGGTTTACAAACGTAAGGGCAGAAGGAGACGTAAAATGGGCTTAAAAATATGGGCCCCATTTAAAAAGTGGCGCCAAAATGTCGGCCAGGAATGAACTTTAAGTGTAAATTATAATTGTTTTCTTTCCTCTCCTTATGTTTCGATTGTGTTGAAAAATATTGGGTTTTTTTCCCTTTGTTTTTTTTCTTCTTCTTTTTTTTTGGGTTTTTGCTTTGTCAATTATATAACCATATGTATACCTGTCTGTCTGTATGGGAGGGGGGTGGGGGGGAACGTGTCTTTATCAAAAATATGGCTTGAATAAAGATATTTTTAAAAAAAACAATCCTCACGCTAACTGCCTAACATGAGATTATCGCTGGAAACCCAGCGATAATCTCACGTTGTGTGGCGTTAGCTTGCTGATAGGGACTCACAAACTTAGCCATGATATCCACCTTCCATAGGATATCATGGCTAAGTCAGTCCTGAAGCAGGCGTAAGGAAAGTAGCGATAACAGGGGTTATCGCTACTTTTCCTGATGCTATGCTTTATAGCGTGGGGCTTGGTGATAGGAGAAATGTCGTAAGCGACATTTCTCCTGCCATGTTAGGTCAGGAACGCCCACTTTGCATCTCATTAGAGATGCAAAGCTGGGTGTTAGGAATCCTGACGCTAAAGCACAGTTTCACGCGTTAGCGTGGTCTTGCTAATTAGGCGATAAAATTATTGCTGCTTTTCAGCTGAAAACGGCCGCAAAAGCGGTGATAATTTTTTATCGCCAGCTTGTAAATATGCCCCTATGTTCCTGTCAAGGGCTTTCCTTTAGCAAACCAATGTCTCCAGGTGTATTAGTCCAGTTTTGGCAGTTACAACGTGCTTTAGCATGTTAAAGGAAAGCCCAGAACTAGAAAACATTGACTCTGATGACATGGAGAATTCTGGCAACCTCAAGAAGTATGTAACATAATAGAGAAGGGCAACATGGCTTGTATACGCTCTCTGTGATGTTCAGTTGGGACCTGTGTGTTGATAAGCAAGAAAGTCCTTCCTTTTCTGTCCACACTTTATGAAGATGTGTGCCTCCTCCCAGATGCCATAAACAAGCCCTCTTTCTGTTTGTGTTAATGGCCCCGCCCCTCAACCACAAAACAAACCCTCCTACAGCATAATGCGCTTCCTAACACTGCATTGAGAAATGGTTATGTTGCAGTATGAAGTGTGTGTAAATTTCTTTATTGTACGCTTACACTCCTTACTTCTCTTACCGTACTGTGCCCTTTTCGTATTAGACCGTCTGAAGCATTTCCATCACCACAGAGGCAATGATCCTCTGATGAATCTTTCTCCGCTGAAAGGAGGGGTGGGAATTAGGGTGACCAAACTCCACATTAGCTGTGCAATGAGGACCCTTAATTGACAGCCAACTCACAGAATTGAAATCAGATTTAGATACACCACTCTCAAGACCATACTGTGCAAATAAAGAATAGAAACTGGAAGACCCAAACTCCTATAGAAGTTAAATTGAGTAAGGATTATGAAAACCAAAAGCTTCACAATAGCAACACAGAATAAAGGAAGTAAAACCTGATGTTCTGATAGGGCTCGTTTATTCTCCTTACAACACATTTAAAACATCAGTACAGAAACAGAGTTTAATTGGAAGAGCAAACAGGACTCAATAATAGATTTAGACAAATTTAGATTCATTTGGTTATTGTATAAAATAATCAAATTTCATTAAAATAAGCATTTTCCTAAGGATTTCGTTCAGGAATATCACAAATTGCATTAAAATACTAGGCCTGGGCTAAAATTTCGTTCCGTTCGCGGAAATTGCGATAATTTGACATTTTCGCGTTCCGCGGAAAGCATGAAAATGTCAAAATTTCCGCATTCCGCAGCTTGGCGATAATTTGTTTCTTGCTCGCGCTGTAAAATAATACATTCTCGCACGCGCGCGATCGCCTTACCTGAATCCCTGCGTTCGCCGACAAGTTTTCTTGATCCGGTCGCGTTCTCCATGAGATGTTGTATTGTTTTTAGCCATTTGCGTTGTCTCGCGACAGTTCGCGCCCGCAGTGACGTCATGCGTCGCGCGATCACGTCTTTCTTCTCGCGATCATGCACCGCGAGCAACCACATGGGTAAGTTGGCGAGCCGCAACCATGCAGAAAATCTTGCGAACATGCGGGAAAAAAACTTCTGCATCTTCACGATATTTCCGCGTGTTTGCGATAATTTTTAACATTTTCGCGATAATTTGCGAAAATGGATTTCGCAAATTCCGCCTACCCCTATAAAATACCAAATATTTAGGCAAACGTGTGTTGAGTGGTTATAAAGATCCGTTTGTAGAGTTACAGAGTCCCACAAACCTTTAAGGCAGAAAGATGGTTCACATTCTTAACAGCTCAGTCCTATGAAAAAGGGGTGAGGTTCAGACTTAAGGTTCATTAGGGGCAAGTTCATTAGCTTAGAGCTAAAGAAATAAGAAGAAATTGAAAAAAATAAATGGTTCGGCAAAGAAGGTCTCAGTCCATCAGCTACTGATGGTAAAATCAACAAGCAGTCCAAGTAAAAGATTGATCCGCATAGCATCCGGGTCTCAAGTAGGAAAAATCAAAATGGTGGTTGTCAAGAAGCAAAAATCAATAGCGATCCGCGCCCCTCCTTTGCAGTTTCTTCTTTTATAACATTTTCAGCAATGTCCAGTGGCGTGGCATCAAACCACTATCGAAAGACTACCACATGTCCATGTTCACAAATGTGCCACCTAAAGTATTTGTAATATAGAGATGGTTTCCCATTCTAGTCTTGAAAAATGAACATTTGTTAGTCCAGACAGGCCTAACATTGGTAGATAAGAAATACAAAGTTGCAACTTATACCCATAGCTGAAATTCTTTCCCCACAAGAATATTTCACTGTGAACGTAGAAGAAACATTCAAGAATGTCAGGGTGTGGTCATGTACAGGACAAATATGCAACATTTCACTTGCTAAGTACGACCCATTGTTTTAGATCAGGGTAAAGGTCAACATTAGTAAAAAGTAGTTTCAAGAAGACCTTTAAATTAGCATCACATGTTTAAATGAAATGATCTCTAAACCAATGTTAAATAT
Source organism: Triturus cristatus (assembly GCF_964204655.1). Taxonomy (NCBI): domain Eukaryota; kingdom Metazoa; phylum Chordata; class Amphibia; order Caudata; family Salamandridae; genus Triturus; species Triturus cristatus. The sequence continues at coordinate 674,469,532 of NC_140590.1, forward strand.
AATGACATTAAATGCATGAAATTGACGAATGTACAAAATTGACAAACCCTCACAAAATATTATAACATGAAAATGGTTAACAATGGAAATACCCTACTACAATACATTTTTATGATATTCATATAAATGCAAGTTTTTCTAATTCATTTCTACAAAATGTGTTCTTAATATTTCATAAACTATAAAGTCTCTAGTGTCATATTGCAAAATATCAAGCTTGTACTTTAATGCTACACATATTTTCTCTGACATTTCTCAGTTCTGCATTCTCAGCAAAGAGCATGAAAAACACTAGAGGCCATATGTAGGTAATTTCTATTTGCCGATTCCTAAATACCGAATTTTACCGATTCGGTATTTAAGAATCGGTAAATAGAATGTAGGTAAATAATTGGTAAATTTTACCGATTCGCTAATATTCGTTATTACCGATTCGGTATTTACCGAATCGGTAATAAGGCATACCTTCCCATTCATTCCTATGGGCCTGGAGGCCCATAGGAATGAATGGGAAGCCATTCACTATTACCGATTCGGTAAATACAGAATCGGTAATAGGGGGAGCATATTCAAGGGTGGCAGGGTGTCACATTGACACCCTGTTGCACCCCTGAATCGTGCATGTGTGCACATGTGACGCACATACATGCCCTAAGGGCATGTATGTCTGCCACATGGCACTTTTAAACAAGCACTGGCATAGCCAATAGGTCTCGCCTTTGGGACCTTATAAGTGTTTAGCCATGCAACAGTTGCATAACTAAACACTTATAAGGTCCCAAAAGCCAGACCTATTGGCTATGCCAAGTGGCCGTGCGGCCGCGAAAGTGAAAGCGATCGCGATCAAACATCAAACATCAAAGCGCCCGTGCGGCCGCGAAAGTGAAAGTAATCGGGGTAAAAGCGGCGCGCGCACCCGCGCACATGCACTGTGGCTCTAGGCTGGCCTGGTAGCACTTTTTGGAGCCCTCTCAATAAGTCTCGCCAGACCAGCGCATGCGCTGGGTCAGGCGAGACCTAAAAAGCACAAAATTGCTTTTGAAAAGGTATTCGGTATTTACCATCAACTTGTATTTGGTGGTAAATAACGAATCCTTAAACCAAAAATGCACTCACTTGAGTGCTCCCTACATAGGAGTTAAGGATTCGGTAATTTACCGATTCGGTATTTTACCGATTTCTTAAAATACTGAATCGGTAGATTACCGAATCCTTCAATCCAGCCTCCTACATCTCAAAGGGCTAAATACCGGTCGGTAACGGAAAATTTACCGATTTTCGGCCGTTACCGACCGGTATTAGCCCACCTACATATGGCCCTAGGCCCCTACACGTAGCATCACAATTTTCATTAATATAGGTTTGTCAGCAACATATGCATTAAAACTCATTACCTCAACTCATTTATATTTCGTACTGTTGTGTTTTCTTCATCTCACATTTTAAAGCATGCTTTTACGATGCTTCTGCTATACTTGTCCCTGTTTCATGTATCACCGTGTCTTAATGTGTGCAATGTGTACTTTCAACGTTCGTGTCTTCTGTAAAAAACATGTCATGTAAAGTGATTTTTAAAATCAAGCTGCATCAGTTCTTTCAAGAGGGAGGATAGGATTCTGGGTGGCGAGGAGTTACGTTTTGGGTAATGAAGATTGCCGGTTAGTCATATTTTCATCACACCAAAACCTGTTTGCTGTCCCTGTTTACACTGTATGAGGAAACACACAAGCAGAAATCTAATACCTCAATGTTAACAACAATGTGACACAAAAATATAATCCTCATCTGTTTATTGTATACATAGAGATAATATCCATTTTCTATTACCCGAGCACCAATTTAAGTACTGACAAACTAAAATTAGGAGAATCATTTAATTCTAACCTATAATGTTTTACAGACGAATCTTCTGATGACCAGATGGCAGCCCTACAGTTTCCATTAACTTCACACCAGTCAACTGCGCCCACAAGGCTGCTATACCTCTCATAGACTTTTCTTGAACACAATCAGGCAAACTGGAGGCCCATTTTAGCATACGCTTTGGGTACAGCCCATTGTGCCCATCTACTAAGGGTCAGAGTAGAAGTTTTCTTACCCTTATTAGCAGGCCTTAAAGCAGCAAACAAAATATGACACTTTGAGATTTCTGTGAGTACAGCACTAATGCCCTTTTAACATCCAAACAACAGGGATACAAAGGTTTATCTTGAACCTGTAAAACTGGAAACATTATTTCCTGATGTCTGTGGTACTGTGATTGTTCTTTGGGCCAACACTTTGGATCTAGTTTAAGAACAAACCTGTCTGTATAAAATTTATACAAGGATTGGAAGCCAAGAGTGGCTCCAAATACCCTAAGTGTCTTGCCAACAAAGTTGCCACCAGAAAACTTACTTTAATTGTAAGCCACTAAAATGAAGCGGCCTCCAATGGTTCAAAAGTGGCGTTTTGAAAACCGCACAACACTGTAGGCAAATCTCAAGGAGGAACATAAGAGGCCCTAACAGGTTTCTTTAACTTAAAACCTCTAAGTAATTTCTTGCCAAAGGCACTATTTTCTATAATTCCAGAAACAACTCACTAACCCCTTTGAATGGCCCCATTTGGAAAATAATGTTGCCGTGGATAAGCCCTCCTCAAAACCTTGTTAAAGGAACTGTACCACCTTAATGGGATCAGTTGTTGCTGCCAAGCAACCCTTTACCTTACACCAGTTCTCAAAATATATCAATTGTCTGTAGCTGCTAATAAGGTAGATGGTTTCCTTGACTGTTGTATTGCTATTGCCACCTCTTTAGAGAAATCTAATGCCTGTAACCCCTTCCTCTCAAGTTCCAAGCTGAACGATTCAGGACTTTGAGGGTCTCTAGAGACATCTGTGGGTAATTGATTGGCGATGGGTGAAATGGAAACACTATTTCTTTCTGAATAGACATTTTTATCAGCAGTAGAAACCATGTCCTCCTTGGCCAAAAAGGATCTGCCAGAATCACTGTCATACCCTCCACACAAACTTTATTCAGCACCCTCTGGAGAAGGTTAATGGGGAAAAGCATATAGGATTCCCTCTGGTCAAGGAGATGACAGAGCATCCACTTTCCAAGCATGAGGATCCTGGCTTTAAGTGCAGTAACCTGACAGCAGAGCACTGTTCAGTGAGGCAAACAGGATTAGCCAGGCTTGACCAAATATCTTTAGAATCTGGTTGAACGCTTTCTGACTTAGTCTGAAATTCACTGATAAAGGCATGTTTCTACCAGAATCTGCCTGAAAATTGTCCCTGCCTGGAATGTGCATCAGTGGTAATCACGTGTGGCCTTGGAGGAAGAAGGGGAATTGCTTTTCGCAAATTCCATGGACGTAACCACCAAGCTTCATCCTGTACTAGAAACTGAGATACTGAAATGCTTGATTCATACATCTGGGTCACTGGAGATCAGTGAGCTAGAATGTGATTGACCAAGGACTTCAAATTGAGGCGTTACCTAGGCACTACTGCTGTTGTGGCTGACATAAGCCACTGGACTTTCAGGAAAGTCCTTGCAGATGCTTCTTGACAGGAACAGAGATGTATCACATCATCTTGTAAAGCTTGGATCCTTAATTCTGGGGGGAAAACTCTTGAACTACCTGTGTTGAAAAGGGCTCTAGTCAACAGTCTCTCTTGTGCTGGCACCAACTGACGTTTTTTTAGGTTGAGGAGGAAACCCCTGCTGTTGAGGCAATCGACAATCTGTTTGATACCGAGTATCACCTTAGAAAGAAAAGAGGAAACAATTGCCAAACATTTAAGTAATGTAGGAAGTGAATACCTTTTAAATGTAGAAGAGCCACTGGTGCCAATACCTTTGTCAACACTCTTGGTGAAGATGTCAAACCAAATGGCAGGGCTGTCAACTAGTAATTCCACGGCAAAACGTACAAAAGTTGACTTGTAGAGTGTATTTGCATGTTCGGAGGATCCATGGCCATGAACAGATCTTCTTCAAGCACTACTGTGATTACTTCTCAAAGAGTCAATATTCTGAATGGAACCTTCTGCATGAAAAGATCTGGGGGCATATTTACAAGAAAGTGATGCATCTGTACAAATGCGTCACTTTCCCTGCGCTACCATGCAAGACCCTTGCGTCACCATGGATGCTCCGTATTTACAATACAGCGCACCATGGCGCAAGGATTGACAGATGCGTCAGAAATTCTGGCGCATCTGTTGGCGGAAAAGTCATGCATTGTAGGAGTCGTGTTGCAAGCATGATGCAACTCCAGCAATTATTGTTGTGGCCTATTCCCAATACACTGCGTCACTCCTTACGCCTGCTTCAAGCAGCCGAAAGGTTTTGACGCAGTGGCGTCCTAAAAGTCACGCAGTGAATTCTTGTAGATTTCACTGCGTCACTTTTACGAGGCTTTGCTGCCTGGCAACGCCTACCCTGCATACATTATACCTGACGCAGGTATAATATCACGCAGGGCTTTACAACGTGACACATCTCCCTAGATGTGTCACGTTGTAAATGGGCCGCAACTTTTACACCGCCGCTGCATCACAAAAGTTACGCAACAACGGCGCAAAAGTGACGCAAAGGGCTTGTAAATCTGCCCCCTGGTCTTTTTAGACTCATTAGCAGCCTGAAACACCTATTTTGTTTTGGAACCAGGAATATGAAGTTTGAATTTTTTCCATGAAGGGTACCTATGATAGATCCCCTTTTGTGAAAAGAGCATCTACTCCTTTGGTATGGGGGTTCCCCTGAACAAATGCTGTGGTTGTTCTTCGAGTTCTATAAAATAGCTATTTCTTATGACTGACAGAACCCATTTGTCATTCACCTGGGACTTCCATTCATTGAATAAAGCAAGAACTCTTGCCCCTTCATCTGTTGTTTAAAATCATGACTTTTGACCCGATGCTGGGATGCTTGTGTTCAGGTTAACTTGCCCCACACAGCACTCCCGACCTCAGGCTCGGCCCCTAAAGGGACATGATTTTTGTGCTAATTGCACCCATTTTCCCTTGAAAAAATATTTCCTTACAGAAAAAGATGTCTGAATGTTGTAGAATTTTCCAATCTTCTGCTGTCTTTTTTACTATGTCATTGAGCTCTTCTCTAAACAGTTTTTGGCCAGAAAGGGAAAGCTTCTGGATTAAGGTTCTCTGATTGGATACTTTCATAACTTCGACCCAAGTGACCTCCTCGCTGCTATTGAAGCTTCGACTATTGTTCATGCTGACCATAGGAAGTCGAAACCAGTCTCAGTAATTTGCCAGTAATCCATATTTCCTTGATTCACCTTCTAGACAATTAAACGGTGACTGAAAATTCTTCAACTTTGTTTGTGTTGCTTAAACCGCATATACATTGGTCTTAATTGGAAAAGTTGCAGATGCATACACTTGATTAAAGGGTCTTTCTTCCTTTTTAACTGCCAGGTCCACACTCAATGCTTCCTCCAACACCAGCAATGAAGATAAAGCCATACTCGAAAGAATGGAATTTAGTTCAGGAATCTGTGGAAAATCCACATCAAACTTTGGCAATTAGTATCTTTTGTTCAGAAAAGGTGGACACGCTTAGCTTCTTTATCCACGTCCTTCCATTCTTTAAGAACCATGTTCTCTAGAATATCATGGAATGGCATTTTCTAATTATTTTGCTCTTCATACTGAGCGAAGAAACCTTCCTCCACCTGTACTGATGGTTCAAAACCTAGTAGAAAAAAGAGGTTCTCTTATGTGAACCAGCATTTGTTGAAAGTGCACCCTTAAACATACTTGCCCTTTGAACCATTCTCCTGCTCATCATCCATGGGCTCCAGAAGCTGCTTCTTTGCAGATGGCTCATTTAATGCTTAAGACTAACTCAGTTGGTCATCTCCTTTAGGCACAACACTAAGAATGTTAAACAGCGATTTGTCTTCTGCATGCAAAATAATGCTATTTGAATGTCCCTCAATTGTCTCCAACTAAATGATGTAAAAACAGAGATTCTACTGTTCGGAAAAGCCCAGCTCTATTGGGCGGAAGATTAGTGGCCCAGTAGTATGGCCAGAAACTTGGGCATACTCTTAGATGATAAAATGTCCATGAGAGACCAAATTACCTATGTTTGTGGTACTTGCTTTGGCACTATGCACCTACTTAAGCAAATCTTTCAGTGGCTTCCTTTGAGCTCCCGGAAGACACTAACCCAGGCATTAATAATGAGTCATCTGGATTATGGCAATGCCCTAATCCTCACTGTTACCAAATCCCCGCTATACAAATTGCAGGTTGTCCAAAACACCACCGTCCTAATGGTAAACAACTGGCATCCAAGGGCACCGTCAGTCTCTACACGTAGAGCTCTACACTGGCTCCCTATTTACAAGTGACAGTTAAACTGCTCTGCCTGACCTACAAAACTCTGGCATGCTCTGGACCAAAATACCTTCAGGACAGACTTACCCTGTACCTTTTGAATATGAACTTAAGATCCAGCAATAAATATGTTTATATGTATATATAATTTGTACAAAGGAAAAAACAATATAATACACTTCTTATAAAATCCTGTACAAACAGGACATTTGCACCAGACTGTTAAGGATTCCTAAAAGCAGGAATTATGCTACAGATCTTAACATTATGCATTTGTGAGCCAACCAGTCAGTAAAATGGCCGATATTCGATATGATGCTTTCAACGGATCTATTGTAACCCATCTGCTAAACATTTGTTTAACACCATCCAAAGAAATATCGAGCACACGCCCTTCTTTACAGTCAGCAGGCAACTCGATGGGTCTGTGCCTATCATGAAAAAACACAGCATTCTTTTTGTCCATCAGGGAAGAAACTTCAAAAGACACTCATTGTTTTTCTTGTGAGGTTGTGCATTTATCCTTAAAGCAAAGGTTTTAGTGTTTCTTTCCTCTCTCAAGCCAACTTCAGACCGGAACGAAGGAAATTTCCTCAGGCTTAGCCCTGGCGTTGTGCCACCTTGGAACATGACGAGTTCTCCTCCTGATGTCAGCTGGTAGTGAACATGAGCATAAAAGTATTGATGTTCCCATGTGGATGTCCAACAAGGCCATGGAGGAATTCTGGTCGCTCTATCCTCGTGTATTTGAGGTAGAGCCACAACGTTTGCAAGATAATCACTAGAAATAATCATGTTCTCAGGAATTATGTTTATCCTTGACCTCTCTATCTTGGCCTAAGAAATGCCACAAGACATCAGGCTGCCCGCTGTGCATCGCTACACTCTAGATGCCATGATGCCTTAGGAGGTTAGAATGGGGTTTCACCTCAACTGAACTAGTAGTGCCCAAAGTCACATGTCTGCTCTCCAGCCACTTTCACTACCATCACAGCCATGCTGTAAACCAGGGAGCATGACCAGTTGCTGGTAGCGGTACAACAGGAAAACTGACATGAAACTGCTGGAATCATCATCGTCATCTGTAAATAGGACATCCCAGAGGAGGGATTTAAGGCCCAAAATGCTACACCAACCAAACAGCTCTGCCACCTCCTCCATTTTCAAATTTTGCCCCTTCAAGCACTCCTGGTGTTTTTCTTTTCACCAACAGTTTATGTGTTGCAGACCCCCAGTAATCCCTCAAACTGTACATGTAAGGCTTCACACGGGCTCCCATTGGTATGTCCTGATAAAGGGAGACCCTCCATTAGCCTTCTCTGTAGTCCCCTGTATTCCCTCAACTCCCTATGCACAATCTATGTCTAGTAGCCCTATATTGATTTTTGTGTTGCAGTAGCAGTACTCAGGCATTCTGGCCTACCTGTGTGAATTATACAGTGGCATGAGGCAAACATGGGTGTTTTTGAGGTTTTGTACGGCTATGAAATGTTTGTTAACATTTAATTCATACTCTTTGCAAGTTTGATTTTGATCTTTGTACTATGTGCTCATGGTGAATGCTTTGCAATCACTAATTACAATCCTCTGTTTGTATGCATGGCGCTTGCGAGATGGATGATGGATCCTTCCCAAAGAAAACAACAAGGACAGTCCCAACCTCCGTACTCTTCGTCTCCTCCTGGGAATACACGTGGTTTCTCACTGGAGAAACCCACTATGGTGCTGTAAACTGCCAACTTCATGGAGGTGGTGACCAGCACATTGCTTTCCCGGCATTCCAGAAAAGGCAGGTAGTGCCTTTCCAAGAAACACCTAAACGAAAGAAATATGTGTTCAAACCTGTGTTCAAACCTGACAGGTTGTAATTTGAAACTTTGAAGGTTGCAAACACTCTGCTACAATCCTAGTACTAGAAATTAGAAATATAAGCAGGACCTTCCTTCCAAGATATCAAATATCTCTTTGGAGCCACACCTGTGTGGACCCTGTTGCTGGGCATTCTCTCTTGGCTTCACATAAGCCTACAGTTCTAAGGCCTGCCCTTTCGCCTACCTTGCCTGCGAAAACGACCACACATACAGCCCAAAGAGAGAAGCAGACACAGTGCCTCCAAGCCCTCTCTGTGCTCACCAGAAGAGAAGGACTTCCCCAACACCCCCAACAAATAACATATTTAGGTGCACGTGAAACGAGTTCTAACTCCTGGTCGTGACACTCTTTTCCTACACCAAATATTATGTTTTTGTTCTTCACAAATCCTATTTTTTGATAGTGGTTCAGCACCAAGTTGGCGTGCATGATCTAGTGTGAGCCCTCATCAGGCTGGACTTTTATCAGTCACTGTGGGACAACTCTATATATATTTTGAAATTCCACTCAATAAATATTCCAAAACTTTGATGCTGTGTCCACTAAGGAGTGCTGCAGGTTTAAGTGCAGTGAGATGATTTTGAGAAAATGGTGGGGAAATTGTAGATTTTCTATGCACAGTTCCCTTACTAAGTACTTTAAAAGCTACAAGTGATACAGGCAGTTCTAAAATGCAATTTCATGTGGTCGTTAGCTCCCAGATATATTTCCATGCAGTTTGACTGCCTGGTGATCACAAGTATAGTGTGATCATCATTGTGGGTCCTCGGTGGATCCTGCACTGTCAATCAGATTGTAAGAGTGACACTGGGATTTAAAATTGATGAAAAGCGTTGCTAGGCAGCCCTACATTAGAGGGAGGTGAGACCCATGTGAAGGCCCATTTCCTCTCAAATAGAACACTTACTGTCAGTACCCTAAATAGACAGACTGTGAACGTCAGCCTGGGTGAATGTGCCATGCTGATCAACCTAGTAAGTCCACTTTGCTTTTACTTCTGCTATCTCTCCGAGTGTCTGCAGCTGTGTGCTCTAGGGCAGTGCACAGCTTCAGACTCTCTGAGTGATGTGGTATGAAAAGGAGGGGCAATGTTCAAATCCTGTAAAGGGCTGCTTGGTAGTCCTCAAATGAGCTAGGCCTTTACTCTTCACCTATGCCTACCTGGAGAGTCAATGAGACTTACAATGGCTCCAAGTCTTAACGGAGAGGCAGGTGGTTGTATAGTGCAGCCTTTCTGCAGGTGTGGTAGAGTAAAAATAGTTCAACATTTTAATTTATAATGAAACACTTGAACTATAGTCAATGAAAATGAGGGATAAAGCTTGAAAAGATACTGGATCTGTGTTTCCTGAGTAGGCGGGAAATGGCCAGCCCAGAATCTGGCGCGGCCAGTGCAGGTGAGAGCGGTGGGCGGGGTGGGGGCATGTCGACAGACGACGACAAGGAAAACTTAAATTTAAAAAAGAAAAGCACTTACCTTGCGCTCGTTTTATTTAAGTTCCCCTCATCATCGTCTGTCGAATCACCCCCACCCTGCCCCACCGCTCTTACTTGCATGGGCCACGCCTGACCAGAATATCAACGTTTGCAATTATTTTAAAATGTACCTGTATACAATCATATGAGAATATTAGTACTTTTGAAAAGCAAAAGTAAAACTTGAACAGCACCTAGAAGAAGCAAGAGTAAACCCTGGGACAATGATTAGCCCAAGTGTCAAAACAAGCAGGAAGCTGGCAGACTAGATGGGGCTAGGAGTCTTTATTTGCTGTCACATTCTTTGTTTTTTGCAGATAATTAAAAAGTATCTTATTAGAAAATACTCTTGCATACTTTACTTCCGAATTTATCAATTGTAAACTTTTATTTCGTTGCTGTGTGATGGCAGGACGGATCTGACAGTTTCTAAAGAAAGAAAAGTGCGCATTAAATGTATGCATTTGCAATTTTCTTCCAAATGTATAACGTGGTGTGGAGATTTTACAACATAGATGATTAAAAAGGAATTAATTTGCTTACTATGTCAGACAATCCAACTTTAATTAAGCTTAATTTACATTTTGCATGCTCCGAGAATTAGCACCATGCAATACACCTTTGTAATGGGATATGAATATCTAGTTACTGTGGTCTTTCAAATCCAATTATATGGATTAATGGAGGATTTGGTTCCTGCCATTGACACAGCAGTGAACAGTGCAGGTGCCATAAGAAGTACATGGTGCAGAGATTAAAATCCATAACTGAAGCATGATACTAGCATGCCTCTCTTTCTCTACCAATCACAAAGCCAGAAAAATCCAGACATTGCACTTGGCGTGTCTCAGTCCATAGTCCTCCTATTATGTTTTAGTCCATTTTCTTACCATTAGGCATGTGATTACGAATTATTGCTGAGAGTACTAACCGTATAGAGTTCGAAGTAGGGCAGCACACAGTAATAGCTACTCTAAGCACATTTTTTTGTTTGGTTTCATCAAAGGGGTAACATTTTGACTAGGAAGGGCCTCTCTCCATTGCGTTTAGTCAATGTGTCTGGATTTGATCTTACTTTTCAATGCTTTGAATCCTCTAATTACACATGTTTTTGCTACTTGCTTGCAGGTCGGTGAGCTGAGAGGGCAGCAATCGCTATTGTAGTGCTAATTCCTTTTGTAGTGTAATGTTTTTCACAGACTAAAGTATATGAGACAGATTTGAAGGCTTTCTAATCCTTTGAGGAAGGCCAAAGAATTGTAACACTAAGGATAATATTCCCCATGTTAATTCCTCTCCGTGAACACATAACATGTATCACTGCCTACTGCATCTATGCTGAAACGGCCTGTATTTGTCTAGGTGGAATCCTGTAACAGATCTTGGCAGTACACTGTGATGATTTTAGAACTCAAGCAGAAAAGTTTCATTGTGTGTACCAACACTTTTTATCGTGCACCATTAAAAAAAAGTTCCTAAAATGCGGATCCCTGAAAAGTCATCAGTATTGACAGACGTATAGTTACTGACCACGCATAGTGCCTTTCTAACACTCAAAGTAACTATAAACACGTTTAAAATGATCTGTGTTTGTCCACAGGTTCTCCTTCTTCGTGGATCGCTTGTGCTACTTCAGGAGCCTATTGTAGAGCAGAAAATTCTCTTTTCACATGGAAAAGCAGAACATATAAAAATATAAGGAAAGATCAAAGCGCTTTGAACTATGAAAGGATATTGAAGAAGAACACCTTGAAAAGTGGTAAGAAACACATTGCAATTCAAAACTCACAAACCAGAGCTCAGAACCAGCGGGGTATTTCTCGTGGGTCATGCCTGCATGAATAAAATTATGAAAAATGTTGATAAAAGTGTCCTGATCTGTTAGATGGCTTGCAGACAAACTTAGCATTTCTAATGTTTTACTCAGGACTCACTTGACATCATGGAAAGTTTTGAGTAGTAAGAAATTAATTGTAGAACCGAATGATTTAGATTGACAGGGCTTCTGTGCCAGAGCTGAATGGAAAAGAAGGTCAATTAAATTGATGAATGGTGGAATCAGGCTAGGCTTTAAGAAAACAAGTTATAGAGAAAAGTCACCCAGAGGTCTAGTACTCTCTCTATGCGCCAGGTCATGTGAAAGGAGAACCTCAATGGCAGTCATTTGAGCTGCTTGAAGGCTCTGCAAACATTTAATGGAAACTTAACCTCACTAGCGCCAAGAGACTTTTTTTCAGTAGTGTGAGCAGGGCTGTTTTTCTCACTTATTCACTCAACTTCAAGTGCTCACGATTTCGATTTTTTAAAATAATTAACCCTTTCTTTAGAGCCCTAGTTTATTCAAGGTCTAGCTGATATGTTTTGTGCAAAATGTTCTTAAGGCTTCATTTGTGTTTCCTCAATTCCCAATTATTGAGGCACTGGTTTCTCCACCGATATACTGCGTACAACACTAATCTGCACAGGAGTGGGCACACTTACTCGTCCATCTGTAAAAAGTGTACCATAGGAACACACTAATCCAAATGTGAATAATGATAGAGTTATCATCTTGTTTATGGGCCCAGAATTTAAGTCCCCATTTATCCTCTCAATCAGAAATACACAAAGCTGGCTGGATGCTTTACATAGAATTTTTATCTACCAGCAAGGAAAATTTACATTGATCAGCCGTGGCCACACTGAAAGCCGGGTATAACCATTGATGCGGGATTCTCACAATCATTATTGCCCCTCACTCTCTAGGCTATAGAGTATCACACACACTAGACAGGTAACAACGTTCTGTCTGGTTCCATCAAAGACTCGGGCACCTCATCCCTCCTTGATGATATACTACCCAGGATTGCCTTAGAATTACATGAGGAAGATAGTTCGATAAGTGGCGAGTTAACAGCTGGGTCATATGAGCAGTTGTGGTGGCAAATCTCCACAAGCGCCTTTTGTGATGATCATTATGTTGACTTATGCCTAAGGCCTGTCAGAGAAAGGCCTGCTGAATTGTAATGTCTGTGATCCAAGGTGTAAACTACAGTGGTGTTCCCTTGAGGTGAACTACAATCTAACCCAATGTCAGACACTCCTGTGTTGGTAACCCTGATATATAACACAATATACGCCTCCATCCTGCTGTCTACAAAGGAATTTGGTATGTCTGTGTCCATCATCTCCATGTGCCTCGCAAAAGCGGCCTGAAAAACGTGAAAGCTTCTGAAAATCTGCCTATCAATGGCTCATGTAAGCCTATAGCCTGGCCATCCAGCCTTTCATTTCAGGGAAGGTCTCTGGCTAATAGCGTTCCTCCTGTAAGTGGTGATCTCGGGTCCCTGCCCACCATTTTACATTTGGTGGGCACAAAATGTGCACTGCTTCTCTTTCTGAAGAGACCATTTCTGAAGTCAGAGGCGTAACGATAATTGAGTGGGCCCCCCTGCAAGGTACGTGGAGGTGTCCCCTCCAGACTCTATCAGGAGCTCTCCAGCTGAAGTGCTGTGCTGAGGGGGCCCCGGCACTGCGGGGGCCTGTGTTACGTCCCTGTCTGAATTCCAACTCATTGATAAATTCTGCATACTCACACACTCAGGGCCTGATTCACAAAGGTAAATGTAAACTTCTGTGTGCACTTATGATTGTTTGCTATTCTCAAAGGGATTTACGAGTAGTATCTTTATGAGTATAGAGTCTCCGCACATAAAAACATAGGTCTTTTTATGCATGGAGCTTGTAAATATGTTACTCGTAGAACCCTTTGTGAATTACAAACAATCGTGAACGTACACAAAAGGGTACGTTTAACTTTGTGAATCAGGCTGTCAGTGAATACATGGTCAGCCATCCAGGAGTCAATTGCTTGTCATCAGACACCCTGCAGTTGGTTAGATCTCCACCTTGTTCATGATCCTTCTTTCCTCAATGTACGTTAAACGTTAGCTTCCACCAGGCCTTCAAAGACATGTCCCATTATGTGTTCAGATACCAATGCAGCTGCTGCAGTCCCATAACCCACATAATTCACAATAACACAGAAGGTCTGCTCATGGGAGTAAAGGTTACTGTTTAAGATAAAAACAACTTTTGCTGACATCGATTCACACTTTGCTTTCAAATATGGTTGATTCATGATGGAAATTTAAGCAGCCAGAATGTTAAATTACAAAGGACATGTAAACTGTTACCATTATGACCATGCGTCCTTTAAATAAAATTGCACATGTAGCCTGAGCCTAAAAAGACACTCAGAGAGAGAAGATCACAGAAGGGAAAATAATTACTCAATTTAAAAAGAATCTTCTGGAACAGAAAATCTATTTGGAAAGGCAAAACATACCTCAGCTCTATAATAAAGTTCTTAGGTGTTCTCAAGTAAAAGCTCCTTGCAAAATAGTATAGAGAACAATGCATCAACAAGCACAGTCGTATGCCGGCCATCTTGTGAGATGCTCAATGCTGTCTTGTAAGAACCAACATCTTACTGCATAGATCATTGAACTGTCTGAGCTAATGAACCAGCTGAAATCTCAGTTGGGTAAGATAATGTGGACATGGTGGGACAGCATCGGGGAGGGGATTTCTAGGTGGGCAAAATAAATAAATTTACCTGATTGCCGCCGCCTCCGCCATCCACTCCATCCCACATTTCCTGCTTCTGGGACAGGCTCCCAGACTGCACTGCGGCCAATCATGACGCTGCCGGAAAGCAGCATCAGGATTGGCCTGAGCGCTACAACTTTGCGCTCACAGGCAGACTGGGCGCCTGTACCTGCTTTCTCCAGCCCCAGCAATGCAGCTGCGGTTGGAGAAAGCTTCACTGTGCATAAGGTGTTTGGCCGGCCTGCAACGGCCAGCCAAACACCCAATCACCTCATGCGCAGTGCCAACCACATGACATCTCCTGGGCCCGCCCCCAAGACTCATCACAGACTTGGGGGCAGGTTCAGGAGGATTAAAATAAAATGATAATTTTTGGCTGGTGACAAGCGGGGCAGCGCTCCTCTGCCCTAATGGAGGGGCTGCAGCTACCTGAGTACCGTTCTGGGGGGTCGTCCAGGGTTATTGTCAATAACAATGCCTCCTAACATACCATAGATCAAATGAGACGCAGACAAAGTCAGGGGTATGAGACTGATTCCTCCTGGAAAGAGAGACTATGACCATTGGGGTGCATCCTGGAAATGATCTAGTAATAACCTTCAATAACTATAATTCACAATACTGAAAGCAAAATAGGGGGCTCCAACCCAGCCTATCCTCCTGAGAACAAAAAGAGAGATAAATTACGAACATTACAGGAATATGCTTAACGAATACACTTTATAGACTGTTAGGAAGGAAAAGTCCTCTACATGGGAATAGACCTGCACCTCTGCCCTGAGTGCCCAACTGTTCTGATATCTGAATCCCTAATGCTAATTTTTGTTGTCATAGGTGAACACAGATCATGAGTGTGCGCCATGACATAGGCCTGTCTCACAGATTGCGGTCTTGTTGGGGTGGTGCCCAAAGCGCTACCTTCTTAGTGGTGGAAGGCTACGTCCTTTGCCAGGTGTTAAGCAACATGAATGTGCTAGTTGCAGCCCACACTGTAGTGATCGTAGTACAAAAAGAATAAGTCCCAGTGGAAATCAAATGAAATAGAAAAATCGATAAAGCGTATTAATCAATAGCATCTAATCAAAGTCAAACACCACCATTTATTCCTTCTAACAATAGGTCTGCTTTAATTGAATCACAGTATTTGAATACATCAATTCATACAATGGAAAACAAATCCTAACTGGGTATATTCTTTAAAAACAGGTGCACAGAGGAGTGAGGTGGTAGGTGTATAGGAAGGATTGTGAAAAAGGACAGTGGTGCATACATATATACATCAATAAGATAATTATAAACTATCCCGACAGTGTTACTGTCCAATCATTAAATGTCAAGTCATAACACATTTACAGATAAACATTCTCTGTCATATTTGTCTGGCATAAAAATACAGAAGTGTCGACATTTCGACCCCTAAACGGAACAGCCAATTTCACGCATTGTGGGCGGGGTCTTCATCAGGACAAAGGTGAGGGTGGGGGGGGGTTTGACACCTACTGACAATGACATAAGGTTATTTGGGTGGTGTGTAAATAAAAAAGAGATTTTTTTATATATACAAATGTCATGGGTATTTACCAGTAGAGACGGCTCTATTGCTTCGGGCTGTATTTGAGAAAAGCTGGGCTGGTAGGCTCCTATGAAAAGAGAGAGGAGGCAGGATACTAGGACCTCTGTTCCTAGGGCTACTGAAGGGTAACAGATATAGAATATATAAAGATTCCAAGACAACAAACTTACTTCTTAGAGATGATCGAGGTATTCAAAATGTAAGGGCCCAGGTTGACGAGTAACCTGTGGCTGAAAAAGGTAATACCTATGTCACAAAATAGCCCTCTAAAATAAGTCGAGTTTTTAAGGCATTCTGTGTATTAGAGCGACATATTACATGCCAGAGTTCCTGAAATGGTACCTCAAGCGAATCTTCCTGAAGAAGCGATGTAGTTTTGTTGGACAACGAACTTGTTGGGATACATTTTTGGTACGAATGACAGACATTCATTGAGGATCCGTGTCTCAACCTGGGTGAGTTCATGCGAGGATAGATTGATAATCGGATCTCTTTGGTGGATTACCATCTGTACACTCGTCGTATCGTTTGGATTTCGCAGTGTTGTTCCTCTGGGAGCCTGACCTGTTTCTGATCCTGGTTCTGTCCCCGTTGTGTGCCTCTGAATGAAACAGTGTATAGAGGCTACAGTACTGTGCAGTGTGTGTATGCTGTATCCATGCACAGAATGTATGTGTACCTGTAAATGATATAAAATGCATGGAGAGCCATGGGTTCCATTTTGGGAGACCCAGGCCTGCCTGGTGAAACATAAAGAATAGGTAGAGAGATCCCCCAAACAGATTTGTGGGTAGGGCACACACTGGAGAGGAGAGTACCAAGCCCAGTGACAGCTCACAAGGAAGGGGCCTGGGCACATCTCAGAAATGAGATGGGGGCTGATAAGAGAAGCATGAAGAGTAGGGCTGGGGTCCTTGTGCTAACCTTTTGATGCACATATCACTGTGGCTAACATCCAGGTGTGAACGCTAGACACTCCCATGGTCTGTGTTATGGGACTATTAGCTTTGGGGACACACTTGCCATGACAGATTTCTTTTCATGAGGAAGAGGGAGCCTAGGAGTATGTACTTCAAAGCAGAACCCCTCATAAAACTTCAAAGACTCATACCCTAAACCACATTTGGTGTCTGGAAATGAACTATAAGAAGGGTATGTTGAGACTCCAAATATTGCCATCTGCCAAGCAGTGAGGAGGCAAAGCTCTGCAAAACTTCTTCCTGCAACCAGGACTGAGGGTTAGGCCTGCAAGTCTCCCTGCATGGTGATGGGACATCACCCAGGAAGTCCGAGACCACCTGCCATGGAGCCTGGAGCACCAGTGCCTGCCTGCTTGCAAGTCCAGTGTAAACTGTGAGGAAGAGGAAAGTGCTGGAGGGAGTGAGGTCCAATGAGGAGCCCTGTCAAATGGACTCCCAATGCTTGGTGAGATGAAATAGCTGCTGCACCAGTAAGGTCATTGTCCATGGGCAGGACTGCCAGGAGGGGGCTGCCATGAAGCTACCCATGTGAAAGGCTGCTGTGTGGTAAGGGCATAAGTCTTGTGTGGTAGCGGTACAGTGACCCCGTATGCCAGGAGGGACTGTCCAAGAAAAGACTGCCATGCGGTAAGGGCTAAAGTCTTTCTTGTTTGGTAGCCGTGACCCTGTATGCCAGGAGGAGTCAGAGAGGAAAAGACTGCTGTACTGTAAGGGTGGAGCCCGTGGACAGTGAGTTGCAGTGATCCCTTATATCACAGGGGGTCACCAGGAACACCAAGAGCTGAGACTTGATCTTTCCACCCTGCCAGAGAAGAAAGGATACAGTGGGAGCTTCCATGCACCTTCGCATGGGCGAGAGCCCAAAGACAGGATCATCATTGGCTCCCCCCACCAGGAGCTGAAGGAACACTTACCCCCGAGGAGGAGCTGCATGATGCCGCTGGTTGCTTCAGGAGTGCTACCATGAGTGAGAGAATTTTCATCCGCTGAGTGCAGCTGCCTGAGCTGCCTGCTGCCAATGTACCCGAACTTGGCTGCAGCTGCTGTGAGCACCTGTTGATGGGGCGAACTCCGGAGCTCAGGGCAATCCACACCTGCTGGTGAGGGTAAGACTTGTTTTGGGTCTGACAGCCCCGGTGATAGTAGCTTCTAATTTAAGTTCATTTGCATTTGAACACTGTTGACTTTGAATCTAAGTCGGAGTGGACATACCCTGGATTTTACAAATAGCAAATGGGGAATAGCCACGATCGCTACCACGAGGAGTGAATGGGACAAGGATCTGCCACAGGAATACTAGAGCTTCTCCCTCAAGGGTAGAGCTGTGTAATTGTTTGTGAATGTCGTATTCTTTCTTTGTGGGTAGCTATAGAAATAAAATGCTTCTCATGAGCGTTTGGCTGAACAATGATTTATTGCTGCTCATGGGCACATTTTAAGTTGCTCACTACTCTGTATCGACATCTCACCTCCAAGGGAGCCTTGGACTGCTTGACCACGCTTACCACTGAGAGTCAAGTGCAGAAGGGGTACTTGGCCCTGTTGTTGAGAACCCATGGTGGGCCAGACCACAGGACATCAGGAGTAAAAGGCCTCGACCCTCACGGTTGGGCTCAGTAGCCCCTGCATGCCCCGTTGCCTTCTGAACAGGGTACAGGCATAGACAATATAAACGAAACAGCCTAATTAATCTTTGAATGGATGAGAAAAAAAAGTGAGTGGTGAGCGGGGTGCTCCAACTTACGGAGTACCCCCTGGGTGAATGATAGGATGAAGAGCAACATATGGACTTCCTCTGAATGAATGGGATTTTATATCCTGGAGCCACTTACATGCTCCTCGGAGCACTGCAATCTAGAAACATCACTTCTGACCACTTAACCCAAGATGCAGAAGTACTTTCACTTGTTCCACTTGAACTAGATCAGGGGTCTCCAACCTCTTCTGTAGTGAGAGCTACTTCTGCTCGAGGAAAGTCTTCCCGAGCTACTAGCAAATTGTATACCTGTAAAATAGTGACTACACTATGACCACCCAAAGCAAGATTTTCGGTAGTTACCACCCAAGTATACTAAGTGCGGTTACCAGCAGAAATGCTGGGAAAAAGTTCTTCAGTATTAAATGCCTCCCCTTGACTTATGAAGTAACATTCAAATCTTGACATGCCCAGTGGCACAAAGGACATAAGCACAGCAGTACGTCTCCCCAGCTCAGCTTAAATTATCATTTCACCAGTTTCTGAAAATGCACATTATTCTATCTAATACTACTTTCCACTGTGGGCAAACAAACTCAATTTTCCAGAAGAAACCCCATGTTTGAAAACTAAAACTGCCTTTAAAATATCAGCTTGTCATTATCATCATGTACTCCCATGTACAAATGCCTCATATGGACAGACTACTTTGAATTCCCAGGTATTAGTCATATGGTATTGGTATAGGAAACAATGGTCCTAGACTTCTTTAAATCTACAATTCAGTTATGAAAAACATTCATTAGTCCAAGGGCATCCAGTACTTATAGAATTAGCATTGTATCATTAATGTACCTCCATTTTCTTTACAATGCAAACCAGTATATCCTCAAAAGGCACAAAATATCGCTCCAATAGGGACTGTTTATTATTTAGTTATTTTTATAACAGATCACCATATCTAATGCTCCAAATAGAGAAGTTTTAGTAAAACTGGTCTTGGTTCATAGTGGCACCAGTTGTACAGCTAGGCCTGTCCCTTATGGATTTACAAATATTCATTTCATGATTTTCTGATGACGCACAGAGAACATTCATCTGTGAAAAGGCAGGTCTGGGATGATATCACGTACAGGCCCACTGGGGGAGAGTGTCGACGTTTAGACCCTGGTGCAATGAGGGTAATTTATATCCTCTGCCACTATGAACCACGACCAGTTTTACTAAGGATACCAGAATGTGTAATTGATTGGTTATTGAATTTGCCTTTTGGATTCCCTTCCTTTATTACTGACGAGCACTTTCCTTTTTCACACTCCCCTTGGTTGGAGCAACCTCTTTCTCTATTTGGAGCATTGGACATGGTGATCTGTTATAAAAGTAACTAAATAATAAACAGTCATTATTGGAGCGATATGTTCTGCCTTTGTGTCTTTTGAGGATATGCTTGTTTGCATTGTAAAGAAAATGGTGGTACATTAATGATACAATGCTAATTCTATATGTACCAGATGCCCTTTAACTAATGAATGTTTTTCATAGCTGAATTGTAGCTTTAAAAAAGTCTAGGACCGTTGTTTCCTGACCTATATGTTTATAAAAAGTTTTTACACGTGTTAGTTAAACCTTCAGAACTTTCTATGTTGTGCATGTTTTATTATCCAGAGGTTCTAGTTCTACTCCCAAGTATAAAATTACTTTACATTCATTGTGTCTCAAGATCTTGCAATGTTTTGGCACGCCTGAGCTTTGACCGACCAAAATGTGTTTTTGATACATTATACACAAGGACAAAACAAAAAATGGGAGAAGAATTGCATATCATTTGTTTTTTTGTCTTATAGTCATTGGATACAGACTCTAAGAGAGCCTGGGCCAGCCCTTTCATGGAACATACAAGAAAGTAGATACACTTTGAGCCCAATACTATTAACATATTCTGTGGCATAATTCTCAGCAATGACATGATAATAATGCATATTGAAGTTAGGAAACTAGTTGTAAAATATGTACAGTGGTCCCTTTAATAACCTAGCTGAAAAACCTTATGCATTTTTTCTGTGAATAATCTGTTAGTTGCTCCCATCGATTGAGGCACCTACAGTCACACACGCTACCACATACAGCTGACTAACATGTGTTGGTAAAAAACGTTCTGGAAGTGATCTCTTGTTTCCAACATATCCTCAGAGTATTTCCATCCAACAAAGGTCGGTGTCCATATAAAAAAACTCATTGTCTCATTTTTTAATGCGTGCACAAATAGTCTGATTTACTAGTGCAGGTCACGCAGACATTTATGTGTGATTATATCTGCTCTGCTGCAGTTATTGGATACTTGGGCCTTTAGGATAGGAATGTATATGATGAGTGTGCACACCCAAAAACTTACACATCTGTGGGTCATCACTGGCTATTTTCTGACTCCTTACTACTTTGAAAAACGTTGGAGAATTACTCCTGTCAAGGGCAAACATAAACCTTTTTTTAAGATAGAAAGGGGCAGGCGATGTCCACCACCCGAAAATTGGTGGGATGATGATTATAAGAGTTTCTATATTGAGAGGAATATTTAAGCTGGGGTAAAAAAAAAAAAAGTTGGTAACTGTCCTGATATCTAGGACTTCTAGAGACAGCTTTGTCTTTCATGCCAGTCTCAGGTAATCAAAAAAATCCTAAATAAAAGAAAATCTACATTCGTATGTATGTAGTAGTGTTTTTGCTCAGTCCTCTTCGTGCATCAGTTTGTTCAATTGTCGCTCACATATTGCATTAGTCACTTTCAGTGCCTTGAAAATGGGAAATGGCGCCTAATTAAATGGCTAATCATGGACTTTCCAGATGCAATACTGGCCACCAAATGTACAAGTACCAGTAACGGAAGTTTCATAGACTACATTCACTTGAGGCGCCAGTCAGGGTTATTGAACAAAATCTCTGGCAGATTGCAAAGTTTTTCCTAATGAAACATATTCTTCTTTGATGGCTATTACTAATCGCAAACATTGAATGTCGGACATATGTGAACATATTCATCTACTATCGTGCATATTTACGACCAAACCACAAGCTCATCAGGCTCATCAAACCGGAAATTGAAAAATGTGGCTAAAATTGTAATCCATGACACAATGAGCACATTTCTGCCAAACACCACCACCATCAAACCCCGATGAAAAGCGGAATGTTTGTTTTCCAAGGGTCTATTTCAATCCGTTCCTGTACTGTCTGCTTCTGCTAGTGTAAGCAAAACAAATTGAATTGTGTCTGGAAAGAATGCGTGAAGCGTGCTTGCGCTGCACGCCACAAAAGAGAGAGAGAAACAGCTCAACTCTGTCAGGAATTAGGGATGTGGTGTTTAGAGGGTTCAGTGTCCAGAAGAGTGGGAAAAAACTGAAGGGTAACTGCGTTATTGAAAACTCTTTCGAATATCTCCCCATTAGTTTGCCCTCTTGGAGTACAAATGAGCTCAGGCTATGTGGCACCAGGGATCACTTCATTAATGCTTAATTGTCTGGCCGCTATAGAGCTGTGAATAACTCCTCAGTCTATGCCACACTTCCAGCAGCGGCCCGTGCAGGCAAGAGTGGTGAGGCCTAGTGTGTGTGTGTGGGGTGGAGGGGGGATTTCGACAGACAACGACACAGGAAAATTAATTATTTATTTAATTTCCCCTCATGGTAGTCTGTCAACCCTCCCAACCCGTCCCGCTGCTCTTACCTGCATGGGCCTCTCCTGCACACCCCCTTACTCCACAAATATATGCAAACAAGGGTACTATGGGGTAAAGCAATAGTGTAATTGCTTTCTCTGTATCTATCCACACGTTTTAACAAGTCTCACATTATGAGTAGATTATGCCACCTGTAGCAATGGAATACTCCACTCCGTGGGGAATTTCACCACTCGCCACTCTGATAATTTTGGGTCAGCAAACTCCAGACCCAATATTTATGGGCCTGCCCACACCTGGCCCAGTCTCACCGGATGCGGTTGTGCACTCAGTGAAAATGCAGCAGGGGCAGAGGACAAGCTATAAGTCCAGCCCATCCTCACTCCCGCAGCAGATGGGGTAGCACACTATGCTCTCTTTCTGGAGGACATGGACCATGACTCCCTTTTTTTTAAATCTGTTCATTGCTTTTTATGGTTATAGGTACATACATATTTCAGGAACACAGTTAACAATGGGGACTTCAGTTAACAATTGCATGTTATTTCTTGTGATAGCAATAGCAATGTGACAAATTAGATTGTTAGCAATGTTGAATTGAAACTGAAAATGTCCCTTTGAGTACCTGTAGTCTGACTTTAGGCATATACGCGAATCGTAAGCTGGACTCCACCTACCTTACCCTACCGGGAGAAACACAGACCCTGGTCGATGGCAGAGCCCGGGTGAATGCCTCTCCCTTGCCCATAGCACATATTGGGAGACGCAGACACTGCTCCCTCTGAACAGCCTCTACTCTGCTATGGCCAGTTCCAATCCCTGAGCCCAATCAACACTCCACATGACATTTTCCACTCTGAGCAGGCACATATTGCCAGCAGATTTGTACACGGAACACGTGGAAAAACACGTGAAAAAAGACTGATTATTCCTGGGTCGGTGTACTTATTCCCAAATACAGGTCCAAAACTCAGGATATCCAAAATGTGGTACAGGATACTTGCCAGAATCCAGATTCTGGAGCCTCAGCATCCACCACCAAATTTTGGCAAACTTGTAATGAGGACCTCGGTCCTCATTACCTCTTTGATCTCAATTCCAGTTTGAGGGCAAATTGGAGTTTCTTGCGAAATCTAGATTATGAGTCAAGTGCAATTACTGCATACGATAATACACAATGTGATGCTGGGGACAAAGCCACACCCCATCAAACCTGGTGGAATATGCCTCTGGAAAAAGGGCCAGAATTCTGGGGTTTCCTTCAGAAGTGGATGCAGAAATTCTAATGTTTTTTTATTGGCCTTTAAAAGGGGCCATAATACGAGGAGCGGTATTATCGCACATTTTTGCCAAGCCACTCCTAATGATGAGCTAAGAGCGACCAATTTCTTGTTATATCAATGGTATGACTGAAACAAAACATGTTTATGATATGTAAAATATGTTCTACATCATAATGTATATGCAAGTTTTGAGATACAAAACAAATTATGCTATAAATAATCATATCCATGCATTTCAGTAATTCAAGGCACTGTAGGTGCTGAAAAAACAACTTGAGTGTGTGATAGTGTGTAGTACTCTGAACATTTATTTTGTGGCCGTGTAATATGGCTGAGTTCCCCTCCATACCTTGCTCGTAATAGTGGTAAGCCAGGGTGAAATCTAAACTACACTTGTGTAATTTGCGTAATTTCTGAAAATCTGTGTTGTGCTTGTTATGCAAAATTTGTTATATCCCGCCATTACAGTACTGCATCATACATAGAAAGAGGAAAAGCCTCAAAGGATTGTTTTTGTGTTGGAAGGTGTGCCTTCCTGCACCAAACAATCCTGCCTGTAACGCAGGCACCCTTGCACCAAGGTGCAAGGGTGGCCACTTTGGCGCTAGGTAGCAGTTTGTGCTCAAGCGCAGGAAGAGAGCAGGAATGCACCATATCTTGATATTTTGAGGCACATTGCTGCCCTCTCACTTTCACACAGCGCCGCAAGGTGTCTTTCTGGGGTGCTTGAAATAATGATAAATATGGTCCTAGATGAGATTTACCAAGCCAAGCACGGCCAACTTGCATGTCCCTGCGTGTCTTGGTAAATCTGGAGTACTGCAAGACAGTGCAAGTCGCTGACTTGCGTTATTCTGCCCCAGGAAGGCTCTCCATGGGTGGAGCGTGGGTGTTCCCACGCATCTGCCCATGGATTCTAAAGCATTCCCAGATTTACCAATATTGGTAGACATGGCAAAATGTCAGAATGCTACACCCTCCCTGGGGAGGTGTAATGAGGATAAATGTGTTTACGTCTTCGAATTTATTCCTCTTCCAACATGTGCTGCATTCTGCAGCACAAGTAGAAAGAGGAAAAACACTTTAAAGGAAGGTTTTGTCAGGAAAGTATCCCTTATTGCACAAAAGCAATTCTGCCTGTAATGCAGACACCCTTGCCCCATGGTGAAAGGGTGCCTGCGTTGGCGCTAGGCTGCAGTGTGTGCAGTAGGGAATGCAGAGTTCACAAATGCGCCATAGGTTGATATTTATAGTCCATTCCTGCCCTCTTCCTTTCACCCAGCGCAGTACACGAAAGTGCCTTTCTGCGTTGCATTACAAGAAATAATTATAAACATGGCCCTTGGTCTCTATTAGGAAGGGAACAAAAGGGGAGGCTAGATAGGGGAGCTACCCATTAACTAAGACATTGAGAAAGCTATGGGGAGGTCCTTCTAAAGGGTAAAAAGAGCAGCAGCCGCCAAAAAGCAACACAGAGGAGGAACCACCAAACATAGCAGATGAGAAAGAATGAAATGGACGCAAGTGTCACCCCAATAACACCACATAGTGCTCCAGAAGTAATAAGGGGCAATATTGGGCAGGGTAAAGAATAGGAAGTACTTTGGTGTCCATGCTAGTCATTGCCAATTCAGGGAGGGGGGGATAAATACCTAAACCCCAAGCTAAGAAACGTTCTTCCTACAAAATTAAATGATTACAATAGTGAGCCTTAAAGTTAGGGATCTGACTAACTCAGCAAAATGTTTGGCAATCCTCAACTCCCTGAGAACTTCGCAAGGTGATATTTTATTCAATAAATCCATCTTCTCAAAAAGATTATCCCAATTTGCAATCAAAATGTTTTCCAAATTAATACTTCTCATCGGCCATTTGAAGAGAGTAGGGAAGGCAATTTTATACAGTCATCGATACCAGGGTACTGTCAAAAAAGTTGTACTCAGCAAAGTGGCAGAAGTCTGAGTATAGTGGTGTGGATAGGTGATAGTACCTAAGCCATAACGTCAATGCAAATGGATGCAAGAGCTCTTCCTCCAGACAGCTCTTTCTGAAGTCTGGGCTGTGCTATCGCAGAGGTACAGGTAGTGATAGAGGGAGACTTTAATACAGCCTTGGTGGGAACCAAGGATTGCTCACACCGCAGGTTTGGAGAGAGTGGGTTGACCTGTAAAGAATTTATAGAGTGGCTGGCAGAGATCATTTTAAAGGATGCCGGGAGTTAAAGCACATATGGAAGATGTAGACACGCCATTCTACTCAGCTGCACGACACCTATGCTCGATTGCATTAATTTATGATAGGTTATTGTAACACATCCAAAACACAGATATAGGTCACATTACTCGTGACCCAAATCACATTGACACCAATGCTGGCCCTCACCTCAGTGGCCTGGGAACACCTAGAAGCTAAATGACATCCTTCTGTACGACCATGTGTTTCACAAAGGCACCAGAGTCAGTATCCACAACTTTATGACTGAAATCAACTAAGGGGACTTAACGATATCAGTGCTTTGCGACGCACTCAAAATGGTACTGAGTGGTGTTTGCACAGCAGCTTGTCTGATAAAAGGATGAAAACAGAACAAGTCTAGAGCAACATCTAGAAACCCTCTCGACTAAACTTAGATGCATTCATTGACGGAAGTCTGTCAAAAGATACTGACACTCAGAACCCAAATTTGGGCCCTGGATCTACATAGTATGCCGTCCTCAGTACCAAACAAAAATATTAAGCCAATGTCAATAAGCTCTTGGCTACCATAAATAAGGGAAACAGGTGTTGTTACAAAAAACGTGAAGTTCTCAGCTCTGATAAAAGACGGGACATCAGCACGTGCCTTTTAAACTTTCTACCAAACCATGTATGACGAGGAAGCAGTGGAAAACCTTAGAAGCAGAGAAATACCTAAATACAAGCTCAGCTGAAAGGTTTCTGACCATCATGAAAGGCCCCTTAATAGCAAGGTCTCCCGTTAAAAAGATGTGAGCATTTTATTAGAAAACCGACACATTTCCAGGCTCCGATGGATACTGAGCCCAACAATACGTTTCAATGCATTCGGAATCATCTATTCTAGACATGGCAGTGTTGTTGATCCATAAGTTGGGCAAAGATCTTACTCAATGTTGCTTCTATAGGTCTATATCTCCTACTAATGAAGATATAAAAATATGTATGAGCCGGCTTTCTGGTTTTCAGCTTTAAGTGAAAACGACTGATTGCAAACCAACCAAAATGAACATTTGAGTTTCTGGTTTTAACTGGAATCCACAGATTTGAACACATCTTCCTACCTAGTCCAAGATGGCCCCCAAACATATTAGCTGTAATGGGGCCTCAAAAAAGGTCAGTGGTCATGATTAAGAGAGTGATGTATACTGGAGAAGGAGGCTGTGCCCAGGAAGAAGTGTGCACGTAGAAATCCTGGAGGTATAAGGACTGCCCAGAGGTGACACATTTCCTGATGGTCAGAGTGATGGTTAGAGCAGCCCTGTAAAACTGCCACAGAAAAACAAAATAAGATGATAATATTGCAAGTTAGTATCCTTTTATATTTCCTTTATTTCACTACTAAAAAGCAGTGGGGCGACGCTCCTCTGCCTTAGCAGAGGAACCGCCACTGCTATTCATGCTATCTCTCTCCAGCAAAGGAGATGGTGCAGTGTTATTCTGTCTCCCCAGTATACTGCTCCTTCTTACTCTTCCCACTACTATTCCTGCTGTCTCTCTCTCCTGCCCACCTCTCTCTTGTCTCCTCTTATACTTCTTTCCTCACCTGTCCTGTCTTTTCTAGAGGTGCCCCTCCTGTTGTTCGACTACTCATAGTCTCTCTTCTTATGCTGTCTCTCTTACCCTCCTCCTTTCCTGTCTATCCTGTGTGCCTGCTACATAGAATCCAAAATTCATCTGCACAGATCTTAGTATTATTTTATTCCTTCCCCTCCGACACTACTCTTTCACACCACCCAGGTTGTCCCTCATCCTTTCTACTAGTACTATGCCAGCTGCCACTTTGGCACAATGTTGCCTTATCTTGCTAGTTGACTCTCACACATCTCCCTGTCACTCTGCTCCTACTGTATGCCATTTAGTTTGCCCCCCCAGACTCCTCCTGCTGTCTACCCTGTTTTATCTCAGACTAGGACTCCCTCTCAATGTGCTCCCGCTGTTTCTCTGCCATTCTCACTCTGATTCCTCTGCAACCTTTTACTTCTCACATTTGTCCTGTTTTCTCTGTCACTTTCACAGTGCTCCTGCCATCTCCGCATAACCCTCAGACCTCTGCACATGTTGCTCCCTGTCTCCTCCACACTACACTTCCCTGTTTCAGCTCTCTCTCCCTCTATTACATTATGAGGAGCCACCAAATTCTCACTAGACCAACACCCTCATGTCAATATCGTTAGAAACATTGAGAGTGCATTTACCCATTCATGGAGCAGATCTGCAATTATCCGCCCCAGGTGAAAGGCCAAATAAGTGAATCCATTATATTGACAGCCTCGTTGACCCATCCTTCTGCTCATGGAGCATGATGAATACTAAAATGGGCAAACCACACATTTAGATAAAAAAATATGCTAATCTAGAAAGTCTTTTATGAAGTGTCTGATAACATCCTCCAAAATGACAAATAGCTATTTTGACTTCTGTACTGATAGAAGAGGTGAGGAAAGCATTGGTTGGTGGGGGAGGGGTTGTTCTTTTCTTTTGGATGCATGTTTCTTCTTTTGTTTTCATCGTGTTTTTAAAACAATGGACTGAATCTCAAGGGTAAATAACATACAGGTGTATATTTAGTCGTGTACATTTACTACTGCACGCAGGTGTAACCATCTACTTTTTGGGCTGTTAGTCATTAACAAGTGGAGATTTACACCTGGGTGCAGACTAACATGTCTCCACCTCAAGTTGTCTTTGGACTGCAAAGTTAATGCATTTTACTTTAAAACCGTATGGTAAGTTTCAAGGACTTTGCTGATATGTCTGTCATTGAGGTGGAGACCTCCCTACAGGAAAGGTTTATTAACATTTATTGTGAGAAAGTCATACTTTTTGCCCTGATCCCTCCCATTTGTTTGCCTGCTACTGGTGGTAACTGACTCTGATTGTGACCTGGGCTCTTCTAACCATAAAATGTATATGGTAATTAGGTGTAATTGCAATTGGTATGACAACCTACCTTTATGTCTCAAGTATATGGTAGGAAATGTAGGTGTAGGGGGGCAGCAGAATGAATGCACTAATGTGTGCACTGTTTTGTTGCCTGCAGTCATTTTAAAGGCAGCCCTGCTTTGAAGGCTGCTTTTAAAAGTAAATTAATGCAAATTTGACTTTGGATTGAAGCTACGTTTTAAGTCTTAAACTACCTTATTTTTACATATAAAGTCTCCCCTAAGTGCTCCAGGGGTAGGGTGTCTTGTAACTATAAGCAGGACATTATAAAATATGATTTATATGCCCTGGTCAGGGAAAAACTGCCAATTTGGTTTTCTCCTTTGAAGCACATTGGCTCCTTTGGCTAACATGGGGACTCTTTAATATATACATATTGACAGGAGGCAGCTAAAAATATACTTCAAAGTATTAAAATGATAGTTAGAATACATCCAACAACTTGCCAAGGTTAGATTTCTAATAACTATCACAGAAAAGAAGTTATAGAACTTTTTTTTTCTGATGGACTAGAATCCAGCCTTCCAGCAGCTCCTCCTGATTGGCTACCCTTTGGCAGGCTGAGCCAAACTGCTCTGATGAGGTGTGAAGTGGGCTGCATAGAGGCAAGTGACATCTGGTTGGAGAAGATCTCCAAGCTGCAGAGCAAAAGGCAGGAAGGTGGCTGGGTAGCCAAACTGGTATTCAAAGAGGGAAAGGCATGATAGGACACAGGCTCAACCCCCACTTCCTGCAACCTCTGCCAAATAGGAGCCCCAGTGATTGAATTAGCAGAGGGGCTGAACGGGGGTGTTAGGGAATCTTAGCCACGCCAGTGGGTTAACCTTCAGGAGGGAGTTTCTCCATTTTGTATTTGAAAGGAATAATGCTTTTCTGGGCCAAGAGTATGCCACACTTTGGAGGAAGTGGTCTTACCTATGGGTGGCACCCTGCTACCCATTGGTCAGGGGTGCTCCCCTGCTTCTCACCCAAGAACACTGGATAAATATGGGAGAGCTGCACAGATCCCTTCCTGAAACTAAAAGAAACTGAAGGACTGCTGTGCTGGAACCCTGGCCTGTACCAAGAGGTCTGCACTCTGAATGACTGCACCTGCTGCACATTTTGGGAACTACAGCCCTAAGGACTTTGTCTTGCCTTGGAAAGTGAACTTCCTGAAAGCAACAGGTTAAAAGAGCTCCACCTGCATCATCTCCAGCAAGAAGAATTACGCTGACCACCTTCAACTGGACTTTAAAGGATAAGGCTAGGTGCATTGTTAGAAACTATGGGCCTTATTATGAGTTTGACGGTGCAGGAGCGGGACCCATGTTTGAACCGGCCGTCAGATTAGGAGTTTTCTCCTGTCTCGCCGGCAGTTCTTTGGGTTTCCCAGGGCGTTACCTATGAAATATCCATCGCAATGGGTATGTCAAAGGCAGTGCCTGCACAGCATGGACTGCTACAGTCCTTGCAGTACAGGTTCTGATCTGCATGCTCACAGAGGGGCACATGTTGTGCCCCCCTGTGTGCATCCACATTGTGTAAGGCACCAGGGAGACTTGTAGGGTGCCCTTTGTGTCCTCGCTGCCGCACTTTTCATGGTGGTCGAACCACCATGAAAATTGTGGTGGTGAGAAAACCTGTGATATGTTTGGCAGGGCCCGTAAAGCATAAGGCGGCCCCAAGTCCGCCGCACCAGAGCATTTTGTCATCGATGAGACTTCCAGGAGTTGACCAAGGCATCGAGATGAGCCAAAACGCCATTGTAGACTCGAAACACGGCCTGACGAGGAGCCTTGCTCGACATCGAGAGATTAAGCTCCAAAAAAGTGACAAAGTCAGAAGGTAAAAACTTGACCAATCCCTACCGCTAAGTGTATCTGACCTGTGCTCCATTGTGGTTATCCTGAAACTTGGAGTTTGTCCTGGTAAAGCGCGATCAGATGTCCCAAAGTGGCGCTGTTGCCGTTTTAGGCACTACAAAGTGTTTATTCTTGAAAAGTTAATATCGCCGGTCCCATATATTGGATGTTTGTCATTTTGGTCTCATTTTAATCATAAAAATATTTCCTATTTTTATAAGGTGAGGTTGGATTTTTATTGTGTGTTGTGTCTTACATATTTAATGTATTGTTGTTTTAAATGCCTTCAACACTTGTCTCCTAAGTTAAGCCTGCCTGCTTGTAGCCAGCTACCAAAGGTTGTGCAAGGGAACAATTTATTGAGACCTTGACTGGACCTTATAATGTGATTGTGGCCTTACTACTAGTGGTAGGTCCCCACCTACATCTACTAATGAACCACATTCCAACATTTATTATTATTTTTTCAAAATAGAATTAATTTAATATTTAATATAAATGTTAATCGATAGAATTTTTTATTAACCTCTCAATAATACAATAACTTTGTACAATACTTTAGCTACTCAAACAAATGTGTTTAAATAATACAATAAATAAAATCTATTATTTAAGTGTATAAACAATAATTAAAATAAATTACTCACACTAGCTAACATTTTTATTTAATGTTCAATAAGCATGTTATGGATTTAATTAATTAAAAACAATTATTATTGGGGTTTTTTAAATTTGATTTAAAGAAAAAAAGTATATCTTTCAATTAAAAAATAATTATATAATTTTCAATCTTCAATTAATGTAATACCTGCTCCTATGGGTATTTGTATAATTCCCAGCCTTCAATAATGTATATGGGTGTGTGTTGCAATACCAGTGGTTAACCATATGTAAAGTTTGACTCACTCCAAGTCTGGGTTGGAGTAAATATACCTATATATTGATCCCTTTAGGGACCTAGTAACACTAGAAATGTATTTTGTAATTTGCTATTATCAGACTATTTTTTGAGATTGTGTTTGGTATTAGGGCATCCTTCCCAAACCTTCCTTAAATTACCCTAAATCCTTCCCAATTAGTAGTAAGTATTCTGTATTTTCTAGCCACTGCCAGTTGCCCCTCCCACATTAATTATGTGAGACTTCCACATAGAAAATAGGGGCAAAGCAGAGGTGGTGGTCTCTGACTGTAAGTCTATAAATTACATTTTGTAGTACATGAGTAGTGCTACTGTAGTACTAGTTAACGTACTGCAAAATGTAGTTTGGGAATCAACCCCCATTGACTTTTGGTAATTGTTTGCCCCAGAACCATAATATTGCACCTACAGCTTACACAAACCATTAGCCCTTTCAGCTAATTTACAGAAAATACAAATTTGAGTCCTTAAGTTTAAATGCAGTGCACTCCACCAGAGACAGTACTTTGATTTTGAGTAGGGCTTCTATGTTGTTATAAGGGTGTGTGGCATATTGCTGCTCTATTCCCTAACCTCTCTGTGTATAGCGCAGGTTGAAAGACTGAAATCACACTCAACCTCTGTCTCCTCTCCCAAAAAGAAAAGATACTGAACAAGGAACCATTCACATTTCCCTGCTTTGCAAAGATGCTATTTTCATTATCTGTGAGCATTCGAGGACCCTTATACAATACATCTTGCTAGAGATGGTCCTGGTACAATGGAAATATAGTTTTTAAATGTAGTTCATAAATACTGGGAAACACTGCCTCTGGAAAATTTTTATAGCCCTAATTGTATAAACATTGCTAACCAATGAGCTTCATTAGTTGAGAATTCACAGAAAAATATCTAATGTAATTCACAAAAAATAAACAATTAAAAGAGGAAACTCTGTTTATGAGTTTTAGTAGCCTCATGCCTGAAACCCTTTATGACAGACTTGGTGGTAGGTGAACTATCTAATTTCTCAAGCCCATACCAAAGTTTTTATTTATTTATTTAAACAGTTTTATATAGCACTGGCTAGACCCGTAGGTATCAGAGCGCTTTACATAAGGTCAGCAAAGTTACAACACTAACAATTACATGTTACATCAAATATCTGAGACACATTAACGGGAGAGAAGGAGAGACAAGTAGAGAGGCAAGGGGGAGAGGGGGAGTGAGAATGGGTGGGGGGAGGGTTAGCTGAACAGAGCAGCTCCACCGATCGTCAGACATAATGCCTGGACTCCACTGTCAGGATAGAGGTCATGTGTACTCAGGGATTGTCAGAGTAGTGTGGGGGGGAGCCATGGTCCGAAAGAATTCTAGATGTCCTCTTGAGGTCAGGCACTGATCTGGAAGGGTTGAGTAAGTAAAAGTTCAGCAAGGGGGAAAAAGTCACCATTGTCGGCCATGTTGGGGTCAGGCATCCTAGGACCCTTTTCCACACCGAGAGTGTGCCAAGTACGACAGAGCTTTGTAGGGAGGGAAGGGTCAGACTCCCATTAGTTCTTACAAAGGACACAAGATCTCCACCGGTGTCTCTAGGCGCTCGAGGCGTAGCGCAGACCCTGAAAGCGCGCTGGGACACATCTCTCATTACGGAGGGCAGCGCGGTGGGAGCTGCCATTTTGCCTCGCGCGGGGGGGGCGCTCAATCCGATCTTCGGCAACAGGTGCCTCTGGGCTCCAGGCAAACTACCCGGCATGTCCGCTGAAGCCGAGGGATGTTTTTCACACACAGCGGACAGGCCACAAAAGTGGACACAGGCAGATGGAGGGTCGCCATAAGTCAGGATCGAGTTGTGGGCAGGACTAATGTTCAGGGCTGTGCCTGCTGTGTATCTGGTCAATTACAGCTGCAGGCGTCCACCTGGGAAGTGGGTAGTGGAGACCCCCATAACGCCGCGCTTGTTGAACGCGGGGCTTCAACAGAGTAGAAGCAACGAGCAGCTATGATGGATCCTAGCTCCGCCCACCCAGGCCAAAGTTAAAGGCATAAACTCACCACACACTCCATTAGTTTGAGTTGTCTCCAAATTGCATATGGAATGAGGAGAATGGCAAAAGAGTGTGCATCAAAAGACAAGACGTTAAGCTGACAGTGTTTGCATATGACATTAAGGTCTCACTAGCAGATCCACTAAAATCTGTCCCCATCATG
Source organism: Triturus cristatus (assembly GCF_964204655.1). Classification (NCBI taxonomy): domain Eukaryota; kingdom Metazoa; phylum Chordata; class Amphibia; order Caudata; family Salamandridae; genus Triturus; species Triturus cristatus. The sequence goes on from NC_140590.1 coordinate 674,503,173, forward strand.
CAAACAGAGCTGGCATACTGCAGTCTGATATCAGACTTTAAAATCAGTCTTAGTTTGAAAAAATATTATTAAACCTGCACCAATGGAGGAGGCAACCTTCTGAGTGCAAGTGTGTATTAGCTAGGGGCTGATTATGATGTAGATTGGAAAGGCTCTGAATTGCATTCGGATTTTCCTAACCTGTGTCGTAACCTATGTTTCCGACAAACTCGGAAACATTTCCGACCGACCGATTACAATGGAAAGGTAACCGTTCGGTCATTCCGAATCGGTTCCGATTGGCATTTGGAGACTTTGAGCCGGTCGGAGCCGAATCGTACAGTTCTATGGACCACATTCCCAACTGACGTATTATCATGTCGGTTTCGGACAGCCTTTCTGAATCGGTCTGCCTGACATGAAACGACAGTCAGATTCTGACTTTGGGGGCCCTCAGCAGGCCCCTCTTCACCCAGAGGCCTCTGGTTGGGGCCCGTGGGGGTACCCATGGGATCCTATTTACAACCATGCACAGTGTGGCAGGCACCATGGGGTGCCTGCAACAGGGTGCAAGGTTTTCTGCAACCACCCCTTTCTTCAATGGGAGCCTGTGTTGTTGGTCAGAACACAGGCTCCCATTGAAGTCAATGAGAGTTCGACCTAATGGTGTTTGGAAACATCATAATCAGCCGGTCGGATTTGCCGAACCCGAGTCGGTCGGAACTGATTCCAGCAGGGAGTCGGTCAGAATGCTTTCTGACCGACATCGTAATGAGGCCCAAAGTTGTGAAATGGTTAGGTATTCAGACAGTTCCTTTCATTTCTCAAACTGTGACCCTAAGCTAACCTACATTTCCACTCCTAATAAAACTAAGACATGAGCTCCACCAATAGCAAATTCTACATTTCTCTTGGTTGGGAAGGGCAGTCATTCTTAAAATGAAGGTCCTTGTGTAATTGCCCTGTTCTTTCAAACTATTCACTCCTCTTAGATCCTTACCACAATCATTATTTAACAATTTCAGTCTTCCATCAACACTTTTATTGGGATAGGGAAATGCTGAGGGCATCAAGTAGAAACCTGTACACTCTTGACCAGATTGTGGAGTCTCTTATGGTATAAGGAAAAGTAAAAAGGTTTATTTAGCTCCAAAGCAAATTAGTAAAAATATGTTTATGTTAAATATTAATGTAAATTAATGTTATATATAATTTTAAATGTAGAACAACATAAATAAAATGCTGCATCACTATTAACTTAATTTTAAATTAAATCTTTAACTAATTTACATATATGAACTCAATGAAAATGCATTTTCTCCAACTTAAAATATTTTTATTATTTTGCATTAATAATGATGCATGGTGATTCATGGAATTAATTAGAAACTAACTCAATTATATTTTCATGAAAGTTAATGTTACATTAATTTATAAATTCAAAAAGGTGGTTTCAATATTTTATAATTAAATAATACATCTGTTTTATTTTTAGATTTTGTAGCATCAAATTGTTTTTATTTATGCTTTAACTACTTTAAATAATTTATTTTAATTTAACATTATTTCTATGAGGTTGTATTTCAAGACCCATCCACCAATATATTCTTTCAAAGGGTGTTGAAGTACCAGTAGTTGGCCTTGTGCGGTGCTGGACTTACTATAGCTCTGAGCTGTAATCATTTACTACTGTTTTGGGTCCCTTTTTTCTGTAGTAACTTTAGAAGTGCAGTTTGTGAATAGTAATGGCTTATTGTTTTGTTGGTGAGTGCATGATCCTTTCTAAACCCATCCCAAACCCTTCCTAACCCCCTCATTATTCCTCCTTAAACTACTCCCAATCAGTAGTAAGTATGCACCTTTTTCCAACCACTCCCCCAGTCCCTCCTACGTTTGCTTCTAAGGGCCTGATTATGGATGTTGGACGGACCTGAGTCGGTCCAACATCATTTGGGTACTGAGACCGAACGACCTCCTGTCTTTGGTCCCAAACCAGCAATTAGGGTGCGACCGAACACTGTTCGGTCGCATTCCTATTCTTTACAATGGAAGCATGCATTTCGACTGGAATGCATGCTCTCATTGTAAAGAGCTGAGGTGCATGACACCGGGTGCAGGGATCAGCAGGGGGGCAACATAGGTACACCCTGAGCCACCATCCGGGCACCCATGGGGGCACTGCTGGGGACCCCCAAAGTTGGATTCCAACAGCCTTTCTGTGCCAGAAAGGCCAGCACAGAAAGGCTGTTGGAATCTGCAATCGTAATCCCTTGAGTGGAAAGAGCCACCCCGCAGGATTACTGGAGGCTTTCCGAATGGCAAACAGGCTCTCCGAGCCCTTCAGAAGCCATTCGAAAATCCGTTTCGGATTCCTTCCAGACCGACCCCATAAAAATCGGTCAGTCAGAAAAGAATCCAAACAGCCTATTACGATGCCGTAGGAATGGCTCCGACCGAGGGTCAGAGCCGTTTCCTACCACATCATAATCGGGCTCTTAGCAGTAAACTTACATGTGTGAGGATCTTCCTATAGAAAAGATAAGAGAGATGGAGTTGGAGATTTATACTCATAGGTTTGTGAACAGCATTTTGTAGTACTGCTTTATTACCACAACAGTACTACAATATGCAGGTTGTGAATACGCCCCGAGGTCTTGGTTGACTCCACTCAGGTTCATTTTATAAAGATCACAGCTGAACAGACAACTCTCACTTTTTCTTGTTATAGCCACAAATAGGATAGAGTGATCTGAACCCTAGTTTTAGGAGGTAGCCTTAAATGCACTAGCTTCATGTGAAATTCATTAACTTTGTTGTTGTTGCATTTCCCATATGATTCATGTCATGATCCACGTCTCGAATATGAAAGGGAAAGTATGTCTGGCTTTGTTTAGGCCCATAATTGCATGCATGTGGGATGTGTTATGCCTATAATCCTCCCACACTCTTAAAGTGTCTAAGTTTCCAAAGGTCATTGTGTGAACATAGAAAGCCTTGGTGCTGGATTGACAGCTTCCACGTTCTATCTGCTTCCTCTTAGCCAATGTGGAATCATTTTGTTTTGTTTCTAGGCTACAGTGAAATGTAAATGGATCACAACCCTTCATAATGTATCCTTTCTGTGCAATTCAATGATAAACATTGTTTCACCCACAATATCAATGCCATATCTGTACTTCACATTAGCATACATCAGCACACTCTGCTACATTGACACTTCTTTCAAATTATTTTAGAGTGTAGTATCATTCGATCCCGCATCCCGGCGGCACTATACTAACATCGCATGTGACATTATTTTGCAGGTATGTATATGTAAGTAACAATAATATATTTATATTTTTTCTGTACTTAACCTTTACCATTATTTATGTATATGTATATAAATATTACACAGTGGTGGTCACCACTGTGTTGTTATAGCTAGGTCAGAGTTTCCATAAGAAGAGCGTTTGCTAATAACTTTGGTTCTGTTTGACGGATTTTCATAAACCTTTCCCAAAAAACGTCATCCACCCAGTTCCTTTCTGGAATGTTTCAGGGTGAGCTGTCAAGTGAGGGCTGAGAAAAACAAAAGGGGGGGAGGGGTGGGAAATGCATTGTTTTCCATTCAATTTTTCATTGATACTTTAAGATGTATTTTAGAAAAAACGGCTGAACAGAATTACACCGAATTTGTCAGAAAGCTAGATCTTTTCTTAGAAAGCGTGCTTTGTGTGATTTAGTGTAAATCTATTCCACCGTTTCTGAGAAACTAAGGTTCAAATGTTATCCGGACGGTTGGTCCTACAAATTAACAAAATAGAGTGATCTGATTGGTTTACAGGGCTCTTTTTCCCATCTGTCACTTTGGTCAGTTCAGTGGTACTGAGGATCTGATTGGCTGGCCACAACATCAACAGAAATGTTGCAGCTACTATTACAAGATACAGAGACTCATTCCCCATGCCCTGATGTTAAGAAAAGAAAGTCACAAGGGGCCATTGTAGGGGTCCTTGACCCTCTGGCTCTTTTGAGGGTGTCCCAGAGGTACCCTGCTGGGGGGAAATTAAAAAGAATTGCGGCACAGGTTCCACAGTACTCCAGCTTGACCCATTGAGGACCCTGTGAGGTACCATGGGACCCAGCCCAGCCCTCCTGTGTGGTCCCACTGGAGTACCGCAGTCCTACAGAAAACAAAAATGAGGGGTAGATGTCTGTCGGATGTTGCACAACCATGGGGAGCATTGAGGGGGATTGGGTGCCTGCGAGGGATTGGGTGGAAGGCTAAAGGCCATAGGCAGCAGGGGATGGCCTCCTTGGGTTTGTGCTCAGACCTTGGCCAGCAGCCTGGCCCTAAGGCCAACACCAGCATCCAACCTTAGCAGCCTACCTAATGCCACTCATCGCTGAAGACCATACATGGCAATGGGTCGGATGTCCCCGGGTTTTGGATGCAGGGCCTCACCTCACACGAAAGAAGGCTTTGCTTGGCCTCCATAGGGGTTTGGGTGCTGGGCCTAGATGCAGGACAGGCCCTGCCTGCAAACCTCTACTCCCTATAATCAAAAGGTATGCTTAGTGAGGGAGTGGGTGAATATGGTAAAAAAACTGAAATAAACTGAGAAAAAACAAAAGTTAAATTGCCTTTATAGTTAGGCACGGTAATATGATCATTCTTTCATTAAAAAACTGGAAAAACTAAGGTTAAAATGACATGATAGGTATGGTAATATTATGTAGCTTTAGGTTAAAAAAACTTTACTAAATTACCAAAACAACTAAGGTTAATTTGATGTTAAAGGCCTTGTAATAATATAAAAAACTATAACTTTAAAATGAAAAATACTGAAATTTACCAGTCATAGTTTACTGAGCAAACTCTAACTTTCGCTCCGATCATGCACTTCGTATGACATATCACATCACTCATGACATTTTAAATGACATAATTGATAACATCACTGATGTCATCTCAAATAACATAATTGATGACATTACTGATGACATCATAGAATCATTGTAATACCGTCAAATAGGGTGTTGGCCTTGAAATTATTTATATACTACAGGTGTGTGAAGAGGTTGACCAATATACAGTTGCTACTGTAAAGAGAGTTTTTTCCGGGCCCTCTAGACGACACTGTAGCTTAGTAAGATACATTGCACACCTTCCTTCCTGAAGTGGGCACAGTGGCATACTACTTTGCCACTTGATTCAAGCAAGCCTGGCTGAAGACGGCTGAAATGCCAGAAACCGGTCCTAGGAAGCTTGTTTCCGGTCCAGGGAAGACATGGCTTGGCAGTTCGGGCTGGACTGTTCCCATGAGGCACAGGGTCAGACTGATTTGCATATGGCCATGCCTGAACTGGGGTGGCAGAGTGGGCTAAAGAACGGTGATGGATTAAACCCAGATCAGTTGACTGGGGGTGAGTGCTTGCAATGTTCAACACTCCGTCCATCATTTCCTTTGGTTTTTGCTTTGTTCGCCATAAGTTGGCAGGGTATGCTCAGACGTGAGTCCATTGCTCACTTTGCCACTGGATTCAAGCAAGCCTGGCTGAAGACGGCTGAAATGCAAGAAACCGGTCCTAGGAAGCTTGTTTCCGGTCCAGGGAAGACATGGCTTGGCAGTTCGGGCTGGACTGTTCCCATGAGGCACAGGGTCAGACTGATTTGCATATGGCCATGTCTGAACTGGGGTGGCAGAGTGGGCTAAAGAACGGTGATGGATTAAACCCGGATCAGTTGACTGGGGGTGAGTGCTTGCAATGTTCAACACTCCGTCCATCATTTCCTTTGGTTTTTGCTTTGTTCGCCATAAGTTGGCAGGGTATGCTCAAACGTGAGTCCCTTGCTCACTTTGCCACTGGATTCAAGCAAGCCTGGCTGAAGACGGCTGAAATGCCAGAAACCGGTCCTGGGAAGCTTGTTTCCGGTCCAGGGAAGACATGGCTTGGCAGTTTGGGCTGGACTGTTCCCATGAGGCACAGGGTCAGACTGATTTGCATATGGCCATGTCTGAACTGGGGTGGCAGAGTGGGCTAAAGAACGGTGATGGATTAAACCCAGATCAGTTGACTGAGGGTGAGTGCTTGCAATGTTCAACACTCCGTCCATCATTTTCTTTTGGTTTTTGCTTTGGTCGCCATTAGTTGGCAGGGTATGCTCAGACGTGAGTCCCTTGCTCACTTTGCCACTGGATTCAAGCAAGCCTGGCTGAAGACGGCTGAAATGCCAGAAACCGGTCCTAGGAAGCTTGTTTCCGGTCCAGGGAAGACATGGCTTGGCAGTTCGGGCTGGACTGTTCCCATGAGGCACAGGGTCAGACTGATTTGCATATGGCCATGTCTCAACTGGGATGGCAGAGTGGGCTAAAGAACGGTGATGGAGTAAACCCAGATCAGTTGACTGGGGGTGAGTGCTTGCAATGTTCAACACTCCGTCCATCATTTCCTTTGGTTTATACAATCTTTGAGCCATGGTTACTACACCTTTTAGAAAAAGCACTTCTAAGTGGGACACCACTACATTCTACATTAATAAACTCCAATGCCTAAAAGTCTTCAGCTAAGTTCTGGAAATATACATCCATACTTTATAAACGCACTTGCTACATGGAATTTGTGTATAGCACTAGAGACCAACTGCCCACATATCCACTGGTGGATTATCAATCGTTAACAGAAGGTTTGGTCTTTATCACAGATGTTTTGGAGTAAGTGTTATAATCTAGTAAGTGATTAATGCATCCTCTCTGTTGTTGCACTTTGCCTTGCTGCTCAGTCTATGTGATGTCATCAGAATGTTGAGAGTGTTTGAGTGGAAGAAGAGATGAGTTGGTGTGGAAGGGCTGAGCTGCAAGGAGGCTGCTCCTGGTGGGGCATACTATGAGGCATAGCATGAGACATAACTTGGATCCTATCTGAAGAATAAAGCTGTGATCCTAATATACATCTCTGGACTACGTATCTTTCATTTCCTTGTAACAGTAAGCTTTGGCTCTAAGTCGCTAGCTACTTTTAAACATAGCTCTACAACCCACATTAGGTGCACTGAGCCTTTAGCTTGTTTATAAGGGAGTAATACTTGCACCTCAACCTTTAGTAATTTATAAACTGTGCAACAGATAACTTTCAAGATTCACAATCATGCTGTCATCTAGGTCTTACGCTACTTCCATGCTATTGATCTGCACATGTACACTCAGTAACTAAATGCTGTATATGACTTATGCCATTTAACATGTCAGGAGTGAAGTAATATATGAGTTCATAAGCAGTGCATGGTGAAGGTGCAAGTTATAGTTAGCTGTGCATGGCTGAAGAGCATGTGCAGTGTGGTTTGGCCATTTGTGTAGGGTTGGGTGCCAGGCCTGGAGGCCGTGGCCTGTAGGCTTTTCCGCTATGTAGTGCTGAAGGCCATGCAAAACAGGGATTGGCTGTCAATGCAGTGTTGGGTACACAACCTAGCCCTTTATAAATATCACCAGAGAGCAAGATAGGACCATGTTATCCATTATGTCTTCTTTTATATTAAATGTCTATTTTGATGAACTTAGCTTGAAAACGCTGTTTCCTTCAAAGTGAAGCTAACCATGGACACTGATTTGAATTAGAACGTTAGGGTTTATTTATCTTTCATGAATAATTATTGATGTAACATTAACTAATAGTGAGGGCCAGTACATTAATGTAATTTTGTTTCTGCAGTGTTTACTGCATAATTATGGATTTTCCACATCAATCTACAAGATTTCACTCAGTCACTTTGCCGGCCATGCTGCGTCAAAACCCTGCGCCTGCTTGAAGCAGGTGTAAGGATTGACGCAGCATTGTAACGATAGGGCACCCCCGAGCCTTGCTGGAGCTGCGTCGCGCTTGCGACGCAACTCCAGCAATGTGCCAACCTTCCGCCATCAGATGCGTCACGCATCTGTTTATCCTTGCGCCACGATGCGCTGCATTGTAAATGCGGCGCATCTATTGTGGCGCAAGGGTAAACTTTCGTGACGCATCTTCCCTGGCGCATCCATGCTGATTTGCAGGGATGCGCCAGGGAACATAAATCTGCCCCATGGCATTTAGCCCTGTATTTTAGTGCGAAATGCAGCCTGCTGTCCATTTGAACCCAAGGAAACATTTTGTACTAAAAAAAAAGCCAAAACCACAAGTACTGCGAACAACAGGCTCTCACGTTCGGTCATTCACGTTGTTCCTGTGCTATGATTTTGCCACAAATGTGATGTAACTACATGACATGATGTAATGGAATCATTTTAAGAATTTCAAGTAACAAGCATTACACAAAATTCCCTAAATTGCACAAATTGCTCCAGTATCATTACAATTTCACCAGGACCTAGTAGAGATTTGCAATGTAATGACCTACAACCTATTTCACATTTGCCTTAGAGTTCCAGCACATGCACTTAGCCACAGCTGCAATGTTTTGTTTGAGACATAATCCACGTCTCATTATCCTTTCAAAGATGTTGCTCGCCCCTGACAATGCCTGAGCAAGCAGAGCATCACATTTGGGAAATAAATGGATCACATCGGAAAGGCACTCAAGGACTCATTCCTCTAAATGGTAATGGAACTCCTCACTCACTTGCAATATCTTTACAATGTATGGCAGGGGGTACTTTATCCAATATATTTTTCACACTTATAATGTACAACAGATGGCATTCCATCCCAATATAAAACTGTGTATCTAAATATGTACAACTAAGCAGTAGTAGTAGATCTTAGAGAAGTGTTAGTTGTATTGATGCATATACTGCTACTTTTATATATCAAAAGCCTCATGCAGTTTAACAACAATTGAATTATTAAAAAAACTATTCCTCAGGGCTACTCTTTGCAATCAAAATGTACAAAGTAGTGTTAGTCAACCAGCCATTCTTTAAAACATATCTATTAGATAGAAGGCTATTTTAATTCAAAGCAACCGAAGGATATACCAAATTAAAAACAAGTATTTTAAATTTGGAAAATAAAATACACAATAACCAATCATGGTCTGACCACAGATTTGGTCAGCTCACCCCAATAAGAGATGTTTGTAGCCAGCCCAGAGATTATTGCATATTCAATCAAGGTATAAATACAATTATAATTAAGCCATCGTGAGGCTGCATCGTTACATTTTCGTTTTGCATCTTCACTTGCGAAACTCAGTAAACAACCAAAGAGAAGGACAAAAAAGAAAAGCATGGTGATCACATGTTTATATTAATATGCTAAGACTAACTAAGTAATTACAGTGAACTCACTGTAATCATTCTAAATATATGTATAGTAATATGTGGCAAAATTTGTCAACGCCGGCAGACACAGCAAGATGTTTAGGAGTAACTTGTAATTGTAATCTCTCAGTCCTGACTCAAATTAACAAAGTTACCTTAATCTGTTTTATTCGCATAAAACTACTGCATATAATTCTACCCTTGGTTACATTAGAACAATGCAAATTGGTAATTTAGGCTAATTACGACTGAATGGATTACCACAATTGGACTCCTTTCACCTTACTTAATTGAATTCAATTAATTCAAAACAACACTGTAAGAATGTTGTTAAGGTTGCCCAAGTGCAAATCCATCTTTAGTCACTTAACACACTCTGCAATGCCTCCTGATGCTGAAGAAAGTTGGGAATCTCTCATTTGTTTTTAACGGGAAAGATAGAATGAAAGAAAGAAAGAAAGAAAGAAAGAAAGAAAGAAAGAAAGAAAGAAAGAAAGAAAGAAAGAAAGAAAGAAAGAAAGAAAGAAAGAAAGGAGACAAAAGAAAGAAAGAAAAAGATAGACCGAATAAAAAGGAGGAATGTAAAAAGAAAGAAGAAGGCACAAAAAGAAAGAATGAAAGAAAGACAGAGGAAGACAAGAAAGAAATAACGAAGAAGGAAAGAAAGGAAGAAAGAGGAGGCCAAAACGAAAGAAAAAGAAAGACAAGAGAGAGGAAGACAAGAAAGCAAGATAGAGGAAGGCAAGAAGGAAAGAAAACGAGAAGAAAGAAAAAGGATGACAAAAGAAAGAGGAAATAAAGACAGAGAAAAGAAAAAAGTGATGAATGAAAGAAAGAAGCATAGAAAAAAGCAAAGGAAGAAAGAGGGAAAGAAGGACAGAAAGAAAGAATGACAGACAGGCAGGGTTGCAAAGATGGAACACCCTCATGAGCTTATATTTAGAGTTTGTTTGAGCTGATGGTATGGTGTGAAAGAGCAGCAGTCATGTAAACAAAGGCCACTTCAAAAGCATTGGTAGGAGACAGGAACTGGCAAAGCTGGAATGGGCCCGGTGCACTCATCCGGTAGAAAGCACCCCTCTGTCACATCAGACTCTACAAATAAAGGCAAATCTAAAGTAATAATAAAGTCGAAACAAAAACATTGGCACTGAAGGGAACTACCTTGTTTGCAGATGTGCTTTTTGTGACATGTCTAAATGCAGTCACTCAAAGTGAAGTTACTCAGGAGCAGGCTGACCCTTCGTCCCATGCTGCATGCTGTAGTGGGCAGTAGTAGAATGCAACTGACACAAGTGATGAAGAGAGGTGGCTGGAAGCCTTTTAATATAAGTATGTTATATGTATACTTTTAGGAAAATCAAAAGATCTTGGCTAATACGAGACCTAAAAGGATTGACTGAATAGAAGATCTTTTTTCTACCATTCTTCAATGCTTTGGAATGAACTCCAATTGAACATGAGATTAGATTTCAGCTGTTTGGCCTTAGTGAACAACATTAACTACTTCGGTCTTTTCCTTTAGTGCCAGGACACCCATGTTTGGGTATTTGTTTGTCTCTACAAATATTCAAATGTATTAATTCATCTATGTGTCAAGGATGAAATTATTGGTCCTGCAATGAAACACATGCATAGAGGAAGTCCTGACTGCATAGTACAAGCTTCCTGAAATAATTAAAATACACATTTTGTACAAGGTATCATCAGACAGAGGAAACAGATAGAGGGACTGATTTGAAAAAAAGTCTGAAATGTACTATAGTATAAAGCACTGTAATCCATGTCCTGCACTTGTAGGCTGTCTCCAGATTTCCCACATGGGATTTCCAGTGGATGTTCCCTGTGGCTACCCTTCAATGGCCATTGCTTTGTTTTAACCAAACCATTTACTCTCGTAGCACATGGCAATATTGTCAAAGCAAACTTAATGAATTAAATTGCTTAGTACTTCAAATCAATTTCAACTGATTTGGCAACCCCATGAACCTACTGGTGAAAATGGATTGAAGCATTTTTTAGAGTATTTTTTTTAAATGAGGCATTGATTTATCAAGTTTGGGGACACAGAACATAATCATTTTCAGTATGTTTTTAGTAAACCTGACATGCACGCTACTCAGAAAATCATTATGAATGTATGCTCAGGTATTGTCTGGACATAATGGCACATGCAGTAGTTAACAGGCATTAACAAAGCCAAAAGGTCTAACTTTTCACAAACTTTTGACTTTGCCAATGCTTGTTACAAATGCTTCTCAGCATCAGCAAAAATGGACAAAAAGGTTGTTGCTGATGCAGAACAGCATCAGCAAAAACAAAGAAAGAAAAAAACAATGATGCATACATGCACTTGCATGATGATTGTGCAGTGGCCATTTTTAGGTCTCGCCTATGCAACGCTTGCGCTGTCTCTTGAAGACATGCTGTATTCAAACAAATGATGGAAATAATGCTGACAATGCAAAAATGTTCCCTCATTCAAAAGATATGGGTTAAATCCATCGTTCCTTTGCCCACTACGCCACCCCAGTTTGGATCCTGCTATATGCAAATCAGTCTTGACCCTGTGCCCCATGGGGACAGTCCAGACCAAACTGCCAGGCCAGGCCCTCACTGGACCGGAAACAAGCATCCTGGGACCGATTTCAGGGTATGTCACCCTTCTTCAGCCAGGCTAGCGTGAATCCAGTGGCACAGTGAACAAGGGACCCACATCTGGGCATACCCATCCCACTTAGGACGAAAAGTGTTACAGCAAACAAATGATGGACGGAATGCTGACAATGCAAACATTCTGCCCCAGTCTAAAGATCTGGGTTAAATCCATTGTTTTTTTGCCCACTACGCCACACCAGTTCTGTCCATCAATTGTCCTTTTTGCATTCAGGGGATATGGGCAGTAAGCAACACCCATCTTTCTAATTCTCCTTTAACTGTCCTGTGTAAATGGCTGCTTTGCATTGGTTATTATGGTTACGAGTCCCTCCTTTTTAGGTTGAGCCTAGCTGGCTCTGCGAGGCATGCTGTATTAGGGTATGCACTGGAAGCCCCGCTCACTCTCCTCCCATGTTTGTCATTGTCTTTTGTCATTGTACTTCTTAAATGCTGGCTTCAGGTTCATATATAGGCTTGTTAGTCCCTCCTTGGTACTGCCTTGTCTGCATTTGTTACCGCTCATAATGACTGGACCTTTTACTTGGCATGTTACACAGTCGGCTTTATCTAGTGGTGAGCACTATTTTATTTATGGTCGCTGATGGGTACAATGGCTGCCTTTTTTTGTATTTGCATGCTGAGCGCGGTGCCCGCTTTAGGGACACCATGCTCAGTTTAAATTTTATTTTTATAAAAATTTGATGTTGAGCGTAGTGCCCTCTTCAGGGACACTGCACCCTCTTTATTTATATTTTTTTAAAACTTCAATACCGAGCGCTGGAACCCGCCTCAGGAACACCGCCCTCGGCGTAATTTTTTTTTAACTTTAATAACGAGCATGGCACCTACTTCAGGGACACAGCGCTCTTTGTTTTTATTTTTTGATCTTTAATAATGAGTGCAGCGCCCGCTTCACAGACACCGCGCTCTGCATTACAATAAGGAGGTAATTCTGTGTTGAGAAGTTATTCCATTTCAGGTGGTTGTTCCGTGTTTCAGTGGTTGTTCCTGGTTGAGTGGCTATTCCATAGTAGGTGGTTCAGATGTCACCCTTGTCACATTGGTAGCACCATGGCACAATGTTTTCTTTCAAGCCGCGCCCGAGGCCGTTTCGTTAGCAGTGTGCGCTATATCTCCTGGTACTGAAGTAGTTTCACGCCCCAGGAAGAAGAACTCCACGAGTGTTACTGGGAGAGAGCCTTTCACATGTTCAAATCCAGGGAGACAAAGAGCTTTTTTTAGTTCATTCCAGGGGAACCCATGCCCCCACTCACCCCGGGAGGAGTGGCACATGAGCGGATACCAATCTACCTCGAGACACTACATCCTGCTGAAATATCTTCATTTGCGTGATTTACAGTGTGTACAATTCACATGCCTCTCTCAGTGATTTTGTTATATCTTTAACTCGTGTAATTTGCTGGCTGTGTCTCAAAGTAACTATTTTATTACACCAGGAAGGTGCTGTTAAATGAATGTGTTTCGTCCCTTTTTCTAGCAGTAGGCAAGAAATATTTCATATTAGTTTACACCATTCTCAACTATCTAAGCTTGATGGCAATAGTGTCTCTCTCTTCCCTTTTGGGGAATAAAGTGATGCAAATGTTACATGTATTTACCTCTGTAATGTTGCCCTGTTGTGTCTTTTGCTGTGCAGTTGTTCTCCGATGGTGTGTGACTGTCCTTAGTTGGGGGAGCAGCGAATGTTGCGGGCTCCCCTGAATATGAAGATGTGGTGCTGTGTGATCATGAGCAGAGACTTGTGCAGTGTGGGGTGCCGGCTCGCTCGAGGGGGGTAGGGAGAGTTGGGTTTGGGGGCTTGAGTGGAGACATGTCTGACACTCCCTTCCCAGGTGCAGGCACGTTTTGGGATCAAGGTCAGACTGGGCTATGGAATTATGCGATTCCACCGCTGCATCTTTTTTCCCTGCATAATTATGGAATTGCTGCATAATCCCTCATCTTCTCCACCATCTGAAGATTTTAACAAAAAAAATGTTTCAAGTTCAAACAGATAAAAAGTTATCAAAACCGTGGCGATGTGTGTTTGCACGCAGTGGGAGGCCAGTCACTAACTTTAACTGGTCAACTTTAATTTGCTTATTTCTGTATTTGGTTGTTAAACTGGTACTGAGGTGAAATCCTTGCCAGACAGTGTTATTATATGGGAAAATGGCAAAATAATGAAGTAATCCTACAACAAAATGTGCTGCATTAAGTAGCATAATTTGCTTTTTCTTGCCACATAATTTAGTAAAACCTGCTGCATAATTTGGTGCTTTCCTGCTGCATAATTCCAGTGGCTCTGCCTGTAGGGCAATCAGGCAGTACCCGCCCAATGGGCTGGTCTAAAAGATCAGAGTGTGGTATGTTTTTTGTGTACTTGTGGGCATTTGTTTTGGTTGACTGGGCTGGTTTATACTGTTAAATTCCTTGATATTAAAACAAACATTGCCTTCAGCAAGCTCAAATCCCTGATTTCTTCCATTACTGGCTACATTCTAATACAGCAGGTCTTTAGAAGTTCAAAACTGCCCCAATTTGCAAATATGGGCCACTCTTTTAGCTATTTAATTCACTGATGGGGGCCACTTTTATTTTGGCATCCGTGTCTATTTTCTGTCTTGTTAGGGATAGAGTGGAGATGATCATTCCCCAGGTTACATCAATCTTGACTTTGTCTTTACTTCTTCTTTTGAACACTTCATTTCAGATTTCTTTAAGCGTAACATATCTTTTGTATCATCTTGTCCAATTGTTGAACGCTTTTAAAGCTTCATCTAGGGACTTCATTATCTCTTATGTTGCCACAAAAATGCCTTAATTCCTGAAAAACATATGAAATCCTTAAAACTATCAAATCACTGGAGTCACTTTATACAGTTTCAAATTCCAAAGCTGATCTTGATAACCTTATAAAAGAAAACTTTTAATATAATACAGAAAATGAATCTGCATATCTCCTCCGAGGTAGAGCTCATTATTATGGCGGCCAAAATAAAGCAGGAAAATTACTTGCTTCATACCTCAAAATTAAAAAAAGTTCGTAATAACATTGATTATGTTCTAAGCTCAAATTACTCCCCAGTAACAAACATTTTGGAAATACTAGAAGAATTCAATAAATACTATGCCTCTCTTTATACCCTTAATATTATCCCAGACCCTACAGACATTCAATCCTATCTTGCCTCAATACCAAAACAGTTTCCCACAGATACTGATTTTTCACCATTAGAAAGTGATATTTCTATTAAAGATATTTCTCACACATTGAAACTTCTTAAGCTCGAAAAGCTCCTGGCCCAGAGAGTTTCCCTATGGAATTCTACGCCTATTTCTCTAAATCCCTTCTTCCCTATCTCATCTCCTTATTCTCACACTTTATTTCTTCTAAAGTTTCTGGTGGTACATTTCAAGATGCTCTAATTTGCCAAATCCCTAAAGAAGGAAAAGATCTTCACCTTTGTAAAAATTACAGACTACTTTCATGAGTTAATTCTGACTACAAAATATCTGCCAAAATTATCGCTCTCCGTCTTGAACCCTTTCTTCAATCCATTATTTGTAAAGAACAATCTGGTTTCATCAAAGGACGACATATTTCAGATAACACTAGAGTTTTCTTTAATTTATTACATAAAGCTAATAAATATCCTCACTCATTGGAAGCTATTTCTCCAGATGCGGAGAAGGCTTTTGACCGCATGGATTGGTAGTTTATCTTCCATATACCATCTTGGTTTGGATTTGGACCCAAATTTATCTCTTATATTTTATTACTATATACTTCGCCCAAAGCTTCTATCTTCGCCAATGGATCAATTTTGAATTCTTTTACTTTACAGAGAGGAGTCCGTCAAGGTTGCCCTCTTTCCCCGCTTTTATTTATTCTCGCTCTAGAACCTTTTCTTGAAAAAATTAAACAAAATTCTAATATACATGGTTTTCAACATGATAATTTACATGTTAAAATGAGCGTCTATGCAAACAATATTTTATTATATATCTCTAACCCAGAACATTCTATCCCTGCTTTTATTGCAGAAGTTAAGGCCTTCTCTGCCATCTATGGCCTGGCAGTTCAGGCTGGACTGTTCCCATTGGGTGTAGGGTCAAGACTGATTTGCATATGGCTGGGTCCAAACTGGAATGGCATGGTGAGCAAAAAAACGATGGATTTAGGCCCAGATCTCTGTACTGGGGTGAATGCATGACATTGTTCTGCATTCTGTCCATCAATAGTTCTTTTTGCATTTCTTCCATTATGGACGGACATGGAGCGCTCTTTCCTATCCCCTTTCTCCGTCACAGAATCTCTCACATTTACTCACAAGACATGCTTTTTATCCTCCCCTACGAACAAAACAGCTCATAGGCTTTACCATTCTTTTCTGATTTCTCATCTTTCCTCTAAAGATCAATTTCTTAACTCCTCAATTTGGCATAACCGATTTCTTAAAATTAATAATAGACCCATATTTTGGAAAACTTGGGGAGATAAAGGGATACTTTGGATCCATCAATTTTATTCTAGTGATACTCTGCTCACTTTTTCTGAAGCACAACCTCTTTATAAATTGCCAAATTCTTTTTCCGCCAAATTTAACATTTTAACACAAAGCATCTCTTCATCTCTGCCATCGTTATCCACCATTTCACCTTCCTTATCTCTTCATTGTAATATACTTCCAATTTTAAGTGCTCAATCTAGCGCCTCATCCATATATAAATCTCTTACCTCACCCCCAATCCTAGAACTAAAACTAAGATAGAAATCCAATGGGAACGTGAATTCCATTCATTGTGGTCTATTACTTTTTGGGATAAATTATGGTCAAAACTTCGTAAAACCTCTAGATCAGCAAGACCAACTCAAACTCTCTTCTTTATCTATAATAGATTTATGTTTACTCCAGTGTCCTTACATAAATTTAACTCTACTTCTTCTCCAAATTGCTGGTCATGTAACACTCTCCAAGCTGATTTATATCATATGCTATTTGCATGTCCCTCCACTCACCAATTCTGGTTGAAGGTCTGGTCTCAGGTCAATTCCATTTTCCATACTCATTTCTCTTACTCACCTGTAGATATTTTCCTGGGTTCCCTGTCTGACCATTGGCATGATTTTCCCACTAACACAAATGTTGTAGATTTATTGATTGCAATCTCCTTCCAACAAAAAACACAAAATTGGAAACAAGCTATACAGCTCTCCTTCAAAGCTTGGTGGTATAGTGTTTGTTATAATCACCGTCTTGATCGTACATATGTTTCCCCTTTATCTTTATATCTGAAAAGACAACTAATATGGTCCCCTGTAACCGATTTCATAGATTTATTAGCACACAAATCTGCTCAACACCAACCTTTACTGGAGGAAGTGCCCAAACCACCCAGAATTGATTTTATTGACCTCCATGTATATATTTTTATTTACTTATCTATATAATCCATTCCCCCTTTTTCTTTTACCACATTATTACAGCTATTACTCTATAAAATGTTGATATATTTTTTATACAGTATCATGACCTCCTACTTTTATATTGTATATTTTATAATGATTATTTTTGGATCCCTTTTTCTTCCCCTCTCTCCTCTCCTTATTCCTATAATTACAGTATTTTGTCTTTCCACATACAACTACTCTGCTTTATTTTTCATCTTTTCACCTTTTAATATATGGTATTAGCTTCTTTATTGATTTTGATTTTCTGTTAATTCATCTAATGGTTTATACTTGGTTGTATCTCTTCCAAAATAAAGTTTCTTTGTTTAAACAAAAAAAAAATAACTTGCTATAATAGAAGGCATTTTCATTTACAATAACAATAGGTCAAAGTTTCTAAAATGCGAGACCTATTGCATTGCAAATGCTTGTTTACTTTTGTAATCTCCCATGAGGACTGCCCCTCTTACATGTGATGTTACTTGTGATGTTATTTATTGCTGTCTGTGCACTCTTTTTTTCATTTTTCATTTAGGTACAGAAATTTACTCACACCCACACTTGCTCCCTCTCCTTGTAATTATAAACAGCTGCTCTTTATATTTGACAAGGCTCGCCCCCCACTTCCCGGCTACAGTTCCGCCCTTTCAACCTTCACTGCTTGCCCACCCCAACCACCTCTCCGAGGTCTACTTCTTATAAAAATGTTAATGTGTCTCTCCCCACCCCCCAACACTGCTTGACCGCCCCTCCAAGATCACTGTTAATTTTTTTTATTTTTTTATTTCAATTATTAGATCCCGGGCAGGAGATCTAGCAATTTGCTAATAATCACAGAATGTTGAGCTGACACTGAGGATTAAACTCTGGTCCCAACTCCCGAGTCCGCAGTTCTGACCGATGAGCCACACCCTCTCCTCCGGGAACAGCACAATAGAAATGGGACAACTGATTACATATGTGATAAAGCTTGATTATACTCAGCTGATCTCTCTCCTTGATTGTTGTCAGACACTGGTTCAAGTTTGCCGCGGGTTAGGTTTGACAAGCTGACCTCCATTTGGGCTTCTGACTGCACTTCATTTAGATGCTGCAGATGCGGGTTTCAGCTCATCCAGCCATCAGCGTTAATTTGTGCCAGCGCTCTACTTAGCTCCCTGAGCTCATAGAGGAGTAAGCAGGCATTTCAAGGCGCCCGCACACCTGCAATGACTAGCTGAATTTGTGTGAGCGCACTTTGGATATACACAGTGCTTTCACTAGAACGATATGGGATGGCTAATGACATGTGGCAAAAAGAAGCCTGCTGAAGAAGTCATTAGAAAATCTGTGCAGCGAGTCCTACCCAAGAGGGGAAGTAGGTCTCCGGTTCACTATACTTTCCATAATGCTTGTTCCTTTTGAAGTTGCCCAGATCGACCTGCAGAGTGAAGGGAGCCAGCAGGAAGTAGGCCTCCTCTCAAAGCATGCACTGGGACTGCAGCACTTGCTTCCTCAGGTGCTAGTAATAATAGTATCTTGCGGTTCTGTCACTGGGAGGAGAAAATAAATATAAATAGAAAGTAGAGTTAGCATGGATCCTTCGACAAACAAAAGTGGTCTGTGATAGTGCAGCCAAGAAGTGAACACTGCTTTTAATTCCACACTTTGCATGTGCACAATTAAAAAGAACACACGTCCGGCATTTTCAAAGAAGCAAGAGGCCAACAATGTATGTGCTGGTAAATGTACATGATGTGCTGCTGTCATACACTCACACAGCTGCCCCTGACCCATGCCATGTGTCACACCTTTAGCCTATCCTGTTTTTTTATCCAATATATTCTGCATGCGTGTAATTGTAAGAGTGTAAGTATAACTGGGTAAATAAAAGGGCAAGTCCCAGAATTCAATGTGCTGTTGGAACACAATGCAAGAATGGATCAAGATGTCATACACGGCATGAGTCTCCTTTGTAGCTATTCACTTTAAGTGTAGTCTGTGTGCCTTGATGTCAGTAAGAGGCGCACACAGTTTCTTATACAGTGGCACGCCATTTGCAGAATCTGTATAAGGGAGGGGTGTTAACTTTAGAACAAAGTGTGTTCGTTAGCTGTACAAGGCTGCAGCTTAAAACAACTCAATCCTTACTGTTAGTAATAAATGTCAGCAGGAAGTTCGAGCCAGCAGTAACTTGGAGCCCCAGGCACTCATATTGGGTTACAATGCAGATGCATTTATTGTGCAACCCAAGAATACTGTGTGCTTTACCTGATGTAGTACGTCAGTGCCAGTGGTGTGACGAAACTTGAGGGGGCCCCCTGCAAGGTAGATGGAGGGGCCCCTTCCGAGCTTAATCAGGCGCTCTCCAGACGGCATACTGTGCTGAGGGGGCCCACTGGAGCTTGGGGCCCCCCTGCACTGCAGGGACTGCGGGGGCCTGTGTTACGCTCCTGGTCTGTGCAAACAAATTGCAATCAGTAGGAATCACAGAATCCCTGCCCTTTTAATATGAATCAGGCAGGGATAGAGGTTACACATTTTTCTGAAAGGCTGTGAATGCAGGGATGGAGGCCAAGGACAGCAAACCCCCAGCCCTGCTTTCTTAGTATGCCAGGGAGCAGCCTCTGTCCCTCTATGTGGCAGGAGCTGCAATGCAATAGGTTTCGCATTACTAACATGTTGAGCTTTTGGCGTTGCAAATGATGTTTGTTAGTTTTTTTTTTATTACAAAATATCCCAGCAGTAGCATAAATAATAAAATGAAATCCACAAAGCAAGAAAAGGGTGCAGTCTCTTACTAGGTTTCCCTGTGGAGTTGTAAATAGACATCTATCGGCTGCATAAGGTTTACTGTTTACTTATGCTACTGCTGGGATCTTTTTTTACTAAAACGGATGGCAAGTATTGATGGGCTATGAGGAGAAACACAGAGAGTGGTGGTGTATGGTGCATGGTTTTGCGGGTGGAAGGAGCACATGGTAGAGACAGCAAGAGAACACAAGGACTCATGTAGGTTGTTGAAAGTAAAATGGAAAAAGTAGTTACCTGAATGTAGGCAGCAGAGGGATACAGGCTATCCGTTGTAGTGAAGCAAGGACCGCCATGTTGTGGTTCATAAGTTCTTTATTCCACAATTAGTAATATGCATGAACAGGTGAGCGCCAGGATACACCTCCACTCGATCCCCAAGTCTAACCGCTACTGCCCAGAATCCGAATGCCACTCACCTAGTGACATTCCAAGCACGCTCACTCTTACCTTAAAGGTATACCCATACTGATTGACCACCAGACATTAAAGTAGGACACAACACATCCCCCCCCCTTAATAACAAAAACAACAAACCATACCAAAATGCAAAACACTAACAGCCCCCCCCACACACATAAAAACACAAACACAAAACACTTTTAAGACAAACCACAAAACATAAAACAAGCAGTACTACACAATATATTCCTTGAGCCAACTTGGCAAAATCCTTTTTCTTTTGCCTTCCCCCATGCAATCACCATCTGAAATCACATTCCCCTGAGGAGGTACCGTGACTGACCGATGCATCACAGACCCTTTCCCCTCTGTAACAGAAAAGGTATCCTTGGTAACCCCATGATGTGGTTCATCCAACACATCATCCTGAACCACCCCACAATCACGCACACCTTCCATAGCTAGCTGCGACTGTAGATTACTATTTTCAAAATAATCTTCCACCCAGTCAAAATCTTCCCTTTGATCCTTCTCCTGATTTCCTCCATCCCGACTACTAACCACAGCTATGTCTTTCAAATTCCACACTCTCCCATCTTCTAATCTAACAGAATTCCTTAAGACTTCCATTACTTGCTTGGGTGCCTCAAATTTGCTCTCTCCTTTAACAACCTTGAACGGTTTCCTGACACGTACCCAATCTCCAACCTCTATATTCACCTCCTTAGCACCATGGACCCTGTCATAATAATCTTTTGTCCTTGAATGTACTTCTTCCAATCTTTCCTGTACATCGCTAGGAGACCAATGATGCACTTCACTTTGTACTAGCCAACTAGGATTGTACTTACTCCTAGGTGTTCTACCCCTCATCATGACAAAAGGAGACAATTCAGCTTGAACCTGAGAAGTAATCCTGTATGACCACACTGCTTTTTGTACCTGTATTCTCCAATCTAGATTTTTGTTCATTGATGCTTGTATGACTCCTTTGATCACCCTATTAAATCGTTCCACTGTACCATTCCCGCTTGGATTGTATAGCGCAGTGGTTTTGTGTTTTATGCCACACCTCTTAAAATACTCCTTAGCCATATTTGAAAGAAATTGCACCCCATTGTCTGTAAGAATGCAACCCGGTAAACCCTCCATCACAAAGATATTATCTAAAAATCTTAGAACGGACTGAGTATCCGCTTTCTCCACAATTTCCACAATTGGCCATTTGGTAAACAAATCTATAGCCACCAACCCATACTCTTTCATTTCACCTACCGGTCTAAAAATGTTCACCGCAATAGTATCCCATGGAAAACTAGGAATCAATCCTTCACTCATTGTAGGTCTTAAAGTTTTAAGAGATTTGTCCGCCGAACAACAAACCGGACAACTCTTCACAAAACCTTCAATCTCCTTATCGATTCCAGGCCACCAAAACATCCCCTTCACAATCAACTTTTTACTGACAATTCCAAAATGTCCCTCATGGCACAATTGTAATATCCTTCCACGCAACGTTTTGGAGGAATTATTCTATCTCCTCTCAACAATAAATCTCTGTCTAGAGCCAATTCCATCCGTACCTCCCAATAAGATTGCAAACCTCCCGATACTCGCCTTCCTTGTCCACCCATTACAAACGTACCTCAAAACTCATCCTTTGACTGTTCCTCCAGCCATTCACCCTTGCTAATAGCAGATGCACCTGAATCATGTACCAAGGCTACACTACAATTCCCCCCCGGATCATCCACACATTCCTCCAACGGAGTGGGCAATCTTGATAGGCAATCCGCCACCACATTTTCCTTGCCTGGAACATGAACCATCTTATAGATGAACTCCTTCATCCTCATCGATATTCTGGCTAATCTAGCAGAAGCAACCGCTGTACCCTCACTTGATAAAATACGAACCAGAGGTCGGTGATCCGTACGAATCATCACAGGTTTCCCCCATACAAAAGCGCGAAAATGTTCAAGTGCCCATGCACAAGTCAATGCCTCTCTCTCTATAATCGGATATTTACTTTCCACCGGTGACAACGCTCTAGAAGCAAATAAGATTATCTCCTCTTTTCCATCTTTACCTCTTTGTGACAGCACAGCACCAAGCCCCTTGTCACTAGCATCCGTAGTCAATAAACATTCTAAATTCGGATCAAAACTGGCAAGAGCATTTACTGCTTGAAGGTCCACCTTGACTTCCATAAATTCTCTTTCACACTCCTTACTCCAATCAAATTTAGCATTCTTCTTTAGAAGCGACCGAATATTGTAAACCTTTGATGCAAAGTTCTTTATGAACTTCGCACAATACTCTGCCATTGCCAAAAATGACCTTATTTCTTCCTTAGAAATAGGAGCAGGTGACTTAATTATGTTCTCGACCAACGCTGGTTTTGACCTTACCCCTTCCTCACTTATGATGTGCCCCAAATATGAGACACTTCTCTGCCCGAACTTACATTTAGTCAACTCAACTGTTAGTCCCACTGACTGTAAAGTTTCTAAAACCTGAATCAATTTGTTATCGTGTTCCCCTTTATCTTTTTCTGCTATCAAAATGTCGTTTTGGAAAAAGCGCACCCCTTCCACATCACCAAACAATCTATGCATTAGTCTCTGAAAGACTGCTGCAGCGGATGCAAGCCCAAAAGGCATTCGTGTGAATTGATAGCATCCAAATGGGGTAATAAAAGCCGTGAGGCTCCTTGAATGTGGTTCTAATACTACCTGATGGTAGGCAGCGGATAGGTCAATGGTGGAGAACCACGTAGCACCTCTCAATGACGATACCATCTCGTTGATTTTTGGTAAAGGGAACTTCTCAATCACAATATTATTGTTTAAATGGCGCAAGTCTATGCATAACCGGATTTTTCCATTGGACTTGCGGGCAACTGCAACCGGAGAAATCCATTCAGATGTCTCCACTTCCTCAATAACTCCCTTACTCAATAAACTCTGTATTTCACTTTTCACCTCATCTCTAATTAATATAGGAATAGGTCTTACTTTGTGAACTTTTGGTTGTGCATCCTTTTTCAGTACTATTCTGTGCTCAAACCCTCTGAGTTCCCCTAAGTCTTTCCCAAACACTCTAGGACATTTTTTGTTCAACACTTCACTCATCTTACTGCACTCATCCATTATAAGCACTTTTTCCACACTATTTGGGTCTAAAATTATATGTAGATCCTTCTGATCAAACCAGCCCAAAACCGACGGTCCCCTCTTAGCTATATACAATTTTCCTCTTGTGGATCTACCTTTAAATAGGAATGTCAGCTATCTGAATCCTAGCATGTCAATTTTCTCTCCTGTATAACTCACAGGATTCACATCTGATTTGTTTAAATGGTTTCCGATCTTTCCTACAAATTTTTCTTTCCAAATCCCTTCATTTATAATTGTGTAAGGTGATCCTGAATCCGCATAAACCATTACCTTTACCCCACCTAAAGATAATTCACAAATAGGTTTCCCATCCATAGAATTATCCTCTATGTTCAACATGAAGTTTCCTCTCACATTCTTCACACATTCTTCTTCACCATCACCATCCTCCTCATGACCATCCCATATGTACTTTACATTGCTGCACCTACGACACATTTTGCTAAAATGCCCTAACAACCCACAAATACCACACTTTTTCTTTAATGCCGGGCACAGTTTGCTAAAGGCTAAATGCTCTCTACTATCGCAACGATAGCATCTTCTCTCCTCAGTCTTAAGATCTCTCCCTTGGATCCTTGTAGGTTGGCTTGTCCATCTCCCTTGCGTATGTTGAAAGTTGGTTTTAACTTTACTTTGTATTTTAAATACTCCATCTGTCGTCTTTTCCGGATCCTTCTCTGCTTCCTTAACCACAGTCGCACATCTCCCAGACATTTCTGATTTCCTCATTATGGCCAACACATCCTCCAGTGGTGCATCACCATTAACCCATAAACGGTCTTGTAAAGGAGAATTGTTATTGTGCATGACCAAATGATCTCTAATTAAATCATCATGTAGATCACCAAACTTGCAATCTATCGCCAATTTCTTCAAGTCATCTAACCAATCATCCACAGTCTCATTCTTAGCTTGCTTCCTCTGAAAGAATCTGTGCCTTATTACTCCTATGCAAACCTTTGGGGCAAAATATTTGTCCATATCTTTTATCGCATTTTCAAAAGTATCTAAATTTGTATCCAACACTTTAGGCATTCTTGAATAAGTTTTCAACCCCATAGGTCCTAAGGAATGTAGAAGTATTCTCTTTTTCTGTTCCGGTTTCATTTTTCCCGCTTCATCTACAGCAGAAATGTAATTTATGAAATACTCCTTCCACTCTAACCATTTAATACTTGGCTCTGCTCCTGTCGCCCAAAAAGTGTGTGGGTTGCTGATTGAATAATTTTGATGTGCCATACCTGCTCCTGTGAGATTTCCTTCGTTATCTCCTTTACTCATATTCAGACGTTATAGTTCTTTTCCCACTGCACCCCCACGCACAACAATTAAAATGCAACTTCTGCCTTTATTCTGTCGCTTTTGGTATTCCCCCGACGGTCTCACCTGTTCCTGCTACTTATCCGCTACTCCGATCCTCTTGTGCTTCACTCCTTACGAACTCCCCTTCAGCGTCTGTTCCTTCGTGTTGCTTTGGTTACATCCGACGCTGAAAAATCAATTAAAAATGGCCACCACGCAGGGTCACGCAGCGTGACCTTGCGCAATTACGTTTCAGTATTCCTCACCACTGCGCATGCTCCTGACGTATCCAGACACACATCTTACGTCAAGAGCTCCACGCGGTTACAGCTCCGGAATCTCCACCGCAACTTGAACAACACCACCAGCGCGGACCCTCCAACCGTCCAAAGTCCTCTTGAAGGTCACGTATGTTACCAAGTCCGCTTCCTTTTCTTTTTTTTTTTCCACTTCCACCTCGTCTTCCGTCCGCCGTCTTGCCAAATCCAATCCAAACGCCGTAACTTCCGAAAAAAGACCCCCCCCAAAAAATCACCTTTTTAAAAAAAAAAAAAAATCCTTTACACGCTGCAGCTCCGCATCCCGATCATCGCCGATTGTAGTGAAGCAAGGACCTCCATGTTGTGGTTCATAAGTTCTTTATTCCACAATTAGTAATATGCATGAACAGGTGAGCGCCAGGATACACCTCCACTCGATCCCCAAGTCTAACCGCTACTGCCCAGAATCCGAATGCCACTCACCTAGTGACATTCCAAGCACGCTCACTCTTACCTTAAAGGTATACCCATACTGATTGACTACCAGACATTAAAGTAGGACACAACATCCGTGTAAAAGTGAGGTAAAGTAACTGTACTCCAAGGGCGGGTTAACACATGAAGACAGTCAAGCTATCTAGTAAGGCAAATGAGACTAACAAGAAATGACGATTCTCCAATTATGATACAGAGAGAGTCTTGATTTCATTAAAGACAACTGAGGCTAACATTATGTAATATACTTCTATTGTTGCCCCAACATGCAGCCCTTTAAAGAACACATTACATCATGAATGCATTACATCATGAATAACGAAAATTCAAAACAATAGTATATAGCGCCATGGCAACAAGTCAACATCCTCTTAGAGCTGCGATGGACAATCTTAAAAGTATAGACGATGAGACATTTCTTGTAAAGATGAAGAATCTGAAAGAAAAGAACAATCAAATTGGTAATTCCGTTTCAAATGTATTAATAACCTACAATAAGGGAAGAAAAAAGTAAGGAATTAGAGTTCAATACAAAATACTTAAAAATGTTGTTAAATTGAAACCTGTAAAAAAGGTTAGATCACAAGAGGAAATGTAAATTTAATAAAATGTCAGAAAAACAAATAGTTGGAGTTCCGCCAGGGTCTGGCGGGTGGGATAATGTTAGCCTCCGTTGTCTTTAATGAAATCAAGATACTCTCTGTATGATAATTGGAGAATCATAATTTCATTAAAAGACCGGAGGCTACCATTATGCATGTTTAAAGCTTTTTAACGCTGAACTGCTCACATGTTCCACATGTCTAAGGTAAAAATGTGAAAAAGTGTAAACATTTGACCAGTCTACAGCTTTTAAGATATCAGTAAGTGAACCTCCTGCCCAAAACACTTTACTGGCCATAGCTCCACGAGAAGAATGAGCCCCAAACTTAGATAAATCTATTCCTGCTTCTGACAATATAAACTTAGCCCATCTAGCAATGGTAGCTGTGGAAACTGCTTTGATAGGTTTTACAAAGGAAATTAAGAGTTGTTTTTCATCAATAGGTCTAAGGGTTTGCATTAAAGTATCATAACATTTCATGCAGTCAAATACACATAATTTCTTGCAATATGGGAAACAGGGATAAAAAATGTTTTCCGTCATAGTTTTAGTTCTTTTCCAAATTTCAAAATGTACTCCGTTGAGGAATAAAATCTACTAGATACATCTAAAGCCTTAACATCTGAAACTCAAACAGAGTAAGGTTGCTAGTTTAGCCGTCAGTTGTTTTCTTGAAAGGGAAGAATTATCTGTCCATGTAGACAAAAGATCAAAAACGAGGGTAACATCTCATAAAGAATCATACCTTGTCCTGGGAGGACGTTTGAGTCTAATTCCTTTCATTACTCTACGGATCAGAGGGTCTGAACCAATTGAACAGTCCTTTTTTAAGGAATGTCCTGCAGATATGCCTGATCTATAACAGTTTGAATGTTCTATAGCAAAAGCCTGAATTAAATAAACCAGCAAGAAAGTTTGCCAAATCCACGATAGGAGCCCCCACGGGATCTAGACCCCGTAACAGGCACCAACTACACCATTTTTTCAAAACTCCGATGTTTCTTCTCCTTGTTCCTGGTGCCCAAGACTCATCCTGAAGGTTCTCAGCCTCTCCTGAAAGGCCTGAGTATTTCTTGGATCTCCTGAAATCTTCCAGGCAAGAAGGTTCATGTTGCCTTCTAGGAGGAGAGGATGTTCTTCTCCATCTTGCCTCTGAAGAAGACCACTGTTCCCGGGCATAAAACATGGAACATCTATTGCCAGTTCCATCGCTCCGGGGAACCAAACTTGTGTGTTCCAAAAGGGAGTAATTAGGACTATCGTACACTTTTCTGTGCTGACTTTTAGGAGAACTCTCTGAATTAGGGCAAAAGGGGGAAAGGCATAACAATTCAGATTGTTCCAAGATTGGGCTACGGCATCCACTGCTTGGGCGTTGGGATCTGGTCTCCAACTGTAATTAGTTTTGATCTCAAAGGTAAGTCTGTTGGCAAACAAATCTACCTCAAAAGGACCCCACAGGTTCTGGATCTTTCTGAAGACAAATGGATTCAGTTTCCAATCGCTCAAGTCTTTCAGGAAACTTGAGTTCCAGTCGGCTCTTGTATTCTGATGACCAGGGATAAAATTTGCTTTTAATATAATTTTCTGGTTCCAACAGAAGTACCAAATCCTTTTGGTTAGATCTGCAAGGATCTTTGATCTTGCACCCCCCAATTGGTTGATATAGGAAACTGCTGTGAAATTGTCTAATTTGATCAGAACAACACTGTTCCTCAGGGTGGACTTGAAACTCATAAGAGCGTTTAAGCAAGCTAACATCTCCAAACAGTTTATGTGGAGAGGGAGTTCTTATCGGGACCACTTCCCACCTGTTTCTAACAAACCCATCCTGGCACCCCTTCCTAGGTTGCTCGTGTCTGATTCCACCGTGTGCTCCGGTGTGTTCCCGAAGATTGCCTTCCCATTCCAGCTGCCTAGGATGTTCCACCACCATAGAAGATCTTCTCTGGCCTCCTCCGAAAGAGGGACTGTATCTGAATACCATCGACCCTTCCTTAACCCTAAGGATTTCAGTGATTGTAAGGCTCTCTAGTGTAATGGGCCTGGTGAAACTGCTTGAATAGAAGAGGACAGGAGCCCAACTACTCTCGCTAAGTCGCGTAAGCTGACTATCTTTTTGGATATAACATAAGAAACCTTTTTCTTTATCTTGGAGAGTTTCTTGGAAGGTTGTTGTAATTGGCTTGTAGTAGTAGCTACCTGGAATCCCAAGAATTCTAAATACTGAGAAGGTGTCAAAATAGAATTTTCCATATTGATGATAAAGCCCAAACTCTCCAAGAGATCTACTGTCCATTTCATGTGTCTCAATAAGTCTTCCTGATTTTGCGACATCAAGAGGATATCGCCTAGATATATTATTAAACTGACACCTTTTCTTCTAAAGGCTGCGACTACTGGTCTTAAGATCTTGGTGAAACACCAAGGTGCTGAGGAGAGTCCAAAAGGAAAGCTTTGAAATTGGTACTTATACCTTTCCAAGAGAGTGTTAGAAACTTCTGAGAGTCTTTGTGCATAGGAATAGTGAAATAGGCGTCCTTTAGGTCCAGTTTCACAAGTCAGTCCTTCTCTTGAAAGATGTCTCTTAGGAGGTGAATACCCTCCATTTTGAAGTGTCTGTACACCAGGAAAGAATTCAGGTCTCTTAAGTTTATAACTGGTCGCCAACCCTTGTCTTTCTTTTTTACTAAGAGAATCGTGCTCATGAAACCTTGTTTTGAGTCTGACACCCTCCAAATAGCATTCTTTAACAACATCTGACTCACTTCCGTTTCTACTAGGGTGGATTGTTACTTAATTCATTATTAACTCCATGGGTTGACGTGATTGGAAGGGTGTTGAAATAAAATCTATTTTGAACCCCTTTACGGTTTCTAGTACCCAAGGATCGTTCGTTATTGAAGACCATTTTTAATAGAAAAGTCGGAGTCTTCCCCCTACCTTTATATGGGAAAAAACAGGAGTTTGAGATCTTACCTTGTTCTCCAAAGCTTTGACATCTATTTCTGCCACCACCACAGGTACGGAAATTTCTGCCTCTCTGTGGGACGGAGGAAGAATTGTGACCTCGAAGGGTCTTCCATATCCACGTTGATTCTTGTAATATGGGGACCTGTATTGCCCGCGGCTGGCAGCCAGTCCCCTCCTGCCAGTCCGTCCAAAAACTCTATTGCCTCCGAACATCCGTCTCATATTGAATTATGCCTTACTCAAGGCCGAAAAGGTGGCAACATATTTAGCCAAATAGGAGGCCTTTGGGGTCACCTTGTACTTCTTTAGAGGCGAGGTCCCTTGGGTTAATTCTCATAAGAATCGCTCTTCTACATTCTGACGTTAGGCCGGCATTAGCATTACCAAGCAAGCATAGCACGCGTTGGCTCAAGCACCTCAGTAGCTCTACATCTACTGGAGTGCCATTCAGGGATGCTTCCTCTGCCAGATCCAAGATTTTGGCTAAAGGGCCAAGAGTGTCGAGTAACTTATGTTGGAACTGCTTGAGACAACGTTCGAGACCTTTCCTCGGGTCTCGTCCTGATTTGAAGAGAAAGATTAAGAGCTCAGGGTCCAGGTTAGGGGTCAAGGCGCACTTATTGTCAAGAAAAGATCTAGGGCACTCAGTCCTCATGATGTTTCTGGTTTCCCTTTCGAGGGGTTTACGGATCCAGAACTTGATGAAATTGGATACGTGATCCATTGGCCACCAGTCAGATCCCCTTGGGTGAGTAATACGAGTAGGATTAAACATCTCTACTCCTGTTTTTTTAAAAATTGTATTACTCTTAGATGAATCGACTAGATCCTCGTCAAGGAGGTCAGTGTCCAAGGTCTCGAGGGGATCAAAAATGTACTCGTCCTCGTCCCCATCAAAACTACTAGTACAGGGGAACTCAACCTTATCAGAGTGTAGACTCAGGTCATTTGTACCAAAAGGGTCACTGTGTCTTCTTGTGTCGCAAGGGACACCTGTACTTGTTGCGCCAATAAGGCTGCTCTTTCTCATTGTGATGCTATGGGCACCTGTCTTGTGAGTAGCGCGTAGGCTACCTTGGGGTAAATCTTGGTCTTTTGTAGTGCAGAGGCTACCTAGGGAGAAATCTTGTTCTTTTGTAGCGCAAAGGCTACCATGGGACTGCATGTACTTAGTTTTCTTTGTAGCCTTGCCTCCTTTTTTAGGTGAGGGTTCATCTTCTTCAGAGAGGATCACTGAGTCCTCTTCAGTAACAAAATCCCTTTTTCTTTTGTTCATAATAGAATCAACAGCCTCTTTTAATGAGGACTTAAGATGTTTTTCTAGATAGTTCATTAAAATGGCTTCATTAGGGAAGGTATTATCCTCTTCCTCGTGTGAATCGTTGCCATTTTACATTTTTCTTTTTTTTTTTCAATAGGTTCTGTAACCTTTAATTGTAATAGCAAAAAAACCTTGTTTAAAAATATATTTGTTTCCTGTTAAATTGGTTTCTCAAGAGGCAAAGGGAAGGTCTTACCGCTTTAGAAACGCGTGTTTACGGGAGACCGTTAATTGCTCGCTCTGTGTGCTGCTGTGACAACGCACAGCGCAAGCAGATTTGGGTTTATCTCCCTCACGTCGGCGTTATGATATATTGCCCCCTTCCATCCTGATTCGACGCAAATATGCAGTATTTGGGTATGATGCGCGGGGTCGCGTTCGTAATGTGACCTCCGCCGTCCCACTTTTCAGAGGTTTCAATAACCAGCCTCCGGAGTGCTGCTGCACGTGAGATAGCGGCCCGGGGAGAGTCAATGGGATGGACCAATGTCCCCTTTTTTGGGGGGGGGATTAGGGAATTAAGGAGGGAGTGAAAGGGATAGCCCAACCAAAAATTGGAAGGGTAAAACTATGGTTAGAGGTAATTAATCTGAAAAGGAGAAAAACATTAACCAAAATATAAGAAAATCATTACAATTAGCTGTAATAGGTAACGTTACTTACCTTGTAGCGCTGTAGGTTAAAAATAATCATTAAGAGTCTAAAGAAAGGGTCATAGAGATCATAAAGTAGGAGAGTACAGAAATGTATACTTAACTGTCCAAGAGCAGCGAATAAAAGAGGATGTTGACTTGTTGCCATGGCGCTATATACTATTGTTTGGATTTTTTTGTTATTCATGATGTAATGCATTCATGATGTCATGTGTTCTTTAAAGGGCTGCATGTTGGGGCAGCAATAAAAGTATATTGCATAATGGTAGCCTCCGGTCTTGTAATGAAATGGGATGACCCAAACGCACTGTAAGTATTGGCACTATATACAATGGGCAATTTGACAATAGAGAGCTAAATCTTTTGGTAGACGAGACCTAACAATGACAGGAAGGAGCAACCTTAACTATTGGAACACATGTATCTGTGTTCAAATGAATTAATATTCACTCTGACGGCTACACATACGAGTTTACAAATGCATAATATCCTTTTATATGTGAGAGCACGTGCATTTGGAAGAAAAACATACCGTATAGATATAAATGAACTGCAAATATCTGAATGGTAACCCCATTTGTACCAAAAATAAGCCCAATTACACATAGAGACCTTTGACCATAAGTGAAAATACATATTTGCACAGGACCGCTCTGCAGTATGCGTTACATAGTTCAACTTGCATGGTCACTGTCATTCACTTTGCCAAATTATTATTTCCTGGGAGCCTATTTATTTACTTTCTTGACTATATCTAGTGCTTCCGCGGAAATGCTGTAAACTTAAATTAAAACGAGGTCTGTGATTGGCAAAAAATAATTAGTTATTGGGAAGAAGCGGATGATAGGGCACTGCTCTTTAGAAGGAAGTGAAAATAAAAGATAGAGTCGATGAGTGAAAAAATATCAAGTGGCAATGTATCGTTTCAAGAGTACACCCCAATATAGTACAGTAATAAGATTTTTTTTTGGGGGGGGGGGGGAATGGCTGCATGAACATATAGAAGCAGATGCTGCTTATTACTGCCATACACACATTGGTTCTGTCCTGCTTGGTACAAGACCTAGCACGCTTTCTGCCGTATTCTGATTTCGGGATGTGCAACATGAAATCCAGTGTCTCCTGGGATATTGTTCTCATATCCATATTCCTTGTCCACTGAAGATAGCAGCTCAGGAAACTCAGCACACTCTCCACACATGATAAGGCAAGCACTTACCACATGGCAATTTCCCAAACAGGTGACACAGTCCTTTTGGGTGTCAGTTCGTGGAAGCGGATTTATTTGAAGCATGACTTCTACACAGACCATCTAATGCCAAAGGACAACGGAAAAGTGTGAGAATAATGAGAAAAAAAGAAATAACACTCGTTCTGCGTGTCATGTCTATTAAATAAGGGCAGATGGAAGCAATCTTATGCAGTTAGAAGAACGTTCCAGGCTGCTAGATTGAAACCTGCCTTTGGTCATAAGGTCTGATAGAACCCAGAGCAGTAAAGTGGGTGCATACCTGTACAAGGGAGAATATCTGCTATGGTGGCCACCTCCGTGCGGAGCAGGTGTGGTCACCTAATGCATTCTTGCTCTTGTAGTCTAGCTTTGCTTCCATTGAACTAATTAGACTAACACACCGGGAAACACTGTCTTGAAAGGACTGGGCACACAGTGCATAGTGCTCTGGAATATCTGTCGGCACTTGTGCACATACACGGCAGGCAGACTTAAAACGACATTTATTTTTACACATCTTCTTTTATAAGCTTGCAAAGCAGTTCAGGTAATGCCGCATGTTGACAGGTCTCATTGGTTGGTAATAGGGAGTGAATGGAAACAGGGGGAATTGAAACACTAGAGCGACAAGGCAGTTTCCGGCCTGAAGATCCCTTCAGCTTGAAATAAAAAGATGTAACTGTCTAGGCCATCCAGTTCAATGGCTATAGTTTCCATGGCCTCTGATATTGGAGAGCGGTGTATTATTAAACCCTGGGTAGCCTTGCAGACAAAATTAAGACTGGATTAAAGTCATTTTACTGTCATCAAATTAGGTAAAGCTGTACTGTTCCACTGTCCTTCGCTTTAGTCCATTTTTTGAAATATATTTTGTAATGGTGCATTTTCACATCCTTTTCCTACATATTGTGCTCAACATTGTTTTTTCACGTCCACTATCTCCTTGAAAACGTTGCACAGATGAAGTTCAGGACACAAAGATCACTCGGTAACTTCAATGTTAAGATAGTATTTTAACAGGAACATTTAGCACCTATAATGATAGGTTGAAGAAATGTGGATAAAGCTCGCATCATACTCCCCTGCTGCTAGGACTGATGAGCGGGTAGGGCTAGAATGCAGTGTACGCCTCCTCACAGAGGATGCTAAAGAGGTTCCCCATGAACAACAATGCTTTTGTAACCCTAAAGGTTCCATCAATTCACCTTACATAATCTACTCTTCCTGGTCATGGTAGTTGGCATTGCAACAAGTACTGTGCCTCTGAGAAGGAAGGAGATTATTTACTTCAACATTTCATTATCTGTCAACGGGCAAAGGCCGAGATCCACCTTCTAATCTTTCAAATTGAACCCAATTGTTGTCATAACTGGAACTCGGAAACACCCTTGCCTGGAACTTTGTTGATTTCCCTCCAGCGTGCCATCAAAATGTCTGACTCATCTTGTTTGTATACTCTGTATTCACACACCTATAAGCTGTGTGCTCATTTTACCACACGCAAAACAAAGCAATTTGGCTTGCACCCGCTAATCGCGTGAAGTTCATCCCTTGCGGTGGGCACAGCACCTTCAGCGTGGCCACGAACAAGGCCAGGGGTTGCACAATCTTTCCTTGCATGCTCTGGCTGCTGAATAGCAGTTAAAGCTGTGATCGGTGTGAATGGCCTACATATCAGAGCATGATGCAGTTCCTGTAATTCTACTTTTACTGCCAGTGCTGACTTCAGACTGCTCGTGGCATTATATGCCACAGTCTCGTGATGCGTTATTTACGATTCAGCCAGACTTCCTCCTTCACTCCAATGAGTCCTGTGCAGTTGGGCGGGGTGAAGAGCTTCAATCCATCTCCTGTAATCAGAGACAGGCCAGTCTCTGCGTCAGTGGACTCTTTCATTCAGGGCCTTTTCTATTTCATCTACACAGACCTGCCTTGCATTTTTTCCCACGCTCCAACAGGTAAGCACATATTTTCTCTTCTCTGTTGTGTGAAACTATTGATTTTGGCACAGAATATATATCTTTAACTTGCAGTACGGGGAAAAGAGAGAGGCCAGGGGCACTTGCATCTCAGGTGATTAATGCAGGTTAGGCACTTGTAAGAACATGTGACTGCCAATGGAAGGTTCGAACTGACTGAACATTTAGATGCACTGCAGGAGTATCGGGATCTTTCTTAAGCAAACACAAACTTTTCAAATCACTGTTCTGACCACGGATTTGCTTTGTCCTAACATCGGTCGAGAGAGACTGTTGACCCACAAGTTCACGGAAAGGCTGTGTATTTGTACTGCCGTTGTGTTCATTCAGCTACACACTTTAATTTAAATCAAACAATAGAAGAAGCGGCCATTCTCTTTGCTTTTTTCTTGCTGACGGAAATGGAAAATTTGTTCCCTGGAGAAACATTGACATGAATGCAGATGGAGAATGTGGAGTAAATTACTAATCTCACTTGAAAACCTTCTGTAGGAAAGGGCTACTGTACTTTTGTATATGAGAAGTAGCATCCGCTCATAGTTAAACTTTGAGTTAAATTAATCAATCAATCAATCAGGGGTTTATAAAGCACGCTACTCACCCGTGAGGGTCTCATGGCGCGGAGGGGGGAGGTGTGTTTGCAGCTCTGGATCCGTCGAAGAGCCCGGTCTTGAGGCACTTCCTGAAGGTGTGCAGGGAGGGGGAGCGTCTGATGCTGACTGGGAACTCGTTCCAGGTCTTTGCTGCGACGTAGGAGAAGGCTCTTCCGCCTGCTCTGGTTCTGCGGATGCGTGGGGTCTCTGCCAGGGCGAGGTCGGCAGAGCAGAGGTTCCTTTTGAGTACGTGGAAGGAAACTCTCTCATTGAGGTATTTGGGTCCAATGTTGTGGAGGGATTTGTAGGCGTGGGTGAGTAGCTTGAAGGTCACTCTCTTCTCGATGGGGAGCCAGTGGAGTTCTCGTTGGTGCTGGGTCATGTGCTCGTGTCGTGGGGTTCCGAGGACGAGTCTGGCGGCGGTGTTGTGGATGGTTTGGACCTTGTGTAGCAGGGTTTTGTTGATTCCGGCGTAGAGGGTGTTACCGTAGCCCAGTGTACTGGTTATAAGTGCGTGGCTGACGGTCTTTCTGTATTCTGAGGGGATCCACTTTAGGGTCTTGCGGAGGATGAGGAGGGAGTTGAAGCAGGTGGAGGCGGCGGCGTAGATCTGGCGGGTCAAGGTGAGGGAGGAGTCTAGAATGATGCCGAGGCTCTGGGCGTGGTCCATCGGGGTGGGTTTCTAAGGGCAGCGGGCTACCGGCAGCTGTCCCACGCAGTGGGGGAGGGTCCAAGGACGAGGACCTCTGTCTTCTCCGAGTTGTGCTTTAGGCAGCTGTTGCTCATCCAGGCTGCGACGTCTTTCATTCCTTCTTAGAAGCTGAGTCTAGTGTCTTTGGGGTTCTTCGTGAGGGAGAGGATAAGCTGAGTTTCGTCGGCTCATTTTTGCAACCCTACAGTTCAATAAAATGACCACTGCTCATTAGTATCCACCATGCTCTCACACACTTGTCAATTTTTTAAGGCAGTGGTTTTCTTGCTCTCGCACTAAATAGATTTCTAAGTTGGTTCCGAATGGAAAAACATTAGGTAGGTTCTGTAGGCTCCCGTCTGCACAGGTAGAAAGTTTTTTGGGCGACAGAAGGATCAACATGGATAGTTAGAACAAATACTGATTATCTTCAGCCAGATGATGGCACACCTGATGGTGACGTCGATATTGGCGGTTGATTGGAATCCCTTCACTCGTGTGATCTTGTTAATTTTCTGGCTTTCTTCGACACCAGAGATAAAATAGCTTTTTCCTTCTAAGGTGTGGTTTCATTATAGACTGATTCTCCTCTGATAGCAACGTAGAGAAGAATTATTGCCTTAGATGTTCACTCAGCAGAGGTTTGCCACATTGAAAAGTGCTGGTTGTGTACTGAGCATAGGGCGTGTACGATGAGCATGATTTGATCCGCAGCTGTACTTAAACCCTTTTTTTAAAACTAGTTGCACTGGTTTAGGGAGTGCATAGATTAATATTTTTGGAAACTCACTGAAGGAATCATACTTTCCAAGGAGCAAAATGGGCAGTGACACGAGCAGGAATCAAAGAAAAAAATTGTCCTCCAAATGACCACATGAAAATAGAAGCATAATGTTAACAGTAATTGAGCTGTGCTCTGTGGGAGTAAACCAAATACAAAAAGGAGAGACAAAGAGGATGGATTAAACACTAGCAATCACTCATTTTTGATTGACAATCGAAGGGATGAATACAAAGGCAGTGGGTGGGCTGTAAGCTCACAGAGTGAATACAGCTTGTCGCAAAGAGACAGCGCATGTGCTACCTAGGCTCAACCCACTAAAGGATTATCTAACATTTTGTATCAATCTTAATGCTTCTCTTAAAAAACAGAAGTCCAGAAAGGTTGACTCCATATGCTTTTATGATCCAGATTCATGGCTTAAACCTTATGCCTCCACCGTCGTTCAACCAGCAATTTTTAGTGTTAAGTATCACTTATTCTACTACTTACCTTACCTAATATGGCGATGTCCCTTAGTCTTTCTGCCTTGTCCTAGTCCCTACCTCTTGATGGGGTCCAGCCCTCACAACAGGTTTCGTAAGAAGCAGCTCCCTATTGTAGTACTTCCCCTTCTTTTTTTAAAAACATACACCGTCTGAGTTATAAGAGCACACATGAGGAACAGAAGTCCTGTTCTATTCCCTGTACTGTTGCAATGGTTCTAGTAGTGTGAAAGGAAAGGCTAGATGTATTGACTGTTGAATAGGAATCTGCTGTGCAAATCTCTTTTTTTAAAACATCACTACTATTAAACATATGTATTTAAAATATGTAAAAAAAATAATGTTGAAAAGAAGCCCTTCTGCAAAGTGAAGGCATCTTAAACATACTTGTGAATTCATGACAGACTGTCTGACCTACGAGAGTCCTTTAATGACATAAATTCTACTCTCTATTCAGTTCTATGCAATGGCTAGCATGTTTCAACACAGAATATTGGCTACCCCCTGGTAAATCTATCAAATGTGTACTTTGTGAATAAATATATGGACTCAAACTGCTCACTTTTTGCTGAAAAGTGCTCATCAAAAAGAAAGCACAGCACAATTCTCCGACCATCACAAACACAGTAAGAGACACCTGCATCAGAGTGGGCATAAATCTTCTAAAACTAATGAAGCCAAGCTGAAATCTATTCTAGATGAGGATATATCTTCTGCTTTGAAAAAATCCTGTGAGGATTAATCCTCTCTTGGACACACAAATAGAATCAGTAGCTGAAGCTCTGCAAACAGTTCAGGAATCTAATGATGCTCCTGAAACAGAATCTAAAGGACATTGTAGGAGGTAATTGAAGAAATAATAAGCAACCTCTGTGCTAATATAGTTTTTAGAGATCTAGATGAATTTATTAACAAAATATGTATGCCTTTAGAATCTCACATTTTTTAGCTACATCAAGATATATAGAAAAGTATTCACCAGGACTGTAAGGATCCTCAAAAAAGTCTATATTCTAAATTGAAGTTTTTGCTTTCGGGATTGTCACTTCAGCGGCAGCCAGGGGCAATTGATGCTCAGAGCATGGAAAGGAGATGTGAACAAGAAAACTCCCTTACTCAGGTTACCATGTGAAGACCAAAACTTTTTGGTCTCCACTTAGAAAAGTTAGTAAAAAAGAGCTACAGAAGACAGAAACTTTG
The DNA here is from genome assembly GCF_964204655.1 of Triturus cristatus. NCBI lineage: Eukaryota > Metazoa > Chordata > Amphibia > Caudata > Salamandridae > Triturus > Triturus cristatus. Next base: position 674,541,440 of record NC_140590.1, read on the forward strand.
TTTCTCCATTTTCATTTTATTCCTCTAGTTTGTCCTTGGAGCCAGTCTTCCCAGAAGTATCCTCTCTTGGAGATGGCTGTGAGTAGAGGCCAGGTTGTTAGGGAAGGAAGAAGGCAAAGAGGAAGGTGACTGGTGGGTTACTGCCTACTTTGAGGAATAATCACAACCCATGTCAGGGTGAACCCTTCAACTCACTAAAGTAACCCACTCTCAACCCCCTGATAGCTGTGGCACAGAACAGACATACTTAACACTAGGCAACATGTAAAGTATTTATAAAGTGCTGAAACAGCAATAAAGTCAAAATGCCAAACATTCAAACAAGATTAGAACACTCGAGTAAAATGTATTAAACAAAATGACACCAGAATGATAAAATTCCAATTAGATGGCCCAGAGATATGAATTTTTAAAGTTTTAACTAGAAATAGTAACAAAAGGCCTATGCGCCAATGATAGTGTGAGGTCATGGTAGACCAAGACCTATGCACAATTTCAGGCTGACCGCAATGGAGCATGGATCGGATACACAAACCAGGGTCATCCTGGTCAAATATGTTGCCATCTGACTTGGTTTTTGAAGCCCTAACCAGCCACAGGAGTACACTTCTACGGTCCCCAGGATTTCAGGGGAAGGCACTTCCAGAGTCTCAGGGTATCAGGCAGAGGTCAACAGCAGCTTCCAGTCCAGGTCCTATTGCCACTAGCCGGTTGGGTATCTTCAGGAAAATGCCTCTTGCTCCTTGTTGTATCCCTAAAGCCACACAGGAGGCCAGCCAAGTAACAGTTGTTGTCAAAATCTTTGTCTGCATGTCCAGAAAGTGTTCTGAAGTGGGTGCATAGTGGTTCTTAGTTTGTGCCTGGCACCAATTAATAGGTGGGTGTGACTCCAGGGCACTCTTTCGCCAATAGGGTAAACGTTCACGGCTCCAATCCTACCCACTTTTTCTGTAGTTTCTGTTGGCCTTCATGCAAACAGGCCCAAAATGCCATTCCAAGATGCTGAAAGAAGAGAGTCACAGGCAAAAATACAGTCTGTTCCATAACTTATCAATATGCTGCTCATTAAACATATTCTACATTCACCTCCAGAGGATTTGAAGATTATTCGGGCACATAGAGTACCTTTCCACCAGTCTCCAGGTGCCAAATATCCACAAACTATCTTTGTCAACTTTTCGGAATTTTGGACCAAAGAGCAAGTACTCTCTAGAGCTATCAAGCCAAAATCTTTTACTGTCTTTCAAAATGTGACTCAGAAGGTTTTCTCTGATTTATTAGTGACCTCAGTAAGGTGCAGGAAGGCCTTTCAAGAGTTAGCGTATAAGTTCAGGATGATGGGTGCCCAGGCTACAGGAGTGTAATCTGCTATGCTAAAAGTTCTTTGGAAAGGTCAATTGAAGCTGCTTGCCATTTTGTCAGAAGGGCAAGCTTTCTTAAAATCAATTAAAAGCTAAAGATATGGTTGAGTATGAAATTGTCGAGCAATGGTGTTGGGGGTCGAGAGGAGCTGGTCCAGGTGGGCATTGGATGCGATTCCATGGCATCCTTTGTAGCAGGCTTCCCAAGAGGTGGGATGCGTGGGAGGGGAGGGTGGAGTGGGATCGTAATGGGATGGGGATGCAGAGAAAAAGGAGTAGGTGAAAAACATACTTCATTGGTTCTTTCTTTTCTTTTAGTTCTTTATTCTAGCTACTTAGTTTTTTGGTCCTTTGGTGTTAAGAAAAAATATAGAGACAAGTCAAGAAATGAGTTCAATGGTATGAGAAATGTATAGTATTAAAATAATCTTGTGCAATTGGAATTGATTACTGAATCATAGAAAAGCAGGCCCTGTGTTGAATTGGCTGTCGTCCTTTTCCCCTCAGATTCTGTTTATCCAGGAAACACATTGTTAGTTAACACTAAAATATCCTTACCAAAAAAATATACTCAGGCTCATGTTGCATCTCCGAATAAGGCTGTTCATGGGGTCGCTATAATATTTGGTAATATACACGGTTGAGAAGCACAACAAGTTAGCCGACATCCCCAAGGCCGATGGATATGGTTAAAAGTCAAGCTGGAGGAGACATTGGTAAATCATGTAAATTATTATGGTCCCATATTCGATGATACTGAGGCTCTACAATAAATTTACAATATATTAATTTCTTCGGAGGGATCAATAATATTGGGAGGGGGGTTTAACTATATTCAAGATATTAGGCTTATTACCTCTAAAAAACCCAACAAGCTATTAAAGCCTAAAACAACTAAGCTGATAAATAGAATGAAACATGAAATGGCCCACTAGGACCCATGGCGTCAAGGTCATCTATCCCATTTACAGTACACTTGTCTTTCTTCTAGGTTTAAGACGGCTTCTTGAATTGATGTTTTTGCTAATGGACAAATGGTTGCCAAGAGGGGAGTCAAAGATTATCAAAAACTCATTCTCTGATCATTCACTTTGATAAATATCTTCTTGAAGATTCAAACTGAATAAAAGAAATGCAGCTTTTTATAAAAAAGGTTTTTAAATTAATGAGAACTCAACTTCGGTAATCTTTGTTTGGGATTAGGTTATAAGGCTATGGTTAGCAAACAACAAGCACAAGTAATCCTGACATTGCAGACAGTTGTGAAAAAATCGAGGGATTAACTAAATAAGGCCAGCTCGGAATGCCAGAAAACTGTTTGCCAGCAAGATATTGCCATAGCCAAAGAACAACTGAAAGAATTGTTTTAATTCACGACCGAGCCAGTACGATGCACGCGTCGGACAGCCTGTGCGAGCCGGAGTGTACGGCTCGCAAATCGTCAGGGTGGTTGCCTTTGGGGGTCTGCGTCGGACCCCCTGTCACCCGCAGCCCTACGACTCAGACACAGGGGGAGACGCATGGGTCTCCCCAACACAGGGATATACGGTACAGATTGCACTGACGTGTACCCACTGTAGGGGGCGCACTTGTCCGCGACGTACCCATTCAGTCAATGGGAGCCCATGTATGCGTCGTACGACCGGCTCCCATTGACTTCTATGGGAATCCGACCAAACCGAGTCCGGCAGCATACGGCCGCATCGTACTCGTTGGGTTGGACTGCAGGACTCCGGCTTGGTCAGAAAACACCCCGGATCCGGCTCGGTCGGAGTGCTTTCCGACCCGGATCGGAATCGGCCCCTTAGTTGGGCCACTTCCGCAGACTTGCCTGGGCACAACACTCAGCGGTCCCCATTAATGGGGTCATGCACTCACCCCTCATGCCTTCCTGAGGTTTCCCCGCACACTGCCAAACAGGGAAAGAACTCTCACACCAAAGAGTTGCTCCTGCGCTCAGTCACCAGCTTTAACTATAGGAATGTTCAATGTAGCAATAGAGCACACAGTGGGGCACATTGGTGGAACACCGGCTGCCCCCTAGTTTTTATTGAGCCACCTCCGCAAGGTCACATTCATGCAGCAGTAGATGCGGTGGCTGTTCTTGTGTTGGCTGCACCTGTTACTGACCACACTTGCCGCTTGCCACTGCTACTTACCACCGGTGTGGATACACAACAAGGCTCCTACTGCTACTACAACTTCTGTGGATCCTTCTGTGAGTCCCGTGGCAAGACTCTTCACCGTCAAAGGCGCTTAGGGTGTGGAGCCACCGGGAGCAGCAGCGGTCTTACGGAGACGTGACGAGGCGAAAGGTGTGAGACAGAGGAACAGGAGAACAGCAAGAAGCTGCACGTCTTCCACCTCCTCACGCTTGCTCTCACTCGCTCTCACCCAGAATGCAGCACCTGGCAGCAAATAGCATCAAGAGCCTGGAATGAATCTTGCACAACCCTGCAGCACAAACAACAAAGTCTGCCTCCTCCCTGCTTCGCTCCGGCTGCTCCAAACTCAAGGCTCTTATATCCCAGTCTCTAAGTTTAGGGACACGCGCTGGAAACAGGCTGAAAATAAGCTGAAAACAGGCTGGGAGGGAAGGTTTGGGAGGGCAAGAGGGTAGAACTGCATCTAGCTGCGGGAGGGCTCGGTCCAGAGATGCCTCGAGCCTCGTGCCACGAACATGCGCCCCAATGCAGCCTGCAGTTCTCAGCCCTTCAGGACCGCTGAGAACCGCACCGGCCCCCCTGGAGCGGAAAAGCAGAGGAGCAGAGGTGCAGAGGACAGTGAGGAGAAACAGACAGCCGGGGAGGAGAAACTGGTGCACTGGAAGCCGTGGACCGACCGTGCTACCAGCGCTACCAGCGGCCTTGGTCCAGTTCTCCTGCTTACCCTCTGCCTCCTACCGCAGTTGCTGCCGCAGCCCGCAGTCCGCAAAGTCCACAAATCCTCAGGGTCCCGGAGGTGCGATGCCTCTGTGTCCCATAGTGTACCGTGCTCCCAGGGGGCTCCTTGCTCGCAGCTCACTGCTGCCTCTCGACCCATTCATCCCGCTAGGCCCGGCTCATTCTCTCACTTTCTCGCTCGATGGCTCGGCTCGGCTCTCTAGTCTGTCAGCTCATTCTGCATCCCCATTTCGTCGCCACGAATAAATACATATCCTTTCTCTGGATTCTATCAAAATAGTATCTGCTCTACGTCCTTCTATTATCTATTTTATCAAATATTTCTCACAACTGTTTACCTTTTTGTATCTTGACTCACCCTTTGCTTATACTGCATGACCACATGAGGATATGCTTTTTAATCAACATACGTCATTACTTTAGTAATCATTTAATTTCCTCTTCACACAAAAACACATCAAAACACTATATCCACATTTTTCACATCTTTCACTCGAAAATGTGTATCTCATTCATCCAATCATTAAAAGCTTGTAACTGTCACCAGTAACACATATTCCATACTTCACAAATTTCTAATATCTTTTTGCTGTGTGTTTGGGCTATTTTTATGATAGCAGTCAGAAGCCTGATCCTGTCTTTCCAACTGGTTTTGACCTTTGTGTGAACTGCTAAAATAAACCATTGGTGTCTATTCAATCTCATTCTGGTGCATGCCTGTCTTTTTTGCATTACGCTCCATGGGTTTATCAATCGGTTTCGTCCATATGGTCAATAAATATATAGTGAATTATATTTCCCATGATCTATTTCGTTATTTATTTGCTGTCTTGTGTAGAAAAAACACAATTCTGTTAAAAGGCAACACCAAGAATAAACTGGGAGAATGGCCAGTTTGTTAAGTGGTTAGTTTCTTAAAACCTGATATACAAACTCAAGGAGAATGGTACACAAAGATTTGAAACCCCAATCAACAAAAGAATTCCAGCTGTAGGTTTCAATTAGGAGATCTCAGAATGGAATACCCAGTGTTAGACCTGGCTGGTCCAGCGGGTTTATCCCCCTCTTCAAATGCCAGAGGTTAGGTGGCAGCTCTCTCACCCGGAAAGCTGCACTTCCCTTTGCCCTTCGGAACATTAAGGATCCACTGGCTTTTAGAAAGCTCCTGAAAACTCATCTCTTTGCCTAGGTTTCATCCGCCACCCCTTGTTTGGCTCTGCGCCGGGACACTCCTGAGTATCTGTGCGTGCTATAAAATAAAATAACATAACATAAAATCCCCAGACCTTTTGCTTTGTGACTATGTTTCTGACCAGTTTTAGTTGGTTGTATGACTCTGGGCACTTTACCACTGCTGATCAGTGCTAAAGTGCATATGCTCTCCATGTAAATTGTATTATGGATTGGTGTTTGCATGATTGGCGAATTTGATTTACTGGTAAGTCCCTGGTATAGTGCACTGTGTGCGCACAGGGCCTGTAAATCAAATACTGCTTGCGAGATTGCAGCACTGATTATGCCTCCCACCCAAGCAGCCTTGCAAAAGGTTCTCAGATCTGCCATTGCAGTGTCTGTGTGCAGTTCAGTACTGCCATGTCAACCTGGCGAGTGCACCCACTTGCCAGGCCCTAGACTTCCCTTTTTTTACATGTGAGTCTCCCCAGTTGGTAGGGTGCATTGTTGTGAAAGGTAGGACATGCCCTGATGTGTGTAGCATGTGCTGATAGTGAAATACTGCCAATTTTGTGTTTCACTATTGAAAGGCTATCTGTCCCATAGGATAGAATGGGAGTTTATTTATAACATCTTATAAATATGCCTGAACTCAGAACATAGAAATGCACCTTTGAGTGAAGATGATTTTTATATGGTGTGTTTCAAAATACCACTTTTAGAGAGTGGGTATTTTCGAGGCTTGGGCGGTAAATTCCGTTCCGCTTGCGGAATTTGCAGAATTTGGGTAATTTCGCATTCCGCGGAGAACGCGGAATTGCCCAAATTCCTGCGCTGCGCAACTTCGCGGAATTTTTTTGCTTGTTTGCGTTTTCAAAATGCGTGTTTGCGAGACATATCCCCCCGAGCATGCAAACAGCGATCGCGAACAGGAAAAAAGCATCGCGAGCAAGGTTCGCACAATTTCTGCGTGTTCGCTGAGATTTTTTACCGTTTCGCAGAACTTTGCGTAGTGCGACTATGCAAATTCCACCCACCCCTAGTATTTTCTTGCTTAGCCATCTTGTGTGCCTCTGCTGGTTTGTGGATTGCCTGTCTGGCTTTTGAATGACAGGGGCTGGGGCTGTGCATTCTCTCAGATGGCCACCAGGGTTGATGTGTGTCCTGCCTTTCCTGGATGAGTCGGGGCTGGGCTTAATGGACCCGGGCTGCATTTAGAGTAGGGGGAGGAGATATCTTTTCACGTGAATGGGCCTGGTTTGCCTGGGACACCTCCTGCCAGGCAGCTGCACCAGAGAGGACAGAAGTGGTTTTAGCTGGGCAAACAGCTTTTCTGCCACCAGAGAACAAAGTAATTTGTGCTATAAAACATACCAGCCCCCTGAACTTAAGATTACAGCTAGGAAGACGAACAAGGAAAGCTGGAGGAGGAGTACTGCCCCTGTACTGTGTGCTGTTAGGGTTGCCTGTAGTGGTTGCTTCTGTCTTGGGCAGGGAAAGAACTGGACTGTGCTTTCATCATCCTGCTGTCAGAGTTTTCTCCAAGGGCTTGAAGTAGAACTTGCCTCCTGTTGGAAGTCCCTGGGATAGAAAAGACTTCAAAGATTACTTCTGAGATTCAAGAGGAATTTTTGCAAAGGAAAAGAACTGGAGAAACTGAGGAGAAGTACTGCCTCTTCACTGTGTGCTGTCTGGGGTTGGCCTGCAGTGGCTGTTTCTGCCAAGGAAAGGACAAGGACTTTGCTGTGTGCTGTGTCCCCTGTTCGAGGAAGAACTCCTAGGGCTTGAAGTACAGCTTGCCTCCTGTTTCAAAGTCTCAGGAACACAAAGACTTCACCCCCAGTCCCCTCTGAACTCCTTTGCTGGGTATTCTGACCTGCCAAGAGGTACCTGCCAGGGTTCTGGGCCTCTGGAGGTTGTTTCTGGGGCTGGGTACTGCAAAAGACTAGATAAATGTCAAAGTGGACACATCACCTGGTTCTGATGCATCACAGCGGTGTGAGAAGAATTTCCGACGCATTGCTCAAGCCGAAGAATCGATGCCGTGCCTGCCCGCGACTGAAGTGTCTGCCGTGTGACGAGCCCTGTGCACCAATCTCCGACGTCCGAGATCATGGCACCGGCTCTAATGCAGGTCCTGCTGTGTAAGAACCGATGCAACAAGGGGCCACAGATGGAATTGTCGCAGCACATCCCAGATCTTCACACATCGCATCGTCCGGATCGTCAAGTATCACATTGAGGTGCAAGGTCTGTCGCATCGCTGGGGGACTCACTAAGAAACCGATGCATCACCTCCCCATGCAGTAAGAAACCAACGCATCACCTCCTCTCCGGTAAAGAACTGACACATCACCTCGCCTGTGCAGCAGTAAGAAACCAATGCAGCACCTTCCCTGGAGCAAGGAACAGATGCATCACTTTCCATGTGTGCAAGGAACTGACGCATCACCTTCCCTGCAACCCTTTCTGCTTGTGGTTTTGACGCATCCAAGGTACTTTATGGGGAAAGTGTTGCATCTGCAATTTGTTTTGAACAGAACTGTTTCTACCTTTTGAAAGTCATATTTTTATTACTGTATTGTAGATTTTTGTCATTTCGGTCTTGTTTGGTTTAGATTAAAATTACTTATTTTTCTAAACTGGTGTGGTGTTCATTTGTAGTGTTTCCACTGTATTACTGTATGTGTGCACACATGAGTTACACACTGCCTCAGATAAGCCTGTCTGCATGTGCCAAGCTACCAAGGGGGTGAGCAGGGGTTATTTTAGAAGTGTATCCCCCTTACCCTGACTAGGAAAAAGGGTCCCTATTTGGACAAAGGTGCAAACCATTGCCAACTAGAGACCCCCATTTCTAACACCCAGGATTTGCCACTGCTTTAGGATCTTACTTGAAGTTGAGAGACGAAGGCTGTGCACTTACAGCTGGAGGGTTAGAGTTACATATTTGTAGTTCAATCACTAGGAAGTGTGGCTTCAGAGTTCTTTTTTTAAAGAAATGGTGCCAGCTGAGAGCACCACTTTTTGTGCAAATTAGTTTTTCTGTCAAACTGTGGATAGGATGGTTAATTATTTCACTAATTTCTAGCATCTATGAGAAGCCAATTTAAAATGAACGGGATTCGAGTATTGTGATCCAGTTTTTAGTGACAGAGATACATCTTGCTGTAGCATTCAGGATATGTAAGAAATTGAGGTATTGGCGGGTGAGGGTGTAAACCACAACCACAATCCTTGTCCGGGTGAACCACAAAAGCCACCAAATTATCCTATTCTTAACATCTTAACACAAGAAAAATCCCAACCAATTTAGAATACTAGGATCTACTTTAATAAATAAAATGAGACCAAAAAAACAAAGATTCAATCAGTATATGAAATTCTAAAATTTTAGGTAGGGAGGTATAGCGCCTAAAAGCACAAATCGCTACTCGGGGTCATCTGGTCATAATAGGCCGGTGGAAAGGTCAAATTTTTGGCTGACTACAATGGAGATCGGATATAAAGACAAGGTTAGTTCCGCTGGAAAACTTACCTTCTCAAAGTCTGGCGCGAAAAATCCAGTGCACTCTAATGCCAGCCAAGGGTACAGGACCTGGGGAGGAACCTCTTGGGCATCAGGGACTCACTCTAGCAGACTCCAATGGGCTTCAGGCAGGTCCAATTACAGGTCCAGGTAGGTAGAGTTGCAGCAGGTCAACTGGGCAGCTGCAGGGTAGGGTGTTGTGTCCCTGTAGTTTAGAACAGAAGGTCAGCCAACTGACCCTTGGAGTCACTCAGCGAGCCTGGAGTGAAGAGAGCAGGTGTAGTCTTCTTTCACAGAGAGCAGGACAGGCCTCAAGCAGCATGGCAGTCCTCTGGGGAGCAAGGCAAGTATCAAGTGGCAGGTCAAATCTCTGAAAAATAAGGTAGGCCTCAAACAGGAGGGAGGCCCGCTGAGAAACCAGACAAGCCTCAAGCAGGAGGGCAGTCTTCTGAGGAACAAGGCAGTCCTTCCTCTGTAATGTCTCCTTTTCCAGAAGTGTACTGAACAGTGGCTCAGGAGGTTTAATATTTATACTCAGTGTCAGCCTTTTTGTGTCTGGGGAAACACACTGTCCTACCCTCATATCAGTTTCTGGAAAGTTCTTCCCATTCTCTATCGAGGATCCTAACTGTCTAGTGTGAGAATAGGCTGGGGTCAGTATCCTTTGTGTATGCTGGAGGCAAGCACTTTGAAGTGTGAGGGGTTCAGGGCACAGCTCTGCCCCAATTCATTCTGGCAAAATGGCCCTTGCCCAGCTACACCCAGGCCCCACTGTCAGGACCCAATATGAATTCATAACGGTGGAACATTTAACAGGTCTAGGCAGCTGGAAACTTCTATAAGGCTTCAGAAACTTTTTCGGGGAAAAATGCCAAGTTTCTAAAAGTTACATTTTCAGAATTGTCTTAAATTCGGACTTCACCATTAAATACGATTTTAAATTACAATTAGTTTGAATCAGGACACCTTGCCTGATGATGTGGTCAGGGACTCCAAGGTCCAGGGACTCCAGGGTGGGCTTCAAGAGGGCAGGAGGAGGTGTGCAATTAGACATAGAGCTTATAACCTTTGTTTTCTTCTGACGGTGTGGGATGTTTCACCTGCTGGTATGGTCAAGGACACCAAGTTCCACAAGTCTATACTTTAAGAAGGTGCAGAATAAGCAGTTCAATCAGTGTGTTTTTTCTTACCACGGGACAATCTAGAGCACTGCTCGCGCAAAGACAATGCAAGAGTGGGCCCGTCTGAACCCGTTCGAGCCCATAGGAGGCTGGGCGCACTCTCTGACATCTAAGATCAGGCACCTGATTCTGACGAAAGTAAGTGCTTCTTTACTTGTGGTCACTTTCTTGCCAATAGTTTGGGAAAAAGAAATATGACATGTCAGAGATTCGGTGAGGCAAATATTGGGGCTGTTTCTATGGTGGAGGAAACAGGGCTACAGCAAGGTCTAGCTAGTATCACGGTGCACACTGTAGTTGAGCAAAGGGCACATGGGGAAATCTCTACCCCCGCAATCTCAAGTTATCCATGTGTCAAAGAGCAGCAGAAGGGGTGGTTGGTGCCTCCCCCAGCCAACTACAATGGAGTTTGGTTGGAACCCCCCCAATATGTTCATTGAGGGAGGAAGGGATGGCTTACAGCAAGATTATTGTGGACTATTTGCAAAAGTCTGACAGGTAGCATTCAGATAGAAATACAACCCATCTTGGAGCATCTTACTTTAATCAAATCACGCCTGGTGACCATGCATCAATCTCAGATGATGTGCTTCTGCCTGCACCTGTGCAAGAGCCACCACTACCAATGAGCCACTTAATTAGCCAGCCTCCTCAGTCAAACTTACTGGTTGCTCATCTGCATTCTTGGATGGGTGCTGCTGGCACATAGCATTGAACAATAATATGAAGAGTTTTCAGTGGTGGGGATAACTCATTTTGTGGACAAAATCAATCAGAAAACAATTAAGACAAGAGCAAGGTGTCACGCCGCTACTAGCAAGTGCGGCACAAAAAATACACAAGGCGGCTTTTCCATTGACCACAGTAGGTTAAAAAAGGAAGCCTCCAGGAGATAAACTCATAATTACATGGAAAGCGTGCCAAATAAGCATGTTATCAATCTCCCTCCAGCCACTGGTTCATTTGTACTAGTCTTGACAGGTGTCCCTACTCTTCATAAAGGCATCCACAAGGCTCTGGATGAACTTGTTAACACATTTCTACATTAGTTCACTAACCATAGGGGCTTTTCGCAAGTTGGCAGCAACAAAATTGTTATGGTAAGAAGAGAGGGTTGAATTGGAAATCCTAGAAAAGATATTTTGTTAGACTGCATCATCATTGTAAACTTTAGCAGCACTATCTGTGTGAGAAATCTACTGTGTTATCCTTTAAGCTGGAAGCATGCACGAGGCTGGATTGTGACCTTACCCATATATCTAATATTACAAACAAAGATTTGAGAGTGATTGAAAGACCAGACAGTAACCATAACTGTTCAAAGAGTGATTTTATTGTACGCTTAGAGGCTGCTCCAAAGTCATTAAGGAGGGATTTATGGTCAGTCAACAATAGATGCACTCAAAATTGTGCTAGAGTGTCTAGTAAACCCAAGACCGTAACCTCTATGAAAAGGGTTCTAAACATTGCCCTAAAGGACATAGACAGTCAAGACCAGAACAGTTGCCATCCCTAATGTCCATAGTGCTCTTTTCCATGAAGTGAGTGACTGCTTTCTCCAAGATTCCAGGAAGGCCCATTCCTTTGCCAAAGATAGCTCCTCATGGTTCAACAAAAAGTGCAGGGTAGTAAAAACCAAACTGCTTCATGTGCTTACAACTGCCAGTGGTGATCCTATGAAGCTAAAGAGGGTACAATATAAAAAAATCCCCAGTGCAGGCTCATGTGGCACAGGACTCCAAACTTTGGGATCAAATATCTGACGCCCCAAAGGCAAAGGATGAGAAAAAAAGTTTTGCAGCCCATGCTATGGTGGAAACACTTTTCTGACCTATATGTACGACACAGCAGGAGAGGGTCCCTCTGATCCTCATGACTGAGTAGAGATGCTCCACCACTATATTTGAATTATTTATAGACCTTGCAGCCGCTAGGAGTGCCATTAACAGTATCATGCCAGGCAACGCGGCAGGACCGGATGGGATTCCGGGGATCTCTTTAAAGTCGACACAGCGAGCTTGACCCTATATTTTAACAAACTTAAAAATGTAATAGTAGAAGGTGTTCAGATCCCCGCCTCCTGGAAAGCATCAGAAAATGCACCTATCCGCAAAAAGGGCCCCAAAGATTCACCACTGAACTATAGACCAATCAGTCTTATAAATGTGTTAAAAAGGTATTCTGTAGTAAGATTCTGAGCACCCTTGAATCCTGGATTGAAGATGCAGCCATTTTGTCGGACCTGCAAGTCAGTTTCAGAAAAGGCGTCAACTCAGTACCATAGACCTGGCGTTCAGACTTTTTTCCATAGTCTGGAAAACTGTGGCCAACCAAAAATCCCACTTATACTTAATTTTTGTGGATTTGAAAACCACTTTTGACTTAGTTCCCCACTGCAAGCTCTGGGAGATGTTTAGGCAGATGGGGATCCCCATGCCATTATTTGACATTCTAATCTGCCTACATTCTGACACATATGCACAAGTGGGACTAGCAAGGTTCGCTCACTGAACGCATGAGAGTTGCAAGGGGGTGCAACGGGGCTGCCTGCTCGCCCCTACCCTCTTTCCCTGTACCTAAACAACGTTGTGGCACAGATGGTACTGTGCAGGAGTGAGGCTCGTTTTTGCAGGGGGCACTCTGTTAGTCTAAAAGACTATGATAGGTCTTCAGACCCCGAAGTCTAATTTTGCTGCTTTTTGTTTAGACTAGAGTACGGAAAAGAATCTGGGAAAACCGAAGTTCATGTGTAAAAACCCACCCAAAAAATTCAGAGGATCTATCAAAATCAATGGTCAATGCCTGGAGAAGGTGGACAATTTAAATTATCTGGGCATTAGATTAACCTTCTAATGCCCTGTCCTGGTTCCCCCAAATTAGGAAGAGTGGCCTAAACCTATGTCCTGCATTTGGTGTGTCCAAGCTGTTTGAGACAGATATCCTTGGCCCTCAATATCTGTCAGACATAGGCAGTAGCAAGCGCTCCATATGGAGCTGAGCTGTAGTGCCATACTGGCATTGCACAATTAAAAACTACTGAAAACGAATTCTTAAGATCCCTATCAAATTACCCCCACACTGCCGTTAATGTGGGACATGTGCATGAACTCAATCAAGAACAAGACCAAGTTACGTTCCATCTGATATCAATGAAGATTGAGGAACACCCCAGCCCTGGAAAGCTACCTATGTGCCTTTATGGAAATTGTAGATTTGAACATAGGCAGGGAAATGAAGTGGATAGTGAGCCTAAAGGCCTGTCTTACATCTTTGGATCTTGATGAGTATTGGGGCAAAGAGCCCCAATCAATCTCCATAAACAGAGCACAACTGAAGAAAGCCTATTGAGAGCACACTTGCGCTTCAGAAGTCAGAAGACCTAATTTAGGCTCTATTACCTCAGATTTTATGGACATTAAAAACTGTAGCAGGTTTGAGGTCTTTCTTGACTATGTCACAGTCCCTTTAGCCAAGCAGTTATACATCACGTTTCTCTATGGCATCCATCTCGTCAACAGTTTCACCAAAAAATGGAAGGACACTACTGATCAAAGCATTGCATGCCCAGTTTGGCTTAAATCTGATAAATCTCCGCCACACTTTTTCTTCATTTGCCTGAGTTATGAGCAACAGAGGAAACAATGAATAATACCAGTTTGTAGGCCACTGGGATCCAGACAGTGTGACAGGGCACTCAGATTGCTGCATGCAGATACTACTGAATTGTGTGCGGTTTCTACATTTTTATATTAAAGCTGGCTTGTAAGATCAAATACTATGACCCAATCATAACAGGCCTAGCGGCCCGGTGTGGTGATTAATCTTGCATGCATATCCACATAGATCCCTTTGCCCCTTGGCCCACTTCTCTTGCACCTCCTCTTGTACACCACTGTGGGTAGCTACTGACCCGGGTCTCAACTGGCTTCATAGGTTCTAAATAGAATAACCAAAAGATCTTCTGGACTATGTTTAATTAGTGTAGGTCTAGGGGAAGCCAGACCAATATGATATGTAGCAATGTAAATCATGATGAGTGGGTCAAGCACTTTTCAGCAATATATAATAAAAATGAAGATGACCTTAGGTCTTAATCTTACCTGAGCTGTTTCCTGGGGAGCACATACAATTGACTTTCTCCATTGAAGAGGTTGTGAAAGCCCTCAAACCAAAGCACTGGGACGGGCTGGGGTGCATATTGACCTAGTGAAACCTAATTTAGAGCTTTGGGCCCGCTTCTTATCAACAATTTCAATAACCTTTCCCACAATAATTCCAGATTCCTGGTCTTCCTCTACGATTGTGCTGATCTCTAAGCAGGGTAATAGGTCTGAGCTCAAGTGCTACCATCCCATCTCCCTGATTGATACTTTGGTAAAGATCATTGGAAGAAGAATTTTATTAGGATGTGTGATAGGGGCCATAATCATAGTATATGTCATTCAAGCACTGTACCTGGGATTCATGGTCCCTCTTCACCACTTTGGACTGTGACAACCACCAGCAGATATAAAGGTTATTATTGGATTCTGGTCTGGATATTGCATTAGCTCATTTTTTGTACACCTAACATGAGAATCTGGTGTCTGTGGTTCGGTGTACCCTGAAGAAAAGCTTACTGAATCATTTGCTCTTGCTCTTGTGGCACGGCACGGCTGTGTGATAGCTCAGCTTCCTTTTTTTCTTTATATCATCAATTTGAGTCCAGTTCTAACTACTACTGGCATGGAGGTCCCTCAAATAGGAAAAGAGGCTACTCCAGCACTATTTTCATGTGGACAATGCAGTTTGAATGGAATCAACACCTAATGCATGGCATAAGCTAGTTGATTTCTTTGTAGAGTTTATGGCCAACTTGAATTTATCAACTAATTTCAATAAATTCCAGATTATGGCCACTGGTCCTAAAAGATGTTTGGGGATTCAAGTAGAATGCAGTGGGAAATTAATCACGATGGATAACTTTCCTTACCTAGGAGTCACGTTTGACTCCTCAGGTTCACGTGGTTCCCTATTTCAGTTAGCAACTTAAAAATGTTCAGGGAGATGGGTGCACTTTTGAACTTGCCCTATCCCACTGATCATAAGTCCCTGACTCCCTTTTTAACCACGTATAAGACCCAGTGCACTCTTTTTGTCAGTTATGGTGCAGGAGTGTGGGGCTATTGAAATAGTCACCCCATTTAGGTGGAGGAAAATCGTCTTTGTAGGCAATTGTGGCAACTACTGCCTACTAGCTCACATTATATCTGCCATGACGATCTAGGCCTCATCCATTTGGAGGACCTTAATAATTTGGTCCCAATTGCTTTATTGCTTTTGATTTTGACTAACCCTGAAAAAACTTAACTAGGACCATTATCAATAATTGCGTCTATTGTAAAATTCTTTGGATGCTTGGAGCTGTTTCATTTGCCTTCATCTGTCTATAAATAGACAAAAAAATTGTAAAAGTTATTTTTATGGGGATTAGGTGGAACAAAAGGGAACATAGTGAATGTTGCAAAACTACGATGTCGTTTTACCTTAGTTTAAAAGAAGCAGATGGTTTGGAGCCCTATTTTTTTGGGGTGATGGGGAGGTGGACAAGGTCCCATTTATTTTGTTTCTCGGCAGGGGTGGTTCACCATTTGCTAAACAGCTTCCCTTTGGGCTTTAGCAAAAACTCTGCCCTGGGTGCTTGCACTTGTAATGGTTCTTCTGAGCAATCGCAGCTACACTTCTTCGTCTTTGGTAAATTTTAGGTAGTTTGTACTCAATGGGTTTTAAAACCTTTAATCAATAAACATAGCTTGGTTCACTGTAGGGTGGATCTTTGGTATTTATAATTGTTCGAAAATTAGCATGTTTGCTTCAGAGTTGGCTCTTTTTTAAAGTTATCTGTTCACTGTAGGAAGAGTACGCATTTCTTAACTCATAGTTTTTTAATGGTATGTATGTTTTTTTATATTGTATTGGATGAGTTATTGATTATTTACTGTATATTTGCAGCTTCCATGCATACTTTGGTACTGTGAATAAAGAATGGATGATGAGGAATGATGATGAGTCCAAACATGACATGAATTTCTCTCTTCTCCCAATTAAAGTTAATACTTCTTAAATGTAACAAGAAGTAAATTATCTTCATTGGGTCAGAAGTGTACATGAGTGTCACAGTGGGTGGGAGACACCAAGAGAAATCCAGTTTTTTTGGGGGGGGGGTTCAGTTTCAATAAGTCAATCAACGATTTGTAGACCTCTACTTATCACTAATCCTGGGCAGAGTTCGTGGAGTTGCACTATGCGGAACTCCACGAAGTGCAAAAAAACCTCAGTCGCACTACACGGAGCTCTGCAAGTGGCGGAGTATGATAGAAAAATGCTGCTTGTGGTGATTGCACAGTGTTGGATGCATGCCCACACTGTGCATTCACCGTAAACAGCACCATGCACTGCACAAGCAGTCCCTGCTTTCCTTTTCTGACACTCAAGTAGAATTTTATTCGAGCTGCAGTTTTCTCAACGCAAACGGGCTGTTTCTCAACGTGAGCGGTTGCAGGCATACGCGACCACTCGCAATGAGAAACCTGACCCCCCCGCATTGAAAATCTCACTGGGAGGTTGATTTCCACGCACACGCTCGCCAACTTGATGTTGGCAATTGCAAACAAGGAAAAATCTTGCTGGGAGGTTGATTTTCCTCGCTTGCAGTCGCCAACTTGACTTTGACGAATGCGAGCAAGGTAAAAAACTCCGCTCTGCTTATCAGGGCGGAGTTTTTCAGAACTCCGCGTAACGCAGAGTGTGGAAAACTCCGTAAACTCCGTGAGTGGAGCGGAGTTAACCGCCCAGGGTTACTTATCACCCGTGAGGGTATCCAGGTGCTGGGGGGGGGGCTGTTGCTGGGTGTTGTCGAACATCCAGGTCTTTAGGCCATCTCTGAACTTCTGTAGGGTTGGTGCAGTCCAGAGGTGGAGTGGGAGGCCATTCCAGGTCTTGGCAGGCAGGTAGGAGAAGATGCGGCACCACTTCTGCTTTTGTTGAAGTGGGGAGTGTTGACGAGGGAGAGGGAGGTGGTGCGTAGCTCTCTGCTAAGTTGGTGGAAGTTCAGTCTGTGGTTGAGGTAGGCTGGTTCTTTGTTGTATTGGGCCTTGTAGGCGTGAGTTAGCTGTTGGAACTGGCACCTTCTTTGGATGGGCAGCCAGTGGAATGCTCTGAGGTGGGGGTTCTTTATTCTTTAAGAGAAAAGCAACCAGCCCAAGTAAGTGGAAGATATCCGGTAGCCATTCATGCAGCCACATGCCCTACACAGAGTTCACGCAAAGGCTTCCAATTTTTTGGAATAGACACTATTGATCCTAGTCCACGTGGTGGTAATAGGGAACTACGACTAAGAAGGACTGAAGTCACTTAGATCATGCGTCTCCAGACAGTGGAACATGGACTTAATTTTGATTCAGAAATGCAATATTTTCTAGGATAAAGATATGTTAGATATTTTCCTGATACAGATACCTGTCCTCTTGTCTTCAATGATATATGACTTTACATGTGACATTAACTCTTATCTTTGTTTTCATTCTACGGATAGTCACATATTTTTCTTACTTTATCATTTACAATATGTGCAATTTTCAATTTTACATAATGACAGTTCACATTTTATTCATCATACTCTTTATCACATGTCTTTTATGTATGATATTATGCTTTGCGTTTCCATTTACCCAGTCTTGGATATTCGAGTTTTAATTCACAAACACTGTATGCTTGTCTCTCATGTATATGCACTCTATGTTTACCATCCATGGTATGTGTTCAAATATCAATGTTATACAAAAATCTGTTTGCTCTTTCTTCTTAAGTAATTGTCCACTAATAGCATTAGGCTGACTTCGTTTACTCTTTTTTATCAGTATGCTGTCACTTTTCTCTGCCAAAGAAAAGGCTTACTTGAATTATGTTTTTGCACTCTGTCCTCATCATTTTAATCACATTCTATACCACTTCCCTTTTTATATATTTTGACGCACATTGCCTGTCTGTCCTTCTCTTTGTCTCCACCTGTTTCTTCTACTTACTTTCCTCTATTTTTATTCCTGTTATCCTGTCATAAAATTTCTATTTACATGTCAACATTAGGTTGAATACCTTTACCCTTACACGACTTGTTGCTCCCAATTCGTTTTTTTGTGAACACCCACGCCACCCCTTTATGTTATAACGGAGGACCGCATTAGACATTAAGCTTCCCGCTTTCTTCTTATTCCGGTTTTCGTTCCATCTCTAAAACGCGTTCTAGTCGTTGGATATACAGTTTCTACTTAATCACTTTCGGGTTTAGCTTTCACTCACACACGCGATTGGATTGTTGCCGCCAGGACGCGCTAGGACTACTCTTCCGAGGTAAGAACTTTTATGCCACACTCCATGAGCATTTTTTTCCCCAGCCCTTGGCATAGACAATAGGATCCTACACAGAGATCAATTACTTTGGCTACTTTCCCTGACACGGTCCTTCCCGTTTTGTTTCCCTTTTAGATACTAATGGAAAACACACACCCGTGTTCCACTTACATGGGCTGGTTGCTTTTCTCTTAAAGAATAAAGAATTCCCAGTTCTTCTGAAGCACTCTGAACGCATCATTTGTGTTTTATGCTACATCTATGCATTGTATTATGTATGTGTGCACAGGACTTTGTTGTATGAATTGGTTGTAGGGTTTCCCTACACACATTGAGGGGTTATATAGGGTCTCCCCTTCCTGTCCAGCACAATACTTACTTGTTTACTCAAACCTACTGTACGCATATCTGCTGAGCGCCGTGTTTTCCTATATACTAAAACCCTTTGCACAGCTGCATTGCTCTGAGGTGGGGGATGAGCCTGGCTGCAGCATTTCCGATGGTTTGCAGTCTGCTCAGTAGCTGTGAGATGAGTCCCATGTAGAAGGAGTTTACATATTCCAGGCGGTTGGTAAATGTAAATGTAGTGCATTTATATAGCGCTCCGCACACCCCTGAAAGGGTCTCTCAGGTGCTGTGCACATACCGCTGTGGAACCCTTCCTGGCCTTTCCCTGTGAAGTGCCCACTCCTGGGCACCCCCAAGGTGAAGCCAGGCATCCTAGCGCTTTTGGGGCCGTTGTGGAGATTAAGCAAGCTATTGCCCAGAGTTGCAGAGTGGGACCCATGATTAGAATAGGCACCGAGGCGAGAATTATCGGGTCTGGGGAAATTGAGCCCAAGACCTGCCGAGGCAGGAATTGAACCCTGGTCTGTGTCAGACCTCTGCATCAGGGTCTGCCGCTCTAACCATTGAGCCACACTTCTCCACTGGTGATGAAGGCTTGGGTTTCAGTGCCTCTGGTGCTGATGGGGAGCCATTTGGATATTTTCCAGAGCATGCGGCGGATGAGGAAGCAGGCTGAGGAGACAGCGTTTATCTGATTTTTCATGGTAAACTTGTTGTCGAGTATGATGCTGAGGTTTCTGCATGGTCTATGGGATTGGGCAGAGGGTCTTTTTCCACTGGCCACCAGGCGTGGTACCATGAGGAGGTGTTGCTCCCGAAGATGAGTCTCTCTGTTTTGTCGGTGTTAAGTTTGAGGCATTTGCTTTACATCCAACTGGCTATGCTGGTCATACATGCATGGAAATTGGCTTTGATGTTAGTGGGGTTTGAGGATAGGGAGAGGGTGAGCTGAGTGTTGTCAGCGTATGATATGATGTTCATACCATAGGATTTGATCAGAGTGGCCAGGGGGACCATGTATGTGTTGAACAGGGTTGGACTCAGTGAGGAACCTTGGGGAATGCCACTGATGATGTTCTTTGGGCCTAAGATGTAATGCAGGAGGCAGATGCTCTGGGCTGTTCAGGTGAGGATGGAAGCGATCCATTTAAGGGCATTTCCTTGGATCCCCATCTGGTGGAGTCCATGTAGGAGGGTGCAGTGTGGCATGGTGTCAAAGGCAGCAGAAAGGTTGAGGAGGATCTGGGCTGAAGTCTCTCCCTGGTCTTGGAGAGATTGGATCTCATCTGTGGCTGTGATTAGTATGGAATACCAATTGGGATGGATCCAGGAGGTTGTAGATCTCTGGGTGCTTAGAGAATTGGCTGTTTATTGCTTTCTCCAGGACTTTAGCCAGGAACGGGAGCAGGGAGATGGGCCAGTAGTTCTTCTGGGTCAGCTGTAGCTTCTTTTGGCAGAGGTTTTACTTCTGCGTGTTTCCATTTTCCTGGAAAGGAGGCAGAGGGGATGGATGAGTTGTGGATGGTGGTGAGCTCCTTACTGACGGATTTGCTGCCCAGGTTGAATATGTGGTAAGTGTAGGGGTCTCTGGGTGCTCCTGAGTGGATGGAGCTCAAGATAGTAGTGGTGACTTGTGTGGCTATTTGATCCCACTTAGTGATGATAGTGTTTGAGGTGGATTTGCTTCTGTTGAGGAGTTCGTTGAAGTTTTCGCTGGTTGGTTGCGGGTCAAAGTGTTTGTAGATGGTGGTGGTTTTGTTGTAGAAGACGTTTGTGAGGGTGTTGCAGAGCTCCTGCAAGGGGGTTATGGTGTTCTCATTTGCTTATGGGTTGTTTAACTCTTTGATGATGTTGAAGAGTTCCTTGCTATGGTTGGAGCTAGCTTTGAGGAGGATGGCTAGGGCTTCATTTTTGGTATTTTTCAGGTGCTTGTGATATTTATTGAGAGCTGCTTTGAAATTGGCTTGTTCGCTGGTCATTTTGTTAGTGCGCCAAATTCTTTCTACTCCTTTGCAAGTGCATTTGGAGGATTTAGGCTCAGTAGTGAACCAGCTGATGTGTTAGGATGGTCTGCCCTCTATGCGAATTTAAGACAGTGTTGTGTCATCCATAATCTGAGATGCTCTAAAGTCTCCCCTAGCCCATTCACATGTTCCTGAGAGGAGACTTTCAAATATAGTGTCATCAGCGTATAGGTGAAAAGAGATACTTAATTGTGTGGCTTTAGGGCTGATGCGCCCAGTGCGACTATGTTTGTTGGCGCACTCCAATGACCTCCTTCTCTATGAACTCCCACACCATCCATTTAACCATGACCCTCAGATCTCCATAACCACTCTCTCATGTTTCTATTTTATTTTTAGTGTTACTCATACCAGTATAGGGTGTCAGTGCACTTTACATCACACACAAGTTACACAGAGACAATGAATCACACGTGTGTAAATCAGTGAATAGGAAATGTTACATCAGAAAGAGGACTACAAGGTATAGGAGTCACATGTCAGCCCTACTGGTAGGCAGTATAATTTAAGAGTGCTTGATCTCGAGAAGCACAAACTCAGCATTTAAAATGTACCACCATAGTTGGGGGATGTATTTACTAAGAAGAAATGATTTCTACACAAATGAAACTTTTTTGCAACATTAGGTTGATGAAAGACTGAGGAAAAAAATCATAACGCTCTAACCTATTTCTTTCAGTTTGCATGTAGCTCTTTGATGACAGTTAATAGCTCACTGTTCTGTACTAGGATCTAATTTATAAATTGCAAGCAACAAAAGGATCTCCTTGACAAAAGCAGTAAACCACTGAACTATTCACAATGGGGCAGATTTACAAGCACCTTGAGACACATTTGCGCCACCGATGCGTCACCTTTGTGACACAGCGGCAGGGTAAAAAATGTGGCCAATTTACAACGTGACGTATCTAGGGAGATGCATCACGTTGTGAAGCCCTGCGTCACATTATACCTGCGTCAGGAATAATGTATGCAGGGTGGGTGTTCCCACGCAGGAAAGCCTCGTAAGTTACGCAGTGAAATCTACAAGATTTCACTGCATCACATCTAGGACGCCACTGCGTCAAAATCTTACGCCTGCTTGGCGTAAGCAATAGGTCTCAAAATGCAATGCTGAAGTTGTGTCGTGTTTGTGACACTACTCCAGCAATGCGTGACTTTTGCCCCAACAGATGTGGCAGAATTTCTGATGCATCTGTCAATCCTTGCGCCTTGGTGAGCCGTATTATAAATACGGCACATCCATGGTGGCACAAAAGTTTCTCAGGTTGGCGCAGGGAAAGTGACGCATCTCTACAGATCCATCACTTTCTTGTAATTCGTCCCCAATATGCGCACTTCTGTGATAGGCCTCAGGTAGGCAGAGGGCATATTAGCCCTTTGCCTACTTTATGGTGAGTCAAAACTTCCACTAGACAAAGCTCATCTGTCTGCAGAAGGTCCATTAATCACCGTTGTTATCTTGACATTTGTACTGTTGAATGAAAGCTGCTGGGGGCAAGGAACGCTGCAGCAGGTGCTTTTAAAGCTGTCGGATTCACGAACAAAGTGATCTGTGGGGATGAAGGAAGTGATTCTTGCAGGACTTCTTGTTGGAGAGGAAGTTTACTATGCGAGATTTTTACTTGTGAGCAATTGACCAGCAGAAAAGGATTGAATCCATTGTAATAAATTATAGAAATAAACACATCAAACACAATAAAAGGCCTTAGATTAATCACTCCTTAGGAAACTCTGATGTCATCGCTGTCTTGAAGCCATCCCTCTTGTTTTTGTTTGAATACCTGTGACCTCATGTGTTATGAAACATGTTAAAGTTATGCAGGCATGAGGGGTGGTTTCAGCAAAGCATCCGACCAGTCCAACATGTTTCTGAAACTATGGACGCGCTCTTGCATACGCCCGAATGGTCTCCTGTTGGCAGAAATGGAGGCCGGAGCCAACCAGTAGCCCTTGATTTATGAACGTTTTTCTTGCTCTCTGGATCCCAGGATGTTTGCGGTTTCTTTTCTTTAAAGAACTGTTGTTTGAGCTAATCGACAGAAAAACAACTGCAGGCCTGGTTCTCATTTGAGCAAGCAGCGCTCTTTGATTCAGCATTTGCCTTCTTTTCACACATCACGTTACGAGCCCTTCACAGCAACACAACCGTTTCCAATTGTGGGAAGAGAAACCATTAAATGTCAAGAAACTTTCTACAATGCGTGCTCCATGCCAAGGAGAACACAAAGCACATTTCAGAGGCGCGAGTATTCCACAGAAAGTATTTTTGGAAACGCTGGTGCTGGGCTTTTCGTGCCTGCCACATTCTGAGGAAATGACACCATGTTTCACAAAATATACTCCAGTCTGTCCATATCTTTATAGGAAAAAGCTGTCGGCTTTGCGCTGCATTTAATTAGCGAAGTGTAAGCAGTCTAGGTTATTCCATTATGTGTTTCCTGTTTCCATGCCATATAACTCATACGGTAGATCATCGTGGGGCTGTGCACCCGGGATTCTGTGCATTGGCCAAACAGAGCGGGCCATGGAGTTCTATGCAGCTGCTCTTGGCGCCCCCACCACACTCCTGATAATAGATACGAGGGTTTGCCTGATATTAGCGTGGATTCGCTAGCAACAGGGTTTCAGGGTCAACTTCAGGGCAAAAGTCATTTTGTCACGTTACAGTTATACAGACTGTCACCTGGAAATCCTTCATTTAACCACAATTAAGACTAACGTGATTGGCTGACCCATGATGTCGGTGGCTGTCTTCCAAATGAGAGAAATGTGTGCTAGAGGATGTTAACCCTGCCAGACTGCAAGGTCCGCGTGATCTCTTAATTTTAAAGTTAATCACCTTCTCTCATCTTTAGCAATGGCTATTTCAAAATAAACTCTGGAATATAGAAACACATACACGTCTATGGCACATAAATAATGCCAGGCACGTCTTGTCTGCTCGTATCACTTCCTGTTGTAGCAATACTGACTCTAACTAGTCTTTACATCTGTCATTTTTTCTGCATTACTTTTTTTTTCCATTTTTAGGTCTGGCTAGAGACAGCATGTTCCTTGAGCTCATGTGATGAACAATGTATATATACAGGATGTGCTTTGGCCCGCCCCCTTTCAGCCATTGCTTGCTTTGGGGGTTATTGTTTGATAAAAGTGTAATTCATATTTTAGATCAGCCTACAGAAGTATTTCCTCTTTAGAATTCGATGATTGGTGCATTAGGTCTGTGAGTCTGCCTTTGGAGTAAGGCATAGCAAGACATGGACTATGAAGTATCCTAGCACTGATAAGAAATACCATTAAAGGCTATTGGCAGAGCAAGGGTGCAGCACCAGCTGGCATTCACTGGGCTGACCATACCTTCTATCAGAGCCCTGAAGAAACATTTGACTTTGTACAATATTTAGAACAGACATGATCACAATGAAAAAAATATTCCTGGTGACTTCCTCCTTTATAGTCTTGGTAATGAGCTAACCTTGCTCTTCAGGAGAAGGTTAGTAGTGGTGGGACCATAAAGTGGCTGAGGGTGGGAGATGCTGAAAAGTAGTGCTATCCAAAATAGCTATTCTTACGCTATACATCAATATTATCAAGCTCTCTCTTAACATTTAGGCAAGGTGGGAGGTGGCTGGAGCACCTCCCACCTGTATGCTGTGAATAGGATGGTGGTGATAAGTGGTGTTTTGCCAATCCAACACAAAGTCTCCCTAGTGTAGAGTCTTTTCAGAGTGGCAGTGGGTGGGGCGGCGGTGATAGTTCAATCGGACAGGAAAGGTATCATAGTGCAATCCAACACTGAAACCTCTCCCTCTTATAGATCAACTACTGCTGCTGTACTGTTGAAGGCAGAATGTTTGCAGAAAGCCAGTGGGAATTGATGAAGGAGTGTGGCGCTTTGAAATATAGTGGTCAGCAGGCAGGCGTGGTGGGGTACCTGGGCTATCCTGTGACTATCTTGAAGTACATGGCGGAAAAAGGCAAGAGTCACTCAGATCTTAAGACTCCCTCCTGCAGCACCCACGGAGACCAAGAAGATGGGAGGTGGGGAGAATGGGAGGGCTGATAGGCTAGAAGAGTGCAAGCAGCCTATGTCATGGTTCTGAATGTGTCCTTGTTGCAGAGAGGAGTTTAGGAAGGTTTTTTGTTGCTGGCACTTTAAGATGCAGAATGCATTTTTCAAAATAACGCCATCGGCACATCAACAATGAGAGGGAGATCACCTTTGGAAGGATAGGGGAGATTCCTTTGGTGCTGAGGGCTGCGTCTAGCCTTGTTCAGCATCAGGAACTACTAGGGGAGTGACATTACTCAGTGTAGGTACTAGAAGCTAGCGCAGAAGTGGTCCATGGTGGGGGTTTTAGGTAGAAGTTGTGTGGGCTGGAAACCCAGTGCTGTGTTAGTTCTTGCATTGAGATAAGTGATTGAGTAAATAGAGTCTCATTTAAATTTTTTGATGCACTGCAGCACAGCAAGCCTTCCTATTGTGCTGCCATGCGTCAACAAGAAAGGGCAGGAATACTCTGTATCTATGAGATACGGTGCAGTTCTGTCAATTTCCTCTGCGCTGGCGCACAATAGGCTGCCATGCGCAATTCTGACTACAAAGTGAAACTGTATCAGCTGCGCCATGACAAAGGAACTGTTGGAAAAAGGTTCCACTCCGAAACGCGCGTCGGCGCTGTTCTCAGTTTTGACATTTTTGTATTCTGTATATGACAATTATTTACGTATAATGTATATGGCAATTGTTTTTTGTTAGTGTGTTATGTACCACTTATGCTTTGCTCAGTTGGGATGTGTATGGTATGACTGATGGTTGTGTGATGTGTGGTGCTTAATTGTCTTTGTATATTTTTTGTATTGTTTTTGTTCTCAGGTCTTTCTGTTTTTGAATCAAGTATATTATTCTTTCTATACAAATGAATTCATATATTTAAAAAAAATATATATATCTTTTGATACAATAATAATAATAATTTTAAAAAAATCATAAATAGTTGCTCTGTGGGACAATGATACTGTTTTCATATTTAGGCTCTATGACTTATGTATTAATTAAGGTTTAGGGAGAGGTTTTTGTTCTTATTTCTGACCATATTTACAAGGCCATGAAAAGCCATGCCGAGTGACTTTGCGTGGCTTTGTAAATATGGCCCGGCACACTGCACCACCTGAGCGTCAAAAAAAGTGACGCACCAGTGGTGCAAGGGCCCTTGTAAATGAGACCCATTTTGAGAAATGCTGTGAGTGTCAGTACTGGTGATAAATATAGGTTGCCAGTAGTATGAGATGTTCAGTGGTAGAGCTAACAGTGTGGAAAGTCAGTGCTAGGTGTTTTCTACTGATGGTGATAAATACTGACACAGGACTCATAGTCAATACTCAGTCTTCTGAAGTCAGTGCTGGATGGCCAGTGCTGTTAGTAATTACTTTGGGGTCAGTACTGCAGCGATATTGGGACTATCAGTGCTGGGGATAATATTAGCGCTGGTGGCCATTTCTGTAGACCGTGATAGGATCAATGCCACATGTTGGGATCAATGCCACAATGAAGCCAGTGCTAGGGGAGCAGAGTTTGAGGCTATTGCTGGAAGACTGCTCTGGGGATCAGTGCTCTTGTTGGTGAGTACTGAGACAGTGCTGGATGCCAGTGCTTGGGAGCTAGTCCTGTGGTGTCTGGGGTGTTTGCCGGAGCTCAGGTTGCAACCCTAATTGGATTGTTATGAGAGGAGGAGGTAGGCTGGATGAAGGTGTAATTACAATTGGCTACGGGAGCTCCCTTAACAGTGTTTTTCCCTGGCGAGTGTCTGTGTCAAGATTAAAAACATGACTGAACTAATCAGAGCCCTTCGTTTTACAGTACGGTCAACATGTTTCATGCCCATTTCTGCCCCAAAGGGTCTGGCCATTTCCTCAGGATGAAAACCGACCCTGATCTACTAAAATAGATTTAGGTATTAGTATAATATCACCTGTATAACCATAGGTATGTTCCGAACTAACAGTGAAAATGATTAATTATGCCCCTCGACCTGTAAGTAAAGAAAAAGAGAAAAGAAGAAAAAAGAATAACATGAAATACGTTCATATCAATAAGGTTATGCCTCCTTACTTTTTAGTGATCCTTATTGTTAGAATCCGGGTTCTCTGGTTGGCACAGGTAGGTGCTTGTGTCAAGCAGGGAACCTTTCCTCTTGTCAGGGTAAGGGGGTACACTCCTAAAATAACCCCTGCTCACCCCCTTGGTAGCTTGACACGAGCAGACAGGCTTATTTCAGAGGCAGTGTGTAAAGCATTTGTGAACACATACAGTAACCAAGTGACAACACTACAAATGGACACCACACAGGTTTTACATTAAAAATAAGGATTCTTTATTTATATAGAGTTACCACAAGACCATTAAATGAAAAAAATACACAATACTGTTACTTTACATGGTAGAAGGTTGCTTAGTTCTCTTAAGTTCTTAAATGCGACACTTTAAGTCCATGTACCTTTTAGATGCGACATGCAGGGCAACGAAAGTGTTGCAACGGTGTTGATGCGATGAAGTTTTTGGTGCAAAGAAATAAAGACGTGAAGATCTTCCAGATGCAGCACGCTTCTCCGATGTTGCGAAAAGACTCGACTCGATGCGTCAGCTGCAGCGGCGACACCCTTTATGCGATGCGATGACAGCGGCCTTGACAGCGAAACTCTTCTCCGACGTTTGCGAGATGCTTCCGCTCGATGCGATGCTGCAGCGGCGACACCTCTATACGCGATGCGACGACTGCAGCTCCGACGGCGGCACACTTCTCCGTGGATGCGAGGCGCTTTTCTTGATGCGGTGCAATGCGACAGCTACGATGGTTGCGAAGGCGACACGTTTCTTCCTTGATGCGGTGCAATGCGTCAGCTACGATGGCTGGGATGGCGACACGCTTCTTCGTCGTTGCGAGACACTTCCTGGATGATGCGAGACGCTTCCGCTCGATGGGATGCTGCAGCGGCGACACCCTTTACGAGAGACGACGACAACAGCTCCGATGGTGGCACGCTTCTCCTCCTTCAGTCACGCTTCCAGCTCCTTGCGGCACGCAGTCCCTCAGAAGGCCCAACAACAGCAGCAGGCACTTCCAAAGAACTCTGGGGGAGCTGGGGGGTGAAGTCTGTTGTTCCTGAGACTTCAGCAGGAGGCAAGCTCTATTCCAAAGCTCTTGGAGATCTTTTTAAGCACAAGTTGAAATAAAGTCTTTTGTAGTCTTTCTCCTCTCTTTCAGCAGCAAGGCAAACACTGCAGGCCAATCCCCCTGGTCAGGGACAGTACTCCTCCTTACAGCTTTCCCAGTCCCTTCTCCTCAGGCAGAGGTTCTTCTTGTCAAGCAGGATCTAATTTCTTGGGAGCAGGTTCCCAATACTCATACTCCTAATTCCTTTTTCCTCTGGGGTAGAGGGGCCTTTGCCCAGTCCAAACCAGTTCCTGAGCACTTTGTTGACATGACTATGACTTTCTACTCAGGGTGCAGGGCAGAGACATCAGCCGCTCCACAGGAGGTGGAGCCAGCATTGTGGTGGCAGAGCACAGCCCTATTCAGAGTCCAGGTGTACTCCTCCCACCCATCTGGATGTAGATGTCTCTATTCACCACCGGGCTGCCCCAGCCTGTCTCCTGGAATTCCCCAGCCCTGTCACTCACAGAAACCAGACAGCAGATACACATCCTAGCAGAGGCGGGCTGAAATGGTTAGGCAAGCAAATAGTTACCAGCTTTCTAAAAGTGACATTTGCAAACACAGAATATAAAAATAAACTTTACTAAAAGATGTATTTTATTATTCTGAGTTCAGGCATACTAAACTCGAATTTCTACCATGTTCCCTGGGTCTGTTAGGATCATAGGATGTAACAATTCTAACAGCCCATTCTGGCCTATGGAGAACAGGTAGCCTTACAATAGTGAAAAACGAAAATGGCTGTAATTCACTATTAGGACATGCCACACACATCAGGGCTTGTCCTACCTTATGCTCACAATGCACCCTGCCCTTGGGCCTACCATAGGGGTGACTAATATGAAGTTAAGGGAAGGTTTAGGGACTGGAAAGTGGGTGCACTTGCCCAGTCAGCATGACAGTACCAGACTGCACACAGGTTCTGCAATGGCAGACCTTAGACATATTTTACCAGGCCGCGTCTGTGGGTGGCACAACCAGTGCGGCAAGCCCACCAGCGGCATTTGTATTTACAAGCCCTGGACACTCCTGGTGCACTTTACTGGGGTCTGACAGTAAACCAAATAAGCCAATCATGGAATCCAACCAACATATACATTTTGAATAGGGAGCACTTGCACTGTGGCACTGGTTGGCAGTGGCACAGTGCTCTGAGCAGCTAACACCAGCAAAACACATGAGGCACAGTGACAAAAAGTGGAAGGGAGACTCACGCCAAGGTGCCAGGTCTAACACTTATATAGTTAGCCCATTGCATGCATCATACATGTATAATGTCCACGACAGGGTACTCACAAAAGGAAAGATGTTTCTCACACACATATGCTAAAAGAAGGAATATATAATAAACACACTTGTAATTATACCAGGTTGGTCTGATGAGAGGGCATCGTCTCCTCAACCAACTGTGTAGGAGAACAAAAGTAGTCAAGCAAAAGTGGAATTACATGAGCAGGCCTTGCAGGTACTTGATGAGGACTTACATGAGTCTGGAGGAGACGCGGTGGACACCCTACCCTGCTTCCAGAGTCTGTGTACGGTGAATGCGGGGAGACGAGAAGTCATATATAAAGACGTCTTCCATACACAGAAAGGATCCACATCAGCACAGTAGGGTGTTCCAGCTGCGTCGTTGCCTTTTGAAAATGGCAAGTTTGGTACTTGATACACAATTTGAATGTTTCACACTATCCAGTTATAACGAACAATGACATTTTCTAAAACAAACGAGCAAGCGTATGTATCCGAAATGTTCTCAAATATACAATTGCCATATTGAAGTGGGATTAAAATCAGTGCATAATATACAAAATTGGTCAATTAACCACATGTGGAAGCATACCTTATTTTTATAACTATCCAGGTATGGATAAAATGATGTACTTAAAAGGGAAAATGAAAGCGGGGGGAGCGGTGTATGTGAGAATTTATTGGAACAGTGTCAGTATCCGAATGACAAACTATAAGTAGTCAACATATAGGACTGGGATTCATATAAGGGCAAGATATAAGAATTTGCCACTATTGCAGCTGGATCTCCATCAGGAGAAAGTATTAAAGAGATTTAGTAGATTTGTGGGCACAGGCGAGACAAAAGTGGAGTCTATCCGCGGAATCTGGATCAGATAAAGACATGACTGCATGTTAATTATAGTACTCTCTAAGAGGAAGTCAGTGACTTAAAAACCTTGGGGCATATGTACAAAGAAGTGGCGGAGTGAGGCATTAGCTGTCATGTCTTAACGCCTCACTCCGCCACTTCAGAAACGCAAGGCTGCACCATATTTACAAGAATATGGTGCAGCCTTGCGTTTCCCCTGCACTGGCGCTACACTTAGCTGTCTATAGTTCAAGGGTGTCTGCGTGCAGGGGAAGATTGCTTATGTGTAAGAAGGTGTTCCTTCCTGCACATAAACAATCTATAAATGCCGTTTTGTCACTTCTATGTGTTTTGCTTAATGCAGCACACATGGAAGTTCCAAATTGTCATTTTTTAATAAATATTGTTTATGTGCAGGAAGGGACATCTTAAACAATCAAAGACGTTTTGCTTTTTCCATGTGTGCTGCACAAGGCATCACACATGGAAAAAGCAAAAATGAGGAGAAATAAAGCATTTCTCCTCCTTTCGCCAAGTAAAGACCAGGTTTTCCCTGGTCTTAATTTTGACGCTAATTTTGACGCTGCCTCCTATTTACGCCACACTTGTAAATAGGGGGCAGCGTCAACATCAATGGGTGTTGCGGTGAAAGGCCCACTGCAACACTCACTGCCCACCCCTTTCACGCTAAGCATAGCGTGAAAGGGGGCCTTATTTACAAGGCAGCGTTAAGCCATGTTAAGTGGCTTTATGCTGCCTTGTAAATAAGGCGAATCCCCTATTGCCACAGGAACGTCGCAAAACAGTGACAGTCCCGTGGCGATAGGGGCTTGTACATATTCCCCCAGTTTGCTTACTAGGACCAGGAGGAAATGTCCAGAAAAATTAAAATCATAAGTAAGAATAAATGTTTATCCAAAAATCTTATAAAAAACAGATTTTTTATCAAAACAACTAGTTGCTGGCAATCTAACATTTTAAAAGAAGTTTCCAAGGGATCTCATCATTGAGGCCAGTTACATCAGTGTAAACACCCATGTTTGGTCTTTTGGCAAGAGCCTCTTCTGGATGTCAGGTCCTTCCTGTACTTTCTCAATAATCAACCAGATCATGCCATTCGGTGTGTGTCCGTGATCCACATAATAATTCATCAATCTTGTTGCTGTGCACTGGCACCTACTTGTGCTCCTCTGTTCATTGACCACACTTTTATGCAACAATGCAACATGTTGTCAATTTGTAAAGAACACAGTCATTGAATCAAATAGATGCAGTTCTTAGCGTTGCAATTGGTGTTGTCTTTCAGTTGCTGTTTTCTGGGGAGTCATAGGCCAACTTCTGTTTATTTGGTCGTACGGTGACATACTTTGCACCTACCTCACTGAAAGTGACCCTCACCTTCGGGAAAGAGCTCCCAGGACACAAAGGAACAAAAAGGCAATGCATAGGCAATACAATTAAAGCAAAACATCAAGCACTTCATATGCAAGGCAGTTAAAAGCAGTGACATCACCTACAATGGGAGCAGCATACCCACCATCGAGTTAGAGAAGCTGTCTCATGTGCTTTGCCACAACGGGCCTTAGCGCGCGGTCGCATAGGCACATGACTCTGATGTATAAGAGGGATATGTGAAGTGAGTGGGGCGGTCTCTAGACCGCGTGCTGCCCTAGACCTGGCAGTACTTCCCCCTCCCCTGCGCGGTCTAGGGCCCGGCTTTTGAGGATAACGGAAGTGGAAACGTCTCACCAAACATGGAGCGTGAACATTTCCTGCAGGCTCCCATGAGTCATTTTCAGGCCCATATCCTTTCCAGGATATCAAATACCACAACACAGAACCCCTGAACTTGGAATCCAAAATGTCACGTACTTCTTACTCCCAATGACTGTGGAACAAAAGAGGTGCTGGACGTTCTGGGCATGTGTCACTGGCAGGTTTCAACAGAGAAGTGTGAAACACAGGATGATTCCGTAATGAAGCAGGTAGTTGTAATTTGTAAGTAACTGGGTTAACTTGACGCACAACCTTATAGGGCCCAATGAATTTTAGATGGAATAAACTTTTTGTCTTGAAGGCAAAGTGGAAAGCCATACCTTGTCCCCTGGGTAATAGAGTGGGCCAGGTCAATGATGTGTATCATATTGCTGTTATAGTTTTGTTTGGCTTGAGTAAGGTTCTTTTTAATATGGTGATGAATTTGTTGCATATGGAGAACAGTATCCTGTACGGCCGGTGTATCAGAACTTGTCTTTGGTCATGTCACTGGGATAGTGTTGGAAACATATCCATACAAGCCTACAAAAGGGGACGTACCAGTGGAGGAATGTGATGAAGTGTTGTGAGCTAACTCTGCCATCCACAGTAAGTCCAACCAAGAGTGTTTTGCTTCTGAGACGTAACAACGCAAATATTGTTTCAAAGTTTGGTTGAGACGCTCAGTTTGACCATCTGTTTGCGGATGATAACTTGTTGACATGTTTGATGTGATCTGTAAGGTTTGACACCATTGTTGCCAGAAATTAGAAGAACATTGAGATCCACGGTCTGATAAAATTACATTAGGCAATCCATGAAATCTCACGATTTGCTGTAAAACTATTTGTGCCAGTTGACTGGAGATTGGTAATTTTCTACAGGCGATAAAATGTGCATACTTTGTTAAACTGTCTATGACCACTAGAATAACTGAATGTTGTTGCGCCGAAGGTAAGCCTGTGATGAAATCCATGGACACATGTTCCCACGGCGTGGAAGGTGTAGGAAGAACTTGTAACAATCCCTTCGGTTTGCTATGATCGGAATAGTTTTGTGCACAGACTTCACACTCCAAAACCATCTTTGCAATGTCTTTGGTTATTGTTGGCCACCAAAAGGTTCTTTGTATTTTTTCTATAGTTTTCTTGGGTCCTGGATGACCTACCAATGGGAGAGAGTGTAGCCAATAAAACACAGATTTTTGTAGTTCTTTGGTTGGCAGGTATACTTGTTGTCCATGAAAGGGCATCCCTTCTTTCACAGTTTGATTATTGCTTTGTTTAATCCAATTTGACCAAGAAGAAGGGGGAAAGTGTGCATGGATGTTATCTAAAAACTGTTCTGCTGATAATACACATAACACCTTAGTAGGGGTAATTATAGATTGAGGTGTCCCTTCTAGTCTATGTAAAGAAGAATCTTTTCTAGACAAGGCATCAGCTTTTTTATTGTCGAGTCCAGGTCGATACGTTACAATGAAATCATATTCGGCAAAGAACATCATCCAACGCAGCTGGCGTGGTTGGAGATTTCTGTGATCTGTGTAAACAGCAACAGTGAAACGTGCACCTAAAAGTTAGTGTCGCCATTTTTTGAAGGCGTCGTGGATGGCAAGCAATTCTTTCTCGGCTATCGTGTAGTTCTGTTCTGCAGAATTGAACTTTCTAGACATATAGACCACTAGATGTAATTGTCCCGTATTTGAGTTTCTTTGGGACAAAATGGCACCAATGGCAAAATCAGAGGCGTCCGCTTCTATAATAAATGGTTCTTGAACACCTGGGTGCATTAAGATCAGAGCAGCTGTAAAAGCCCCTTTGAGAGCTCGAAAAGCAGAATCAGCTTCAGGAGACCAGTCAAACGTTACCTTTTTTCGCAACAAACGCGTGATTGAGGCTATTAAAGACGAACAGTGATCAATGAAACGTCGGTAGAAATTTTCAAAGCCTAAAAAGCATTGTACGTCACAGATAGACTTGGAAATTGGCTAATCTGCACCAGCTTGTATCTTTCTGTCAGTCATTTTCATTCCTGATGGTATCAGAATTACTCCTAAGAATTCTACTTGAGTAACGTGAAAGTCACACTTTGATAACTTACAGTATAAATGATGGTTTTGAAGAGTAGTTAAGACCTTTTTAATATGGCTTTCATGGGCGTTGACAGTTTCTGAATAAATGAAAATGTCATCTATATACACAATGACAAACAGGTCCAAATTTTCCCGTAACACATCATTTAAGAAGAAGTGGAATGCAGCTGGTGCGTTGCAAAGCCCAAATGGCATGACTAAATATTTGAAGAGTCTATATCGTGTTTTAAAGGCAGTCTGCCATTCGTCTCCTTTTCGAATACAAACCAAATTATACGCCCCCCTGAGGTCCAGTTTAGTGTAAATGACATCTGTTTTCACCTGATCCAAAAGGACAGGAATCGGTGGAAAGGTTTTTTTATTTTTATTGTGATCTTATTCAATGCCCTATAATCGATGCATGTTCTTAATTCACCGTTGGCCTTTGGAATTTAAAAAAAGAGGAGATGCCACTGGAGACTGAGATGGACGTATAAAACCGTTCTCCAAGTATTGATCGAGACATTGCCGCAAGTGTTGGTTCTCGTTTTCAGAGAGAGCATAAATTCGGCAATTCGGGTACACAAGAACCAGGTATGAGATTGATCTGACAATCAATATGTCCGATGTGGTGGCAGAACGGCGGCCTTGGATTCACTGAATGCGTCATGAAATTGTGCATATTGGATAGTCAGGATAGTCTCCTTTTCTTCAGCTGTGGCAATATGTCCTTGTACCTTTTTATCCATAGTGTTTGGAGTGGAAAAACAATGAGAGTGACAATGACTGGAAAGAAAATGAAGTTCTCTTTTTTGCCAATCAATCACAGGGTTATGTAAACAGAGCCAAGGCATCCCTAAAATGAAACCATATTGCGGGGCTTGGATAACATCAAATTGTACTTCCTCTGTATGCTTCTGTTTCTTAGTGTCTGTACAGGGCATGAGAATTTTTGAAGTTTGCATGGTTACCGGTCCTCCTGACAAACTTTTTCCATCAACTGCTTGTACAATTTCTGGTGTTT
Organism: Triturus cristatus; assembly: GCF_964204655.1. Lineage (NCBI taxonomy): Eukaryota > Metazoa > Chordata > Amphibia > Caudata > Salamandridae > Triturus > Triturus cristatus. Next base: position 674,576,521 of record NC_140590.1, read on the forward strand.
CTTTCTTTTCACATACTATGCGTAATCTTTGAGCCGTTTCCAAATCAACAAAATTACCTGTTGCTCCAGAGTCCACCAATACCTTCAATTGATGGACTGTGGTGTTAAGCATGATTTGTACCGCTAAACGAAAATTAGCCTTGTAATTTGAGACACAAGGATTTATTGAAGGGAAGTCAAGGGTACCCAAGAGATCCCCTTCTAAATCAGTTTTCCGTCGGATTATCTGTAGGTTTTATTGGGCAGTCTTTAACAAAATGCCCCATTCGGCCACAATAAAAGCACTGCCCGTTCTTATGACGGGTGTCTTTTTCGTCTTTGGATAATGGTTGTCTAAGAGTTCTGATTTTCATAGGCTCGACTGTGGAATCTGAAGTAATAGGCTGTACCCTGGACCTCTCTGGACGCCAACCTGTTTTGTCTGGTCTTTTCCTTTCACCCTTTCTTTCAGAGAGTATGTGATCCAATCGCAGGGTTAGATTTATTAATTCTGGACACGTTGTTGGTTGAGGATCAATCTGTGCTAGAGCATCTTTTACCTCATCTTTCAATCCCTGATAGAATAGAGCTGCTCTTTTTTCCTTAGGCCAAGAGGTCTCGACTATTAATCGATTGAAGTGTGATAAATACGAGACCAAGTCTTTGTTCCCCTGCCTTAGTTCTAATAATTCTCTGTCGGCCGACAAAGTAACCACACGTCTATCAAATACCTTTTCAAACTACTCCACAAACCTTCGCCAATTGTACAATAGTGGGCTATCTTGTCACACCAAAGGAACAGCCCAAGTGGCAGCGTCATCCGACAGATAGGATATCAAAAAGGCAATCCTGGATTGGGGATCTGGAAATGCTGTTGGCCTACACGTAAAATGCAATTCCACCTGAGTCAGGAATATTTGTACCTTGGAAGGGTCACCAGATAAACACTCAGGAGGAGCCAATGGAATCTGTGTAGGAATGTTCACAGCAGTATTAGTGGAGGGCTGTGAGTCTAATCTCGACGTAGGTATTGTGGTGTGAGGAAAAGGACTACCAGCACCCTGCTGGTAATCTACTTTATCGGAAAGAGCTTCTGTAACATTTTTTGCTTCTGCTAAATCTCTCTGCATTTGAGTAATAACCTTCATAAGATCATCTAAGGTGGCCATTGTAACTTCTCGTGCAGACCTGGAGGAAAGAAATTTGTGGGCTCACTATTCTATCAGGGTGAGTTGCCTTCCTCGGGATCTGGATGCGAAGATATAATGAACCCACCTCTTGATACCTTCAACTCTGACTTTGTATAACAGAGTATTGAAGTGATCCAGCGGGGGGAAGGAACATTAGGATGGGAACAGCTGGGAAGGGGATCTGTAAAGGAAAAGGTTAGTAGCACCACAAAAGCAACTTCAGCAAAAGTTAAACAATATCGTAAAAACTCCCCTGAGTTTAGTCTCACGATTATCTTGCGCTATAAGATCATATACGTAAGTTTGACTGCACTCACGAAATCTTTGAACCATTGCACATGAGTTAACAACACTCACTAATGAACTGAATGGCACTTTCAAATACCTCTCTTATGCTCATGCAAAGTTATTCTGACCTGAGCCACTACGTAAATACAGAATATGCAAATGCGCTCATTATGTCTTTGTATCTCTTCGTATTAAAGAACATTCAAATGCTCTCTTTACCAAAAGAAAATGAAGTTGCCCAGTTACTGAATATTCGAAAATATGCAAATGTGTTCATCACAATGAAAACTAAGTCGCGATGTTCCAACTGTGACTAGATTACGATTCTTACCTACAGAGTACGACCTACTCTGCTAATTCTTACTTGTGCTGCCAAAGGCCGGGAAAACACTGCGGGAGCCGTCATGAACCTGTGAAGAGCAGTGGGAGGCCAGGCGCGAAATGGAACTGCCAAAACAAGGATCCGGGACCTCAGGTAGGCGAGACCCCCACTCCAAAGCCCTAGCGGTAAGTATCAAGGCCTCCAACAAGGAGCAGCAAGGCACCAGGAGATGAAGGAATCCGGAACAGAGACCGAAAGCTCTGCACTCGGGAAATCCCAAGAAATAGTGAGCACAGAGGAAGGGGAGTGGCGGATGATGTAAGCGCTGCCACCCCCTCTGTGCAACTTCCCCCAAGCATGATGAGATATGTAGGTCCCAAGAGAAAAACCTCTCCTGCAAGACAATAAAGAGCTATAAGAGCTCCCAGGACACAAAGAAACAAAAGGGCAATGCATAGGCAATACAATTAAAGCAAAACATCAAGCACTTCATACGCAAGGCAGTTAAAAGCAGTCACATCACCTACAATGGGAGCAGCATACCTACCATTGAGTTGGAGAAGCTGCCTCATGCGCATTGCCACAACGGAGCTTAGCGCACGGTGGCATAGGCACACGACTCTGATGTATAAGAGGGATATGTGAAGTGAGTGGGGCAGGCCCTAGACCGCGTCCTGCCCTAGACCTGACACATTGTCAGTGTGAGCCTTGGCTCCAAACACACCACGGGGGGCAGAGTCAGTATTGTGGAAGGCAGGCTCAGCCCTATTCAGGAACAGGTGCTACTCCTCTCACTACTCCAAGTGCATATCAGGCGTGTTCAGCCTAGTGCTGACTCATCCAGACTCATGGTGCCGCTGCACCTCCCCAGCCCCTGCCACTCCAAAGCCAGACAGTCAATCCACAAGCAGGCAGAGGCATAAAGGATGGTTGAACAAGAAAATAGCCACTTTCTAAAAGTGGTATTTTCAAACATTCAATTTAAAAACAATCTTTACTAAAAGATGTGTGTGTTCAGGGATACCAAACTCCATTTTTTCATCTTATCCCTATGCTTGGAAAATGTTACAAAGACTTCCCCATTTTGTCCTATGGGGTAAGATAGCCTTTCAATAGTGAAAAACAAAATTGGAAGTATTTCACTATCAGTACATGTCCTACCTTTCACATACACTGCACCCTGTCGAGGGGGTACCTTGGGCCTACAATAGGGGTGCCCTATATTTAAGAAAAGGGAAGGTTAGGGCCTGGCAAGTGGGTGCACTTGCCAAGTAGACATGGCAGTTAACAAACTGTGAACCGTCACCGCAGTGGCAGGCCTGAGACATCTTTTCAGGGCTACTGATGTGGGTGGCACAATCAGTGCTGCAGGCCCACTAGTAGCATTTGATTTACCAGCCCTGGCACACTCAGTGCACTTTACGAGAAACCTACTGGTAAAACAAATATGCCAATCAGGGAGAACCAATTACAATATCAATTTACACAGGGAGCATATGCAGTTTAGCGCTGATCAGCAGTGGTAACGTGCCCAAAGTCCTATAGCCAAAAACAACAGGTCAGGAAAAAATTAGCGGGAGGAAGCAAACTGTTTGGGGATAACCCTGCAAAAAGGGCAATTTCCAACACAACCCCCTTCCAGCCTAAAGCCAGGGTAGACAATCAAAACCTCGATGGGCTTACCTGCCTGGGGCGATAGAACATGGAACCTGGCCCACAACAGCAGGTGTCTATTCCTGTTCTACGCCTTACTAAACCAGATGGATCCCTCTATCCAAACTCTCAGGGCCTATGAGGCTAACCCATGGGGGACCCTTCTCCTCACCTGGGGACCCTATCTGTGTAGCGCCTTAACTTACTTTGCTCACAGAGGTGTCCCAACAGGTAGACAGTACCCAGATGGCCAACACAGTGGTGTGGCCCAGTCCACACCTGGGATGTGACTCCTGCCCCCCTCCCAGGGGCAGCTCTGTCCACCAGGACAGCCAGCTACGGTGGCCACTGACAGCTGTCAGTGATAAGAGCCAGGTTTCATGCCTTTCAGGCCTCTCTAACCTCTGTGGTGTCAGAATGTGGGGGGCAGTAGCCCCAGGTGCATGGTACCCTGTGGCTGAACAAGAGACTGGGATGGGTTCTACCACATCCTGTCTTCCTCCCTGGGGCTCTGCACCCTCCCACCTGGAGCGGTACCCCCAGAAGACAAGTTGGTAGAGGCACTGTTAGCAGTCGCCACTTCCTCCAGGTCAGGGGGGACACCCTGAACCTCGTTCTCCAACCCAGGGTCTGTACCTTTAGGCTTGACCTGAGCCTGGTAACCCAGAATTTCTGGGGGAGTACACCTACCCCCCAAGGGAAACACACTCATCATGAGTTGTGCGAGAGTCTGCCTGGCACAGGTCTCCAGCCTCCTGTCCACTTGACAGAGCATAAAGACCCAGGCCAGAAGTGGCTTCACCGGGGTCAGTCCTTTGGTGCTCTGACCTCAGAGCTTGCAACCCCTGACCCACTGGTCCTTTCACTGGGGACTGCGTCCCCCATAACCTTTTCTCTGGACTCATGCACCCTCCCCATTGGAGCGGTGCTGCCAGACACCAGAACTGGAGGGATGCTGGTTACAGCACTCCTCCCCAGTTCGCCTGACATTTTGAGATCCCCCTCAGGAAATGGTCGCCCGGTACAGACTAGGTCCCCCTCCTGGTGTTCCCTTATGGAACCAGCCAGGTCCTGAGACTGGGTCTCAGGCACCTTGGGACACAGCCCAGTCCCACTCCTCCTCTGAGACAGGACGTGGGACCCTACACCCCTCCCACTACACTCGGACCTATCTGGGCTGCCACAAACCTCCCATACCTCAATTGGTTGGGGAAAACCTGAGCCCCCCCCTTGAGGATCACTCCCAAAAGCTTCCTCAGACCCTCTGGAATCCACCAAAAGGTTTGCCTCCAGTGCAAGCTTCCGGGAATCAAAGAACTCACCCTCCACCATCCAGATCCTCACACAAATACCTCACACCACTCTCCTGAGATTGGCAAGACAGTGACTGTCTCTGTCACTTAACCCACACTCTTCTGGGTGGTCTCCACACTCACACACCAGGACTTCTACCATGGGGGAACCCCTCTCCCTGCACCTCTCATCTAGAGTCAGTAGAGTGTCCCTCCCACCACTAGGAATATAATCCCCTGTGTCAGTTCCCCAATCCACCTCAGGGACACTGCACACCGCTGGAGCTACCTCATAACCCTGAACACCTTGGTGTATGTCAACCCCCTCCCTCAAGTCAGGTGTCACATCTCTGGGTGTGTGTACTTCTCCCTCAGCACTAGACACTACATTTTTGATGCCACCATCTGAGCTGGACTCTACCTCCAACCCAGTCAAGCTCACTTCCTGAGCTACACACATCTCCTTTTGCTTGGTTGAGACACTCAGGGCCTCAAGCCTTCGCGAAGTCCTCATCGAGGTCTCTCATTCTCAGCTCATATGCCAAGATCAATTTCTTTTCTTCCAAGGTATTAGCTCTCCTGCTTTCCTCTGCCTTGGCCTGGAGCCTCATGACGCCCAGCTCATGCTCTCTGGCCCTCTGGTTCTCCTCCAGTTCCTCTGGGGAAAAACTGCTAGAGGAATGATTGCTGCCAGCCTGAGAGGCTACTCTTGACACAGGCAGATCCTGTGATCTGAAACCATCCCCTTGTGCATCCTTATCCATCTCTGCATCCTCTGCCTCCCCAGCCTCTCTGGCCTCCCACCAGGTCCTTATGGCCTTCTGTAGCTCCTCCTTCCTGGAGCTGCTCTTCATGGGATATCCAAAGTTCCTTCAGAACTGCTTGAGTTGACCTACTTTGTAACTACTTAACACTTGCGTGGCTACTTTAAGGGTCACTCAAAAATAGAACCAAAAACAAAACACAGTATGTGGTTGTGTAGGTGTCTGCACTAAACTAGTGATGTACACCAATCACTGTGAGTCAAGTACAAATACATGTTCAAATCCTCACCGCTGACCACCACTGTTAGAAATGGGGGTCTCTAGTTTGCAGAGGTAGGTATCTTTGTCCAAATAGGGACCGTTGCTTCTAGTCAGGGTGAGTGGGATACACACTCTAGATAACCCCTGCTCACACCCTTGGTAGCTTGGCACAAGCAGACAGGCTTATCCCAAAGGCAATGTGTAAAGTATTTGAAAAAAATTCACAGTAACACAGTGAAAACACCACAAATTGACAACACACCAGTTTTGAAAAATAAACTATCTTTATCTAAACTAAACAAGACCAAAACAACAAAAAACCAACATGCACAGTTAAGAATATGACTTTCGAAAGGTTCCAAGAACTTGTACCATAGAAAACTGTAGATGCGTGACTTTTACACAAAGTATTTGAAGATGCATCAAAATTCACAAGACCAAACAGCTGCAGCGTCGGAAAAACAAAGAGATCCGACACTCCTGAGATCCTGAGGAGGCGATGCGACAGTCCCGCTGCACGCAGAGAAAGGGTTGCGTCCATTCCGGTCTGTATGGGGAGTGATGCGTCGATTCTTCGTGCCGGTTCCTGTCCGCTGGTATGCGTCAGGAAAGCGTGTCCCACAGGTATGATGCGTGGATCTTCGGGACACATCGGCGTTGCGCGTCGCTGCGTCAGTCCTTAAGCCGTGTATCCCTCAATGCACGATTCTTGCAGCGATGACAGGCGCTCCGATGATTTTCGCAGCGGGGAGGCGATGCGTGGAAATTCTTCTCATGCCGTGAAGATGCGTTGGAAAAACAGCCGCAAGAATATCGATGCGTTGGTTTCCGTAGTTCTTTGAGTTTCTTCTCTCTTCCAGCTCCCAAACAGCAGCAACAACTTACAGAGGTCGAGAACAGGCACAGGCACCTCAAGGCAGGTCAGAACTCATGACAGCAGAGTTCAGGAGAGCTGGGGGTGAAGTCTTTGTGTCTCTAAGGACGGTTGGCCTAAACTTGTGACTTCATCCAGGTCCGGCATGACCAGATGACCACAGTTGGCGCTTTGTGCTTTAAAGCACTATTTTTACCTAACCCTTTAAAATTGCATATCTCTGATTCTACGGTTACATTTGTGTTGTTTTTGTGTTAAATAATTTAGTAAATACTCTAATTTTCTAAATTGGGATGGGAATATTCCTGTGTTCTGTTTTTTCTTTATTACTGTTTGTATGCTGCCTAAATGCTTTAGAAAAAGCTTGACTGTTTTTGTGACAAGAGGGTCAACTACCCGAGGATTAAGCACAAGTTAATTTGCGGTTTTCTTGTATTTCACCCTGACAAGAATTGTGGTTGCTGCTTGGGCAGGGTTCTAACCCCTCAACCAGTAGCCAATTTTTCTACAGCATATGTCTGTTAATTTTCCATAACAATCATAACATGAAACACTCAAAATTATGTGAATTATGTTTGCATAATTAGATTACACCCAGGCCTACTCACATTTTAGTCTTTTACATGAAATACGATATAGACATAAACAAACAAGTCAGAAATGACACTATAAAACCACTAGAAATCTTTTTAGAACAATTAATAATGTATGATTTACACTCTTGCTGCAGCTCGTGGGCCTCCAGCTGAGCATGCAGAGTCACCATAATGACTTTCAGACCGACTGGTACAGTGGGGAGAGCCTAGGTGCCAGCATGTGTTTCTGGCAGTAACCTTCACCATATCCTCCACCTTTAAAATTGCCCTAGTGCTTACAGTGCTCTCTGGTTCTTTGGTTGAGGATCCCACCATCGCAGTGCCTGGAAATGGCGTGCCATTTCTCTGCCCATGCTGTATTGCGAAGATAGATGTCAGGTTTCATGTAGATTTGAAAATACTTCTTTAGGACTTTCCCATGATCTCAAATTCCTCCAGGAAGAAATTATGGTGCCCTATACTCAAAAAACTCAGCCGTTTTGAGTGTAATTGTATTCAAAGGAATAACAGGATGCCGGTATATTGTTTGATGGTCCTTGGATAACTCAGGGGTGACCCACATCCTGTTTATCTGAGTAGGCTGAAAACTCTGCCCCAGCTACAAGAGAAACATTTATCCTTAGATTTTCATGTAAACTTAGTCTTGTATGAAAATTAATTTAAAAAGGATGTTGTAAATAGTTTAGGAGCACATGTATGTGTTTATGAAAATGTGTGTAATAAATGCAAATGAAATGATTGTGAGAAATTGCCCCTTATTGCGTGGTCATCCCCATTTCTTTTTCTGTCTGCTACTATTAGATTTTGGACTGTACATACTGTGAAATACAGACCAGCCCCCAGTGTATGCCCTTTGACCAGTGCTTAATTTGTAAAATATTAGGTGCAGGTGCTCACAATTGTTTAGGAGGCCATACACACTTTCCTGGCTCCACCCACTTCCTTCAGAGGCTCCACCCACTTTCTTTATTGGTTCTACCCACATCCACAAGTCTCAACACATCAGCGCCACCTCCTCACTTCTTGAGTTCTGCAAGAAGCTGAAGACCTAGCTCTTCACATAAGCACATCGAGTACCTCACACCTACACAACTTCTCAAGCACCTGGATACCCTCTTGGGTGATTAGTGCACTATATAAATCAATATAACATAATATAAAATATGGGAAGCCTATAACAACAACTTAAAATTGAGCTTGAATTACAGAATGTGTGTACAGATCAAAATGCATATTTTGGAAAGGTCATTTGAGGACTTGAGGCAGCTTAACAACTTAAAGAGAATGTGCTGGAGCTGTGCTGCCTAAAAGCAATAAAAGGATGAAGGAAAAAATACATTATAGAAGGCTGCAACAATAGCAGGCAGGAAGGGGAGTACTGATCTGGAGTGAGGAAATAAATGAGTAATGGATGAAAGGAGGAAAAAAAGAATGTGAAAGGAATAAATGAAGGGATAGAGGGGAAAAAGGAAGCAAGCAACGTGTGATGGATGACTAGAAAGAAGAAAGGAAGGAGAAAGAAAAGCAGAAGGAAGGGTTTATAATAAGAAAGAAATTAAAGAAGAGATGAAAGGGTCAGGAATAAAATATAAGGAACAAAAGGAGGAAGAAGGAAGAAATGCACCAAGTGTAGTGATTGAATAAAAGAGATCCCATGGCAAGAATGTCTCTCCATTCCTCTGGAGTGCCCCGCAAACTTCAATCCACAACATCAGCCTGTTCCTCCCAATTCAAAAGGAATACATTCTTTCATTAAACATGCCTTTTCAAGCACAGTCCTCTCCTCTCTCTCTTTTTTGAAAATAAATTACATTCCCAGCAAATTCTTACATAACAGTGCCCGTGACAATGCTAGTGACCGCAGAGCTGACTTAAAGTATAAAAACGACAATAGGAAAATGCTGCTACCAGAACTAATTAAGACGCTTGCACTTTTACACTGCCTTAAATTTCAAGGCAGAATGCCAGTAATATAACTCAGCGGGTTAGTGCCCAGTAGCAAAGATTTGAATACAACATAAGATTCTTTCATTCTACGCCGTAATTGTAAAGTCAATAAGATGAGAACCACGAGTTAGCTTTTAAAGTACTATGAAGTTCCACGACTAAGTCTCTAAATACTATATTTTAAAAAATAGGTTATTCCTTACGTGTTAGAGAAAGAGTTACTGCCCCGGCACGCATCTTACCATCATGGCTTCTGCCTGACTGCAGCAGGGACCGGACTGCCCCATATTAGCAGTGTTAGAAATGGGATTTTTAGTATGCTAGGGCGTAGGCCAAAGCCAGGCAAAAATCGCCACTCTAGTCAGGATACGGGTGTTACACATCCAAAATAACCCCTGCTCACCCCCTTGGTAGCTTGGCGTGGGCAGCCAGGCTTATCTTACACGCAGTGTGTAAAGCATTTGCATATAACCGACAGTAATACAGTGTACGCACCACAAAAGGACACCACACCTGTTTAGAAAAGTATCCAATATTTGTATATAATTAAAACAAGACCAAAATCGATAAAAATCCACAATACTATACTTAGAAGTTCACAGTTCAAAAATACATTTATTGAAAAGAGTTCCTTGTGTGGATAGCTCTGTCCGGGCTTCCACGGCATCGTGGGCACACAAATCCAAAAACAGTTCTGGCTGGCCGCGGGGTCGCAAGCCAGCTACGGTGTCGGGAAGACCCACAAACAATACCTTTCAGAGATGCTGGGCGATGGGGCCCTTGAAGTCACTTGCGTTGCAGGTTGCGCACCTTTCTGATGGGATCAGGAGTGCTGGCGCCAACAGGCGTCGGGTGCTGCTGTACGAAGGGCAGCGGTGCGGCGTGCGGTGTTCCCAGGTCGTGGTGGGAGCAGCGGATCGGTGGCAGCATCAGACGGCATCCTCAGTGAGACCAGGGTCGCGGTGCGAGAAGGAGGCGGTGCGCGGTGCGGTGATAGCAGGTCAAAGTGCAAGCAGTGTCGTTGCTGAAGCGCTGTCGTCGGCTGACGAGCGGGAGTCGATGGCACCGTCGTCGGTGGGCCAAGGCTGCGGTGTGGAATGAGTGCGGTGTGTTGTGTAACTTACGAGTGGTGCCCCCGAACCACGGTGCAAGCAGCGGCGTCGATCTCGGCGGGAAGTGGCGGTGTCAGGAAGGCCACGACGTCGTCAGGTTCCGGTGCAAGCAGCGGCTCGGTGATGGCATCAGCATCATCATCGATGAGACCAGGGTAGCGGTGCGGCATTGCGGCGGTGCCCTCTGTGGTGCCTTTAGGACACGGGTCAGCAGGGTCGTCATAGGCATCATGGAGGTGGTGTTCTTTGGGTTATAGTACGAAACACACAGTCCCCAGTGCTGTGGGTCGAAGAACCTGGAGTCTTTGATGTTCCTGAGACTCCGTGAACAGGGGGCAAGCTCTACTTCGAGCCTTTGGAGAGTCTCACCAATGCGGTTGCAGAAAGTCCAGTCCAGGCCTTTCACTGTCCAAGACAGAAGCAGCCACTGCAGGTCAGCCCAGCAAAGCACGCAGCAAAGCAGTTGTTCCTTCTTGCAGCTTCTCCGGCTCTTCTTCTTGGCAGTCTTCTTGATCCAGATGAGTTCTAAAATTCAGGGGTCTGGGCCCCAGTATTTGTACACAAAAATCCTTTGATCTTCCAGGCAGAGGGTGTCTGTGACCGGCCAGAACCAGTTCGGCCTTCTCTGGTGTGAATTTCTGGCAGGAGGTGGAGACGGCTTTTCAGAGGCAGACCAGGCCCTTTGAGGTGCAAGGAAATCTCCTCCCTCTTGCCTCATCGCAACTCAGGTGTTTTTAGGCCTTTCCTGACCTACCTAGATTATCGGGAGCCACCCTGCTTCCTAGCCATCTCTCATCCAAAACCCAGACAGGCAATCCACATTCCAGCAGAGGCACACGGAATGACCGAGCAAAATAATACCCACTTTCTAAAAGTGGACTTTATGAATGGCACTCTAGCTAAAGGCTGCGTCTCTAGATGCTGAGTTCAGGCATACCAATCTTCATTCACTTACACCTTTGTCGGGCTACGTACGTGGGTGGCACAATCCGTGCTGCAGGCCCACGAGTAGCGGTTGACTCACAAGCCCTGGCACCTGCAGTGCCCTTTACTGGGGACTGACAAGTAAATCAATCATCCAATAATAACACAATTTACCAGCACCACCACTTTACCACTGATCAGCAGTGCGAAAAGCGCGCAGAAACGTTACACCAGCAAAAACAGAGTCAAAACCGGGAGGGGAAACACGCCAAAAGATGCCAAGTCTAACAAGCAGACTGAACCGAACATAGTGAAACGAGACACCAGATCCGCAGGCTACACATTACTAAGACTGCCTTTTAGTTTTAATTTACCCGAGGCTTGCTGCGCAACACGCTGCTTGCTTCTTCTGTTTTCAGCACCCGATTAGGGCTCAGGCTGCGCAGTATGCTGGGGAGGGCCACATTCGAAAACAGTGATCATTGTTCCAAGTTGGGACCCACACTTGAGGATTTGCCAAGAAGAGACGGGGCCGGACTAATAACATATTTTCCAAGCGGTCATTGGTAGCACTTTTGTGAATGATTGGAGTGACTGATAAGCTGAAGTAGGGACCCAGGCACTGGTTTCTGGAAGTGTGTGTGTCTCATAATAGGAGGGTGTCCGCGGCGTACAATTTGAAATAGTTTAAGAACAGTCATGTGCGATATCAGCTCTTCGTCGAGAGACCCGTGTGAACTCAGTGAGCAGGGAGCAGCTAATATCGCATGTAGACCCGGCCCTGACAAATAAGTGCAGGTGCTAAGCACCAGAAAGCACCAGCACAAATTAAGCACTCGCTTTGATCACTAAAATATTATATAAATGGCTTATAACCAACTGGTATATTTAATCGGGAGTGCAAAATTTGTGTAATTTACTTGTGAGAAATTTCACCAAACTTATTTGAAAAAACGCATGATTATGCAAAAGACAAATCCATCATTTAGTGCTATATTTGGTACAAAAAGCATCCTTGTGTCAATTTGTGAGATGAAGACACATTTCATGCTAAAAAAAGTAAAATAAAAAACCAAAGCACATTAAAAAGCAGCCCCTTGCATTCTGTTCTTCGCATGAGTTTGAGGTGACTTTATCCCATGAACAGTTACAATTCCCAGTTACTTTTTTACCTTGAATAGCAGAGTACTTACGTGAAATGGGAATGACATAATTTCGAAAAGTTTGCAAAACAATAATGCAAAATTTTAGAAGTTACCCAAATACACCAGTGTGTTTGAAATTTCGCCCAGGCCAAACATTTAACTTGCCAATAAAGCCACAGCATATGGTGCAGGAATTTTATCAATGGCATGTAAGTTAAATGTGACCCGTGGACTACAGATCATATTGTGCCATCCACTAGGCTTTAGGCCTACATAATAAAATAACCCTTTTTGAAATGATCAAACTCTTATTTCAACTATTAATTGAGTCACCCATGAGTAGACCTTGTATTCCGCACTGTAGGGTGCCAAATGTTTCAAACTGGAACAGGTAAGAATTAAGAATGGCATGTTCCTAAAGTGAATAGCCCACAAAAGCTATTTTTACTGTAAATGGCTGTAGTTGTTTCAGTGAGAAAAACTAAAGTACAAATAAAATGTTATTTTGATTATTAATATTTATTTTTAAAACCCAGTTCAATGGCAAAGTTAAAATGTTGATATATATTCAGGAAAAGTAACTGTCGTGCCAGAGCCCTAGTATTCTAATTAACGGCAGCCTGCCTGCAGAAGCCTTCCCTGTCAGGGCCTTTCCCTTGATCAGGTGTGAAAACTGCCATCAGATTAGAAACAGCAGCATATGTCATTTAGTGGGAAGGCCTGGGTTGAGGTATGTAACTCCTTGCTCAGGAAGGGCAGTTGAACGGGGTTCAGGAAGTTCATTAACTTGAAATGGACTAAGGTGAAGACCACAAATTCATAGTTAAGTCTAAGTGAGGCTGAGAGGAGAAAGGCCTTTTGATCCAAGGGCACACTGTAACTATATTGACACCATCCCAGTGTGAGGGGAACAGACCCAGAACCATTTTTGTCTGGTTGAGGAGCAGGGAACTGCTTATTTCCTTAGATATACCCCTGGGTGTGTCACTAGCCTCCTCCAGTGACAGAAATATTCTGCCATCTTGATTTCCTTTAGAATAGTGTTCTGTAGTATAGTTTGCAGCAAGGCTAACACGTTGTGCTGCAAAATGGGGAAGGTTTGACCTTTTTACCAATTCATTAGATCATGTAACACTTCTAGGAGTCACACTCACCCACCAGCTAGTAAATTGCACAAAAGTGGCACCTCAGTTCCAGCTTTTTAGAACACATCTGGACCTGTGGAAGAACACAAGAGGACTGGACTTACTTTCTGTTACCTATGCAGAGAGTTGAAGAGCTGGATTTCCTCCCACTAGTCCCCAAAACTAAGAAGTGGACTCAAAGGGTCATTTGTATAACCTCCTGTAGGATTACAGGGACATCAAAAGTTTCTGGAGAGACCAGATGTGCAGTAGCAACTGGAACTGGACTGGACCCTACTTGAGGCTTCTGCTGGAGTGATTCTGGTCCCTTATGTGCTGTACATGCAGTCCTTGGTGGCTTAGAACTGACCAAGAAGAGGCATTCTAGAAAATTTGGGACTTAGAGAATTTTAATTTTACTCAGAAGTCCTCAGCTGGACTTCTGGGAAAGGTATGTGACTTTGGCACAGTCTCCCCAGTTACAGGCTGCAGCCACTTTCCACTCGAGGATTGTATGCTCTAAAAAAGAGTCTGAAAGGTAGAAACGTTAACTGGGTGAAGGCGTAAAAAGTATTCGGGCAAAGCGGGACTTTTCTGGGTGTGAAATTTGAATATTCCTGCTTTGAACTTTTCCTGCCAAAGCCAGCAGCTTCAGCGGGACATCCATCAATACCTATCCAACTTTGAGTGGATCTCGAATGTAGGCTGCAATCTCCCTCGATGGAAGGATTTCAACTTACAAAGTACACTAAGTCAGAAGGCAATATCTCTGACTGGGACAAACTGCAGGCGGGGGGACCGGAAGAAAGCAGAAAAAAAGAAAGGAAACAATATATATTTAATTGACATTTGCCCGTCGCTCTTTTCTCTGAGTCTTGCTGTAGCTGCAACACAGGCTCCCAGTGTCATTTGCGACCAATCCTGGCACTGCTCTCATGTTTGAAAGCAGTGTCAGTATTGGCCTGAGCGCTGAAAAGAATTGAGCTCCCAGTTGTGGTTTGCTGTCTCCAACCTGGCAATGCAGCTGGGGTTAGAGACAGCTCAGTGCACATGTGTGTTTGTCTGGCCTGAGATGGCTGGCCAAACAAATATGCACACTGAAAACAAATGTCAAACGCTACCTCTCCTGATTACCCCGCAATAGCCCCGCTCCCAAGACTAGAACTTGAAAAATGAAACGATAATAAACCAGATTTATTATCGCTTTATTTTCAAGCTTTCAGTCTGGCACAGGGGGCGATGCTCCTCTGCCTTAGCGGAGGAGCCTCCACATCTGCTTGGTGTATCAGACAGGCCTGAAATTTCACCTAGGTCCTAGTCAACCATGAGCAGTGACTTTGATTTATGCTTTACTTTGTATTGGTGCCTCTTGGCCTAAAACTTTAAAAAGTCATATCCCCAGTTCTCCTTTTTGGATTGTGTTCATTTTTGTGTACTTTTTCTTATTCAATTTTTATTGGGCTTCGTTTTAACTGCTTAAATGTTTTGATACTGCTAAATACAGTATTAATTTAAAAAGAATGTTGTAAATGATTTGCCAAACACCAAATTTAACACGGTAAGCATGTCCGCTATGTTCCATACCTACCAGGGTTTGAGTCCAGGTTTATTTTATTGAACTTGTGTGCTGGACCTGCCAATACATGAGAAGGACGTACACTCTCACCACTATTAACTGCTTTTTTTTTTTTTTACAAATCTAATATTGAATATGTTTGCCTTGTGGCGATATGATATGACTTCAAAATATTATTGTTCCTGAACAATGTACATAGTCATAAAATGTAATCTAGGAATTATTGAGTGAGTATGTGATGTGTTAGTGGATTAATATTACAATGATAGTTTGGATGTGACATCATGGTAAATGCAACAGTGGTGTCTCAAGATGGTATATGCAGATATGTTATAGTCCTCCATTGATCTTGACTCAGCACTCTCCAAACAATTTGATGCTGCCAGTAAGATAGCAGCTCAGGTGACAAATTATATCACTAATAGACTCCTTGAGATATTCATTACACCAGTTTAATCTTGCTAAATGTCTGGCATTTCATGTTCCGTTTGTTACATGAAATTCCCAAAATTACACTGTGAGAAATTGGGTTTTTGGTTTAGGGGGTGTGAACCTTCGCAAGCAACAACCACAGGCCCTGTCAGGGTGAACCACAGAAAGTCTTAACCCTCTGATAGCTTGGCATAAAAGCAGTCAGGCTTAACTTGGAGGGAATGTGTAAATATTTAATACAGTAATAAAGTGGAAAAACAACACAAGAAAAATCCCACACCAATTTAGAAAAATAGAGACAAATGTAATACATTATTTGGCCAAAATGACAAAATATCAAGCAGTAGAACCGTGGTTATGAATTTTTAAAGTTCTCCGTAAAAACTAAACTAGACCCTAATAGATCAAAGCACCAACCACAGATATCCAGTCACGCGAGACTGGGGCAAAGTTGAAAGTAGTGGCAGACCGCGATGAAGCATGGATTTGATGCAGAGAGTGGATTGACTTCCAGTCTCAGGTTACATTCAAACTCTGAAGAAATGCTGTTGGACAGAATATCATTTAAAAAATATCAGAAGACATATATAATGAAATTTAAATATTGTGATACACAAAGATCATCATGCACAGATGTCATTGACAAGAATATTGTTTTTTGAGGTAAGTAATATCGTTGTAAATATTATCAATGTATTTAATATCATTTTCACTTATATAGTGCTTACCAATAATGTTTATTTGCAACACGCGGTGGTCAAAAGCTTGCTAAAAAATTACATTCTCGACCCGACATGCCCAGGGAACTATAGCCCAAACTCCCTGCTCCCAGACAAGGTGCTAGAATGTCACCCAAACACTATCTACATTCCTTAAAGAAAATCATCCACTGCACACTTCCCAGATGGGATTCCATACCCACCACAGTATGGAAACTGCCTTTTTGGCAGTAACAAAGGAATTAAAAATGCTGCGGGACCAGGGAGGAACAGCTGCTATCATCCTCCAGGACCTAAGTAGAGTGCGTTCGAAACAGTTGACATGAGACACCTACGTACAGAATGGGTGAAGCCAGAATAAAGAGCTCCACATTTAATTGGCTCACCTCCTTTTTAAAGGAAGGATCTTTCCAAATTTGTGAGAATTGTTGCTACTCTGACGTCCTTCCCTTGAAGTGTGGGGTCCCACAGGGTTCGTCCCACAGTCACACACTTTTTAACCTGTACATGTGCCCCTTGGCAGATATTTTTCTGGAGTTCGGGGTGTCAATAGAATCATATGCTGATGACATGAAATTGGTTGTCTCCCTCACCCATGGAAAAGGCTCACAGTCCCAACAGCAGTCTCCCGACTTGGAAAAAGTATCCAAGTAGATGGCAAACCACTGCTTAAAACTGAACGGGGAAAAACTGAGCTGATAATTCCAGGGAACAGACCTGACCTCCAACCACCTATTGACTGGTCAGAATGTGTGGGCAATCCAACCATCCCCTCCTCCTCTATCAAAAGACCTTGGATGTGGCTGGAAAAGTCCCTTTCAATGGATACACATGCCAAAATACTTGCATTGACTTGTTTTGGCACCCTCAGACATGATCCTGTGTGTGTTCAGAATATTTGTGGTCCAATCCCTTGTTCTCTCCCGGTTGAACTACAGGAACTCCCTGTACACTGGCTCTGACAAATATGTCATCAAAAGTCTCCAGGTTGTCCAAATTACGGCAGCAAGGATCCTATGTAAGGTCATAAAATTTGCCTAAGCAAAGAGTGCTGTAGCTTCTCTGCACTGGCTCCCCATTGAGGATAGGATAACATTTTAAACATTCTGAGCCTGGTTATGAGTTTGGTGGTCTTCAGACCAGCTTTGGGGCGGCGTTGGATTCATCGCCGCTGACTAGGCAATCCATCTGCAGTATTATTAGTTTGGTGGCTTGCTGAATGAAAGACCACCGGAGCATCACTGACACCACCTGTCATAGGCTTGTACAGAGAAGTTCACCACCATCCAAATTATGAGTAGGCTTTCTCACGAGCCAACCATAGCGATGGGACCGCCTGCTTTGAGTCAGCAAAATAAAAGGATTTGGGGTGTATACTCACCCATTTCCATTTCCTCCCTTGAGTAACCGACGTGGATACCTTCCTTCATGACTCCCCTTCACAACAGTATCTTGACCCCGACAAAAACATCCCTGCTGCCGCCGAAATCCAGGTAAGTCAGTTTTATACTATTTAACCATTGACTGGACTGGGCACATATAGTCTAGACTCCAGCAATGTGAAAGCACTGGTAGCAGGTATTGGGTCACATGTGTCATGTATATGTGTACACTGTAGTCCAAAAACACACTCCTGCATTAACACTTATAAAAGAATAGCCGTCAGAAACACCGTCACCAGCCCATCAGGAACATCATAATACAGCGGGGGGCGGCAGTCTTCTTGGGACCGCCGCCATGGCAGTCGGGCAATCGGACTGCCATTATTTATAAACAGGCCCTCTGTCTGGCACATAGAGAACTAAGCACCAAAGGACCCACTATGATAAGGGCATTCTTGACCCCTTGCTCCCCCAGTAGGGCTTTAAGATCCTCTACGGGTTGATTCTTGAAGGTACCTAGAATTCACAAGGGCAGATGGGAAAGTAGGTCCTTTTCATCCCCAAACTTTGGAACACATTCCCTATAGAATTAAGATTCCTAAACAACAAATCACAGTTCAGAAAACGGCTAAAATTGCTATATCCACATTAATAGGCCCCCTGTGTTTCTCCACTTGTTCTGAAGCAACGCTGGGTCTTAGCAAGGGATGGGAAGCCTATGGGGAGCCTTGCACTTTAAAAATCAACATATCATAGCAATTTAAATATGTTTTAGTTGATAACATAATTTTATGTCTTACTTTTGTTTATATTTTATCTAAAGGTTAAAATGTAGCTTGTCATTTTAAGTTATTAAGAATTTTTTATGAATTCTTAATTAGTTATTTAAGTGTCATAGCACATTGCTGGGTTTGTAGTGTGATAAGAGGGGAAATATTCTTAGACTCCAATAATTCTCTTTTAATGTTTCTAGTATTTGTTGTAAATTTTGGATTTTTAAATTTTTGATATTTTATTTAGTGACCACATTAATTAATATATATATATATATATATATATATATATATATATATATATATATATATATATATATATATATATATATATATATATATATATATATATATATATATATATATATACCAACAAAAGTCAGTTCCGGACACAGACTCCAAATTTCCTCAGTGACACGTTTCGGCCAAAAAAATGGCCTTGCTCACATACCCACTGCATAGTCAAGCATTTTCTTTTATATTCATCACATGACCAGGGCATGTTAACAATGTTAACTGACAACAGACTTCTATTTTTTCAAAATCACTCATTTTTCAGAAGCTGGTAAAAACATTGATGTACATAAATGGGTTCGAGGATAATAAATATGTACTTTTAGATGCAAAACTTGATTTAAATACATGTCTCAATATATTATACTTCACATCAGATAAACAAGTATATTATTTAAAAACCAGAGTGATTTGCAAAATATGCAACATGCATGTTATGATAGATCCTGTTGTTAACTTCAGTCTCGATCCCAAAAATGGTAAATCTTGGGATGAGGCACCTGGTTGTGTATGATGTCTTCAAATATCATTGTATTATTTATATAAATACAACCAAAAAAATATACACATAATATACTTAAAAAACAAACAAATTTGAGCACATAATGAGCTTAGGTATTATTATTGGGCCAATCCCCAATTAGTTAAACTTCAGGTAAGAATAACAAATTGCGTACAGTTTTCATATCAATTTACACAACAGTTCAGCGGGGTGTGTTTTTGCCACAGATCCCCGCCATAAAAAATTGTTCGCCCAATTACATCATTGTTATAGTGAATCAACAGAAATAATTCTTAATCCTGCTGTCATTGTTTTTGAACCATTGAAACCAACTAAATAAAGAGCTATGTGCTAAAAGTGCATATTGAAAGAGTGATTATTGGGAACTTATCTAGCAGCATATTTTGTGTGGAAATATTAGTTACTAAGGAATCCAGTTTTCTCATACTAAATACACATATTTGCATCATCTTATAACTGGTACTTTCCACATACCGAAGCTTTCAAGTGCATTCCAGGACATGACAGCAAAATCAGTTCTGCTTGTAAATAGACCTTCCAGGTTTACTCGTCTAACATTAGAAGCTGTGTGGTATTGCAATGTATTGACCCCAAAGAGGCAAGCCCTGCAAGAACTAGATTTGAAAAAAGCCTTTCTAGATGAAAGCCAATTGGTAGTTTGGACTATTTCAGGATTGCTTTTAACCAGGGCACTGTTCATCTAGAATGCTTGACGGAAAGTTATGTTGGGTTATTTGGGGAGTATCGAGCCTATGGTAGGATCAGTTAGCACTATTGGCCATTGCTTATTTATTATAGATCTTATTTGTTTTTTAGGTCTCGCCTGACCCAGCGCATGTGCTGGTCTGGCGAGACTTTTAGTGAGGGCTCAAAAAATGCTACCATGGCCAGCCTAGAGCTACAGTGCATGTGCGCAGGCGCGCGCTTAGGAGCAGAGGCTGGCAAACCTCGTCATGCTCATTAAGCGCCCGCGATCACTTTCTCGTTCAAAGAACATCAAACATCAAAGAACATGTTGCTGTGTTAATGCTTTGCTGCACCTGTTTGACTTACAATGTGCTTTCTCTTTCCACAAACTCGATGTTTGTGTTCCTTTATTTTGAGATGCTTTTAGTATTACTGTTTTGTGACTTAAAGAACATTAAGGAAATGTTACTGTGAAACTGGACAACGTTCACAGTGTTTATTTGTGATCGCAGCGGCTGCTTCAGGTCTGTTGCACCATTCAAGGAGTCCTTTTGTTGGCGCTTTCATGAGGACATGATGAGGAAGCTGGAAACTTTTGGCACATTCTCTTTAAAAGCACAGCATGTTGGCGACTGGTTAATCAATTAGACCTATGTAGTGCTTTAGATCTCAAAGTGCTATGGTGGGTGCAGCAGTTACAACTCATGAAATATGGGGTGCAACTCACACGGAGGGGGCAGGTTTGAGTGCACATTGGCTGTTATCGAACTCTTAAGATGATGGGCTGTGTGTATCCATTATCAGCTCTCAGTCTTCGCTAAGTGATCTTGTTTGTTTTGTTGTTGTGTTAATGCTTTGCTGCGCCTGTTTGACTTGCAACGTGCTTTCTCTTTCCACAAACTCGATGTTTGTGTTCCTTTATTTTGAGATGCTTTTAGTATTACTGTCACACACACAACCACACACACAACCACACACAACCACAACCACACACACAACCACACAACCACACAAAACACACAACCACAACCACACACACACAACCACAACCACACACACAACCACACATACAACCACACACACACAACCACACACACACACACAACCACACACACACACACACACACACAAACACACTAACCCTGGGCAAGACACTACGCTTCGCCCACGTAGTGTATGTAGCGCTGCCTGCTTCGCAGTTTTCTAAGTAGGCGAAGCAGGCTAGCGCTACGCACACCCAGGGCGAAGCGTAGCTGCCTGCCGCTGCCACCCGCCTCCCGCCCGCCCTCCTTTTAAATCAAACCCCGGGATTTACAATAAATACTAAATTAAAGAAACTTACCTGAAACGCGGCGTCTCCGGGCCTCCCTCTTCCATTTCAAACTTCTTCTGACTAATGCGCATGCGCGGACGCCCACGCATGCGCATTTGTCAGAAGAAGTTTGAAATGGAAGAGGGAGCCCCGGAGACGCCGCGTTTCAGGTAAGTTTCTTTAATTTAGTATTTATTGTAAATCCGGGGGTTTGATTTAAAAGGAGGGCGGGAGGCGGGTGGCGCGTAGTGGGGCTACGCGAAGCACGTAGTGTGCGTAGATTTGGGCACACTACGTGCTGCTTCACGTAGCCCCACTATGCCCACCCTTAAAACACACACACACACACACACACACAACCACACACACAACAACCACACACACACAACCACACACACAACCACACACAACCACACACACAACCACACACACAACCACACACACAAACACAACCACTACCACACCCACAACCACACACACAGACAACCACAACCACAACACACAAAAAACCACACACACAACCACACACACAAAGACACACAAACACACGCACACACACAAAGACACACACAACCACACACACAACTACACACACAACCACACAAACAACTGCACACACAACCACACACACAACCATACCCACAACCACACACACACAACCACAAACACACACAACCACACCCACAACCACACAAATAACCACAACCACACACACACAAGCACAACCACACACACACAAGCACAACCACACACACAACCACAAACATGCACACACACAACCACACACACAACCACACACACAACCACACACACAACCACAACCACACACAACCACACACACAACCACACACACAAACACGCACACACACAACCACAACCACACACACAACCACACACACACATACAACCACACACACAACCACACACAACCACACACAACCACACACACAACCAAAACCACATACACAACCACAGCCACACACACACACAACCACACACACAACCACACACAACCACACACAACTACACAAAAAACCGCACACACACACAACCACACACACACCCACAACCACACACACACAACCACAACCACACACAACCACACAACCACATCCACAACCATACACACACAACCACAACCACACACACACAACCCAACACACACAACCACACACACACACAACCACAACCACACACACAACCACACACAGAACCACAACCACACACACAACCACAACCACACACACAACCACACACACAAACACACACACACACAACCACACACACAACCACACACACACACACAAACACACACACAACCACACACACAACCACAATCACACACACAACCACACATAGAACCACACACATGACCACACACACACAACCACACACACACAACCACACACACAACCACACAGAACCATAACCACACACACAACCACAACCACACATAACCGCACACACACAACCACACAACCACACACACAACCACACACACAACCACACACACAAACACAATCACACACACAACCACACATAGAACCACACACATGAACACACACACATAACCACACACAACCACACACACAAACACACACACAACCACACGCACACAACCACACACACACACACACAACCACAAACACACAACCACACACACACACACACACACACAACCACACACACACAACCACACACACACACACACACAACCACACACACACAACCACACACACAACCACACACACACACACAAGCAACCACATACACACAACCACAACCACACACAACCACACATCCACACGCACCCACAACCACACCCGTACCCACAACCGCACCCACCCACAACCACAACCATAACCACACACACAACCACACACACAACCACAACCACACACACAACCACACACACAACCACAACCATACACACAACCACACACACAACCACACCCAATCGCACACACACAACCACACACACAACCACACACACAACCACATACACAACCACAACCACACACACAACCACAACCACACACACAACCACACACACAACCACAACCACACACAAAACCACACACACAACCAAACATACAACCACACACAAAACCACACACACACACAACCACACACACAACCACACACACAACCACACACACATAACCACACATACAACACACACACATGCACATACACAACCACACACAACCACACACACACAACCACACATACCACACAACAACACACACAACCACACACACACACACATACAACCACACACAACCACACACACACACACACACACAATCACAACCACACACACACAGACACAATCACAACCACACACACACCACACACACACAACCACACACACAACCACACACACAACCACACCCACACAACCACACCCAAACCACACACACACACACACACAACCACAACCACACACAACCACACAACCACATCCACAACCATACACACACAACCACACATAGAACCACACACATGACCACACACACACAACCACACACAAAACCACACACACAAACACACACACACAACCACACACACAACCACACACACACAACCACACACACACAACCACACACACGACCACAATCACACACACAACCACACATAGAACCACACACACGACCACACAACCACACATACACAACCACACACACAACCACACACAACCACAACCACACACACAACCACACACACAACCACAACCACATACACAACCACACACACACACACACACATACAACCGCACACACAACCACACACACAACCACACACACAACCACACACACACAACCACACACAACCACACACATAACCACAACCACACACACAACCACACATAGAACCACACACACGACCACACACACATACAACCACACACACAACCACACACACAAACACACACACAACCACACACACACACACACACAACCACACACAACCACACACAACCACAACCACACACACAACCACACAAACAACCACACACAACCACACATAACCACACATCCACACACATACCCACAACCACACCTGCACCCACAACCGCACCCACCCACAACCACACACACAACCATAACCACACACACAACCACACACACAACCACAACCACACACACAACCACACACACAACCACACACACACAACCACACACACAACCACAACCACACACACAATCACAACCACACACAACCACACACAACACCACAACCACACACAAAACCACACACACAACCACACATACAACCACACACAAAACCACACACACACAACCACACACACAACCACACACACACAACCACACACACACAACCACACACACAACCACACACACAACCACACACAACCACAACCACACACACACAACCACACACAACCACACACAACCACAACCACACACACAACCACACACACAACCACACACAACCACACACAACCACACATCCACCCACATACCCACAACCACACCCGCACCCACAACCGCACCCACCCACAACCACACACAAAACTATAACCACACCCACACCCAATCACACACACACAACCACACACACAACCACACCCACAACCACACACACACACACACACACAACCACACACACAACCACAACCACACACACAACCACAACTACACACAACCACACACAAAACCACAACCACACACAAAACCACACACACAACCACACATACAAACACACACAAAACCACACACACAACCACACACACAACCACACACACAACCACACACACACATCCACACACACACAACCACACACACACCCACACATACCACACAACCACACTCACAACCACACACACACACAACCACACACACACACAATCACAACCACACACACCACACACACAACCACACACACACACAACCACACACAACCACAACCACACACACAACCACACAAACAACCACACACAACCACACATAACCACACATCCACACACATACCCACAACCACACCTGCACCCACAACCGCACCCACCCACAACCACACACACAACCATAACCACACACACAACCACACACACAACCACAACCACACACACAACCACACACACAACCACACACACACACACACACAACCACACACACAACCACAACCACACACACAATCACAACCACACACAACCACACACAACACCACAACCACACACAAAACCACACACACAACCACACATACAACCACACACAAAACCACACACACACAACCACACACACAACCACACACACACAACCACACACACACAACCACACACACAACCACACACACAACCACACACAACCACAACCACACACACACAACCACACACAACCACAACCACACACACAACCACACACACAACCACACACAACCACACACAACCACACATCCACCCACATACCCACAACCACACCTGCACCCACAACCGCACCCACCCACAACCACACACACAACTATAACCACACCCACACCCAATCACACACACACAACCACACACACAACCACACCCACAACCACACACACACACACAACCACACACACAACCACAACCACACACACAACCACAACTACACACAACCACACACAAAACCACAACCACACACAAAACCACACACACAACCACACATACAACCACACACAAAACCACACACACACAACCACACACACAACCACACACACAACCACACACACACATCCAAACACACACAACCACACACACAACCACACATACCACACAACCACACACACAACCACACACACAACCACACACACACACACAATCACAACCACACACACCACACACACACAACCACACACACACACAACCACACACACAACCACACACAACCACATATCCACATACACACCCACAACCGCACCCACAACCACACCCACACTCAAAACCACA
This sequence comes from Triturus cristatus, assembly GCF_964204655.1. NCBI lineage: Eukaryota > Metazoa > Chordata > Amphibia > Caudata > Salamandridae > Triturus > Triturus cristatus. The sequence continues at coordinate 674,602,626 of NC_140590.1, forward strand.
CTGACACACACAGCCAGACACACAACCACACACACACAACCACACACACACACAACCACACACACACAACCACACACACACAACCACACACACAACCACACACAACCACACATCCACACACACACCCACAACCACACCCACAACCACACCCACACACACAACCACACACAACCACACACACACTTAACCACACACAACCACAACCACACACACAACCACACACACAAACACACACACACACAACCACACACACACACACATTCATACACACAACCACACACACGACCACAATCACACACACAACCACACATAGAACCACACACATGACCACACACACACACAACCACACACACACAACCACACACACAACCACACAGAACCATAACCACACACACAACCACAACCACACACAACCACACACACAACCACAACCACACACACAACCACATACACACAACCACACACACAACCACACACAACCGCACTCACACAACCACACAGCCACACACACAACCACACACACAACCACACACACAAACACAATCACACACACAACCACACATAGAACCACACACACGAACACACACACACAACCACACACACAACCAAACACACAAACACACACACAACCACACGCACACAACCACACGCACACACACACAACCACACACACACACAACCACACCACACATAGAACCACACACACGAACACACACACACAACCACACACACAACCAAACACACAAACACACACACAACCACACGCACACAACCACACGCACACACACACAACCACACACACACACAACCACACACACAACCACACACACACAACCACACACACACAACCACACACACAACCACACCCACACACAAGCAACCACATACACACAACCACAACCACACACAACCACACACAACCACACATCCACATGCACCCACAACCACACCCGTACCCACAACCGTACCCACCCACAACCACACACACAACCATAACCACACACACAACCACACACACAACCACAACCACACACACAACCACACACACAACCACACACAACCACAACCATACACACAACCACACACACAACCACACCCAATCGCACACACACAACCACACACACAACCACAACCACATACACAACCACAACCACACACACAACCACAACCGCACACACAACCACAACCACACACAAAACCACACACACAACCACACATACAACCACATACAAAACCACACACACACACAACCACACACACAACCACACACACAACCACACACACACAACCACACATACAACACACACACATGCACACACACAACCACACACAACCACACACACACAACCACACACACAACCACACAAACCACACAACAACACACACAACCACACACACACACACACAACCACACACAACCACACACAGACACAATCACGACCACACACACACAGACACAATCACAACCACACACACACCACACACACACAACCACACACAACCACACCCATACAACCACACCTAAACCACACACACACACAACCACACCCAACCACACAACCACATCCACAACCATACACATACAACCACACATAGTACCACACACACGACCACACACACACACAACCACACACAAAACCACACACACAAACACACACACACAACCACACACACACACACACAACCACACACACACAACCACACAATCAACCACAATCACACACACAACCACACATAGAACCACACACACGACCACACAACCACAACCACACATACACAACCACACACACAACCACAAACAACCACAACCACACACACAACCACACACAACCACAACCACAGACACAACCACACACACACACACACACACACAACCACACACACACAACAACACACACACAACCACACACACAACCACACACACACAACCACACACACAACCACACACAAACACCACACAACCACACAGCACACAACCACACACACACCACAACACACACCACACACACAACACACACAACCCACACACAACCACACCACCCCACCCCACACCAACACACCCACACCACACCAACAACCACACACACACACAACCACACACACACACCACAACCACACACACACACACACACACACCACAACCACACCCACAAAACCACAACCACACACAACCACACACAAAACCACAACCACACACAAAACCACACACACAACCACACATGCAACCACACACAAAACCACACACACACAACCACACACACAACCACACACACAACCACACACACACAACCACACACACACAACCACACACACAACCACACACACAACCACACATACCACATAACCACACACACAACCACACACACACACAACCACACACACACACAATCACAACCACACATACCACACACACACAACCACACACACAACCACACACAACCACACCCAACCACACATCCACATACACACCCACAACCGCACCCACAACCACACCCACACTCAAAACCACACTGACACACACAACCACACACACAACCACACACACAACCACACACACACAACCACACACACACACAACCACACGCAACCACACACACAACCACACACACACAACCACACACACAACCACACACAACCACACATCCACACACACACCCACAACCGCACCCGCACCCACAACTGCACCCACAATCACACCCACACACACAACCACACACAACCACACACACACACACACAACCACACACACACAACCACACACACACACACACACACACACCACACACACACAACCACACACACACACAACCACACACACACAACCACACACACACACATAACCACACACAACCACATAACCACACACAGCCACACACACAACCACACCAAGTATTGGCATAGCCAATAGGTCTCGCCTTTGGGACCTTATAAGTGTTTAGCCGTGCAACAGTTGATGTGGTTGCACCAAGGATATGGTATACTTAGAAGGTCACAAAAGTGAGACCTATCGGCTATGCCAATGCTTGTCTTGTTTGCTATAAGTAGTGATTAGTTTAATATTGATCTCTTCACTATCCCTATTGACTTGGAGGTCTTGTTTCTTTTTAGTGCCTGTATTGACCCCAAATAAGATAGATTCCCTAGTTTTTTTGTTGGCTTTACTCATCGCCAGGTCAATGGTGTTGACTGAATATCCTTGATCCATAAACCTCTTTTTAGTCTCATTTTGGAAATGGGCTAAATCATTATCCAGGCTACAGGTCCTACGTAGTCTCGGCATCTCCCTGTAGGGGATGCTATCTTTCAGGTGTTTTGGGAGAAAGCTGGAAGCATGGAGCGTGGAGTTGCCGGCAGTTATTTTACGATGTAGTTTGGATTCTAGTTTATTGTTTTTAATATAAACTTGAACATCTAAAAATTCAATGGCTTGTGTGCTGATATGGGCAGTGAATCCCAAATTCATTGTGTTCACATGAATTCATTCCACAAAGCTTTCAGCACTTTCCATAGTTTCCTTCCTAATAGTAACAAGCATTTGCAATGCAATAGGTCTCGCATTTATAAGAGTTTGAGCTATTGGCATTGTAAAGTTATTTATGTTTTGGTTTTAAAACAAATAAAAGGCATTGTCATTTACAATGTCAGTAGCATAAACTCGCATAAAAGCAGTGTGTGGAGTGCAGCAGTATGCGGCGTGCATCAGTGTGCGGCATGCAGCAGTGTGTGGCATGCAGCAGTGTGAGTCATGCAGCAGTGTGCAGTGTGCAGCAGCGTGCAGCAGTGTGCGGCATGCAGTAGTGTGTGGCATGCACTAGTGTGTGGCGTGCAGCATTGTTTCGTGTAGCAGTGTGAGGCATGCAGCACTGTGTGGCATGCATCGGTGTGCAGCAGTGTGCGGCATGCAGCAGTGTGCTGCGTGCAGAAGTGTGCTGTGTGCAGCAGTGTCATGCAGCATGCAGCAGTGAGTAATCCAGCAGTGTATGGAGTGCAGCAGTGTGCGGCATGCAGCAGTGTGTGGCGTGCAGCAGTGTGTGGCATGCAGCAGTGTTTCTTGTAGCATTGTGCGGCGTGCAGCAGTGTGTGGCGTGCAGCAGTGTGTGGTGTGCAGCAGTGTGTGGTGTGCAGCAGTGTTTCATGTAGCAGTGTGTGGCATGCAGCAGTGTGCGGCGTGCAGCAGTGCGCGGCGTGCAGCAGTGTGCAGCATGCAGCAGTGTGCTGCGTGCAGCAGTGTGTGGCGTGCAGCAGTGTGTGGCATGCAGCAGCGTGTGGCGTGCAGCAGTGTGTGGCGTGCAGCGGCATGCAGCAGTGTGTGGTGTGCAGCAGTGTGTGGCATGCAGCAGTGTGCGGCGTGCAGCAGTGTGTGGTGTGCAGCAGTGTGTGGCATGCAGCAGTGTGAGGCATGCAGCAGTGTGAGGCATGCAGCAGTGTTTCATGTAGCAGTGTGAGGCGTGCAGCAGTGTGCGGCGTGCAGCAGTGTGTAATGCAGCAGTGTGCGCAGCAGTGTGTGGTGTGTGGTAGTGTGCGACTTGCAGCAGTGTGCGGCGTGCAGCAGTGTGTGGCGTGGTTTGTAAACAACAAGAAAAGCGGACATCAAAGGAAGGGTGGGAGGGAACGAGCATATGGGGTGTGAGTTATAACGAAAGTTAATTGTTGCAAATGGGGATGCAGGAAGTAAGGCCGAGCGTGCTCTGGCGAAAGCAGTCTGCTGCTTTCAAGTCCGATGCCAGATGCCAGCTTCGCGCTTGAATGCCTCACATGCACTGGCCATAAACCGCATTCCTAAGGTCCTTTGCCCCTTACTAAATCTCTCTGAATGCGTGAGGCAGCGCACACGCAGGAATTAGCTGGTGGCAAATGGAATGCGCGTGGTTGTGCGAGTAACCGTCACCCGATCCGCCTGGGAAGCCTTTGGGAGCATTTTCTGAAGCCCCTACAGAAGTTTCGCTGCGCGATCGCTTACGCGATAGCCAGGCGAGACCTAAAAACATCATCTATATAGTGCACCCAGCTCACCACATGTGCTTCCCAGTCTGCATGATGGTCCACTATGAGTACCCACTCCTCCAACCAGCCCACATGCAAGCATGTGTAGCTGGGGGAGTAGCAAGCACCCATGGCCTCCCCCTCAATTGTTGGAAAACTTCATTACCAAAGAGGAAAAGGTTGTTATTTAGACACCAGTTAATCGTTGCTAAAATCATTTTACTGTGATTATATATTCTTAAGGACCTAGTTCTGAGGTAATGTTATATATATAAAACGTACTGGTGGTCACCAGTAGGTAGTTATAATAAGTACCAAAGTTTCCATAGGAAAAGTGTTTTTTGTTTTGCCAATAACTTTAGCAACGCTTGATGAATTTTCACAAATTATTCACAAAACTTCCCCTTTGTGGTTCAGCTACTGTGTTGAAAGTTTCAGGGTGATCCGTCAAACAGGGGCCGGGAGCAGAGGCGGGCTTCCAAAACGTGTTTCCCCATGTGATGTCTATGGGAGTTTTCATTTTTAGTACATGTTGGTCCAGAAAGCGTGCTTTTTGTGTGATTTGGTGTAATCCATTCAGTAGTTTCAGAGATATTTAAGTTGAATAAAGACAGATACCTGGGAGCCCAATAGCCTTCTGAAACCCTACTGAAATTTGCTAAGCTGCCTTTACGGTCTCCCCCGAGACCCACATCTCCCCGGGGCTTTGATGAAAAATAAGTGTGAGGGGCACGCATACCCCCCAATGCCCCGGGGGCTGCCACATCCCTGGGTCTTTAATGCTAGTAAGTGCGGGGGCCACATGGACCCCACTGCAGCCCCAGGGGCTCCTCCCCCAGGGCTTCTTGTTAAAATAATGTGGGGGGCCTGCACAGGGTCCCCAGGGACCGCCAGCTCCCCAGGGCAAATGCAAACAAATGAGGGGGGAACTCAACTCCCCTCCTGGAGCCCTAGATGGCCCTGGGGATTGCCACCTCCAGGGTTAGGACCTGCAATGTCCTGGGACCTCCATATACCCTTTCAAACATCCACTTCAACTTCCACACTACCATAAACCCATTCACAAACCCATACCAGTACTTACACAGCCACTCACTGATTCATACATCAGCACTCATATTCACTCGCTCGCCCATACAGCCACTCATACACCCACTCACTCACTTATACAGCCATTGACATATCCACTAATACACCTGTACAGCCACTCACTCACTGAGTCAGTCACCCATAGAGCTCCTCACACACATACTCACTCACCCACACAGTCAATCACACAGCCACTAACTCATCCACACAGATACACATACACTCACTCACTCATACAGATACTAACAAGTACTTACTACCTATACAGTCACTGACACATTCACTCGCTCACCCATACATTCACTCACATACTGCATCACCTATACTGCCTTTCACGTAATCATTAACTCACCCATGTACCACGGACACATACACTCATTCACCGACACAGCTATACACACACCCACTCACCCAAACAGCCTCTCACACATGCACTCACTAACCCATACAGCCACTGGCTCACCCACTCACCCATCCATACAGGCAGTCACACACCCCCTCTCCACCCACACAGAAAATCAGACATCCATTTAGGTACTCAGACAACCAATCACTGACCCATACAGAAACTCATGTACCCACTCACGTACTTGTAATGCCACTCAGACACCAACTGACAGACTACTACAGGTATTTACACAATCAGTCACTCACCCATACATCCACTCACCCACCTAATCACTCACTTATACAGTCAGTAACTCACCCATTAAATCATCCAAACAGGCACTCATACACCCATTGATTCACCAATACACCTTGGTATATATATATTAACATACATAAACTTTTTAAAACTACTAAGTCACTGGATGATGTCATCAGTGATATCATCAGTGATGTCATTTGAGATGTCATCAGTGATGTCGTTTGAGTTGTCATCAGTGATGTCATCAGTGATGTCACTGACCATGTCATGAAGGAGGCCAGCCAAGTAGCCCCTGGAGTCACATTGGTAGTCCTGAGTTCAAGCAGCAAGGCAGTCCTCCAGTAGCAGGGCAGATCACTGAAGTACAAAGCAAGCCTCAAGAATCAGGGCAGTCCTCTGAAGTGCAGGACAGGCCTTCTGAGTATTCTCCACAGGTCCAGAAGTGAACCTAAGAGTGAGTCTCAGGGCCTGTTTTCATACCTGATGCCAACTTTGAAATGGTGGAAACGTCTGGAGTTTTCCTCCCGCAGATAGTTCTGGAAATCCCTTCCTCCCTGCCCAGACTCCAAGGGGTCTGGCTCGACAAAAGGCGAGAGTGAAGTTTTGTGTGTGTACGCAGGCAGCACAGCTGAAATATAAGTAGGGTAGGGAACAGCTCAGTCCACACATCCTGACAGGATGACCCGTCCTGCCAACATCTAGTCCCTCTTTGTCTCACTGGGATGAATGCACAAAGGCCAACAGCTACTCTAGTAACAGTCCTCACTTTCTGGGAGGAATACACAAAGGCCAACTTCCACTCTAGTCATATTCATGTGACCCAGGACACAGGTTGCATTCACCAAATGGTTAGGACAAGATAAATCTATTTTATAAAAGTGTCATTTAAAGAATTCAAATCAGACTTTACCATTGAAGAGGATTTTAAATTACAGTTCATTAGAGAGCAAACATGACATTTCAACGTGTTTCCCAATTAAATGTAATAAGGGAACCCAATGTTATACTATGGGAGAAGTAGGCCTTACAGTAGTGAACAAGAATTCAGGAGTTTTTCACTACCAGGACATGTAAAACTTAAAAGCACATGTCCAACTTTTTAAATGCACTGCCCCTATGGGCTATTTAGGGCCTACCTTAGAGTGATATATGTATTAAAAAGGGAGTTTTAGACGTGGCAAAGGGGTTATTTAGCAAGATCAAATTGGCAGGTTAAAACTGCACACAGGCTGCAATGGCAAGCCTGAGATATGGTTTGAAGGGCTACTTAGGAGGTTGGGGTAATAAATGCTGCAGGCCACTAGTAACATTTAATTCACAGACCCTGGGTACGGGCTTTAGCATTCTACTAACAATTTATAAGGAAATTAAATGTGCCAGTCAGGTATGGGCCAGTTTTGCCATGTTTTAAGGAGTGAGCCCAAGCACTGTAGCACTGGTTAGCAGTGGTAAAGTGCACAGCGTCCTAAAGCCAACAAAAACGAAACTCAGAAAGCAGACTGGTTGAAGACAAAGCATTTTGGGGTGACCCTAAAGAGAGGGCCAAGTCCAACATTTGCTATTACACCGCATTGCATAATTTCAAGTCTGTTTGTGTATATATCATAATTTGGTAGCATGTGATCAATGTGAACGTACAGAACACAATTGATTTTTGTTCACATTACTTTCGTGCTTTGTGCTCTTTTTTAGCACAAAATGGGTACTCTCATCCAAGATGAATGTAAGAACGCATTTCATGATCAAATATAGCACTAACATGCCAGATTTGAATTTCACATGATTTTTCTGATATTTTGAATAATTAAGCAAACCATATGTACGTAAAGTTTGCATACCCCTAGTAGCTAGTTGGTCATTCATCTGCTGACCCAGAACTCTGTTCTTTGCTCTATCGCGGGAGGATGCATGTGGCCATAGTTCACGGAAAAAGTCTATATGGAAGCCCAGTCGCATGCAATGCTCTGCAAACAGCTACAATATTTTTGCCCCCAAAATCTAAGGAGTGCTAGAGCACCATCAATGCATGGTTCTAGGCATGTGAATCTGGACTTTAGGATATGAAAATTGTGCTCGATGATGACATGCAGAGGTATGTGTGCCCTGTTGTACCTTTGATGAATGAGTGTGTTTGGATGTCAGAAGGAGGTTGGAATTTCAGGACCTTTGCATTATGCTTTTTAGGCAAAATTATGGAAATTTCTCCATTCCACCACTTTATATACTTATATGTCATTTATGACAAAAATGTACTGCGCACAAACAGGAACAACAGAATGTGAGCGGGGGAGATAGCTGAGATCAGCATACAGGAGATTATGTGGAGAATGTGAGGAATGGAGCAACTTAGAGAACAGTTATGTAATGCACCTTGTAATGGGATCCTAGTTTCAGTGTTCATCATTAGTTACTAGTCCAAAGGGCAAAGTTTAGAAATTGTACATTCAAAGCCCATGAAACCATATGAAGGAACTACTGTTGCCTTGAGATAAGTTGCTTGGAGCAGTGCAATTGTCTAAGGAGGAAGAGACGAAGGGGAATTCTTATCTTCAGTGATCATTACACCATTTTGTCTATTTCAGGGAATTTATTCAGAATTTTGTTCAGCACTTTACTGAAGCAGATCTTTGAAGGTTGTCCCATTTGAGAAATCCAAGCTACAGCCTAATTCCCAAGGAGGAGTAGAGAACATTCCAAGGATAGGATATCCTAACATCAGGCTCTTTGCACAAAGTCTTAATTTGCAGATTAAAAGATGTAAATCTAAGATTATTTATTCTAATTGTATTGTATTGTATTGTATTGTATTGTATGGAATTCTTGTATAGCACAGCTGTCACCCGATGGGTATCCTGGAGCTTAAAGACCATGATGAAATTAGGACAGCGAGAACCGGCTGAGCTCTTAATCAGGAGACTTACTTCCTATTCCTGGCAAATAGCCAGGTCTTAAGGTTCTTCCTGAAGCCCATCAGGGAATCGGCTTGTCTGATGTTTTGGGGTAACTCGTTCCAGAGACATGCTGCTGCTGTACAAAAGGCCCTGCCTCCCATCCTGACCATCTTAACTCTAGCAATAGAAACCAGGCTTTGACTAGTAGATCGAAGAAGTCTTTTGGGCTCGTACCAGGAGAATCTCTCTCGCAGGGCCTGTATTATGTAATGCCCTATATACCATGCATAGAAACTTAAAGCTGATTCTGTCTCTGATGGGCAGCCAGTGAAGGTCCCTGAGGGCCAGAGTAGCAGAAGAGCCACGCTGTCTATCAAGAGCCAGTTTGGCCGCCATGGACTGGACTCTTTGCAGCCCCTAGAGGATGTATTGAGGGGCGCCCAAATACAGGGAGTTGCAATAGTCCAGTCTGCTCAAGATCATACTTCTAACCACTAGGGGTCTATCCTCACTGGGTAGACGAGGGAGAATTTACCGAAGGGCTCTTAACAAAACAAAACATGTGCTGATTGTTTTATTGGCCTGAGATTGCATCTGAAGGTCCTCATCCACCATAACACCCAGGTTGCGAACCGTGTTTGTTGCCACTATAGGATCATCCTCCAACCTAAGCCTAAATTTGCATAATAGGGGTTTAGACCTTCTTGCTGCGGAATAATACAGCAGCTCTGTCTTCCCCCCATTGAACTGCAAGGAGTTAGCCTTCAGCCAATCCGAGACCTGGCCCATGCACTCCTGGAAGATGTTCATAGGCACCACATGCTTTCCTTCTAGGGAGAGAAGCAGTTGAGTGTCATCGGCGTAATTGACCAGGTCGATCCCGTAAGATTTTATAATAGGGATCAGAGGGCATAGATAGACATTAAAGAGGATCGGACTGATTGCCGAGCCCTGAGGCACTCCATAGCAGACCGGAGACCTCGGGGAGGCAAATGGCGCCATGGTTACCACCTGTTGTCTATTTGACAGATAGAATTGCAGCCACTTCAGGACACAGCCCCTCACCCCCAGCCTCTCCAGCCTCGCGATCAATACCGCGTGGCTAACTGTGTCAAAAGCGGCCAACATATCCAGTAACACCAACACTAATTTAACATGAATTTTCCGAAGCACTGTACATAATTGGCATCAGTTCAAGTTACCTTTCAATTCTCCAAAATTACTGCGATTGTACACTGTGTTGAAGTTTGATTTAGATTGCGGGATAGAGATAAGAGAAGGACTAGATGGGAGCTTGTGAAGGAAAAACTGCCTGGGATTGTGGTTGCTTGTGACAGGAAATGTAAGAAAAGAACGTTCTTGGTGGTGAAGGAGCAGGCATCCAGTGGAGGTGCACTTTTTAAAAAAGGGTTTCAGATCTACCCTGCTGTTCATTTAAGACTGAAGACTCTTGCAGGCTGCTAATGCCAGTGGCTCTATGACAGGTTTCATGCTGAACTAGTGAGGAAGATAGGAGGCAAAGAGGGGCATTTAGACATGTTGTGTATCTTGACTAAAGAGGGTTGCAGCTCGTCAAAGAGTGTTGAAGGCTTGTGGAAGGTGCTGGGCCAGAATGGGCCGCCCTATAATGGCCACGGTGTAAGTGTATCACAGGAGACTGATGGAATTGTTCAGTAAGGGGATATCATATGAGGGTCCCGTCATAGTCTGAGGTTTGACAGTAAAAGCAGCGGTCGGATCGTGTTGAAGTTAGATTATGCCTAGGTCTTACAATAGCCAGGGGATCACGGGAAGGGCCTCCGGACAATCCCAGTGTGGATAGGTCCCCTTGAGGATCATGAAAAAGATGCGACTGTGACATTACTTGAAGATGAAATGAGTCACCCATAGACAGTGGAGGAAAATGTCTGGATAACAACATTGTCCATATAATCAGTAAATGAATAGTAAGTCATACTCACATTTATTTTCCAGGTCTACAAAGAGGGACAACAAGAAGAGTGAGTGGTTAGCAATATGCAGATGATTCATGAGGTCAAAAGTGTGTAACAGCTTTATCAGGTTGTACAAAGTAAGGACAAAAGGTGATAGAAAAGGAATAGCGTTCATTATTTCAGAAATGAAATTGTATTTAGTCATGGAAAATGTGATTGATGTTAAAGATCCACCTGAAACAGGACGTATGATGCAAATCACTATATATCGCATGTGATTATCTCATTCTCTTTTGGACTATCGAAGAACAATCACTACTAGTTGAGCACCTACTGGAGAAATGTGTTGGAGTCGCATGGTTGAAGATAAGAATGACAAGAAAATTAGTTGGGGAAATTGTTTTGAGTTTGGCAATAGTAACAATTACTACTAAGGTTGGCAACGATAACATTTACTATTAAGCTGCAAGAGAAAATGTATTTTGCAGGTCATTATATAATTATCAATACTTTGGGAGGAGTCATTTAGACCCTGGTGAAACTTTCGGTGGCCAAGACCACAATTAGAAATCGGCTTTTACTCTTAGGCATTTTTCTATGACAAAAAGGCATAAGATGCTGATGTAGATACATTTTGTAACAGCTCAATACCGACTCAGACTGCATGTTTTTTTAAATTCTGTGTTTCATTTATCAGACTTTTCTGAAACACAAAATAACAATGACCTTCAAACACAGAATGTTCTATCTCTGTGTGGCCATTGCTTGATTTCCCTACCAGGGCAATCTGTGAGGTGGCCTGCCCTAAAACGGTGGGATCACCACCTCAGTGATCTAGTAGACCTATTGCTCACTGTTCACAGGTTTCTGATGGCAGAGTAATCTGAGGCTTTTCCATAATGGGCCTAACACTTTTCCATCATGGGCCTAACGCTTCCATCCACCTGTAAATTACCCCATTGTTCATAAAAGGGCTTTAAGTTATCGATGCATATTTTATCTTCATTTATAGATTCCAAGGAATTCTACCGCAGATTATGTCTCCCAAATCACAATGGCTATTTTCAGTTTGATATTGCATAAGTCATACATTCACTGAAAGGTATTCATGTAATCACTTTCCTGGTCATTAACAGTGAGAAATATCTCAAGTGACCACTGATGAATGAGCTTAAGTTGCTATAGATACCGTCTGAGAATCCATTCTGATACCCAACACAAATTTGCCCCTTACACTGAGGAAAGTGAGGTTTCTAGCCTATTTCTTCTCTGAACCTTCTCAGCTGGACACTGAATAGAATGACCCTGTTCTTCAAAAGCAAACACTCTGAATAGATGTATGCATGCTTTGAGCTGTTTTCATCTCGAGGTGATTGTTTATAATCTGGAAAACTACTTGACAAACAATAGATCAGCTTATTATGCCCATTTGCATAATCATTGTACTATCTCATGTTCCCTTCTTATTTCAGTGTCCTCAATTTTGAAAACTGACTTTCCTGCACATGTGTTCATTACAATTTAAACACTCTAATAATGTATCAATATCAAACGATTAAAAACTCTTTAACATTTTTTGTCTTTAGGTTTTTTTTAAGGCAGCAAGACTCATCCTAATATTCGCTGACGCAGAGCCTTCTTGCCACGCTCCAGAGTGGGCGGTATCATGATGAACAGAAGCATTAGTACCTATGGTTATAGTACCGATTATGAAAGCACAGTATCCAGACGAACATTTCAGAAGCGATTCCTTCAAAAGGATGGGAGCTGCAATGTGTACTTCAAGCATATCTTTGGAGAATGGGAGAGTTATGTGGCTGACATTTTCACTACCCTGGTGGACATAAAATGGCGCCACATGCTTGTCATTTTCTCTTTATCATACATTCTGTCCTGGTTGATCTTCGGTTTCATTTTCTGGATCATTGCTCTGCAGCATGGTGACTTAAACAGGGAGGACAATGTACCTTGTGTAGACAATGTCCGTACATTCAGTGGAGCATTTTTATTCTCTCTTGAAACACAAACCACCATTGGCTATGGTAACCGCTGTGTGACAGAAGAGTGTTCGGCTGCAATCATCTTAGTGACTCTCCAATCTGTTTTAAGTTGCATCATCGATACTTTTATCATTGGGGCGGCAATGGCTAAAATGGCTACTGCCCGGAAGAGAGCACAAACAATACGCTTCAGTTACTATGCTATTGTAAGCATCAGGGATGGTAAGCTTTGTCTCATGTGGCGCATTGGGGATTTTCGATCACACCATGTAGTGGAAGGAACTGTGAGAGCCCAACTTCTCCAGTACAAGGAAGATCATACGAAGAGAATAGCAATGGAGTACAAGGACCTTAAGCTAGTCAATGATAAGGTCATTCTAGTGGCACCAGTGACCGTTGTGCATAAAATAGACCGTGACAGTCCATTATATAGCATGGACAGAAAAGCTCTGGCTACAGGCTGCTTTGAGGTTTTGGTCACTTTTGTCTACACTGGAGACTCAACTGGAACTTCACACCAGTCCAGAACATCCTACTTACCCCGAGAAATTTATTGGGGTTTTAGATTCAATGAAATCTTGCAGGTGAAGAAAAAATACTACAAAGTGGATGGAACCCAGTTTGAAGAGATGACCGAATACTATGCTCCTTTTTGCAGTGCCAAGCAACTTGACTTTAATGAACAAGAGTACAGTCGAGCTGACAATCGCCCATCTCAAAGGAGAGAACAAGCTGCTACTCAATCAGCGAATGAACCTGCAGATGCACCTAGAAGGGCAGGAAATGTAACACTGTCGAAAGCACAAGTGCTTCACAGCAAGCAAAGTACCAGAGAATTATCCTCTGATGAAGGACTTACTAGCTTGAGTCCTATCACATTGAGCTCACAGACCTAGTCAGAAGATCCGAGGCTCACATTTTTTATTAAACAACACAAACGTTTAATGTGCCGCCTTATTTGTTATTAACCTTCACATATAGCACTGTACAGCAAAGAAACACACTGAACAAATGAGCATAACAGTATCAATAACTAAGACATACGTTTCACTGGATGATCGATAAACTTTCAGCCCAATGGCCAACAGTGAAACCTTGTTACAGAAGAATGAGTGTTGCAACTACATTTTAAGACATTTTGCAAACCATATATAGCACTTGCACTGGTTCTGTCGAGAAATCCTCTTCAAGGCAGGTGCAGTAATGAATTCCTTTGGAAATTTGGCATATCGAAGTGGTACTATATTGCAAAGTATGAGTGCCTAGTGCTAATTTTCTTTTTTTTCAAAGTCAAAACAGGACGTGAATGTACAGTGTAAAAGAAAGAGAACCACTACACAGCACAGGTACATTTATGGCTGCAAAGACAACCTGATCGTCATCTCTGTCTAAATAATGGGTATCACAAATATTTTCAAAGGGGCCATAAAGTACATTGTGGCGTGTGCTCGAGGGCTGCATTGATAGCGGGACAACCCCAGGGTGGCAGAGTGGGCTGAGGAATGATGCAATTCGAAAACATACTCACACCTTTTCGAAAGATTATGAGAACAGGCATTCTTTCAAATCTTTTTACACCTTGGTGCAGCAGCCTATCTTCTACTATGTGTCTCCTATACCTGTGATGTTGGCTGCAACTCAGTTCTTCTAAGCTCCCCAAATTCTATCCTTTACGCTAGCTAATCTATCGAACATCAACCTGGTGATTAATCTGCTAGAATGTTATCCAGCTTGACTAATAAAAAACAGTGATACTGCTCAACAGTCTGAAGAGAGGGAGAGGTTGGGGCTGGAGGGAGACAGCAGCAGGAGCTGGGCTACTGTAGAACCCATTTACAGGCTAAACTGAGGCTCTCGTGAAGCATGTCTCCCTGGCTCCCACTATGCACTGTGTCATCAAGTCGGACAGTAGGGCAAGTGGTACAGTTTGCGGAGCATGTATTAGACGTGGCTAAAAATGCCCACCTGTGAGACTGTAATGACTAGCAGCTGAATTTGACAAATCAGGTTGGGGTGCTCAAAGTCCCATCTGTACCAGCAGGAAAAGAAAGACCTGAGTTAGTAAATAACCCCTGGCAGCTGCCATCCCCTGATATATGACCCTGTGCAATGCACGTAAATGTATTTTAAGTTTAACATCAGATGTGTGGCATTTTCCATTACGCTGTGTGCATTACATTTTATATGCAGCCACCTTTAGGTTAAAGACCCAAAAAATATTGACATGTTATTTTGTTATGTAAGCTGCCTTCAGGCTCCCTCTCACTTGTTAACCCTACCTCTTTATACTACTGCTCACAGGTCCCTTACTTTTTCTTCCACCGTCTGTTTGGTTAAGCTTTCACCTATGAGCAGGGCTGCTCTGATGAGAGTACATGCTTAACTAGCTGTAAAACTAATGGCCACAACTACAAGACTGTGAAAAAGTTTGCCCTTGCAACATTGGTTTCTGATTCTGAGCTTTCATTTCTATAGTAATTTGCTGCTTGTTCAATGTGAAGGGCATCCCTGCTCGGAAAAAAAGATGAATTGACTACAGAAAAAAAGGGAAGAATCATCAAACAATGTTTCTTGGCTAGAAGCAATAAACAGAACAAGCATTTGCAATTCAATAGGACTCGCATTTACGCGGGACCTATTGCATTGCAAACAGGAGTGCGGGTGGGTGGGTATTAGGGGTGCGAGAAAGCATGAACAAAAGCAGTGGGGGGCAGGAGAGAAGGCACGGACAGCGGGAGGGGGCACGGGAGAGAAAATAGTGCTCATGAAACACAAAGTAAAGGGACCAGTAGCCATGGAAGGATACAAATGACGACATGGTCATCATAAGGAGGGACTAGCAGCCTATAAACCAATCGGAAGGCAGTATTTTCAAAGGACAAAGACACAAGCCAATAAAAAAGTGGCTGGGGCTTACCTCACGTAGTCAACTACCACAGATCAACCCCAGAGCAGCCCTTTCACGCTGGCTCAGGGCTCAACCTAAAAAACAGAGCTCGAGCAGCTTTCTCAGCTGCTGTCTACACACTCCTAGAGGAAGATCTACGGGGCCTCAAGGAATGGTCAGCGGCCTTCGGTCCATACATTGAGAACCACTGGTCCAATATAACGCAGAAAACCCCAGCTTAACATTTGCCTCAACAACTGAAGAGTGTGCAGCAAATATTAGTTCACCTTCTCAGGCACGTGTTACTGTTTTGCAGAAGATACCTTTAAATCAACCACTACAGACACCAGCACCACTTTAAGTGAACAACTTACAGTAGCATATCGCCTGTCCCTCCTTGCAGACCCTTTGT
The DNA here is from genome assembly GCF_964204655.1 of Triturus cristatus. NCBI lineage: Eukaryota > Metazoa > Chordata > Amphibia > Caudata > Salamandridae > Triturus > Triturus cristatus. Next base: position 674,619,471 of record NC_140590.1, read on the forward strand.
TCACCTACTTCTTTTCTACCGATCCGTTACCTGTCTCTAGAATAATAATTGAACTCTAAAGTGCATGATTGTGTCCATTTTTACTCCCACCCTCATCTGTTTTTGAATGGTAGTTGTAGAATAGGCACTTGTCAAGAGCAAAAACTAATTTTTCAATTACGTAATTAGTTGTCAGTTAATGAATCTGCCATTTGCACCAGGACACTGCGGTTCTTGTAGTAACAGAGTCAGTTATAAACAATATGTTTAATGAGTGCACAGGGTCGTTGAAATCCAACCAGGCCTCATTCAACATCCATCGCAGTGGCAACTGATTGGAGAGCTTGACTGTAGACTACTTTCAAATTACACGTGCATAGGCACTTCAAATACTTAGATGAAGATATTGTGGAAGAGAGTTTGCTCACTGAGAAGCTGCCATTGCAATATATTTCTTCATCTTACCTGTTTCTGCTTATTCACAAAGTCATCTACAGAGCTTACATTTGATCAGATGAGACCTGCCTGCTGAGAACTCAAGCAATTTCTGATAGGTGTTTGCCTCTGACTCTGAGACCTTTCCTGCTGGAACTTTCAGCATCACTTTCCTACCAAGTATTTTCATGGTTTCCCAGCAGTCTCGCCATTTGATGACTGTCAACAGGGGCAAGCAGTGATCCGCTCCACTGGAACAGCAATGTGCATTCTTAATTGGGAATCCACATGCCATCCGCAACCAAAAGACAGCCAAGCAAGTCTTCTCCCAATGTAGGAGTCTCCCAACAATGCCCCAAAAGAACTCCCAAACACTCAGTTCTGGTGTTTTGCTTCTTGAAGAAAGACACATTGTGTTGCTGTATTACCTTGAGCTGTCTGACCTGTGACTTGTGAACCATGTGACGCTTTTCAGGCTGGGTACCTTAAAAGTATTTAACTACACATAGTACTTATACTACTATTTTTTCAGACTGAATATTGTGAACTTTTATTGCCTTAAAATGTTTCTCCATATGCTATTGCAAATCCAAGTGTGTACTGACTAAGTAATACAAAAAAACTGCTTGCATAAGTAGTTTGTGTACCAGAGATCCACCCGTGCTCCAAGGGCAAATGGCATAAATAATGCACCACCGCCCTTGTAATTTTATTTCACGTTCACAGACTGCTTTGCAACATCACCGCAAGCTCTTGCTTCCCTGCTACACGACTGCCAATCACCATTTTGTCAGTTGTGTTATTTATCACCATTTTCTCGAGAAATATATTTACCACCCACGCGCTGTCCAGGTTTAAGCATGAAAAAATACCTAGGCTAGTGGAGGAATGTAAGCAATTTTCTCAGATGCCATAGCCACTAGAGTTAGCACAATATAAATGTTTTACCTTAATAAAAGCGTCTGTTAAATTGGAAAGAAATGTGAGCCTAAAGTGCAGGTCTAGCTCAGCAATTTGCACTGTGCTTGGCCAGATTGGCGACTTCAACCAGCAAAAGTCGCGGATTTCTTACTTTGCGAAGCGATGTGTTGGTTTAGAAATCAGTGTATCTTCTCTCATATCTGATATTACATCCATCAAAACTGAAGCAATCTGCTAAAGGCTAACCTCCAGCATTTATCATTAAAAACACAAGGGGCCTTATGTAGGTAGCCCAACATTTACCACTTCATAAATACCGAATTTTACCGATTCGGTATTTATGAAGTGGTAAATGTTATGTAGATAATAATTCGGTAATTATTACCGAATCGGTAAAATTCGGTATTTTAGAACCGGTATTTACCGATTCGGTAATAATGCATCCCTTGAAGCCAGTTACCATTACCGAATCGGTAAATACCGATTCGGTAATGGGGGGAGCACAATCAAGGGTGGCAGGGTGTCACAGTGACACCCTGTTGCACCCCTGATTCCTGCATGTGTGCACATGTGGCACACATACATGCCCTAAGGGCATGTATGTCTGCTACATTGCACACTTAAACGTGCACAAAAATGCTTTTTTTCACCTATTCGTCATTTACCACCAACTTTTAGTTGGTGGTAAATAACGATTCCCCACAACACCCACACACTCCCCCCACATATCATTGCAGGATTCAGTATTTACCGAATAGGTAAAATTACCGAATCGGTAATTTTACTGATTCGGTAAATACCGAATCCTGTAATGTGCCCCCTACATTGCTAAAGCCTAAATACCGGTCGGTAACGGTATAATTACCGAAAATCGGCCGTTACCGACCGGTATTAGGCTACGTACATATGGCCTCTGGTGTCTTACTATTAATTAGGACCTCGTAACAAATGAGCCAAGAATCCAGGTGTGGGTGCAAACCTATGTTTGCACCCAAACAAAGATTGTAACTTTGTAACTGCTATGATGATTCCGCACATTGCAGGCTTTTGCCTGCAAAGATTTTGACAGGCAAAATCGGGAGCACATAAAACAGGCAAACAATGCACACTTCAAGTTTGGATATCTCGGGCTTTGAGATTTTGGTTTTGAAAAGCAAAAGGAACAGTTTGTTAAAAAAAAGCTGTCAAAACCAAAGAAGGCTGTGCACCAAACATTTAAATAAGGGTCAAAGAAACCTTTGGGTGATTCAAGTGAGTGGTGCAGTCCCTCTTACAGTTCACAGGTTTTAGTTCTTGTTGCAAATATATGCCCCTGTGTCCTACGAGCATTTTCTTATCTCAGATGTTTCTGTACTTTTGTATTTCATTCAACATATGACTCTTATATAACGCATACTGTATACTTAGTTACCTCTAAGGGCCCGGTTATGACTTTGGCGGTGTGGCGCTGGGTCCATCCCACCGCCGCACTGCCAAAGCTGTGGTCAGACAGCCCACCAGATTACGAGTGTAACTCATATCTGGCGGGCTTTGTTTTGACATTCTCATGGTGGTGCCCTGAAAATGGCACCTTAATGGGAACGCCAAAAAGAGTTCCCACACGTCATGGACTGCAAAGTCCATGCAGTGCAGGAACTGGTGTGCATGCACACAAGCGGACACATGTTGTGCCCCCCTGTGTGCATCCACATGGCACACAGGCACAAGGGCCCCCATTGTTTCCTCTCCGCCCCAGTTTTTATGGCGGTGGAACCACCATGAAAACCCTAGCGGAGAGGAAACTTGTAATATGGTTGGTGGGACTGCTGCGGTCCAGCCAAGCATATTGCTGCCTCCTGACTGCCACACCACCACCAGGGAATGGCGATTCCCTGCAGCTGTGTAACACACTAACCCTGGCGAATTACATGGAGAGGGAAAAAGAGGCCCGGGGCACTCGGAGACAGCCAGCCCCCAACCTAATATGTAAACACAACAGAAGCTGCTGCAAGTATTGTGACTGAAATCTAGAAACTGCTAGGTAAAGCATGTGATGGCATCTCACAGAAAGTTAAGGACTGTCCTCACACACCACCTGGTGCCATGCTTCATCACCAGCAGTCCTCGCTCTCCAAAAACTTGGTTTGATGGAGAGCGGGCCTACACCTGGAGACAGGGAGGCTGCCGCGGGGCAATGACAGTCCGACCGCCCCTATCGTAATAGGGAAGAATGGAGACCTCCACCACAGCACCGCCACGAGTTTGGGGGTCTGTGGACCCCCTGACTCCTAGTTACGCCCTAAGTGTCATGGTGAGTTCAGTGTGTGGATTGGTGTTTACTATGTGGCATGATTGACAGTTCTTGTGTTGAGGCTGAAAGGAGAACGTGTTTCTCACAGAGATTATCACTGACTCATAAAGGTGTTGAGACTGCATGCTTATCTGTTCATTGGCATCTGTGTAGATCAATGGCACATATTGGCAATTCTAACTTACCTTCTATGGGAAAGTGTGTGAAGGAGCCGCTCAGCCAAAGTCAGAGTAAGAGTGCCAAAGTAAAAGAGAACTAGAAAGTAGAGAGAAGTAAGAGAGAACCACATAAATATAGGGGGACAAAGTGGTGAGTGTGCATGTGTGCGTGTGTGTGTGTGAGAGAGAGAGAGGGAGAGAGAGAGAGGGAGAGAGAGAGAGAGAGAGACAGAGAGAGAGAGGGATAGAGAGAGAGACAGAGAAAGAGAGAGAGAGAGAGAGAGAGAGATAATGCCATGGAGAATAAGGATTGGTGAAGCCACATGCAGTATTAGCACATCAGAACAAGGCACATGGAAGGGAGCTGGCAGGCGAGGACAGAGGGCTATGCAACTGTAAGCATGTTTTTAAATGCAAACACTTCAGTGGAGGCAGAAAGATACACTCACAACACGAATATCATTAAGTGGGAGGCGAATGCACCACTGGAATGAAGCAGGATTTGAAGGATACATTTTCAAGCAAATGGCTGAACGAGGTTGGTCGCAGAAAGCCAATGGTTGAATGAGGTGACCCACAGCCATCTCTATGTTTTTTGTTAGCAGTGTATATCAATACAACTGTGCTGTCAAACCCCAGAACCTAAAATGAAAAAACATGTGTGGAATGAAAGTGTGAAAAAACAGAGTTGGAGAGTAAGGAGATGAAGTGTAAGACAGATGTAGGAACTTGAGAGAGAGATGTGTAGAGTGCAATGGCGTAAATGGCTACTGCATTGAGGTAGATTGCAAAGTAAAGCAAAATGAATGGAAAAACTGAAGTTGTTGTTACCAACTTATCTGATATGAATTAAAAAGTAGTACTAGCCAACAATTGTAAAGGCAATAGCTCTGTCCTGCTTTGGGTGTATGAGTTTGAAGTTGTGCGGTGTATTTGGATGCACCTACATAAAACATAGTCAGAGCCATCCAAATACTGGCCAAATGCCATGCAGTGCCCAAGCACAGAAGTCCACTTCACATGCTTTAGGCACGCTCATAATCACATGAGCCACACCTCTGGTACATTATGCCTAGCTGAGCTTCTTCGGCCACACCCCTTTTCCAGATCCCCTGCCTCATTAAATCCACTAACTGTTAATGAACCATGCCTTTTCACCCTAAAACAGGCAAGCACAACATAGGGTATTAGACAGATAAAAAATTCACTGCCAACAACAATTTGCTAGTTGCACAGAGGTTTTTCACTTGAATGTACGTTTCTAATATCCTGCAGAGGAAACATGTTCCCACACAGGTGCATACGGGTTGCCCAGCTGCATCTCTTTGAAAATGGCATAAAGGTTCCCTCTTCAAATCAGCGTCATTAACTCAGGTACATTATTTACACTTGTAGAAAGGTTCATGGCAGCCTGAGAAACAAACACCGGGGTCAACAACATGACTAATAGGAAATTATGCGTTTCAAAATGTACTGTCATATCCACGTGTAATTTCAATTTAACAATTTCATGAGAAATCCCAAATATCCATTGTGTGATGTTTGATGATAAAGACATTCGAGGTTGAAAGTGTACTTGGAATGCCATCAAAACTTCATAACTGGCCCTGACGGGCTGCATACCTGATAATGACAGACATTTTGCGACACAGAGACCGTGGCTTTGTAACATCCCCTCTCCGAAAAGCGCTATATAGACACAGTCTTTGGATGTCAGAAGGAGGTTGGAATTTCAGGACCTTTGCATTATGCTTTTTAGGCAAAATTATGGAAATTTCTCCATTCCACCACTTTATATACTTATATGTCATTTATGACAAAAATGTACTGCGCACAAACAGGAACAACAGAATGTGAGCGGGGGAGATAGCTGAGATCAGCATACAGGAGATTATGTGGAGAATGTGAGGAATGGAGCAACTTAGAGAACAGTTATGTAATGCACCTTGTAATGGGATCCTAGTTTCAGTGTTCATCATTAGTTACTAGTCCAAAGGGCAAAGTTTAGAAATTGTACATTCAAAGCCCATGAAACCATATGAAGGAACTACTGTTGCCTTGAGATAAGTTGCTTGGAGCAGTGCAATTGTCTAAGGAGGAAGAGACGAAGGGGAATTCTTATCTTCAGTGATCATTACACCATTTTGTCTATTTCAGGGAATTTATTCAGAATTTTGTTCAGCACTTTACTGAAGCAGATCTTTGAAGGTTGTCCCATTTGAGAAATCCAAGCTACAGCCTAATTCCCAAGGAGGAGTAGAGAACATTCCAAGGATAGGATATCCTAACATCAGGCTCTTTGCACAAAGTCTTAATTTGCAGATTAAAAGATGTAAATCTAAGATTATTTATTCTAATTGTATTGTATTGTATTGTATTGTATTGTATGGAATTCTTGTATAGCACAGCTGTCACCCGATGGGTATCCTGGAGCTTAAAGACCATGATGAAATTAGGACAGCGAGAACCGGCTGAGCTCTTAATCAGGAGACTTACTTCCTATTCCTGGCAAATAGCCAGGTCTTAAGGTTCTTCCTGAAGCCCATCAGGGAATCGGCTTGTCTGATGTTTTGGGGTAACTCGTTCCAGAGACATGCTGCTGCTGTACAAAAGGCCCTGCCTCCCATCCTGACCATCTTAACTCTAGCAATAGAAACCAGGCTTTGACTAGTAGATCGAAGAAGTCTTTTGGGCTCGTACCAGGAGAATCTCTCTCGCAGGGCCTGTATTATGTAATGCCCTATATACCATGCATAGAAACTTAAAGCTGATTCTGTCTCTGATGGGCAGCCAGTGAAGGTCCCTGAGGGCCAGAGTAGCAGAAGAGCCACGCTGTCTATCAAGAGCCAGTTTGGCCGCCATGGACTGGACTCTTTGCAGCCCCTAGAGGATGTATTGAGGGGCGCCCAAATACAGGGAGTTGCAATAGTCCAGTCTGCTCAAGATCATACTTCTAACCACTAGGGGTCTATCCTCACTGGGTAGACGAGGGAGAATTTACCGAAGGGCTCTTAACAAAACAAAACATGTGCTGATTGTTTTATTGGCCTGAGATTGCATCTGAAGGTCCTCATCCACCATAACACCCAGGTTGCGAACCGTGTTTGTTGCCACTATAGGATCATCCTCCAACCTAAGCCTAAATTTGCATAATAGGGGTTTAGACCTTCTTGCTGCGGAATAATACAGCAGCTCTGTCTTCCCCCCATTGAACTGCAAGGAGTTAGCCTTCAGCCAATCCGAGACCTGGCCCATGCACTCCTGGAAGATGTTCATAGGCACCACATGCTTTCCTTCTAGGGAGAGAAGCAGTTGAGTGTCATCGGCGTAATTGACCAGGTCGATCCCGTAAGATTTTATAATAGGGATCAGAGGGCATAGATAGACATTAAAGAGGATCGGACTGATTGCCGAGCCCTGAGGCACTCCATAGCAGACCGGAGACCTCGGGGAGGCAAATGGCGCCATGGTTACCACCTGTTGTCTATTTGACAGATAGAATTGCAGCCACTTCAGGACACAGCCCCTCACCCCCAGCCTCTCCAGCCTCGCGATCAATACCGCGTGGCTAACTGTGTCAAAAGCGGCCAACATATCCAGTAACACCAACACTAATTTAACATGAATTTTCCGAAGCACTGTACATAATTGGCATCAGTTCAAGTTACCTTTCAATTCTCCAAAATTACTGCGATTGTACACTGTGTTGAAGTTTGATTTAGATTGCGGGATAGAGATAAGAGAAGGACTAGATGGGAGCTTGTGAAGGAAAAACTGCCTGGGATTGTGGTTGCTTGTGACAGGAAATGTAAGAAAAGAACGTTCTTGGTGGTGAAGGAGCAGGCATCCAGTGGAGGTGCACTTTTTAAAAAAGGGTTTCAGATCTACCCTGCTGTTCATTTAAGACTGAAGACTCTTGCAGGCTGCTAATGCCAGTGGCTCTATGACAGGTTTCATGCTGAACTAGTGAGGAAGATAGGAGGCAAAGAGGGGCATTTAGACATGTTGTGTATCTTGACTAAAGAGGGTTGCAGCTCGTCAAAGAGTGTTGAAGGCTTGTGGAAGGTGCTGGGCCAGAATGGGCCGCCCTATAATGGCCACGGTGTAAGTGTATCACAGGAGACTGATGGAATTGTTCAGTAAGGGGATATCATATGAGGGTCCCGTCATAGTCTGAGGTTTGACAGTAAAAGCAGCGGTCGGATCGTGTTGAAGTTAGATTATGCCTAGGTCTTACAATAGCCAGGGGATCACGGGAAGGGCCTCCGGACAATCCCAGTGTGGATAGGTCCCCTTGAGGATCATGAAAAAGATGCGACTGTGACATTACTTGAAGATGAAATGAGTCACCCATAGACAGTGGAGGAAAATGTCTGGATAACAACATTGTCCATATAATCAGTAAATGAATAGTAAGTCATACTCACATTTATTTTCCAGGTCTACAAAGAGGGACAACAAGAAGAGTGAGTGGTTAGCAATATGCAGATGATTCATGAGGTCAAAAGTGTGTAACAGCTTTATCAGGTTGTACAAAGTAAGGACAAAAGGTGATAGAAAAGGAATAGCGTTCATTATTTCAGAAATGAAATTGTATTTAGTCATGGAAAATGTGATTGATGTTAAAGATCCACCTGAAACAGGACGTATGATGCAAATCACTATATATCGCATGTGATTATCTCATTCTCTTTTGGACTATCGAAGAACAATCACTACTAGTTGAGCACCTACTGGAGAAATGTGTTGGAGTCGCATGGTTGAAGATAAGAATGACAAGAAAATTAGTTGGGGAAATTGTTTTGAGTTTGGCAATAGTAACAATTACTACTAAGGTTGGCAACGATAACATTTACTATTAAGCTGCAAGAGAAAATGTATTTTGCAGGTCATTATATAATTATCAATACTTTGGGAGGAGTCATTTAGACCCTGGTGAAACTTTCGGTGGCCAAGACCACAATTAGAAATCGGCTTTTACTCTTAGGCATTTTTCTATGACAAAAAGGCATAAGATGCTGATGTAGATACATTTTGTAACAGCTCAATACCGACTCAGACTGCATGTTTTTTTAAATTCTGTGTTTCATTTATCAGACTTTTCTGAAACACAAAATAACAATGACCTTCAAACACAGAATGTTCTATCTCTGTGTGGCCATTGCTTGATTTCCCTACCAGGGCAATCTGTGAGGTGGCCTGCCCTAAAACGGTGGGATCACCACCTCAGTGATCTAGTAGACCTATTGCTCACTGTTCACAGGTTTCTGATGGCAGAGTAATCTGAGGCTTTTCCATAATGGGCCTAACACTTTTCCATCATGGGCCTAACGCTTCCATCCACCTGTAAATTACCCCATTGTTCATAAAAGGGCTTTAAGTTATCGATGCATATTTTATCTTCATTTATAGATTCCAAGGAATTCTACCGCAGATTATGTCTCCCAAATCACAATGGCTATTTTCAGTTTGATATTGCATAAGTCATACATTCACTGAAAGGTATTCATGTAATCACTTTCCTGGTCATTAACAGTGAGAAATATCTCAAGTGACCACTGATGAATGAGCTTAAGTTGCTATAGATACCGTCTGAGAATCCATTCTGATACCCAACACAAATTTGCCCCTTACACTGAGGAAAGTGAGGTTTCTAGCCTATTTCTTCTCTGAACCTTCTCAGCTGGACACTGAATAGAATGACCCTGTTCTTCAAAAGCAAACACTCTGAATAGATGTATGCATGCTTTGAGCTGTTTTCATCTCGAGGTGATTGTTTATAATCTGGAAAACTACTTGACAAACAATAGATCAGCTTATTATGCCCATTTGCATAATCATTGTACTATCTCATGTTCCCTTCTTATTTCAGTGTCCTCAATTTTGAAAACTGACTTTCCTGCACATGTGTTCATTACAATTTAAACACTCTAATAATGTATCAATATCAAACGATTAAAAACTCTTTAACATTTTTTGTCTTTAGGTTTTTTTTAAGGCAGCAAGACTCATCCTAATATTCGCTGACGCAGAGCCTTCTTGCCACGCTCCAGAGTGGGCGGTATCATGATGAACAGAAGCATTAGTACCTATGGTTATAGTACCGATTATGAAAGCACAGTATCCAGACGAACATTTCAGAAGCGATTCCTTCAAAAGGATGGGAGCTGCAATGTGTACTTCAAGCATATCTTTGGAGAATGGGAGAGTTATGTGGCTGACATTTTCACTACCCTGGTGGACATAAAATGGCGCCACATGCTTGTCATTTTCTCTTTATCATACATTCTGTCCTGGTTGATCTTCGGTTTCATTTTCTGGATCATTGCTCTGCAGCATGGTGACTTAAACAGGGAGGACAATGTACCTTGTGTAGACAATGTCCGTACATTCAGTGGAGCATTTTTATTCTCTCTTGAAACACAAACCACCATTGGCTATGGTAACCGCTGTGTGACAGAAGAGTGTTCGGCTGCAATCATCTTAGTGACTCTCCAATCTGTTTTAAGTTGCATCATCGATACTTTTATCATTGGGGCGGCAATGGCTAAAATGGCTACTGCCCGGAAGAGAGCACAAACAATACGCTTCAGTTACTATGCTATTGTAAGCATCAGGGATGGTAAGCTTTGTCTCATGTGGCGCATTGGGGATTTTCGATCACACCATGTAGTGGAAGGAACTGTGAGAGCCCAACTTCTCCAGTACAAGGAAGATCATACGAAGAGAATAGCAATGGAGTACAAGGACCTTAAGCTAGTCAATGATAAGGTCATTCTAGTGGCACCAGTGACCGTTGTGCATAAAATAGACCGTGACAGTCCATTATATAGCATGGACAGAAAAGCTCTGGCTACAGGCTGCTTTGAGGTTTTGGTCACTTTTGTCTACACTGGAGACTCAACTGGAACTTCACACCAGTCCAGAACATCCTACTTACCCCGAGAAATTTATTGGGGTTTTAGATTCAATGAAATCTTGCAGGTGAAGAAAAAATACTACAAAGTGGATGGAACCCAGTTTGAAGAGATGACCGAATACTATGCTCCTTTTTGCAGTGCCAAGCAACTTGACTTTAATGAACAAGAGTACAGTCGAGCTGACAATCGCCCATCTCAAAGGAGAGAACAAGCTGCTACTCAATCAGCGAATGAACCTGCAGATGCACCTAGAAGGGCAGGAAATGTAACACTGTCGAAAGCACAAGTGCTTCACAGCAAGCAAAGTACCAGAGAATTATCCTCTGATGAAGGACTTACTAGCTTGAGTCCTATCACATTGAGCTCACAGACCTAGTCAGAAGATCCGAGGCTCACATTTTTTATTAAACAACACAAACGTTTAATGTGCCGCCTTATTTGTTATTAACCTTCACATATAGCACTGTACAGCAAAGAAACACACTGAACAAATGAGCATAACAGTATCAATAACTAAGACATACGTTTCACTGGATGATCGATAAACTTTCAGCCCAATGGCCAACAGTGAAACCTTGTTACAGAAGAATGAGTGTTGCAACTACATTTTAAGACATTTTGCAAACCATATATAGCACTTGCACTGGTTCTGTCGAGAAATCCTCTTCAAGGCAGGTGCAGTAATGAATTCCTTTGGAAATTTGGCATATCGAAGTGGTACTATATTGCAAAGTATGAGTGCCTAGTGCTAATTTTCTTTTTTTTCAAAGTCAAAACAGGACGTGAATGTACAGTGTAAAAGAAAGAGAACCACTACACAGCACAGGTACATTTATGGCTGCAAAGACAACCTGATCGTCATCTCTGTCTAAATAATGGGTATCACAAATATTTTCAAAGGGGCCATAAAGTACATTGTGGCGTGTGCTCGAGGGCTGCATTGATAGCGGGACAACCCCAGGGTGGCAGAGTGGGCTGAGGAATGATGCAATTCGAAAACATACTCACACCTTTTCGAAAGATTATGAGAACAGGCATTCTTTCAAATCTTTTTACACCTTGGTGCAGCAGCCTATCTTCTACTATGTGTCTCCTATACCTGTGATGTTGGCTGCAACTCAGTTCTTCTAAGCTCCCCAAATTCTATCCTTTACGCTAGCTAATCTATCGAACATCAACCTGGTGATTAATCTGCTAGAATGTTATCCAGCTTGACTAATAAAAAACAGTGATACTGCTCAACAGTCTGAAGAGAGGGAGAGGTTGGGGCTGGAGGGAGACAGCAGCAGGAGCTGGGCTACTGTAGAACCCATTTACAGGCTAAACTGAGGCTCTCGTGAAGCATGTCTCCCTGGCTCCCACTATGCACTGTGTCATCAAGTCGGACAGTAGGGCAAGTGGTACAGTTTGCGGAGCATGTATTAGACGTGGCTAAAAATGCCCACCTGTGAGACTGTAATGACTAGCAGCTGAATTTGACAAATCAGGTTGGGGTGCTCAAAGTCCCATCTGTACCAGCAGGAAAAGAAAGACCTGAGTTAGTAAATAACCCCTGGCAGCTGCCATCCCCTGATATATGACCCTGTGCAATGCACGTAAATGTATTTTAAGTTTAACATCAGATGTGTGGCATTTTCCATTACGCTGTGTGCATTACATTTTATATGCAGCCACCTTTAGGTTAAAGACCCAAAAAATATTGACATGTTATTTTGTTATGTAAGCTGCCTTCAGGCTCCCTCTCACTTGTTAACCCTACCTCTTTATACTACTGCTCACAGGTCCCTTACTTTTTCTTCCACCGTCTGTTTGGTTAAGCTTTCACCTATGAGCAGGGCTGCTCTGATGAGAGTACATGCTTAACTAGCTGTAAAACTAATGGCCACAACTACAAGACTGTGAAAAAGTTTGCCCTTGCAACATTGGTTTCTGATTCTGAGCTTTCATTTCTATAGTAATTTGCTGCTTGTTCAATGTGAAGGGCATCCCTGCTCGGAAAAAAAGATGAATTGACTACAGAAAAAAAGGGAAGAATCATCAAACAATGTTTCTTGGCTAGAAGCAATAAACAGAACAAGCATTTGCAATTCAATAGGACTCGCATTTACGCGGGACCTATTGCATTGCAAACAGGAGTGCGGGTGGGTGGGTATTAGGGGTGCGAGAAAGCATGAACAAAAGCAGTGGGGGGCAGGAGAGAAGGCACGGACAGCGGGAGGGGGCACGGGAGAGAAAATAGTGCTCATGAAACACAAAGTAAAGGGACCAGTAGCCATGGAAGGATACAAATGACGACATGGTCATCATAAGGAGGGACTAGCAGCCTATAAACCAATCGGAAGGCAGTATTTTCAAAGGACAAAGACACAAGCCAATAAAAAAGTGGCTGGGGCTTACCTCACGTAGTCAACTACCACAGATCAACCCCAGAGCAGCCCTTTCACGCTGGCTCAGGGCTCAACCTAAAAAACAGAGCTCGAGCAGCTTTCTCAGCTGCTGTCTACACACTCCTAGAGGAAGATCTACGGGGCCTCAAGGAATGGTCAGCGGCCTTCGGTCCATACATTGAGAACCACTGGTCCAATATAACGCAGAAAACCCCAGCTTAACATTTGCCTCAACAACTGAAGAGTGTGCAGCAAATATTAGTTCACCTTCTCAGGCACGTGTTACTGTTTTGCAGAAGATACCTTTAAATCAACCACTACAGACACCAGCACCACTTTAAGTGAACAACTTACAGTAGCATATCGCCTGTCCCTCCTTGCAGACCCTTTGTTCACCTACTTCTTTTCTACCGATCCGTTACCTGTCTCTAGAATAATAATTGAACTCTAAAGTGCATGATTGTGTCCATTTTTACTCCCACCCTCATCTGTTTTTGAATGGTAGTTGTAGAATAGGCACTTGTCAAGAGCAAAAACTAATTTTTCAATTACGTAATTAGTTGTCAGTTAATGAATCTGCCATTTGCACCAGGACACTGCGGTTCTTGTAGTAACAGAGTCAGTTATAAACAATATGTTTAATGAGTGCACAGGGTCGTTGAAATCCAACCAGGCCTCATTCAACATCCATCGCAGTGGCAACTGATTGGAGAGCTTGACTGTAGACTACTTTCAAATTACACGTGCATAGGCACTTCAAATACTTAGATGAAGATATTGTGGAAGAGAGTTTGCTCACTGAGAAGCTGCCATTGCAATATATTTCTTCATCTTACCTGTTTCTGCTTATTCACAAAGTCATCTACAGAGCTTACATTTGATCAGATGAGACCTGCCTGCTGAGAACTCAAGCAATTTCTGATAGGTGTTTGCCTCTGACTCTGAGACCTTTCCTGCTGGAACTTTCAGCATCACTTTCCTACCAAGTATTTTCATGGTTTCCCAGCAGTCTCGCCATTTGATGACTGTCAACAGGGGCAAGCAGTGATCCGCTCCACTGGAACAGCAATGTGCATTCTTAATTGGGAATCCACATGCCATCCGCAACCAAAAGACAGCCAAGCAAGTCTTCTCCCAATGTAGGAGTCTCCCAACAATGCCCCAAAAGAACTCCCAAACACTCAGTTCTGGTGTTTTGCTTCTTGAAGAAAGACACATTGTGTTGCTGTATTACCTTGAGCTGTCTGACCTGTGACTTGTGAACCATGTGACGCTTTTCAGGCTGGGTACCTTAAAAGTATTTAACTACACATAGTACTTATACTACTATTTTTTCAGACTGAATATTGTGAACTTTTATTGCCTTAAAATGTTTCTCCATATGCTATTGCAAATCCAAGTGTGTACTGACTAAGTAATACAAAAAAACTGCTTGCATAAGTAGTTTGTGTACCAGAGATCCACCCGTGCTCCAAGGGCAAATGGCATAAATAATGCACCACCGCCCTTGTAATTTTATTTCACGTTCACAGACTGCTTTGCAACATCACCGCAAGCTCTTGCTTCCCTGCTACACGACTGCCAATCACCATTTTGTCAGTTGTGTTATTTATCACCATTTTCTCGAGAAATATATTTACCACCCACGCGCTGTCCAGGTTTAAGCATGAAAAAATACCTAGGCTAGTGGAGGAATGTAAGCAATTTTCTCAGATGCCATAGCCACTAGAGTTAGCACAATATAAATGTTTTACCTTAATAAAAGCGTCTGTTAAATTGGAAAGAAATGTGAGCCTAAAGTGCAGGTCTAGCTCAGCAATTTGCACTGTGCTTGGCCAGATTGGCGACTTCAACCAGCAAAAGTCGCGGATTTCTTACTTTGCGAAGCGATGTGTTGGTTTAGAAATCAGTGTATCTTCTCTCATATCTGATATTACATCCATCAAAACTGAAGCAATCTGCTAAAGGCTAACCTCCAGCATTTATCATTAAAAACACAAGGGGCCTTATGTAGGTAGCCCAACATTTACCACTTCATAAATACCGAATTTTACCGATTCGGTATTTATGAAGTGGTAAATGTTATGTAGATAATAATTCGGTAATTATTACCGAATCGGTAAAATTCGGTATTTTAGAACCGGTATTTACCGATTCGGTAATAATGCATCCCTTGAAGCCAGTTACCATTACCGAATCGGTAAATACCGATTCGGTAATGGGGGGAGCACAATCAAGGGTGGCAGGGTGTCACAGTGACACCCTGTTGCACCCCTGATTCCTGCATGTGTGCACATGTGGCACACATACATGCCCTAAGGGCATGTATGTCTGCTACATTGCACACTTAAACGTGCACAAAAATGCTTTTTTTCACCTATTCGTCATTTACCACCAACTTTTAGTTGGTGGTAAATAACGATTCCCCACAACACCCACACACTCCCCCCACATATCATTGCAGGATTCAGTATTTACCGAATAGGTAAAATTACCGAATCGGTAATTTTACTGATTCGGTAAATACCGAATCCTGTAATGTGCCCCCTACATTGCTAAAGCCTAAATACCGGTCGGTAACGGTATAATTACCGAAAATCGGCCGTTACCGACCGGTATTAGGCTACGTACATATGGCCTCTGGTGTCTTACTATTAATTAGGACCTCGTAACAAATGAGCCAAGAATCCAGGTGTGGGTGCAAACCTATGTTTGCACCCAAACAAAGATTGTAACTTTGTAACTGCTATGATGATTCCGCACATTGCAGGCTTTTGCCTGCAAAGATTTTGACAGGCAAAATCGGGAGCACATAAAACAGGCAAACAATGCACACTTCAAGTTTGGATATCTCGGGCTTTGAGATTTTGGTTTTGAAAAGCAAAAGGAACAGTTTGTTAAAAAAAAGCTGTCAAAACCAAAGAAGGCTGTGCACCAAACATTTAAATAAGGGTCAAAGAAACCTTTGGGTGATTCAAGTGAGTGGTGCAGTCCCTCTTACAGTTCACAGGTTTTAGTTCTTGTTGCAAATATATGCCCCTGTGTCCTACGAGCATTTTCTTATCTCAGATGTTTCTGTACTTTTGTATTTCATTCAACATATGACTCTTATATAACGCATACTGTATACTTAGTTACCTCTAAGGGCCCGGTTATGACTTTGGCGGTGTGGCGCTGGGTCCATCCCACCGCCGCACTGCCAAAGCTGTGGTCAGACAGCCCACCAGATTACGAGTGTAACTCATATCTGGCGGGCTTTGTTTTGACATTCTCATGGTGGTGCCCTGAAAATGGCACCTTAATGGGAACGCCAAAAAGAGTTCCCACACGTCATGGACTGCAAAGTCCATGCAGTGCAGGAACTGGTGTGCATGCACACAAGCGGACACATGTTGTGCCCCCCTGTGTGCATCCACATGGCACACAGGCACAAGGGCCCCCATTGTTTCCTCTCCGCCCCAGTTTTTATGGCGGTGGAACCACCATGAAAACCCTAGCGGAGAGGAAACTTGTAATATGGTTGGTGGGACTGCTGCGGTCCAGCCAAGCATATTGCTGCCTCCTGACTGCCACACCACCACCAGGGAATGGCGATTCCCTGCAGCTGTGTAACACACTAACCCTGGCGAATTACATGGAGAGGGAAAAAGAGGCCCGGGGCACTCGGAGACAGCCAGCCCCCAACCTAATATGTAAACACAACAGAAGCTGCTGCAAGTATTGTGACTGAAATCTAGAAACTGCTAGGTAAAGCATGTGATGGCATCTCACAGAAAGTTAAGGACTGTCCTCACACACCACCTGGTGCCATGCTTCATCACCAGCAGTCCTCGCTCTCCAAAAACTTGGTTTGATGGAGAGCGGGCCTACACCTGGAGACAGGGAGGCTGCCGCGGGGCAATGACAGTCCGACCGCCCCTATCGTAATAGGGAAGAATGGAGACCTCCACCACAGCACCGCCACGAGTTTGGGGGTCTGTGGACCCCCTGACTCCTAGTTACGCCCTAAGTGTCATGGTGAGTTCAGTGTGTGGATTGGTGTTTACTATGTGGCATGATTGACAGTTCTTGTGTTGAGGCTGAAAGGAGAACGTGTTTCTCACAGAGATTATCACTGACTCATAAAGGTGTTGAGACTGCATGCTTATCTGTTCATTGGCATCTGTGTAGATCAATGGCACATATTGGCAATTCTAACTTACCTTCTATGGGAAAGTGTGTGAAGGAGCCGCTCAGCCAAAGTCAGAGTAAGAGTGCCAAAGTAAAAGAGAACTAGAAAGTAGAGAGAAGTAAGAGAGAACCACATAAATATAGGGGGACAAAGTGGTGAGTGTGCATGTGTGCGTGTGTGTGTGTGAGAGAGAGAGAGGGAGAGAGAGAGAGGGAGAGAGAGAGAGAGAGAGACAGAGAGAGAGAGGGATAGAGAGAGAGACAGAGAAAGAGAGAGAGAGAGAGAGAGAGAGATAATGCCATGGAGAATAAGGATTGGTGAAGCCACATGCAGTATTAGCACATCAGAACAAGGCACATGGAAGGGAGCTGGCAGGCGAGGACAGAGGGCTATGCAACTGTAAGCATGTTTTTAAATGCAAACACTTCAGTGGAGGCAGAAAGATACACTCACAACACGAATATCATTAAGTGGGAGGCGAATGCACCACTGGAATGAAGCAGGATTTGAAGGATACATTTTCAAGCAAATGGCTGAACGAGGTTGGTCGCAGAAAGCCAATGGTTGAATGAGGTGACCCACAGCCATCTCTATGTTTTTTGTTAGCAGTGTATATCAATACAACTGTGCTGTCAAACCCCAGAACCTAAAATGAAAAAACATGTGTGGAATGAAAGTGTGAAAAAACAGAGTTGGAGAGTAAGGAGATGAAGTGTAAGACAGATGTAGGAACTTGAGAGAGAGATGTGTAGAGTGCAATGGCGTAAATGGCTACTGCATTGAGGTAGATTGCAAAGTAAAGCAAAATGAATGGAAAAACTGAAGTTGTTGTTACCAACTTATCTGATATGAATTAAAAAGTAGTACTAGCCAACAATTGTAAAGGCAATAGCTCTGTCCTGCTTTGGGTGTATGAGTTTGAAGTTGTGCGGTGTATTTGGATGCACCTACATAAAACATAGTCAGAGCCATCCAAATACTGGCCAAATGCCATGCAGTGCCCAAGCACAGAAGTCCACTTCACATGCTTTAGGCACGCTCATAATCACATGAGCCACACCTCTGGTACATTATGCCTAGCTGAGCTTCTTCGGCCACACCCCTTTTCCAGATCCCCTGCCTCATTAAATCCACTAACTGTTAATGAACCATGCCTTTTCACCCTAAAACAGGCAAGCACAACATAGGGTATTAGACAGATAAAAAATTCACTGCCAACAACAATTTGCTAGTTGCACAGAGGTTTTTCACTTGAATGTACGTTTCTAATATCCTGCAGAGGAAACATGTTCCCACACAGGTGCATACGGGTTGCCCAGCTGCATCTCTTTGAAAATGGCATAAAGGTTCCCTCTTCAAATCAGCGTCATTAACTCAGGTACATTATTTACACTTGTAGAAAGGTTCATGGCAGCCTGAGAAACAAACACCGGGGTCAACAACATGACTAATAGGAAATTATGCGTTTCAAAATGTACTGTCATATCCACGTGTAATTTCAATTTAACAATTTCATGAGAAATCCCAAATATCCATTGTGTGATGTTTGATGATAAAGACATTCGAGGTTGAAAGTGTACTTGGAATGCCATCAAAACTTCATAACTGGCCCTGACGGGCTGCATACCTGATAATGACAGACATTTTGCGACACAGAGACCGTGGCTTTGTAACATCCCCTCTCCGAAAAGCGCTATATAGACACAGTGCCTTGGACTCAGGAAATCAAGTTCATCTGGTTCCTGACTGTGCAGTTTGGAAAATTAGCAGGAAATGTCCTTCCAGTTGTGATTGTACCAATTTGCGTTTTGCTTTGCTCTCCCGTGCATTGTTGATGAACAAATAGACCACTTCTTACCTACTGTCAACATTTATCGAAAGAATGATGGACGAGTCTCTACAGTCACCCATCAAGGAACTGGATCTTTCGTTCCAAAGAAACTTAGGAAAAAGTCCGCTGTTTATCTACAGAGGCAGGAGGTCATCACAGTGGCACCTGCCTGTTACAAATACAATCAGATGCATTTCCAATTGGAAAAGTGTGCCTCATATTCAAATGATGAAAATCATAGAAGTCTTTGGAAGCAGGATCATTTGACATTCAAAATCTTTGGAACGCCTTCTTAGAGGTGCCTTTCTTAGGAAAGAGCTACTGACTAAGGCGCACATGCATTGCTTTTGTATATTGCAAGGGACATCACTTACAGGACCTCTTAGAGGTAATTGGAGTCTCTGTACAGAGCCTCTAAAACAAGCCTTTCCCACTACGGGGGTGCTACCGAATGTGGTGGAGGAGGGGCAGTCAGGAGATCGAGCTCTCAATACCTTCTAAATCTTTGTATATGATTATGATATGCATTTTGATAGTTAATATTAGTCACATTTCCACACACTTATACGGCTCACTGTTGCAATATTCTATGATTATACAATAGATTATAGTTTCGAGCTTAAATCTGGCTGAAAACAGAATGCTTAGCGAGAGCACCCAAGTGATGACTGACAGAGAGGTAGGGAATGTGTGTTAGGTAAATTAGACATTGTGGGAGGCTTTGTAGATGACCCTAAACCTACGATGAACATTGACCCTCCTGCCATGGAAGAGGCTACTATCTCTGGTGATCTGATCATCATATGTTAGAGGAAGGGCTAATCAGTTCACAGTCACACTATGGGTGCAACAACGGTGGGTTGATGATTCTCCAATCACCTTCCTGTAAACGCACAAGTATTAAGGAGTTTGTATTATGTTTGTAGTTTTTGTGTATAATGATGCAAGAGGTAAATTGAGATCAGTATTGTAGTGCACTGCTTTAATAAAACTACTTTGTTGCAAAACATTTCATTGAGTTCAGTCTCTGTTTGCTTACTCAGCACCAACCCCGTCAAGCTCTTCCTTCGGTATGTCTGTGCTCAATAGCAGTTCCTGAGAAAGGAATGAAGTTTGCCAATAAGTGGGAGGAAGAGATCAGCAGGCTGGGATGGCCTGGGATTGGAACACGCCCTGCGTGAGATTGTCTGCAAGAGGTTTGCTAGATATTCAGATTTTCCAGAAAATATGCAGATATTTGCTATAAAGTGAACAAAGAATGCAAATGGGAAAATGTGCAGTAGTTAATTGACAGAAACTTACGTTAGCCAAGAGCTGTTGTTTTTGGTAAAATATTTTATGAAACTAGAATTACCAATAGGGACTTTCAGCCAGTCCTCCACAATTTAAATGTACATTTTGCTTCTGTTCACCACAGCTTACAAAATGGACAGTTGGAGAGCCCAGTTGGAACTTTGGTTACTTATTCTATAAACGACAGCATTCTGCAAAGCACAGTGTTGGTTCTCACGGAGAAAGCAGTCCCTTTCAGTGCCATGGACACTGAGCAAGTGTGGAATTCTATATTCTTTTAACTTATTTCAATTTTCTGAGTCCCCGGCAGCACCCTAGACACTGCTGTGCGACATATCTACTGGGCATAGCTTGTATGTAGTCAGGTTTTGAAATGTTCTTGTTATACATTCCAAAATGGCTGTACATAGTGCACAGGCATACACATTCATAGGCAAAAGTGGCCTTCTTCAAATGGGTTTTTGGCCCATTTTCACATGACCACCATTGCGTGATCATTCACATACATGCACTAGTAAGGGCGGCCATTTTTAATGTTTTTGTTAAACTGTTTACAAGAACACTGAAAGACTTTGTCTTGTACATGCATGTGCATGGGTAGCCATATTTTAATGTCTTTGTAAAACTTTATTATAAAAACATAAAAGACAACAGCATGTATGTACACACATTCATAGGTGCCTCGGTTCCTGGATTTCAATATTTTTTTAAAAAGGTTTTACAAAAATATTAAAAAAACACCATAATTGGCAACACCAACAGGTTTCCAGTCAATGCCAGCCCTATTAACTTTGCCAATGCTTGTTCTGCATGTTTTCTCTCCTCCTTTCTATTTCCCTTTGTGCTGAGAGAGCTGTACCTGCCCTCATTAAAGAGAGAGCTAACACAGCTGGACAGTAGATAAGCAGAAATGTATTCCTTCAACTGAATTTTCCCATACAATTTACACCTTTCAGTAACTTACCCAATATATCTTTTACGGTAAACTGCATTAGTTCGGGCCTGATTTAAAGTTTGACGGATGGGTTACGCCTTCAGAAATGTGATGGATTTCCTGCCCATCGTATTACAAGGGATTGAGAAAGTAGCTAGCTGGATTGACAAGTCCTGTCTAAAGTTCAATGGAAATAAAAATGAGCTGATGATATAAGGGAACAACGCAAACCCTCAAAAGCCCCTTGGCTGGCCTGACCATCTAGGCACAACCCACCCCAATAACAGCCATTAAAGGTTTGGGGGTATGGCTTGTAATGCAATGCGATGGGGGCTGGATTCGCCCCTAGTCTAGCTAATCTGTTCATGGACTTGTATGAGGATCAACACTTATACAATCAAGACAACCCTTTCATAAACCAGATTGCCGTCTGGAAGCGTTACATAGATGACGTGATTATGATTTGGACCAGAAATGAAATGAGTCTCACAGAGTTTAAGAAGTGGCCCAACAATAGGTCCACTGACATACAATTCACAATGACCTATGACAATATGACTATCAACTTTCTGGATGTAACCTTCGGGGTAAAAGATGGAGTACTATTCACGGACCTGTAGAGAAAACCGACGGAGAGGAATACCCTGCTAAAATATGATTCGCACCATCCGAGGAGCCTGAGGGACAACCTACCTTACGGACAATTCCTTAGGCTCCGAAGAAACTGCACTAGGAGGGCTGACTTCTTTAAAGAAACCGAGATCCTTACCAACCGTCTCAAAGAAAGAGGCTACCCATTGGGACTACTTAAACGGGCAAGAAAACGGGCCTGGTACTGCCCTCGTGACTCCTTATTGCAAGTGAAACCGAGGGTCACAGCACAAGATAGCATCGTGTGCGTCACCACCTTTAACCCTAGAAGCAACAAAATCAAGAAGATAGTAAAAAAGTATTGGAACTTGGTAGCGAGCGAACTAGGTACGATGAATGCACCAATCTTTGCGTTCAAGAGAGGAAGGAACATCAGAGACTTTGTGGTCAAGGCATACTTAGAACCACCTAAACCACCAGACATTAGGAGTCAACTCAACTTACCACCATTGACTGGCCATCATAGATGCTATGCGGAAACTGCAAAGCTTGCCCCCAAACAGTTGAAGGCACCTCATTTACATATCAGGACAGGACCTACACTCTCCCACTACATATAAACTGCAATAGTACAAATGTCATATACGCAATCCAATGCCCCTGTGATAAATATACATTGGCCAGACCACACAGAAGGTAAAAGCTAGGGTGCTCCACCACATGAGCTGAGTAAGGTATAAAGTACAGGGTACTCCATTGGTTGAGCACTTTAATGAAATGGGTCATCAACCGGATCGCCTCAAGGGGTCGGTGATAGAAAAAACACACCGAAGGGACAGGTCTGTCGCCATGTCCCAAAATCCTAAAGAGTGCAGGTGGACACATGTTCTGAACACGGTTGAAAATGGGTTGAACGAACAGGAAGAATCATTCAGACAAGTGGGGCAGTTGGTATTCTGAGGCCGCCTTTAGGCAACCGGCCCACCTCTGTTCTTGCTTTATTAAGGGTGCGATTAGCAGACACTGGCTAGTTTTCTGTTCAAGTTTTACACATACGTTACAGCTTGTATACTTGTCGAGTCCTGTGCCTGACATTATCATTTTTGGGCTTTGTTGACCTTCTGCATTTATCACTCCATCGTTCATATGTGTATATTGGATATTCACAAGCACAGGTTTATAATGCAGACGTTCTGCACATGTTGGTTGAGGATTCATGAGGCCTGCAGGATTTAGAAGGGGATAGATTGTTAGTTACTGAACGTAAAAAACGATATCATCCGTATTAGATCTTTAATCATTATTTTCAATGCAAAAATGGCATTAAAAACAAGCTAAAGAAGCTGTTGAGACCATGTGAGAAACAATATAGGCAACAAAAAGAGGCCTATCTCATTGCCTCTAGAGCTGCGAATGGTTAGATGACCCATATTTTGTTTTCTGAATTACATTTGTTGAGAAATATGGTGGGCTGAGAGCTGCAGTCCTTAGGCAGACAGGGACAGGTTAGTAAGGGGAATGGAATTTTTGTTGCCCAGGCATAATGCAGAACTAATAACAGAGAAGAAAATAGGTGCAGGGGGCAATAGGCAGGCCTTACGTTGTCCCTGCATCAAGTAATATTTTTGCAGTGGCAAACATTTAAGGCCCGGGCTGCAGGATCCCAACACATTTCATCTGCCCCTATAAATATTGTCGAGGATAAAAGAACCATATAATTTAGCGGGATTCCAACACTACATTTTTCATATTCAATTTATCATTTCAATTTATCATTTCAAAGAAGGGTCAGAGCCGCGTGGATGTCACGCTGTGCATACGCCAGGAGCCCTGTGTCATCTCGCAGTGCCAAGAGTGGTTTGCGGGTGTGTTCTTAGTGGATCAGCCAGGCCAGGAGCCGGCCCGCATGATCGGCTGTGGAGTCTGTGCGGGCGGTGTGTGCAGTGTAGTTGTGGCAGCCAAGGCGCTCCATCAATTCAGCATGTTGTGTATGTAGTGTTTCTAGCCATTTCCCATTTCTACCTCCTCCTTTCCTTTCCAACTCATACTGTAGGAGTCTCTTTTCTATTTTTCTCAGGTCGGAGGTTATCGACTTTCTGATGTTCCTGGACGCTCCCATGAAATGCCCCCTCGTTGTACCCTTAAAGGCATCCCATTCCACTAGCGGGTCACCCACTGTACCCTCATTGAGTTAAACAAATTTGAGAATTGCTGTGCCCAGAGAGGATCGGAATGGGGAGTCTTCTAGTGCCGCCGTTTGGAGTCTCCATGTTGGAGCAGGGGGGCATTCAGGTTCCCAGGCAAATTGGAGGTGTTGGGGGTTATGATCAGAGTGCGAGCAGCACAGATATTCAATGTGGCAGACTAGGGGGAGTAACACAGGGGATCCCACCATTCTGTCCAGCCGCACATGTAGTCTGTGTACCGCCGAGTAGTGTGAGTAGACGCAGGCATTTGGGTTGTTGGAGTGCCATATGTCCAACAACGCCCAGTGCGTTAGCCAGTCTGTGAGTGCCTGTGCATTAGACACTGCTGTGATCCTAGACAGAGGTGGGAAGGATCTGTCCAGATGTACACTAAGCACAGAATTAAAGTCCCCTCCCAGGACCCAGAGGACCCCGCTCCAGCCAGCTAAAGTCTGTGATAGGCTTTCCAAGAAGAGTGGCTGGCTGACATTCGGGGCGTAGATAGAGCCGAGAAGGATTGGTTGGCTGTTTAGTCGCCCGCTTACTAACGTGTATCGTCCTTCAGAGTCAACTAGTACCTCATAACTTGTAAATGGGACCCCAGCCCTAACCCAGATGAGTACCCCTCGGTGTGGGCTGAATTGCTAGTGCCATGTACTTTGTCTCTCCACCTGTGGCGTAGGTGCCCAAGTTCTGTATGAGTCATGTGCGTTACTTAAAGTAGTGCAATGACTGCAGCTCTATGACGTAAGTATGCATAGATCAAGTATCTACGTGACAGGGTGTGTAGACCACGCACATTCCATGTGATTATGTTAACCTGTGTCATGATTCCCATGTATCCGGACTGGAACCGTGTGGGGGGGCAAAGGTGCGGCATGCTTGGGTCTGCGCGAGCTTACTCCAACTCAGTGTTTCTAACAACAGTGTGTTGATGTAAACTAAACGATGCATAACTGGGAGGGCGAGTTCCAAACTAGTATTCATCCAAACTGTAACGCCCATTCAGGGCTTAAACTGTGTCAAACTGACGGATGGTGTGGGGATGTGTGGCGTGGGTTAATGCTAAGACTAAGAAAGGTGTGGGCAGTGTGTGCCGATCTATAGATAATATGCGTCCCTCTATCTCAGGGAAATAACATCTGTGTCCCCCATCGGCGAGCTGCGTGCACGGTATATTAAATGCATGGCATGATGTCTACAGCCTGAGCACAGCATATGTGTAAAAGACTCGCACGGGTAGTTGCAGCGCGGCATGCGGCATAAAAATTCAACATCATTAACAAACAAGGCAACATTAGTCTGTACTTGTGTGCGCAGTCCCCTTCGTTGCTCTAAGCAATGGGAGACTCTTAGATAATGTCATCAGAAGTCTGCGGGGTGACATCAGGCAGTCTCATCACATCACAGTCTTCCAGTCTAGGGGTAGATGAGCCGCAGGCCATCGCAGATTCAGAGGAACTGATTTTTCGGGCTGCTCGATGGACCTGATACCCCAGTGTTGTAACTGCCTCCAGGGCGTTGTTGCATTCCATCTTGCTCTGTTCCGGCCGTGGCGCCGTCGCCCTCGAGGGCATGTCCCCTGCTCTCCCCCACTTCCCACGATGACGACACCTACTGTTGACTGGTCGGGCTGCTTCCACACTCGAGGGGCGAGTTCCCGTCCACAGGCCCGTCTCCTCTAGCCAGTCCCAAGCCCCATCCTGTGAGTCAAAGAGGCGGGCAGTACCGTTGGCTACCACCCTCAGTCTGGCTGGGAACAGTAGGGAGTATGAGAGTTCCAGGTCGCGCAACTGGCACTTCACAGAGGGAAAGGTGCTACGTCGCCTCTGCACCTGTGAAGTGTAATCCGGGAACACCATGATCGGATTGCCACCAACTCAAAAGTCAGAGAGCTTGCGAGTTTCCTGTAGGACTGTGTCCCTGTCTCTATAGTTCAATAGTTTGAAGAGGACGGACCTGGGCCAATCCCCTAGAGGGGCTTTTGGGCCTGTACACGGTGCGCTCTTTCCACTACAAATTGTGGTGATCATGTTCCCGGAGGTAAAATGTCTTGCAGCCAACGCTCCACATATTGTTTCAGGGCCTGGCCCTCTTTTCCCTCCAGAAGGCCCACCACGCGGACATTATTGCGACGAGAGCGTCCTTCCCCATCGTCAACTCGATCTTCCAAGGCATGCATACGATCCAGAACGTCTTGCAGGGCTGCAGTGTGACTGTAGTTAACAGGTTGCGATTCAGACAGAGACAGTGCTTGCGAGTGTACCTTCTCTGCCAACTTATGATGGTCCGCATTTAAGAGAGGGAAATCAGATGCTACTTTGTCTATCCTGGCTTCAAGCGACGCTCGCATTTGCTCCAGCGTGGCTCCAATTTTCACGACTGCCGCCAGTACCGAGTCTAGTTTTTCCACTAGTGCTGCATTCGGAGTGTTCTTAGGCGCACCGTCTTCCGTATTCAGTGGTTCCAGGGTAGCAGCGCATGTTGCGTTCTGCTGTGCATTGTTGCGAAGGCGGTCCATGGCTAGCTTTTGGGCAATTGCCCCGCAGGGCCTAGTCTCCGCGGTCTCCCGAGGTCCAGTCTAGTATAGCTTCCCTCTCATGCTGGGTTTCGCAACAGTCCCAGGACATCACGCCTGTAGTCATCCAGGGCTCGGAGTATCCACACAATCTCAGCCGCGGTAGGCGGGTGTTCCAGGAGTAGAGTGCAGCTCGCACTCAGCCAATAACCACCACCGCGTATGATTTGCCGGATGTGTCGCCACCACAGTCCAAATCTACCAGTGCTAGGCCTGTCAGTAGTCCCAGCACAATATTGCAGTATCTGTGGGTCACGGTTGCGGGAGAGTGGGTTTCAACTACGTCCAGGTCACTTCCAGGAGTGGGGGAGGGGACCGCAGTATGTCGAGTCTGCAGCAGGTGCTGGAGCGATGACAGTAGCAGGGCCGGCTGTTTCTCTTAGCATCTCACCAGTGTGTGCATGGCAGTCGCAGGCCTGCAGGTCAGATCTACCAGTGCCACGTTGTTGTGGCCCACGCTATTAGGCCAGCGGAGACAATGACCGTCTATCAGTGCGACCGTGGGTGCCCCCACACGGTTAGAGCCATCGCAATCACGGGTGAAATTCCATGGTCCGAGAGAGCAGGTAACCAGGTCACAATGGGCGCTGTGCAGGCGAACTTGAGTCTCCAGGGGTGTGTCACCACTGAGCTAAGTGGGAGGTGTGTAACTGCAAGGGTGCATGACGGGCCTCCCGGCCGGTCCAGCATATGGCTCCATGGTCAGCGTTGGGTCCAACTGGCCACAAATAGAGGGGGTCTGCCCTGGGTGTCCAGTACAGCTAGCGATGGAGGAGGGCAGGAGGCACAGGGCGCCGCGCTGGTGTAGCAGAGGCAAGAGCGGCAGCCAGCAGCGTACCTGTTCTGGAGGCTCTGCAGGTGGGGTTGTTAGCTCCGGCGATATTGGCGCGTTCCGGACTGTCTGCGATGGGAGACTGCTGAGGCTGATTCCCACGATTCACAAACCAGGTCACATTATGCTCCGCGCCCCAGTGCAGACAGCAGCGTGCAGCCCGGGGACCGCGGGGCCCAACCGCCAAAGACGTGGGCCCAGGCGGGAGGTACCTCGGCTCTTGGACCTCTCCAGGCGCAGACACTGACCGTTTCAGGTGACCCCCAGTATGTTGATCCGCAATATAGGTGAGACAGACCATGTGGTTCCGAGGTCCACCGCGCCGTGCCTGCTCTTCAGAGCCCCGCCTTCTCCGCACCACCGATCATGGCCAATAAGGCTGCCCTGGGCCAGGAGCGGGTCGCGGTGGCCTCCAGCTAATTATTTCCATGGCAGTGACAGTCCGGGCAAGTTTGCAGCCATTCTCTAGTGTTCAGGGACGCTGCAGGGACTCTCAGCAGAGTGGTCTGTGTGGCGGGGCAGCCGCTGCATGGCGGGGCAAGTCGCAGGTGCCTGCCAAAGGGCCCGGGGCACAGGCCGCAGTGTTTCGATGAAAGTGCCAGCAAAAAGCAGGAGGGAAGCAGTCGTTGTCCTGAGGCTGTCATATAACGCCTCAGATATCGGGGCAGTAGCAGCCACCGCGCGTCAGCCTGCCAAGGATCAGCGCGGTTACCGCAGACCTGTGGCAGTTAGGCCGCAGCTCCATGCTCAGCCTCCCTTCTGAGTAGGCCGCAGAGCGTCTCTCGACGATTCCACAGCTTGTGTCTGTTTTCAGGACAACAAAGAGGCCTCAGCAGGAGCTGCAGGTCGTCACCATTGCATATCCAGCGTTTTTTTGCGTGGATGGGTCGGATGCAGGGTATTATGCAGGAGAACAGAGGCATTCAACACGGAGCACTAGTAAGTCGCGTCTGCCATGCTGGCTCATTCGCCACGCCCCCTCTCTGCTATTATTTTCATAGCGGGCTCACCGCCATGAAAACCGTGGCAGAGAGGAAACTCGTAATATGCTTGGCGGGACCGCGGTGATCCCACCAAGCATATTGTGGCCTCAGTACCACCACTCAACCGCCAGGGAACGGCGGTTCACTGGTGGTTGCAAAGGTTGCGGCAGTCCCAGGTTGGCCCAACAGCCCTAGTCATAATAGGGCCATCGGGTGACAGCCACCGTGAGTCTGGCAGTCCGGGACAACCAGACTCATAATAATGGCCATGGACAGTGGGGTGATATAGAAGGTGGATGTCGAGAGAGTAGGGTGAGGCAGAGAAAAAAAAGGAGGAAAGAAAGGTGAGGAAAGAGCACCTTCCTCCACAAAAACAATCCTGGGAGACATTTTTCTCTTTTCATCTGTGTTGCAGAATGCAACACACATGGAAAGAGGAATAAACAAGTAGAAATAAAGTTATTTCTCCTCATTACACCTCACTTTGGGAGACCTAGGATTATGGCACATCCCCAGATTTACATGTATTTTTAAATCTAGGGGCGTGTCAAAAAAGATGGGTGTTGCGTGAGAACACCCCCTGCAATGCCCATGGAACACTTCCAGTGCACAGAGTAAGGCAACACAGCAATTTGCTATGCCTTGCCTTACTCCATATCAGTGAGGCCATTCATAGACAATTAAAGCAGCTCTGATTTCAAGGTTTGCGCCACCAGAGCATCACAAAAAGTGACGCTCCGGCGGCGCGTGAGACTCATTAATATGCTCCTTTGTTTATTCCTCTTATCATGTGTGCTGCATTATGCTCCCATGGTGCAAGGGTGCCCGCATTTGTGATAGGCTGCTGAAATAGCGCCAGTGCAGGGGGAAATGACAGGAACGCACTTAGGGGCATATTATCAAGAAAAGGCGTTAAAATTATCGCTGCTTTAATGGGCTTGATAATATGCCGCAGAGAATTCCAATAGAAGCCCATGTTCTGGTGTCAACATGGGCTTCTATTGGAATTCTCACAGGCATATTATCAAGCCCATTATCGCCGCTTTAGCAGCAGTTTTCTGCCGCTAAAGCAGTGATAATTTTAACGCCGTGCTTGATAATATGCCCCTTTATTGGATAGGTTCGGTGCACTCCTGCCCTTTCACTTTGACGAAGGGCAGTGCAGCAAGGTGACTTGCTGTGCTGCCCTATGCCAAAACCCCATAAATTAAGGCCCAAGCCTCTACTGAAACAAAATACTCAAATTTGAGATGCTTGATCACCCATGCTAATGGCAGTGAACAAAGAGGTGCAGTCAGGGACACGCAATGAGATGTGATGCATTGAGATGCTTCCCACCAAGGTGTGCATCTCCAGGACCGATACGACTAGATAGACTTCATGGCACTTGGGCACCACTCCTCCATAATGAAAAAATAGATCCAATAGAAAATGTAGGTTTAAACTTTGGCAGGCAGAATATCCCTCGAACCCTAATCTCACCTTCCTCTGCACTACCTTCCTATATTCCCCACGAATCCACTGTTTATCTTCCTCATAATGATTGGTTATTATGTTATTTTCGCAATCGACGTTTGTCTGACAATGCTGAGTTGTATTCACAACTGCGTATATGGAAGAACAGGGTTGAACAGTAATAAGGTAAATCTTCAATCTCATCCTAATAAAATGTGAGACATTTTTTTATAATATATTAAAGCAGGATTGGATATGTTTTTTAAAGAAAAAAATAGCCTGAGTTGCTATCACAATTTTTTACGATGCGTTTATTGGCTATATTAGGCCCAATATTACCCAGTATAACACAAGAAATCTGCAGCATATAATCACAGGTCCACCTTAGTGCAAAAACTACAAAAGAGCTTTGCTATAGCTCTTAGTGAGAAATTGAGGTGCGAGAATGCCTGCAATTTGAGTCAGTGCTATGGGTTCTCACGGATGTCAAGGCAGGTGATACTTTCTAACCTTGGAAAATAAGTTAGCTGTTCATGTAATTTCAAGAGATATACAATAATGGTTTGTGCAGATACTGAGACACATAAAATATTTCACAAACATTATTTTGCGCTGCATTCTCAACTCTGGTTTACCACACCTGTAATGCTTTTGTACACCATATTAGGTTACACGGGAGGCCTGCTAGATACAGGTGGGTCTTACTGCAGAGATTTCAGCTGGTGAACTCCTGGATGCTATGCAAACTATACATCATGACAAAGTACCAGACCAAGATGACATTCCTTTGGAGTTATAGAAACTTAGGGGCATATTATCAAGACAGGCGATAAAATTCTAAAACGGCGATAATGGGCTTCATAATATGCTCTATGGAATTCCAATTGAAGCCCATGTTAGATGTGAAGGACATCTAACATGGGCTTCAATTGGAATTCCATAGAGCATATTATCAAGCCCATTATCGCCGTTTTAGCTGAAGTTTTCTGCCGCTAAAGCGGCGACAATTGTATCGCCTGTCTTGATAATATGCCCCTTAGCTCTCAGAGCTAAACGTTTCTGGTAAGTGGCTGCTGATTTCAATTAGCAAGCAGTGTCCTCCACAATCCTGTTGAAGAACAACAGTGTCGGCATTTGTACAGGAGAAGAAACAACCTCAATCGTGCTCCTCATGCAGATTGGTTATTAAATATGCACTCTGAGATTCCCTCTCAGGTCAGGAAAAAGCCATCAGAATAAAACCTGCTATCCATGCTGAACGATGGGGCTCCATGAGGTAAGCATATGGTAATGTGTGTAAGCAGCCCTTTATAACATCTGTAGTAAATGGTGAAAAACATTTGAGTTGGTTAATTGAGATTGTCTTTGGACAATAATGTCTAGAATGCTCACTGTTTACCACGTCAATAGAGCCTATGTACTTTTAAACTTTTATCAAATAG
This sequence comes from Triturus cristatus, assembly GCF_964204655.1. Lineage (NCBI taxonomy): Eukaryota > Metazoa > Chordata > Amphibia > Caudata > Salamandridae > Triturus > Triturus cristatus. The sequence goes on from NC_140590.1 coordinate 674,650,857, forward strand.
CAAATTCGGCTTTTAATAAGTCAATTGAGCAATATATTCAAGGCAGTAATGAGACACCTAAGGCTCCCCCTTTGTTGTTTTCTTTGTGAATTGATCCTCTACTAACTAATAGGCTAGGCACATATATGATCCCCAGCTTCTTATTAACAGAAACCAGCCATAAAGCCACATTCTATTCAGATGTTTTCTCGGTCCTGACTTCAGACTTGAATGTTATTTCAGAGTTTTTGACACCAAAAATATAAATTATGAAGTGTAATATTTCATCTCAGGCAACCCCATCTTCATTTTACGAAATCAGTAAATAAGAGTAGTGGCCTAGACAAAGTTAAGCAAGGCATTTCACTGGAATCATGAAAAAAGCCTGGTTCGAGCCTAAATAATTGTTAGACACATATCCGAAGCTATATTTTATTTATGCTTCTATTCTATTAATTATTATATTAGTCTACCATGCATACATGATCGTTATGGCCTAGGATACACTGAAGAATTTACAGCCATCTCCATATGTATTGAGGGTATTATACACATATGTATACACATATCATGTCTAAGTTTGGCTTCCTCGGGCCCATCAGTACCGACGCTCAACATAAGAGAGGCTGAGAGGTACCCCTAGGGGATGCAGCATATATTTTTAGCCATTTTTTAGCAATATTTCTGGGTCCATAGAATGTTTGTATATGCATATTACATCAACGATTGTACATGACATTATCTAGCCATTGCACAACGTTGTAAGACAGAACACGACTATATGAAATGGTGATCCGCTCAAACACAGCGTTTCTACTTGTGTGCTGCCTCAGCAGACAGTCATCAGTAAGTTTGCCATGTCAAACTCTGTCATGAGGTCTGACGGCTTCCGCGGCATCAACCAGCTGGCTGGCTCTACGCCGGGTTGGACGTGCATGCTTATGTGGTGGTACCCCTTCTTAACCCTGTTCTCCGCTGGCCCACGTCTTTCCAGTGGTCTTGAGTCGGGCAGCGGGGACAGATGGATGCGGATGCACCGTCTTTTTAAGGTAATTTCAGGGGCCTTTTTCAAGTCGGTCTTTATGCTCATGATATTTCATTATTTTGCCCTAAACCCAGGGATTTTTCTCTTTTGAATCCTCCGTAGAAATATTACGGGGACGTTTGAAGCACTTTCGGGACAATTTTCCCTATCATCCCCAGATAGAGAGGAGTTCGAGGGATGGTGAACCTGAGTAACTGATTAGCAAAAATAAAGTACAAATTCTCCAAGACACATTAACTTACATAACCACACTTTGGGGCCCATTAGGATGGTGGGCGGAGGCACCACCACAGTTCTGGCGGTGGCGGAAAATGCCACTTTCCGCACGCCAGCAGCAGTCCTCATGCCCGCCATATTAGTATGGCCAAACATAGCCCATTTTCCGTCCGCCGTGGTGCGACGCAAGCTGCCATCAAAATGCGCCTGCCACCGCAGCAGTGGGAGCCAATGGAGACCCACCACCATGCGAACTGACGCCCCGTCCGCTGTACAAATCAGGATGCCCCAAACAGCCAGTCGCACCGCAGCGGAGAAACCACCCAACCAAAGACGGTGGAAGCACGACAGCAGAGCGGGAAACCAGAGTCCCGGTCCTTTCCACCCAGTCCCGACCGCAATGGATCCAGCTGTACATGTCTTCCTGGTGCTGTACCTGATACACTACCAGCAAGTCATGCACCGTCACGGACAAAGCCGCAGGTACGCAATAACACAACTCCGCAAACAACAACAACACACAATACCTGGGCAGATATAGGGTTCCTGTCCACACCAGACACCCTGGTGGGGACAGGAACACATCCACAAGTGTATCCACCCATGTCATACCTGTCACAAAATCACCCCTCCGCATCCAGGTCACACACCAACCGCGATATCGATGCAATGTCCCGGTCACGTCACCGCAGCGATGCGGGAAAACATGCGCAGAAGGTAGGGCCAGCACCAGGCATGGGCAGTGCACAAAGATCATAGGGCCACACCACCACCCTCCACACACTAGCCCCCCCCATCAAGGGACATGCTATGTGCCCCTCCTGTGCTCCCCATGCACAATAACCGGCCAGGTGAACCCACACCCTGCACCACACACCAAACAACCAGGGAGACAGTCTCAGCAGGTGGGGCTGCAGAGGAACATACAGCACAGAAGCTCAGGGCCAGGGCAACCCTCACACCACACCCACACTACCTTCATGACAAGAAATGTGAGTCCAAGCACAAAATGAACATTCACACAGAATATGAACAATCGTTCAACTGGACACACGGCCTGTCAAGTCACACAGACATACCCCACACTGACACACAGCCACATACTCAGACCAGATGTCAGCAGCAGTGGAGGACAATGAATAGGAAAGCTAAAGTGAGGTGCACACAAATGGAAGGTCAAGGAGCCAACCACTAAGCATGTGTAAGAGAAGGAACATATAGCAACACCCATAGCCCATCAAATCACACATGGCTGGTGAGTGAAATCAAACCACAGTCACCTCTGTGCAACAACTCAGGGAGACAGCAAGGCAAACCATGTATAGGCACAGGAATGAAAGAAAGTCTCTGAAGTCAAACAGTGAAGAGCCAAACATCTGCATCCAACTACTTGACAGGTAAATGTCAGCAGCACAACACACAGGGCCCATTGTTACACTCCATGACTGTCAAACACAAGTAGGATCCTTCGCACATACCCCCCCCAATCTCACACCTGCAGCACACAACACCAGTGTAAAACACACAGGAGGGTGCCAATAATGTCCAGTCAATACACTGACAAACAATCACACTCCCTGGGGGGCATCCACAAACATCACACACACACACAATTAGGGATGTCTGAACCAATGCTGGCACAAAAACAACAGCCAAACTCAAAACTCAATAACAACATACACAGAAGTACAACAAGACCAGACCTGTCCTGTGCAGCAAAACTGTGGAAAGGCAATGGGAGCCCAGACAGAACAGGAGAACACAACCTCATCAGTCAGGAACAATGCACAGACAACATACCCCAACACAGACAAGAAGTGCATCATCTCAAAACAATCATGGACACAAACTGGGACCAATGGGCCTACAATGAAACACAGACAGACATACCACACCACACATCAAGTCAACATGGTGTTATAGTGTAGCACATGCATGCACATGCACAATCCTGACAAATGACAGGTCACATATGAGAGGAGAAAACCCCAAGGATGCACCCAAAACAAGCCCACGAACAAGAATTAGCCTTAAGTGCATGTCACAGACACACAAGTAATGCACACTACACTGGCAACACACATCTGAATGAATCACAACACACTAACAAAACACACACAATGACATGCAAATAGAACATCAAACACAGAGCCTCTATCAGCTTCAAGAGACAACAGTGCCCAAACACTGCACACATCCACATCAAACACACAACAGATGCACATGCCAATCCATCACATTGCAAACACAGCAGGGGTGCACACCAGACAAGGACAAGGCAACATACACTCACAGCACTTCATGCACGACAAGCAGCGTGTGCACACCAAACATACCAGTTCCACACAGATATGAGTGACACACCATGAACCCCCACAACACTAATCAGCAAAGCACACAGACAACATCACACTCAGGAAGTGAAGCAGTACCTCAGCAAACACACATACAGCTAACCCAACACCCACAGATGCACAAGTCTGGGACCCCCAGGTGACAACAACATGACCAGAGGACTGTGCAGCACAAATAGTTGAACTGCATATGAGCAACCATGGCTGCAAAACAAGACAAGAAAATCACATATAACCAGGGAACTGTCCTGAGTGGCACATTGGTCCTGTGCACAGATCTGCACCACAAAGCATAGTTTAACAAATTAAGTGATGGGGAGGCACACACACTGGCAACCCATGGGGACAGCTGACATGAGAGTGAAGTGGTGTGTATGTCAGTAGTGGACAGGTGAGGAGTGCCCCATACAAAAATAGATGGAGTGCAGACTCACAATGGGTAGGCATCAGAAGCATAGATTGGGGATGGTATGACTCCACACCCCACATGCCATAATGGAGCCAAAAAAGCCCCAAGTGACAGCAATGCATGAGAAAACACATCCACAATGTCAGTGTGGCTGAGCAGGTCTGCACAGTGAGTACAAACAGTATCAAGTCACATGGCTGATCAACAAAACACAACACTGACTTGCCAGTCACACACTCTCCATACTCATAATTGCCACCAACAATAAGTAGGTGTCCCACAGAAGCGAAAGGATACACCAACACACTGCACAGTGCACAACCGATAACTCCCACATGTGCACACAAGCACAGGGCTGACCAATCCAAATAACAAGCACTCAACTCCTGGGTGACACATGTGTGCAGTTGACATGGCAGGGGCACACACACATCATCACTACTGACAAAGGCACCCCCTTCACACTGCACACTTCTTGACCACCCAAGTGCACACATTGAAATTTACCCATGTGACTAGGATGCCTGCCCATCACAAGATGAGCATACACCGACACCACTGTGTACACATCAAGAAATATCACATAGACATGATGACCCTGGCCAGCCAGCCTACAATACTGTGGATAGAATCCCACTATGTGCTGGCAGTGAATACAAACATGACATGTGTACAATATAGCTATCCTGACCAAAGAGTGATTATGATAACAGTAGTTCATCACAAACCAACATCATTGCACCCCCAAGCCTCAGAGTCAAGAAGAACTGATGTGCCTGTCACCTCTGTAAACCCTGAAAAAATGAAACACGCCATTGGCAATGTTGAAGTGGCATATAGAGCTTGTGTCACAGTAAACCATACCCACACAGAAAACCCTTTATTTAGCAAGGACACTGACAAGGCAGACAACAGGAGTCTTTATTCACATATTACACAGATAGGCACCACACGTGGACAAAAGCAAGGCCAGTGGCCAGTACAAAGTCCAGATGAGGTACATGAGATCCTGCACAGGGAAGGAGCAAACAGCAGTGAACATCAAGGCCAGTGGCCAGTCCAAGGTGCAGAGTAAGTACATGAGAAGCTGCACAGGGAAGGGGCAAACAGCAGTGAACATCAAGGCCAGTGGCCAGTCCAAGGTGCAGAGTAAGTACATGAGAAGCTGCACACAGAAGGGGTAAACAGCAGTGAACATCAAGGCCAGTGGCCAGTCCAAGGTGCAGATGAGGTACATGAGATCCTGCACAGGGAAGCAGCAAACAGCAGTGAACATCAAGGCCAGTGGCCAGTCCAAGGTGCAGATGAGGCACATGAGATCCTGCACAGGAAAGTGGCAAACAGCAGTGAACATCAAGGTCAGTGGCCAGTACAAAGTGCAGATGAGGTACATGAGATCCTGCACAGGGACTGGGTGAGACTGTACCCTGCCATGATCATAAAGGTGGGCGGAATTTGCGAAAGTGCCTTTCGCAAAATATTGCGAAACGGCAAAAAATCTCCGCGATCACGCGAAATTTCGCATGATCGTGGAGATTTTGTGCTGATAAATGCGTTACTGAATTTGAGCTTCAACTCTGGACCTGCTTTATTTATATCTGTAAGTGCCTCCTGTTGAGGTTTAATTTTTGTGACAGGAGCATCGTGCCAGAATGAATCCTGCCCTGCATATTTATCCAAGAAGATGCCACCGTTTTGTGCAATACCTCTACTCAACTGGAGTACTTTCTACTGGCTAATCAGTAAGTGCTACCTCGTTGGGTAAATGTATAGTGCTTTTCCTACACTACAGCTGCGTAAAGGGCCAGAAGAGTTGTCTCCAGCGACCATTTGTGTCTGTAACTTTGCCACCGCGCCGATGGGCGCCGGGGTCCCTCAAGTGAGCTGTCCATCATAGTGGGGAAAGGGTGGGAAGACGTTGCACACCGCCAGTGTGTGGGGCGGGGCTTCTATGCAGTTCATATGCCTCTTGTTTATAAAGGGTCAGAGACCGACCAGAGCAGCAGATGAGGAGACAGAACCTCCTGATGTCACGGGGATTGCGCTCGAGAAACCCATGGATGCACAGACCTCCATCAATGATTACAGCAAATTGCTGACAGTAGATATGGGGAGAAAGCACACCTGCCTAGCCTCCACCGTGCTCACGAATCTTTTGTGCTGATTAATGCATTACTGAAAGTGACCTTCAACTCGGGCGCCTGATTTAAATCTGTTTGTGCTTCCTGTTGAGGTTTAAAATGACAGGAGCATCGTGCCAGAATGAATCCTGCCCTGCATATTTCCGTTCCGCCGCGGATCGCGGAAGTTTCGCAATTTCCGCGAGCGGAACGGAAATTGTCGCCCACCCTAATTCAGCAACACAGTTAGGGGGATCACAATGGGCAGTCCAGACACCACTGTGGGAGAGATAGGTGTGTGAGGGGGACTTTCACTCAGACTTGGCTGTCAGTCGGACTGGGAGGTGGCTGAGTGTCGGGGACAGTTGGAGGACTGGACCTGGGCGAGAGTGGCCCAGCTGAGGTAGAGGCAATACCAAAGAGGATGATGGATGGAGCGTTTGAGCAAATCAAACACTCACCCCCAGTCAACTGATCAGGGTTTAATCCATCATCATTCTTTAGCTCACTCCACCACCCCAGTTCAGACATGGCCATATGCAAAGTAGAGGCATCAGTGGCTTTGGAAGCCAGAGGGCTGCTTGAACCGGGTGGTGTGGTGGCACGTGGAGGTGGAGTCATGCTGTCGTGAGATACAGTGTGGGTGGGAGAATGTGAAGGGGTACTCGATACCCAAGAACAGTCTTGGTAGGAGTGGTAAGTGGGGCGGACACAACAGGCAAACTCTCCAGCAAAGCTGCATCAGGTGGAGCCGGTGGCCCTCCCTGTGGGGACTTGCTAGATCCAGCTGTACGCTTGACCTGGCCTTGCCTTTGCCCCTCCATTCCCTGTTTACCAGGTGTACCCCCTACAGCGCCCTCCTTTCTCTGCTCCACAGCGCTCCGGATGGGAGTTGAGGTTGTGGGTGAATCAACCTTGGAGCTCTTTTTCTGTGTACTCTTAGCAGGTACCAGCTTCTGCGGGCACGGCAACTGTCTGCTTGTCTTTGAGCGATGCTCTTGGGACAGGAGAGTCCTTGGCTGGGGATGCCTCTGAGGCATGTGAGCCTGAGGCCTGCTTCTTGGCTTTATGGCCCTGGGTGTCACCTGAAGGGCTTTTGCCTTTACGCTCTGGCATGGGTTTAGTTTTCTTTGGGGATGGTGTCTGCACCCAGGACCGCTTGGGCTGCTGCTGTTGTGTGCTGCGTGTGCTGTATCTTGCCCTTGAGGTCTGGTGTGTGTGGTCACTATCGTCAGATGTAGCCACTGACAGGGGTGTGGCCAAAGGGACTGGAGCTGGACTCTGAGATTGTGCCAGTTGAATGGCTGGCGTCACTGTGGAGGACAAAGACTCGACAGTACGGTGTAGCCCACCCGCGTCTGAATGAATGCCCTCCATGAAAGCAACGACCTGTGCCAACTTTTTGTCATGGTCTAGGAAGGCATTGATGAGAGTTGTCTGGCTCACACACAGCTGGCACAAAAGGTCCACAGACTCAGCACTGATGGCAGCAGGGGAGACAGGGGCAGGTGCAGCGGTGCCTGGGGTGAAGGACACTCTTCCCTTCTTACTGGTGCGAACACGGGCAGCACTAGTGGAAGTAGCTGGGAGAGTGGGCACTGGACGCTGTGTGGTGGAAGAGGAGGCAGAGTTCCCGCTCCCTGTGCCCGCCTACATAGATGTGTCACCGCTGGCGTCAGACGACGTTGAGGTTGGTGTATCTGGCTGTGATTCCTCAAGTAGACTCCTGTCCCCCTCAGAGGCGCTGGTCACATCAGTGTTACTGTGCTCATGTGTAGCAGTCGTGCTTGATGCCTCACCACTGGTGTCCGTCCCCTGTACTTCCGTGCCCATGGGAGATGCTGCATGAGACAGAGATGTAGGGTCAGGTCAGTGGAATAAACGCAACCATCATATCCAAGCAAAGCACTAAACAAGATGATTATATCCCCACGTTGCACACCACCCTGTGCAGTAACATTGTGCAACCTCAATTCTATAATCGAATTTTACGTGTTATCATGCAAACGTGGCATAAGTGAGGCATGTGATGACCACACAGCCAAATAGCCTGCCGGTGGCTCTGTGTAACCAGACACACAAATCCCTCTGAGCACACCTAGGGCCATGAGGGGGGCAAAGATGTACCTCCAAACATGTTGCCACTGACACATCTGGAGGGAGCAGAAGGGGACAACACAGATACACACTCCAACATAACAGTCCACAATGTACATGAGCTCATGCCATCCACCATGTCGTATTTTGGGGCACAACTACAGTTGCACATTGGTGTCAGATGTGTAGTCCTCCCAATTCTGATGTCAGGCAATGCACACATTGATGAAGCACACTCAGATGATGCACACTGCAGTTCCCATCCATGGAATGTCCCTGACTACCACAATGCAGACAATACCAAAAGGCCGCGACTCAGAATGCAATGTCAAGGGACATTACTCCAATGACATGAGAAAGTACAGGTAGGGCAAATGCATGACAGCTGCACCCAACACAGAGGCCACATACAAGCTGCTGCATCACACTATTAACGTCGCAAAGCCCAGCGCTGGCCCAGGCTGTGAACACATGCTTTGAGAAGAAAATAAGAGGGACCCCTTAACTCCAAAGGAATAGGGTTCAAAACAGCAAAGTTGCAGACAAGAGTTTTCCTTTGGAAGGCACTAGAATTTCAATAGATGTTATGATTTATCCACTCACACACTATCCACATTAATCTGCATTCAGGTTTTCACCATACCCACGAGAGAGATATTCATACAAACCCCAAGGTCAGCAGACTAGAAACAATGTTTAAAAAATATATAGATCTATTTATTCAAATTGGTATCATACACTACATAAAATATTTCAGTCCCTAGTCAATAATTTCACAATATCCTAGACAATGAGTTGTTTTTTAAAATCAATCAACACTTTATAAACATTTGTTATTTAAAAAAAAAAAAATGGTTTAGGCAGGAGTCCGAAACTGCAATTATTCAAATTCTGTAATACCAGCCTACACACGGATTGTGTCTCTAAGAAGTGCGTCGACGCGTTTCGATGGTACCAATTATAACACCATCTTTATCATGACTGTAATATGTAACTCTCTGTTAAACTAGTCGTGTCCAGGACTTGTTGTCCACACCTGTATAATAAAACACGTGTGTCACTATGTGTACACATTCACGTAAGTGCTTACATTGTATAAACAAAAACAAATATAAGAACAATCACATTTAGAACTATTCTTATAGAGTCAGCATTATTATTTCTAACTACAATCTCTGTCATTAGTTTGACTATAAGGAATTACCATCTTACCCTCTAAAGGTTCTAGAGAGGGCTCGATGTCCTTTATCAATTAATATACTGGGAAGCAAGACCACTGACTCATTGTCAGTGAAATTGCTCTCCCTCCCTCGCAGCTCCACCATTAAGTGAGGCCTTCCCCCGAGCCCCTGCACTCTCGAGTGTTGGTGTCCGAGGCCCTCCTCCACCCGCAGGTTTCACCTGCGCCTCATCCCTGGTGATCCAGTGGACCTCTGTCTCCATTCTCTCACTCCGCTTTTTCTCTCCTTTTTCACTCTTTTTATTTCCCTCACTTTGTATCTCCCTCCTTCACTCTCCTTCTGGGTCTTTCCTCCGTTTTCTGTCGTTTTCAACTCATTTCAAGATCCCCCCTTCACTCTCCTTCTGTCTTTCCTCCGTTTTTCACTCATTTTTTACCCTCATCTCAATCTCCCCCTTTTACTCTCCTTCTGTGTCCTTTGTGTCTGTTCCTCCACTCTTTCTTGCACTTTTGCTGCCTTATTTGCACTTTTCTCTCTCTTTTTGCCTTTTTCCTTTTGCTTTTTTCAGCCTGTTTTTCCCTGCCGCTGCTGCCCCCGCGGCCCATCCCCCCAGCACGACCAGTGCGACCGGCCCAATCCAGCTCCCCTTCGCACTCCTGCCTCCCAGCTGTCCAGCCCTCCCGGACCCCTACTTAATGGCAGCCGCTGCGTGGCCGCGCAGCGTCTGCGCTGCCGGTGCACCAAAGGCAAGCCCGTCTGCGCCCTTCCGCTCCCCGACTGCGACCAGCGCCAGGAACCCTGGATTTCTTCACCGCCAACGCTATGACCCAGCGGCACTCCATGCTCTCAACCGAGGCCGCAACAACAGCTGCAAGCTAGCATCACCAGCCGACACCCACAGACCCTTCAGCTGTCACCGCTGCCAGCACACCTGCAGCACCTCCAAGACCACGGACCCAGCGCAACCCGCCCGCAAGAACACAACCGAACCAAAGACCCTGCCATGCATCCTCCTCAAGGTCCGATCCCTCCACAAACACGCCACCAAAATCTGGGACCTCCTCGAACAGCACCACCCCGGACGTAGCATTTTCTTTACCGAAACCTGGACCAACACCACCTCGGAACCGGAAGCAGTGAGTTGTAAGTGATGGTACATGAGACAATTGAGTAGTCACCACATTGATGTGGTGGCCCAGTCCAACAGACAGATGCCATTCACAAGGCAGTGTGGGGAAGGACAGTCCAAAAAGTCAATGCAGTAGTGAAGAGCGTTGCCATCATGGCTGACTACTTGACTTGCATTTGGCAGGTGCTTTGCCACGGGATGCTTCCTGGGATTGTTTGGGACAGCACCCTTGATCGTTTGGCAGGGGGGGCCTCTGCTGCAGGGCCAGTGGGGTCTGAGGACTCCCCCCTCTCTGTGGCCGTAGGGAAGGATGGTGAACTGTCATCCTGCGGGCCACCAGAGGGAGGTGGAGGTGTTGGTTGTGGCACAGGCCTGTCCCTCAGTACCGCCACTAGCTGGCCCAAGAGGCCGACAATTTCGGCCCCATGTGGATGTCCATGGACCTCAGCAGCAGGCAGAGCTCACCTGCATCATCCTCAGCCCGTCCCGTTCGTCCCTGGGCCTTTTCATAGGCCCCTAGGACTCTGTTGATATTGTCCAGGGCTTCGGTCCCAGTGTCTGGTTGTCTTTGTCTTACCCTTGCCCTCCCACCTGCCCTGCTGCCACGGAGCTGTTGCCTCACCACTGTAGGCACCCGCATCCTCTCCCTGCCATCCTCAGTTGGTGGTGTGGGGTGGTCATCCTCTGGGGCAGGGAGACTGTTGCAGGCAGCACTGGTGGTGTTGGTGGTGATGGTGGTGGAGGACACACAGGCCGTTACAGCAGGGGTCTGCGTAGATGTTTGTGTTGCTGCAGATGTGGTGGGGGGACAATGGGGTCCTGGGACCTGTTGCGTACTGGCACACCAGATGGGCCGGCTTCGAGCTCCGCGTCCTCAAAATCCCGGGAGTCAACATCTGAGAGTCCATGTTCTGGAGGGGAAGGAGACTAACTCTGCAGTTTGCTGTTGTCGTCCTCTACAGTCAGTTGTTGGTCATCTGTGGGACAGAGGGGAAATGGTCATTGAAGTGCACCCCTCAAGCTTGGTGTTAGATGTATCTTATTCACAGGTTGTACACCACACAGTTTACTAGTTATCATGTTGTTTGTCTGCACACTACTGTGCATCCTGATATGATGTAGAGGTACATGCATTAGTTTTCCATGGTGTGACATGTCAATACATACGATGTGCCACATGCATATTTTGAGATTACAAGGACATGTTGTCATCTAACGACTAGCGCCACGACAAATTTATGTGAAGCATCGTTGTTGATAACTCTGCCTGGCAGACGTTACATCTGAGCATGAACTAGCCATTGTTATCTCATGCATAACTTTGTCGTGTCATGTGCAAATTTCAATTTGTACTACAGACCATGCTTGTTTTGTTTTCATATGGTCCTTGATGCTCTGCCCCCATGGCACTTACACATGTCATTCAGTGCTGTGCATGATTGTGTACACTTTCTTCAACATGTGAATTAGTGAGTCACACTTTGTTGCTGTGACAGTTACATTCGCTTAGCTGTCTGCACACTGTAAGTGGCAATTGGATCTGTGTGAATGTTTGTAGGAGGAGAGGGCTGGTGTTGTCATATGGGGCCATGCTTTTTGAGAGGAATGGCTGGATGCATGCACTGTCTACTTACCTGTTCTGTTTTCACATTTGGGTGAAATTTGTGACACATCTCTATCCGTGTGTGGTGGAGGTCTCCATCTTGCTCAGGGGTGGTACAAGAGAGCATAAGATGGCTACCTACCTGTTAGTTTGAAGTGTACAATGCAATGGCTGACACATGCATCTGGATGGAAGGGAGTGCTCCATCTTGATGGGCTGGGGAACAAGGGGGCATGGTGGGAGTAGTAGTGCAGTCCTCCCACCCCCAAACAGCCCTCCATGGGAAGATGGATACCTACCTGTTAGTTTGAAGTGTACAATGCAATGGCTGACACATGCATCTGGGTGGGAGGGAGTGCTCCATCTTCATGAGCTGGGGAACAAGGGGGCATGGTGGGAGTTGTTGTGCAGGCCTCCCACTCACAAACAGCCTTCCATGGGAAGATGGCTACCTACCTGTTAGTTTGTTTGCAGTGATACTATGGCTGCCAACTGGTTCTGGGTGGGTGTGGAGTGCTACATCCGGCTCAGGGGTTGGACAGGGGCCAGTCCGTCTGACCAGTATTGGCGTCGCACGTGGCCTCGCCGGAGCGGAAAGCTGGGATCTGCCGTGACGGCCAGATCCGTAGAAGGAGTGCGAACAGGCGGCCTGTGCGCCATGCAAGACTGCAGCCTGAGACCACGTCCTGAGTGTGGGGGTGAAATATCACCACACGGACAGTGCCCCCCCATAGTGAACAACGGAGAGTGGCGTGAGGCCCCCTGGAGCCCCTACTACAGTGGATCCCCCGGTCACACCGAAATGGACGGAGGGCAGTGAGCCCGCGTCCCCGCAGCAGCGTGGCTCGGCCTCCTGAAGCAGAGAACTCTACTGGCAAAGTAGGCCATGGTGACGAACGGCCGAGGCACCCCCATGACATCAGAGGACCTCGTATGTCCCTGAGCGTGTGAGTCCTACAGCAGCGGTGCTGCCGGCCGCCCCGGAGTAGCGCGAGGATCCTACGTGGTCTGATTCCCATGAGGCTTGGGTGGTGAAGGTGGGCCCAGCCCCCGGAAGACCCCAAAGACAGAGGTGAACCCCAGAGGTGAGATCGCTGGCTTGAGGAGCTGCAAATACGTACTTCGGGGATAAAATTGGGAGCCCTCCCCTGGGTCACTGACTTGGGAAGCCCGCCAACTGGCGAGAGAGAGAGGTGGCGCCCGTGTGCGCAGTTCGCACTTGTTGGAGTACTGAGACACCGGCATTATCCTCCGAATCCTCCCGATCTGGAGTCAACGGCGTGTTGATGGGTCACCCCTCCCACCCACATTCCTTAGTGAAAGGAGCCACGGCCTACACCAGTGTGATCAAAGGGGTGAGGGGAAGCGCAGGGAACACCCCAGGGTGGAACAAGATGTCGGTGGGAGAGGCCCAAAATTTACACAGCAGAATGAGCTGGACCGATATACTTGCCCGAAGGCAGCTATTCCTGAGCAGCTCACCTGGGACAGGCCCGCGGGGGTCAGAGGGAGACCACCTGAGCTCACCCTGAAAGATGTCATGGAGGCAATCGCTGGGGTAAGAACGTCAATGGAGCAGAGGACGGACGCTATCACAGTTGAGATGACAGAGGGAGCCTCACCAAAATGAGCGAAAAGGTTAAACAAATGGAAGTGACCACAGCTAGCCTCGTCGACGATGCCTCCCAACTCCAGAACGAAATGCACGAACTGAAAACCTTTAGAAAATTCGCTGAGGATAAACTGTATGATTATGAGGGGCGCTACAGACAAAATAACGTATGAATTATTGGGGTGCCGGAGAAAGCAGAGGGACAAGCAGCTGATCTCTTCATCAAGGATCTCATACTCAACCATCTACGCCCTAAGGGCCTGTCCCAATTCTTTGTGGTTTAAAGGTCCCACAGAGTGCCGGGGGGTGTCCGAAGCCTGGAGCTCCTCCCCAACCCTATACTGGCCAGACTGCTTAACATCCGGGACCGGGACGTGATATTACAGAGTGCCAGAGTGGCTCCACCACTCAAATATGAAAATGCAGTCATCTCTTTCTTCTCCGACTTTACTCAAGCTGTACAAAAACAGAGGTGACCCTTTCTTTTCGTCAAGAAGAAACTCAGAGATAAAGGAGTGAAGTATGCAATGCTGTTACCGGCTCATCTCCGGGTCGAAGCAGACGGAAATGCCTGTTTTTTTGATCATCCGGAAGCAGTGGCAGACTGGCTGGAGGGCTGGAGAGATGCAAAGGAACAGAATGCTCGCTGACACCTTGATAAGTATGGAACTCAAAATGCGATGCAGTCCCAGACTCGGTGAGCCATAGCTTTTGCTTTGCCCCCTGCCCAGAACTGAGCTACGAAGTGTTGGGCGGCAACTAAAGGCATCCTGGCGAACTTTGGCTGGTTGAGTCGTCTCACGTCTCCGGCTGCTATAGACACTGGTGACTGCCCTGTTCGGGGAATAAATCTTGACTTGAGAAAAGGGTGGTTGGGCAGAAGGATGGAGCATCTTCCCCCACATTTAGCTACTGTTGGTTTATAAGTTGGGCGACAGGCACTCTGCATAGTTGATTTCATGGGCAGTTTCAAGCCCAGAGTGCAGGGAAGCAGGGAGGGAGGAGGTTGGGTTGGTGGGGGGTGGTTTCTTGTTTTAGTTTGATCGGCAAAGACTGTTCTAAGGCACATGAAGGTATGCTTACAACTAAAAAGTCCTCATGGGTACACACTGGGATAAAAGTATAAAGCTACTGAGCTCTAACGTATATGGGCTTGGAGACAAGGAGAAGCATACTTTAGTCCTTCAGTATTTCAAGTGCCACACCCCAGATGTGGTGCTCCTCCAGAAGTCTCACCTGGTAGGTAGCACCTTTAAAGCATTGAACAGATGGGCGTATAGACTGATAGCTCATTCCAACTTTACATACGGCTCCAGGGAAGTCGGCATCTTGATCAAAAACTCCTTTAAATTCTCCATACAGTCTACGCGCTCGGACGAGTGGGGCAGATATATCGCTATCACAGGACAGTGGGAGGGGAACACACCAACTTTAATGTCAGTCTATGTCCCACCCGGACTACAGAGCCAAACATTCACAGATCTAGGCACCCTCCTGCTCTCGCTTCCTGAGGGTCTCTTACTGGTGGGAGGGGACTTCAATGCAGTAGCCTCCGGCTTCTTAGACTGCCACCCCCGTGACATAGGACCCTCGCGTCGATGGCTTCTTGACTTCCTGGAGGCCCTAGGCCTCGCGGATGTGTGGAGGGCGTTCCACCCGGAAGGCATCCAACATACCTTCTTCTATGGGGCGCATAACAGCCTGTCCCGAATCGACTACCTTCTTACACCAGCGTCTCAACTCACCCATATCCAGGAGGTTAGACACTTGGCGCGAGGTATCTCTGATCATTCCCCAGTGTGGGTCAGGTGGGTCCTGGGGGATACAAGGGTGGAAAGGGTCGCGCCTATCAGTCCATGGTTCCTACGGAACCCAGTGGTTCGAAAAGGGCTATTGCAAGCTCTCGACCACTACTTCTAGGAAAACCGGGGTTCGGTCGAGTCCCCCCAAACATTATGGGAAGCGTTCAAGGCGGTAATCAGAGGGCAGGCTCTTTCCTTGATTGCTGGAGTCAGAAAAGAAAAGCAGAAAGATCTGGTGACCGTAGAGAACGAAATCTTCCAGTTGGAGGGCAGTTGGAGGGGAGTCTTAGTGACGAAGTAACTCAAGAAAAGTTACATATCTTATAATTGAAGAGAGACGAATATAAAGGTATAGCCACTGACAGGGCCAGAACATGGGGGTGGGAGAAGGATGGCAGAGTGTATGAGTGGGGCGCCAAAGCTGGGAAGCTACTTACCTGGCTGGACTAAAAAGAAAGGGCCGATAGACTTGTCAGAGAGCTGATAAGCGAGGCAGGTGAGAAAATCACAGATCCCCTAAAAATTGCTAGTGAATTTGCCGCACACTATAGTGCGGTATATCAATCAAGCACGACCTTACTCGAAGCGGATTCCCTAGATCTACTTCGAGATATCCACCTCCCTACTCTCTCTGAAGAGGATAAGAACTTCCTGGAACACAACATCACCAACGACGAAATAGCTCAGGCGACCAGGAGCCTCCAGTCAGGGAAGGCTCTGGGCCCTAACGGCCTACCGATTGAACTGTATAAACTACGACCAGATAAAATAGCCCCGCATTTAAGAGCCATGTTCGAAGAGAGTAGGAGGGTCGTGATCCATAAAGAGGGCAAACCTAGAAACAAATGTTTCTCCTACAGACCCATTTCCCTGCTTAATGCAGAACCTAAAATACTGGCCAAACTCTCGGCTACCCGATTGACTCGAGTGATTAGTAATCTGGTGCACCCTGATCAATCGGGCTTTATGCCCCACCAAAATACGGCCCAAAATCTTCATAGAATACATGGAGTGCTGGGTAGGGTGGACACCATCCAGAAGGCGGCCGTGATTGTTTCCCCTAGATGCCTCTATGGCGTTTGACACCATCGAATGGACGTACCTTCTCGATGTCCTCACCAAAACGGGGTTCGGGTCTGTTTTCATAGCATGGGTTAAACTCCTCTACTCAGGGCCCCTTGCAAAAGTGGTGGTCAACAATAAACTATCAGACCCTTTCCCTGGAGCCACTTGCGGCATGGATCCAAAGGGACCCAGTGATACGAGGGCTAAGGTGGTAAGCGGATTGGGAAGACCGCATCTCGCTATACACAGATTATATTCTCCTCTACCTAGCCTCCCCCAAAATGTCACCTAGATGTGTACTAGACATCTTCACGACCTTTGGTAGATACTCTGGCTACTCGATCAACTGGAGTAAGTCCCTCATGTATGTTCTTAGCGGAGACCCTCCCCCCACAACCAGGGACTGCCCTATACAAACGGTTAGAGATGGCTTTCGCTACCTTGGGATCTTTGTCACCGCGGACGCTAAGCTCCGTTTTGAGAGAAATCTGCTCCCACCTTTGCTGAGACTGAGGTGAGATATCGCCGGTTGGAAGGCACTTCCACTCTCACTGCTGGCAGGGCAGCCCCATTTAAATGATGTCTTTGCCCCGTTTCCTATATGCCGTGCAAAACTCCCCAGATCCAGTCCCTGCGAGATACTTTAGGGAAATCAAGGGCCTGCAAAGGGAATTGCTAGGGGATGGGAGGCCCCGGATAGCCCTAAATAAACTGGTCTTAAATTGGGACGATGGCGGAATAAGTCTCCCTGACGTCAAGAAATATTATTGGGCTTCCCACCTCGCTGCCATCAATCACGGCACCTATCGCAGGCCAGATGATCCAGGTTATACCATGGATAGATGGCTGCTGCCTGGTGAGGACTATAACAGGGCCCTGTACTCGAACCCTAGGAAATTCCCTTTAACTGGTCCGACCAAACACGCTGTCCAGGTCTAGCATGCAGCAAATAAAAGTTTGGGATGGGACAGGAAACTCACATTGGCAACTCCCTTGTGGGACTCGGAACAACTGGGCAACTTGCGGTCCTCGATGGGATTTGACAAATGGTACCTCATCTGAATCTCCTGGATTGGAGACCCCTGGGTGAAAGGCAAGATGATTACGTTTGATACATTGCGGGGCACGAGTACGAGTTAACTGGCTCAGAGTATATCCGATACCTGCAGGTCCGTCATGTACTCCTAACAAACCTGCAGAAGGGCTCCTCCCCCCGAGTCTTCACCGTTAGAAGACAGATTACTCGATGGATACCTACCACAGAAAGCAATCTCCTTAATTTATAAAAAAAATGATCAATAACACTCCACATCCCCTTGAACGACTACGAGAGTGTTGGGAAAGAGACGACCTAGTGTTTGATGATGAGGATGAGGAGTGGCGGGAGGCGGTGGCCTCTCCTCAGGAAGTGGCGATTTTTGCTCGGCTACTGCTTGTTCAACTAAAAATAATACACAGAATATACGTCACAGGGCCCCAACTGGTTCATATGGGGAGATGGGAGGGGGAGGATTGTAGAAGGCACTGTGGTGAAGTGGGCACTTTCCTGCTCATAATTTGGAAATGTGAACATATACAACTGTACTGGCGGGCGATGCACGAGGTCATGCGGGAAGTACTAAAGAAGGATATACGCCCGGAGGCCAAAACATGTCTTCTTAATGTTTGGGAACCTACCGATCTGAATTGTATGGCTAAACTCTGGTCTACTTTGTGCCTGATGGTGGCAAAACAAAACATTGCGCAAATATGGGGGGGGGGGCACATCACCGACTCTGGAAGCCTGGATAAAGAACCTAGACTGGTGCATGTTCAGGGACAAAACTGTCTACACAGCATGGGGATGTCCCAAAAAGTGGTGCTCTGTATGGTGTAAGTAGAATGTCTACTGGGTAAATATATGTACGGTCCCAAATGTCCCCTCGGTGGATGAGTCTCTTTCTTCTTGAAACCCATTCCCGTTGTTCGTTATATGTCCCAGATATGTTAGTCGCCAAGTTGTGCATGCCATTTTTAACCAATACCTTGCAAGTGTAAACTGAATTGCCAAACAGTTCTTGTTTAATAAAGAGAAATGTAAAAAAAAAAAGCAATTCTGCCTTTCTCAACAGAACCAACCATCAGCATATACTGTTCTAGTTCCCCAGGTTCTGTGAGATACTGGGTTACCCCATTAATCTTTAATGGTCTATTTTACTTGTAGCATAATCAGCCATAAGCTGCGAGAAGCTATTTTTACAAAATTGTGATAGAGCAGAGGTGTTACCTTCCATCTATTTACAAATATTTTACACAGAAATGGATTGTGACACAATTTTATGTGAAAACAACAAACTGTGTATTAGGCTTCTACACGCAATGAAGTTCTGATTTAGATACTGCATCGTAAAAGCATGCAGAATGTTACAAGTGGTTTTCTGATAACATATAACAGTCAATAAGTAGATGTGAAATCTGACATTTTAGTGGCACTTGCTCTTATGCTCAGATAAACGTGATAAATAAACAATAACACAGAAAACTTCTATGTGAGAATCAAATAAAAAAACAATAGCAATATTAGAATGCAAAAACCTGAGCACTGACAGTGATAAGAAAAGTAGGCGCTCCCGAGGTTATGTCATGATTGTATTTCGTAAAGTTTATCATTGATGTGCCTTTAAATCCTGTATGCTGTTTTAACATCTAGGGGCCGATTCCGATCCGGGTCGGAAGGGCACCGAACGCAATCCAGACGGAAAAAACTATGAGCCGTACGTGTGTTTTCCGCCCGACTCGTACAGCTGTACCAGCGAGCAAGTACGATGCGAGCTACGTGAAATTCACCGACCGAGTCGTTCCCGGGTCCGAACCGCTCCGTACTTCTCAGCCGTAAGCTAACCGTGGTGTGCAATGGATGCGATTTACGACCGAGCCAGTACGATGCACGCGTCGGACAGCTGGTGCGAGCCGGAGTGTCCGGCTCGCAAAACGTCCTGGAAGTTGATTTTGGGGGTCCGCGTCAGACCCCCTGTCACCCGCAGCCCTACGACTCAGACACAGGGGGAGATCCAAGGGTCTCCCCAACACAGGCATGTACGGTACGGATGGCACCGAGGCGTACCCACTGTAGTCCTTGTGCGAGACGTACCCATTCAGTCAATGGGAGCCCATGTACGCGATGTACGACCGGCTCCCATTGACTTCTATGGGAGTCCGACCGAACCGAGTCTGGCAGCATGCGGCCGCATCATACTCGCTCGGTCGGACTGCAGGACTCCGGCTTGGTCGGAAAACACCCCGGATCCGGCTCGGAGAGCTTTCCGACCCGGATCGGAATCGGCCCCATAAAGTGCAAAAGAGATTTAAAGAATTGTATGTGAAGTGATAATGAATATTTAAAAAAAATAGTTATGGGTACCCTATATTTATATGAACTAATTGAATGTCCAACCTGTTGGCCTTTAGGAAGGGGCTTAAAACTTGGCTTTTCACTTCTTAGTTTCAGGTCCTATCAGGTCTCTTCTCTTTCTGTTTCTGTTCATTTTTTCTGTTGTGTTTTGCGATTAGCGTGCAATTTAAAGCGTCGGGACACTCTTTCGAGTAGCCGCACGCTATACAAAAACCTGTTTAACATAACATAACATAACATAACATAATTGCAATTCATAATGAAGTGATAATAATATGTTTAATTGAAGAAATTAATGCACTATTCTATGTAATGTGAGATTTATATTTTAGCACAATTTCATCATGAATGAGCTGTATTTCATGAAGGCCTCAAACTTTGCTTCCTTTTCTAGTATGAACTTATGAATTGAATTGTCTGAAGCATATGGGAACCTTTTGGAAAGTTACCATTTGTGTTTTAACACTCAATCACCCTCTTTGATGCTTATATCTTTGCTTGACTAGAAATGCAACAAAAGTGTTACTTCTTTAGAGTAAACGCTTGAGAATGGTCAGACAAAGGATGAGAGCATGAAATTACCTACTTTCTAATTGTAATAAATAATCGAATGACTAAACTACAGTGGCTCCAAGGAAATGACAAGTATGGATTACTTTATTCTTCTGGATCTGTATACTTTTACCTGCTTCATTATCTCATCCTATTGTGAGCAACCAATGGGACAGAGTGGTCCGACAGGTTTAGTGATGTCAGGGGGTGTAAATCTTGAATCAATGGAGTATAAATGCCTTCATTTTTAACTAAGGGGCATCATCTCTATACCGATCTTGTGATATAGAGACTGACGATTGGGACTGCCAGAAACAATGCGAACTGTGACAAAATACTGCGATTTGCTGCCGACTGGTTGCTAGAGTAGTGGAACCTTTTCTGCTGAATAGGTTTGAGTCAGAGCAACTGTGGAATTGACGCTGCGGTGTGGGCAGAGGCAGACAATTCTGTCCATGAACTGGAACTGGTCATTTGGAATTTACTGAACTTCCTTAATAGGGTTGGTATGAGACAAAACTGATTTCCTTACTAATTCACTTTTCTTAGGATAAAATCTCCCTCAACCGAGGAAGATAGTTCCTTCATAACTGAATCTCGCAGAGCTTGCAAATGCTTATTAAACCTGATCTATTTTAAATTTAGGTTGTATGCTAATTATTTGAATCTAAAATAAAATACAAATCAGATAAATTACTATGCTGATTCTGTTTCATTATTTGTTTGTGGCTAAGTTCAATTTGATTTGATGGTCAACTAAACTAAAAGTGGGATTACCTGGGCATTTATACCCAATATTGAATGTTAGCAATTATCGTATTCCAGGTCCTCATATGATAATTGTTCATCCTCTAAGTATTCCAGGCCCTTTCAGCACAGAACAAGATCCATCGGAGGACCTTGGAAATTTGATATGGTAGTTGAGGTTAATTAGGAATGGGAGAAAAATATTTTAATAAAATAGTTTGAGGCCCAACACGTTAACTCTACAACAATTGAGACTCACATTGATGCTTTACTTTGGCATCACAAAACACCTCAGATAAGCAGGAAATTGTGTAAACAAATATATAAATATTGTTACGGAGCAACAATCCTACATGATTTAAGTTTTTACTGATACATACAAGATGCTCAGAGACAATTTATTTTTAAAGATTTGAATTATCCAATAGACCAGCACTGGGATCTAATCAGGTTTAGTTGCTCAAATATTTTTTAGAAGAATGACTTAAAAGGATTAAGGTTTTTGGTCCAACCACTTGATAGTCCAAAGGAAAGACCCACATAGTCAGATAGACACCACAATCTTGATGTGAATCTCAATGTGAACTGTGACTAAGTTCCAGCATGCCCCACCAATCTGATTTCTAGAGGAATGCCTGCCTTGAGAGAAAATGCATGTGGGATGCATATGCAACTCCTGCAGTTATGACCATTTAAAAGAAAACTAATGTGTTTAAATCAACTAGTTCATTACCCTGTCACGCTCCCAGCAGCTTTAAGGACTGGGGTTCTTGCCCTGGAGGTCCCTAACACCTTTGAGCCAGGAAGTACAGATAAGATTTCACGCACACGGTTCCTCAAAAATAAAGCAGTGTCCTAGGGACCAACAATGAATTGTCTAACCCTTAAGTGCTGAGGCAAAAACCACTAATGTTTAGTCCTTCAAGGACAATGTAAGGATTAAAATATGTACCTTAGCCTCAACTACTCTTTAGCTCAGATCCTACACAATAACCTTGCTTCTTTGACAATCAACATATTGCAACCTTCCACTGGGAGTGATTTTCTTCAGGACAATGCTGGCTCAATGCTTTTCATCATAATTCATATTCAGGACTCTAAAGAACTCATCATGCAACCATGGTTGGGGGAGAGGGGTGTATGGTTTTACATAGTTTAGAAGTCGGTACTTGTGAGGCGTAGTGGCTTGACGTACAAAGAAGGTGATTCAGCTCCGTGATGGCCAAGGAAAATGACATGATAATGACATCAGTGAATTCAAATGAAATACAAATTGCAATGGAATATTTACTGGAAAACCAACAACGTAGAAAAGGAGTGTAATTTTATAGTCAGCTCCTGGAGCATCCTGTTGCCCTTTGAAAGAGGTCGCATTTCACATATTTGTTACTGTGCTTTGTGTTGTGGATGGAAATGTGGCAATGTATTTTTGCTTTCTTGCTGGCATTATGGCATTTAATTTGTGAGTATGCAAGTAAAACAACCCAAAATGAAATATATATTTTTTAAGCATCATGCGAAAGGCTCATATTCTGCTATCACTTCAGTCAACATTTGAGGGATTATGCTCTTTCATTTTTCCTTACTGACAAACGCCTTTAGTCATGTGGGTAGCACAGGCTCAGTGATAGCTCTAAATAAGAACATGTTTCTAAGCATTACTTTCAGATTACTTTAGTTTCAGCTGAGATAAGGTTTGTCATTAACAGCAAGTGAGGCTTTTACCAATAATTTGTCAGTCAGTTTTCTGCATGGGCAAAATGAAAAAATTCAAATTAACTAACTCTACTTGTTCATCTCAATCTTCTGGACATATTCTGAATTAAGAAGGATCTTCTTCTGAAAATAAGAAAGAACCTCATAATGTCAAGCAAAATGCAAAATGCAAAATGCAAATGCCGCTTCCTTGTTACCAAAATTGGCTAGCAACAAGCACTTCCAGCTTCCTTATACCCAAAGCATCACTAAACCCTGCAGCTCTACACATACATGGCCTAAAAATGATACTCCTTCACCAGCCAAACCATATTAATAGAATTACTCCTAGAAGTGATAAGAGCTTTGCGACCGTGTATTGAACAAACTAATAAGAGATTACAAGCACTTGATGACAAATGGACACACTTGGAAAAAAAGAGCGACTAGTGTTGGACAAAGGGCAAGCAACCTAGAGGATTGTAAAGCAAAAATTAACAAAAAGCAGTCGCACATATCTCTCATTCAAAAACAAGCTAATTATTTGGAAAATCACAACAGGAGAAATAATCTTAAAATGTATGGCCTGCCAGAAGAATCAGAAGGGAGTAAGCTTATTAATTTTTTTCAAATCATTAGACCTAAGGTGTTAGACTTGCCATCATCGTATTCTTTAAATATTCAAAGAGCACATAGATTGGGGTATACACTGAATTCTGCGTCACCATCTAACTGAGGTGTCATTATAATTTTTCTCGAATATACTGACTTACTTAAGGCCATTATTGCAGCAAAGACAAAGAATCAAGTTTCATGATCTGGTCATAACTTATATTTCTCTCAAAATTTTGCAAATGTCACTGCTGAAAGATGAAAGCAGTCCTTCAAAATGTGACCAGAACTAAGAACTCTTAATACTAGATTTGGGTGCCAATTCCGATCCGGTAAAAAATTTCCCCGTACGACTCGTATCCGGTCTTTTTACCGTACGAATCGTACAAGTGCCGTACAAACTGGCAATCACGATTCGCATGGTAAAAAGTCCATACGAACCGCCTTGGGAATTATTCCCCACACGTCCTCGGGTCGGAAAATGTGTCCGACACGTCCTCGGACGATTTACCGTACACATGTGAAAAGTGAAGTCCGACCGAGGAATCACGATCCAACCCGTGCGTCCGATCTTACAACCGTATGGTAAAAACACCGTCCGCACCGAACTCCCATTGCAACCATGGAGACATGTGCCCGCATACGTGCCCAACACTCCCCCCAGCACCCATACATTCGAGTCGTACTCCCCGTGAATGTACACCCCCCCTGTATGTACACCCGTGTACGTGTCGAACCCCCACCCGTGTATGTACACCCTTGTACGTACGAGTAGTACCCCCACCCGTGTACGTGTCGTACCACCGCGTATGTACACCCCTGTACGTTCGAGTCCTACCCCCACCCGTGTACGTGTCGTACCACCGTGTATGTACACCCCTGTACATTCGAGTAGTACCCCCACCCGTGTACGTGTCGTACCACCGTGTATGTACACCCCTGTACGTTCGAGTCGTACCCCCACCCGTGTACGTGTCGTACCACCGTGTATGTACACCCCTGTGCGTTCGAGTAGTACCCCCACCCATGTACGTGTCGTACCACCGTGTATGTACACCCCTGTACGTTCGAGTCCTACCCCCACCCGTGTACGTGTCGTACCACCGTGTATGTACACCCCTGTACGTTCGAGTAGTACCCCCACCCGTGTACGTGTCATACCACCGTGTATGTACACCCCTGTACGTTCGAGTCGTACCCCCACCCGTGTACGTGTCGTACCACCGTGTATGTACACCCCTGTACGTTCGAGTAGTACCCCCACCCGTGTACGTGTCGTACCACCGTGTATGTACACCCCTGTACATTTGAGTCGTACCCCCACCCGTGTACGTGTCATACCACCGTGTATGTACACCCCTGTACGTTCGAGTAGTACCCCCACCCGTGTACGTGTCGTACCACCGTGTATGTACACCCCTGTACGTTCGAGTCCTACCCCCACCCGTGTATGTGTCGTACCACCGTGTATGTACACCCCTGTACGTTCGAGTAGTACCCCCACCCGTGTACGTGTCGTACCACCGTGTATGTACACCCCTGTACGTTCGAGTAGTACCCCCACCCGTGTACGTGTCGTACCACCGTGTATGTACACCCCTGTACGTTCGAGTCGTACCCCCACCCCTGTACGTGTCGTACCACCGTGTATGTACACCCCTGTACGTTCGAGTAGTACCCCCACCCGTGTACGTGTCGTACCACCGTGTATGTACACCCCTGTACGTTCGAGTCGTACCCCCACCCCTGTACATGTCGTACCACCGTGTATGTACACCCCTGTACGTACGAGTCATACCCCCACCCCTGTACGTGTCGTACCACCGTGTACCTACACCCGTGTACGTCAGAGTCGTACCCCCACCCGCGTATGCATGGAGCGTACCCCCACCACAACATCCTAAGGACGGAGCGCACCCCAGGCCCCAACATCACAACCGAATGTACGACTCGTACCAAGCCACACACAAGGACAGCACTGTACAACAAAATGGCCCATGTACACACCGTATACATGCCAAAAAACGCACGTACACAACCAGGACAAACCAAAACGACACAAGAATACACCATTCGAATGGCACAAAGCCACAAAACATGTCCAACAACTACCAAAACAACACATTCACTGACCTGCAATAGCCAAAAACAAACAGAGGCCCAAAACACCACCACTCCTTATAACACACCCACCCAAAGTTCAAACACAGCCACACCCACCAATGGACCAATAAAAAGGGCCCACACACACAAACCATGAGCCTTTGCAACAGACTCACTGCTGCCAGACCCCACAGACAACCTACAGCACCAAACTAGAAGCTACACCACACCTTACACTTACACCTTCACACAACCACCTTCTCAAACACACCCTCATCACATTCACACACACACCTGCACAACCACACCCACAACCATCCACACACCCCCCCCACCATCCACACCCACACCCCACACCATGCCCACTAACAAGAATCCAAAGTTCAGTAACCGAGAGTTGGAGGTCCTTGTCGATGAAATCCTCAGAGTCGAGCCGCAGCTCTTTGGAACCTTGGTCAGACAGACCAGCATGTCAGAAAAAACAGCCATGTGGCAGACCATCGTCGATGCTGTGAATGCTGTTGCGGACACCAGAAGGAACAAGCAGGATTGCCAAGCCAGGTGGTACGATCTGCGGAGGAGGGTCCGAGCCAAGATGCTGGATGAACACAACCAGGCCAACGTCACAGGAGGAGGGCCGTCCCGCAGACCCGTACACTACCATCCCTGGGAGGAGAGGGTGATGGCCATACTGCCGGTGGAGGCAGTCGCAGGATTAGGAGGTCTCCGAGACCCGGGTGAGTACACAAACAACGCACCTCACATGGGGGGAACGTCATCCACAACCAAACTCACAAACAGGCACGCAACCACCCCAAGCTATCGCATGACTCAACCACACTCCATGAACACGCACATGCCACTGCCGCCACCATGCCCCATGCACCCAGCTGGACAATGTCAAGTCACAGGCCACAGAAGACACCAACACATGACACGGTAACCCGGATGGCGGGAGGGTGGGCCCCAAAATTCACATAGTGCAACTCAGAAGCAGACAACAATGCCCTCTGCCCATATGGCCTAGGTCACAGCCAGACAAACAGTGTGTCCCCACACAGGAAAGACTCGCCAGCAAATGGCGGACGCCTTGCATCAACACATGGGGGTGACGGCACTGTTTTGCACATGACAGCAGCTAATGAACAGCCAACACTGTGAAAGAGTGGCAGCACACACCACCACAGCAGCAGCGCAGAGACACACACTACACCCAATGGGTGCCTGGAGATCAGAAACAAACTCACATCAACAAGCCAAGGGCCATTCAAAGATCTGCTAACAGTGTGTGCCCAGGAAGCTGGGCTGAGGTGACAGAGGGTGACACACAGAGGATGGGAGAGGGGGACAGAGAGGGAGGGAGAGGGGGACAGAGAGGGAGGGAGAGGGGGACAGAGAGGGAGGGAGAGGGGGACAGAGAGGGAGGGAGACACAGGAAGACGGACAGAGGGACGAGGCTGACACACAGAGGGAGGGAGAGGGGGACAGAGAGGGAGGGAGACACAGGGAGAGCAATTCAGTCCTTTGGTGTGTGGGAATGTCTGCTCGTCAGCAGGTGGACTGCGTGCATGTAGACAACGGTGGCCAGTGCCAGCACCCCCCCTCTCCTCCATGGCAAAACACAGGGCCATGTCACAACCTGTGCACGAGCACAACGACAGCTACCTGCATCATTGAAGTGTGTGTAACTACTTCATGTGCCCACGTACAGTGCAACACGGAAGGCGCCAATGCACGGCTCGCCACACCTGCCCACTCCACTGCTGACTGCAGTCACACTTGACGCAGCAAGTAAGACTGTGCCACACATAGTTAAAGGCGCCAAACCTGTGCACAAGGGACACACCCATGCACAAGTGCACTGTGAGTGGAATGCCAGACAGATCCAAATTTCCAGAGGAAATGTTCCAACTTTGAAACTGATGAAAAATGGATGTTGCATGGACCAAAATTAACATTGTCTCTCTCACACACAGGTCAACCTCGTGGTTCACCCCCCAACACTGGGGGGGAAGACTCACAGGACCCGGCTCTGCGGGAGGCCGATCCCACCGGCAGCGACGACTCTCACCACTCTGTGGACGACCACGACCAACCTGGCCTCTCTGGTGTCCAACTACCTGCAGCACCTGCGTCAGGTACAACGGGGCCAACCACCACCCCCACTCCTGCCACATCCCAGGAGACACCCAGGATCCCTGCCCCACCACCACAAAGCAGCCAGACTGGCCAGGAGGGACACGGTGTCCCGGGCACCCAGGAGGAGGCAGGCGACAACGCCAATGCCAACCCTCAGGGGTCCCGGTGACCCGATGTGCCCACAAGGGCAGGCCAGGTGCAAGTGGGCAGGGGTGGTGGGAGTGGAGGACGGCGGAGGCGCCAGCCTGACCAGTTGGCTGGGGACCCGGTATATTCCCATGTCCAAAACATCCTGGACACATACCGGCAGGACACCACGGGCCTGGCCCAGGTTGTGTCCGTCCTCGAGGGGATCAAGACCCAGCAGGCCCAGCAACATGCGGAGCTACATGCCTGTCTACTGCAACACCAACGGAGGATGGAGGACGGACAGGCTGAGCTTGTGACGGCGTACACGTGAATTCACGATACACTCCGTCGGATGGCCGACAACATGGCCAACCCTCCCTGTGCCAGAAGGCGTAGAACATCACCACCCACAGGGAGGGATCAGGAGGAGGAGGAAACATACGATGGAGCATCCCAGACGTCGTCACGGCCTGCTTCTGAGGGTCCCCGTAGGAGGGCGGGTCGTCCACGGAAAAGACTGTGAGGGTCGGCGCTACAGCACCATCTCCCAGGACACCTGGCCTGGCACCTGGCCCACTGGAGCAACAGCAGCACAGCATCAAAAGACATTCTCTGCCACATGGCCTTGCTGGTCACTGTCTGACCAATGTTGACAAAGACTGTGGCATGGACTCTGAGGATTTCTAATGGCAAGGACACCAACTCCCCTACTGAACTTTGGATTCCAAACACCCGGAAAGCCCCTCATGTCATACCCCCCCCCCCCCACTAAAATAAAAAGTCACACCATGATGAGAAGATGCCTGCTGGTTGCATTATTACCTTACATGTGTCTTGTAAAGTCTAACCATGCCTGAGTTCTCTTTTGACTTCAACCATCCACACCCTGGGGCATGAGTCTGGCACAGGACACACGGGTCACAGTGTATTAGGCAAGACAGACATGGAGCACCATACACACCCGTGATGGGCCCAACCAGTTGAGGGGGTGGCCGCACAACCGTGCTGACAGACATATTGAGTACAGCAACAGTCATGCGCAGAGGTCAGGGATCATGTCCAGTGTCCTGGGGGGCACCCAGGTATGTGTAGACAGGTGGCAGAACCATGTCCTGCAAGCTTGAGTCCGGTGGATGCACATAATGGGGGCCTGGCCAACGTTGGATGCATGGGGATGGCACATGTCACAATACCCACACAGTCATGGACATCATGCACAACACACAGTCACATCCCACACACACAGCTTGCATGTTGCTACTCGACACATAGACACATAGCCACTATCAGGGAAAACCATGCCAGACATGCAGGATGCACCGTGGCAACACACCAGCATTGACTGAGAAGAGGCACCTTGGAGGCATAGGGACACCTTTATTAGTCATGTTTTCGGGATTGCAGAGGCAACTTGAAGTACACATGAACACTTCATGTGGAGTAACATGTGGGTCCAACACTGGCACCCCCCTTCTGCAGCACAAATGCGTGATAGCCATGAAACTGGCACACAAGCGTCGGCTAACAGCTAAACACCCACAGCTGCTCACGGAGAGCCTGCCATACACCATTGATCAGCTGATGTGGAAGTCCCACAGCATGTCAAGCCAATGCAAACCATATGTGTCCGAGGGCAGTGTTACACACATTGATGCCATCATCACAATCCACTATCCCATCACTGATGACTGTCAACAAGTCTGACCATCTATTCAGGTGTACCCAGCTGCATGTAATGTGCACCATGGTGATGCGACATGTCTGCAGAGGAACCAAACATCGACAGGGGCAGTGTGCATACATCGTGAACAACTGCCACACCCAATACACCCCTGATGCAACCCTTACCCTAAGGAGACTTCCAAACTTGTCCGTGCCTGTAACGCAGAGTCAGCACACGATGACGTGTCCATGAGGAATAGCAGTGCCACAACAATGCAAGCAGCAGACGGCATGCGCAAGTACCTGGGGAAGAGAGACACACAAGAAGTCAGCCACAAAAAGCACAGCCACTTGCATGTGCATTTACTCGACACATGTATGGATGACAACATGCTAGGTCACAATTATGACTGGGGAAATACAACCATCACTGGCACCATCACTCCAGTGACACACCCACACACACCTCTGACTCACGTGCCATACATGCAGGTGGAGACACACATCACAACACATGCCACACGGGGACCAATGCGTGCACACTCAGACACTGGTACTCACCACTAAGCAAAGAAGTCGCGTATGAGCCGAGTCCGGATGTCCTCTTGCGGCTCCACATCCTCCACATCACTAGCCCCATTGCCAAGGCCTTCGTCCTCCACGGGTGGATGGTCCTCGTCATCTTGATCCAGGATGAGTGGCACAGCTTTCTCAACTGCCATGTTGTGCAGCATGCAGCAGACCATGAAGATCTTGCAGACCTTCGCCGGGGCATATGGGAGTGCGCCGCCGGTCTTGTGTAGGCACCTGAATCGGCTCTTCAGCAGGCCAAACGTCCTCTCTATCACTCGCCTTGTCCGGCCATGGGCGGTGTTGTAGCGGAGCTGGGCCGGCGTGATGGGGTTGCGGAGAGGTGTGATCAGCCATGGCATGTTGGGATAGCCAGCGTCCCCTACATGGGAAGCACATGGACATCGTTAGAACAGGAGAAGCGGTCGTGCTGGGAGTCTACGCAAAATACAGGACAGACAGACTGTACCCACCAACAACACATGCTCGTTCGTTGCGCAGCTGCGTCATCATTTCAGGCATCCTGCTACGCCTCATTATGTAGGCATCATGTGCTGATCCTGGGAAACGAGCACAGACATGTGAAATCACCATGTTGGACAGACACACCACAAGGGCATTGATGGAGTGGTAGTGCTTGCGATTGCGGAACGCTACCTCCTGTGCGTGTGGTGGTACCAAAGCTACATGTGTCCCATCTATGGACCCAATGACATGGGGCATCCCTCCCAGGGCATAGAATCCACGCTTGACCCCAGTCAACATTTCAGGGGTTGGGAAATGGATAAACTCATCCAGGTGAATCAACATGGCCTCTAAGAAATCATGCAGCACACGGCAGAACATGCTCTGGGACATGCCACCAACATGAGCTATGGTATTTTAAAAGGTACCCGTGGCTAGAAAATGTAGGGCTGCCATTACCTTCAGCTTGGGTGTCAGTGCCGTAGGATACCTGTGCAGCGGTTGCAGGTGTGGTGCCAGTCTCGCCGTCAAATCCAGAATCAACCGTTGGGGGAAGCGGTAGCACCGGATACAATCATTCTCCCGCATGGCAACCAAGTCCGGAATTGCTCGGGGAAGAGGCGGCGCCCTGCAGGAATTTGGAAAAGACAAGGAGGAGTGAGTGCACCACAACAACAAATAATTTGTCCTGAGCACATGTTAATCTGTCTATACACATATGCGACATAAGGAGTGAGGTATGTGCCACATGCCCTGGACACGTATGGCTGGCAGGTGACACTCCTACCAAGACCCAGCGACACACGCAGATTGAGAACCTCCACATGCCATGGCATGGGATTAGCTGTGTCCCAGTGCAAGTGAACAGCCAGACGCAAGACAGGAGTGACATACACCCACACATCAGCAGAAGTAGGATGTCGATTGCAGAGACTGGTAGCGGAACACTAGAGCCACAGGTCACATGACATTACACTAGGACAGGCCACACACCTTGCCATGAAGGTGCACATGTGATGACTCACCACACATTCATAGAGAGGATGCAGACATGTCCTTGTTACGCTACTCCGTGTCCCATGCATGCATACGCACCTCACATCCGATACCACATGTAGCCTGGTTTGCGTAACAGTGTGCCATGGCCATCTACACACAGACACATGTTGGTTGCTGCAACGGCTGCAGCTTTTGAGGGAGCTCAAACATCTACCTAATGTGAACCCCCCACACATACATGACATAGTCACATCGTGCACCGTGGGTAGTGACATGTCAGGTGTGGTAACCCCTGTACCGGGCCTGAGGGGACACTTCCGTGAGTTGGTGTCCGTGCCATGCCAGTGACGCTCATGCCAAGTGTGCAGTACGACATGCACACATGTCAAAGGAGTCAAGGGCATGCCTGTCACACATTGCACCGTCACACATTACATATGTACACATCTCATCATACATCTGGTGCCTTCTCCACTCAGGAGTATTGTGCCACATCACACCCTTTCACACCTGTGCCCCACACATGTAGTACTGCCCAGACAATGCCTTGATGTCCATCCATGGACAAGTATGTCAGCCCTATCCCTTCCTGTGTGCTGCCTGTCACCACTGTGATGTGTGAAAAACACCGTACTTCTGCTAAGAGGGCCTGTGTACCTTCCCGTATCACTATGGGAGTGCTGCCGTATGTGTACCCATCGTGATGGTGAGCGTACAGGCGTGTGTACGGTCCGTACCACTACGAGTACGCATACGCAAGAACACTCATAGTGGTACGGCCCGTACACACTCCTGTACGCTCCCTATCACTATGGGTGTCCTCGCGTATGCGTACTCGTAGTGGTACGGCCCGTACACACGCCTGTACGCTCCCTATCACTATGGGTGTCCTCGCGTATGCGTACTCGTAGTGGTACGGCCCGTACACACGCCTGTACGCTCCCTATCACTATGGGTGTCCAAGCGTATGCGTACTCGTAGTGATAGTGAGCGTACAGGCGTGTGTACGGTCCGTACCACTACGAGTACGCATACGCTTGGACACCCATAGTGATAGGGAGCGTACAGGCGTGTGTACGGGCCGTACCACTACGAGGACGCATACGCGAGGACACCCATAGTGATAGGGAGCGTACAGGCGTGTGTTAGGGCCGTACCACTACGAGTACGCATACGCGAGGACACCCATAGTGATAGGGAGCGTACAGGCGTGTGTACGGGCCGTACCACTACGAGTACACATACGCGAGGACACCCATAGTGATAGGGAGCGTACAGGCGTGTGTACGGGCCGTACCACTACGAGTACGCATACGCGAGGATTAGACACCCATAGTGATAGGGAGCGTACAGGCGTGTGTACGGGCCGTTGCTATGCATTTGGGGTGCCCTAGGGCCCCGGAACGCATCGTACCTGTGTGTGAAGCTCCAAATTACATAGGGGACACATGGGGGACAAGTATTAAGGCCTACATGCATGCTGGTTGTCATGGAGACCAAGTTTTAAGTTTGAATTTGTTCTGGAAGGTGCACAGCAGAAGTCAGTTGGAATGAATCTATTTTGTTGCAATGTGTTTGTGGGGTTGACATCATGCTGAAGAAAAAAACACAATAAGAACCCACTGACTGCTAGGTTTGAAGGGATTGGAGGAAACATAGGATGCAAATGTGAGTGACCAATCACTCTGCACTCCTGTGAATGAAATGGGCCAGCAAGGCAGATATAAGGCAGCCAGGTCCCATGAGGGAGCACTTGCCTGCACATCTCTGTATTCCACGACCCAGCTGCTGCTACTGATTCCCTGGAACCATGTCAAGGGCTGTGGAGAGGTCACAGCCATTCACCCTGGAGGAGAACATGGCTTTGGTGGATGTGATCCTCCCACAGTACCCCATGCTGTATGGGCGACCAGGTTATCAGGTGAGTGCAGTGTCCACTGGCACAGACTGTGTCCCTTTTTTGTGACTGTGACTTCTGCCATTGTGTCCAGGTGTGACACACATGCTATGTACTGTAAGGGGGGTCCCGGGGGGGGATGCCTGATGTCTCCCGGAAGTGCCCAGAGACAGGAGGGGTGGGTGCCTATCACTCCCAGCAGTGCCCAGAGACAGGAGGGGTGGGTGCAGAGTCCTCCCAGCAGTGCCCAGAGACAGGAGGGGTGGGTGCCTATCACTCCCAGCAGTGCCCAGAGACAGGAGGGGTGGGTGCAGAGTCCTCCCAGCAGTGCCCAGAGACAGGAGGGGTGGGTGCCTATCACTCCCAGCATTGCCCAGAGACAGGAGGGGTGGGTGCCTATCACTCCCAGCAGTGCCCAGAGATAGGAGGGGTGTGTGCAGAGTCCTCCCAGCAGTGCCCAGAGACAGGAGGGGTGGGTGCCTATCACTCCCAGCAGTGCCCAGAGACAGGAGGGGTGTGTGCAGAGTCCTCCCAGCAGTGCCCAGAGACAGAAGGGGTGGGTGCCTATCACTCCCAGCAGTGCCACCACATAGGACATGCGTGCTGGAAGGCCTCACACTTGAGAGATTAACTCCCATGTCTGGACTCAGCATTAGTGCCAACTGACATGGAACCCACAAGTCCAGAACGGGACAGGGCACAGGCAAGGTCCCAATACCTGTTACACACCACCCCCACACATGATGCTGCAGGCATAGTACACTTTGAGAAGGTGCCAGGCTACATAACCTTGTGACGGAGTGACTACACACAGACCAGGGAACACATTGCAAGGAGGGGAAGGGAGGCAGGAGAGCACTGCAACACTGTGGGTAACAGGATCTGCACAGCACCATAAAACCCTGGCAGTGTATCCATGGAACAGTGCACGTACAAATACACATGTACCTACCCCCTTCCTGCTGCTGCATCTCCTGTAGGCGCCTGTGCAAGTCTGGAAAGACCACCGCCAGCACACGCTTGTGGATGTGGGAGAGACGACGGCGCCCGCGGTTCTTATGGCTCTCAGGTGAGTCCCCCAGCAGGACCCGCGCGATCCTCCGCGTCCAGCACCGGATATCCTGCCAGCGTTTCCTCACCTGGGACAGGCGCCGCCTCCGACCATCCGCACTCCTCACGGCGCTGACGGCGGTCAGCCATATCTGCTCCTTGGCAGAGGTGTCTACCTGTGAGGATGAACAAGTGACACTACATCAATACACCTGGCACATGTCACAGAGACACATATTAGAACACATTTGCTGTTTACAACAAGGCATAGTATGCATCCAACGCATTGCACCTTTGGCATAGGGACATGATCCTCTGGGGAAGGCCAAAAGCAGTACGTGCTATTGAAAGGACACAGGTGGAATGAGGGCAACTACACAATCAATGATCCAGGCTCACACTGTGCATCACACCCACCCCTCCTGTGTCTGGGCACTGCTGGGAGGACTCTGCACACACCCCTCCTGTCTCTGGGCACTGCTGAGAGGACTCTGCACCCACCCCTCCTGTCTCTGGGCTCTGCTGGGAGGACTCTGCAC
Organism: Triturus cristatus; assembly: GCF_964204655.1. NCBI lineage: Eukaryota > Metazoa > Chordata > Amphibia > Caudata > Salamandridae > Triturus > Triturus cristatus. The sequence continues at coordinate 674,686,019 of NC_140590.1, forward strand.
ACACCCCTCCTGTGTCTGGGCACTGCTGGGAGGACTCTGCACACACCCCTCCTGTGTGTGGGCACTGCTGGGAGGACTCTGCACCCACCCCTCCTGTCTCTGGGCTCTGCTGGGAGGACTCTGCACACACCCCTCCTGTCTCTGGGCACTGCTGGGAGGACTGTGCACACACCCCTCCTGTGTCTGGGCACTGCTGCGAGGACTCTGCACACACCCCTCCTGTCTCTGGGCACTGCTGAGAGTGATAGGCACCCACCCCTCCTATGTCTGGGCACTGCTGGGAGGACTCTGCACACACCCCTCCTATTTAACAATATGTAGGCTTTGTCCATACACGTGTGTGGGTTCGCTCCATGGGGGTACGGGTCATACTTACACTGCTGGGGTGGAGGGTACGCTCAATGCATACGGGTGGGGGGACGTGTCGTACTTACACTGTTGGCATGGGGGTACGCTCCTTGCATACGCGGGTGGGGGTACGTGTCGTACTTACACTGTTGGGGTGGGGGGTACGCTCCATACGTACGCGTGTGAGGGTACGGGTCGTACATACACTGTTGGGGTGGGGGTTCGCTCCATACGAACGCGGGTGAGGGTACGGGTCGTACATACACTGTTGGGGTGGGGGTTCACTCCATACGAACGCGGGTGAGGGTACGGGTCGTACTTACACTGTTGGGGTGGGGGTACGCTCCATACGTCCGCGGGTGAGGGTACGGGTTGTACTTACACTGTTGGGGTGGGGGTACGCTCCATACGTCCGCGGGTGAGGGTACGGGTCGTACTTACACTGTTGGGGTGGGGGTACGCTCTATACGTACGCGGGTGGGGGTACGGGTCGTACTTACACTGTTGGGGTGGGGGTATGCTCCTTGCATACGCGGGAGGGGGTACGTGTCGTACTTACACTGTTGGGGTGGGGGTTCGCTCCATACGTCCGCGGGTGAGGGTACGGGTCGTACTTACACTGTTGGGGTGGGGGTACGCTCCATACGTACGCGGGTTGGGGTACGGGTTGTACTTACACTGTTGGGGTGGGGGGTACGCTCCTTGCATACGCGGGTGGGGGTACGTGTCGTACTTACACTGTTGGGGTGGGGTTTCGCTCCATACGTTTGCGGGTGAGGGTACGGGTCGTACTTACACTGTTGGGGTGGGGGTACGCTCCATACGTACGCGGGTGGGGGTACGGGTCGTACTTACACTGTTGGGGTGGGGGGTACGCTCCTTGCATACACGGGTGGGGGTACGTGTCGCACTTACACTGTTGGGGTGGGGGTTCGCTCCATACGAACGCGGGTGAGGGTACGGGTCGTACTTACACTGTTGGGGTGGGGGTTCGCTCCATACGTATGCGGGTGGGGGTACGGGTCGTACTTACACTGTTGGGGTGGGGGGTACGCTCCTTGCATACGCGGGTGGGGGTACGTGTCGTACTTACACTGTTGGGGTTGGGGGTACGCTCCATGCATACGGGGTGGGGTACGGTCCGTACATATCCGTCCCCACGCTATGTGATGCTTGTGCGGCCCGTACCCAGGCCTTTGCCACGTGGGTACGAGCCGTCCCGCCATTGTTGGGGTGACGTAGGTGTGGGCGTGGTACGACTCGTACCCACGCTCTTGAGGCGTGGGTACGGGACATACCTGTCTGGTTGTGTTGCCGGTTCGCGTCGTCAAGAACTTCCGTTGTGGCGGTCACTGGCTTAGCTGGACACGCCCCACCCCCTCGTAGTGACCAGGGCCTGAGGGTCAGGTATGTCCAGGGCATGTGTGCTGTGTGACTATGGTGGGGGTTTTGTGGCCTGCCCCTGGTCCTGCCCCCCCCCTTTCCCCCCTCCCTTTGTTGTTCTGACCTTCTGCGGCGTCTGCGTCGTAACCTGTAGAGGAGGTCGACTGCTATGAGGGCCGGGATGACACGTAGGTTCGGGTCCATGTCTGTCCATCACGTACGGGTACTCATTATTCGCGTCGTCCTGTCTGTCCGTCGCGTACTGGTACTCCTTGTTCGCGTCGTCCTGATTTCCCGGCAGTTTTTGGCTGCCGGAAAATATTCACCGTGCGGGATGACGTCGGTGCGAATCGTAATTCCTGGTTCGTGAATGGCAGGCTGCGAGCGTCCCGACGTCAGGTCGGCGTTTTCCCGGATCGCATTTGTATGTTTATTTTCGTCGGTCGGGGTTTTGTACGATTCGTACGGAAATGGTGTTTCCGTGCGAATCGTAATTCCATGTTGGTAGATTTTGACGACCGGGTACGCGTCGGACGGAGAATATGCTCCGTCCGACGGTTCGTACCCGGTGTTTACAGGATCGTAATCGGCACCTTGGTCTTTTTTTATCCGTGCCTTTTCAAAGTTACATGTATAAACAAGAACACAACATATGAAGATCCTACCAAGCTGAGGACATTTTTAGATAACTGTAAAGGAGAAGACATGGACACTTCAAAAGTTTCTCAATAACTAAAAGCTTTTTACTGATAGTTGTATGAATTCTGTTCACAAACATTTTGATGTAAATGTTTATTTTCTCCTTTATTCTTGCAGGTTATTTCAGTTTCAATCATTGTCACTGTCTTTATATTCTGTCATACATGGTTACATCCTGATCCGTCTTGGTGTGCAAGCGTGCCATATTCATCATATGGCCTCAACCTTTTATTTTGTTTCCAGTTATGTGCCTTTCTTCTTATATTTACTGCTTCTTTTTTTCCTTCATTCTCTTTTCTTTTCTATGTCCCATTATCATCTATTTCCCCAACCTCTCCTTTTCACCTCTAATCCAATCTAGTTCAACTTTACTTTCTTTATCAATGTCATGAATTCATTATGGATATGTTTTTCTGTTTATTCTTCATCAATTTTGAAGTGTAATCTCCTAGGTTTTAACTTATTTTTCAATATGGTACCTAGAGTAGTTTTAGAGAATTTAAAAGGATTAGGCTCGTCAGTTGAAAGACAAAGAACTTTAGCTCATCTTGCTAATCTTAAAGCAAGCATTGCATTACTGCAGGAGACCCATTTTGTTGAAAAAAGAAATATGGAAGCTTAAAAAGTGCTGGATGGCAATGTTCTTTCCCCCAAAAGCTAACTAAATATTCCGATGACAATCTATTACTTGGCGGAGACTGTAACCAGATATCTGAGCCTTTTCTTGATAGGAATTTCAACTTTACTTTTATCCCAAGTAACGTGCATAAACAATTTGTCAGTGCAATAACTCAGAGGTCACTTATTGATGTATAGAGACTGTGTAATCTTACTTTCAGGGACTGCACCTTTTCTTTACAGTTCATAATTCTCAGTCCAGAATTGATCAAATACTTGTATCATGAACCTTAATCAATGCTGAGATTGGCACAATTCTAATATACGATCATTGTCCTACCAGTATTGAGCTTGATTTTCTATTTGCTCTGAATGCAAAGAGACGGTCGAAATTTAATAGTGCTCTTTTAATGGATGAATCCTTCACAGACACCTTTCAGAACTTTGCTATTGAGTTCTTCAATCTTAACTCTACTGTTGATGTTTCTATACAAGTGGTTTGGGACTACTTGAAGGCGGCAGCTACAGATTTCATAATCACCTATGTATCAAATAAAAGAAGACTGCGAAGTAGAAAATTGTATAATATGCATAATATACAACAATTAGAACTTCAATATTATTAATCTAGATTTAAGACATGCTTAGATGAAATTATAAAAACAAAATTTACTAAACTTTCCACAGAAAACGCATTTTCTTATCTTCTTAGGTCCAGTGCAAAATATTATAGTGGACAGAATAAAGCTGGAAAACGTTTGGCAAACAACCTCAACATTTTTTAAAAAAATAACTAAGGTGGAATGTATTTTAAAAAATGAGAAAGACCCTATATTGAAGGATGATGATATTCTAAATGGATTTGCCCAATTATATAACACTTTATACTCTCCTGAACTAATACCTCAACATGAGTGAATTGCAGAATAACTTGCCTAAGATTCCTAAAGCACTTAATTAAAAAAAGCAAAGCATTGGATCTTTTTTTTCACATTTCAATCTTAAACTGACATGATTCTTTTCTAAACCAGGGACAGCTCAGGGTACCTTTCAAGATGGATTGATTTATTTGATCCCTAAAGGAGATAGAGATCCTAGATTCTGCAGGAAATATAGACCGATATCCCTGGTTAATATTGATTATAAGATCTTTTTGAAAATTATTGCTTTGCGTTTAGATGCACTCCAGCCAGATCTGTTGAAAAAAGAACAATCTTGGGGGCATATTATCAAGGATGGCGTTAAAAATTATCGCCAGTTTAGTGGCAGAAAACTGCCTCTTAAGCGGCGATAATGGGCTTGATAATATGCCCTGGAGAATTCCAATAGAAGTCCATGTTCTGGTGTGAACATAGGCTTCTATTGGAATTCTCCAGGGCATATTATCAAGCCCATTATCGCCGCTTTAGCGGCAGTTTTCTGCCGCTAAACCTGCGATAATTTTAACGCCGTCCTTGATAATATGCCCCTAAGTTTGTTAAAGGTAGATTTATATCTGATAATACAAGTTTATTCTTTAATATTTTAAGCAGATGTAATAGTTATAGGTCTTTTTTAGCAGCAGTTGCACTTGCTGCTGATAAAGCCTTTGATCGTCTTGGCAATGGTCCCCAAATTATCTGTTTAATATCACTTTTGTACTCCTCACCACAAGCTGAATGTATGACAGAATCCCACAAGCACTTAGCACACATGCCTTCATAATACTGGCATCAAACTGAACGCGTCATTATGAGGCATTCATTTAGCATGCAAGTTATTATAACGACTTGCCTTGGGGGGGTGCTGGACTTTGCATTGGTATCATGTACTATTCCAACTCCAGTCTGCGCAATAGTAGGAAAATGTTGGACTTGAAATCAAACACCATTGCACCAATGCACCTCCCCCTAAAGCAAGTCATTGCAATGACTTGCTTGGTGAACGAATGTGTGGTACCAACGCGATCATTCTATTGCCGGCGCTGTAAAGGCACAGCATGATTCCGGCTTCGTTCGAAAGGATGTTTCCCCCATGAGCTTTAACTCTGTTGATGGTTCATTTTCTGCACCTTTCAACTTAAAAAAGATTTAGACAAGGAGGTCCTTTATCTCCTATATTATTTATATTGGCCCTTGAACCTTTTTTTATCTAATATAGGAAAAAAGTATTATATATGTGTATGAAGATGACATACTTCTATTAATTTCTAGTCCAACTTTGGGCCTCATTATGATGCCGGTCAGATCGTGTCGGAAACGGGACCACCCAACAAGGAGTCGGTGGTCCCACTTCCCTAATTAGAATACAACCACCTTCGCGGCGGTCGGAAAATGGGCATTTTCTATTGTACTGCAGACTGCAATAGGAAAATTACACCTTTAAACATCCATGCACTATGCGGTGCCTGCCCCACAATGCATGGATGTTTGGGGGTGTCCTCTAGGCCTCATAGCAGAGGCCACAGGGGGATTCCGTTCCTGACAGCCTTGTCGGACCGTCATAGAAAGGCTATCAGAAATGTCCATCGTAATCCCCACGGCGGTAGAGCACCGCCTCCATTTTGGGGATCACGATCCACCCTCTGCATTGACGGGCTCATTAAGGCTGTTGGACCTGATTCCCCCGCAGGTATCAGTCAGACCTCCTGTGTCATAATAAGGCAGTCGGACTGATGCCTCAGTTGTCGAGAGCACTGCCACCGGTGAGGTGTCAGATGGCCTTCCGCCTGACATCGTGATGGGGTCCTTTGTCACTTCCAGCTTTTCTTGATGAAGTGAGCTATTTTTCCCTTAACCAACTTAATATCGAAAGAATGTAGAATACTTTCTCTTATTAAATTGTGTTTAAAACATGATTTTATATCTTCTGGATTTCATTGGAATCCAAAGAAAAGAAAATATTTTGGGGTCTGGTTCTCTAATTCTGTGAAAGGTATGGCCAAAATGAACTTGCAAGATAATATTAATAAGCTAACTTTATTCATAAAGAGATGGAACCTTTTATTTCTTTCCTGGGTGGGCATCCTGATTCAGTTAAAATGATGTTGGTTCCTGTTGTTTTATTTGCTCTATCTAGAATTTGTGCAAATATACCATCTTACTTTTTCAAAAAAATGTATTCCTTAATGTTATACCTGGCATCCTTGGTGTGGTTTACCCTGATTTTTTGCCTTCATGTTTGCTGGCTTTAGAATTCTGGACATTTTACCACTGCTAACCAGTGCTAAGGTGCCTATGATCTATACTCAAAACAGGGTAACATTGACTTATCCATAATTGTAATATTAAATTTACTAGTCGGTTCCTAGTAAAGTGCAATTTAAGTGCCCAGGGCCTGTAAATTAAATGCTATTACTAGGCTTGCAGTACTGATTGTGCCACCCACTTCAGTAGCCACTGCAGAGCCTGTGCATACATTTTAAACTGCCATTTCGACCTGGCAAGTTAACCTACTTGCCAGGACCAAACCATCCCTTTTATTACATATAAGTCACCCCAAAGGTAGGCCCTAGACAGTCCTATTAGTAGGGTGAAGTATTTTTAAAAGGCAGGTCATGTACTTTTGAGTTTCACATGTCCTGAAGGTGAAAAACTGCTAAATTTGTTTTTCACTACTGCAAGGCCTATCTCTCCTATAGGTCAACATTGGTAGTGCCTTAAAACAACTTTTAAATGCAGTGGCGTAAAGAAAGTTGAAGTCCTCCCCGCAAACTACATGAAGGGGCCCACTCTGAACTAACTCAGGCCAGGGTACCGTGCTGAAGCGGCTCCCTGGAGCTCTGGGGTCCCCCCCACACTGCAGGGGCTGTGGGGGCCTTTGTTATGCCACTGTTTTAAGTGTAATCTCCAATTGGGCTAAAGATAGAGATTTGGAGTTTGGTATCTCTGGGCATACAATTTAAAATCACAGCTTATGGTGAAGTAAATTTTAAATTGTAAGTCTGAAAATGACACTTTAGAAAGTTGTCATTTTTTTATATTAATTATTTTGTTCCTCTAAATACAGGTCTGGGTTGGGAGATAGCTGGGCTTTGTGCATTCCCTCTAGACAGTCATACAAAGGGAGCTGGGGTGTGACAATTGCATCCTGATGGCCCATAACCAGGCTGATGGGCCTTCCTGAGGTAGAATAGGTGGGAGGAGCTGACAGTTACACCGGAATAGGGATGTGCCTGTCCCCATACCAAGGGCTGCTTACCCCCCTGTAGTGAGGTTTGAGCCAGGGCAGGAAAGGCAGGTACCGTGTGATCTTCAAAGGCCTCTTCGAAGACGCCCCCACATTTGGGTATCAACCTTACTACGAGGTTCCACGATGACGCAGTGCAGAGCAGAGATCCCAACTGTGATGCTTGGTGCTGATGTAGCGCTGATCCAAAGACAATGCTGCAAGGCTCGACTTCGGTGCATCGACCCAAAAGCTTGAATTTGAACAGACGCATCAAGTCTTCAACGCCAACACTTGCTCCATCAAAAGGTACTTTGCAAGCGGGCCTTGTGTGAGTCCTTTTGCCAGCCTGCCCTCCATCGCGGTCAGAATCGAACTTTGGATTTACCCCGATCTAGCACGATCTCAAGTAACCTTTTAGCGTTATTGACTTCTAAGTACATTTTTGGATTTAATCTTTAAAGATTCATATCTCAAGTCCTACCTATTGGATTCTGTCATTTTGTTTTTGTTTTACTCCGATAAATATTCTCTATTCCTTCTAAACTGGTGTGGGGTATTTTTGTGGTGCTTTTACTGTGTTACTGTAATTTAAGGCTTGCACAAATACTTTACACATTGCCCCGTAAGTTAAACCTGACTTCTCTGTGCCAAGCTACCAGAGGGTGAGCACAGTTTAATTTAGGTTGTGTATCTGACTTACCCTGACTAGGATTGTGACTCCTGCTTGGACAGGGTACATACTCTGTTAACCAGAAACCTCAATTTCTAAGACTTACCCACATATGTCTTGTGGAATAAAGGGGAACCACATATGTCCTTACTGGAATAAAAATAGATAAACAGTACAGTGAAGTTAGGTTTCCAGATTTTCAAACTTATCACAATGCTTTTTATTTAAAACAATCCACTTATTGGCTATTATATTATGCTGATGATGATTGTCCTCTATTGGCTCAGGTAGAATTTCTTTTTATTTCTCCTTTTTATTTAAAAAGCTGATACCCTTTTCCCAGTGACCCTCATTTAGGTTGCAACCCATTCTTTAAAACACATGCAAATTAATGTACCCAATACGTTTTCCATGTCTCAATGATAGAGAACATTTCTTAAATTCATCTATCTGGCATAATAAACTTCTTACAATTAAAAATATAACAATTGTTGGCAACCATGGAGAGAGAAAGGGTTAATATGACTTCATGAATTATTTAAGGACAATACGCTACTTTCTCTGATGCATAACATATACTTCGGTTTTCAAATTCATTTAAATATAAATGTAGCTCTTTAGCACACATTGAATGTGCTATATATGTTAAACTTCTGAGGACTAACGCAGTCACAATATCAAATATTCACCTTTTTGATACTCTTGTTTCAACTCTATCTACAATGACTAGATCTTTGATAGTGAGTGGAAACAAATCACAGGTGGAACTGATGTGGAGAGATCTCAATGTTATCTTTTCTGTTAATCTATAGAATAAAATTTGGCTCAAAATTTGAAAACCTTCAAGAGCAGTAAACACTACACAATTCTTATTCTTTTGTCTGTAATAGACTTCTTATAACTCCTCCAATTTTTTCTGAGATAACTTCCGATATACCTACCACATACTGGTCATGCGACGAATGTAATTCAGACTACAAACACCTAAGTCCTTATTTATGACCCAGTTTGCATCTCTCTTGCACCATGCACAAGAACCTTATGTCAGATTTTTGAAGCCATGCAAAGCCACTTTGAGTGGCTCTAAAAATGTGGAATAACACAATACAGAGTAAATCACTGCTTTTTGTTACTCTAACCTGGGTAGGCGTTCCATGGGCATTGCCTGGGCGTTTCCATGTAAGTCCTAAGGTTTGTGATGCATTCACAGATTTACAAGACCATGTAAACCTAGGAATGCACCGAAGATTATATCTATCCAGGAGAGGCTTAATGAGGAGAAATATCTTTATTTCTCCTAGTTTTTTCTTCTTTCTATGTGTGCTGCATTTTGCATCTCAGGAATGTTTTTGTGTAGGAAGGTGCCTGGGGTCTCTGTGTTGGCTCTAGGCTGCCAAAATGGCAACAGCGCAAGGGAAAAATACAGTAATGCGCCGTATTTAATCAATTTGGTGCATTCCTGCCCTTTCCCTGTGATGCAGGGCTGTGCAACGAGGTGACTTGTTTGGCTGCCCTTTGCCACAAAAGTCATAAATGTGCCCCTTAATATTTCGTTGTCATGAATCCATATTTAGATTAAGGTTTGGGAGCATATTAATTCTACATTTTAATCAAATGTTCTTTTCTCCTTTGCCAATCTGTTCCTAGACAGCATATCAGAAGACCGAAGTGACTGTGTGTTAAATGTTAAAATATTTCACCTTTTATGAGTAGTTGCATTACAGCAATTTAACACAAACTGGAAGAACTCTAAAAGCATTTATTTTCAAGCTTGGTGGTATGGTATTCGTTTTAACCATAGACTTGATAGACCTTATATTGTACCTCCCTCACATGCTGTGAAAAGGGAAGCTCTATGATCTCCTGTTACAATTCATCAAAATACTACTGCTATTTTGCATTCTTTACATAAACTTTTGATTGAAGAGGTGCCTAAACCTCCTTGAAAATCTATCTACACACACACATATGTATTTATTCTTTACAATATGATTATCCTAAATTATTGTTGTTTTCTATATGATGCTCCATATTTATTACATATGGTTCTCTTCTCATTTACTCCTGAAAATGTCTAACTTTTAATTAATTCCCCACTATTCAGTCCTTTTTTTCTTTCCCTTTCTTTGACTTCTCTTCTCTTTTCTTTCCTTTTGTACGTTATTTTTCAAAATTCCTTATTGATCATGCTTGCTTTGAATCATTCATAGGGCCACATGTATTATTCTAGATATGATGGTATATTTTACACTATCTTCTATGTTAAAGCATAAATCTGTTGTTCCTTACAGAATATTTATCTTCTATTTCATATAACTATGATCAATAAAGTGTTTCTAAAACTTTAAAAATGAATTAGGTATTTGTCATTCTATGCCAAATAGAGTTGTGCAAACTTTGCAATCAATAATCACGACTGTACCTGCCCGCTAGACCTGTGAACAGTATTTTGGTTGTGGCTCTTTAGAGTGGTACCAAAGGGTCTGCAGTCCTTGGAAAGGGCCGACAGCAACCACTCCTGAAGTACCCCTACTAAAAGTTCCAAACCTAGCATTACAAATGTCCACTGAGTGCTAAGGAGGCCCAGACCCGTAGTGCACATTCAATGACTAATAACACAATTTCTATTATTATCTCCAGTTAGGAGACATTTTCGTAAATGATATTTAAGACACACTATTATTTTTATTTGGACCATTAATATTTAGGTACAGTACCTTTCCAGGTGTGTACTCTGTGAGGCTGTGCATTTGACCTTTATACAGGCAGCTGCCTTACTAGAGTAGCATTCATGTCAATTTCGAACAAAAAGATCCTATCCTTCTAAACCATTCAGTTCTAGCTTCCCTTATTAGCATTTTAAGAAACCGTGATATGAGAAACCACGTGACAATAGCATTCAGAGAACGGAGGATATCACAATTAACCAAATCATGATGGGTTTACCTTGTGTCTTGGGTAACCTTAAGTGGGGTAGCAAGCCCTGAGGTTTTCCAATAATATAACTATTTTCCAGCACTATGATCATACCTACAGATTGTCTTTTTTTCTTCTAGTTGCAACACACGTGATGCAATCTATTCAATCAAATGTAGTGCTCAATTACTCCACACAGACTGGACAAAAAAAATTGTAAAAAAAGAGAATCTGCCAGTCTCCACTGAATCCAATGAAACGTGATGAAAACATGAAAACTCAGTTTGAACACTATGGGCCTTATTACGACTAAAGTGGTCCATAGGATCGCTTCAGTCGCATTGGTGGTTAAATTACTGCTGCACTGCGGAACCACCTGCAGTACTACAATTGTGGCAGTTGGACCACCACGAGACCGCCGGCATCCCTGGCATCAAGGATCCTGCTGGGCCATCGGTATTTACCTGGGAAAAATATGCAGGTCTGTGCTGCTTGTGTCATCGCCAAGCATATTTTGAGTTGCCTCATCACCATCCTTTTCATGGCCATGCGACCACCATAAAAGGGTGGTGGAGAGGTAACAAAGGGCACCCTAACAGATCCTCCTGCCGCTCAATGGCACTTACAAGGCCTCCTGCTGCTCCAGGGCCTGGGAGTGCAGTAAGGGGGGGACATGTAGTGTCCCCCTGTATTTATGCACACCAGTTCTCGCACGTTGCGGCATGTACCATAGAGGAAATTGCAGACAATGCTGTCACTGCAGCAGTCTCCATGTGAGGCTCTACAGTGAGCCTTACAGACTGCTGCCATTGCTCCGTCGCCGTGCCAACGCCCGCCATGGATAAAATCATAATCTGGCAGGCAGTGTTGGAGCAGCTTTGGTAATCCTCCCGCAGGGCACTGGTGGGGCCCTATGTTTCACATAATTACCCAGCAGCTGATATTGAAAGGCAATTCATATCCATAATTAGTCTAGCCATGAGGGATGTTCAGATGACTAACAAAGATGGCCGTTGAATTGATCACCTACATACATACTGGTCAATGCCTGAATGAAACTCGTGAATTATGCAGTAGTGCACATAAATAACATTTGCAGTGTACATTATAGGTGTACTATTTCAGTTTGTGTGGATAATGCGATGTTGTATTCCTTTGGTTTCACTTGCACTGATCTACGAGACACGTGATACTTTACTACAAATTTGTATCTTTTTAAGCAAATGGTCTAATTAATGGATGTCCCATGACTGAAGGATGCAGCTGCAGACCTGTGAATAATGCAATTGACTATTCAACACATTGTTAATATTTCGACTATATTGTCAGGTGCATTTGATATGGCTTGATGGAATGAGCTTTCGTAATTGAAGGAATCTTGAACTATCACAAGGACTAAAAGCTTCTCTCATTGTGTAATTGGCGCACTGGAGAGGCTGAGATCCCAAGAGCAGGAGACCCGGGGACGTGCTACTGCTTACCTTGTGCCCTCTGCCTCGCTGCTGTCTCTCGTCCTTCGCCGCCGCCGCCATTTCCACCAGCGGCCGCCGAGAGAGGACGGACTGCAAGTCCCATCATCCTCTGGGACAGGTGATCCGCTGACACCGTTTCCCGCACCAGGAGGCGCTTAAAAGTCCAGCACTTCCCCCGCGTCGCGGGACGCGCGCGCGGACGGCGCCGGGCGAAGCCCGGGCAAAGGGCGGGCCGTCTGAGGCCGTCCGAGGTCGGCAGAGGACGGGACGGGCCACCCCCCTTACATCACCTACAAAGCTGTGGTACTGTTGACTCCTAAGTTCCTTTGCATATGATTCGAAGCAGAACAACACTGCATTGTATAGGTAGCAACTTGTAACTGTCCAATTATTACCTGCTATTCTTGATTTGGGCGACTTAACACAGAGCATATCGAGGTATTCGTATACTACTTCTGAGGTATGTCCAAATCAAAGGTTACTTCTGCAACTAATACCATGGACAATTACCTGGTGCAGATCGTAAGCAAAATCAACAATGACAGAAGGGCGTCTTTAGGCTTGAATTCCTCTTCCACCTCCCCTATGTTGAGGACTTCTTCGGAACCTTCGGAACTTTCGTTGGAACTTTTATTGGATTCTTCGTTTCAGCCCAATAGTAGTATTGCTGCTGACGTAGAGGTTGCAGTCAGCGACACGTTTGATCAATGTATGTCCTCTGTTACTATCCAGCACCCTAATCTTACCTCAGACGCAGCCCTAGACACTGAAGTAGTGATAACTTCGCCTCCAGTCCCTCCCCCTTTGTCTAGAGCAGTTAGAGCATGTAGAAAAGTTCAGTCCAAAAGCAGTGGGCCTCGTCCAGGTAGAAAAAAGGTAACCTCTGTACCTAAAAACCGGAACAAGGATGAGGCAAATGGGTCTTATGTTAACAAAGAGACCGAGAAAGAACTATCTACAAAAATAGCTAGCATGATTGATGCAAAGATTAAATGTATTATTAACCCCTTGGTAGCTAAAATCGATCAGCTTATGACTGAGGCATTACGATTGAGTGCTCTTATTAACAAGCCTGTGGAGGAGGTGGGTAGTACTTTGTCCCCGGTGTCATGCAGACCTGAGCCAAATGTGGTTCCCTTTAGTTGTGGAGTAGGGGCTGAAGCTAAAACAATAGTAAACTCTCTCCCTTCCCAACCTATAGTTGATAAGAATTTTCAGATTATAGTAAATGATGATTCTCCTTCCAGACCATCTAGACCCACCACATTTTATCAGGAGAGAGACCAATTTGAATGTATTGTTGAGGCTTCCCCTCTTGTATTAGTTCTTGCCAACGTACCCTCCTTGTCGTCTGATAAAGTGGAATCTACATCTTCCCTGATCAGTAAATCGTTGCACTGGTTGTCTAATAACATGAGGATGTCCCTTTGGGGCAAACAACAACTAGCTGGGGAAATCATTATGGCAAGACGAGTACCATGGTTAGGGAATCACCCGAAAAAATTTGGGGGAGATTGTATAGTGCTTAATTTCTCCAACGTAGGGGTCCTCCCTAATGTCTTGATCAATATATTTCCCCCACAACAAAGGCGTACTACTATTGTTCCATTAACGTTAGAATATTTTTACAGCAAGAGTGGCAGTAAAGTCAATCTGGAGGGACCAAGGATAAAGTGGACTCCTGTTCCCAAAAATAGGTGTAGGAGCAACCTAAACTGCAATTGGAATATTAGGCTGGAAAACAGGTTTGGGGTTTTGTCCGATTTAAATGAATGCGATTGACATGACCAGGTTGATAGATTAGGGAAATCGAATATAGAGAAGTCTGGCTGTATGAGTGCCGCCATGTCATAGAGCCCAATTGTATCAACTAGCAATCTAAATGCCGAATCTGACATGAGAGGACCTCCTAACCTTATAGTGAGTCAATCTGAATCAATTGATCCAGATAAACTAATATCCTCCAGCCCCTTAGTATGTAATGGTTCAGGCCCTAATGTTTTACAAATAGAGCTACTGAATAATATAAGCATCAACGGTGATCATGACATTGGGATGGAAGGTGAGACTCAAGACGTACTACCAACTAACGCCCCTCCTTGCCTTTTAGCAGCAGAGGTAGGGCTGTCCCTTCTCTCTTGGAATCTTGCAGGAATTGGTAGCAAACTACAATCTCCCGATTGGTGTAGCTTTGTTGACCAGTTTGATATCATTTTATTTCAGGAATCCTGGTCACTGGTTCCGGTTTATCGATTGGGGTTTTTAAACTTCCATATACCTGCTACCAAGAAAACCAAAGGACGACCATCAGGGGGTCTTATAATCTGGATCCGCCAATCATTATGCTGTATAACTAATCAACTGAGCTCCCCTCTAAACAACATCTTGTCAGTAAATATTACATGGCCTTCTGGTCAGAAAATGGCAATTTTTAACATCTATGCTAGAGGGATGGTTGGGGATCCTCTATCCGACGTAGTCTCTGTGCTTGATCAACAGCTTGCAATACTTCCAACCCAGTTTTCCATAATTGTGGGTGGTGATGTCAATACGACATTTGAGCCACTTGGCCCAGAGGAACAATTGCTGGCATCGGAGGAAGACAGTAAGTGGGGTGTCCCTCCGTTGGATCTTCCCGTAGTCAAGAGATGGTCAGCAGTTGCCATCCAACTTAAAGCTCTATGTTTAGAAAGAGGGCTTAGAGCAACTAATGGGCGCACTTTGTCAGATCATCTAGGGGCAAACACATTTGACAACGGTAGGTCCTCTAGTCGCATAGACTACTTTCTGGTAGATGTTAGAGATTGGCATAGTCTGATCGACATGACTATAATACCAAGAGAGGAAAGTGACCATAACCCCCTTTGTATGACATTAAAAATTCCGAAAGGGGCTAGAGAACTTAAAATGGGTGTGGAGAAAACTACTTTGGATATTGTAGTATCGAACAACATGCGCCACGTTAAATGGGGCCGATTTATTGAGAATCCAGAGAAATTGGAAACCCTTAAAAAAGTGGTGACCGATAAAGTGGTCCACTTAAAAACTCAATGTGAGAATCAAAATTTCCCCCAAGCTATGCTTCAGGCCCACACCCTCTTTTTCACTAAACTCCAAGGATTTTTTTCGAAGTCTATCAAGGCAGTAAAGGCACATAAAACAATAATAGCTGAGGCAGGATGGTATAATAAAGCTTGTAAATTGGCCCGCCAGAACCTTAGCGCCGAACTCAGATCCAGAAACATCGAGGGTGTGAGAAATGCTAGAAATATATATAGGCATACACAGAAAGAGGCATAGAAACAGTGGGACGAGGAACGGTGGCATGATTTGAGACTCGCCTGTGCAGCTAAAGACCAAAAGAAATTTTGGGCTATAGTCAAATGGGATAGAGGCGGGATTGCCCCTCCGCCTCAAAATAATGTTGCTAAAAATCAGTGGGTTGACTTCTTCAGTCCCCAATATGCTTCCAATCTATCTGAAGATGAGTGCTCACTCCCTCCCACCATTTACTATCAAAGGCAGTTATTTTCGCTTAAGGATGTTAACTTAGCACTTGATTGTGTGACAGGAGGTAGAGCTCCAGGAATGGATGGGATACCTGCCGACGTGTTTTTAAGCGATCGACCATCTTGGTGTCAATATTTTCAATGGCTAGCTAATTCTGTGGCCATGGGTGCGCCTATTCCCACCTCATGGAAAGGTGCGGAAATAATTCCAGTTTTCAAGAAGGGAGACAAATCACTACCCAGCAACTACAGACCTATTAGTCTGATTGACTCTGCCCAAAAACTTATAGGTCGATTAGTGCAAAACAAATTACAATCCTGGGAAGAAGAAAATTACATTTTAACCCCGTATCAAGCTGGTTTTCGACCCTGTACTAGTTCTGTTGATCAGGTCTTCTATTTTCTAGCACTTTATTGGAGGAACGTGAAATTGACCAATGGGTCTCTTTATGCGGTCTTTATAGACCTGAAGTCAGCTTTTGATTTGGTGCCCCGCTCTAAATTATGGAGGGTTCTTGCTGATGCAGGGATGGCGCCGGAATTGTTAACGTTATTAGTCCGTTTGCATGAAAACAATCACGCAAGAATCAGATGGGGGGCTCAGGGTGAGGTGACTGATCAATTTCCTGTCGAGCGTGGTGTTCGTCAGGGGTGTGTTTTGGCACCCACACTGTTTTCCCTGTACATCAATGGCATTGTATACCATCTTAGCCGCTCCCCTACCGATGCTCCAGTATTACCAGGGGCTCGCGTGCCTGTTCTCATGTTCGCGGACGACACGTTGATAGTTTCGCGGACACCGAGCGGGCTTCAAAAGGCACTAAATATGTTTGGAGATTTTTGTAAATCACGTGGTCTTGAAATCAATACCTCCAAAACCAAGTTTATGTCCCTAAACCAGCGGAAAAGATTTAGAGGTGTAATTAATTTTAACAATACCCCGTTGGAACAGGTCGAGGCATTCACGTACTTAGGAATATCCCTCCAGAGTAACATGTGTTGGAAAAACCACATTGATATGGTCGCCCTAAAATTCCACCAGTTGGCGGGGGCAGTAGCCTCCACACATAAACTTTCCCTAACTAAGCCCATTACTCCTGTCCTAGAAATGTATAATATGAAAGTCATAAGTACTTCATTGTACGGTTCAGAACTGTGGGGCTTTGCTAACTTGAACCAATTAAGTTTGGCAGAAAATAAGTTCTTACGCTGCTTAGTTGGAGTTTCTCAAAGTACCCCAACAATACCGCTCATATATGACCTTGGCAGGAAAAAAATAGAGTATATAGCACGGCTACGTCCTCTTCTGTTTTGGCGACGGATTATGACTACTCCTGAACTTACCCATTATGCCATCGCCATGAAAGATATTATTGCGGTCGATCGCTTTCACTCTATCCTATGGCTAAAGGAAATTAGGGGCTTGCTAACTAAATTAGAACTAGGCCACCTATGGGACGAATCAAGTGGCTTAAGCTTTCCATCTAAGCAAATCCTCCAAAAAATGTACTGGGATATGACCTGGCCAAAATGCTAAGCTAGCAGGTCGTTTCCTTGACATTAAATCTATACCCTTCTGTGAGGCCTATTGGGACATCATAGAAAGGGCCTTTGACAGGAAACTGTATTTTCAGTTTAGAATTGGGACCCTGCCTGTAAAAGCATTTACCCATAGATGGTCATCTAACCTGGATAACAAATGCCATCATTGTAAAGATCTGATTGAGGATATAGGCCACTTGTTGTTTGTATGTCCTTTGTACACCAAACCTCGCCACAAATGGCTAAAACCAGTGTGCCTAAATTTGGGGACAAGTAGGTACAAAGTGGCTCTAAGAATATTTGAATCTGATTGTTCCCCTCCCATGGCTATTGCTGTGGCAAAATTGCTAGGGTGGGCTTGGATTATTTGTTTACGCACCTTAAAATCTTTAGAAAGATGAATGAATGTATGAATTCCTGACACCTAAGAATGTATGATCAATTTTAAAACCAAGTTTTCCTTTTTCAGAATTGTTTTTAACCATTGTTGCTGAAGCTTTTTCTTTTAACTTTCTTAATTCGCCAGCATCATGATTTAATGAGTTTTTAAGGGAAAATATGTATATTGTATTTTATTGTAGTATTTATGGTATATGTTAGGATGTTACATGCTTTTATGACATGCTGTCGAGTAAAGCTTTGAAATTGAAATTGTAATTGCTCCTTGTGGCTAAGGTATGCAGACATTTTTGGTAATGGGGACTTTTTACACTGACAGGACTCTAGTCATGAATCATTTGCATCATCCCCTGATAGTGTGGATAGGGATCATTGACATAACATATATCCATCAAATATCAAAACACAAAAATATCGGAAATTAAATATCGTTAAAAAAAATATTGACTCAGTATACTTAACTATAAGAACCACAAATATCAAGAACACAAATATCAATGTGAGAAATATCGATTTTTCCATATATCAGAAACTAAAATATAGAAAACTAAAATATTGTTACCTTTAAATAAACATGGACTATGTCAAAAATATCTATCCACACAATATCGGGTACAATATTATCACCAAAATAATTAAATATTCATTAATAAAAAAATATTTTTCACATAAAACAATTACCTTGAATAAACCCCAAACTTGTCACATGCATATTTAAATTAAATGGAAATATATTACTTCAACAAAATGTTTACCATTCACCCCCAAAAAAGTATATATCTAAAGTATATACAATAAAACCCATCAAGAAATTAGCATTAACCACAAGCATGGAAACACCAACCTAAACAAACTATAGTAAGTAATACTTATACTTAAACTAAAACATAACTTTTATGAAACTTAAAAATCAAAACAGCAAATACATATTAACACACTCTCCAACTTTTGGCTTTTACACATAGACCTCCTAAACTGATAAACCGCCACAACATATCAACTATCACAAACCAGCAAAAAGCTATAACAAAGTAAATATACATAAATAAATAGCAAATTATAAACTAATCCAAATAGCAAACAACAATAAACCAAAGAACCTCCACCTCTTCAGACTATCAACAAAGTGCCATTTAAAATGTAACTTATGTTTTTATTGATTTCACACAAAAGAACATACCTGCTCCACATTAATACACCCCCAATAGAAAAACTGCAAAACTGTGTGAAACATCTCAACAGAACATGCATATAAGTATACAAAATAGAAGAAATTTCATTTTTTAATATGCTAATAACAAACGTGCAAAAGTTAAAAGATATGATATATTTACACTATTACACTACTGACAGATACAATGTTAGAGACCACCAAGGTTATCACTTCACAGAAAGGATAGTAGTTGTTAAGAACCGAATTACTAGTTTTGCTGATGCACGGCTGGGCAGTACTCCACCACTGCGCCACGCACCGCTGAGAGTCACCGCTCCCAGATTACAAGTTATTTCTAGTTTGGCAGGCTGGCGGCGTGGCTTTTCCAGGACGGTGCCTCTTTTAAAGGCAGCGGTGCCTTTGAAAAAGGCTTAACAATGGGTACTCCTCACAAGGTTCATGAACATCATGGACTCGAAAGTCCATGTCATGCAGGACCGTTTGTGCATGAACACAGGAGGGCACATGTTATGCCCCCTGTGTGAATGCACAAAGGGAGAAGGCACAAGGAGCCCTGTAGGGCCCTATTTGTTTCCTCTCCTCCATGGAGGAGGAACTGCCATGTAAAGCATGGAGGAGAGGAAATTCGTAATATGCTTGGTGGGACCACAGAAGTCCCACCAAGCATATTGTGGCCTCTGACCACGTATGAAGTCCGAGGACAATACGGCCACCCCATTCGCAATGGGGCTGTCAGACCGCCGGTTTCCAATAGAAATGAATGGGAAATTTTGTAAAAAAAAAGGTTGAATAATTGTTTAAAAAAAATACTAAACAAATAAAACATATGAAACAATGTTATAAGAAATGTATGAAAAAATTACAAACTAAGCATTAAATAATAATAAAAAATATATACAATTAGTTAGTATAGCAAACAATGTTATAAACAATTATCAAAAATTGTAAAGTAAACATTAAATATTAGTATAAAATATATACAACTATATAATATATACTTATAACACATGCTATACAATATAGAAAATGTATATGTAAAACTTTCCAATAAATGTTACAAAATTGTTAATAAAGAAAAACAAGAGTTGAAAATGAATAATATTTAAATGTATATAAATATAATTTGTCTAATTTTCTATTATTAAACCATGCAGATTTTTTTAAATTTACTTATTTATATATTTTTTCATTTCCTTACCTCTATATTTATTTTGTTTACTTTTACTTGAAGTTTACAAAATATAAAACTGTATCATAATTAAAACTTGGAAACAAATAGTAACTGAAAATTGTGTGACATGTCTTTATTTTACAAAATTTGGGGAAGATGTTGGGCACTAAAGCGGTATCATTTACTATTCCCACTCAAGTCTAACCATTTTGGGGAAAGTGTTGGACACTGGAGGTGTGACATTTACTATTTCTTCTCCAATCTAAGTCAATTTGGGAAAAGTGATGGACACTGAAGGAGTGACATTTACTATTCCCTCTCCAATCTAACAATATTGGGGAAGGTGTTGGACACTAAAGGGGTGACATTCACCCTTCACACTCCAATCTAAACCAATTTGGGAAAGGTGTTGGACACTACGGGGTGACATTTACTATTCCCACTCCAATCTAACCAATTTGGGGGAAGATGTTGGGCACTAAAGGGGTAATATGTACTATTCCCACTCCAATCTAAATCAATTTGAGGAAGGAATTGGACACTAAAAGGATGATATTACTATTCCCACTCCAAACTAACCATATTGGGGGAAGGTGTTGGATGCTAAAGGGGGAATATTTACTATTCCCACTCCAATCTAAACCAATTTGAGGAAGGAGTTGGACACTAAAAGGGTGATATTACTATTTCCACTTCAAACTAAGGGCATATTTACAATAACCCTGGGCGTAGTTCGCGAAGTAGCACTACGCGAAGCTACGCAAAGTGCACTTCGCACTACGCGAGCTACGCGTAGCACTTCAGAACTGTGTAGTACCCTGTTCGCACTGTGCAAGATGTTGTTTTCAATGACTGCACAGTGCGGACAAGCAACCGGCCCTGTGCAATCATTGAAAACGGCATCTTGCACAGTGCGAGCTCTAGTTTTCTGCCGCTCGAGTAGATTTTTACTCGAGCGACAGCTTTCTCAACGCGGACTGGTAGTTTCTCATCGCGAGGGGTCGTGAGCATACGCGACCACTCGCAATGAGAAACCTGTCCTCCTCGCGTTGAGAATCTCGCCGGGCGGTTTATTTTCCACGCTCGCGATCGCCAACTTGATGTTGCTGATCGCGAACGAGGAAAAAGTCTCGTCGGGATGTCATTTTGCTTGCTCGCCGTCCCCAACTTGACGTTGAGGACCGCGAGCAAGCAAAAAATGACCGCTGCACTACGCAACACTACGCTACGTGTGTTCGCACTGTGCTACGTGCAATTCGCGTAATGCGAAGTAGTGCAAACTTCGCAAACTAAGCGAGCGTAGCGTAATGCTTTGCCCAGGCTTAATTTACAAGCCTATTGTGGCACCGGTGCGTCACTCTTAATATGGGAAAAAGTGATGCACCGGTGCCACCGTAGTGGGGAACAGTGTTGGGTGCTACAGGGGGAACATTTACTATTCACATCGCAATGTAAACCAATTTGAGGAAGGTGTTGGACACTGAAGGGGTGATATTTACTATTCATACTCCCCAACCCTCAAAGCCCTTAAATGGTTACCCTTAGAAGGCCGATCCTCCTACAAGATTGCATGCATTATGCACAAAGCACTTCATCAAGTGGCCCTGCTGCATCTCACTGACAAACTCAACAAAGCGGGCTGCTCCTGACCATTAAGAAGTACCAACGCTCTCCTCCTTGGTCCACCTCTGTTAAAAAAGAAACGCCCCTAACATCTAGAATGCCCTCCCTAAAGACCTGCGTTGTAACTCGTCTTACATCAGCTTAAAAAAAACCTCAAACTTCACCTGCTCAACAAATATTGAGGTCCATAACCCCTTTCATTTCGCTACCCTCTCCCTTCCGCCTCCTTTCCCCTCCCTGCCTTCCCCTTTCCTTTCCCACCTCCCTTCACATGCCCTCCCTTCCTCATTCTATTCCTCTTCACCCCTTACTCTCGCCTAACCACCCTCCTACCTTCTAGCCTTCCTTCATCTCCTGTTATTGTTTCATAATTTGATTACCTGTACCCACCTTATTTATGTTGATAGCTTTATTGCCCCTCTGACATATGTAAATTGTATTATGCTATTTGTTCTTGGAATTCCTTACTGTTTTAACCCTACATTAGGAACAATTGTTTACTCCTGTACTATATCCATACCCTTGTAAAGTGCTCTGATACCCCCTGGGTCGAGCCAGTGCTATATAAAACCTTTAAATAAATACTCCAATCCAACCATATTGGAGGAAGATGTTGGACACTAAAGTGGTTACATTTACTATTCCCACTTCCAGTCCACTCCATGCTAACCATAATGTGGGAAGGTTTTGGACACTTTTTAGTTGAAAAACATATTACAAAATAAAAAATATAACAAAGACTATCAGTATTCCATATTCTCACAAATTTTTTGTAAGAAAAAATTTACAAAAATCTAATCTAAACTATTCACCCTTTTACATATGTATATTTTAAATGATACATTTACTATTCTAATTATTATACGAAAATAATAAATTGTTTTAAATAATTATTACCATTCGTAAGATTTAAACAAACAAAAATAACATGAAATTAACATTCATAAATGTATTTATATTTCATATTTTAAAGCAGTTTTAAAAATATAACTTGAAATTAGAAATCATTTTTTAAAACAAAATTAAAATATTTACACAATTGTAAATATTGTTTTTTAAATGTATTAATTTGTTAAACATAAAAATATGTACCTAAATACAAAACAAATTTGGGACCGTTTTAAAGTTTGGTGGTCTGACTGCCGGACAACCGTTATGGTTGTCGGGAGCACACTGCCAAGCCAGCAGCTTCCCAACTGCTATATTATGACACCACCACTGGGCTGGTGGTGTTGTGTCAGTGGCGCAACAGCAGCGGCATGCTTTGCCTCATAGAAACCCGACACATATGCTGCTGGCGTGGCAGAGCCACTTGCACATCAGTGGACTGTGTGTCATGAGCCATGTCTTGCATGGCACACAGTGCATGCACGACAGTGCAAGCAGGGGGAGGCACAACATATGCCCCATGCACACACCCCATGTGATGAAACACCTGGGCCCTGTTTGGGGCCACTTTCCTTGCCTTTCTGATGACCTGTTGATGGCAGGGTCTCTGCCACGTGCAGCTCAGCCGAAAGGCAAGTCATAATCTCCAGAGTAGCACTGGCATCGACACCACCACCGCACACCACCACTGCCCCATTGGGATCCAGGATCCTGGCGGTGGCGGCCGTCTTGTGTTGGGCTGGTGGCGGTCCGATCATCAGACTCATATTCAGGTGTTTGGACCACCAAGGTTGTCGGTTGGACCTCTGAAATTAAGGGGAGTTGGGCCACCGCCGAGGTTGTGACGGCCAGACTGCCACTGCAGGTACGGTGGTTTTGGGACCACCGTACTCATAAACAGGCACTATAATTTTTTTTACATTTGATTAAAAAAAGAAATTTTGTTTTAAAAATGAATACAATTAACACATCTTAAGTATTATCAAATTGAAATACATTAAAATATTATTATGAAAAAACTAATTTGAAAATTCAAAACTAATAATTTGCATATCTTTAAAATACTTACCTTACAATTAAAATTTTACATATAACTTTTTTTTAAATCCTCCTACCCTTATCTCCTTAAAGCCCAATATCCAGCTTCTAAAAAACAAAATATTCAACAATCATTTCTAGACATTATTACAACTAAAAATATGAATTTAAACAATTTCATAAATAAAATATTATCTTAATCTAAACTCCCAAAAAACAAATAAACACATACAATCAAACTCACCACATTACATTACATACCAATTAACACTTACAAATGATATTACATACAACAATATGTTCGACAAGGATATTTTTTACAGCACTAAAAACAATATTTTTACCTTCAATATTCCTATCCAAAATATTTTTGATGTTCCACTATTCTTCACACTATATTTCTGTAACATGATATTATTTTTCTGATATTTTCTCCAAGCACTGTGGATAATAATTCACCACAAGTCTTTCAATTGCCATTCAGTAGCATCCGATGCTATGTGAACGCGTCTCCTCTACTCATTAAACACATAGGGGCCGATTACGATCCTGGAAAAACCCGGTACAAACCGTGGGTCGGAGCTTTTTCTCCGTCCGACTCGTACCGGGTTGTAAAACTTTACAAACATGCAATTACGATTCGTTCGGAAACACCATTCCCGTACGATTCGGAAAAAAGACCAACCGACAGAAAAATACATACAAATGTGATCTGGGACACCGCGGACGTGAAGTCCGGTTGGAGTTAGGCATGTTTTTATGTACCAGCAATTACGATTCGCACCGACTGCAGTCCGGATGGGAACATTTTTACGGCACCTAAAAAGTGCCGGAAAAGCTAAGTACGCAGCGATGCGAGCTGATTAGGGGGCCCGGTACGTGCCGTACCCCCCCCGCCCCCCGTATGTACGGAGCGTACCCCCCAGCCCCCATATGTATGGAGCGTACCCCCCAGCCCCCAATATGTACTGAGCGTACCCCCAGCCCCCCATATGTACGGAGCGTACCCCCGTACCCCCCAGCCCCCTGTATGTACGGAGCATACCCCCGTACCCCCCAGCACCCCGTATGTATGGAGCGTACCCCCCAGCCCCCCATATGTATGGAGTGTACCCCCGTACCCCCCAGCCCCCTGTATGTACGGAGCATACCCCCACCCCCGTATGTACGGTGCAGACCCCCAGCGCTACGCGCTGGGGGTCCGCACCGTACATGTGGGGGTGGGGGTACGCTCCGTACATACGGGGGGCTGGGGGGTACGGGGGTACGCTCCGTACATACGGGGGGCTGGGGGGTACGCTCCGTACATATGGGGTGGGGGTACGCTCCGTACATACGGGGGGCTGGGGGGTACGCTCCGTACATATGGGGGTGGGGGTACGCTCCGTACATATGGGGGGCTGGGGGTACGGCGCGCCCATCCGCGGGGGGGGCTGGGGGTACGGCGCGAACATACGGGGGGCGGGGGGGGGTACGGCGCGTACCAGGCACTTGTTTGGACATCTCCATGGTTGCTATGGGAGTTCGCTCCGGACGGTCTTTTTTCCATACAGTTGTACAATCGGACGGATGGGACGGATCGTAATTGCGCATTGGGACTTCAGTTTTCCCATTTGTACGTAAAAATGTCCGGGGACGTGTCGGAGACTTTTCCCGACCCGAGGACGTGTGGGGGAATTTTCCCAATGCGATTTGTATGGACTTTTTCCCATAAGAATCGTAATTGGCAGTTTGTACGGCGCTTTTACCATTTGTACGGAAAAAAGTCCAGATTCAATTCGGTTGGGGAAATTTTTTCCAGGATCCTAATCGGCACCATATTGCTTTAGCACTGCTGATTGTATCGAGCCACAGGATGACCTAACAGAATTGTGTGGTAAGCTGACAAACCTTGTTTACACAACCACTGACCTACTTTTTTCTTGATTTGTTCATTTTGCCTGACTAACAAATGCTTTGTTGTTCACTCATCTTGAAACATAGCTTTGTATTAAACAGTGATCTTGATAGATACATTTACGTTTTAAAGAATTACATATCCACAACCTTAATTGCCATAGTTGATGAAATAGAAACCTAAGATTATTAGTCACTTTGTTGTTGCAAGTTAAAACCTGATGAGCAACTTCCACTTTTTATCGACATGCTCTGTACACTTTGAAATCAACTCAGCCTGGGCATTATATACAAAGAACAGTATTGTTTTTGTTACCGTATCTGAATCATGTGTGTTTAACAATGCTCCATCAGAATGGTCTCACCAATGGTTTGGTTAACATAAAAGAAATTCTGAAAAATTGTATGTATGAATCAGTGCAGCAGATGAAAATAGACAAGCAATGATGTAAATGTTTGGTAAACTACAAATACTTGGGTGCCGATTCCGATCCGGTAGAAAAATTCCCCGTGCGACTCGTATCCGGTCTTTTTACTGTACGAATCGTACAAGTGCCATACGAACTGGCAATCACGATTCGCATGCTAAAAAGTCCATACGAACCGCATTTGGAATCTTTCCCCACACGTCCTCGGGTCGGAAAATGTGTCCGACACGTCCTCGGACGATTTACCGTACAAACGTGAAAAGTCAAGTCCTACCGAGGAATCACGATCCCACCCGTGCGTCCGAACTCACAACCGTATGGTAAAAACACCGTCCGCACCGAACTCCCATTGCAACCATGGAGAAATGTGCCCGTATACGCGCCAAACACTCCCCCCAGCACCCATACGTTCGAGTCGTACTCCCCGTTAATGTACACCCCCCCCTGTATGTACACCCGTGTACGTGTCGAACCCCCACCCGTGTATGTACACCCCAGTACGTTCGAGTCCTACCCCCACCCCTGTACGTGTCGTACCACCGTCTATGTACACCCCAGTACGTTCGAGTCCTACCCCCACCCCTGTACGTGTCGTACCCCCGTGTACCTACACCCCAGTACGTTCGAGTCCTACCCCCACCCCTGTACGTGTCGTACCACCGTCTATGTACACCCCAGTACGTTCGAGTCCTACCCCCACCCCTGTACGTGTCGTACCACCGTCAATGTACACCCCAGTACGTTCGAGTCGTACCCCCACCCCTGTACGTGTCGTACCACCGTGTACCCACACCCCTGTACGTTCGAGTCCTACCCCCACCCCTGTACGTGTCGTACCACCGTCAATGTACACCCCAGTACATTCGAGTCGTACCCCCACCCCTGTACGTGTCGTACCACCGTGTACCCACACCCCTGTACGTTCGAGTCCTACCCCCACCCCTGTACGTGTCGTACCACCGTCAATGTACACCCCAGTACGTTCGAGTCCTACCCCCACCCCTGTATGTGTCATACCCCCGCGTACCTACACCCCAGTACGTTCGAGTCCTACCCCCACCCCTGTACGTGTCGTACCACCGTCAATGTACACCCCAGTACGTTCGAGTCGTACCCCCACCCCTGTACATGTCGTACCACCGTGTACCCACACCCCTGTACGTTCGAGTCCTACCCCCACCCCTGTACGTGTCGTACCACCGTCAATGTACACCCCAGTACGTTCGAGTCCTACCCCCACCCCCACCCCTGTACGTGTCATACCCCCGCGTACCTACACCCCAGTATGTTCGAGTCCTACCCCCACCCCTGTACGTGTCGTACCACCGTCAATGTACACCCCAGTACGTTCGAGTCGTACCCCCACCCCTGTACGTGTCATACCACCGTGTACCCACACCCCTGTACGTTCGAGTCCTACCCCCACCCCTGTACGTGTCGTACCACCGTCTATGTACACCCCAGTACGTTCCAGTCGCACCCCCACCACAACCTCCTAAGTGCGCAGCGCATCCCATGCACCAACATCACAACCACATGTACGAGTCGTACCAAGCCACACACAAGGACAGCACCGTACAACCAAATGGCCCATCTACACACCGTACACACGCTCAAAACGCACGTACACAACCAGGACAAAACAAAACAACACAAGAAAACACTATTCGAATGGCACAAAGCCACTAAACATGGCCAACAAACACTAAAAAAACACATACACTGACCTGCAACTGCCAAATACAAACAGAGGCCCTAAACACCACCACTCCTTATAACACACCCACCCAAAGTTCAAACACAGCCACACCCACCAATGGACCAATAAAAAGGGCCCACACACACAAACCATGAGCCTTTGCAACAGACTCACTGCTGCCAGACACCACAGACAACTTACAGCACCTTACTACAAGCTTCACCACACCTTACACTTGCACACCTTCACACAACCACCTTCACAAACACACCCTCATCACATTCACACACACACACACCTGCACAACCACACCCATACACCCACAACCATCCACACACACCCCCCACCATCCACACACACCCCCCACCATCCACACCCACACCCCTCACCATGCCCACTACCAAGAATCCAAAGTTCAGTAACCGAGAGTTGGAGGTTCTTGTCGATGAAATCCTCAGAGTCGAGCCACAGCTCTTTGGAACATTGGTCAGAAACACCAGCATGGCAGCAAAAACAGCCATGTGGCAGACCATCATCGATGCTGTGAATGCTGTTGGGGACACCAGAAGGACCAGGCAGGAATGCCAATCCAGGTGGTACGATCTGCGGAGGAGGGTCCGAGCCAAGATGCAGGAGGAACACAACCAGGCCAACGCCACTGGAGGAGGGCCCTCCCGCAGACCCGTACACTACCAGCTCTGGGAGGAGAGGGTGATGGCCATACTGCCGGTGGAGGCAGTGGACGGATTAGAAGGACTCCGAGACCCGGGTGAGTACACAAACAACGCACCTCACATGGGGGGAACGTCATCCACAACCAAAATCACTAACAGGCACGCAACCACCCCAAGCCATCGCATGACTCAACCACACTCCATGAACACGCACATGCCACTGCTGCCACCATGCCCCATGCACCCAGCTGGACAATGTCAAGTCACAGGCCACAGAAGACACCAACACATGACACGGTAACCTGGATGGCGGGAGGGTGGGCCCCAAAAATCACATAGTGCAACTCAGAAGCAGACAACAATGCCCTCTGCCCATATGGCCTAGGTCACAGCCAGACAAACAGTGTGTCCCCACACAGGATAGACTCGCCAGCAAATGGCGGACGCCTTGCATCAACACATGGGGGTGAAGGCACTGTTTTGCACATGACAGCAGCTGATGAACAGCCAACATTGTGAAAGAGTGGCAGCACACACCACCACAGCAGCAGCGCACACACAGACACTACACCCAATGGGTGCCTGGAGATCAGAAACAAACTCACTTCAACAAGCCAAGGGCCATTCAAAGATCTGCTAACAGTGTGTGCCCAGGAAGCTGGCCTGAGGTGACAGAGGCTGACACACAGAGGGAGGGAGAGGGGGACAGAGAGGGAGGGAGAGGGGGACAGAGAGGGAGGGAGACACAGGGACACGGACAGAGGGAGGAGGCTGACACACGGAGGGAGGGAGAGGGGGACAGAGAGGGAGCGAGACGGACAGAGGGAGGAGGCTGACACACGGAGGGAGGGAGAGGGGGACAGAGAGGGAGGGAGAGGGGGACAGAGAGGGAGGGAGAGGGGGACAGAGAGGGAGCGAGACACAGGGAGAGCAAATCAGCCGTGTGGCGTGTGCGAATGTCTGCTCGTCAGCAGGTAGACTGCGTGCATGTAGACAAGGGTGGCCAGTCCCAGAACACCCCCTCTTCCCCATGGCAAAAGACAGGGCCATGTCACAACCTGTTCACGAGCACAACGACAGCTACCTGGATCATATAAGTGTGTGGATCCAATCCATGTGCACATGTACAGTGCTACACGGAAGGCGCCAATGCATGGCTCGCCACACCTGCCCACTCCACTGCTGACTGCAGTCACACTTGACGCAGCAAGTAAGACCGTGCCACACATAGTTAAAGGGGCCAAAGTGGTGCCCAAGGGACACACCCATGCACAAGTGCACTGTGAGTGGACTGCAAGACAGATCCCAATTCCAAGAAGAAATGTCCCAACTTTGAAACTGATGAAACATGGATGTTGCATGGACCAAAATTAACATTGGCTCTCTCACACATGGGTCAACATCGTGGTTCACCCCCCAACACTGGGGGGGAAGACTCACAGGACCCGGATCTGCAGGAGCCCGATCCCACCGGCAGCGACCACTCTCACCACTCTGTGGACGACCCCGACCGACCTGGCCCCTCTGGTGTCCAACCACCTGCAGCACCTGCGTCAGGTACAACTGTGCCAACCACCACCCCCACTCCTGCCACATGCCAGGAGACACCCAGGATCCCTGCCCCAACACCACAATGCAGCCAGGCTGGCCAGGAGGGACACGGTGTCCCGGGCACCCAGGAGGAGGCAGGCGACAACGCCAATGCCACCCCTCAGGGGTCCTGGAGACCCGATGTGCCCACAAGGGCAGGCCAGGTGCAAGTGGGCAGGGGTGGTGGGAGTGGAGGACGGCGGAGGCGCGAGCCTGACCAGTTGGCTGGGGAACCGGTATTTTCCCATGTCCGTAACATCCTGGACACATACCGGCAGGACACCACGCGTCTGGCCCAGGTTGTGTCCGTCCTCAAGGGGATCAAGGCCCAGCAGGCTCAGCAACATGCGGAGCTACATGCCTGTCTACTGCAACACCAACGGAGGATGGAGGACAGACAGGCTGAGCAAGTGACGGCGTTCCAGGGGATTCACGATACACTCCGTCGGATGGCCGACAACATGGCCGACCCTCCCTGTGCCAGAAGGCGGAGAACATCACCACCCACAGGGAGGGATCAGGAGGAGGAGGAGGAAACATCCGATGGAGCATCCCAGACGTCGTCACGGCCTGCTTCTGAGGGTCCCCGCAGGAGGGCGGGTCGTCCACGGAAAAGACCGTGAGGGTCGGCGCAACATCACCATCTCCCAGGACACCTGGCCTGGCACCTGGCCCACTGGAGCAACAGCATCACAGCATCAAGAGACATTCTCTGCCACATGGCCCTGCTGGTCACTGTCTGACCAATGTTGACAAAGACTGTGGCATGGACTATGAGGATTTCCAATGGCAAGGACACCAACTCCCCTACTGAACTTTGGATTCCAAACTCCCGGAAAGCCCCTCACTTTGTCCCCCCACCCCCAATAATAAATCACACTATGAAGAGAAGATGCCTGCTGGTTGCATTATTACCTAACATGTGTCTTGTAAAGTCTAAACATGCCTGAGTCATCTTTTGTCTTCAACCATCCACACCCTGGGGCCTGAGTCTGGCACAGGACACATGGGTCACAGTGTATTAGGCAAGACAGACATGGAGCACCATACACACCCGTGATGGGCCCAACCAGCTGAGGGGGTGGCCGCACAACCGTGCTGACAGACACATTGAGTACAGCAACAGACATGCGCAGAGGTCAGGGATCCTGTCCAGTGTCCTGGGGGGGCACCCTGGTATGTGTAGACAGGTGGCAGAACCATGTCCTGCAAGCTTGAGTCCGGTGGATGCAGAGAATGGGGGCCTGGCCAACGTTGGATGCATGGGGATGGCACATGTCACAATACCCACACAGTCATGGACATCATGCCCACTACACAGTCTCAGCCCCCACACACAGCTTGCATCTTGCTACTCGACACATTGACACATAGCCACAATCAGGGAATACCATGCCAGACATGCTGGATGCACCGTGGCAACACACCAGCATTGAGTGAGAAGAGGCACCTTGGAGGCATAGGGACACCTTTATTAGTCATATTTTCGGGAGTGCAGAGGCAACTTGAAGTACACATGAACACATCTTGTGGAGTAACATGTGGGTCCAACACTGGCACCCCCCTTCTGCAGCACAAATGCGTGTTAGCCATGGAACTGGCACACAAGCGTCGGCTAACAGCTAAACACCCACAGCTGCTCACGGAGAGCCTGCCATACACCATAGATCCGCTGATGTGGAAGTCCCACACCATGTCAAGCCAATGCTAACCGTATGTGTCCGAGGGCAGTGTCACACACATTGATGCCATCATCACAATCCACTATCCCATCACTGATGACTGTCAATCAGTCAGACCATCTATTCAGGAGTACCCAGCTGCATGTCGTGTCCCATGCTGATGCTACATGGCTGCAGAGGAACCAAACATCGACAGGGGCAGTGTGCATACATCGTGAACAACTGCCACACCCAATACACCCCTGATGCATCCCTTACCCTATGGAGACTTCAAAACGTGTCCGTGCCTGTAACGCTGAGTCAGCCCACGATGACGTGTCCATGAGGAATAGCAGTGCCACAACAATGCAACCAGCAGACGGCATGCGCAAGTACCTGGGGAAGAGAGACACACAAGAAGTCAGCCACAAAAAGCACAGCCACTTGCATGTGCATGTACTCGACACATGTTAGGATGACAACATGCTAGGTCACAATTATGACTGGGGAAATACAACCATCACTGGCACCATCACTCCAGTGACACACCCACACACACCTCTGACTCACGTGCCATACATGCAGGTGGACACACACATCACAACACATGCCACACGGGGACAAATGTGTGCACACACAGACACTGGTACTCACCACTAAGCAAAGAAGTCGCGTATGAGCCGAGTCCGGATGTCCTCCTGCGGCTCCACATCCTCCACATCACTAGCCCCATTGCCAAGGCCTTCGTCCTCCACGGGTGGATGGTCCTCATCATGTTGATCTAGGATGAGTGGCACAGCTTTCTCAACTGCCATGTTGTGCAGCATACAGCAGACCATGAAGATTTTGCAGACCTTTGCAGGGGCATATGGGAGGGCGCCGCCGGTCTTGTGGAGGCACCGAAAGCGGCTCTTCAGCATGCCAAACGTCCTCTCTATCACTCGCCTTGTCCGGCCATGGGCGGTGTTGTAGCGGAGCTGGGCCGGCGTGATGGGGTTGTGGAGAGGTGTGAGCAGCCATGGCATGTTGGGATAGCCAGCGTCTCCTACATGGGAAGCACATGGACATCGTTAGAACTGGTGAAGCGGTCGTGCTGGTAGGCTATGCAAAATACAGGACTGACAGACTGTACCCACCAACAACACATGCTCTTTCGTTGCGCAGCTGCATCATCATTTCAGGCATCCTGCTACACCTCATGATGTAGGCATCGTGTGCTGATCCTGGAAAACGAGCACAGACATGTGAAATCAACATGTTGGACTGACACACCACAAGGGCATTGATGGAGTGGTAGTGCTTCCGATTGCGGTACGCTACCTCCCGTGCGTGTGGTGGTACCAAAGCTACATGTGTCCCATCTATGGACCCAATGACATGGGGCATCCCTCCCAGGGCATAGAATCCACGCTTGACCGCAGTCAACTGTTCAGGGGTTGGGAACTTGATGAAGTCATTCAGGTGAATCAACATGGCCTCTAAGAAATCATGCAGCACACGGCAGAACATGCTCTGGGACATGCCACCAACCTGAGCTATGGTATATTGAAAGGTACCCGTGGCAAGAAAATGTAGGGCTGCCATTACCTTCAGCTGGGGTGTCAGTGCCGTAGGATACCTGTGCTGCGGTTGCAGGTGTGGTGCCAGTCTCGCCGTCAACTCCAGAATCAACCGTCGGGGGAAGCGGTAGCACCGGATCCGATCATTCTCCTGCATGTCAGCCAAGTCCGGCATTGCTCGGGGTAGAGGCGGCGCTCTGCAGTAATTTTGAAGTGACAAGGAAGAGTGAGTGCACCACAACAACAAATCATTTGTACTGAGCACATGTTCATCTGTCAATACACATATGCTACATAGGGAGTCAGGTATGTGCTACATGCCCAGGACACGTATGGCTGCCAGGTGACACTCCTACCAAGACCCAGCTACACACGGAGATTGAGAACCTCCCCATGCCATGCCATGGGAATAGCTGTGTCCCAGTGCAAGTGAACAGCCAGACGCAAGAAAGGAGTGACAAACGCCCACACATCAGCAGAAGTAGGATGCCGATTGCAGAGACTGGCAGCGGAACACTAGAGCCACAGGTCACATGACATTACACTAGGACAGCCCACACACCTTGCCATGAAGGTGCACATGTCATGACTCACCACACAATCATTGTGAGGATGCAGACATGTCCTTGTCACGCTACTCCGTGTCCCATGCATACATTTGCACCTCACATCCGATACCACATGTGGCATGGTGTGCGGAACAGTGTGCAATGTCAATCTACACACAGACACATGTTGGTTGCTGCAACAGCTGCTGCTTTTGAGGGTGCTCCAACATCAACCTGATGGGAAGCCCCCACACATACATGACATAGTCACATTGTGCACCGTGGGTAGTGACAAGGCAGGTGTGGTAACTCCTGTAACGGGCTTCAGGGGACACTTCCGTGTGTTGGTGTCCGTGCCATGCCATTGACGCTCACCCCAAGGGTGCAGTACGACATGCACACATGTCAAAGGAGTCAAGGGCATGCCTGGCACACATTGCACCGTCACACAGTACACCTGTACACATCTCATCATACATCTGGTGCATTCTCCACTCAGGAGTAATGTTCCACATCACAGCCTGTCACACCTGTGCCCCACACATGTAGTAATGCACAGACGATGGCTTGATGTCCATCCATGGACAGGTATGTCCGCCCAATTCGTACCTGTGTGCCGCCTATCACCACTGTGATGTGTAAAAACCGCCGTACTGCTGCTAAGAGGGCCTGTGTACATTCCCAAATCACTATGGGAGTGCTGCCGTATGTGTACCCATCGTGATGGCGAGCGTACAGGCATTTGTACGGTCCGTACCACTACGAGTACGCATACGCGAGGACACCCATAGTGATAGTGAGCGTACATGCGTGCGTACGGCCCTATCACTATGGGTCTCCTCGCGTATGCGTACACGTAGTGATAGTGAGCGCACATGCGTGTGTACGGCCCGTACCACAACGAGTACGCATACGCGAGGACACCCATAGTGATAGGGCCGTACGCACGCATGTACGCTCACTATCACTATGGGTGTCCTCGCGTATGAGTACTCGTTGTGGTACGGGCCGAACACACGCATCTACGCTCACTATCACTATGGTTGTCCTCGCGTATGCGTACTCGTTGTGGTACGGGCCGTACACATGCATCTACGCTCACTATCACTATGGGTGTCCTCGCGTATGTGTACTCGTTGTGGTACGGGCCGTACACACGCATCTACGCTCACTGTCACTATGGGTGTCCTCGCGTATGCGTACTCGTAGTGGTACGGGCCGTACACACGCATGTGTGCTCACTATCACTACGTGTACGCATACGCGAGGAGACCCATAGTGATAGTGAGCGTACATGCGTGTGTACGGCCCGTACCACTACGAGTACGCATACGCGAGGACACCCATAGTGATAGTGAGCGTACATGTGTGTGTACGGGCCGTTGCAATGCATTTGGGGTGCCCTAGGGCCCCGAAACGCACCGTACCTGTGTGTGACGCTCCAAATTACATAGGGGACACATGAGGGACAAGTATTAAGGCCTACATGCATGCTGGTTGTCATGGAGACCAAGTTCAAATTTCGAAATTGTTCTGGAAGGTGCACAGCAGATGTTAGTTGGAATACTTCTACTTTGTTGCAATGTGTTTGTGGGGCTGACATCATGCAGGAGAATGAAACCGATAGAGAACCCACAGACTGCTAGGTTTGAAGGGATTGGAGGAAACATAGGATGCAAATGTGAGTGACCAATCACTCTGTACTCCTGTGCATGAGATGGGCCAGCAAGGCAGATATAAGGCAGCCAGGTCCCATGAGGGAGCACTTGCCTGCACATCTCTGTATTCCATGACCCAGCTGCTGCTACTGATTCCCTGGAACCATGTCAAGGGCTGTGGAGAGGTCACAGCCATTCACCCTGGAGGAGAACATGGCTTTGGTGGATGTGATCCTCCCACGGTACCCCATGCTGTATGGGCGACCAGGTTATCAGGTGAGTGCAGTGTCCACTGCCACAGACTGTGTCCCTTTTTTGTGACTGTGATTCCTGCCATTGTGTCCAGGTGTGACACACATGCCATGTACTGTAGAGGGGGTCCCAAGGGGGGGAATGCCTGATGTCTCCCAGCAGTGCCCTGAGACAGGAGGGGTGGGGGCCTATCACTCCCAGCAGTGCCCTTAGACAGGAGGGGTGGGTGCAGAGTCCTCCCAGCAGTGCCCTGAGACAGGAGGGGTGGGTGCCTAGCACTCCCAGCAGTGCCCTGAGACAGGAGGGGTGGGGGCCTATCACTCCCAGCAGTGCCCTGAGACAGGAGGGGTGGGGGCCTATCACTCCCAGCAGTGCCCTGAGACAGGAGGGGTGGGTGCAGAGTCCTCCCAGCAGTGCCCTGAGACAGGAGGGGTGGGGGCCTAGCACTCCCAGCAGTGCCCTGAGACAGGAGGGGTGGCGACCTATCACTCCCAGCAGTGCCCTGAGACAGGAGGGGTGGGGGCCTATCACTCCCAGCAGTGCCCTGAGACAGGAGGGGTGGGTGCAGAGTCCTCCCAGCAGTGCCCTGAGACAGGAGGGGTGGGGGCCTATCACTCCCAGCAGTGCCCTGAGACAGGAGGGGTGGGTGCAGAGTCCTCCCAGCAGTGCCCTGAGACAGGAGGGGTGGGCGCCTAGCACTCCCAGCAGTGCCCTGAGACAGGAGGGGTGGAGGCCTATCACTCCCAGCAGTGCCCTGAGACAGGAGGGGTGGGGGCCTATCACTCCCAGCAGTGCCCTGAGACTGGAGGGTTGGGTGTGATGCACAGTGTGAGCCTGAATCTTTGATTGTGTCGTTGCCCACATTCCACCTGTGTACTTTCAATGGCACGTACTGCTGTTGCCCTTCCCCAGAGGATCATGTCCCTATGACAAAGGTGCAATGCGTTGGATGCATACTAGGCCTTGTTGAAAACAGCGAATGTGTTCTAATCTGTGTCCCTGTGACATGTGCCAGGTGTATTGATGCAGTGTCACTTGTCCATCCTCACAGGTAGACGCCTCTGCCAAGGAGCAGATATGGCTGGACGCCGTCAGCGCCATGAGGAGTGCGGAATGTCGGAGGCGGCGCATGTCCCAGGTGAGGAAACGCTGGCAGGATATCCGGTGCTGGACGCGGAGGATCGCACGGGTCCTGCTGGGGGACTCACCTGAGAGCCACAAGAACCGTGGACGCCGCCGTCTCTCCCACATCCAGAAACGTGTGCTGGCGGTGGTCTTTCCTGACTTGGACAGGCGTCTACAGGACATGCAGCAGCCGGAAGGGGGTAGGTACATGTGTGTGTTTGTTGTGTTTCACCAGCATTTGTAAGTGCAATGTTCCATGGATACACTTCCAGGGTTTATGGTGCTGTGCTGATCCTATCCCCCACAGACTTGCTGTGCTCTCCTGCCTCCCTTCCCCACCTTGCAATGTGTTCCCTGGTCTGTGTGTAGTCGCTCCATCACAAGGTCATGTAGCCTGACACCTTCTCCAAGTGTACAATGCCTGCAGCATAATGTGTGGGGGTGGTGTGTAACAGGATTTGGGACCTTACCTGTGCCCTGTACAGTTCTGGACTTGTGGGTTCCATGTCAGTTGGCACTAATGCTGAGTCCAGACATGGGAGTTAGTCTCTCAAGTGTGAGGCCTTACAGTACGCATGTCCTATGTGGTGGCCTGTGACATGATGTGCATGAGTGTGCGTTACGCATAGTGCAGGGATGGTAGCGTGTGTTGCAGTCATTCCCATTCAGGAGCATGGAGTTGTGTGGCCACTACTGTCCCCAGGGGCATCTTTTCCTAGGTATCATGTGTGTAATCCGAATATGTCGACAATCTCTGTGTCTACAGCATAGGTTGTGCTCTGTGCCATTGTCCCCTGGAACCATGTATATTGACGTGCGATGTATTACAAGTGTCCACTGTACAGCCTGACCTGATTTTCCAAGTACATACTCACGGTGGCCATTGCCTGTGTGTCTTGTAGCAATCATCTGATGATGCCCATTTGTACATGATTCTTTGGACAGGCTCACCTTGGGTATTTGGTGTGCAACCTTGATTTCTTGCATCCCATGTGTATTTCACCCAGACTAAGAGATGTACGTGCTTCCTGTGTCTCCATAGATTTGTCTCATGTAGGGGGTGGGTGGTGCGGGCATGGCCTACATGTCAAGACCTGTCATCTCCTTGCTAGGACTGGCCAGTGTGTGATGTTTGCCTGGACATACACTCAAGGTGCAGTGTGCCAGTCAGGGTGGGCATGTTATCAGTATTACCTATGCTGCATGTGCCTCTTGTTCCTGCCTATGGTCCCTGCTTATCCCTATTTGCTGCCACGC
Source organism: Triturus cristatus (assembly GCF_964204655.1). Lineage (NCBI taxonomy): Eukaryota > Metazoa > Chordata > Amphibia > Caudata > Salamandridae > Triturus > Triturus cristatus. The sequence continues at coordinate 674,723,965 of NC_140590.1, forward strand.
TGTGTGGTGCTGATGCAGTGCTGGATTGTCCCCAGGGCCTTGCTCCTCAGTCAAAATTCCATTTCATCTCATTTGCTAGTGTGTCATGCTCTCCATAGTTATTCCATGGCATGGTGGGTCAAAAAACTGTGTCTTGCATGCCCTACATATGTACCTTGTTTTGTAGATGTAACTCTTCCTTTGTATCAGGCTATGCACTGTAACCTACATAGATTTTACTCATGTGACATATGTATACAGGTGTATGATTAATTTCTGTCTCTTCACCCTGCCCACAGCATCGTCGGGGGACACGGAGGGAGACATGGACACAGACGGCGCGGAGGGACGGAGCACCAGTGCCAGCGGTGACATCGGGGCTGGCACTTCGAGTGGGACTGAGGCGGTGGAGAGTGAACCCGGGGACCTGTCGACCGGCACAACAGAGTATGAAGCTGACGGGTCCGAGGAGGATCACTCCGAGTGGGCGGTGGCTGCACCACCATCTGACAGCAGCCCTACATCTGGCACCGCCCCCTCCATTGGCATCAGCCGCCTCCCACGTGCTCGTGTTCCTTCTCAGCGTGCCCGGTCCCCACATGTCTCCTTCCTGCCAGGCACCGCACCCCCTGCCCCTGTCTCCACTGCTGCCGCCAATGCTGAGTCTGTGGACATCCAGCGGCAGTTGCAGATTGGTCAGACTGCGATCCTTAATGTCCTCCATGGCCACAGCCAGGTCCTCAACAACATGGAGGCATACTTGGAGGGCATTCATTCATCGCAGGCTGACCAACGCAACTTGCTGAGGTCCATAGACTCCACACTGACTGCAGCAGTGGGTCTCCTGCAGCGCTACGTCCCACCCCCTACCCCTGCTCCTTCCACAATTCCCACTCCCATGCCTGTCCCACATACACACAGACGTAAGCATGCACCCACCACAACAGACACGGGCACCACACCAGCAGGGAAGGTCCGCCGCACACCTCCTGACACGCACACACAGGGTGCAGTAGGCACACCCACTGGGCCGGGGGGCAAACGTGTGACATGCAGCTAGAGTGGGAGTCCGCATTCCACCCAATCCACTCCCTCCAAATCCCCTCCCCTCAGCTCTCCTGGCCACATCTCCCCCAAAGACTCGTTCATGGCCGCTCTGTCCCTGAGCCCCACAGTGACGCCACCACGCAAGCGGTCAAGGAAGTCCTCGGTCAGGGTGCTTGAGTCCCCCCCCCTGTCCACATCCTCCCCCAGTGGTGCTGCGACCCATCCCTCTGACCCCCCCCTCCTTGGGGCCTGTGGTTCCTTCGGGTGCAGGGGAGTCCCTGGAGGACCTTGCCAAGGTGTGCAGTGAGATCCTAGAATCCACCTTTGGCCCTGCCCCATCCCCTGTGGTGGAATCCTCCATCCCTGCACCCAATTCGCCTACCCTTTGCCCTCCTGTCCCTGCGGTGCCTGTTCCTTCCCCCCCACATGATGCCCTCACCCCTGTGGAAGATGACGACTCGTAACTGTGCAGGCAAGCTAGGGGACACGCATCCCACTGTGTCCCCCATCCAGCTCGGACTCCTGGACTGCCCTATGGCCTTTGTTATGATGGGACTTACGTCATACTAGTTTTTTGCTCATGCTGAATAAAGCAATTTATTTTTTGCCCTTGGAACACTCCTGCATTGCTGGCATTGCTGTTGGTGGGGCTGCTACATGGTTGTGGGTGTTGGTCATGTGTTGGGTGTGTGGGAAATGTAGTGGTGTGCTGCTCATAGGGGGGACCCTGGGATCAGTGTGCCTCACACGGTGTTAGCTACCTTTCTCCATTCATGTAAGCAGTTGCTGCATGTTGCAATTGTCCCAAGGTGTTTTCCTTCCTCTGTGTACCCTGACTTCTTCCCTGCAGGGTGTTCCCAATATTTAGTGCAGAGATGTGAGTACATTAACTGGGTGTGTGACGGACTCCTTCACCTTGGCACATGCATGCTGAGCCATTCTCCAGCTGCATCATTCGTGGCATCCTTGGTAGTCATTGTACTTGTGTATGTGGACTATTGACATGACTTCATGTGTACATGTTTTCTTTTTGGCCCTATGCATGCGTATACTTCCATCCTCGCACACATGTGGTACATGTACTGCAGGGTCTTTGTGCACCTGTCTGACATTTGTGGGCATGGTATATGTGACTACTCCACCCTTTGCGTTCCATGGGCACTGCTGGGAGGACTCTGCACCCACCCCTCCTGTCTCAGGGCACTGCTGGGAGGACTCTGCACCCACCCCTCCTGTCTCAGGGCACTGCTGGGAGGACTCTGCACCCACCCCTCCTGTCTCAGGGCACTGCTGGGAGTGATATGCACCCACCCCTCCTGCGTCTGGGCACTGCTGGGAATGATAGGCACACACCCCTCCTGTCTCTGGGCTCTGCTGGGAGGACTCTGCACACACCCCTCCTGTCTCAGGGCACTGCTGGGAGGACTCTGCACACACCCCTCCTGTCTCAGGGCACTGCTGGGAGGACTCTGCACACACCCCTCCTGTCTCAGGGCACTGCTGGGAGGACTCTGCACCCACCCCTCCTGTCTCAGGGCACTGCTGGGAGTGATAGGCACCCACCCCTCCTGTCTCAGGGCACTGCTGGGAGGACTCTGCCCCCACCCCTCCTGTCTCAGGGCACTGCTGGGAGTGATAGGCCCCCACCCCTCCTGTCTCAGGGCACTGCTGGGAGTGATAGGCCCCCACCCCTCCTGTCTCAGGGCACTGCTGGGAGGACTCTGCACACACCCCTCCTGTCTCAGGGCACTGCTGGGAGGACTCTGCACACACCCCTCCTGTCTCAGGGCACTGCTGGGAGGACTCTGCACCCACCCCTCCTGTCTCAGGGCACTGCTGGGAGTGATAGGCACCCACCCCTCCTGCGTCTGGGCACTTCTGGGAATGATAGGCACACACCCCTCCTGTCTCTGGGCTCTGCTGGGAGGACTCTGCACACACCCCTCCTGTCTCAGGGCACTGCTGGGAGGACTCTGCACACACCCCTCCTGTCTCAGGGCACTGCTGGGAGGACTCTGCACACACCCCTCCTGTCTCAGGGCACTGCTGGGAGGACTCTGCACCCACCCCTCCTGTCTCAGGGCACTGCTGGGAGGACTCTGCACCCACCCCTCCTGTCTCAGGGCACTGCTGGGAGTGATATGCACCCACCCCTCCTGTCTCAGGGCACTGCTGGGAGTGATAGGCACCCACCCCTCCTGTCTCAGGGCACTGCTAGGAGGACTCTGCAACCACCCCTCCTGTCTCAGGGCACTGCTGGGAGGACTCTGCACCCACCCCTCCTGTCTCAGGGCACTGCTGGGAGTGATAGGCACCCACCCCTCCTGTCTCAGGGCACTGCTGGGAGTGATAGGCCCCCACCCCTCCTGTCTCAGGGCACTGCTGGGAGTGATAGGCCCCCACCCCTCCTGTCTCAGGGCACTGCTGGGAGGACTCTGCACCCACCCCCCCTGTCTCAGGGCACTGCTGGGAGGACTCTGCACACACCCCTCCTGTCTCAGGGCACTGCTGGGAGGACTCTGCACCCACCCCTCCTGTCTCAGGCCACTGCTGGGAGGACTCTGCACCCACCCCTCCTGTCTCAGGGCACTGCTGGGAGGACTCTGAACCCACCTCTCCAATGTCACGATATGTACGCTCATGACATGCACGGATGTGGGTACGCTCCATGCATTCGAGGTGAGGCTACGGGTCGTACTTACACTGTTGGGGTGGGGGTACGCTCCATGCATACGGGGTGTGGCTACAGGTCGTACTTACACTGTTGGGGTGGGGGTACGCTCCATATGTACGCGGGTGTGGGTAGGGGTCGCACTTGCACTGTTGGGGTGGGGGTACGCTCCATGCATTCGAGGTGAGGGTACGGGTCGTACTTACACTGTTGGGGTGGGGGTACGCTCCATACGTACGCGGGTGTGGGTAGGGGTCGTACTTGCACTGTTGGGGTGGGGGTACGCTCCTTGCATACGCGGGTGGGGGTACGTGTCATACTTACACTGTTGGGGTGGGGGGTACGCTCCTTGCATACGCTGGTGGGGGTACGTGTCGTACTTACACTGTTGGCATGGGGGTACGCTCCTTGCATACGCAGGTGAGGGTACGGATCGTACTTACACTGTTGGGGTGGGGGGTACGCTCCATACGTACGCAGGTGGGGGTACGGGTCGTACTTACACTGTTGGGGTGGGGGGTACGCTCCATGCATACGCGGGTGGGGGGACGTGTCGTACTTACACTGTTGGCATGGGGGTACGCTCCATACGTCCGCGGGTGAGGGTACGGGTCGTACTTACACTGTTGGGGTGGGGGTACGCTCCATACGTACGCGGGTGGGGGTACGGGTCGTACTTACACTGTTGGGGTGGGGGTACGCTCCATACGTACGCGGGTGTGGGTACGGGTCGTACTTACACTGTTGGGGTGGGGGTACGCTCCATACGTACGCGGGTGTGGGTACGGGTCGTACTTGCACTGTTGGGGTGGGGGTACGCTCCATGCATACGGGGTGGGGGTACGGTCCGTACATGTCCGTCCCCACGCTATGTGATGCTTGTGCGGCCTGTCCCCAGGCCTTTGCCACGTGGGTACGAGCCGTCCCGCCATTGTTGGGGTGACGTGGGTGTGGGCGTGGTGCGACTCGTACCCACGCTCTTCAGGCGTGGGTACGGGACGTACATGTCTGGTTGTGTTGCGGGTTCGCGTCGTGACGGACTTCCGTTGTGGCGGTCGCTGGCTTAGCTGGACACGCCCCCACCCCCTCGTAGTGACCAGGGCCTGGGAGTCAGGTATGTCCAGGGCATGTGTGCTGTGTGACTTTGGTGGGGGGTTTGTGGCCTGCCCTGGTCCTGCCACCACCCCCCCACCCCCCTTTCCCCCCTCCCTTAGTTGTTCTGACCTTCTGCGGCGTCTGCGGCGGAACCTGTAGAGGAGGTCGACTGCTATGAGGGCCGGGATGACACTTAGGTTCGGGTCCATGTCTGTCCGTCGCGTACGGGTCCTCCTTGTTCGCGTCGTCCTGTGTGTCCTTCGCGTACTGGTCCTCCTTGTTCGCGTCGTCCTGTGTGTCCGTCGCGTACTGGTCCTCCTTGTTCGCCTGTGTGTCCGTCGCGTACTGGTCCTCCTTGTTCGCGTCGTCCTGTCTGTCCGTCGCGTACTGGTGGTCCTTGTTCGCGTCGTCCTGATTTCCCGGCAGTTTTTGGCTGCCGGAAAATATTCACCGTGCGGGATGACGTCGGTGCGAATCGTAATTCCTGGTTCGTGAATGGCAGGCTGCGAGCGTCCCGACGTCAGGTCGGCGCTTTCCCGGATCGCATTTGTAGGTTTATTTTGTTCGGTCGGGGTTTTTTACGATTCGTACGGAAATGGTGTTCCCGTGCGAATCGTAATTCCATGTTTGTATTTTTGTACGACCGGGTACGCGTCGGACGGAGAATATGCTCCGTCCGACGGTTCGTACCCGGTTTTTACAGGATCGTAATTGGCACCCTAGTGTTGCTGCCCTCCCAAGTATTTGTATACATTGTGTAATTGTTATATGGCAAAATCCGATATGTACACCTTTGGGAAAGCTCATTAATTAACCTGAAAAATAATTAATCTAGTAGTTGAATGTGAAATGCTCAATATAAAATGTAGTGCAAAAAAGACACGCAGTTAAAATGTGACCTGTGTAAGCCATATAAAAGCAATGAAGCAGGTTTCCTTTAACTAGATGCAATCTCAATATTGCTTAATGTGCCAAATGTGATTTATGAGCTTGTCCGTAAATGAGCATACTTAGAAATGATTGTCATAAAGCAGAGTATTCTGTTTAACAAATGTATTTCTTTATAATTAACATTTTTTGTCATGAACTTCTTATTTTTCTTATGTTTGATATAATGTTTGAATAGAATAACTTTTGCATTGTAAACGATAATTAATGCTTGATTCATATTAGAAGGATACATTACTGTGATCTCCCCCAGGTATAGAGGGCGCAGAGTCTGGGTCGAGGGGTGACGAATGCTTTATTGATCTGCTGGCGTATAACAAGGTACAGGTCCTCAGGGGTCCCAAAATAAGAAAAATAAAAGGGAGACAGCGCTGTTAGGCTTCAACAACAAAGGGGGGGGGGCTCTTTGGGTGCAAAGTCCGGGCAGAATGTCATGGGGGGGATAGCTTCTATGGTTTCCTCATCGGGGAGGGGCTTCTGTGGCTTCTGACGGGCTTCTCCTTACTGCCAGGACGCCGGGGGGGGGGGGGGTGGGGGGTTGTGGCCCGTATCCTCAAAGAGAACAAATAACAATGAGGTCAGCAACACAGGGTTTGGGTGAGTTACTTCACCGCCACCGTCACCCACAGTCAGGGATTTGCCTTGAGCTTAGGAAGGGTGGAATTGTGCATGTGATGAGGATGAGGAAAGGAGTTTTTAACCTGGGGGCTTCTTACAGTCCTGACCTCCACCAGCCCGCAGTGAAATAGTTTAAAAACGGTACTTGTCTAGGGCCATGGCCCTCCTGGGTCGTGGCTGTCAGAGTCTTGCCGCCCTCCTCCTCTCCGGGCCAGCTGGACTTGTGCGTGTTGCCTCTAGGAGGTTTGTCGGGCGAAGGGCTCTCAGTTTCCTCGTCGCCGTTTTCCTCCTGGGATGAGGTTCCGGTCCGGTCTCCTTCACAGCAGTCAGCAGAAGCGGCATACAACGAACCTCCATCCTCCTTGGCGTTCTCTCCTCGCGCTATATCTTCCTCCTCCCGCCACGCTGTTGAATCCTCTTCCGGAAAGGCTAGACCGCCTATTTATCGTTCCGGCGGTCTAGTCGCGGGCGCCATCTTTGATTTCCTCGCCAGCGAAGGGTGCGGGACTACAATTACCTAACAGTGATTTTGCCTTTTGGTTAGTAGTTTATTGTTCTCACAGTGAAACAAATTGAGATCTAGAAGGTAGATCTGTGTTTAAGGGCTTGTGGAATCCAAGTCTAATGCTTCTAAAATCTACTGATGCAAGACTGTAGCTAACCTTGTGATAAATAGACTAAGCTGCATGTATATTCATGGGAACAGAGGAGCTGAACCTGCTTACCAAAGAATGCTGCCATCCCATTGATCCAAGAAGAGTGGTACAATGTTTTAACATGTTTTCCTGACTTTTATATTAGTGTGTGTTCCTAGGCATATATATTTATGCTTTTCCTTTGCTGGACCTCTGACAACTGTGGCTACTGCTGCTACTCTTTCCCCTTTGCCTCACTTTGCTATTTGATTTTTGACAGATTGCTACAGCAACTGTATGCTGATTTACTTAAATTTATTGAGCCTCGGCTGAGTCTTGTGAACTACTCATTATGGGAGGTTCTGCTACTCAAATTTGGCTTTGAAGCTTTATGCTCTTCTGATCTTACTCTTTTCTTTGAAACTAAACTCTTCCTCCATTCTTTAAATCTAAAACTCTGACCCTGATCTTTAGAATAGGGAGTTTATTCATTTATGGAACTAGCTTAATGTGAAATATATTTGTTACTTTGTTCTAACTATGCTTTTGATGATATTTCTGTGAATTCATTTGACTTATGGACTAACTGAAGTAAAGACAAAATAAAGAAAATAAATGTACTAATCTATTAATGAAAATAAAGGTTTTAGAAAACTATCACAACTTTTATCATTGACTGACCTTAAAACTGTTGATGAAATTTAAGTTTGAGATGTCTCATTTGCTCCTTGACTCCTAATGCAACATTTCATGATCCATCACAAGAAGGCAAAAAGATTTAACGTGGAAAATGGGGATTAACCCTGCAGGTGATGGTAGATTTGTGATAATTTTAGGGCCCAGTCCCAGTTGCTATATATTATAGGCTCCTTTATTCTATGGCTTTGACCCCCATACTCAGAGCCCAATTCTGATATCTTGCAAGACGTTCCACTCCCGCAGCTGCCAGGGACTGAAATCCAACTGCTTAATTAACCCATCTCGTGGGAAGAGATAGACCAGGCCATCTCAGGAATAGCAACAGGCAAGACCCGTGGCCCTGATGGCTATCCAGTGGAGTACTACTCAGCATTCAAGGAGATCTTGACACCACGCCTTCATGCTCTGTTCGCAAAAGCGGTGGAAAGGGGAGCCTTTCCAAAGGACATCTATTTACCACGATTGTGGTCATCCCTAAGGCTCACCCTCACTCAACCTCTTGCTTGGACTACCGCCTGATCTCACTTATTAACACTGAGGCCAAAATCTATGCAATGATCCTGGCTGCCCATCTCAAACAAGTACTCACCACCTTAGTACATCCTGATCAGTAGTACGAGGCATTGCCTGTGGCGCCTTCACGTGACCCTGGCCCACCAGAACCTCCTCCCACCTTACCTGTCCTTGCTACTGATAGACGTTGAGAAAGCCTTCAGCATGGTGGACTGGCGATACTTGGAAGCTGGAGTCTTGATCAATGGGGTCCTCTGGGAGGACTTCCACATCCGACAAGGAACGAGACAGGGCTGCCCCCTATCCCCCTTCTCTTCGCTCTGGCGACAGAACCACTAGCCCGACTGATCAGATATGATGCCCAAGTCCAAGGATGACACTGGAATGCTTCCCAAAAAGAGAGTATTGCTCTCTATGCAGAAGACATTCATTTGTTCATGGCTGACACAACTTGAACGGGCCCCCGTTATTTCTGTATCCTGCAACTCTTTGGGGAAGCCTCAGGTTTAATACTTAACCCGGTCAAATTGATTCTGATTTCCCTACACGTCTGTCTTGAATGTGTGGCATATCAAGCGCATAACTCGATTACATGCCTTAGTTTTCGCTACCTAGGGATCTGGGTGGCACTTCACCCGGAACCCACCTGGTCTCTCAACCATACCACGTTACTAAAGAAAACCAAGGAGGACCTCCGTAAATGGCAGGTTCTCCCCTTGAACCCGCTGGGGAAAATTGCCTTGTACAAGATGATGGTACTCCCCCGATTCCTCTATGTACTGCAAAATCTGCCCCTCCATCTCCTGCTTAACTGGTTTTTATGCCCTAGACAAAATGACCACAGTATTCCTCTGGGGTAACTCAAGGCAGTGTATGGCTCTGACCCACAGCCAAAAAGCCCCATATGATGGTGGGATGGAGATGACCAACCTTTTCTGTTATTATATTGCAATGCGCTTCCTAGTGATCAATGGTTGGTTCTCCGGGGGATGGTTGGACCCGGCCCACCAGCTAGAACTGAGGAACCTGGGGTTCTCGCAGATCCAAGCAATGCTCAATGATTCGCCAATCTCTCACACTATCCCAGCAGTGATTGGAGTGGTCCTCCTTGTGTGGTGCTCAGCGCTGTGATACACCTGCTGGGATGCTAAATTCACACTTCAGACACCTTTGTGGTGTTGCACATGGATGGGGGAAGTGGCAGCTCTGGAGGGGTTCCAGGACTTGCAAGACCTATACTCTCTGAACGCCACTCAGTTTTATAAATACTTACCGCTCTGATATGCCATTAATCTGCACATCCCTGCATGTACTAACATTCCTGAATTCAGCCCATTGGAAGCCATACTCCTTATGGGGGATTTGGGGAGGGGGAGGTGTCCCAGATTTACGGGTCTCTTGTCAAGAATTCCCCCACCACACTAGATCAGCTGTGGACTCGATGGGAGCAATGGTTGGGGCCATTGGACGACGAAGATTAGCAGGACGCCCTTATGCCCCCTGCGCGATCACTATCTCAGCTAGGCTGAGACAGATCTGGCTTTACTATCACCACTGTACATATCCCACCCTGACCAGGCTGCACAGAGCGGGATATCTCCAGAGTCCAAGTTGCCCATGGTGTGCGGAGATGACCGCAGACTTCTATCATATTATTTGGTCCTGCACAGCATTAACAAAATATTGGGCAGACATAGTAAGTGAACTAAATGGGGTCCTGGGGAGGGAGGTCCCACTCACTCCTCTGGTCCTACTCCTGGGGGTGTTGGAAGGCATAGGAGGCTCCCGAGGCGATAAAGCCTTTTTGGGCATGGCTGGCCAAACAAGACATAGCAGCCAGTTGGAAGGGACCTGCCTACCCCCCCCACACTATACCGGATGCACAGAGGACTGTATTGGTGTGCCGCACAGGAAGAAACAGTGTATGAGGCACGGGTTGTCCAGCCAAGTATGAACAGCTAGGGGGCAAATGGCTCGGCCTTTTGGGCTAAAACAAAATATGGTTGTGTAGTGGTCTCCACCTTTTTGGTGATTTTGATATATTGTCACTCAGAATGTATTGCGAGGGTGGATCCTTCTGCATATCGCATAATTATTATGTAACGCAGTGTGCATTCTTGTGCTATGAATTGTCGTGTCCATGTATTATCACCTTGAAACCCAATAAAGTTGATTATCAAAAAAGAAAAAAAGATGCTGTTCTTTACACTGCATTTCTCAATGTTCTCTGAGAATACACATGAATGAGTCAATAGATATGTGCTTATCTATGTATGCATGTGACATTTATAGACCACAAACCTAGCCGAAAAGGCAGTGGACTCAAAAGTACGATTAGAGGAGTGACCCTAAATATCAAAAGCACATTGTGGATGGGGCCCAATATCATGTAAAGATTATCGAAAATAAAATATCAACATGTAAGTCTAGATTTTCCATACTTAACTCCACATATTTGTCTTTATGCGGTACATACATCTTCAAGGTACGTAGATGTGCAGTTAGGAATCCATGCTTCCTTATTTGCATTTACATTTACATATTTGTTAGATCTATCACCCTTAGGGTTTGCCTGCTTACCTTCTCTTTTTGCTGTAACTTTTTGATGGCCTTAGGACTCTGAGAACTTTACCACTGCTAACCTGTGCTAAAGTGCATGTGCTTCTTCCCTAAACATGGTGACATTGATGTATGCATAATTAGCATATTTAATTTACTCATAAATCCCTTTTATGTTGATATGCCATATACCCAGGACCTGTAATCTAAATGCTCCTAGTGGGCCTGCAGAACAAAACAAAGAGAGTGCCAATGCTGCACTGAAATTACACAGTAAGTTTTTAAGCAAGAACTGAATTAAACACGTCCATTGCTCCCATTGATTAAGTTGATTTTAATCAAAAATATTTTTGCAAATTTTCTTATTATTTTGCACGGTTATATAGAGAAGTGATTAAAGCGTTTCAATAATCAAAAATTCAAAAAACCACAGATTTTTACAAATATATACATATTACATTAACACATATAAATGACGTCACCACTAACGTACCACAATCACTCAACGAACAACAACACTCAAAACACCACAAATATGTACAAAAGAATATTCAATAAACATTATAAAGCTAACAATTTACAGTTGTATGTACAAAATACATAAGGCCATCAACAACTAGCATTTGCAGTACTTCTAAACATTTATTTTTAGTTGTTTAGACAGATGATTGGCCAAGGGCGAAGACAGGTCAAAAAGGGGGGTCTACGCGTTTCGAATCCCTTCACCGGGGACTCTCTTCAGGACCAATACTTTCTAAAGCTTCAAAGTGCGTTACTCAGGCTTTCGAAGTGAGACGACATAACAGTCCGACACCCACAATTTGGTGAGGCGAACGGTATCTCATAGGCGTGGTTATGTTATCGTACAGAAAGGCGTGTTGGGAATTGAATCACCAGCTGTGGCCTTTTTTCCGTTAATCCAATGCCGCCATTGCGCGCCGTGCTCGCAGCACCGGAGACTGATTCTGGAAGGGAGCGATGGCTGTTAAGTGGATATGTGTCAGCTATCAATTGGAAAATTCAAGTCGCCAGCTAAGGTCTATTGTCCGGTTCTTTCAAAGCCGCCGTCACCATCGCGCACTGTGCTCACCACACGAACGATGGTCGTTCGTTGAAAGAACCGGACAATAGACCTTAGCTGGCGACTTGAATTTTCCAATTGATAGCTGACACATATCCACTTAACAGCCATCGCTCCCTTCCAGAATCAGTCTCCGGTGCTGCGAGCACGGCGCGCAATGGCGGCATTGGATTAACGGAAAAAAGGCCACAGCTGGTGATTCAATTCCCAACACGCCTTTCTGTACGATAACATAACCACGCCTATGAGATACCGTTCGCCTCACCAAATTGTGGGTGTCGGACTGTTATGTCGTCTCACTTCGAAAGCCTGAGTAACGCACTTTGAAGCTTTAGAAAGTATTGGTCCTGAAGAGAGTCCCTGGTGAAGGGATTCGAAACGCGTAGACCCCCCTTTTTGACCTGTCTTCGCCCTTGGCCAATCATCTGTCTAAACAACTAAAAATAAATGTTTAGAAGTACTGCAAATGCTAGTTGTTGATGGCCTTATGTATTTTGTACATACAACTGTAAATTGTTAGCTTTATAATGTTTATTGAATATTCTTTTGTACATATTTGTGGTGTTTTGAGTGTTGTTGTTCGTTGAGTGATTGTGGTACGTTAGTGGTGACGTCATTTATATGTGTTAATGTAATATGTATATATTTGTAAAAATCTGTGGTTTTTTGAATTTTTGATTATTGAAACGCTTTAATCACTTCTCTATATAACCGTGCAAAATAATAAGAAAATTTGCAAAAATATTTTTGATTAAAATCAACTTAATCAATGGGAGCAATGGACGTGTTTAATTCAGTTCTTGCTTAAAAACTTACTGTGTAATTTCAGTGCAGCATTGGCACTCTCTTTGTTTTGTTCAGTTTATATGACTTGGCCTTGCTGCCATCGAGTCAAAACCCAAGTGTGTTTTCCTAGTGGGCCTGCAGCACGGGTTGTACCACCTACACAAGTAGGCTTTAAAACCTGTCTCATGCCTACCATTGCAGGGCCTGTGTGCAGTTGACTGCAACATTGACTTGATATTTAAAACGACTTGCCAAGCCTTAAACTCCCCTTTTATTACACATATGAGAACCATAAGGTAGGCCCTAGGTACCCTAAGGGCAGGGTGCTGAGTACTAAAAGGTAGGATATGTACTTTTAAGTTTTACATGTCCATGTAGTGGCAAACAGCCAAATTTGTTTTCCACTACTGTGAGGCCGACTCCTCTCATAGGCTAGTATTAGGAATTCCTTAGAACACTTTCAAGCTGCAAATTCTAATTAGGAAGGAGTAGCTACATCATGTTTCATATATTTGGAATAGTAATGAGAAATCCTCTTTAGTGGTAAATATGGATTTAACATTGCTATTTAAGAAATTCCACTTTTAGAAAGTAAAAATACCAACACAAAGCCAATATTGACACAACTTAATATATAACCTTTTTTTGCTGATCACAGCTCTAAATTCATATACTCATATACTATTTCTTTTTCTTTTTGCATAACCATGAGTTCAATTCAACAATACAACCAATATCTGTCACACACATTGAGACAATGCAGTAGACAAGAACATATCAACACCTTTCCAAACATGATCATATGAATTTAGAGCCATGATCAGCAAAAAAAGTTGTCTACCAATTGGTGTCAGTATTGGCTTTTTGTTGACATTTGTATAGTTGAGAGAGGCCTAGCCTTGCTGACAGTAAATGGACCAAACCCCCTTTTTGTCATTTATACACTTTTAGAAAGTGGGCATTTCTTTGCTCTTAACTTAGCTTTTTGTGCCTGTAGCCTGTCTCCAACACATGTCTGGCATAGGTGACAACTGACTGTGTGCATTCCCTCTAGACAGCCACAAACACAGGAAGGGTGGCAAAGAACTCACCTGCATTTAGCTAGGGAGGGGGAGCTGACATTTACACCTGAATAGGCAATGACCTATGTCCCACACAAAAGGCTGATAACCCCCCACAGATAGCTTGGTAGACAGAGCTGGGATGAAAGGGGACCTGTGAGCTTCAAGGGCCTGGTTTAAAATCACTCCCACTTTAAAGGCACATTTGGGTATAAGTACTGGGGCTCTGACCCTACCAAGACAGTACACTACTGGACCTGTGATGAACTATGCCTGGAGTAAAATGTCTTGTGCTACAAGGATTGCCACGTTGCCTGACTGCTGCTTTGAAGGAACTGCTTTCTGCTTTGCTGAGCTGCCCTGCCGCCTGCTGAGCTCTGATCTGCTGGGGACAGGGACTGGACCCATCTCACTTGAACCCAGTGTGACTCCAAAGGCTTGCTGGCTTGCCCCTGTTCTGAAGTCTCAGGGCCATCAAAGACTTCCTCCAACTCTGCAACAGCACCTGGACTCTGTCATCTGTGAGTCCCACCTGCCAAGTGGTGCCAACGCAGTCCTGGGTCCATGAAAGGTGAATTCTGCTGTCTAGAATCATCAAAACTAGATGGCGGTCACGTTACAGCGTAGATAGTGTGGAAGGGAAAACATAATAGGTACAGAATGTGTGAAACTGGTCAAATGGTGTGTGTTTGGAATAGACTACATCACCCATAATCCCTGTAGAAGGGATCACATGAGCTCTGCACTCAGTGTCCTACATAAGCAACGCCTACAAGCAGCCCGGTGCTTGTCAATCTTGAGAAATATCCTGGACCGTCTGATCAAGACTCTGTGTTTGTGCAAGCTCTAAGAAGGAGAGATCACTATTTGCCTTGTTTTCTTCTTGCCCCCCACCCCCGGTCCTGTACCTTCCTGCTGGCTTATGCAGATCGGTAGACGCACTGGAGCCAAATTAGAAGCAGCGGAGTTTCACCAGGCTCTTCCGTGTTGAACGCACTGGAGTGCGACTAAGAGCTGTTACGAGACTCGGTGTGTTTTTTTTTTCCTTTGATCCCTGTTGTGTGGGTCAATTACATTGAATGCGCTGAGCGCAACCGAGAGCCGCTGAGAGGATTGGATCACTTGCTCCCCATTTCTTTCCTTATTCCTTCAAACTCGCTGGAAGGCATCTACGATCCGGTGAAATGCTCTTTTCATTAATTATCTTTGCCGTTGGGCTACGCTTTTGAACGCGAAGGAGTGCGTCTACGAGCCGTTGAATGGCTCTGAGCTGTTGACATTGCTTCTTCTTCCTGAAAAAGAACAAACGCGCTGAGGCGCGATTATGAGCCTTTGAGAGGCTCGGAGAAGTGTGTTTTAATTCCTAATGTTCCAGAAACGACACACAGGAACAGGGTGTTGACTCCTGTTATATTATTTTGATTGCCAGTGCCTTTGGAATTAACCCTGCAGTGAAGATATACGTTTTCTTCTTACTCTGGACAGCATCCGCCCAGCTAAGGACAATTTCCTGTTCTATATTCTGGGGAGCTGATTATTCTGCTGGATACTGCGCAGGCACTGTGTTTTTATTTAAAGGAGTGCATATTTATTTCTTTGGTTTACTTTTGTTTTTTGAATTTTTTACATCAGTACGATTGCGGCAAGTTTAAACGTAAGTGCTAACACATATCCTTTCTGTGCTTTACTCACTATATATATCATGGCTGTTACATATGTGTTGTGCTTGTGTTTTACTGTAGGGAGAACGGGGCTAAGCAGCCGGAGTGACATGACTAGGAGTGAAGCCTACAACTCCAGGTCCATTCCCCATCGTGTGTTTTCGCGGCTGAATCATTATTGTTTATTTTGTCCCTTTTTCAACTTGCCATATAATGGTGCTTTCTGTTGAGTGGTAGTTACGTACTCACAGGGCATTCCATATTGGGGATAGGCTTATGCAGCATCATTCATGCGGATGTAGGTAGATACCTTCCTAGGGAAAAAAGTAGAATTGAAAAATGAGATGGGCACTATGAGAAGAGAAGTAGCAGGTCTATCTCTTGCGAGCCCTACTGGTGCTAGGGGCTCCTATATCACGGACTGGACGTTATCACCCCCACTGACTTCCCTTGACACTGACTCCAGGTGCACGGACCACACCCAGGGAGGGAGTACTCATGGTGCTGGGTCCTTAACCACCTCTTTTCCTAACTCTTCCCAGGCAAGTCCCTCCTCAATACAAGTGATACAGCCCATGCAGCTGCCCCTTGCCCCTCCTGAAAGGTTCTTTGGGGACCCCAAGAGGTTTGGGATATTTTTGGGTCAATGTAGATTACATTTTATGTGCAAACCTGCAGTGTGTCCTACTGACCAGGCTAAGACGGCCTTTTTCATGCCCTATTTGGATGGTAATGCGGCTAGTTGGTCCTTCCCCCTTATAGAGAGAGACGATCCCGTTCTGTACAATTTTTCAGATTTCTGCATTGAAATGCGCAAGTTGTGTGACAGAAAAGCACATCAGCTATCCCTAGACAGAGAACTCATCTCCCTGAAACAGGGCTCACAAGACCTGCTTACCTACATCACAACCTTCAATAGACTCCTAGCTGAAACCAATTGGCCAGTTGAAAAAAGAACATTCTTGTTTTATCAAGGGTTGTGAGGGGAGTTGAAAGATGTATTGGCACAAGTAGTGCATAGGCCTAATAACTGCGAGAAACTAATAGACCTCACAGATCAGTTGGATAATAGGCTCCAAGAACGTAAAGGAGACAAATACCAAGCAGAGGCAAGGGTCTACCTGCCAGCCCTTACTGGAGGAACACCTGCATACCAATGATGGAAAGGAACCTATGCAAATCAGTGGAATACGAGGGCCCATAAGTCAAGAAGAACAGAAAAAAAAGAAGGCAGAGATTGTGTATGTACTGCGGGAAACCCGGACATTACAACAAAGACTGCAAGACCAGATCCAAGCTTGTGAACAAGGCAAACCCCGGAGCCCAGAACCTAACCGTGGTGGACTATACCTCAGAGAATCCGGGAAACTGATGTAGTCAAACAAGACCGAGACCCTTTGTTTGAGGCCCATGGAGGAAGAGGTCTCTTCAGCAGTGGCCAATACCGTTCAAACAGCAGTGGCGCATATAAACATATCTGTTCCACTGGAACTGCCCAGTGGGGAACCTATTGTAGTTCATGCATTACTGGATTCAGGGGGTACTGGTAACTTTATCGATCAGCAGTATGCCCAGGAAATAGGGGTTCCCTGTATATACCGGAACCAGTAAAGAGGGTAGACGGTAATGCGTTAACCTCAGGTCCTATACGATTCCACACACAGTTGATTCTGATGCAAGTAGGAGTGAGCCATTTTGAATATATACAGTTCGACCTAATTGATGCTCCTCACTTCAAGCTCATATTGAAAATGCCCTGGCTAACTCATCATGATCCTTTAGTCCAGTGGGCAGCCCGCACCATCTCCATGAACTCCTTGTTCTGTAAAGAACACTTCACAAAAGACAAGGTACAAAACACTGACGTTGCTATGAATCCTGCTGGCCTGCTCGCTATTGGATGCAACAAAAGGTTTTTGTGTTGTGTCTCCATTTTACCTGATGAATATAAGTGGTTCCATTTCATATTCGATAAGCAGGAAGCAGGGAAGCTGCCCCTTCATAGAGACTATGATTGTGAGATCAACCTGGTGTCAGGAGCCTTCAGTCCATGTAGTCGGGTTTACGCTCTCACGAAGGCCAAGACCACATATCTGCAGCAGTATCTCGATGAGTTGTTGGCCGCCAGCTTCATATGCCCTTCTTCCTCCCAGAACTCCTAGCCATTATTTTTCATACCGAAGAAGGAAGGTGGCTTAAGGGCTTGCATATACTACGGGGCCATTAACAGAGTGCCCATAAAAAACAGGTATCCACTGCTTTTAATACCTGTTTTGTTGGTCCAGTTGAAGGGAGCCAAGGTCTTCACCAAAGTGGACCTAAGGGGAGCATGTGCGGGTGCGGTGTGGTGATTAATGGAAGACAGCCTTTCGATCGAAGTTTGGGTTGTATGAATACCAGGTCATGCCCTTCAGGCTCTGCAATACACCCGCCGCTTTCCAGTTTTTTATGGATGAAGCACTGCGAGGGCTGTTGGACGTGTTATGCATCGTTTAAATTGACGACATCCTGATTTACTCAACATTCATAGAAGAACATTTTCTTCACGTGACAGCGGTACTGGAACGTTTGCAACAGTTCACTCTCTATGCCAAGTTGGAGAAACGTCTTTTCCACGCCATGGAAGTAGAGTTTCTAGGGTACGTCATTGGACCAAACGGTCTATGTATGGACAATAAAAAGATCCAAGCCATCATTCAGTGGGAATCGTCCTCCAGCGTAAAAGCTCTACAGAGCTTTTTAGGTTTCGCTAATTTTTATCGAAGGTTTATCAAAGAGTTCTCCAGGATTATACAACCCTTAACACACCTGTTATGGAAAGGAGCAACTTTTCTCTGGACCAACTCAGCAGACCAGGCCTTCCAGACTCTCAAGAACTGCTTCACACAAGCATCCGTGTTGAGACATCCTGATGCCTCTCTTCCTTTTGTGGTAGAGACGGATGCATCTCACTTCTCCATCGGAAGCATGCTAGTCCAACGACATCCTGAAACTGGCCAACTCCATCCCGTGGCCTACTTCTCCAAGAAATTGTCAACCTGTGAGGTCAATTACAGTATTACAGACATAGAACTCCTGGCTATAAAGAGAGTGTGTGAAGAGTGGAGACACTACCTATTGGGGGCTAAACACACCGTTGAGACATACACCGATCACCGGAACCTGCTGTTTCTAAAAACTGCAAGAGCCTTAACACCTAGACAGCTCCGCTAGTCATTATTCTTCTCTGATTTTGACTTTGTAATCAAGTACCGTCCAGGACCGCAAAACGGCAAAGCAGATGCGCTTTCGAGGCCGGCTCCGACTCCTGAATTCAGTCTAGTCTCATTTGACGTACCTCCTGTAATACTGCAGAAAGCCTCCTTCCCCGAAGAGATACTGGCCTTGACGACTACGCAAGACTTCTTGGGTGAGGTGAGAAAACAAATGGCAGGAATAGATTATCAGGCATGGATAAAATAAGATCCCGAACATCGTTCCGCTATAAACAAAATGCTATACCACGACAAAAGACTGTATGTACCGGAAGGTCGATTACAACAACAAGCCTTACGATGGATCCATGACTCTTCCTTGGTTGGACACCTGGGGATTCAGAAGACTGTTCAGGCTATGAAAAGGCACTTCTGGTGGGTAACGTTACAGGCGGACACCTCCAAATATGTTACTGAATGCGCCATCTGTGCCCAAGGGAAAGTACAACACAAACGCCTTGTGGATTGCTCCAACCCATACCCATACCTCCGACACCTTTGCACACGCTGTCCATGGATTCAAAAGGGGTTTGGGGTGGTGCACCACCAAATTGTTTGTAAGTATATTACACCAAGTGGTCAGTAGTTGGTATACAAAAAGTCTTTATTTTAATTTGGTTGTTGAAACAAAGCCTCAGCCAACGCGTTTCGTTCAGAATGAACTTCGTCAGGGCTGGAAAAATGTAGAGAAACATAACATAAGTGGACGCACCATACATAACATTTAAAAAATACATATAAAAGACACCATTTAAAAATTAACACATACTAAGAGAAAGTGCACAGGACAGATCATGAATATACATTATGCTGTGGATATGCTAACATTGCCACACAAAACAGTACTGAAAAACGTGACATATAACCTTACAAATGAAAACATTACATTAATAACAAAGGAAGCACGAGTGTGCCGCGGTGAATTCCCAAATCGAGTATACTTTTGAATTACTAAAACGGCTGATTTATTCAAAGGTGTCCCCATCTGGAGCATCGTTCCTATATCAATTGTTTGTGTCTTTCTACCCCATCTCGCCACATCTGGTATGGAGGATTTTATCATAAATAGGGGAGAAAAGAATGGGGGGGGGGGACATGTGTGTATCTACGTTATTCCACACTAGGAAGGGCCCAAGTTTACCCTGAACTATTATGTGTGAAGATAATAAATAAATAAAGCAAGTAGAATAGGTAAACAAAAGCAGGAAGCAAGCTAATTAATTAATAACAAAGGAAGCACGAGTGTGCCGCGGTGAATTCCCAAATCGAGTATACTTTTGAATTACTAAAACGGCTGATTTATTCAAAGGTGTCCCCATCTGGAGCATCGTTCCTATATCAATTGTTTGTGTCTTTCTACCCCATCTCGCCACATCTGGTATGGAGGATTTTATCATAAATAGGGGAGAAAAGAATGGGGGGGGGGGGGGACATGTGTGTATCTACGTTATTCCACACTAGGAAGGGCCCAAGTTTACCCTGAACTATTATGTGTGAAGATAATAAATAAATAAAGCAAGTAGAATAGGTAAACAAAAGCAGGAAGCAAGCTAATAAGGAAACATCTCCCGTGGGGAGACACGTACCATAAGTAGAAATGCAAGTGCAATCCAATAATAAAACCGGGGTTCATGTAGACCAGAAGCCGTCTCTCGGCAGTTTGTGAGACCGTTGTATTTTTGTTGAGTAAACAATCCTGTTCAATCATCCAGTACCACCTTGATAAGGGCACTGTACACGTATCTGTTAAAACAGAATGGATGAATATAAATAATTGTTGCTTGATAAGATTTAGACTTTGTCCGAACCTAATATAAATCCAAAATCCTGAAGTCCCATTCTGGTGTGTCTGATTTAAAAGAGTAAAAGAACCGTCTATGAACTTCAAAACACTACATGTAGGCTATAATTTATGAGTTTCAAAACATTAATCAAACGCAAAAAAGACCAGAATCACACAAGTCCAAACTGCCAATGGCATTGGTTCGTCAAGGAAATAACAACACAAGTATAAATTCGGCCCGCATGTGATGTGCGTGAACCCCTGTCAGTTAAGCTGGCATTGCTTCGTCAAAGGAAATAACAAAAACAAGTATAAGTTCTGCCCACATGTGATATACGGGGATCCCTGACTAGACAAGCAGTGTGTCTGCTTTTTGGACACAGACGTAGGCAGACTCGTGCCTCCGCACGGGAAATCAGAAAGCCTATGTGAGGTCCCGTCGCATAAAAAACCACAGAAGTTAATATACTACTTGGAATAGTCTATCATGGGACAAAAAAACCAGTCAGGCACCTGAGCAATCCAAGCAGCTTGCGCAGCGAAAAAAAGGTAAATAAAAAAGGTAATCGCAAAACATAGCAAATGCGTGTAGATACGCCCAAAGATCGAGTTATATAAAGAACTTAAAAAAGTAGCCACCTGTCACAAAGCCGGAGGAACAAATACGCCCAAAGATCGAGTCATAGAAAAAGCTTTAAAAAAGTGACCCCACGCCAAGAACTTCATAATGGAAGACCCATGCCATACACCAAAAGCAATATAAAGTTAACACTAGGTTCACCACATACCTGTGACGTGACGGTAGTCCGTGCTCTCCCCTACGAGTGTCCCGTAATATGACCGAGGCAGACGCCGGGTTATAACAACCAGCGTACGTGTACAAAATCTACGCACGTCATCGCGTATCACAGAATTGAAAATGGGCGTGTAACGGGCAGCCAATGATGGTCCTGCTTAGGCGGTTTCTAAGGAAACCCGGTTGTATATCAAACGGGCTGACGTGAAGGTTTGGATAGAAACGTCAAACACGTCAAGTCATGTCAGGAGCTGCCAGAGGGTGTGTCAGGGGTTAGCCAATGTGTGTGGATCAGACGCTGCGTCAGAAGTTTAAAGCGCGCCAGATTTAAAAGACAATGATGCAATGTCAAGATCTAAGAAAGCGCCCGTTTGTAAAGAGACAAGCCCACGGGTTATAAAAAACAGCGCGACGTGAGGTAAACACGATATTAAAAAAGCAAAAAGAATGCCCAGTTACAAATACAGGGGTTGCATGTTTAGATAAAAACGTCAAAGACGTTTAGACAAGTCAGGAGCTGTCACGGGGTGTGTCAAGAATATAGCCAATGTGTGGTGATCAGACGCTGCGTCAGAAGTTTAAAGCGTTCCGGATTAGAAAAAACAATAATGCAATATCAAGGTCTTAGAGAGCGCTCGTTTATAATGAAACAAGCCCATGGGTTATATAAAACAGCGCGACGTGGTGTGGGTGACGTGAAGGTTAGAATAGAGACGTCAAACACGTCAAGTCATGTCAGGAGACAATGATGCAATGTCAAGATCTAAGAAAGCGCCCGTTTGTAAAAGACACGTCGCGCTGTTTTATATAACCCATGGGCTTGTTTCATTATAAACGAGCGCTCTCTAAGACCTTGATATTGCATTATTGTTTTTTCTAATCCGGAACGCTTTAAACTTCTGACGCAGCGTCTGATCACCACACATTGGCTATATTCTTGACACACCCCGTGACAGTCCTGTGCACTTTCTCTTAGTATGTGTTAATTTTTAAATGGTGTATTTTATATGTATTTTTTAAATGTTATGTATGGTGCGTCCACTTATGTTATGTTTCTCTACATTTTTCCAGCCCTGACGAAGTTCATTCTGAACGAAACGCGTTGGCTGAGGCTTTGTTTCAACAACCAAATTAAAATAAAGACTTTTTGTATACCAACTACTGACCACTTGGTGTAATATACTTACAAACAATTTGGTGGTGCACCACCCCAAACCCCTTTTGAATTCTCATTGATCTGCCTGGCAGTTGGCATCCACTAACGGCGGATGCTGGGGTGTTAGTATGCACACCGTCATCAACTAATATTATTCTACACACACTGGGAACTAAGTAAGGAGGTGCAGTCATTGGAGTCCGCCGTTAATCCTGTTTTCTTCTCACGCTGTCCATGGATTTTATCGTGGATATGCCTCCCAGCTCAGGCTACAACACCATACTGGTCGTCATTGATCATCTGATCAAGATGGGTCACTTTATTGCGATGACGAAACTACCCACCTCAGTGGAATTGGCCCAGGCGTTTTTGCAGCATATTGTGCATTCTCATGGAATCCCAGTGGAAATCATTACAGACAGAGGAACCCAATTTACATAGCGATTTTGGAAGGCGCTATGTGATATCATGTAAGTAGATGCTCGCCTCTCCACTAGCTACCATCCGCAGACAGACGGCAAAACAGAAAGACTGAACCAAACACTGGAACAGTATCTTAGATGCTTTACTCTACTACATGAAGAAGAATGGAGCACGCTTCTGTGGATGGCAGAATTTGCAGATAATGATGCAGAACATTCCTCTCTGGGGTGTTCCCCTTTCTTTTGCTTAACCAGATACCATCCAAACATGTTACCCTTTGAACGGCCTGTGCAGTCTAAACATCTTACCATTCAGGAACATCATGCACATCTCAGAGCAGTTTTGTAGAATGCCAAAACACAGTTAGTCAAGGCACAAACATATGACAAACATTTTGTGGATATGAAACGTTTCCCAGGACCTTCCTATAGTGTGGGGGATAGAGTGTGGCTTGATACAAAACATTTATGACTGAAGGGAAACTCCTGGTTGAAACATAAATTCATAGGTCCCTATCCTATTGTTAAAATAATCAACCATGTTGCAATGAGATTGATGCTCCCCTCTTCTTGGCACATACATCCAGTGTTTCATTTTTCCCTGCTATGGCCCTGTCTCTCACAGACAAGACTACACTTAAAACCACTGGCACTAGACGTTGATGGGGATATGGAATACGAGGTCAAGCGTATTCTCGATTCCAAACTCCTCAGAGGGAGGGTGCATTACCTCATTGACTGGAAGGGGTATGGTCCAGAGGACTGCTTGTGGGAGCCTAGATCTAACCTTCATTGCCCTGGGCTTCTTAGGCGTTTCCACTTGCAGTACCCTTCTAAGCCTGGTAGACCGTTGGGACGCCTGTCATTGAGAGGGGGTTCTGTCACGTTACGGCATAGATAGTGTGGAAGGGAAAACATAATAGGTACAGAATGTATGAAACCGGTCAAATGGTGTGTGTTTGGAATAGACTACATCACCCATAAGCCCTGTAGATGGGCTCACATGGGCTCTGCACTCAGAGGCCTACATAAGCACCGCCTACAAGCAGCCTGGTACTTGTCAATCTTGAGAAATATCCTGGACCGTCTGATAAAGACTCTGTGTTCGAAGAAACAGTCTAAGAAGGAGAGATCACTATTTGCCTCATTTCCTTCTTGCCCCCCGAGGTCCCGTACCTTCCTGCTGGCTTATGCAGATCTGGGGATGCACTGGAGCCAAATTGGAAGCAGCGGAGTTTCACCAGGCTCTCCCGTGTTGAACGCACTGGAGAGTGTCTAAGAGCCGTTACGAGACTCAGTGTGTTTTTTTTTCCTTTCATCCGTGTTGTGTGGGTCAATTACATTGAACGCGCTGATGCGCAACCGAAAGACGCTGAGAGGCTTGGATCACTTGCTCCCTTTTTCATTCCTTATTACTTGTAATTTCTTCAAACAAGCGGAAGCGCGTCTACGAGCTGGTGAAAGGCTCTGTCCATTAATTATCTTTTCTGTTGGGCTACGCTTTTGAATGCGCAGGAGCGCGTCTACGGGCCGTTGAATGGCTCTGAGCTGTTGACATTGCTTCTTCTTCCTGACAAATTACAAACGCACTGAACTGCGACTATGAGCCGTTGAGAGGCTCGGAGAAGTGTGTTGTAATTCCTAATGTTCCAGAAACGACACGCAGGAACAGGGTGTTGACTCCTGTTACATTATTTTGATTGCCAGTGCCTTTGGAATTAACACTGCAGTGAAGATACGTTTTCTTTTCACTCTGGACAGTATCCACCCAGCTATGTACAATTTCCTGTTCTATATTCTGGGAGGCTGATTATTCTGTTGGATACTGTGCGGGCACTGTTTTTATTTAAAGGACTGAATATGTATTTCTTTGGTTTATTTTTGTTTTTTGTATTTTTTTACATCAGTACGATTGCGGCAAGTTTAAATGTAAGTGCTAACACATATCCTTTCTGTGCTTTACTCACGATATATACTGTGGCTGTTACATATGTGTTATGCTGGTGTTTTACTGCAGGGAACACGGGGCTAGACAGCCGGAGTGAAGCCTACAACGCCATGTCCATTTCCCATCATTATTGTTTCTTTTATCCCTTTTATCCCTTTCCCCTGTAATGGTGTTTTCTGTTGAGCGGTAGTTACGTACTCACAGGGCATTCCATAATGAAGATAGGGTTACGCAGCATCATTCATCACTCCCGCTGTATCCGGCTTCAAAGGTTAGTGGTTATCCAGTCTGTGATCTGACAATGGCGCTTAGTGCCAATCGGAACAGATGCATTTCCCTTTGAGGCCAGAGACTATCGACAAAAGCGTCTTGACGGACTGCACGGCTCGACGCCGATGGACAGCACGGCTCGACATTGATGCAGCACCTGCATCGTACAGGGGTTCGATCCTGACGCATTCCTCAACTGCAGTGATTGACACCAAAGCTTCGCCTTCATCCATGTGGTGCCTACTCGTCTCCTCACATCGAGTCTTCAACCACAATGCATGTTCCTTCCAAAGTACTTTGTCAGCAGGACCTGCCTGAATCCTGTAACTGGTCTGCCCTCCTTCGAGGTCAGCCTGAACTTTAGATCTACCCTGGTCTAGCGCGACTTCAAGTAACCCCAAGCACTAATTACTTCTAAGCACTATTTTTGGTTTATTCTTTAAAAATTCATAACTCCTTTTCTACTTATTGGATTTATGTCATTTTGTTCTTGTTTTATTCATAAAATTATGTTTTATTTTTCTAACTCTCCGTGGAGTATTTTTATGGTGCTTTCATTGTGTTGCTCTGTGTGAGTGTGTGTTTGTGTGTGTGTTGTACAAATACTTTACACATTGCCTCTTTAGATAAACCAGACTGCTCTGCCAATCTACCAGACAATGAGCACAGGTTATTTTCAGTGTGTATCTAGCTTATCCTGACTAGGATTGTGGTCCCCATTTGGACAGTATGCATACCTCTGCCAACTAGAGACCCACTTTCTAACAATATTCAGCAGTACAATCTTGATTAGAGTGGTAGCTGATTTCTAAGAGTAAAAGTTGACTGTTACTCCATTATGATATTTGGCCTGATTTATAGATTAGCGGATGGGTTACTCCATCACAAAATATCTTGCCCGACTTATTACAAGCGCATTAAATCCTATGGGACTTGCAATATGGCATACAGGATATCTGTCATGCTTGTTACAGAATAACCCTTCCACCAAACTCTAATTTGTGCCCATAGTGTTCTTTAAAGATGTGTTTCTTCAGTTCTTTCCTAATGTGGAGGAGGTTTGGGACAGTTCTAATGCATACAGGGATGCCACTCCAGGTATTGGTTACATAGATGGAGATGACTTGTTGCCTTATTGTTTTCTTTTTTGTGCTTCTTTATCTTCAGACTGAGCTTGTCAACTAGATAAGCAGGGGTGCAGGTTGTAATGGTTTTGGAGATGAAACAGCTTGTTTTGAAAATGCTATGAACTGACAAGGAGAGTTAATTGTTCTACTTTCTTTAGAAAGAAAGCTAATACCAGGTCGCTTTGATTTTCTTGCTTATGTGTTCCTTGAGGACGAGATGTCAAGGGTTAAGCTGAACCACTTGGAATTTGGTGAAAGTTATGGGTTACTGTTACTGAGCATGCCTAAATTAACCACAACGCAATTCCCTACTGCTGCAGTGAGGAATGGAAAGTGTGCTTCTCACTGAATGTCTGCTATTGAGTTTCCCAATTGGTACTCGAAGGTCAGGGTAACCCTGGGTAACAGCAGGAAAACTATTCACTGTAGTTTGATGTTCCACATGGCTGCAGCCTGCAGGAAATGGGTTGAGGTATATAGCCGAGTGACCCACAAATGAGATGAGATGTGAGCTATCCCAAATCCTACTTAAAAGCTACCCACACTTTCCAAGCTTGAAAATGTATGTTTTGGAACCTGATTTTAAAACTTGACCCTCGGAAATATCTCTTTATTACTCTCAATCTGCTTCCCATCCACTAGCATTTCCACCTGAGGGCCTGGGCAGCAGAGATACATAACACTGGTAAACGACACCTTACTATTGAATGGCCATGGCTAATGGATATATCTTCTTGTCGATGGAATAGACTCTGACAGATGGATATAGCTGCTTATTATAGGGAGGGTGTAGCTCAGCGGTCAGGGCTGCTAGCTCCAGTTCACAGGGCTCACCATTCGATCCCCTGTGCCGGTGGCAGGTTAGCTCAGCACCATGGGACTCTGGGAAATAGCTCACTTAAATCCCCTAATGATCCCCAGTGCCTTGAGACCATTAGGGGTGAGTAGTTTGTGCTTTACCAATACCGGATTTGGATTCACTTTTCCATGGAATAGACTCTGACAGAAACCTAGATGACTCCCCTGGAATCCTTCTTATGCTACATTTCTATGTATGGGGCATGAGAATACCCTTTAATGGCCATCCTACCATGGCATACTGGTTGATTCTCTCTGGTATATTTCACTAATTTCCCATATGAACCTAGATAGGCGAAGTACTGCATGGATTTATAACAAACACTAATGATATGAAACCCTGACACTGCAGAATTTCTTTAAGACATCAACTCTCAATTCCCAATGACTTTGCCTATAAGCAACTGGAAATATAATCATCTTGTTCTACTCCTGGTACCACCATCGAATGGTCCCAAGAGCACACTCATCAATATAGGGGAAGACGGACTCCAAGCAGAGCAAATGTTTGTTGGAACAAAGATGACAAACAGGATCATGTTACAGACAGGTCTCTCCTCTGCTCATTCTTTCCTTAGAGGAGACACAATATAGACAAAAAAACTATTCTCTTGAAGAAGAAGTTCAGTATGCAGGGTCATAGATGCCAAAATAGGTAATCTAAATGCAAGAATGGATCTGGTAAAAGACAGACTGGATAAACAGCAGTTGCCAAAACAAAAATTATTTTAATTGCCCTAAACATTAAGTACACCATGCTTTGCCCTGTTTGTCTTTAAATTCAAGAAGAAGAGTAATGGATTTCTCTAGTAATCCCACAGAGGCCTTCAAATTTGCTACAAAATCTGATAAGTGCAAAAGCGCAGCTGGCAAAGACCTCCAGCTCACAGACGACAAGGGACTGAGGGGCATATGTTCAAGGAGTTAACACCGCTGTAGCGTCAATTTTTTGACGTTACGGTGGCTTTTTTTATCTCCTTATTTACAAGTTGCTGCTAACCTCAGTCAGCTGCAGTTTTACCGCGTTAACGTGCAATTTTCAGATCGCCAAATCTGCTAGTGAGGCCTAACGAAAATGAGATGCAAGGTAGGCATCCCCTTGCAAAAACAGCAGCTAACTCAACTTCGCGATATTTACAATGATTCACTGGTCCAGCGATACTTCCAAAAAACAGCTGCTAATTTCCGTTAGCGGCTGGTTTTTAAGACTAAAAAAAGCAGACCTAAAAAATTGAGCAAAAACACCTCCACATAAGGGAGGTCAACCCTGACCCTCATCTGCTTACCAAATGACGCTATGGAGGTACTACTCTTGCAGCTTGGAGCTCCAAGAAGACCACAACCTCCACCACCGCTACCAGCACCACCACAGAGGCTGCGCCAAAGAAGAGAGCGGGTCTACTGCCAGAGCATCACCCTGATAGACATCAAGCCGGAGGATGTGATAGCCCACTAAAGGCTCAAAGGGACATCTATCCTATGCACACTAACCCAGATAACCCCCAGGTTGCAGGCACCATCACAGCGCTCCCTGGACATCCCTCTGCAGAAAAAGCTACTAGCAGTGCTGCACATGTTGGCCTCTGGTACCTTCCAACCAACAACTTCCAGAATGGGTGGAGTCTCGGAGTCATCCTTCTCAAGGTTTATCCCAAATGTCTTGGATGCTATCATCAGCCTGACGCCGCAGAACCTACGCTTCCCCAACACTGCGCAAAAGCAACCTGACAACAAGCAAGGCTTTTATGACATTGCTGGCTTTCCGCATGTGTTGGGGAAAATTGACTTCACCCATGTCCTACTTGTGCCCCCTGGGGACACTGCTCACATTTACAGGAACAGGAAGTACCTGTGTCTGACACTATGGGTCACATACAAATGATACAGTGTTGATTCAATTTCATGTGGACTGTATGTGCTAACTGGCATTGCACATCATGCTGTTGTAAGTAGTGCACTATGTAACGTGCTGCTTTGTTTTGGACATCCAACAATGTCCTGTTCACATTGGACTCTGGCTCCACAACAGTTGAACAGATGGCTTTGTGTGCTTTTTTATCCTCTACAAGCTTAGCACATAGCTCACACATTCTGCATTAGGGTGCATAGATTTCGGCCAACAACATCAGTGTTGCTACCACAAGCTCATTAAGTGTACAGTCTGAAACATGGCAAACTGCAGACACACAAGAAATGCTTGGCAAGTCACATGTCCAGGCATCATCTTGGTATCAACTTAGCTTCACGCTGTGTCGTGCTGTCACACTAAACTGATTTGATCTTGTGCTGGACACAATCTGTACAGTATGAGATGTAAGAATGCATCTCACATATGTAGAAGAAATTGCAAATAAAATGCCAAATCTACACAATTTGCTCACATCATCAGATAATGTAGATCACCATCGTGACCCACATCACCTTGATTCATTCATATGGCAGACTTTGCAGCTCTGCGCATTAATTGTGCATATCTGCTAATCTATGCCGAATAATGGCAAGTATAAATCTGTGATCAAGCATACCCATTGTTTTAAGCATCCAAAATGTGTTTTACAAGTACTAGATGCCTCATGTTAATTTGCATGTGTTTCGCAAGCTTGTCAACAGCAGCAGACATCACAGAAATGAGTAAATTGACAGTCACTCATGTTGTCACATATACAAAATATGTCAAACACAATGACGACCACTGATGCATTCATGTATGATCACACATGAATCAATGTGGCTAGTCTGCAATGTGTGATCCAAGTGCATATAGACCGCTATGTAATACTGTAATGCAGACATTTCAGATTGAGTGAAGTCACATACCTAACACAGATCACATCACACAAACAAATGGTGTCAGCAGTCATTCAATTCCATGAAATCCTGTTCATCTGATGAACAACTTGCACTTTGCGTCCAAATGTTTGCCGCTTTTACGCGAAAGCGATATTTTTCCATATCCGCCATCGAAAATAATCGCAAAATACATGTAGCAACACGGAATCTTACCACAAAACATATTTTGCATGCATAATCGTACCGTATAGTAAAAAAATGGGCCGCAAACACACAGGAAGTGATGTCAGCATGCATCATGTGTACTGTAGGAGTACTGTACACTTTCACTTTCTCTTTTGAACACTGTCGGTGACTGTGGAGAGTGTTGGAGGTTTTTGGAGTTGTGTGCTGTTTTTTTGGTAGTAGAGAGTGTTGTTGTGTCCTGTGAACTGTTCCGCGTATCTCTGTGAAGTCGTTTGTACTTGTCCTCACGTGTTTTTTGCATCTTTTAACTAATCGTGTCGGGTGTCTGTCCCAGGGGTAAATTAACATCATTCATAGTTTCTGTGGTATTAATTTGGGCTTCACTTTATTACTAGTGGGTTTAGGTGTGTTTTGTAAGATGTTGGGTGGGGGTAGAGAGGGCAGGATGTCAGAGGGGGCATTGGGGGGCTTCCTCTGGCTAGTAAAGTTCTACCTGCCCTTGATGGTCAAGAAGAGGAGAAGGATCCTGCAGAGGTATTCCGTAGGTATACGGAAGATGAGGTGGGAGCATGTACGCAGCCAAATGCTGAGGATCTTGGGGTGGGCAGGACTGTCAGACAATGGAAGCACCGATGGCAGGATTGCATGGGCCGTGAGGGTGACCTGTTGGACCACCTGGGAGTCATCATTGCCATACAAGGTGGTAAGTACAAGCTCAGAAATCATAAATGAACAATTTTGTAACAAAGTCAAAAATGCAGTCTGGAACACAATGTGAGAAGTGCTACAGGATGATGACAGTCAGTCATGTAGAATGAAGATGCCAGCTGCCACACAATCACACTTGTACCATTGTGCAAGTGAGACAGAGTTTATGGAGAGGTGTGACCATGTTCAGGAATGGGTACACTCCTGCACACATGAAACAAAGTGC
Organism: Triturus cristatus; assembly: GCF_964204655.1. Classification (NCBI taxonomy): domain Eukaryota; kingdom Metazoa; phylum Chordata; class Amphibia; order Caudata; family Salamandridae; genus Triturus; species Triturus cristatus. The sequence continues at coordinate 674,754,842 of NC_140590.1, forward strand.
TGTGTCAAGGTACAAGGTGGGTTGTGCAGAGCATCCTATGAAGATAGGGTATGATGAGATATGTGTGTGTATCCTTAATGTAAATGCAATGGCCATGTGAGCTGCACAATGCAGGATACATGACATAACACACTGCCTCATGTACAAACATGTCTGGCACCACTGTGCAAGGGTCTATTCCCATGTTGACACTTCACAATGTATGTGAAGTATCAGATTACTGCAACACTGTCTCACACTGACAATTGCACTATCACGTGGCTGATTTTGTTTAACGTGCGATGAGATTAGAAACATATTTTTTAACAAAATAGGCCATCTCCGTAGTGTCAGTCTGCCACATACAAAAGGTGTGATCAGACAACATCAATGTCGTAACATACCCTTGTGAGAACTGCAGCGATAATATTGTTTGCAGACCATGGAGAACATGATGTTGTTGGCAGAAATGTGGCCTTGGTAATGAGTGCAAAATGTCCAAATCTGCTAGCAGGATTATCTTATGTTGGCCAACTCAGTATTGGTCATGTCTTGTGGGAACAACAGGCAAAGTAGACCCAATCATGTATGCAACATGAGCTGCAACAGTACAGTTACAGGGCATTGTCATTGATGTTGATGAATCTGAGGATGAATAGGACACATGTGGGAATTCACGTCTGATACCATCACACGTTTCTTTTCATGCCTCACAGCTGGCCGACAACTGATCACTCAGGGGGACATCGACGCCTTCATGGACCCACAAGCCACTGGTGAGTTCATTCATTAAATATTGTCATTGTGAGATTGATGGATGTTTGGTTAAAATCCTGTATGTAGTAGTGTGCCTCCAGTTTGAAGATGTTTCAAACAAGTGTAAAGTTTGAACAAATCAGAAAGTTAAGATTGAGCAATGCATATGTCTTCCAGATGTGACTTTGCACATCTCCAGTCAGTGATACCCATGCAATAAATATCAATGAGTCATGTCACTCCAGCACATGCATGTGGATTACACAGCATACAGACAGTAGCGGAGACATTCAAAAATCCGATTGGCCGCACTCTGCTCATCCTACCAGCGTGTTACCCCAAGGAATTGTGGTCCATGAAGTGGGGACGGCGAATACGCCTGTGCCAATGTTTTAAGTGAAAGTAAGTGTCGCGTTAGCCATCCCTGGACACGTGTTTCGAGGTAGTTGCCTCTCGTCAGCAGGGAGTAGGTATGTGTGTGGGCTTGCCGCGTAGACTGCCAAAAAAGTATTCTCAGGTAAAGTACCACTCATGGCGCGCAGGTGCTCAGTCTACGCGGCAACCCCACACACTCACCTACTCCCTGCTGACGAGAGGCAACTACCTCGAAACACGTGTCCAGGGATGGCTAATGCGACACTTACTTTCTTCGAATACTTTTGGCACAGGCGTAATCGCCGTCGCCACTACATGGACCACAGTTCCTTGGGTAACATGCTGGTAGGACGAGCAGAGTGCGGCCAATTGGATTTTTTGTATTAAGGCTCCCTTGAGCCATTGGGCTGACGAGCCCCGGATCAGCACCTGCGCGCCATGAGTGGTACTTTACCTGATAATACTTTTTTGGCAGTCTACGCGGCAACCCCACACACTCACCTACTCCCTGCTGACGAGAGGCAACTACCTCGAAACACGTGTCCAGGGATGGCTAATGCGACACTTACTTTCTTCGAATACTTTTGGCACAGGCGTAATCGCTGTCGCCACTAAATGGACCACAGTTCATTGGGGTAACATGCTGGTAGGACGAGCAGAGTGCGGCCAATTGGATTTTTTGTATTAAGGCTCCCTTGAGCCATTGGGCTGACGAGCCCCGGATCAGCACCTGCGCGCCATGAGTGGTACTTTACCTGATCATACTTTTTGGCAGTCTACGCGGCAACCCCACACACTCCCCTACTCCCTGCTGACGAGAGGCAACTACCTCGAAACACGTGTCCAGGGATGGCTAATGCGACACTTACTTTCTTCGAATACTTTTGGCACAGGCGTAATCGCCGTCGCCCCTACATGGACCACAGTTCCTTGGGGTAACATGCTGGTAGGACGAGCAGAGTGCGGCCAATTGGATTTTTTGTGTTAAGGCTCCCTTGAGCCATTGGGCTGACGAGCCCCGGATCAGCACCTGCGCGCCATGAGTGGTACTTTACCTGATCATACTTTTTGGCAGTCTACGCGGCAACCCCACACACTCCCCTACTCCCTGCTGACGAGAGGCAACTACCTCGAAACACGTGTCCAGGGATGGCTAATGCGACACTTACTTTCTTCGAATACTTTTGGCACAGGCGTAATCGCCGTCGCCACTACATGGACCACAGTTCCTTGGGGTAACATGCTGGTAGGACGAGCAGAGTGCGTCCAATTGGATTTTTTGTATTAAGGCTCCCTTGAGCCATTGGGCTGACGAGCCCTGGATCAGCACCTGCGCGCCATGAGTGGTACTTTACCTAATAATACTTTTTGGCAGTCTACGCGGCAACCCCACACACTCACCTACTCCCTGTTGACGAGAGGCAACTACCTCGAAACACGTGTCCAGGGATGGATAATGCGACACTTACTTTCTTCGAATACTTTTGGCACAGGCGTAATCGCCGCCGCCACTACATGGACCACAGTTCCTTGGGGTAACATGCTGGTAGGACGAGCAGAGTGCGGCCAATTGGAATTTTTAGTAGCGGAGACATGTTAGTGATGTTGGTGATGACTATAATCAGACATGGTATACGTTACATCCTTGACTGAGATGACTGTCAATGGCGTTCAAATCTTTGTTGAACCAAGTGTCATTCACAGAAACCAGTACAAAGAGTCAATCACATCCACAGTATGTAAGTTTGTGTCCGTGTTTACCAATTTATTGCTGCAGGATCTAGAGTCACACCTCAAAAACACCTTTTCAGTTCATATCTGTGTACCAGGGTTGGGAACTTTAATACATGCACAAACAAATCTTTAGAGGTCTGGACACTCTCTCGAAGGCCAGCTAGAATGTGTTGGAGTGCATAATCTGAGATACCCTTGGCATTTTGTATTTGAATATGCACAGTGGTGAGATTTGTTGAATTTGTTCACAAACATGCTGTTCCAATGTGTGCTGCGTTGTGCGGTACACATGGAAACAAAAAGACACCACTCATTGTTCAAGTGCATGAATGTGCGCCTTACATCACATGAGTAATCAGTGCTGAGAATATTACTGTGTCAGTTCAATATGTGCTGCATGAAGCAGCACATGTTGATTTGTCTGGACATATTGTAAGTAATGGTCATATGCAGGAAGGGGCGCTCTATGGCCCATTCTCATCTTCAACAGCAGTGCAGAGACACTTGCAGCATTGTGCTAGTGGGCCAAGTTATGCTTAAGGAGACAGTGTTTTTCAGGCAGTGCGGGTCAGACACAGGTCTGAACAGTACTATTGTATGTATGCTGCATACCAGCTTTCATGAAAAAGCAGGGCGTAGCGTTAAGCCAAGGATACCAATGGCACACTCCCCAAACACCTTTCAGGAGATGGCCATATGTATTTAATGGGCATGTTTAGAATCTGCAATGGTGTTGTCAAGCTGTCTCCTTGGGCTCATCACTCTGGTAGACTCAGGGACAAATGTACAAGCCACTCTCGCAACCACAACATCACCTATTGCGAAGTTGTGGTGGCAGGAGGGTGTGCGCCTTATGTACAAGTCAGCGTTCAGCCAACTAACATTGTATTTCCATGTGTGCTGCCTTGTACAGTAAACATTGAAAAATCCAATTGCATTGTTAGTTACTGTACATGAAGGTGTCCCTTCCTGTAAATGTAGAAATAAAGAAACAAAAGCCATTATATCCCTTCCATGTGTGCTGCATCAAGCAGCACGCATGAAAGTGACAGAAGGGCATCTCTAGGATTGTTCATGTGCAGGAAGGGACACCTTCCTACACATAAAAATCCTCCCCTGCATGCAGACACCATTGCACTCTTGTGCAAGGGTGCCTGCGTTGGCGCTGAGTTGATGAACTTAGCACCATGGCAGAAGGAAACACAGGGCTGCAGCACATTATTGTACATATGGTGCAGCCTTGTGTTCCAGAAGTTGAGGAGCGAGGCGTTACTGCTAGTAGGATGACGCCTCTCGCCTCCACCTCCTTGTGCATATCCCCCTCAGTCAGGGTATGTGACTGCACCATCATTTGACACTGACAATCTCATTCTGTTCTGACAGTACATGTCACATGCCATGCACTGTCATGTCAGTGTCACCATCATGTTGCAACTAATCCTTAATTCAACATTGCATTGTCCATGTCACTTTTGAAATTCACAATCTGTGTAGGCCACAATGTATTCTAGCCCTTGTGTTTCTTAGTTAAATGGAGAACATTGACATAGTTATCTGGACTCACATATTGCCATTGGTCTTATTTTACAGACAACATGTCGCCAGAGGAGGCACACGAATTCCAGGTCCGTAAAGAGCGATTTCAGCACATACGCCGGGTGGCCAAGGGATATCGTACTATGGCAAAGAGGTACAGAGATGATCCGGCAGCTGGGAGATGCAAGTCTCTGCCAGAAGTTGGACTCTAAAGTTTGGTGAGGGACACACCGGCCATACTTGGCACTTCTAACATGAGGCGTGGGCCCAGACATGCCCAAAGATCTGCCCCTGCAACATCGGACACCACACAGCCAACATGCTGCCACAGGATCAGGCACACAAGTAGGTGCCCCCTTACTGCCACACGTACAAGGGACTGCCACACTGCCGTTTGCAGCAAAGACACATGCTGTGGGCTTCACAAACAGGGACCGTCGATGAATGATGGACATGAATATACTACTAGCCCAAATAGAAAGGGATGTTTAATGATCTTTGAATTTTTTTATTGCTGTAGATTTTTAATTGTTAGGTAGTGTAGTTGTAGTGTAGGAATAGTTAGTGTGATATTTTAAAAATGTTTTAGATTTGTTATTCTCTTAATGTAGTATTCTGGGCTAAGTTTCATTTTCCTTTGGGTGGGGGGTTGATGTTTTTTTTATATGAAAAAATAAAAATAAAAAAACAATATATATTTGTGTAAGATATATGTGTAGATGGTTAATGTTTAGCTAAGATGTATTTGTCCTGTGTGCCGATGTGCTTTTAGGGTGGAAGGGGAATTGATGTCTCAGATATGTTGTTGGGTGTTTAGTATTAGTTAAGGTAGACAGTTTAGAGTAGCAGTCAGTTAGTACCAGTTAGTTAAGATTATATTAGTTGTAGAGATTAGTGTTAGTTTAGGGTAGGGTAGGACATTTTGTGATATTGTAATAAATGGTTACTGGTTTGTAATTGTTGTTGCACTTCTGTCAGAAGTGAATTGATGGAGTGGTGCGTTTTACCTTGTATACAACTAGTGTAATCACACAACAAGCATTATAATGTGCACGTGTGGTCATGACATGTAATTTAGCTGGACGGATAGTGTCAGGATCCAGTTGTTTTATGCACAGGAAACTTGATTGGATTTCAGGATGGCAAGTAAGAGTTATGCCCTAGGCTAGGGACACTCTTTTGTTAAATTTTAAATCTTAAGTGGGACTCACCACATTTTGGCTCATTTACAACACAATGTAGAAACATGGGCTTAAGCAAACATTGACATTGCAACACTTATCTATCATGACAATTGATGTATGCGCCGTGTTCCCAAGATTTCACATGTGCCTGGCGCAGTGTCCAGCTGTCATGCATAAACACAGGCACCCTTGCTTAGTAGTGCAAGCGTGTCAGCATTTGTGAAGTTTTATGTTTATGTGCAGGGAGGCTCACCTTTTGGTTCATACCGAACTTTGTCATTTTGCGTATCAAATGTGCGCGATACAAGGCAGAACACAGTTAAAACAGCAAACAGGTGGTGAAATGAAGCATTTCTCCCTGTGGTGCCAGTGTTTTACCCACTTTTCCCAGCTTTTACTTTTGGCATTGCATCATAGTGATGCCACCCTTGAAATAGTGGTACAGCATCAATAAATCAATCAATCATGGAATTTATATCGCGCACTACTCACCCGGAAGGGTCTCAAGGCGCTTGGGGGAGGGGGTCTGCTACAGCTCGAACAGCCAGGTCTTGAGCTGTTTCCTGAAGGCGAGGTGGTCCTGGGTCAGACGTAGGTGGACGGGCAGGGATTTCCATGTCTTAGCCGCCAGGTGGGAGAAGGATCTTCCTCCGGCGGTGGCTCTCTTGATGCGAGGGACGACGGCGAGGGCGAGGTTCGCGGATCGTAGCTGGCAGGTGGGCGTGTAGAAGGTCAGGCGGTCGTTGAGGTACCTTGGGCCCAGGTCGTGGAGGGATTTGTGTGCGTGGGTGAGGAGTCTGAACGTGATCCTCTTGCTGACAGGGAGCCAGTGCAGGTCTCTCAGGTGGCTCGAGATGTGACTGCGTCGGGGGACGTCCAGGACGAGTCGGGCGGAGGCGTTCTGGATATGCTGAAGTCTTTTCTGAAGCTTGGCTGTTGTACCGGCGTAGAGGGTGTTTCCGTAGTCTAGTCTGCTGGCGACGAGAGCCTGGGTGACCGTCTTCCTGGTCTCGGTCGGGATCCATCGGAAGATCTTACGGAGCATGCGGAGATTGTGGAAGCAAGCTGAGGAGACGGCGTTGACTTGTCTGGTCATCGATAGGGAGGAGTCCAGGATGACGCCCAAGTTGCGTGCGTGGTCCGTTGGCTTGGGTGCGGTGCCTAGGGCCGGGGGCCACCAGGAGTCGTCCCATGTGGAGGGCGACGGTCCCAGGATGAGGACTTCTGTCTTGTCCGTGTTCAATTTCAGGCGGCTGATGTCCATCCATTTGGCGACGTCTTTCATCCCTTCGTGTAGGCTGGTTTTGGCGGTGTCGGGGTCTCTGGTGAGGGAGAGAATCAGCTGGGTGTCATCGGCGTAGGAGATGATGTTGAGGTTGTGTTGGCGTGCGATGGCAGCGAGGGGTTTCATGTAGATGTTGAAGAGAGTGGGGCTGAGCGATGATCCTTGCGGGACGCCGCAGATGACTTTGGTGGCCTCAGAGTGGAACGGAGGGAGGCGTACTCTCTGTGTTCTGCCGGAGAGGTATGAGATGATCCATTCCAGGGCCTTCCCTTGGATGCCGGTGTCGTTGAGGCGTTGGACTAGGGTGCGGTGGCAGACAGTGTCAAATGCTGCAGAGAGGTCTAGGAGGATGAGTGCCGCTGTTTCACCGTTGTCGAGCAGGGCTCGGATGTCGTCGGTGGCTGCGATGAGGGAGGTCTCGGTGCTGTGGTTGGCTCTGAATCCGGACTGCGATGGGTCGAGGGATCCGTTCGTCTCCAGGAAGGCGGCCAGTTGCTTGTTGACGACCTTCTCAATGACTTTGGCAGGGAAGGGAAGGAGCGAGATGGGGCGGAAGTTCTTGAGGTCGGTCGGGTCCGCTGTTGGTTTCTTCAGCAGTGCGCTGAGCTCGGCGTGCTTCCAGCTCTCCGGGAAGGTGGCTGTGTCGAAGGAGGTGTTGATGATGTCTCGAAGGTGGGGTGCGATTGTAGAGGCGGCATTGTTGAAGACATGGTGGGGGCACGGGTCTGTCGGCGATCCGGAGTGGATGGTGTTCATCATGCGTGTTGTGTCTTCGGGGGTCACCTCGGTCCATGTCTGGAGGATGGCGGTGGGGTGCGTAGGTTCGACCGATGGGTGCGGGGGTGGAACGCCGAAGCTGTTGTGGATGTTGGCGATCTTGCAGTGGAAGTACGAGGCGAGGGAGTCGCAGAGGTCCTGTGAGGGAGTGATGTCGTTGTTGCCGGTGCTGGGGTTGGAGAACTCCTTGACGATGTTGAAGCGCTCCTTGCTGTCATGGGCGTTCTTGTCCAGTTCCTTCAGAGATTTCTTCTTGGTGGCGCGGATGAGCTGGTGATGTCTGCGGGTGGCGAGTTTGAGGGCGGTCATGTTGTCGGCGGTCTTGTCGAGGAGCCAGGCCTTCTCGAGGGTGCGGCAGGCCTTCTTGGAGTTCTTGAGTTTGTCGGTGAACCAGGGGGCCTTCTTGCTTCTGGGTCTGGTGAGTGGGTTCTTCAGTGGGGCGAGGTCGTCGGCACAGGAGGTCAGCCACTGCGTGAGGTCGAGGGCTGCTGTGTTAGGGTCCGTTGTCCTGACAGGTGGGTTCTGGCTGAGGGAGGTGGCGAGCTGGTCGACTGTGATCTTGCTCCAGTTTCTGTGGGGAACCTGCTTCGGGTGGTGGTGGACCGTGTTCTTTTTGAAGCTGAAGTGGACGCAGCTGTGGTCAGTCCAGTGAAGTCCGGTGGAGTGGCTGAAGGTGACGTGCTTGCTGGATGAGAAGAGGGGGTCGAGCGTGTGGCTGGCGTAGTGGGTGGGGGTGTTGACCAGTTGCTTGAGTCCGAGGTTGGCGAGGTTGTCCAGCAGGGCGGTGGTGTTGCAGTCGTTGTTGTTCTCCAGGTGGAAGTTGAGGTCCCCGAGGAGGATGTAGTCGGCGGAGGGGAGGGCGTGGGGGCTGATGAAGTCCGTGATGTCTTCGCAGAACTGTGCGCGTGGTCCCGGGGGTCTGTAGATGAGGGTGCCTCTGAGGGTAGTCTTGGGGTCGGTGTGGATCTAGAAGTGCAGGTATTCGGCGGCGTTGAAAGCGTCGATGGAGTCAGTCGAGATGCGAATAGTGCTTTTGTGAACGATGGCGATGCCCCCTCCGGTCTGGTTGACGCGATCTTTCCTGATGATCTTGTAGCCGTCCGGGATGGCTATGGCGATGTCGGGGGCTGAGGAGGCGTTCATCCAGGTTTCCGTGAGGAAGGCGACGTCTGGAGATGTGGTGTCGAGGAAGTTCCAGAGTTCCACGGCGTGTCTGTGGACGGAGCGGGTGTTGGATCAGGATGCACTTGAGGTGGTTGCTGTTGTCCGTCTTGATGGGTGCGGTGCCGGTTCGGAGGCAGGAGAAGTTGCAGGATCGGCAGGCGAAGGGTCCATGGGTGCGTCGCGGGGATGCTCGGTAGAACCCGGGGGCTCGGGCGGTGTTGAGTGCGATGAGTGTGGCGGCATCGTAGGTCCTGCGGGGGGTTGGCGGACACGGGGGCCAGGGGTTCTGGCGCTGGGCGCGGTCCAGGCATGGACAGGCGCAGACGGGCTTACATTTGGCGCACCTTCGGCGCACAATCGGCGCTCCCGCTGCGCGCGTCTGCTGCGCGGTCGCTGGGTGGGCGTCATAAGTAAGGAGCCGGGAGGGAGGGTCAGCTGGGAGGTGGGAGGCTGGGTGGCCAATGGGCAGGGAGGAGAGGTGGGACTGCGGGGTCAGCGGCGGGAAACCAGGAAGGAGAGTGACCGGGGCAGCGGCGGCGGAGAGTTGGCGAGGAGAGTGGGCAGCAGCAGCAGGCAGTGAGCAGCAAGCGGAGGGCGGTACCTCCGAGATGCAGAGGTCAGCGCTGGTGAGGAGGAAGCGGCGTCAGCGGGAGCAGCAGCAGCAGGCAGGCGTCAGGCAGCAGCAGTGTGAGAGGAGCGACTGCCTGTGGGGGCACAGGGGGTCACACTGACCAGCCCGCCGCAGTCCCCTTAAGTAAGGAGCCGGGCGGGATTGTCAGCTGGGAGGCGGGAGGCTGGGTGGCCGGGTGGCCAATGAGCAGGGAGGAGAGGCGGGACTGTGGGGTCAGTGGCGGGAAACCAGGAAGGAGAGTGACCGGGGCAGCGGCGGCGGAGAGTTGGCGAGGAGAGTGGGCAGCAGCAGCAGGCAGTGAGCAGCGAGCGGAGGGCGGTACCTCCGAGATGCAGAGGTCAGCGCTGGTGAGGAGGAAGCAGCAGCAGCATCAGGCAGGTGTCAGGCAGCAGCAGTGTGAGAGGAGCGACCGCCTGTGGGGGCACAGGGGGTCCGACTCTATGCTAATTGCAGTGCACTACACACCACTAGACACATTGCCCTCCCCTTTCACAGTGAGCACAGCATGAAAGGGTTCCTTATTTTCAAGGCATTATTAAGCCATAGTAAGTGGCTAACTGAGGAGTTGCACTTTATGAGCTGTCTCTATTGCCAACACAACTTCACTGAAACTGACATTGTGGTTCCAATAGAGGCGTGTATAGATGTGCCATTACACTGAATCATATGTGAATATGGTGTTAGCTCTATTTTGAATTGTGACATGCCATCACACCCATCACAATCAAGCTTTGTCCTCCCTGTTGAGAGTGACTAGATCTACCAAGTAAGACTTGTCAGCAATGCTAGTTGAAGACACATCTTGTGGCATGAGACTGACTTGGACATATTTCAGCACATGCCTATTCCCATCATGTACGTAGGGTAATGTTGGATTCTTGTAATGATGTAGTATTTGTGCTATGAGGGCATGGCTGGTTCACACATACCCGGTCATCTCACTGCCTATCGGGGACACAGACTCAACATGACCATTTGTCAAATGACCCTGTGTATGAGTTTAGATGGATTCACTGACCATACAATTTTTGACATTTCTATACTTGACAGGTCATAGGCAACACACATCTATGTGACTTTACATTTTTTATTTACATGTGCATTCACATTGGTAGAAGACTGGCCCAGTAATTGGTCAAACAACCCCCACATTGTATAGATGGTCAGTGGAGGGCCTGACAGTGTGCTTTGTGGGTAACATGTCCAGAGACATGTTGAGGAAGAGGCAGAGTTCAGTCAGCAGGCTGACTGCAGTGTCATTGGGAACAATGCCAACATTGGCAGGCCTTTTTGAAGACCAAGGTGAGTGTAGCAGAGTCATTCATTGGACAGTGGAAGATGGTGTTCTGAGGCATGATGGTAAGCACAGATCCAAGAAGAAAATGTCCATTTGGCACAGATGAATGCTACCGCTGACTTCTTTGCTGAAATGTGGAATCATCCACATCTTCCTCCTCTGATGTGTCATGTGCCTCCCATGTGCGTGATGGTCTATTGGCTGGGGCACTGTGAGGCTGTGACACATCAGGGGGTGAGAGGTGGATGTGGAAGTAGCAGCAGCAATTATCTGTTCCACATGATGAGGCATCACTGCAGGGCTTGCAAGAGTCCAGCAATGTTTCTGTGGTTTGCAGCCATGTCTGCCATGTGTGAGGCCTGCATCTGCTCTATGTTCCCCATGATCTTTCTCATTTCACGCAACTCATTGGTGACATCGCTGGCGCCACTTTGACTGGACAGTTGTTCTTGTCTCTGAGTCGGTACTCCTGCGATGCCAGCCATGGAATACTGGAGAGCATGGAGCTGACTGTGGGTGCCTGTGATGGGCTCTGGGTCATCCCTAATGGGACTGAGACACCCACAGACCCCATCTAGTTTGGCTGCCAGGGTGTGAAACCCCACCCACACCTGACCAGCCATCTCCTGCTGGACCTTTACCGCAGGACATTGAAATGTTAGAAGTGGGTCCTCAAGGTCCTGGGAGACAGCTGTGGTGGTAGGTGCTTGCTGCTGGGTGTTTTGGGCAGGCCCACACTGATGCCGGCACACATGCAGCATTGTGCAGGGGTGACAGAGTAGAGTTGAAGATTGTCCATGTGCATGAATGTGGACCTTACTGCACATGGACATTCTTCCACCCAACACAGGCACCCCTGCACAATACAGCATGTGTGCCGGCATCAGTATCAGTGTGGGCCTGTGAAGTTAGGCCACAGAGAGGGGAATTTCACAGGGCTGCATCTCATTGTTGTCAAACAACTTCGGTGACATACCTCTATCCCCCCACGGAGCGATGTGTGTGGAAATTGATCTGTAGGCAGTCATGGTGCACACTGAGGGATATTTAGTTGGACATGAGTGACATTAGTGCCCACCCTCCCTTCCCCCAGTCCCTGGTTGTTACTCACCCTGTTGCTGATGTAGCGGGTCATGTTTAGCACTACTCTATCACTGGACTCCAACCACCTACTCCTCCCTGATGACCGCAGACACCTGTTCCTCCAAGGCATCGAGGTCCTCCTGTGGTGCTGGACTCCCACCTCCGGTGTGCAGTGCTGCCTGGCGACTGTTGGCCAATTTCTGCTTGGTCTTGTGCTTAGCATCATGCCAGCGCTTCTTGCAGTCAGTCACTGTCCTCTTGACATCTGCTACAGCAGTCACCTTGGCTGCAATGGACTGGCATATTGCATTGTTGATCCCCAATGACACTGTGGAGTTGACAAAGAGCTGTTGTTATTTGTCTGTCACCTCTGTAATCAGGATCTAATTTTCCTGCTGGCTGAACCTGGTTTTCCTCTTCCTCTTCCCCTGGGTCTCTGGCTGGTCCTCCTGGCTGTTTGAGAGGTTAGGGGGGTTGTTCTCTCCTGCATTATTGGGTCCAGTTTCCTCCATGATTCTTCTTTTTTTTTTTGGGGGGTGTTTTGTGAACTTCGCCGATGTTTTGTAGTTACATTTCCCACGAAACGTGAAAAAATTGGCGTGCATTTCCCGATCACTGACAGGTCGTCACTTTTTTCACGTTGGTGGCAAGATTTTTATCGCCATGACGCTGGTGTTTACGTGAACAATTCCCACTGCGAAGAGAAAATATCGCCATGTAGCATAGTTTTGAACATACGTTAGTTTTCCAAGGTACGCGTTGGTAAGAAAATTGCTGCTAACTAACATTAGTGTTAGTTAGCTACAGTTCTTGTACATATCCTCCTGACCGTGACGTTGAATGAAGTGGCTCTATGTGATATGTAATTGGACTGCGGCCTACGCATCCTGAAACAATGTTCAGGAGGATTACCTTTTAGCCAAGTGAACGCACCCCATACTTGATAACTTATCAACAACTGTGTGTAAGCCCATACCTGTTCTTGTGTGGTGTGTTTAGTGCCAGCTCCGATTTTCTTATCAGTATCGCTCACTTAACTGGGAGAGTGGAGAACTGTCAAAATATGGATTTGAGGACAGTCGGTAATAGCCCCCTCTCAGCAATGTACTTAATGTTCAATTGTTGCGATGTTTTTGAATTTGCATGGCTATGCACTCACAGTTAGGGTTATCAGTGTGGGTGGGGGGGAGGGGGAAACATGGTGTTTTCTCTTTTCTCATTTTAGTAGAGGTATATATTTATTGTAATATCTACAGATTCAAATGGTGTACTTCTATACAGTGGCTTCACTAATGTCAAGAAGAGAGGGAATAACTGTGTTTCCTTGATCAACATAGTACTCAGAAGTATAGATGAGCAAGATTAAATCACAATACGTGGATTGGACAAACCTAAAACACCGGGTACTAAAATACATGGATAGCCACAACATCAAGATTGGGTTCTAGCAGGAAACACATTTGGGTACAACCTACTCTAATGCGTTTGCTTGCACATGGGGGCAGAAGAATTATTTGGAGTCAGTCAGTACCTCTTCCAAGGGAGTTGCTATATTATTGAAAAAACCTTACAATTTTATCTGCTCTTTCTACCTAGGGACACCAGGGGAAGATATCTGTATGTAGAAGGTATACTGAATGCCATAACTTTGATTAATTCCTATGCACCCAATGTGGACAGGCCCAAGTTTTTTGAGAACTTTAAGTCACTATGCAGGAAGGGTAAAGAACATAATATAATATGTGGGGAGATTTTAATTGAATCTTATACCCCACAATTGACAGCAGCAACTCCAATTGCACAGACCATCAGAGAGCTTCAAAGATATTGAAGCAAATAATGGACATGGATGTTGTGTGAGACTTGTAGATAGATGAATGAACAGAAGAGCGTGTATTCTTACTTCTCTACATTCCATTACACACACTCCCATAATGATATCTGTGTGTCCTCTGTGGAGGTTCTCTCATGGATCGTTAATATTAAACATCTGCACTGAATCCTCTCTGACCATTCTCCAAAAGTGCTTGCGGTCAAACTTCCCAGAGACAGTCTTATGCATTGAACCTAGTTTTTCCCTATTGAGACCCTTGGAGATACAGGGCCATATTAAGAATTTGTCCTCCAGCTGTGCTGCCACTGCGTTGTCTGCTGGAGTACCACCAAGGCCATGGTGCACCTGCCTGCCCGTTGTGTAGTTCCTACTAATCCTTAGGCTCTGCACATTTTTGGACAAAATAAACTTTGGGTGAGGTGCCTAGACTGATCCGGGCACCCTTCAGGATATGTTGGCCTAGGGACCAGCTAGCTCACAGTGCCACCATAAGCCCCCCCTAACCTTATCTCGGAGCAAATGGTTTCTGGCAACCACTGAACATGATGACTCTGACCCCTCAGGGATCGTGGTCAGTCACTCGTGCTTACTTGTGCTCTGGGAAGTTACAGGGAATACACAGTAGGACATTTTCAATATATGTACTGATCCAATGTTATTCTTGTATAGAATACATGTGCTCTGATAATTAGTAGACAGAAGCAGATGAAAGTGATTACAAGCACCAAAAGAGTGAACAGTAGATATCGTTTTACCATGGTGCTAAAACAGTGTATGTATGCAGGCATATAAACAAGTCAGTAATCAGGTGTACTCCTACTATGCAACCCTACTCTCAGTGTACCTAGTGTGTACCTAGAGTGTGAAGCCAAGAATCCCTTCAAGGGACAGTCCAACCCCATTACCTGGTGTGAGAGAATGAAGGAGCCCGTCTTGGTCATGAACTGAACACCCCCACACGAAGATGTCAGACCGCTGCATGGTGAAGTCCCAGCATGCAGGGGCCCCAGTGTCAGTTGAAGTGCCTCCTCTGCTAATCTTTTGGGATGCTCACTATGTATGATAGAAAGCATCCTTGTGAAGTATGTATAAATTAGCAATGCTATGGCTATGTAGATAGCCCTGTCGCCCCTTGAATGAAGATAGACCAACATTTGTACACCGTGCATAAAAAGGCCTTGTACATGGTGTTAAAGGCATCGTGATAATGCTATGTGAAGCTAGATGTGTAAAAAGATGTAGCTTCAGAGAAACTAATCCAATTGTCACACATGCAAATATGTGCAAACAGTCACAGCAGAAATGTTATTGTGAAAAACAGGACAATGTAAGTAATGAGCAGCTTTCGCTCCATGGGCCTAACGGGGGCATATAATACATGGTGGGTGGGCTGTGCAGGGGCAATCTGACAGCAGTGTTCTATTAGGCTAATGGGAGAGCTTAAAATGCAGACTGCCGCTGTGAGAGTGCGAACTGCATGTTTCTGCAAGGAGTGGCATGCATGACGCACTGTGCAGGTACTGGGGTAAAAATCCATGGGGCCACATCATGTGCCCCCCTGCATGCACCCCCAGGCCCAGGAGCAGCAGGGGGCCCTGTTAGTTGCCTCTATGCCACCCTTTTCATGGTGGGTTCACTGCCATGAAAAGGGCAGTGGAAAGCCAACTCATAATATGCTCAGTGGTGTAGCAGCAGCACCGCCAGCAAATATTTGCTCCTGACCATTGTGTGACCGCCACTGGATCCTGGATCTCCAGTGGATGCAGCAGTCCTGTGGCTGTCCAATTGCCTCACTTTTAATACTGCGGGCAGACCCGTAGTGTGGAAACAGTTGTACTGCTACCACGAGTCTAGCGGTCCTATGGACCGCAGTACTGTTAATAAGGCCCACGGTCTTCTTGAAGGACCGACAAGAAGCCATTGTTGAAGTTTTTTTAGATATATATACAGGCTCTGTTACACAATTTGCTATTTTATGGGAAGCACGTAAATTATATATTAGGGAATTCACATTGGAAAAATACATCGAAGTCCTAAAATCAATATGAGCACAAGTGGCACATACAGAAATTAGACTTGGTAAATTGGAAAAAAGCTATGAATCAAATTATAACCCGCAAAAGGTATCAGAGTATAAGAAGACTATTCAAGAGTTTAGAGAGCTTACGGGCAGTTAAATGCTATATATTACTAAAGAGACTGAGGACCTAAACTATGGTAAAGGTGATCGACCGAGCAAGCTATGAAAAAGAGTGCATCCACACAATGAAATTCACTCCATCAAAATACATACTGGGGAAATACCAGGCCTGCCTTTGTCCACGAGTTTAAAACATATTACCAAAGCAAGCAAACATCTGCAACAGACTGTGACATACAATGCTATTTAGACAATACTCCTCTTGCTTGGACTGAGGGTGGACCCATAGAACTCGTGCTTGAGCCTATTGATTCAAAAGGGATCATTTCAGCCATTGATGTTTTTCGCAGGTTGCAAACCTCAGGGGCATTTATGGGCTCACAGCTGAAGTCTATGAAGCATTTAAACTATTACAATCACCACATTTCACTGCTCTCTATTAAGAGGCTGTGGAAACTTGAGAACTTTCCCCAAACACTAGAAAGGTAATCATCACAGCAATATTAAAGCCAGGCAAAGACGGGCAATGTTTCAATCATACAGACCATTGTCTTTCCTAAATTTCGATAATAAGATTCTGCCACGTATTATAATGAACAGATTTGCTCCGCTGATTTCCAGCTTGATAGATATTCACACAGAACTTTACCAGAAACCAATGGCCAGAAATTCACTCTTGAACTACAGGAGCTTTCATCCACGAGCACCACATGATAATCTCCCTGTAGGACAATTTTTGCGCCTTAGGAGGAATTGTACTGAACTTGTCAAATATCGAGGAACTCGCTGACAATCTCAGTCACAATCTCCTAGCACGACAATATCCAGCCCATCTGGTGCACCAAGCCAATAAGAGGGCTCGCAATACCAACTGTGATGCCCTCCTAGAGACGTAACCTAAAACTTTTTCTGATCGTTTGGTATGTGTCAGCACCTTTAGCCACTTGAGTGATACCATCAAGAAAGCTGTCATTTCTAATTGGCACATCTTGAACAAAGGCAATTTTTTTTTAAAAAACACTGTTTGCTAATCTTGGAAATATTCTTGTGCACACTGAACCACATCATACACAAACTTTAGATCTTCCAAGTACCATCTGGACAGGTCGACCAGTACAGGGACATTTTCCGTGTGGATCATGTGCAGTTTGCCATCTTACCACACGGACTACACAAATAGATCTGGGCCTCAAAACACCATGGACCCTGACTAATCACACAAATTGTAACTTCGAGGCATTGTTTTGTCTAATAAGGTGCCCCTGCTACTTGAAGTACATGGGTATGACCACGAGAAAGGTCAAAACAAGAATAATAGAACATAGGAGTTCAATTAAGTGTAAAAAGTCTAACACGAAACTAACACGTCATTTCCTTGACACCGGCCATACAGAGGAGGACATTCGATGGGTAGTGTTGGATAAACCTAAATATCACAGAGACATGGGTTCTCTGGATGCCATCCTATTCCATCGGGAGCAACGTTGGGTGTTCAGATTGGTCAGTAATTGTATTGGCTTGAATGACGACATACCATGGTGCAGTATTTGAAACATTTCTGGAACTACGTACTGACTGGACATAGTTGAGATTTCTTTAGGTCCTTAATTAATTTTGATATACCACAACTTTTTTCAGCATTTCTTTTTGATTATGCTAATAATCAATAAGATTGGGCTACAGCTGCGTGTTAGATTGAGACATATATATATATATATATATTTGTATACAGCTCATCATACCTATGTTACTATCGGTACTGCATACCCCACCTTATGACTTTTATGGCATGGGCTAGGACTTTTTGCATTAATGAGGCTTTGCAAATATATCTTGTACGAGTGTTTTTCGTGTGGTCTTTTGTGTTTTTCTAGTTTAGCACACTTTATTATACGTGTTCATAATCAAAAAATGTTTGTATTTGAATTGGCACGCTTTATTGAACGTAGCCTGTGACACTAGACAAGTGCCTAGGATCATTGACGATCGCAAGGGGTTACCATGACAACCCCTGCGTAGTCCATATGCAACGCTCCTATTGGATACGCTAAAACGTATGGGCACACATTGTGACGGCATCGCATCCCTCGCAATTACACGCCAACGCCAACATGGAAAGCGCATAGCTGTACACAGGCGGGGACCCCACTGACATAAGGCCGCCATAGGAACTAGAGATTCACCCCCCCAGAGTCCGGCAGAGCCACACACCAGGAATCTGTAGGTGAGACCATACTCTCATAAAAATGGTTTGGCTGGGCTTTTGGTCCATTTCTTTTATTGTTTCCGTTCCGAGCCGGGTTGTTAACTTGCTTTAAAGAACCGGAGTATGGGTGTGGTGTCGTGTGTGAATGGGCTATCGTGGTAGAGTACCTCGCACACTGGGCCTCACACGCCGCAATAATGACTCGGGACACGTGTGTATGCTTGCTCCGTCTCTCGTGCCGTGGCAGTTCTGCCTATGTGCACGCGTGACGTCATATTTATTCCTTTGAACACGTACGCGTAGACTGACGTACACACCGTAGCGTGTTACGCCAGTTATCGCAACATTACATTCCTCCCAACACACAAAAAACAACAACAACAACCAAAGCTACATTGCGGCATTATAGACCTGGACCACAGGTACACCAGCAGTCATCAGCCCTGTGCTTTACCCCTTGCACTGCTAGTCAATGTAAATGAAAATAAAACGGTCTTACTTGACGTAGTCTCTTAAACGACGGGAAGGCTCAGGGTGCGGCCTCATATGATATCGAGCTGCCCCACCGTCCAGCACTACACCCCGGCCTCTACTCACAGAGTCACCATCAGCGACGTCATTTTCACCCTCGGGCCCGCCGGCCTCCTCGGGTGGTGTAGCCTCTGGTGAGGGGTCTTGTGGCCTAGCAACAGCTCCAGGAGGCAGGGACTCAGCTCCTCCACTCGCCTGGTCCACGTTCTCAGCCAGTTCTAAGAATCTCTCCTCTCGTGGCACGGGCCTCTGGGGAGTGTCTTGATGTCCATTACCCGCTCTTGGGGGTACTGGTATTTTCTTGAAGTATGAAATGTTCCTCGTTATCTTCTCGGCACCTTTCCTGGCAGTCACACATGTGCCCATGACTTTCTCTACAGTCCACGGTTGCGGTTCAAAATTCAACCGAAACTTGCCACCCGACATCCGATTTCGGATCAGCACTCTGTCACCTGGGGCCAGGTGTGGGGTCACAGCTCGCCGTCGGGCGTCAACGCGAGCAAAAACTCCCCGTCTGTGTTCGTCAATGGCACTGTCATTAGGAGTGTCGGGCGTCCACTCTGGGTGATGCGGAATGGTGTCGGTGACAACCCGCCCCATCAGCAGATGTGCGGGTGCCACTCCTGTGGTGGAGTGGGGCGTCTGGCGATGGCTTCGGAGAAATGTGAAAATAGCAAGCTCGACAGATTGGCTTTTCTCGTGAGCAATTCTTATCACTTTGTTAAGTGTCCTCATGAAGCGTTCAGCCTCTCCGTTGGCTTGAGGCCATCGGGGAGTGATTCGCCGGTGATGAACGCCTAAAGCCTGCAGGTATGCCGCGAAGTCTTGACTCTGGAATGGTGATCCATTGTCGGTCCTAATTTCCTTGACGATGCCATGTGTCGCCATGATTTTCTCTAGTTTTGGGATTACCTCCTGGGCGCTCAACACGGTTAGTATTTCCACTTCCGGATATTTTGAGTGATCATCTATGGCAATGAGAGTGTGCCTTCCGTCCGGCAGGCTGCCAAAATCGACGCTTATTTTGGACCAAGGCCTTCTGGGTCGGGGCTCCATCACGACGGGGGCCGGCCGGGGTACTTCTCCCGTTATTTGACAGGCATGGCATTCTCGAACGGTGGCTTCTACTAACTTGTCCATGAGAGGGAACCACACCTTAGTGCGGAGCCTTGACTTCGTCTTGACCATGCCTTGGTGACCGATGTGGGCCAAGTCCACCACTCTTTGGGTCAGGGATGTCGGAATGACCAGTCTGTGGCCCCTCAGCAGGCATCCTGTGTCGTCTTCCGTCAGTTCGTCTCTTACATTGTACAGGCTATCCATTGTCTGTTTTGCCCGAGGTGTCAGGTTTTTCCACTCCTCCCTGGCTCGGTTCCAGCTGTTAGTTTGGACAGCCACTCTCGCCCTTTGCAGGCATTCATCTTCACTGGAGGCACGCGACAAGCTGGCCATGGATACTGGCCTGGGACATGATCGCGCTGTGATGCTTCGGACATACTCTTCGGTTTCCGCCGCCTCCTTCACCTCTTGTGGGGTGGCTTTGCGAGGGATAGGTAGTCTGCCGGGTTGCGTGCGCCCGGTTGATATTCGATCTTGCAGTTATAATTTTGCAGTTGCAACATCCATTTTTCAATTCTTGGCGGCGGCTTCGTGGACGTGCCCGCGAATAGGGACACCAGCGGCTTGTGGTCCGTAGCTACGACGAATGGCTTGCCGTACACGTACAGGTGGAAATGGTGACACCCCCAATGGATGGTGATCGCTTCCTTCTCTATTTGTGAGTATCTCTGCTCAGTCTCTGTGAGCGACCGGCTGGCGAAAGCCACCGGGGCCCATTCCTCTGCGCTCGTCTTCCTTTGTAGCAGGACTGCGCCTAACCCGACTGGGCCGGCGTCGACAGCAATTAGTGTCAGTTTGGCTGGGTCAAAGAATGCCAACGTCGTGGCTTCTGAGAGCGCTTGCTTGATTTCCTCGAACGCTCGATCTTGTTCGCTGCTCCAGGTCCAGGGGGTCGACTCTTTGGTGAGCTCTCTTAGTGGCGCTGTGAGATTCGCCAGGTCCTTGATGAACCGGCCACAATAGTTCACCATTCCTAAGAAGCTTCGCACCTCCGTAATGTTTGTGGGCGCAGCTGCCTCCTTGATGTCTTTTACCTTATCCGGATCCGGGTTGACGCCGTCTGCCGAGAAGGTGTAGCCGAAGAATTCGAGCTTCCTACACAGGAACTCGCACTTCTCCCGATGCAGTGTAAGGCCCGCGTCTCGTATGCGTCGTAGCACCTGTATCAGCCTCTCATTGTGCTCCGCAATGGTCGTGGCGTGCACCATGATGTCATCACTGACATTTATCGCTCCAGGAATTCCCGCGATGAGCTCTTGTATCACGTTCTGGAACACCTCCGCAGCACTTGACACTCCAAAGCTTAGCCGCGTATACCTCCTCAGGCCCACGTGCGTGGAGAACGTGGTGATGTTCCGGGACGCCTCATCCAGTACTAGTTGGTGGTACCCTGAGCGTAGGTCCAACTTTGAGAACCATTTGGCGCCCGCCATCTCCCCGACGATGTCATCTATGGTCGGAGTGATATGGCGCTCCCTCTTGATTGCAGCGTTGGGGAGCCGCATGTCCACACATATTCTGACAGCGCCGGGTTGTTTAGGCTTCCTCGCTACGACAATTGGCGACACCCACGGGGTCGGTCCGGACACCTTCTCAATGATTCCCGCCACCTCCAGCTTCTTCAGCTCGGCCTCCACCAGTGGCCTGAGATGAAACGCTATGCGGCGATGCCGTAGGGCTATCGGTTGAACAGTGGGGTCGATATGCAAGTGGACCTCCTTGCCTCTGAACTTGCCTATTCCGTGAAAGATTTCCTCGAACTCCTCCAGGGTGTGGTGTATCGACTCTTGGTGTACCCCGAACGCGAACGTTACCACACCGAGATCTTCGGCTGCTCTGCAGCCCAGGAGCATGCCTTGTCCGTCTTCTGTAACATAGATATTTGACGTGATTGACCGCGTGCCATGCGATATCACCGTCCGGAACTTCCCCTGTACTTTTAGCGGTTCTTCCTGTCCGTATGCGAACACTGTTATCGTCGATGGGCGCAGTGTTGGCTTCGGGTGCATGGATCGGTGCATGGCCGCAGCCATGATGTTGATGCTGGCGCCTGTGTCTACTACCGTGGTGACTTCTTGCGACCCTACTCGGACACTGCATTGCGGCAGCCTCCTAGTCCTTCGTACCGCTGTGATTATCATGTGTACCCGGTGTACTACCTTCTCTTCTTCCTCCTCGTCATCATCCATGTCGCTGGCCACCGGGCCTCCTTCGTCCACCGTGTGTACTGCTTGGCGGGGCTTTCGGAACTTCTTCGATCGGCATACTTTCTCGAAGTGGTTGAAGCGTCCACACGCCATGCACTTCCTCCCTCTTGCTGGGCACTCTGCCGTGGCGTGGGGCGACCCGCCACAGTATCCGCAGGACTTGGGCTGGTCTTGGACGGCCGGACCTGGTCCTCTTCTGGGCCATCTCTGTTTTGGTTTTACTGCCACTGCGTTGACTGGCTCGGTTTTCACAGGCGCTTGTAGGGCTGCTTCCATGTGCGCAGCGCGCGCTTTGGACAGTTCTTTCGTCCGACCCATCGTCAATATGTCTGCTAGGGGCTTGCCGGACTCCTCCAAAATCCTTTCCCTCAGTTTGACTGACGCACACCCTTGTATTATCTGGCCTCTTATTTCCTCCGTCTCATCCCGAAACCCGCAGGTGGCCGCTAGGTTTTTGAGACGAGCGTAGAACTTGTCGAGCGACTCCTCAGGCAATTGGCGTGCTTGGCGGAATATGAAGCGTTCATAGTCGTGGTTCGCCATTGGTTCGAAGTACTCGTTGAGCGCCGCTATCAACGTCGTATGCGTCTTGGGGGTGTTTTCCGCAAGCGTCTTAACTATGTTGTGAATTTCTTTCCCTCCAAGGTGGATGATCATTGCGCGTTTCTGATCCCTCTGAACCTTCGTGGCCTCAAAGAAAATGCGCACTCTATCTTCCCAGTCTCTCCATCGGGCTGCCACCGCTGATGGGGACCCTTCTACAGAGAACGGCTCAATTGGCGGAATATTTGCCATGTTGCGCGTGCGCTGCTTGCGCCAGGCGAGACCTCCTTCTACCCTTGGCTGTGATGGCTCTGGATATCTGTTCTTTCCTCTCCCACGTGGGTAGCGGGGCCTTCCTCCCAGGCAGGGCGTGACCTTTCCCCCGGTGTTCCCCTGGGTATGGCAGGAATGTGAAGGCCTTCAGGGCTTCAGGACTCGTTAGACACGTCCCTCGTGACCTCTCCCCCAGGCAGCACACAATCCGGGCCAGGCGCCCCCACTTACTGGCACAGAGGAGATGAGGAGAAGGTCCCCCAACTGTCCCGGCGCTCACAAGGCCGCGCTGTTCCAGGCGTTGGTCTCCGCTTGAAGGTGGGGGCAGCAGAGCACTCCCCGCACCGCGGGCCGCCAGACGAGGCAGGGCGCACGTGGGCAGCAGCGCTAAAGGCGCTGAGGCAGCAGTTGACCCCCCGCGACTTCGCCGACAGGCAGGAGCGCTCCCATGCGTCCGCGCACTCTCGCCCTTTCACCCCGAGGCAGGGGGAGGCACCGATGCGACAGGGGCGCGTCGCCGCAGGGGCACGAGCACCGCGAGCGAAGGACGCTCACCGGCCGCCACACCAACGGGACGCAGGGCAACAGCGAGGGCACGCCCACCCTCGTCGCCACTTTGTGGTGTCGTGTGTGAATGGGCTATCGTGGTAGAGTACCTCGCACACTGGGCCTCACACGCCGCAATAATGACTCGGGACACGTGTGTATGCTTGCTCCGTCTCTCGTGCCGTGGCCGTTCTGCCTACGTGCACGCGTGACGTCATATTTATTCCTTTGAACACGTACGCGTAGACTGACGTACACACCGTAGCGTGTTACGCCAGTTATCGCGACATTACATGGGTATTTTGCCACTCCGTAATGCCACTAGGTCAACATCCTTTCATAAAGTTTACTTTATGCTCTACTTTATATTGCACCCTGTAACAACCGTGCTATGTGTACTTTGCCCTTTGGTAACGCTAACATGTTTTACCTTTTAATATGGTAGTCCAACTTATAGCATAGCCTAAAGGTTGCTCTGACATGGACCTGAGTTGATGAGGATGTTGCATTTGCCTTCGAAAATTTTTGTAACATCATGTGCATGATGTAGTCCGCTCTTCAGTCATTGGAACATCGAGTTTTGTTTGTATATTATAAGACCATCTTGGTAGACTGATGAGTATAATATCCTCTGTCTCCAGATCTACACAGGGGTTACAATAGATCAGGGTGTTTAGTGACTGATATGTAAACTACTTGTGTCTGTTCCTGACTTGTTATACTGTTTTTTTGTCAATATAATGTTTTTTCTGCTGCTGTTATGTTCCTTAATAGAGGGTCCTGCTGTTGATAAGACTCTGGAGTTGGTAGAGTCGGTTTATACACAGTGATTTTAGGTAAGATCACTAAATAAAAGTTTTTTTATGCACATGTGTGTACAAACATGGTGGTGGCACACTTTGATAACGAAAGTGTATGGTTGTTTTTTCTCTTTTTTTCATTTCAGGCTCGCCAGATCTTCTGATTAAGACAAATTGATTATGGTTGGTCCTTTAATGATTTATAATTTGTTTGAGATTCTTCACAATTATGCAGAGTGACTTGAT
Organism: Triturus cristatus; assembly: GCF_964204655.1. Classification (NCBI taxonomy): domain Eukaryota; kingdom Metazoa; phylum Chordata; class Amphibia; order Caudata; family Salamandridae; genus Triturus; species Triturus cristatus. Next base: position 674,779,088 of record NC_140590.1, read on the forward strand.
ACCAAGGTCCTGATGAATGCCCCAAACTAAATATTATCAGCTAGGGCAGAAACGTGTTGACCAACACACAGGGTAGACATCCATAACCCTGTATACCGTTACTTTTTAACTCTATCCAGTGGGACGTTTGAAGAAAGTTTATTAGTACCTGCTGAGATCATTTTAAACTCCCACATCACATTCTTTCTTTTTTCGCACTCTGCTCCTCATTTACACCTTAGAGGTGTAGACACACTCACGTGCTTGGTAAGAACACTCTCACTCCTTCCCTAAGGGGAAGTTGAAGCCCACACTGGGTACAGTGTGTTGGAGGAACCCAATGATGAAGCATGTCACCCTAGGATGAGTGAGGGTTTATGTCCATAAATAAGTTATGCCCACCTGCACACACACACACACACTGTTTTCTCCTTGCTCTTTAGTTAATTTATACTTAGTTCACTACCCTATATTTAGTGTGAGTTACAAGATATGGGTAGACCCATATTAAACTACTGTAAGAAATTAAGTTGCTGGTTGAGGGGGATGATACCCTGCTCCAGCAGCAACCACAATTCTTGTCAGGGTGAGGTCACAAGCAAACCCCAAACTAATCTGTACTCACCCTCTGGTGTTTGGCACAGAGTAGACAGGATTAACTTAGAGGCAATGCGTAAAGTATTTGTGCAACACTTCAAATGGTAATAAACTGAAAACACTACACACAAAGAATCCCATAACAGATTAGAAAAGTAGAGCAACTTTTAATAAATATAACAAGACCCAAAAACAAATCCAATCAGTAGATCCGGAGATATGCAATTGTAAAGATTTAAGTGAAAATAGTGCCCAAAAAAAACAAATTCCACTGCTACCGGCAGAAGGGCAGCAGGGCAGCAGGGCAGCAATCCAGCAAGGCAGCAGTCCAGCAAGGCAGTAGTCCAGCAAGGCACTAGCCTAGCAAGACATAGGTGTGGCAGTCCTTTCAGCAGCACAACAGTCCTCCCTGGCAGTTTCCACTGGTCAAGAATTGTATCCAAGAGATGGTGTCCGAGGCCCAATATTTATGCCTGGTTCATCCTTTGTAGTGGGAGAAGCTTCTCAAGGGACTCCTTTGAAATTCACAGGCTTCCTACCTTCCCTACGCTGGCTCCAGACTATCTATAATGAATATGCAGCCCTTTTGTGAGGTGGCAGGGCACAGCCTATTTAAGTGTAAGTAAGACTGTGTCCAGCTCCGCCCTCCCGTCCTGCCACTGATGGCCCATCCAGGCACAATTAAGTTCTCTATTGTATGTGGATGTCTAGTAGGAATACACAAAGCCTAACTATCAGCTACAACCAGTAATATGACCCCTAGACAGGCTGCAGGCACTAAATGGTTATGGCAGGAAAATGCCAAAATTCTAAAAGAGGCATTTTCAAAATTGTTATTTAAAATATGACTGCTTCATGGAGAGGATTTTACATTACTATTCTAAAGACACCAAACATGAACTGATTACAAGCTCCCAGTTGGAAATGATCACTTATTAAAAGGTAATTCCAATGTTATCTAACTTGACAGACAGTGCTTGCTGTAGTGAAAAACGAATGTAATAGATTTTCACTACCAGGACATGTAAAACTAAAAAGTACATGTCTAAACTTTTAAATATACTGCACCCTGCCCTCCGGACTGTCTGGTACCTACCCTAGGGGTGACTGATATGTATTAAAAAGGAAGGTTTGGGGGTGGCAACATGTTTATTTTGCCAGGTCGAAATGACAGTTTAAAACTGCACATACAGGCTGCAGTGGTAGGCCGGAGATGTTTTTAAAGGGCTACTTATGTGGGTGGCATAATCAGTGCTGCATGCCCACTAGTTGCATTTCCATTTCCCTTCATGAACTTTATTTTGGTCATTACGACCATAAAAGTGCAAATGCATACACTACAAGGAAACAAAATAAAAATCATACCAAGATTTGTTAACAGCAATTTAAAAGGCTTCAACTTAGTTGATTAGTCTAAAAGCTGTTTAAAAAAGATAAAATTAACATTTGAGGCGCCTAAAAGCTGAGTCAACAAAAGCTTATGCCGCGATGGGAATGGGCAGCATGGCCCACCATGCAGTCTCAATGCTAAGAATGGCACTATAGCCAGAGCTAAAATACATATTATCAGTTTAGACAAGAACTAAATATGCATAGAGGTAATTCCTCAGTGGGATATACAAGCAATTACATTTTCATCATGGCCCTTCTGATAGCCCACATTTGGCAGAGAAACTTGGCAACTGTGCAGGCAACTAGGAGGCTGACATCCGATTTTTGAATGCGCAGCTCTTCACGATGACAAGGGGTGCCATGTCGCCTACAGACAGAAGTAAGCCATTTAGCTCTTGGAGAACGGTACATGGGACAAACAAAGAAAATGTGACCAAGTGACTCAGCAACAGGGTGGAAACCTGGGCAAGACTGCAGTGTGGTGGAAGGCTGTCACCAAGAGGCTCGAAAAATCGTCACTGCAAGGGAGCTAAATCTAAATTGCACATAAAGCTTCTTGTCCTGCGGGATCATAATTGCCCCCATATATTGTTCGTAAACACCTGGCAGTTTAAATGCCATAAAATCCATTGTGAGACATCCCCATGACGAATAGGAGATAGAGGACTGGGCCACCCAATCACAAATTTTTTTCTTGACCAGGTCTTTGCTAGGCAGTAAAGCTGGGTCCATTGTGCCCCACGATCCCTCCAGCCCTATAGTATGAGGCAGGGACTTCACTTTGGAGAGCCAACCGATTTTCTTAGCGCAGTTAAGAGCACTTTCTTCAACAAGGGCAGCAGGGTATGGGAGCAATAGGGGGCATAGCTTAGTTTTCTCAACAATAGACTTTCTGCCCATGTCCATCCTAAGGGAGTGAAGAGGGATACTCTAGGGAAGTGAGCATCAGGCTCTCAAGAATTTGTTCTCCGTGGTAAGGAGGCCGTCCAGTTTTTCAAAGCCCCAGAGTTCAGCACCATACGGTGATAAGCCCGCTGCCTTGTGATGATATATGTGAAGTGGAGCTGCTACTGGTTTGCTCTGAGAGGTCCTATGCTCTTTAATCAAGGCCCCAGTGATCTCTCTGTGCTGGAGAGTCCACTTCGATACATAGACCTTCCAAGACAAGTCCTCGGAGAGAGTGATTCCCAGGTATGCAAAGGTGCTCACTCTCTACAAGGGAATCCCACCCAGTGTTAATTTGCCTTTGAATGATTTGTGGGGTTCAACAAGTTTGGTCTTCGAGGTGTTAACCTCTAGGCCTCTCATTGCACAGAAAGCATTAAAGCAATCAAAGAGCAGCTGCAGTCCTCTAGGGCTTTTGGACACTAACAGCGTGTCATCAGCAAACAGCAAAGTTGTCACATTGGCTCCCCCTAGAGTTGGGGCATCAGCAGGAATATCAGTGAGATATTGGACAACTGCATTTATAATGAGCGAAAAAAGAGTGGGAGCCAATACATTGCCCTGTTGGACACCCTTATCGACTTTGATCGGGTCTGTCAGTTGGCCTTGACTGCCCCAGCGAACTCATGAAGGTGAATTATTAACAATAGGACCTCGAGGGGGAGGCCTATATCCTTCAAGACGCACCAAAGCTTATGTCTAGGGATGAGGTCAAAGGCAGACCTTAGGTCATTAAAAGCCACAGATAGGCTTCCTTGTCCAATGACTACAGTCTTCCAGGCTAATAGAGGAGGAAGCGAAAAACCTGATTGATAGTGCTAGTTTTCTGTATAAACCCTGCTTAGAAGGGGAACGGGATGGTAGCGTCACTTATTCAGGTCTAAATCTTCATAAGAAATGCACGGGCAAACACCTTTTAGGCGCAGGCAATTAGGCTGATAGGCCTATAATTGAAGGGAGACGAACGATCACCCTTCTTAGAGACTGAAATCGCCTCAGCTCCCTTTCAGAAAGGTGGTATTGGGGCACCTGCAGCAATTCCGTTAGCTAATGCCAGAGTGTATGTTGTCCAGTTATCAACATCACTAAGAAAAACATCGCCCAGAATCCTAGCAGGTCCTGGGGCTTTAGTCCTAATGATGGAGTTAATGCTGGACCCGATTTGGCTATGGAAAAAAACTCACTGGCCTGAGGGTAAGCATGGTCTGGGGTGGAGGCATCAGTATCTGGCTTGCAAGGTCCAGAGTATAGTGAGGAAAAGTGGTCATACCAGGCTGCGATATCACTGTTGTTGGTGGGTGGCAGGGGCATAGCTGCGTCTCCCCTGGTGACTAAGAGCCAGAATCACTGGGAATCAATCCTAAAACAGGCCTCTCTGATTAACAACCATCAATTCGCCTCCCATTACTTTTTATCCTTAGTCTGGGCTAACTTGTAAAAACCTTTTTGTATCTCTCAGTTCAACCAGATTGTTTGCTCTGAAGGCGAGGGCCAGTTTTAATCTGAGGCTCCTATACTTCTGGTTGAACCAGGCAAACTGCGACTTAGTCTTCTTGGCGGTGTCCTGAGGGCGTAATGGTACTCCAAAATAAGAGGCCAATTGGTTAAAAAGATGACTGTGACAGGCGGTAATCTCGTCCAGACCTCCCTGTTAGTTGAACTAATTTGAGTATCTCGCTGGTGCTATCCAGCAGATTGAGTTTAATTGCTTCAAGTTTCCCTGTGTCTATGGCTACGCGTGCCCATTTAAGTCATCTATTATCATTAGATGGGCATACCTCCTTAGTCGTAAGACTGGAATTAGGGGGGCTCGGATGTTTAGCCCAGGGGGATGCCAGGTAGAGCTCAAGGGGATTGTGAGCACTATCTGTGGTAGACCCACTATCATATCGTCCACTCCAGGCCTCAGTCTCACATCTAGCAGGAAGTAGTCAATACAGCTTATATTAGTGGTTCTGTTATAGGTGTTGGCCCCCATTTTATCTGATTTAGTGCAGCCGTTTGTAGCCCTCAGACCAAACTCAAGAGTTAGGGCATTGAGCAGCAGGGCCGCTTGAGACCATTTTTTGATAGGGGGTAGGTCAAGAGGGCGAACAAGCCATAACTCATCTTCCTCCCTACTATCACATATGTCCTCCTTTTCTAAGGGTTTGGAGGTGACATTAAAGTCACCAGCTACGATTAATGGGGACTGAGTGTCCCTATCATCGAGAAGTTCTTCCAACTCTTGAAGAGTGGACGGTCTGCTTCCAGCTCTAGTTCTTCGGGCATAGACATTGAAGATGTCTACCCCTGTACCATTCACACCCCTACTTTGGATCGCTAAGATGTCAAGGCTATTGGACTGGAGCTCTCAAATAGTGCATTGGAGCGCAATGTTTACCCAAATCATCAATCCCCCAGTGGGTCAGCTGGCTCGTTGGTTGTTGCTGGGCAATGGAACGTGATATAGCCAGGTATGTGAACAGGGATAGTACTCCAGGTTTCCTGGAGAATACAGATGTCATAGCATTTGATGTATTGGATCCAATGCAAAAGGGCCACTTTTGTCCTCACCTCTGCCGCATTCCATGTTACCAGACTACGGTTAGGGGGCTTTGCTTGATTAGCAGTAGGGGAAGTTTGTTTATCATCAGCAGTATACCCTGCTTGTGCTTCTGGGTGGAGTGCTACTGAGGGTGAAGCCTCCTCCTTGAGTCTATCGATAAGAGACAAATGCTGTTTGGAAATCCCAAGGCCGTCTAGCGGGGGTGTTAATGAGGAATTGGCAATGGAGCGGCTAGCTTTGTACGTGACATACTGGGTGCTGCTTGAGCTTTCCAGATGTATTTTGTGCATGCAAAGTTAGCTTGGTGTGCGAGCCAATCACTTGCAGGGAGGGGCAAGTCAGAGCCCAGGAGGGTGTTGGAATGGTGGGCAGGTAGCAGCAATGGAGGTGCGAAAGATCTATACTTGAGTTGGATGCCAGTGTGGGTTGTAGAACTCATCCTAGCCTCCAGTGTTATCAGGTTGTGGGCCACATTCCCATCAGTCAGGTGCAGTTCTATACAATCTGACTCGGTGTTGGGGCGAATGAGGCTTTCCGCACGCAAGATATCTTCCCTAATCACTGAACGGCACCCCCTCACGTGGTGGATCCAATGCATGATTTTATTGATTAAGGAATCTTTACCTTCATGTTTTACATGAGAAGGGACCTTCGGCACAGTGGTCATATAAATGTACTTGGGGTAATCTGGTCTGCTTGTACCGTCCTGTGCGGTTGAATGGAAGAACAACAGCTGTGGAGGATCTGATAACAGGGCCAAGGGTTAACAAGCATTGGCATAGCCAATAGGTCTCGCTTTTGGGATCTTAAAAGTATTTAGTTATGAAGCACAATATCCTTGGTGCAATAACATCAACTGTTGCATGGCTAAAAACTTATAAGGTCCCAAAAGTGAGACCTATTGGCTATGCAAATGCTTGTTTTATTTTGAGTGCCAGAACTTCTTCCCATAAGAGAGTCGGTACGGGCAGACAGGCAGGCTCAACCATTTTGGGAGGTGCCTGCAGGTGCGTCAGGTATCGGAGTGTAGAAAATCTCTACGCTACTCTCAGACAGAAGTGCAACGTCGTAATTTACACCCGCCTGGTTAATATTCGACATTATCAGGGCGTCTTCAGTTTAGGGCCTGCCCAGCACTCTGCACGTGTGAAGCAGGATCTACCGCCTCCACATTATGTGAGTGTAACAGTCAGCGCAGAGGAGGATATAAGACAACAGTGGTAAGCATCTAAATTGCAAATATGACTGAAATGCTGTGTGCGTGCGCGACCGTGGCCAGTGCCTGCACCACCCCCTCTCCCCCCAATCACCCCCACCCTGGTCCTCCCACTAATATTATACTATTGGTTCTGGAACCAGAGTCGAATTGGGTTAAACAATAGGTCCAAGCACCAACATAAAAGTGCTCCCCAGGCCCATTATCGAGCCACGTAGATATAAAACCGTGGATCACATTTGCAAATCAGGCCAGTTTTGAACTTGGAAAGACAGCTGTTTGAGTAATTTCTGAACATATGTGGTCAATGCTCGCATCAACTGAAATGTGTATGATTGAAACTTTTTCCAGCTGGTAAAACCAATTTTTCTTTTTTGCGGAGTAAAACCTAGCCAATCAGTTCTCACCCGGTTGGGTTCTCGATGTGCAGGACAATCACAATGCAGTATGTGGTATGAGCAGATTTTTCCCTGGAAACTATCAACCTAACCCATTTAAAGCACAATTATACTTTCAGCCATTATCCAGTCCGGATTATTTTACAATATAGTGTTTAATTTACATTATCTACTTCACACCCGCTTGTTTAAAATGTGAATATAACTTAATAGCAGCATTGAACCAATTTACTCGCTCACATTTGTGACAGGTAATGAGGAAAGTTCAAGATCACACAAAGTAGGCAAGCAGGAAAGTCACATTTAGATTCAATGTATAGTAGATCTGCGATCAACACCTTTACATTTGGGTATAGCAAGAGCACATACAGAACACAACTAAAGACTAAAAACAACAACAAATTGTAAAAACCTATCATTGACTACTAATCTTGGGTTCCGGAGTAGCATCCTACTCCCGAAAAAGCGCTTCAGTGCGTCGCCACGGGCCGTAAGCGCGGTATACTTCCATTTACAATTGCAATAGCGCCTCTTTTCGTTCTGTGAGTCGGTATTTCTTTTTTTCGTTAAACCATATAGCATAACTGATCATTGCTATATCGCAGCGCGGGGGCCAAGGCAAACACTGCTTTAAACGTCTCAAATTGGGCGAATGAGTGTTCGATTTAAGGAGAGGAAGGCTGGAAGACATGGAGGGAGGGAGATTAGGAGATATGAGATAACATGTGAAAGAAAAACGGCCAAAGATAAAACGGCAGAAACAATACAGGGAAAGAGACAAAAGATTGGCCTGAGCCCTGAGAGGAGATAGCTCAGTGCATTAAGGCACTCTTTACTGAGAGCCATGCGCGACTAGAAGGTCGCATATGTAAAGCCTGACATAATAGCTCCGCGGGATACCTGCTTGCTGCAGTCATAAGTTTATTAACTACAGACACCAGGGCGAATTTAAAGGTCCACTAAATCGAAAATCTGCTACAACATGCGGTACATAAAAATATGCACGCACGCCTCGCATGGCAGGAGGGGAGAGAGGAGGGGCCTGCGCGATTCACTTGCAGGAGCTCGTTCCCGCAAGTGAATCGCCACACGTGCACGTGTTGCCATTGAAGGCAATGGAACGCGTGCACGTTTTTGGCTGAAAAGCCCAAGCGATTGCTAAAGGTCTTCTGCCTAAGCAGCGCATGCGCGCTGCGTAGGCGACACCTAAAAATGACCCCAGTTGTTCAAATCGGCCAGTAAAGGCATGCAACCTGACATTATGCATCCCCCCCAGGAGCTATACAACTAGTTGATGGTACAAGGTTGTTATTACTAGCAGAGTTTAAAGGATGCTGAAGGGGTACTGACATTGAGGGGGCTAGACTACTATTGCAGCGGGTTCGTTTTGTTAGCTGTCTGGGTATCTGCTTAGGGAGTTGAATTGCAGGATCTCCTCTACCTAATAGGAGTTTGACCTGTTCAGTAAGGGCTAGGACTGCTGTTTTTAATGTGTTGACTTCGATCGTCAGATCTGTCATAATCCTGGAGGAAACCTGGTCCCACAGGACTGGCCTATCTGGGGAGACCTCACTTCTGGTAATAGCTGTTGCTCATTCCTTTACCTCCGCCAATAACCCCTTTTCTGTAAGATCAAATGACCCCCCAGTCCCTCCTCCCTGTGGGGTGCAGCTCAAATGCTGGAGTGGAAGGAACCTGTTAGATAAGACAAGGTCAAAGTCAGCAGTGGCCCGGACTGTGTCAGTGGCTGTTAATGTAGGAGTCCTTGGCTCCACCTCAACAATGATGGCCGACAGTTGAGGCACTGAAGAGTGACTAGGGAAAGGATTTTTAGTGCTTTGTGTTATTGGTTTATTAAACATTTGTGGGATACGTTTTTGGGGATTTAAATTTGAGCTGATAGAATTCCTTGAAGAGATAGTTGATGTGGTCAAGAACATAGTTACCCCCTGCAGACTTGCAGGCCTGCTTAGATTTGTTAGACTTTGGTCGAAACCCCCCACTCCTGCTCCCCCACTCACACTCAGTCAATTTTCTTTTTCCCATGGTAGTACTTGAATTCTAATTTACAGAAGAATTGGAATGGGAACGAAGGTGGTGCAAGTGTACGCAAGCCCTAGAGCAGGTCCAGCGGAGCTCTTCTAACAGCTGCTCTCCCACTCCTATGGCCCTGAGCTCCAGCAGAGGTCTAACAATAATGTCCTGAGTCACAAATGCATAGTAGAAGGTCAACAATGAAGGCTGAGCACATGGGTGACTGCATGGCTGGGAGACTCAAGTCCAAAAAGACCAAAAAGGAAGCCAAGATGCACGGGACAGGAGCAGAGTTAGACAAGCAGTCTGGGGGGTGAAGGGTAGAAGGGCTCACAATAACTCACAGTTTCGTCGATTGTGGTTAATCAGTCCAGGGGCTTCTGCGTCTCCGAAATACCAATGGGGGTGGCCCTGCCCTGCGTCTTCCTGGCAATGACGGGCAAGGACGGGTGGGGCCTGTGCGTGTCCTGCGAGGCAGGAGTGTGATGAGCACGTTGGTGGCAATGGCGGCCCCTCGCTAAGGGCAACAAGCAATCCTGGGACAATGAGTCCCCTCCTGTACCTCAACGGCAACAATTTTGTTGCATTTAATTTACAGGCCCTGGGTACACGTAGTAGCTCTTTACTAGGGACTTATCTGTAAATTAGATATGCCAATTGGGGATCAGCCAATGTTACCATGTTTTAAGGAGTGATTAGATGCATTTTAGCACTGGTTAGCAGTGGTCGAGTGCACAAAGTCCTAAGGTCAGCAAAACAAGGTCAGCAGAATTGGAGGAGGAAGGGAAAATGTTTGGGGGAAGACCACCCTAGGGCTGACAGGTCTAACATATGCCCCCCACAGCTGAAAGTGGGTTGAATTACCTAACCTCTTGGGAGTTCTCATCACTAAGGCAGACGAACCTGGTTAGACAATTCGCATTGGCGTCGTCCGACCCTGACTGGTGTTCCACCATAGTGTCCATTCCTAGTCGGGAAATGGACCACCTCAACAGTTTGGGAATTTCACTCCTAATTTGCATAAGACACCTGAGGGACCTGTGGTGTGTCTGAACCAGGAAGTGTATCTCAAACAGGTATGTTTCAGTTTCTTCAGTGCCCAGACCACAGCAAAGGTCTTCCTTTTAATTTCACTCCACCTCTGTTCCCTGGAATGTAACCTCCTGCTAATGAAGGTTACTGGGTGGTCTTGCCCCTACACATTTGGCTGTGCTAAGACAGTCCCTATGCCATGATCTGAAGCTTCTGTCTTCACAATAAACCTCTTAGAGACATCGGGAACCTTGAGTTCACATGGCCTCTTTAGCGCGCCAAAGGCTTACTGGCAGGACTGGGTTCGTGGAGTTTTGCTACGTGGAACTCCATGAAGTTACAAATAAACTCTGCGAAGTTCCATGAGTGGCGGAGTGCAGTGCGAACTGCAGTTTGTGCTGGTATTCCTGCTGCTTGGGTGGAAATTCTATACGGGGGCAACTCTCGCTCGCGAATTTACCGTTCGCGTTTCCGAACTTACCGTTGGTGATCGCGAGCAGGGAAAAACTCCGCTGCATTCCTTGAGCTCCGTGAAGTGCGAAGTGCAGAAAACTCCGCAAACTCTGTGAACGGAGCGAAGTTCACCACCCAGGCCTAGTCCAGATCACCTTTCTGGGCTGCTTCCATGCATTCAGATCGGTTAAGAGGTCAATAATAGTGCTGTACCTCTTAACAAACCTCCTATAGTATCCTGTGAGCCCCAGGAAGGCCCTCACCTCAGTATGTCATTGAGGGTGTGCCAGGTACCTTGCCCCCCACCCACCATGTAGCCCAAATATACCACAGAACCCTGCTCTTTCTAGCACATACTGGACTTGATAGTCAGGCCTGCCTGCTTCAGAGACTGAAGCACCTTCTAGAGGTGCAGGTACTCTTCCCAGCTGGAGCTAAAGACAGCTATGTTGTCAAATAGAATGCCTCATTCCCTGCTAGGATCCTGTGACCAACCTATGAAATGTGGCAGGAGCATTCTTCAAGCCAAAGAGCATTAGCCTAAACGGGAAGTTGCTTCTCTTTTACCCCCTCAGTCAGAGCAATGTAAGATCAAAATTACTAAGAAACTTGCCAATGCTCAGCCTGACTATGAACTCTTCAGTCTAGGGAATGGGGTATGCATCGGTCCTCAGGACAAAATTGAGTTCCTGGCAGTCCACACTAATTTATGGAGTGGTGACCGGTAGGGTAGCCTTGAGTACCAGCACCACAGTGCTGGAACAAGGACTGTTCGAGAGCTAAACTAGCCCTAACACCAGCACCATGGTGACCTCCTCCTTGATACTGGTTCTCACCTTATCTGACAGCCTGTAAATAATATTTTTAATATGCAGACTGTCATCAATGTCTATTTTGTATGTACACAAATGTGTAAGGGTGAACAGAGAAGAAAAACTGCTCCAGTAGCTGGTGGCAGTCACTTTGCTGTTCTTGGGAAGAGTAGAGGAGAGATTGACAATCTCTACTGACCCATCATGCTCATGGCTTGACAAGAGCTCAGGAAGAGGTTAACTTTCCTACTTCATCCCTTCATCGATCACCAAGAGCATTTTGATTTCAGATCTCTCAAATTGGGGCTTCTGGCCGTTTATGTGGAGCTCCCTTAAGGGGGTTTCTAGGGGTCTTAAGCTCCACCAGGTAGGTGTCCCACACTTTCCATTCCTTCACCTCATATGGATCTGTCCAGCATTCCTGGAGAGCTCTGGGCTCCACGGGGTCCATAGCTCACACCTTTTGGCCAAGTTGAAACTCCACCAGAGTGTCCTTCTGGTCAAACCAGAGTTTCATGACATATTGAATGACCTCAAGATTGCTTGTCACCTTTTTCCAGAAGTGATGCATCTGGTTGTGTTGTGCCTGCATGTAGCTGATCACATCCTGAGGCGTTTTCCTGAGAGCTTGCTCCCACCACTCTCTGACAAGCATGAGAAGTCCCCTAATAGGGTGGGCACTGATGAGTTTGAAGGGACTAAACCCTGCCTCCTTCTCTGGCACATACGTGTAGGAAAACAGGAGGCATGGCAGGAGGACATCCCATTTATGCCTCATGGGCTTGGGTAGGCCCATTATCATGTCTTTAATGGTCTTGTTGAATCTCTCCACAACCCCTTTGGTTTGGGAGTGATAGGGTGTGTAGAACGTGTAAGTCACTCCACACTCATCCCACTTGAACTTCATGTACTCTGGCATTAAATGATTGCCTATGTCAGATACTACCCCATCAGGGCCCTGGCCACTGCAGGTGAAGTCATCAGCATCACAGGGATGGCCTCTGGGTAGTGAGTGACATGGTCTACCAAGACCAGGCTGAACCTGTTGCCTAAGGTTGACTTGGTGTCCAAGGGTCCAACTATGTCAATGCCTACCCTGGCAAAGGGAGTGCCAACGACAGTTAATGGGGTCATTGGAGCCAAGCGTTTCTTCCCTGCCTTCTGAATGGACTGGCAGATGGGAAAGGACCTACAGAATACATCAGAGGCTGTCTTCATCTGGTACCAATGGAAGTGAACAACAAGCCTGGCAAAGGTCTTTTCTTGCCTGAGATATCCTGCCAGCGGGATGTTGTGAGCCAACACCAGTAGTTAGGTTCTGCAGCACTGAGGGACCACCAGCAAAATGGCTGTCCCAGGTCCAGGAGCCTTAAGCTTACAGTAAAGGAGGTAATTCTCCCAATAGATAAGTTGGTCTCCAGAGATATCACCTGCTGCCTTGGCTTTACCTTGCTGCTTCAAGCCCTCCAGAGGGGGGCACTCTTTCTGTGCTTTGCAGAATTCTTCCCTGGTGGGCCCACCCTCAACTTGCCATCCAGAAAGCTCAAGCAGGACATTCAGGGTAGCAATATCCCCTCGGGTAGGTTCAGGAGCATCCTCCTTAGGTGCCATGTCATCCTGGACCATGGGAACATCAGGGGTTGGTTTCCCCCACCCCTGGACCTCACTCTTGTTGGTAGGTGCCTGGTACATTGTTTCAGGTGCCAGGCGCCCTCGCCAGGCAGCCATGGAGCTTGTGGCCATACAGACCTATTCAGGCAATCCCAACATGTCCTAGTGCAACCTGAGCTGTACCTCCCTCCAGGTAGTGTGCTCAAGGTAATTGACCATTAGCATTCTACAGGCATGCAGGGATCACAGCTACTTTTAGAGAACCTGAGACCCTCCCACTCCAAAGGAATCCGAGTCCCAGGTAGATGACTGCCATGATTGTTTGCGACTATGAGTTGGAAGAATGTGTTGGAGAGGACCTGCTCAGAGGACACCATCTGATACCTTACAGTAGTCATACTGGCTCCTGTGTCCCTCAGAGCCTCCACCCATTGCCCATTGATGGTGACCCACTGCCTATACCTAGAAGTATTTGCAGGCATATGGGCCTTTGGAACCCTTTACTTATCCTCAGGGACACTAGTGTAACCTATGTCTGTTCCCTAAAGATAACTGGGACCACCTCTTCCCAAGCACTACACTTGCCAACCCAGGTGTCTGCCCACTGGTGGGGGTTTGTGCCCACATTTGGTGTCTCCCTTGGAGTGCCCATACTTTTAGCACTCAGTACACTGAGGGACAAATCTCCCTGCTTATTTATCAAAGAACCCTGTCTTCTTTAGCTCGGATTGGGACTGGTTGCCATTGTTTCCTTTGGAATTATTTTGGGGGCCTTGTTACAAATGGGGGTAGTGGTATACACCTCTCCAAGTAGGGACCCTTCCTTCTAGTCAGATAGCCCCTGCTCACCAACTTGGTAGCTTGGCACAAGTAGTCAGGCCTTTCTCAAAGACAATTTGTGAAGGATTTGTACATAACACACAGCAACCCAGTGAAAGCACCACAAATGGAAAACAGACCAGTTTAGAATAATACGTTATCTTTATCTAAACCAAGCAAGACTAAAATGACAAAACTCCAACATACACAACTCAAAACAAAATATGACTTTTAAAAGATTGTAAGCAATTCTATCCATAGAACTATATAGATCAGGTGATTTTACATAAATTACCTCAGATGCGTCAAAATCCACTGCCGCAGAGGAGGGAAGCATCATAAAACACGGCAATGCATCAGTTCCTGAGTCCATGGGGAGGTGATATGTCAGTTATGCTTCACGGAGGAGAAGTGTTGCGTTGAATCAAGACTTTAGAGAGAAGCGACACATGGAAATACAAGACGATTCTGGTCTGTAAGTGATGAGCCGGAAGAATGTGTCACAGAGGTGCGATACATGGAAATACGAATGCGCTGGAGGTCAATGTAGCAGCGTCAAAACAGGCACTGTGTAATTTTCTTCAGCAACAGTCTGACAATACATCAGTACTTTAAATCACACAGCAGGGCCTCCATCAGAGACAGTGCGGGGGACCTCGGACTTGGGAGACACGGTGCGCTGACTGTTATGAGCACCAATGTACCCCATAATAGGCCTAGGTAGATGTACAACCTTTTACCTACACTTGTCCTACCTTGCTCTACGTAACAGTTCTGGTGCTGTCCTTTTATCTAGTTATGTGCAGAATAAATGTTGTGTAGTTTTCTTCAAAACAAGCCTCATTTATTATGCATGAGTATTCTTAGTATCACACAGCAGAATTACCATCTTCTGCATAACTCTGTACAAAAGTCAACGCTATCGTCATCCTTGAACGATAGGCCCACAGTACCATTCTAGGTAGACCCCCCGAGGATACCTTTTGGGTATATAAGCACCACATCTTTGCTGGGCAAACCAGAGAAGAAGCTTCCATGCTGACACGAGATTATGGAGTCCTTTCACGCAGAATCTCCAGCACGCAGTAGTCTGACGTCCATTGCGGGATGTTCAGCTCGAGACCAAGATGGGGTCCTTCGTTCTTTCCCATCAGGTAATGGGGTTGGCACTTTCCTAGGGGGATTCTTGGCTTCACACCTACATACATTCTAGGTACATTTAGGTATACTTAGCTAGGATTTGCATCTTAGGAGTACACATGATTATTGCCATGTATCTATATGCCTGCATATATTCACTGTTTTAGCACCTTGTTAGAATTCCACCTTTTATTTCCTCTGCTGGTACTTGTAATTGTATATATTTGATTTTGTCTAATGGTTGTCGCAACACAAATATTTTATACTAGAATGAGGCTGGTTCAATAAATGCTTATTGAAACCGTCCCCATTGTTTAGTCTGTATATCTGTCTGAGAAGAAGTGAGCACAAGTGACTGAACGAAAAGTACTGTACTGTTTCCACGATCCCTGAAGGATCAAGGGTTGTCATGTTCGATAGTTGCCAGAAACTATTTGCTCCTTGGTAATGTACGGGGGCTTATAGTGACACTGTGAGCTAGCAGGTCAAAAGGCTACAATATTCATTGAGGATGTTTGGAATCAGTCTAGACAGCAATCCCTTAGTTTATTTTGTCTAAACACGCAGAACCTATGTATTATTAGGAACTATAGGACATGAAAGACACAGCATCAATTTATTTGGCTGCACAGCGGCAGTGTGTAGAAATTTCTCCTGCAAGGTGATGCATCGATTTTGGTGTTTTCAGGCAGATCTTTGCAGAAGGAACAACCTCCAGGGGCCCTGAACTGGATTTGGCACCACAAGACAGGTCAGAATTCCCGGCAGCGGAGTTCATGGATGCTGCAGATGAAGTCTTTGGTGGCCCTGAGACTACCAACTGGGGGCATACACACACAAGCCCTTTGAGAAACTTCATAAGCAGGATACAAAGCAGTCATTTACTTCTCCAAATCAGAAGCAGCAACGCACAGCAAAGGGGAAGTACTTCTCACAGCTCTTTAGCTCTTCTCCTTGTCAGAAGTTCTGGTGTTTTAGGTCCAATACTTATAGCCCTTTTGGCCTTTGAAGCAGGCATTCTTCAAAGGATTGTCTTTGTAGTGAACACTTTCTTGTCCTGCTTGGTGTTGGCTCCAGACACAATCCAAGGGGGTGGAGACAGCCTTGTGAGAGACCAGGCACAGCCCTATTCAGGTGAAGGTGACACAGCTCCTCCCACCACTTTAGCTCAACCTGGTGATGGACCATCAGGATAGGCAAGGCACACCTGAACTCCCTTTGTGTAACTGTCTAGAGTAAATTCACCAACACGTCCCTGTCAGTCTAAACCAGATGCTGATTCCACAGGCAGGTAGAGGCACAAGATGGTTAAACAAGAAAATGGCTACTTTCTAAAAGTGGTATTTTTGAATACACAATTTTAAAAACCCCTTTATTAAAAGATATGTTTTTAAATTCTGAGCTCAGAGAGCACAAACTCCAAATCTCTAGCGGTTCCCAATTGAAAGTTACACTTGTAAAATGTTACAAGGCAGCTCCAATAATAACATATTGGAGGGCTAGTTCTTGCAATAGTGAGAAATGAAATTGGCAGTATTTTAATATCAGGACATGTAAACCACACCAGTACATGTCCTACCTTTAACATACACTGCACCCTGTTCATGGGGGTACCTTGGGCCTACCTTATTGGTGTCTTACATGTAGTAAAAGGGAAGGTTGGGGCCTGGCAAGTGGGTGAACTTGCCAGGTCGACATATGGCAGTTTAAAACTGCACTCACGGACACTGCAATGACAGGTCTGAGACACGATTACAGGCTATTCATGTGGGTGGTACAACCAGTGCTGCAGGCCCACTAGTAGCATTTGATTTACAGTCCCTGGGCACCTATAGTGCACTTTACTAGGGAATTACCAGTAAATAAAATATGCCAATTGATAGAACTGGGGGTCTCTATTTGGCAGAGGTAGGTACCTTTGACCAAATAGGGACCATTGCTTCTAGTCAGGGTAAGGGGGTTCACTTCTAAAATAACCCCTGCTCACCCCCTCTGTAGCTTGGCACAAGCAGACAGGATTATCTCAGAGGCATTTGTGAACACATACAGTAATACAGTGAAAACACTACAAATGAACACCACACCAGTTTAGAAAAATAAGTAATCTTTACTAGACTTAACACACGACCAAACGACAAAAATCCACAATACTATATTCAAAAATAGACTTTAAAATGTTAGGAAATAGCTTAGTTCAATGTAGATGGTAAATGCAACACTCTACTCTCAAAGTACCTTGGATGCGTCACGCAATACAAACAAAAGGGTCGCAGGGAAGGTGATGTGTCGGTTCCTTGCTTCGGGGGTGGTGATGCGTTGGTTACTTACTGCAGGGCAGAGGAGGTGATGTGTTGGTTCCTTACCGGAGAGGAGGTGATGCGTCGGTTTCTTACTGTGATCCGGTGCAATGCGACAAGATGGCTCCTTGATGCGGTGCGACAATCCGGTGCGATGCGAGAAAATGGCGTCTTGATGCGATGCGACAACGTTGGATGCGATGTGGCACGCCCGACGGCCGTGCGGCGAACTCGGTAACTTCTGAGCCGCGTCACGCTTCTCCGGTGATGCGCTGGTGACCTGCAGCAGCGACGCGCTTCTCTGGTGATGCGACGCGCTTCGTCGATAATGCGACGGCGAAGAGCTGCAGTGGCGGCACGCTTCTTTGGCGATGCGATGGCAACTGCTGCGGCGGCGGCGACACGCTTCTCCTCGTTACGTCGAGGTTCCTTCTCCCAGCGACTCGCGGTCTTCTCAGAGGGCCCAAACAACAGTAGGCACCTCTCTGCAGGCAGAATTCCACAGCAATTCAGGGGAGCTGTGGTGAAGTCTTGTATCCCTGAGACTTCAGGCAGGAGGCAAGCACAGTTCAAGCCCTTGGAGATTCTTCTTCAAGATTGCAAAAGTACACATAAAGTTCCTTTTCTCCTTTTATTTGCAATAAAGTAACCACTGCACGTCAACCCCAACAGCACAGCAAAGGGCCAGTCTCCTCCTTCAGCTTCCTTGGTTCTTCTCCTTGACAAAGGGTCGTCTTGATTCCCAGAAGTGATCTATAGTCTTGGGGTCTGGGCCCCAGTATTTATACACCAAAATCCTTTGTCTCTGAAGGCAGAGAGTGTCTGTACCTAGTCCAAACCAGTTCTGTGCAGTCCTGGAGCACTTTGTTTACAGGACTCCTTCTTTCCTTTGACAGTGTTGGCCAGTGACGCACCACAGGAGATGGAGCCAGCATTGTGGAAGGCAGGCACAGCCCTATTCTGACCCAGGTGCAGCTCCTCCCTCCACTCTACATGCAGATAGGTCTATTCAGCCCTGTGCTGACTCACCCCGACTCCTTGAATCCCACAGCCCCTGTCACTCACAAACCAGACATGGAATACACAACCTAGCAGAAGCAGGCTTGGACAGTTAGGCAAGAAAACACCTACTTTCTAAAAGTGGCATTTTCAAACATAGAATGTTAAAGCCAACTTCAATAAAAGATGTACGAATAGGAATATAAGATGTTATAATCAAACTGCCTATTCTGGCCTATGGGGACTGGTAGCCTTGCAATAGTGAAAAATGAAAATGGCTGTAATTCACTATTAGGACATGCCACACACACACTGGCAAGTGGGTGCACTTGCCAAGTCGACATGGCAGTGATAGACTGCACACAGGCTCTGCAATGGCAGGCCTGAGACACACTTTACAAGCTGCTTCTGTGGGTGGCACAACCAGTGCTGCAAGCCCACCAGCAGCATTTGATTTACATGCCCTGGGCACACATGGCGCACTGTACTAGGGTCTGACAAGTAAATCAAGTAAACCAATCATAGAGTCACTAATTCAATACAACACTTTACAATAGTGAGCACTTGCACTGTGGCACTGAATAGCAGTGGTACAGTGCCCAAAACATCTAAACCAGCAAAACACATAGCAAAAAAACAGAGCTAACAGCAAAAAATATGGAAGGGAGACTCAAACCAATGGTGCCAGGTCTAACACTTGTCCCCTCCAGCTGAAATGTGGGGAGAGCTACCCACCCCTTGGGAGTTCTCTTCACTAAGGCGGAAATATCTGGACAGACTATCAGCATTGGCGTGTTCTGTACCAGGGCAGTGTTCCACTATGAAGTCCATCCCCTGTAGGGAAATGGACCACCTCAACAGCTTTGGATTCTCACCCCTCATCTGCATCAACCATCTGAGGGGCCTGTGGTCTGTCTGAACCCGGAAGTGAGTCCCAAACAAGTATGGTTCCAAATTCTTCAGTGCCCAGACCACAGCAAATGCCTCATGCTCAAATGCACTCCACCTTTGTTCCCATGGAAGTAACCTCCTACTGATGAAGGCTACAGTTTGGTCTAGGCCCTCCTCATTTATCTGTGAAAGAAAGGCCCCCACACCATGCTCTGAAGCGTCTGTCTGTACGATAAACTCTTTTGAGAAGTTGGGTGCCAGGAGCATGGGTGCCGTGCACATGGCAGTCTTCAGGGCATAAATAGCTTTCTGACAGGTGTCAGTCCAGTTCACTTTCTTAGGCTGCTTCCTGGAAGTCAGCTCTGTCAAGGGTGCAACAATGCTGCCATACCCCTTGACAAACCTCCTGTAATACCCAGTGAGTCCTAAAATGGCCCTCACCTCTGTCTGGGTTTTGGGGGTTCCCAAGGCAGGATGGTCTCAATCTTGGGTTGTAGGGGCGCCACCTGTCCGCTCCCAACCTGGTGTCCCAAGTACACCATAGAAGAACGCTGCCCGAACTAGCCTTGATTGTGGGGCCTGCTCTCCACAGCGCCATCAACACTTCCCAGAGGTGGTGCAGATGTTCTTCCCAACTAGCGCTGAACACTGCAATGTCATCCAGGTAGGCGGCGCTGAAATCTTCGAGTCCGGCCAACAGCTGGTTGACCAACCTCTGAAAGGTGGCAGGAGCACTCTTCATCCCAAAGGGCATAAACCGGAATTGGTAGTGCCCATCTGGTGTGGAAAATGCTGACCTCTCTCTTGCCCCATCAGTTAAGGCAATCTGCCAGTACCCAGACATTAGATCAAACGTGCTGAGGTACTGGGCAGCCCCTAACCGATAAATGAGCTCATCATCTCTGGGGATGGGGTGCGCGTCAGTCCTGGTGACTGAATTGAGCCCTCGGTAGTCCACACAGAACCGGAGTTCTGGCGTGGCACCCAGTGCGGCAGCCTTTGGGACTAAGACCACTGGGCTGGCCCAAGGACAGTTAGAGGACTCAATCACCCCCAATGCAAGCATCTTGGAGACCTCCTCCTTGATGCAAGCTCTCACCCTGTCAGTCACTCTGTAAGTTTTGTGATTAACAGGAGGACTGTCTCCAGTGTCTACATCATGGACACACCAATCAGGGGCACTGGGAATCAGGGAGAACAAATCAGAAAACTGTCCCAACAAATGGTGACAGTCATTCTGCTGCTCAGGGGTCAGGGTGGAAGAGAGGTTCACACCATCCGCTGACCCATCTTGCTCTTTTGCAGACAGGAGGTCAGGAAGAGCCTCAGTCTCCTCCTCCATTCCAGCATCTGTTGCTAGGAGGATGCCCACTTCAGACCTCTAAGTGGGGCTTCAGGCAGTTGACATGTAGGACCCGCAAAGGGTTCCTTGGAGACCGCAATTCCACCAACTAGGTGAAAGGACTTTTGTGCTCCACCACCTCAAATTGTCCAGTTCACTTATCCTGGAGCACACAGGGCTCCACTGGGGCCATGGTCCACACTTTCTGACCAGGCTGAAGCTCAACCAGAGTGGCATTCTGGTCGTACCACTGCTTCATCTCCTCCTGGCTGGCTTTCAGATTCGCCTCAGCGAGTTGTCTGAATCGCCTAGTCTGTTTCCTGAAGGCCAGCATGTAGCTATATACATCCTAGGGAGGTTTCCTGGGAGATTACTCCCAGCCTTCCTTGACCAAACTCAGAAGTCCTCCTACATGGTGACCATAGAGCAGTTCAAAGGGGCTGAACCCTAAGGACTTCTGTGGCATCTCTCTGTAAGCAGAGAGAAGGCATGGCAAGAGGACGTCCCACTTACGCCTCATGGGTTCCTAAAGACCCATAATCATGCCTTTGAGGGTCCAGTTGAATCTCTCAACCAACCCATTACCTTGGGGGTGGTAAGGAGTGGTGAACTTATAAGTTACCCCACACTCCTGCCACAGGGACTTCATATACTTGGAAATGAAGTTTGAATCACGGTCACACACCACTTCTCTGGGGAACCCCACGTGGGATAAAATCCCCATCAGTGCACATCTCACCATGGGGGCCATCACAGTCCGGAGAGGGATGGCTTCCGGTTACCAGGTGGCATGGTACACCAAGACCAGGTAGAACCTGTTGCCCATGGCTGTCTTGGGATCCAGAGGCCCCACAATGTCAATGCCCACCCTTTCAAAGGGGGTGCTCACCACAGGGAATGGCTGGAGAGGAGCCTTTTGCTCCCACTCTTTCCACTTACCTGGCAAGTCTGACAGGTCCTGCAATGAGTATCTGAACTCATGTGGGGCCAATAAAAGTGGGTGACAAGCCTTTCAAAGGACTTGTCCTGCCCAAAATGTCCTGCTAAAGGCACATTATGAGCCAGCCCCAGTAGGAAGGCTCTGAAGTGCTGGGGTACCACCAGCACACGGGCTGACCCAGGCTCAGCAACCTTAGGCTCACTATACAGGATACCATTCTCCCAGTAGATCCAATGTGATCCAGACTGATCATCTGCTGCCTGGTTTGCAGCCTGTTTCCGCAAACCCACAAGAGAATGGCACTTCTTCTGCTCCTCACAGAACTCCTCCCTGGAGGGTCCTCCTTCCTGGTGCCAATGGGTGAGCTCAGACAGGTCCCTCAGTTCAGCTACCTGCTCCCCTGTAGGTTCCAGGGCATCCCCCGCAAGGTCTGCCTCCTCCTGGACCGTGGGAACTGTAGGGGCGGCCTCTTCTCCTTAAGGCAGGCACCTGGGCCACCACAAATAGTGTAAAAGACGGTTGGGAAAATGAAAAGAAAATTGTGGTTCAAAAAAGGAAAAGCAAAAAGAATAAAGGATAAATTGGGTATAGGTGAAATTATAAATGGACAAACTAGCAGGAAAGGGTGAAAATGCTAATGAGTGTGGTGGGAGTGAAGGAAGGAAAAAGAGAGGCAAGACCCGGATTGAGTAGGATCAAAGCGATTTAAATGAGATTTTCTGACACAATCACTTCTTGTCAGTTAACTACGGAGTTAATCTAAAGAGTATTTTGTCAATTTTTTATGTAAATGGTTCCCTCCAGAAGTAGCGGGAACTGTGCTATAGGGCCCAAAGCCTTCATGCACCTGTTTTTTTGATCTATTGCCTTCCACAGTGCTACTTAAAAAGGCACTTCTGGTACTGTCACATTCGGGATAGCCACATGTTTGAAAAGTTGTGCCTGTCTGGGAAATTTAGAAATTGGTTCCCCTGCTCACTAAAACAATTACACATCTCAGATTTCAGTGCAAATCTGAAGTGTTGTGAGAAAACATATGACATGCAGACATACAGAAACGATTTGCACATAAACTGTCAGCAAAAATAGTTTGAGATACACTATGTGAAGAATATTCACATGCTATCCCTACAGGGAAAAAACATTGCTTAAGCGAAAATGAAAAAAAAAGTCAGAAAAGTTTGTAACCTTCATGGATGTCAATAAACGTCACGGGATACAATGCACCCCAATAAAGAGTTCAACTTATCTCTTATTTGTGGTGCCCTTTGCCACACTTTCATACTTTCTGCTTACGCGTGAACGTGCTGTACATGAAGTACACAATGCCACTGTTTTCTTTCTTACCTGTGCTCATTAGGAGGCATTTCGGTTTAGCTAAACAAAACCAATTGAGCTGCTCTTCGCCCCTGCCACAGTTGATAAGAACAGTGTTTTATTATATAAAAAGCTTCCTTGCTAAAGGTCTTTGAGGGGAGCAATTCCATGCTGGGAATTATCATGGAATTGCTGCAGACTGTGATTGGGATGCAGCCCTGCAAACTCCAATCTCCATCCTGCTAACCAAGATGACATGTGAACTGTGACCGACTTCCTGACACCTAAGACCAAGGTATGGGGGTTAGGCTATACCAACTGATTTGGCGGAATAATGCTGCCAGTATGCTCTATTTAGGATAGTGTAGGTACAGATAGGAGTAGGCAACCATTAGCAGGAATTAACATGGTGGAATTGTTCATAATGTTTGCTGTTCTAACAAAGCTGATTACAGTATCATGTCTCACCTTTCTAATAATCACAGCTCATGCTTTTTATGCA
This sequence comes from Triturus cristatus, assembly GCF_964204655.1. NCBI lineage: Eukaryota > Metazoa > Chordata > Amphibia > Caudata > Salamandridae > Triturus > Triturus cristatus. The sequence goes on from NC_140590.1 coordinate 674,802,352, forward strand.
AGAATACAATCATTTCAATAAATGTTTGAAAATGCATTGTCGTATGTTCCTTGTGTTTACCTTGGGCATGCAAGTGTGACAAACAAAAGGGTTGGATCTGTTTCAACGGATTCCTTGGGAATCAGAGTGTCATGTTCCAGGTTGCAACAGTATCTGTTACCCTGTTTTGTTTAGGGGTTAGATGTGGAACTGTGAGCTAGCCAATACCCATCAATACTCACTGATAATATATATGGACTGAGTTCCTAAATTATGAAGTTTCTGTTGTTCTAATACAGAGTCCTGCTACATTTGTAGTAAACATATAACAATAGTTATGTCTGAGAACATTTAAACATTAAACTAAATATTGAAATATGTTAGCAATGTGTATGTATGTAAAGCAGAATTCAATTCTCGAAATCATATCAACATTAAAGTCACTCCTTTACCTGCCTCATTGCTCCAAACCTGAAATAGATTCTGCAGGAACATTTTAAAAAAACCACAGAAAAACACAGCAGCTAGAGCAAGTAAATCCTTCCCAAAATAAGTTCATATTCCACCCATTCTCCAGGAGATTTCATTGGTTATAAGTTGAGGACAAAGAGAAGTTCATAACATTCACACAAAGCATGTCCAAAAATTATAAAGTTGTTTCCCAATACCTTCTTAAAGCCTTTTTTTAAAACCGTTTACAACTTTACAAAGATAGCAAAGGTTGCAAAGTCTTTGTTAAAGAAATGTGTGACACAATCCTACAAAACTGAGTTTTGGGTAAAGAATCTGTAAAAAAAAAAAGGTCTTTAATGTGTGGTACTAGTAAATCTTTTCAGAATATCGTCTGACTCAATATTTTTCCAACCCCACTTGGAGTGAACAACAAAAATCTGCAATAAGACAATATTTTTGTACACAACATTTTGGGCTCAGTAGATAGTTCTGTATTAAATATTCTAATGCACAACTGTGTTTATTAAGAATATTATATTGCAAAAGATTTTTCAGGTCATTTGTTTCCACAACAAACATTTTTATACAAATTTCTAACTGTAGCAAAGCTGCGGGAAATTTAGCTAAATTTTACCAAATGTAAAGCTTACAGTCTTTGAAGATCTTCATGGCAAAAGTTGTGTCACTTTTACCTAACAGATAATTGTTTCTAAGATCATCTATGATGCTGTCTGGCTTAACTACAAAATAAAGTACAAATCTGATATATCTACTACAAATCGTTGATCTAATAGATAGTTACTTCTTTTAATTCCTTGAATTAACAGAACATGATCAGGCAGCAGGCTATTCCTATCCAGGTAGAATGAAATTGGAACTCAATGCTAAAATAAGTATGATTCTATCCTGAAATTCAAGAAAATGATAAACAAGCCAAGCTCTATTCAGATAATCCTGTAGGTTGTTATTGGGTGGTCAGACTCACTGTGTGGCTTATTTTAACACAACAGAGCATATGATAAAAATTAAAAATTTAAAGACAGAGATGAACTATTGTGATCTAAAAGCTGCAACGGAAAAGCAATGTCATCGTACAAGACCATGAATAAATGAGGCCAGCTCTGATTCAATAAGGTTGCATTAGAATAATACCTTTTTGATGTACACTGCTCTACAGCATAATGCGTTAAGTTACTGGTGTTATTAATGCTCAACTCAATTATTGTGTTGTCCCTCCAAGACTAGAACGTGTATCTTGCAGATTGTACCCATATGTGATATTGACTTAGGAACCAGAAGACCTGATTCATGTTTCTGTATTTCATTACATCGTGTGCTCTGCCTTCTGTGCTTGAGTAACATGTCCTGCCAAAACAGTGGGGGCTAGACACAGACTGAACAGCAGCAATATGTGGCTTGTATACATCTGGATGTTTATAACCTGCAGCTTCTGAATTTAATACAGATTTCCATTATTTAGTAACCATGCCAATGTCATAATAGTGTCTCTTGCTTTATTGCAAAATTCCACATTTTATCAACACTTTGTTAAAATGCTGGGCGCAAACGTGAGAAAGAAGTTACTTGATCTTTTCCTGAATTTGAGAACTGACGTGGTGCAATCCTTTATATTAAAATAATGATGTGATTCATTCATAAACGTCATTTTGTATGATGTTTAGTAGTACTGCAGTAGGACTAGTAACGTGCTACAAAATGTTATTTACATGCTTACATGCCGAAGTTCCGCCTCTCCTATCATTCTGTATGGATACCTCCCCCCGACTACGGAGCCATGGCACATGTAAATATATATTTTAGTAAATATCTGGGGGACAGAGAGCAAAGGCAAGTAAATCAGGAATACCTATGACTAAAGGTGAAGGGATAAAAGAGGAGTAGGGAGGGGTTTAGGATGGGTTACTAAGGGATGTAGGGTAGGGATATGACCCCACCCACAATAGAGTAAACCCATTGCTATGCACAGACTTGACTTCTAAACTTACTACAGCCACAAAGGGACCCAAGGAGTACTAAATTAGTCCAGCTCAAAGCTGAAGGAAGTTGAGCGCCCCACATGGCCAACCACTGGTACTGCAACACCCTCCATAAAAAATAATGGAGTAAGGGACTTAAAATATAACTCCATAGGAAATAATGTTACATTCAACTAAATGATCTAAAGTAGCTAAACACGTTTATTATTTAAATATAAAATATAATAATGACTTGCTTGATTTAAAAAGTACTTACCACAAATATACTGCAGTTAGGACAGTGCTCTCAATATGGTAAAGTAAAGGAACACATAAAAAAGTTTATTAAACTTGGAAAAGTTCATAAAAATAGTTTAATTTTAAATAATATTTTAAGTTAATTTTATATGTATGTTAGATGTAGAACAATATTTTTAAAACGCTACCAATGTAATAAATTTGAATTAAATATTTAATTGACTTTAATATATCAGCTTAAATAACAATAATGTTGATGGTTTTCATGAAATTTCCACCTAAAAAAATATATATTGTTATACATTTGTAATAATTAAATATTTAATTCAAAATTAAGTTAATATTGCTGGATATTTTATCTTTTGCTCTACTCTTAAAATTAATGAAAACAATAATTTACATTAACATTTGACATAAACATATGTTTACAAATGTTTTAGAGTTAAAGAAACTTTTTTTAGTTTTCCTTATACTTTACCATACGAAGACTGCAGTCAGGGTAGAGATCTCCATGTGGTAAAGCATTGGGAAAGATAAAAACTTTATTAAACTTGGAAAAAATTAGTAAAATATTTTTATACTAAATAATAATGTAAATTAATTTCATATACTTGTTTTAAATGTTACTGCAGTATTAATTACATTTTGAAATAAATCTTTAAACAATGTAAATATAAAATTGTGAATGAAAAGTATATTTCTGAAGCTTAAATTATAACATTCCCATCAAAAGTGAAAATATTATATTATTACACTATAATTATTAATATAGATGCATAACATTAATTAAAAGTAATGTTTTCATATTTTAATAAAACAAAATAACACATTTAATGCTGTAGTAATCAGAATGGGGAGAAATGTATTGCCTTATAATCTTTACAAATAACATGTACATTTGTGTGTTTATGTGAGACTATGTACAGATAAAGAAGCAACACTTTATGTAGGCAAAGTATATTCACAAATGTGCATTCTTAACATTGGCAAACTGCGAGTAAGCCTGAGTTGCTCAAAAGCTTTTTCATTGTTAAATATAATGTTGACTTCAAAATGTGCTTTTACATTTTTCCTTCTCACTTCAGAAGCAAGCTAATCCACTTTACCTAAAAGAGCTGCTCATTGCTTGCTTTTAGAAAGGTTAGGGTAGATTATTTTAATTGGAGGCTTGTTATCATTTATGTAATGTGTGTGGAAGCGAAATATCCTCATATAACATCCATTCTAGACCAATGATATATTCAAAGTCATGCAGTTGTGAGTGCTTTTGATTGATGATGGAGAATGAGGGTAGTTTACCTGTTCCAAGTAAGATGGTGCAACTTGATTGATCCAGTTTGTAGGAGTTGATGGGAAGAAGTTCTGAAGAAATGTGCAATGTGTTTCTATTGTGTGTCTTAGAATGGATGTTAGGAGATCCTGTGCTGACTCTACCGAGGTAATCCCTTTCCCTAGGTCTGCTATTTGCTATTCTATAGTTCTAGTTCTTGAGTTAGTCTCTTGAATGCTGATGTCTTTTCGCCCTGAACCCTAATTTGGTTCGCTTCTGACCGACACCTTCTGATTAAGATTTCCACTTGCTACTTTATGGAGCCCATACATTCTTTGCTCTGTATCTTGTATTTTGTTATCATCTAGTTGTGTTTATTGTGTTGCATTAATTGACGTTTACCAAATTATATGTTTATTTGAAAATTGACTAACTGAATGAATAAAACCATCCTCGCCATCATTCTTTTGGAAATAAATGAGTTTCACTGCAACTTGTTGTACTAATGTTAGTCCCCCGAGTACACTTTCTGCTTATAGCTAAATGTCCATAGGATCAATGGCGTAATCTATTTGTCATCTACACCAGTGCCCAATGGAAGAAATTGTGCTGTTGCACATCATTTTGGCACTGAACAAGATTCATTCCTCCGCACAGCATACTGGCACCAAATGAGGGAGCCTCATCTTATGGAAGAGGAAGAGGCCTGACCATGGATCCAGGACTCTCTTCAGGACAAGGAGTAACAATTATCTAACTCTCACCCAAGTATCCGACAATCAAAACACACCTCACTTAAAGCGTCACCTACAGCAAGCCAATAAAAATTCAGTCTGACCCACTTGGGGATCAGTCGGATCTACGTTTGGAGTCAACCATTAAGTGAACTCCTTCTCAGATGTCTTGCCAATCCCTGGTTCTGAAATGATAAGCTTAAAAATAATGCAGCAACAAACACATTTCTCTTATGTATACATGAGAAGCCAGCCATTATCATTAGTCCGAATTATGGTCCCAAGCTCATAGCAGATTTTCTGCTGACATGGTACTCAGAATGGATGCAAAAGAAGAAGTCTCTAGCAAGAGAGCAGGAAATGGTGAGTGAAGGGTTTGTGATGTGGTCTATGGCTTTCTTGGTCATGGCTCATACTTCTTCCTGAAACACCAGTAAATAGTAGGGGTGGGCGGAATTTGCGAAAGTGACTTTCGCAATTATCGCGAAAATGTTAAAAATCTCCGCAAACACGCGGAAATATCGCGAAGATGCGGAAGTTTTTTTCCCGCCCGTTTGCGGTATTTTCTGTGTGGTCGCGGCTCACCAACTTACCCATGCGGTTGCTCGCGGACATGTCCATCTTGTTTTCACTCTTCTCGCGGTGCATGATCGCGAGAAGAAAGACGTGATCGCGTGACCAATGACATTACTGTGGGCGCGAACTGTCGCGAGACAGCGCAAATGGCTACCAACAATCCAACATCTCGTGGAGAACGCGACCGGATCGGGAAAACTTGTCGGCGAACGGGGGGATTCAGGTAAGGCGAACGCGCGCGCGCGAGAATGTATTATTTTACAGTGCGAGCAAGAAACAAATTATTGCTAAGCTGCGGGATGCGGAAATTTTGACATTTTTGCGCTCTCCTCGGAACGCAAAAATGTCAAATTATCGCAATTTCCACGAGCGGAACGGAAATTTAGCCCAGGCCTAGTAAATAGTATGTCATCAAAACCCTCTTAATACTACTGTCTAAGCTGTGCAGGGTTTCCTACTCCTCCCACATTCTGGTCCTGCCCTCAAAGTAACTGCTGCAAAAATCAGTGAGCAATTTCCACACTAGTCCATGATAGGAATTAAGGAGCAGATGTATAAAAGCTTTGCACCAGATTTGCATCACAAAAAAGATGCAAACTGGCCCAAAGTGTAAACTTTGAATTTACTTTTCAGTTAAAATCTTCTTTCACACTGGAAAGTAGCCCCAAAGTAATGCAAAGTAGCTCTATGAGTTCTACATTGCGTCACTAGTGGCACATAGGCTTTCCAACGCAGCAAATAGTGTTTTTTAATGTAAAGCCCTATCTACTAAAAAAGGAAGAAAGGGCTTTGTGTAAAAAATTTACACGTCCTCGAGCCAATTGTATAATCGGAGAAAGGTTTTCTCTCTTTCCTCCAAAATTTACCAACTTTGCATGTGTGATATGGTGTACTGCACACATATCAAACTGAAAAAGTTTGAAACTATGGCTAAGAATAGTATTTTGTGCTGGAAGGATATTCTTCCAGCACAAAACTCATTACAATACATGGTGCAAGGCTGTTTAAAGTGCACCAACGAAGGGGAGAGAAAACAAGTGCCATATCTATGTAGATATGTTGCTGTTCTGCTCTGTCCCTGTGCAACAATTCAGCACAGCACAGCAACTTTGGCTGCTGCACTGTGTTTCCTCAAATTTCAGTAAATCTGCACCTAGATATCTAAACCAGACACTTTAGGCCATCTACCAAAGGTAATGATCAACATGTACCCTGCTCATCAAAGGGATGCTTCTTTTGTCAGTTATTCTCCAAGCCCTTGGCACATCCCTTAGAGCGGTATGCATCATAGAGGCCATGACTCATTCACGCTGCTGTGCAACAATGTGCCTCAGAATAAGGAACAGCCTCTAACAATTTTTTCAGGGTCCTGGGTTGGAGTCCAGCACTGATGTGTCTCTCTATTCCCCAGATGACCACCCATCCTCTTTCATTTACTTTCACGTATTCCCAAACAAGAACAATTGTGATGCTGAACTCATTAAGGCACTTTTTACCCCTTTTGTGCTACTCAGGCCTCATCCAAACTGGAAGCGGAGTGTTCACCCTGGTGCAAGTGTGTTCCTGCTTCGAATATGTCATCTCAGCCTATGAGGAAACAGAGCGCTCTAGACAGACATAACTGTGAGAGTCATTAGATCATGTAAGTGTAATTGTAACAAATTATGTGGCTTGAATGTTGTAGAGGATAAAACAGAATATTCACTCCTTTACCTGAGTCTACATAAATATCAAACCAAGCTCCTCCATCCATGTGTCTCTATCAAGCCAACAAATAATAAAGACATAGCAAGTAATAAAAAAGGCAGGGATTTACAGGATACTGACCCTCCACCCTGGAGACAAGACAAGAGTTCCTATTTTATGTGTATTTGTAAAGCGTACTATCACCCATGAGGCTCTCAGCAGGTGTTTGTGCCTAACCCTGTCTATGGTAGGTTGGTCAACTGACAAACCAAGCCTTCAGCTTCTTGCAGAATTCAAGACAAGAGAGGTAGGTTCTCATGTGGAGTAAGAGACCGTTTCACGTGTTAGGAGCAATGTATGTGATCGCCTTTCTTCCTGATTTGGCTCTGTGTATGCGTGGAATGTGTGCAAGTAGGAATCTTGTGCAGCAGAGGTGATTGGGGGTTTGTGGAAGGAGATGCAACTGTTCAGATAGGTGGGGCATGAGTTGTGTAGTATCTAGACAGTGTGTATGAGGAGTTTGAATTGAACGTGTTTGTTTATCAGTACCAGTGGAGCCCCCTGAGGTGTGATATGAATTCTGTGGGGTGTTAAGTATGAGTCAGACTGCTGAGTTCTGAATGGTTTGTAGTCTTCTATTGAGTTGGTTGGTGACCCCAGTGCAGAAGGTGCTCCCATAAACCAACTTTCCGGGGGACTAGGGCATTGCTTGGGAGCCATCTGAAGATTTTCCCCGGATCTTCAGGCTGTGGAAGCAGGGTGCAGTGACAGTGTTGACTTGTCACGTCATGTCCAGTTTGCTGCTGAGGATTATTCTGAGGTTCCTGGAGTGGGTTGCGGGTGTGATTATAGGTCCGAGTTCGGTTGGCCACCAGTTGGAGTCCCATGGTGAGGAAGTCTTGCCAAAGATCACTACTTCTGTCTTGTCGGTGTTCAGCTTGAGACTGTTAGCTTTCAACCAGTTAATATCTTCGGTTATGCAAGGGGTGAACTTATTTATTGTGTTAGGGGTTTTGTCCGAGTGGGAGGGTGTGAGTTGCATGCCAGTAGCATGGATGATGTTGGCCAGAGAGATCATGTATGCATTGAAGAGGGTGGGGCTAGACAATGAACATTAAGGCACCGTGTATATGATTTTGCGGGCTTCTAGGGAGTAACGTGCCAGGCTGACCCATGTGTTCTATCAGGTAGGAATAAGTAGACCCAGCTGAGAGCGGGTCTTTGGAAGCACAGCAAAATCTTTGATGATGGCGAATATTTCCTTGCTGCTGTTAGTGTTGACATCAATGCAATATGGAAGGGACAGTGATATGACTAAATATGAGCTGTCCTTTTAGTAACAACATTCCCTTTTCCATTGTAGGTTGTCCTCCATTGGATGTGTCTACAGGGCAGCAGCTGCTGTCCCTTGTATGACACCATGCAAGAGGAAGCGATATGGTTGTCAGTGCTGCACAGGAACTATTTACACTTTGAATACATTGTTTACAGTGCAACGTGTTATGGACAAGGGGACATAGGTCTATTCAGTTATTGAGCACATTTATTTCAACACATGTATAGTAGTGCTAATGTGTTGATTTTGAAAGCTGTTATCTGCTGAATTCCACAAAACAGTCCCCCTCTTTGCTGTACCCTGTGTATGCTTGTGTGTTCATATGATCTTGCTCTTCGTAATCCATAACAAAACAACTGTTCCCTGACTGTCATTGTTCAGTGTCTGCATTACCCCACCTTAACTTGCCTATGATATGTGGCCACCCATTGATCCTACAACATGGAATAGGCTGCATTAGTTTGTCAAAGCAACCACCTTTGCCTTCTTCCATTTTAGACCATGCTTTCAATTATATAAACTTACTGCCTTTCATGCTACACTTTCCTTGTTTCCACTCAAAACTGGGGGTGTCAAGATATGCTGATCTGAACTTCTTTGGAAGTTTTCCCATGCCATATATGTGTTCCCTTATTACGCCATATGCAAAAAGTTCCTTCAACCTGATGGATTCATTGAATATATAGGATGTGGCGCGGAAGTTTTTTCTCAAAGTTTTTTTACTGTGAATGATTTCATTCTAAATGTGTGAACACATTTGGCATCTGTTGATGCTGATTAATCCACTCCCTTGACAGTACAGTAGAATAGCTTTTTATGGTGTTCTAGTGTCTGCCTTTTCGCATTCGAACAGGTTTCTCTGATCATGTGTTTCTCTCAGGAGATCCCGCTTACTGCTGATGTGATTAGTTGTGGATCTGTGTGCTGATTTTGCCTCCCATGAGCCTACCATGGCACATCCCTGCGCAAAATCATAGGAGATTCAAGGAGCATGCCAGGCTTTGGGGTCCAGATGGAACAAGCGTTGCAAGGCCGAGTGAAAAACTCTCATGAAATAGCAGAACGAATGTGCCAGAATGCACAGCTTACGGAAGACATGGAGAGGTTGGAAATCCACTCCCAGAGGAATAAGCTACAAATTTGAAAAGTCCCAGATGGTGTGGAGACATCCGACCTGAAAGGGTTTTGTATTGAACATTTAAGGGAAGGTGTACTAAAATACCGGCCTGAAGTGGATCTAGAGCAAGAAATTCAGAAGGTTCATAGAAACCCGTTCAAATGCAATTCTAATCATGAGGTGCATAGGATTATCTTGGTAAACTTTCAGACATATGTGATCAAGGAGCAAATTCTCACTGCCGCTCTGAAAGCCAGTCCACTACAACATGAGTCCTTCACTTATCAGATTAAATCTGACGGGACAGTGAAAGGTAGGAGACAAGATGGGAACATTTAGAGGCCTACGGGCCATGGTGCAGTTTAAGTTCCCAGATAGAATGAAGGAAGATTTAATTCATAAGATGCTTACAGCACCAAGTGGTTTTAAGGAAGTTTGAGGAGTGCCACTAGATTCCCGTTTTGGAGGTGTAAAGGGACTCTCATGGTTTCCTTTTATCTTACGGTCTCTTGTTTCTACAGTAAAATATACCATTGAGAGATTAGATCAGCAAACCTTGCAAGAGTAGAGCAGCATAGATCTTAGACGAACAGAGGAAGCATTTTCTCAGGATCTCTCTGAATCCACATCTTAATCCTCATTAAGTTGGGTCACAGTAAGGGGATTGGAGAGTGCAACAAAGATAAGCTAGGTTTCTTTTTCTTTTCTTTTTGTCATTCTGAGGGATGAGCTCTGAAGGTGAGAAGACACAGGCCACATGATTCTAGTGGGGAAGGTAGGCTCCTCAAGCTGGGAAGTAAGTAGGAGAAATTCAACAAATATTGTCCTCAAGTTGCACCTGAGATGAGTCTTAAAGAAGTAGGGGGCATATTTACAAGGGCTTTATCTCTGCTTTTTTGGCTTAAAAAGCCAAAAAAGCGGAGATAAAACTATCGCCCCATTTACAAGAGGGTGCTAACATGCATAATCGCATGTTAGCACCCTTTTTCCCCAACGCCTCCCTTTGCATCTCTAATGAGATACAAAGTGGACATCACTGGGCGTACCCCGGATGGACTACCTTGCAAATATCGCTGATGTTCACATCGCGATATTTACAAGGCTGCCCCAGCATTTTAGCACACGTTAGTTTTTGGAGAAAACCGCTGTTTTCTTAAAAAATTAACGCCTGCTTAAATGCAGACTTACCTATCCCTAACATTGGGGTGGATTATGCTGCTACGAGCCTGTGGGTCGTTTTGCAGGAAACATCACTGGAAAACCAGCGATGTTCCCTGCAAAACGGCAATAACCTGGCTAACTCTGGAATTTTTATCGCCCTGGAGAAACGCGTTGTTAATAAATCAGCTACCAGGGTGATAAATTCCAGAGATAGCCTGTGATAACATAATTATCGCTAAGCACGGCCAACGATAATTGTCGCTGGCCGTTGATAATATGCCTCTAGATGTGAGGTTGTCTGGGGCAAGGGCATCAAAAGATGGTGTACACAGTTACATTAATAACATGGAATGTGAACAGCCGGAGAGGGGGAAAAAAGCGTAAGTTGGTGTTAGAAGTTTTGAAAATTGTTGAAGCTCAGGTCTATCCTACAGGAGACACATCTGGATGCAAAGGAATGTAGCTAAGTCTCAAAGGAGTGCCCTTTATGTACAAGAGGTTATCTGCACGAACAAAAGGGAAGCAGAAAAGGGGTAGCCACACTCATGACAAAGAACATGGGGATAAAGGTGATAAGGCATAAAAAAGATAACTCAGCGAGGTGGTTGGTTGCTGTGTTGTGGACTGGAGATAAAGAGCTTACTTGTACAGGATATTTTGACCCAAACTGTGATGATCCCACATTCTGTCATTTATAATTATGCTTGGCCGAATGCCAGCCACCCTTAGTTGGGGTGGGATTTTTAAGAGGTCTAGAACAGAGAATGCAAGCAAACTACCAGGTCCCCTCATGTAGGTATGAGTAAAGCTAGGGCATGCTTAACGGATATGATGAGAGATCTTGCACTAATAGATATATGGAGAAATTGGAAGGGGAATGTAAAAAGGCTATACCTTATACAGGAAAAAGTATGGTCACCACTCGCGCATTGACTAATTTCTCTTAGATCGGGTATTAACTTGTGCAGTTCAGACAATAATGCATCTTCCTGTAGAGTTATCTGATAATTCAGCAGTGCAGCTGGTCTTGGAATTACCAGCTGTGAGGGCCTCCGGTATGGATTCTGAAAAGGGAACTAATGTCAGATGAGAAAGTCATTGAAGCTTTAATTAAACAAACAGCAAAATACTTTGAGCATAATGGGAGCACCCAAGTGCTAAAGTCATATGGGAGGCATAACAGTTGCAAAACGAGTTTAAGATCTACCTAGACAATAGGCTGCAAGCCAGATGGGAGGCAAATAAGCTTCAGCATTTCGAGTACGGTGAGCAGTGTGACGCACTGTTAGCATGGAAAATTAATTCAGATCTAGGCAGGAACAATATAGAGGTGCTGGACCAGTCAGGGGCAAGTAGATTCTATGGAGGAGATCAAAGCAGAGATAGTGCTCAGTCTGAGTGAAGTCCACAAGGAAGATCTTGACCTAGATCCCTTAGCTACCAGCGATTGGTTATGTGATAGAAATCTTCCACAGCTTACGGAACAGCAGATTGCAGACCTTGGGGCTGAAGTAAGGGATCTACATCTACAACGCCATGTAAAACCATCCTGAATGACTTTTCATGTCCTTATAGATATGGAGTAAGGCACGGCAGCACAAGTCGCTACCTTGCCTTACTCTGCATGAAAGAGGCATAACCTGGGTGTTGTTTTGGGTGTTCCCACTCAACACCCATGGAATTTGATGCTGCCCCAGACTTACAAAATCATGTAAACTTGGGGAAGCACCAAAACATAGAACCTACCTAGAACAGGCATAACAAGACAAAATGTTTACTTTAATCTTTGTTTTTTCCTCTTTCCACAAGTACTCAATTCTGCAACATACACAGAAAGAGGAAAAAACCTCTTACAATCGTTTTTGTGCATGAAGGTGCCTTTTCCTGCACAAAAACTATCTTGCATGCAACACAGGCAACTATGCACCATGGTGCAAAGGTGCCTGCACTGGCGCATGGCCACAAAATGTGCGCTGGCTGAAAGGACAAGAATGCACTGTATCTTGTAAATATGATGCATTCCTGTCCTTTTGAATTGGCATACGGCAACACAGCAAAATGATTTGCGACGCTGTGCTATGCCAATTCCCTGTAAGTATGCCCCTAAGAATTTAGCTGAGAGAAAGGCAGCAGGACCAGAAGGAATACTAGCTGAATTTTATAAAAAGAATTATAAAGATGTTGGTTCCCTTCTGGAAGTATTTGTTTAATGAGATTAACACACTAGGACATGCAATCCCACCTTCATGTTATGAAGCAACAGAGGTATTGTTTCTTAAGACAGGCAGGTATTCTGGGGCAGCATATTTCTATAGGCCTATATCACTGCTTACCTATGACTATAAAATCTGCCCTGTAATTCTAGCAAAAAAGTTTTCAGAGGACTTTCAAACCTTAATTCACCCAGATCAGAAGGGGTTTGTCCCTGGTAGACAATTAAATAAGCAGAAACATCGGCTGATTAACACAATTGATATGTCACGATCGCAGCTGCGAAGGTATTTGACAGGTTTAATTGGGTTCACTTCTGGGAAGTATTACAGCATTATGGGGTTAGTAGCAACATGATTAGTATAATAAAAACCCTATATAAGGCACTACTGCCTGGGATCTTGGTGAATGGAGAAGTCACTGCCCCTTTTCAGATATCCAGAGTTACAAAGCAGAGGTGCCCTCTTTCCACTATCCTCTCATGGTTATGTATTGAGCCTTTTACCCAAAAGATTCGCTAGGATGACTATCATTTCCTTAGAAGTTGTAGGGCTATCAACCAAACTAGCATTATACGCCCATGACATAATTCTATACATGGCAAGCCCAGAACTTGCTGTTCCTTGGATAGAGGAACATGCCAAGAATTTGGGAAAACTGTCAGGTTATTTGGTTATAAACAAAATAAACTATATAAAAGTATTTGGTTCATAAGGGAAAGACTTAGGACATGGGCCAGAGAGGATGAGGATTTCTTTACTTAAAGCCAGGTCAAAAGTAAAATCAGGTACCTAGGAATAATGATGACAAAGTCTCTTGAGGAAATGCCAGGAGTCAACTTATCTAGCGTTAGTAGTGAGATGGAGTCAGTCTCTCCTTAGAAGATGGGGTAATCTCCTGATTGGGATGTATGGAAGCGTTAATATTGTCAAAATGCTGGTTCTATCCAAATTAACATTCTTGTTTAATACAATACCATTATCCTTCCCAACTAAGGCTCTACAAAAGTTGCAAGGAAAGTTCAATAGCTTCATATGGGCATCTGGAAAAAAAGGGAGGTGAAGCACCGAGGATTGGCCCTCTTGGATTTTCTGGTCCATTAGTTTGCATTTCAATTTAAGAATTTTAAGCTGTTGGCTGGGGAACTGGATAACTCTTACATGGGACAGAAGTTTAAAGATAGAACACATAGGTCTGGCTAACTTTTTGTTTAAACTTGGTGATCCAAAGGTTTTTGAGTGGGTCATGTTAAAGGTGCTTTTGGCCACACTCAGAGTCCGGGTATACATGAGGAAAGTCCTAAAAATTCATTATTAACAGATCCTGTACCAAATTGTGACCCTCCATGTACCTTTGATTGGCTTAAGGACAAACTGTGCTATCCTCTTGGCAGGGTAAAATGCCTTACCTGGGGAGATTTTAGAAGAGGGGATGCATTGATCTCATTGCAATAGTTTTCTGATCTGTCAAAACGGATGGTCTTCAAATTTAAATACCTGCAGTTGACTTCTTGGTGGACATCACAACATTTTTCGGAAGCAGGAAGTTCTCTCTTGGGGGCTTTCTTCACATGAATGGGGGCCAAACAAGAACTTATGAAAGAAATCTTCCAGTGGAATTGGACAATATTTACCATTCTAGAAGAAAAGATGGGACACTCGTAGCAACACTGGGAAAAAGATAATTAACAAGCAACTATGGTGAGTACCATTGCGTTTACTCTACTTGACAGTTAAAGTTGCACCTCTTAAAAGAAATTATCTGTTTACTCCCCATAATACTTACTGGTAGCTGTTGAAGCACGCCAAAAAATGGGGAGGCGGACGCAGATGATATGCAAATGTTTGTTGACTGCACGGCATTGAGTTCCTTTTGGGAGGAAGTAAGTCTGATCCTCGCAGTTAATGGAGTCCAGGAAATTAATGTAAGCTGAGCATTAATATTGTTTGGATTGGATAGCTGTCTGTATTCCCAGCTTCACAAGGAACAAGCCTCATTGTTATTTTTCCTGATCTTACTAGCAAGGATGGAAATTTGGAGGAAGTGGGTTACCCCAGACTCTCTAACCGCAGATGAATGACTTAGATATGTTAATTACATCTCTGGATTGGAGATGAGTCGTAAATTGACTTCAGTTGAAAAAAGATAGAGCCCCCATTTGGCCTGGCAAGCTAAATGGTGAAGGTCAGATCATTACACCTTAGTCCTGAGAATGAGGGCTGTTCATTCTCTCTCTGTTACTGTAGAGGATAGAGGAACATTCAGTAAATGGTTAACCAGACAAATTGAGTGGAGGTGTCATTGCCTCAGTTCACCACATAGGCGGAGGTCAGACCTGTAAGCCCACTGAGTGAAGGGTATTTTGTTTCCCAGTTGACTTCAGTAAAAGTGTGTGATATGATTCTGTGTGGCCTCTGTCTCGAGTCTCTGTCACAAAGCCCAATTTTATCTTTTCACACTCTGTTCTTATAATGTTTATGTAATATGTCTGTTCATTGCAGACTTTTTTTAAATAGACAATTACCAGAAAAGGTATTTCGCGTACTTACATTTTATGGAACCGTGCTTTTGTATAAAAGCAATAAATGGAACGTAACGTTTTCAGCTTTCATGAAACCTTGTTCATCATTAAAAACAATCACAAGAACAGAGCATTTGGTTGATATGGAGTAGCATGAATATATTCAAGCAAACTTAATTACAAGGGTGTCATTAATAATAACATTAAAAAAAAAGCATTTAATATTTCAACATTTATATCTATTAACCAACATATAAAATTCTAAAAGGGTACACCTAAAATGAAGAGGCATGATAATTATAACATCTAGGCCATCAGTGATGTCATCAGTAATGGCACTGACCATGTCATGAGTGATGTAATATGTGAGGTCATAAGCAGTGCTTTGTGGGGGCGTGAGTTATAGTTAGCTCACTAACTATAACGGCTGATTGTCGATTGTACCCTTGACCAAGGCTTGACTGCTGAAACACGTAGGGGAGATACACAGCAGTCCATGTCCAGGATTAATAAATGAAATTGGCCGTTCCCGAATGCTTCTTGTGTCTCCTTGGGCAAATGGAGCATCTATGGATATATATATATATATGTGTATATATATATATATATATATATATATATATATATATATATATATATATATATATATATATATATGTATGTATATCCTCAAACACACACTGTCGTCGGGGGCCTCCAACCCTGCGGGGCGAGCCTGGCTAAATTAGAAGACAGCACTTTCCAACATGTAAATCCCAAAGAAGAGGCGCCAAGCCTGGTTCTGGACAAACACAGCTTTATTTCAATTGGCGCAGGCACAAACAGGATGAGATGAACCTGACGTGTTTCAGCGAGTTGCTTTTTTCAAAGGTTTTATCATCACGTGTGCAGTGTCCCAGGTGAATTCCATGATTATAAGTGCCTTACTCCTGCCATACTCGCTCTCCCATAATTCACCATTGAGCCACAGTAAAATTCCTGGTATAATCACAGTGATGTTATTCATACCGCAAGCTCAGAAGTGGTGTGGCAGGTAAGTATGGCCAGTGAGACAAAGCTGGTGCACGGAAAGTCATCTTGTAAGTAGCCCCACGTGTGCAGTGTCCCAGGTGAAGTCCATGATTATAAGGCACTTATAATCATGGACTTCACCTGGGACACTGCACACGTGATGATTAAACCTTTGAAAAAAGCAACTCGCTGAAACGCGTCAGGTTCATCTCATCCTGTTTGTGCCTGCGCCAATTGAAATATAGGTGTGTTTGTCCAGAACCAGGCTTGGCTCCTCTTCTTTGGGATATATATATATATATATATATATATATATATATATATATATATATATTACCTACTGCCGGTCGCCAGTAGGTAGTTATAGTTAGGACCGTGTTTCCATAGGAAATCTTAAAATTCTATTTTGAATAACTTTGGCGCCGGTTGACGAATCCTCGCAAAATTTTCAAAACTAATGGGGCGCTCCGCTCAGCTCCTACCCTGAAAGTCTTGGGTGATTCGTCAAGCGGGGGCTGAGAAAAAGGGGGGGTCCCAAAACACGTTTTCCCCATGGATTTTTCCATAGGGACTTTAGTCGCAGCTACAGCCCGAACGGCTGAACAGAATTATGTGAAATTTGGCAGAGAGGTAGCCATAAGGTCCATGAAGTGCCTTATGCAGGTTTGGTGTAAATCTGTTCAGTATTTCCAGAGAAAATAGCATTTAAATCAATATATATATCTATACGCGCGCAGCGTGCGCGCACTGAGCAAGCCCTGTGCGCGCACCCTGCCGTGCTCGAGCACACTTCTGATTGGTTGTTAGATGTCAGTAAACATTCGAATCGGTGGAAATCAGGAAGCGGCGGCCGCCATTTTGTCTCTCGCAGTCTGAGGGAGTAAAAAACAAAGGGGGAGAACGTGTAAAGGGGACAGAGTGTGGAGATATTGACCCACTAGGCATTGTCAGGGGGTCACAGTAGGACCTTGTAGGGCAAAAAAAAAGAATTATATATTTTTTTAAAATATCGCCGAGTGCGCGCACCCAGCGCGCACCCGAAAAAAACTTTTAACAAAAAAATTTAAAAAAAATCACAGTAAAGTGTTTAGATATTAGGTGGCTCTAAAAAGAGCCCTTGTGTTCATTGAGTGGTTTTTTTGGTAGTACCTACAAGTAAGTACCGATGCAGAGTCTTAAGTTCAAGAGGAAGACTCTGTTGCCTTCATCAGTGAAGTGTACACCATCTCCTCTATAAATGTCTTGCATGTTGTAACGCAAGTTGTTGTGGTATATAGAACCCATACCATAGTCTCTGAGGAAAGCAGAAATAGATTTGTTGACGTGCTTCCTTGCTTTGTCAATCTGCGGACAATGTTGGTTGGACCAGTTCCACTTTTGCCTTTGGCATATATTAGAATATACAAAGGCAGTTTGTGGAAAAAGAGACATCAATTGCACAAAGGTGTCCTTAACAAGCATTTCCAGACCTACCCCAGTTAAAGTGCCTAGGTCATTTCCACCACAGTGCACAATAATAAGGTTAGGCTGTGGGAGATGTAGAAAGGTTTTCACCAAAGGCATTAATTGGTGCCACTTTAACCCTCTCTGACCAATCCATTTAATATCTACATTTGGCAAAGCAAGGTCTCTCACCATACCTCTTTTTACTGCATACTTTTCACTCCAGAAGACATAGCTGTGACCTACAATCCACACTGTGAACATCTTCCAAGGAGATCTGGATGCACTCAGGATGTGTCTTTCAGCAGAATGGCAATATGAAAAGAAAGACAGTTGAAAAATGGAGGCATACATATTTTTTTTAACAAAAAGACCTGATTGGCTGATTCAAACTATTTTAAAGTTAAAACTAGGCTGTCTGTATACATTTTTAGAAGCATGTTTTGTATTGGTTATGAAAAATGTGTTGCCACTGAACATTAATTTGGATTTGCTGAGAGGTTTGACAGGTCAAGCACTCTTGCTCTTTGGATTTGAACATTGTGTGCTGAACTTTTGACCTCTCTGCACACACCAGTGTTTTATGACCTGTTGCTATGGCAGCAGGCAGAAGTCATGTTGGGGGAAGGGTTCAGTTGGAAAAGGGTTGAAAATGACAACTAATAAAAAAGTGTGATTCCATTTGAAAAAATGTGGGAAGGAATGTGATTTGGAGTTAACATGTATATGTGTGAAAAAAGAGAGGGAAACTGTGCCATTAACTGGTTCTGCTGAGAGGAGAGAGGTGTTCAGCTCAGAGATTCTGGTCTGATAAACTGCTGTGTGACTGCCACATTTCTTTCACAACTAACTAATTTTAAAGGTGAGTTGTGAGTTTGAGAGGGGGTGTTTGTGGTTAATTTAGATATAAATAAAAGAATTGTGATTATTTGTTTAAAGTTGTGATTTACATTTTGTGTTTTGGGAGATATTTAACTGTCTTGAATATGTAAAATATTATGGAGTATGTTTTCACCATAAGTTAAGGTGTACTGGTAACAATGAGGAATAATATTTTGTGCCTACTATCAAACCATGAGTCTGTGTGCAGAGAGGAATTGTTGACAGAGATTTAATTTGTGTTGCTGTTGAAAAGTAAGACTTGCACTTGAAAGAAAAGGAAAGCTTCTTTTTAACTGTGATGGTTAGGATTTAGCAGAAATCACTTTGAAAGAAATGAGAGGCAAATGCCAACACATTTGAAATTAGCATGGTAGATTTTCGTTCTACATTAAAAGTTGTGAATTACATTTTATGTTGTGGAAGATATGTATCTGTCTTGAACATGTTAGATATTTTGGAGTATGTCTTCCCCAGAATCAAAGGTGTGCTGGTACTATACAAGTCTCTCTTGCACCAGAGAATACACAGTCTCCAGAAACACACTCTTGGCACACACGCAGCAGCTTCTCCAACACTCCCATGCGTAGTACTCAGCTCTGTGTGATGTTTCAGATAGCAGTGTGTAACGCAAACACATAAAAACATCATCAAGGCTCATTTTCTTTGCTCTAGTCTAATCACTCACCCTGTAACACATGGTTATGGTCTCAAGGAGCTGTTAGGACATGTGCTGTTTTCTGCCTCTCTAAATGATAAGGAAAATGTGTCAGGCTGTAACAGTAATTTGGTACTATCCAGGTACACTGTTTTGTGCCTAAAATCACAGCATGAGTCTGTGTGCGCAGAGGAATTGTGGGCAGAGATTTAATTTGTGAAGTTGTTGTTCTGAAAGAAGTGCAGTCCCAGGAAAGGGGCAGCCTGCGTTATGTGCCTAAAATGACGGCATGAGTCTGTGTGCGCACAGGAATTGTGGGCAGAGATTTAATTAGTGAAGTTGTTGTTCAGTAAGAATTGCAGTCCCAGGAAAGGGGCAGCCTGTGTTATGTGCCTAAAATCACGGCATGAGTCTGTGTGCGCACAGGAATTGTGGGCAGAGATTTAATTTGTGAAGTTGTTGTTCTGTAAGAATTGCATTCCCAGGAAAGGGGCAGCCTGTTTTCTAAACTCAAATTATCCCTTAGCACACATGCACTGTTACATACATCCCTGCAGTCTTCATGCAGTTCTGGAAGTCTCCTTGCTCATCTCTCTTGCACCAGAGAATACACAGTCTCCAGAAACACACTCTTGGCACACACGCAGCAGCTTCTCCAACACTCCCATGTGTAGTACTCAGCTCTGTGTGATGTTTCAGATAGCAGTGTGTAACGCAAACACATAAAAACATCATCAAGGCCTCATTTTCTTTGCTCTAGTCTAATCACTCACCCTGTAACACATGGTTATGGTCTCAAGGAGCTGTTAGGACATGTGCTGTTTTCTGCCTCTCTAAATGATAAGGAAAATGTGTCAGGCTGTAACAGTAATTTGGTACTATCCAGGAACACTGTTTTGTGCCTAAAATCACAGCATGCGTCTGTGTGCGCAGAGGAATTGTGGGCAGAGATTTAATTTGTGAAGTTGTTGTTCTGAAAGAATTGCAGTACCAGGAAAGGGGCAGCCTGTGTTATGTGCCTAAAATCACGGCATGAATCTGTGTGCGCACAGGAATTGTGGGCAGAGATTTAATTTGTGAAGTTGTTGTTTTGAAAGAATTGCAGTCCCAGGAAAGGGGCAGCCTGTGTTATGTGTCTAAAATCACGGCATGAGTCTGTGTGCGCACAGGAATTGTGGGCAGAGAATTAATTTATGAAGTTGTTGTTCTGTAAGAATTGCAGTCCCAGGAAAGGGGCAGCCTGTTTTCTAAACTCAAATTATCCCTTAGCACACATGCACTGTTACATACATCCCTGCAGTCTTCATGCAGTTCTGGAAGTCTCCTTGCTCATCTCTCTTGCACCAGAGAATACACAGTCTCCAGAAACACACTCTTGGCACACACGCAGCAGCTTCTCCAACACTCCCATGCGTAGTACTCAGCTCTGTGTGATGTTTCAGATAGCAGTGTGTAACGCAAACACATAAAAGCGTCATCAAGGCTCATTTTCTTTGCTCTAGTCTAATCACTCACCCTGTAACACATGGTCATGGTCTCAAGGAGCTGTTAGGACATGTGCTGTTTTCTGCCTCTCTAAATGATATGGAAAATGTGTCAGGCTGTACAGTAATTTGGTACTATCCAGGAACACTGTTTTGTGCCTAAAATCACAGCATGAGTCTGTGTGCATACAGGAATTGTGGGCAGAGATTTAATTTGTGAAGTTGTTGTTCTGAAAGAATTGCAGTCCCAGGAAAGGGGCAGCCTGTGTTATGTGCCTAAAATTACGGCATGAGTCCGTGTGCGCACAGGAATTGTGGGCAGAGATTTAATTTGTGAAGTTGTTGTTCTGAAAGAATTGCAGTCACAGGAAAGGGGCAGCCTGTGTTATGTGCCTAAAATCACGGCATGAGTCTGTGTGCGCACAGGAATTGTGGGCAGAGATTTAATTTGTGAAGTTGTTGTTCTGTAAGAATTGCAGTCCCAGGAAAGGGGCAGCCTGTTTTCTAAACTCAAATTATCCCTTAGCACACATGCACTGTTACATACATCCCTGCAGTCTTCATGCAGTTCTGGAAGTCTCCTTGCTCATCTCTCTTGCACCAGAGAATACACAGTCTCCAGAAACACACTCTTGGCACACACGCAGCAGCTTCTCCAACACTCCCATGCGTAGTACTCAGCTCTGTGTGATGTTTCAGATAGCAGTGTGTAACGCAAACACATAAAAACATCATTAAGGCTCATTTTCTTTGCTCTAGTCTAATCACTCACCCTGTAACACATGGTCATGGTCTCAAGGAGCTGTTAGGACATGTGCTGTTTTCTGCCTCTCTAAATGATAAGGAAAATGTGTCAGGCTGTAACAGTAATTTGGTACTATCCAGGAACACTGTTTTGTGCCTAAAATCACAGCATGAGTATGTGTGCGCAGAGGAATTGTGGGCAGAGATTTAATTTGTGAAGTTGTTGTTCTGAAAGAATTGCAGTCCCAGGAAAGGGGCAGCCTGTGTTATGTGCCTAAAATCACGGCATGAGTCTGTGTGCGCACAGGAATTGTGGGCAGAGATTTAATTAGTGAAGTTGTTGTTCAGTAAGAATTGCAGTCCCAGGAAAGGGGCAGCCTGTGTTATGTGCCTTAAATCACGGCATGAGTCTGTGTGCGCACAGGAATTGTGGGCAGAGATTTAATTTGTGAAGTATTTGTTCTGTAAGAATTGCAGTCCCAGGAAAGGGGCAGCCTGTTTTCTAAACTCAAATTATCCCTTAGCACACATGCACTGTTACATACATCCCTGCAGTCTTCATGCAGTTCTGGAAGTCTCCTTGCTCATCTCTCTTGCACCAGAGAATACACAGTCTCCAGAAACACACTCTTGGCACACATGCAGCAGCTTCTCCAACACTCCCATGCGTAGTACTCAGCTCTGTGTGATGTTTCAGATATCAGTGTGTAACGCAAACCCATAAAATCATCATCAAGGCCTCATTTTCTTTGCTCTAGTCTAATCACTCACCCTGTAACACATGGTCATGGTCTCAAGGAGCTGTTAGGACATGTGCTGTTTTCTGCCTCTCTAAATGATAAGGAAAATGTGTCAGGCTGTAACAGTAATTTGGTACTATCCAGGAACACTGTTTTGTGCCTAAAATCACAGCATGAGTCTGTGTGCGCAGAGGAATTGTGGGCAGAGATTTAATTTGTGAAGTTGTTGTTCTGAAAGAATTGCAGTCCCAGGAAAGGGGCAGCCTGTGTTATGTGCCTAAAATCACGGCATGAGTCTGTGTGCGCACAGGAATTGTGGGCAGAGATTTAATTTGTGAAGTTGTTGTTCAGTAAGAATTGCAGTCCCAGGAAAGGGGCAGCCTGTGTTATGTGCCTAAAATCACGGCATGAGTCTGTGTGCGCACAGGAATTGTGGGCAGAGAATTAATTTATGAAGTTGTTGTTCTGTAAGAATTGCAGTCCCAGGAAAGGGGCAGCCTGTTTTCTAAACTCAAATTATCCCTTAGCACACATGCATTGTTACATACATCCCTGCAGTCTTCATGCAGTTCTGGAAGTCTCCTTGCTCATCTCTCTTGCACCAGAGAATACACAGTCTCCAGAAACACACTCTTGGCACACACGCAGCTGCTTCTCCAACACTCCCATGCGTAGTACTCAGCTCTGTGTGATGTTTCAGATAGCAGTGTGTAACGCAAACACATAAAAACATCATCAAGGCCTCATTTTCTTTGCTTTAGTCTAATCACTCACCCAGGTTGCACATGCTCATGGTGTGAAGTAGCTGTTAGGAAATGTGCTCTTTTCTGTCTCTGTAAACTATAAGGAAAATGTGTCAGGGTGTAACAGCAATTATCACTTGCTCTACCACAGTAGTAAATGTGCATTTAAATTGCCAATCAAATATTGTTTTCTGCCTAGAAGCACACCATGAGACTGTGTGCGCACAGGAATTGTGGGCAGAGATTTAAAGTGTGTTGAAGTTGTTCTGAAAGACTTGCACTTGCAGGAAAGGGGCAGCTTGTTTTTTTCAACTGTGGTGGTTAGCACTCTGCACAAATCAGTAAATCACAAATGAGAGGCAAATGGTAAAACATTTGAAATTATTGAAAAGCTTAAAAAATATTTTAATGAATTATAATTACAAAAAGGAATTTTTTTTAAGTTTCTTGCAGGTATTGCTGAGCAACAGTGAAAAAATAAAAAAATGCCTTTAAGGACAAGAAAGAGGAAAGAAAAGCAACAACAAGTATATCTGGACAAAACTGGGAAAAAAAAATAGGAGGAAAAGCTTGTGATGGAAAAAAGAAAAACTCTACTGGTAAGAAAACTAAAGGTTTCTTTAAAAATATTTTCAAAAAAACAGAAAATGGCAAAAATAAATGTAAAACAAACAGTGTTTTATGTACAAAGCAACAACAGAGTCAACAGCAAAAAACAAAAGCTAATGTACAATCAGAAGTAAGTAAAACTGATTTAACACGAAAATTAGATTTTAAAAACATTCGTCGAAAAATGTTTCAATGAAGAGTGATGTTAAATTTGCTAAAGGATGTGAAAAAATATAAGAAAAAATCAAAATTTATTAAGAAAAAAAAATTTATAGAAAATATTGTAAGTAAGGCTTTGGAAATAAAAAGAAAACTTTTTATTCTAATTTTGAATAGGATGCGTAGATTAGATAAATTAGTCAATGCAATGAAGTCACAAAGCAAAAGGAAAAGAGAAGTGAAAAAAAGTAACTTTTGTAAAGTGTTCTTGGGAGAATGGAAGCACAGTTCAAGTACTGAACCATTTTTTAATGAAGAGAGTTATCTTCAAAGTAATAGTTTGTTGCATGCAGTTGACACCAATGGTAGAGCATATGAAGTTAAGGATGGTTGTGTGATGGAAAAAGAGAAAATGGTCCCAAGAAATGAGGAAGAAGTAATGGCTGCTGAGGCTATGGGGAGACGTCCAAAAGCCCCAGTGTACACTTGGAACTGTAGTAGTATTTGTACTGTGCGTCAGGAATCTATTGATAAATTGCGTGACTTTCTAAGAGAATATAGTAAAAAGAGTGTAAAACAGAAGATGAAGGTGCTTCAAACACTAGATCCATGCAGAGTGAGAGAGAATACTGGTTTGCAAGGACATTCTCTGGCTTGTCTATCTAGAAAAGTGTCTAAAAGTGTTTTCACCATTTTAGGATGCTGGCTGTTCATCATACTGAAATGAGAAAGTTTGTGAGAACATTGTATTTTGCTAAAAGTCCAGCAGTAAAGTTAAATGAGTTAAATAATGCTCTGTTCCGTGGATCTGTATCAGATGTAGTGAAGGTTACCGATGAGATTCAGTTTTGCTACTTCGGTCCAGAACAAGAAAGTGCAGAAAAGGACACAGTTAATGAGGAAAATGAGGAACAGAATGTAGAACTCATTATTACTAAAAATTTTGAAGATGAAATGACAAAATTTACTGTCATCTCTAATGAAAGACCAAATATTACTTGTATTTGTTGCCGCAGAAGCCATTACAAAATTCAAACAAGGAATGTGGATCTGTATAAAAAAGGTGAAAATGAAGATAATTATAAGTGGAAGGATTTTGCAACATTTATATTTCTGGAAAATTGTTTTGATTTGGGTGAAGATCAGCGTATTTGTAAATACTGTTATAATAAGTTAGAAGAAAATAGAATGCCGACCAGAGCTGTACATAATAATTTAGAATTGGATGCTATTCCTGCCGAACTTTCTGATTTAAATACATATGAGTCTATACTCATTCAATGTGTTCATCCGTTCCAGACCATAGTACGTATGGAGCCCAAAACTGGTAAATTACCTCCTTCAGATTTACTGAGAGGTTTAAAAGGAAGAGTGGTCTATTTGCCGTTGGATTTGAAAAAAAATATGGAAACTATTGATGCAGATACTTTGGAAACTGAACCATTAGGTATTCTGGTTAATGGTGTACCTACAAAGAATAAGAAGATTTGGCAGAAGCTGGTAGATGTACGGAAAGTACAAAGAGCAAATTTATATTTGAAAAGGAATAATAAATGGTATGAATCAATTTATATAGATGAAGAAGAAGAAGATTTACAAGAAGACACAGAAACACCAACTGGACAAATTGAAAAAGTGGACAAGTCAAAAGAAGAAGAAATTTATGAACATTTTAGCATACATCCTCTTCATTCAAAAGAAGTTATGGGAGACACTATTGATCTGTTTCAGATGAAGAAAGCAAAAGGAACTCCCGTGAGTGTATGGGAGAAGAGCTTGGAAGCTCAATGTTTTCCTCAGCTGTTTCCTACAGGAAAAGGTGGACGATACGATGAACGCCCAGAAAAGATTCTAGCTTCTGAGTATCGGACTACAAGACTATATGCTGAAGATTCAAGATTTCGTCAAAGTATTCCTTATTTGTTTCATCTTTTATTTGAAAGTGACTTGTCTGCATTATCTTATGCAGTAAATCACATTTTAAAAAGTGGAGTACATCTACATAATGTGTCTGCTAAGGATTTTATGGAGAAAGTGCAGCACCGAGATGATCATTTGGAAACACAATTGATCAATCTGATGGCTTGTCAGCGTGGGACAAATGAATATTGGTACCGACGCCATGGAGAATTGAAATGTATGTTACGGAATTTAGGAACTCCTACATGGTTCGTAACCCTAAGCTGTGCCGAGTATGCTTGGGATGATTTATTGGATTTTCTACGAGAGGCAAATTCAAACATTAAAAACATTAAATACAAGACAGCAGGAGAACTGTGCTCATTGGATCCGGTTAATGTTTGCAGATATTTCAATCATAGATTTGAGGCTATGATGTCCTTCAACTGCAATAAAAAAAATCCACCTCTTGGAGAAGTTGTGGATTTCTTTTGGAGAAAAGAGTACCAGGCAAGAGGTGCTCCTCATATTCATATGCTGTTGTGGATCAAGGATGCTCCAAAATTTGGAACAGATGCTGATGAAGCAGTGTTATCTTTTATTGAAGAATATGCAACATGTGCTATACCTAAAAGCACAGAAGAGAAAAAGTTAAAAGAGCAAGTTTTACGTTTCCAAAGTCATCGGTGTGGAAAATACTGTCGACGGAAGTACAAGACCAAAGATAAATTCTACACAAAGTGTCGATTTGGATTTCCTAGACCTGTTCTTTCAAAAGGAAGAGTCAACAGTTTTATGTCAGCTGTGCGACATACTATAACAAGAAAATCTCCCAAAAAACATACAACCTAAGAAGAAAAGAAGAGTCAAAATGTATAAATGACTACAACCCAGTCATTTTAACCATGTGGAATGCTAACATGGATATTCAGTATGTGGCAGACAATTCTATTGCTGTTGCTCGGTATGTCACATCTTACATCACTAAATCTGAGAAAACAGAATTGAAGGAAATGTGGGAAGAGATTTCTCACGAGAAGACTGTCAGTAAGAAGCTGTACAGTTTCAGTTTAAAGATGTTATCGCATCGTGAAATTGGATCCTACGAATGTTCAGATAGGTTATCATCTGCAAGTCTGTACTCGAAATCAAGAAGAATAATTTGGGTCAGTTTAGGCCTTGCAGGAATGCGAAATCGGGTACTGAAATCTGTTGGAGAAATTGAATATTTGGCCGAGAATGACCCAGAAAGTACAGATATTTTGAAAACAAACATGTTGGACACATATTACCCAAAAAGAAGTCATCATCTTGAGAACATGTGTCTCTATGAAGTGCTGTAGAACTACATTTTTTCACGGAAAGCCACAGAAGACATCAACAATGGAAAATATAAAGTCATTGGTGAGGAAGGATGTTTGGTGAAGCAAACAAAAGGAAGTTTGATAAATCACAGGAAGCTGAGTTGCGACACTACTGACAAAAAGGAATTTTACTACTTGGCACTTTTACAGCTGTTTAAACCATGGCGTTCAGAGGACGAACTACTGGGAGAATTTCAAAGCTATGAAGATTCTTTTAATGCTAGCAAAGACAGCATAGAATGCAGTACTTTCACAACTTATGTCCAAATGTTAAATGAAGAAAATGAACAGGAAGCAAAAATTGCAGCTGAAGTAGCTAGAGACAGTTCTCAAGACAGCCAAAGTTCTGGAACACTCAGTCAAGATCCCCTAGGACAACCAATCGTAGAAAATGAAGCTGCAGTAGTCATGACTGAAGTAGAAACGGCTATGAATCAAGCACAGGAAGATTCAATAGACTTACTAAATCTGGAACAACAACTGAATGAAGAACAAAAACCAATTTATGAAGAAGTCACCAAAAAAATTGATCATTGATTACTACATGAAAAAAAACAGTGCTCATGCACATCATTTGAACCAATCAGGATGTATGTGAGTGGACAAGCTGGAACTGGTAAAAGTTTCTTAATAAAAGTCATCAGAAGCTAACTACAGCAAAAAACAGCTTCAAATTTGTCTTGTGTGGTAACTGCTCCAACTGGGTTAGCAGCCTATAACATAAAAGGAATTACCTTACATCGCTTGCTAATGTTACCAGTGGAGCATGAGAACAAAATAGAATACCACAAGCTAACTGGAGAAGCATGCTTCGAAGTTTCAAGAGTGTTGAAGAAGATGCAAGTTCTCATTATTGATGAGGTGAGCATGGTATCAAACTTAATGCTTGCCTTTGTGCATTTAAGAATGCATCAAATTCTTAAGAGAGACTATGACGTGTTATTTGGAGGAAAACACGTCATAGTTTTTGGGGATCTTTTACAGCTCACTCCAGTTAAAGGACAACCCGTGTTTAATACTGTCACACATGAAGACACGAAGAAGTCATTAGGAAGCATTGGTAATGCGAATATTTGGTCGTTCTTTGAGTACAAAGAACTCACTACCAATATGAGGCAAGCAAACGATGAAGATTATGCAAGTAGTCTGAAAGATATCAGAATTGGAATACTCACAGAAGTTGGCAAAAAAGCATTACAGAGTAGGATGCTACATAATTTATTTCCAAATGAAGAAATAGTTGCAGAGAAAATATACAAGAACATTGCTGAAAAAAATACTGTAATCTGCTTAATGCCAACACTATGCGAGTGCTCAATATTCAATGAGGAACTTTTGAAATTGGAAAAGGAAGAGATTAAGAAAATGGAAGCAGAGGACAAAATTCAGCATGAAAGAATTACTATTACATTAACAGGCAAACTGAAAAATAAATTGGATTCACTAGAGAAGAACATTTCCAAAACAGCTGGATTAGAAAAAAATCTATATGTTTGCATGAATTGTCGAGTGATTTTAAGGAGAAATTTGGATGTAGAAAAAGGTTTAGTGAATGGAGCTATGGGAAGAGTTGTGGGTTTAATTAATTACCAGAAAAAAGTTGGAATTGAATGTTTAAAAATAAAATTTGATCAGATAGAAGAAGTTAAAGACATTTGTTGTTGTTCAGTTCGTTTCATGCTTGTGAAAGACTTATATGTGCGTAGAAAGCAGTTTCCATTTTCTCTAGCATATGCTGTAACTATTCACAAGTCTCAAGGATTGACTGTAGATAGTGCTTTTGTAAACATTGGTTCTACTGTGTTCAAAGAAGGTATGGCATATGTTGCTCTGTCACGAGTAAAAACATTATCTGGTTTATTTATGATAGACTTTGATGACTCAAAAGTTAGTGCTGATACAAACTGTGTAAAGGAGTATAATAGATTAAGAAGAACCTATGCTCCTCATTTAGGTCAGTATCCTGTGATTGAAAAACATGTTGTTTCTCGGAAAAGGAGAATTGAAAATATCTGTAATGTGGATGAACAGAACAAAAAAAAAAGGACAGTGATGTGATAGCAAGGAAAAAGAAAAAGGACAGTGTTGAAGAGGTTGTTGGTTGCCATTTTGAAAATAGCTCTGGTGTCAACTGCTATGCAAATGTAGTGCTGAATGTTGTATTTTATCTTGAAAAGTTGCAAGAACAGATAATAGTAAATCATGGAAAAAGATTGTGTTCTCTGCTGAGTCTCCTTTATGAGAAGCTAAGTAATGATAAAACTAAAATAGAAAGTGCTTCTGATGTTAGAAATCTTTTAGATGTATGTTCTGGATCTACACAGTTTAAAGAAAATGTCCAGCAAGATGCACAGGAATTCTTAATATATATACTGAGCGTACTTGAAGATGAAGGAGTAGAAGTAGAAAACTTATTTGGTGTCTCTTACAAATGGGAACATTGCTGTGAAAACTGTATGAACACATGCAGTAGTAATGTTGATTCAGAAAGGTTCATATTTTTACCATTACCACAAAGTAAATCAGTGACTTTTAGTAAATTAGTTAAAGATGCCAATCACAACATGGAATGTTCTGAATGTAAATCTGACATGTTTTCCACGTTATTTTTACAGAAATATGGTCAGTATGTAATTTTAATGATGCAACGTTGTAGAGCTGATGGTTCAAAATTGGATACTTTAATAAAGAAGTTTATAGGACAACAATTATCAATTTCTGGAAAAACTTTTGTTACAGTTGCAATAATTTTTCATGAAGGACCTACTGTAACTTCTGGACATTACACAGTTTATCTTAAATGTGAAAAAGGCTGGACACTGTGTAATGATTCCCAATTGATTTTCAAGCAACGTTTGCCTTATGATTTACCCAATTCTTACTTAATTTTTCTGAAACCTAAATTTTGAAAACTAAATACTGCATCTGAAGAAAGCATTTTTTGTAATTTTAAAGGATTATAATTGAAGATATCACTTAAAAAGGATTTTGAAATTACTATTTGGCCTAAAGGAAAAGTAATAAAAACAATTGTGGACTCCTTTGACAGAAATTATTTTGGCATGCGTGCTTTTGCAACAAGGTTTAAAGACGGTTTATCTAGAAATTTTTTATTCATCTAGAAAAGTATTTGAAATATATATGTAATATTTCTAACAAGGTATATTTTAGTGAGGATAGTTTTGGGGCTTTTTTTAAACAATCTTTCAGATTGTTTTTTTTTTGCCCGCTGTTAAATGATGAACACAATTGTTTTCACTATTTTAAGTGAAAATTAAAAAATTCTGAAAACAGCAAAAAAAGGGCAAAAAATTGCTTTGTTAAATATGTAAAAACATGTAATGCTTTTTAAAATGTATGATTGAATATTAATACTTTTTTTCTTTTTTTGCAGAACTAGAAAGAAAAATTAAAAAATGAAATTCTGTTCCCTTGCAAATTACTAAAAAGTTTTTTTTTCAAAATAAGTTAGTTTTTTTAAAAAATAAGTGAAAAATATTTGTATTTCTCAATCCTCCCTTTTCATGCTTCCATTTCTTCACCTCTCTTTGTACATTAAATTTAAAAAAAAACAAACAATTTTTTTAAAAACATCCTAGGGTGCGCGCAGGGTGCGCGCAAACAAAAAAAAAAAAAAAGAAAAAATCCCCCAAATTTTTTTGGGGGTTTAGTTTTTAAGTGGCTCTTAAAAGAGCCCTTGAGTTAATGTAGGGAAACAGGAAGAGAAAAACGAAAAAAAAGAAAAAAACATCTATGGCCTACTGCACTCATGCGCATCAAATTTTCTCTGAATGAGATCAAGACTGGTCTCACCCACAGAAATAAGTCGACCACAATCAGTGCAGCGTGTGGACAACCTCGACAAACAAGGTGGTCCAACAAGAGGTATGGAAGAAGGCGAAGGCACCATCGCAGAAGACGTGCTCGCCTGAGCTGCCGAAGATGTGCTCGGCTGAGCTGCTGCAGATGTCGTCGGCTGAGCAGGTGGAGGGTTTGCTCCAGAAGCTCGACAAAAAGTCACTGGATGCATTGCCTCAACATGCCTCATCATAGTATGAATACTAAAAGAATACTTCTTGTTAGCATTCCCACGTGATAAGACTTTTTGACACAATGTACAAGTAACTTTCGGTGCATTCACCTTTTTTTGTCCCTCAGGGAAAGTAAACAAGCATTGAAAATGCAATAGGTCTCGCCTTCGTTTATGTTAAAGCAAGTGTAGAGAGTGGTAGTGAGAGAGGTGGAGCGGTAGAGAGTAGTAGTATAGAGTGAGTATTTGAGAGTGAGTAGTAGAGATTGAGTATTAGAGTAGCAGAAAGTGAGTATTAGAGTAATAGAGAGTGGATAGTAGAAATTGAATTGCAGAGAGTATTAGAGAGTTAGTAGAGAGTAGGAGAGAGTGAGTGATAGAGAGTGAGTAGTACAGTGGATAGCATAGAGTAATAGTGATTGAGTAGTAGAAAGTGAGTAGTAGTTAGTAGTAGAGTGAGTAGTAGAGAATGAGTAGTAGAAAGTAGAGAGTGAGTAGTAGAGAGTGAGTAGATAGCAGTAGAGGGTGGTTGAGAGTGATTAGAGAGTAGTAGAGAAGTAGAGTGAGTAGTAGAGAGTAGTATAGAGTGAGTATTAGAGAGTGATTAGTAGTGATTGAGTAGTAGAGAGTAGTAGAGTGAGTTGCATAGAATGAGTAGTATAGATGAGTAAAGAGTGAGTAGAGGGTAGAGAGTAGTTGAGGTGAGTAGTAGAGGTGAGTAGTAGAGAGTCTGTAGTAGAGTGAGTAGTAGAGTAAAGAGTAGAGAATAGAGAGTAGAGAATAGAGAGTAGTAGAGAGTGAGTAGTAGAGAGTGAGTAGTAGAGAGTGAGTAGTAGAGAGTGAATAGTAGAGAGTGACTAGTAGGGAGTAAAGAGTGAGTAGTATAGAGTATTAGAGAGTGAGTAGTAGAGAATGAGTTTTAGAGAGTAGTGTGTGTAGTAGAGAGTAGTAGAGAGCGAGTAGTATTGAATGAGTAGCAATTAATAACAGCAAGCTGCGTACTGAAAGCGGCATTTTTATATAAGAACAGCGTAGTGACACCTTCAAAGCTTCCGTTGCTCTAACTGCAAGCTGCGTACTGAAAGCGGCATTTTAATATAATAACAGCGTAGTGACACCTTCAAAGCTTCCGTTGCTCTAACTGCAAGCTGCGTACTGAAAGCGGCAATTTAATATAAGAACAGCGTAGTGACACCTTCAAAGCTTCCGTTGCAAGCATTACCTTTAGCTGCGCACTGAAAGCGGTATTATAATAAGAAGGAACGGCAATTAATAAAAGCTCAAACACTCATCTGGATCCCTTAAGCAAGACGTGGTGCCACTGCACCTGCTGTACGTGTGACTGCACTTTGGTACGGCTGACTTTAGAGCAGTCTGTGGCCGCTGTGCTGCTGCTAGGCCATCGCTCAAGCAAGACGCGGTGACACTGCACCTGCTGCACGTCTGACTGCACTTTGGTACGGCTGACTTTAGAGCAGTCTGTGGCCGCTGTGCTGCTGTTAGGCCATCGCTCAAGCAAGACACGGTGCCACTGCACCTGCTGCACATCTGACTGCACTCTGATAGGGCTGAAAGCGGATTGTAAAATAAGAAGGAACGGCAATTAATAACGGCAAGCTGCGTACTGAAAGCGGCATTTTTAAATAAGAAAGAGTTTTAAAGGAAGAAGGAACGGCAATTAACAGCAAGCTGCGTACTGAAAGCGGCATTTTAATATAAGAACAGCGTAGTGACACCTTCAAAGTTTCCGTTGCCAAAACAGCAAGCTGCGCACTGAAAGCTGCATTTTAATAGAAGAACAGCGTAGTGACACCTTCAAAGCTTCCGTTGCAAGCATTACCTTTAGCTGCGCACTGAAAGCGGTATTATAATAAGAAGGAACGGCAATTAATAAAAGCTCAAACACTCATCTGGATCCCTTAAGCAAGACGTGGTGCCACTGCACCTGCTGTACGTGTGACTGCACTTTGGTACGGCTGACTTTAGAGCAGTCTGTGGCCGCTGTGCTGCTGCTAGGCCATCGCTCAAGCAAGACGCGGTGACACTGCACCTGCTGCACGTCTGACTGCACTTTGGTACGGCTGACTTTAGAGCAGTCTGTGGCCGCTGTGCTGCTGCTAGGCCATCGCTCAAGCAAGACTTGGTGTCACTGCACCTGCTGCACATCTGACTGCACTCTGATAGGGCTGAAAGCGGATTGTAAAATAAGAAGGAACGGCAATTAATAACGGCAAGCTGCGTACTGAAAGCGGCATTTTTAAATAAGAAAGAATTTTAAAGGAAGAAGGAACGGCAATTAACAGCAAGCTGCGTACTGAAAGCGGCATTTTAATATAAGAACAGCGTAGTGACACCTTCAAAGTTTCCGTTGCCAAAACAGCAAGCTGCGCACTGAAAGCTGCATTTTAATAGAAGAACAGCGTAGTGACACCTTCAAAGCTTCCGTTGCTCTAACTGCAAGCTGCGTACTGAAAGCGGCATTTTAATATAAGAACAGCGTAGTGACTTCAAAGCTTCCGTTGCTAGGACACCAAAATAAACAAGAAGGGCTGGGCGAGAAGGGAGGGGGGAATGCCAGCAACAGAGGAGCCCGCGAAAGTGAAAGTGATCGGATTACGATCGCTACGGAGTTAAGACACATGGCGCTGCGCGCGTGCACGTTCACGTGCACTGTAGCTTTAGGCCACGGCAGCACTTTGAAAAGCCCAGATATAAAATGTCTCTTCGAGCCTTTGGCTCGCGAGACCTAAAAACTGCCATATAAAGCTGTCTTTCTGCTTCCTGTTCCTCTGTCTCTCAAGAGTGTCCTGGTCACTGTCTGAAGATGGTTGCTGTTCAGCCATTGTCTCTCAACAACAGAATAGCTCCTTCTCCAAGGGAATCAGAACTAATAATGAGGGGAGTAGGTGTGGTTTGGGAAGAATTTGGAACTGAAAGTACTTCAAACCAATCAAAAGTGATGATTCTTGATCACATGACTTGCCATGAGGGGATTGGGTGTGGTGTTGAAACAATCAGAAACTGAAAGTAATGAAAACCAATTAGAAGTGTTGTTTTATTAAGCACATAACCCGAGGTGCGCGCACTGAGAAAGCTCCGAGCGCGCACCTTGTGATTATACATGCGCGAACGCGTAGGAGCGCATGCGCATACGTCATATGCGCGTACGTAACGCGCATACGTAGCACACGCGTATACGCGAACGTAAACGCACGTAATTTAAGCGTATGCGGAAGTGAACCGCGTGGAGCGCGTACGACGCACGCACGCATGCGTACGTACGCATACGTACGTACGCATGCGTAATGGGTGCGCGCTCCCAGCGCGCACTTAAACGTATGTATGCGTACGTAAATAATGTACGACGGTATTCATAAAAAACGTACGAAAACGTACTAGGTGCGCACTCTGAGCGCGCACCCCAAGAATTTATATAAAAAAAGAAAAGTGGAGAAAAATTAATAGAAAAAATTAAATATACTGTTCAACTTTATCCTAATTGAAAGTTAAAAAAAAGAGCCAAAACAAATAAAAGGATACAGATAATATATAAATGAATACATAGGAATTAAAAAAAAAATATATATATATATATACATAATTTAATAATTCAAAAATTAGCATTTAAAAAACCATACAAATTCACTGAAAAAACCATAGGTTTCACACACGTTATAGTTAGGAATTAGCATTTAAAAACCTTGCAAATTCACTTAAAAAACCATAGGTTTCACACACGTTATAGTTAGCTGGACATTTCTCTCGTAAAAAACCATCGAAATTCCCCAGTTATAGTTAGTACAGCTAACTATAACTTGCGCGACCGCAATCCACTGCTGATGACGTCACATATTACATCACTCATGACATGGTCAGTGACATCACTCATGATATCACTGATGACATCTCAAATGACATCACTGATGATGTCACTGTTGAAGACATCAATGTGATAAATTACCACATCTTCTCACACCCTTATAAAACCTTTGATATACCAACTGAAAATTACACAGTTCCATTCTCAAATCCATAAATAATGCAATACTAATAACTGCATACCCAAAAAATAACTTTTAGGTCTTCATTCACCTCCACACACTCACCTGTACAGTCACTCATAGTTACATTCAGTCCATAAAAAAGTATCATATGAATTTATACATACATCTATATAGACACTCACACACTAACAATCATCCATAGAGGTACTCTCACACCTAGTCATTCATACAAATAATCACACTGCCATTTACTCACCTATGCAGTTATACACACTCAAGTTCACTCACTCACAAAAATAGTATCATATTCTTATGCTCTATTAGAATCATTGACACAAGCACACATTCATCCATACAGTCACTGTCACAATCACACACTCTCACATCTAGCCACTTATATACTCTTACACACATATATAATGCCTTTTACATATTTAGTTAGTCACAAATGTACCACTGAGATATACATTCAAACCATAACAC
This sequence comes from Triturus cristatus, assembly GCF_964204655.1. Lineage (NCBI taxonomy): Eukaryota > Metazoa > Chordata > Amphibia > Caudata > Salamandridae > Triturus > Triturus cristatus. The sequence continues at coordinate 674,837,880 of NC_140590.1, forward strand.
AGCCATACATACACTCACTCAACCATACAGTCCTTCAGAGATGCACTTTTAATAACATCCAGTCATAGAATCACACACTCACTCATCTATGCACACTCACACACACTTTACCCACACAAACACTCAGGAACTCATACAGATACTGAGACAAGCAATCAATAACCAATATAGACACTTATATAGCTATTCACAAAACCATGCCACCACTTATACACCAACACACAGACACATACAAAACATTTATACAGTTTATGCACTAGTCTGAAGTAAGATGCAGTTAAAGGACTCACTTGTCGAGTCAGTTACGCAACACAGAAAATCATCCCTTTACACACTTGTACACCCACTCATTCTTTAACAGGCCTTTCCCTATATTTATAACATTTTTTGCAAATTAAACATTCACTGGATGACATCATCAGTGACGTCATCAGTGATGTCATTTGAGATGTCATCAGTGATGTCATGAGTGATGTCACTGACCATGTCATGAGTGATGTAATATGTGACGTCATCAGCAGTGGATTGCGGTCGCACAAGTTATAGTTAGCTGTACTAACTATAACGGGGGAATTTCAATGGTTTTTTACGAGAGAAATGTCCAGCTAACTATAACGTGTGTGAAACCTATGGTTTTTTAAGTGAATTTGCAAGGTTTTTTAAATGCTAATTCCTAACTATAACGTGTGTGAAACCTATGGTTTTTTCAGTGAATATATATATATATGTACATATATATATATTCCCTGAAAAAACCATAGGTTTCAGGCACGTTATAGTTAGGAATTATCATTTAAAAAACCTCAAAAATTCACTGAAAAAACCATAGGTTTAAGGGGCGTTATAGTTAGCTGGATTTTTCACTCGTACAAAACCATTGAAATTCCCCCGTCATAGTTAGTTCAGCTAACTATAACTCGCGTGCCCGCAATGCACTGCTGATGACGTCACATATTACATCACTCATGACATGGTCAGTGACATCACTCATGACATCACTGATGACATCTCAAATGACATCATCCAGTGAATGTGTGTTTTTCTAAAAATTACATATGTTTTATATATGTATATCTCAAGGTCGATGGAAGAATAAATGGGTATATAAGTGTCTAAATGGATGATTTGTTTTTGAAAAATTGATTGTATAACTGACTAATTAAGTGTATCTTAGTGAATACATGGCTTAGTGAGTAATGTTTAAATATGTAAATATCTGTATCAGTCTCTCACTTTGTGTATAAGTGGCTGCATGGGTTGCTGAGTAGCTACATGAGTGTCTATATAGCTTATTAGTTGGTTTTTTGAGTATCAGTATGAGTGTCTGTATGGTTCGGTGGGGGTATTAAATAGTGCATATATGCATGAATGAGTGACTCACTGTTTAATGTGTTGAAGACAGCATGTGTGCAAGACTGTATGGGTGGATGAGTGTGTGCATGGGTGTGTTAGTGAGTGAATGACTGTCTCAATAGTGTCTTTATAAGTAACTACATATGTTTTAAACAAGTATATGTGACTATTGGTGTATATAAGTAGGCCTGGGCGGTAAATTCCAGTCCGTTCGCGGAATTTGCGGAATTTGGGTAATTTCGCGTTCTGCGGAGAATGCGAAATTGCCCAAAAATCCACTTTCCGCGACTTCGCGAAATTTTTGCTTGTTCGCGTTCTCAAAATGCGTGTTCGCAAGATATTTCTCCCCGAGCACGCAAACAGCGATTGTGAACAGGAAAAAAGCATCGCGAACAAGCAAATCCGCGTGTTCGCAGAATTTCTGCGTGTTCGCGGAGATTTTTTACCGTTTTGCGGAGATTTGCGTAACGCGATTACGCAAATTCCGCCCACCCCTATATATAAGTGAGTATATGTGAGAGTGAGAGATTGGAAGAGTTCCTGTATGAATAAGTATGTGTTTCTATAAGGGATTGTTTAAAAGACTAAGTATGTGTAAGCTTCTGTAGAAGTAAGTGTGGTGGTGTTTGTATAACTGTATATGCAAGTAAATGGATGTTTGATTCTTTACTAGCATGAGTGACTATGTGTGTGAGTAACTCTGTGGGGGAGTGGCGTTGTGTAACAGGATGTATAGGTGTATGAGTACATATGATGAGTGAGTACATGTATGAGTGACTGTATAGGACTGTTGGTGAATGAGTGGATGTGTATGTGGATCTTAGAATTACTGAATAGCTTGTTGTAACTGGTATTGGTATGTCCATTGTTTTGAAAATGTTAGGTTCTATTTTTGAATGTGTGTATCAAAGGTTATATTAGGGGGAGAGGAGGCCTGCCACTCTATCACAAGGATGATGTCATCAGTGATGTCATTTGAGATGTCATCAGTGATGTCATGAGTGATGTCACTGACCATGTTATAAGTGATGTAATATGTGACATCATCAGCAGTGCATTGCGGGCGTGCAAGTTATAGTTAGCTGAACTAACTATAACGGGGAAATTTCAATGGTTTTGTACGAGTGAAAAGTCCAGCTAACTATAACGCCCCTGAAACCTATGGTTTTTTCAGTGAATTTTTAAGGTTTTTTAAATGCTAATTCCTAACTATGCCTACAGAGATAGGACATGTGAAGAAAGAAGAAAAAATGCACACAAAGAAAAAAAGAAATGCAGAAAGAAGCAACAGAATTCCTCAAAGATGAAGAAAAGTGCAGGAAGAAGGATAACGTGCAGAAAGAACAAACAGAAGAGCAGAAAGAAGCCTTGTTGCAAAATCATCCTGTACCCTCAACTTTTTCAGACGGATACTGGTGGTAACTGAGTCTGACTAACCAGTCCTAGAGCCAGTGCTATTTTAAAAGACACTCAGAATACAGTGAAAACACCTACATACACTAGGGAAAACTATGCGTTGGGGTCCCCCTGTGATTTGCATGGCCTCCTCTGTAAGCCCCTAGTATATAATAGGGCAGGGGATTAAAACTACCTCTTAAAACGCGCCACAGGGCATGTTTGCACACGTCACCTCAGGCCCCATCCCCTCCCTTCCCCACTGTGTAAACACGTCCTGTGGCCGTTTTAAGTTGGGAGATTAAGTCCCCTTGAATTCTGAGGGTCTCTAGGGTCCAACTAGACCACTAGGTACCTCCAGTAAGTGCCACAGAGCTGCGTTGCAGAGAGATGTAAAAAGGGGCACGGCCTAGACCACCTCTCTGCAACGCAGCGCAGTGGCGATTACTGGAAGCACCTGGTGGGCTAGTTGGCCCCCAGGTTCCCTCAGGATAGAAGGGGAATTATTTCCCCAACTTAAAACGCGCCACAGGGCGTGTTTGCACACGTTAACCCAGGCCCCGTCCCCTCCCTTCACCACTGTGTAAACACGCCCTGTGGCCATTTTTAGTTGGGAGATTAAGTTCATTTGAATCCTGAGGGTCCCTAGGGTCCAACTAGCCCACTAGGTACCTCCAGTAAGCGCCACAGAGCTGTGTTGCAGAGAGGTGTAAAAAGTGGCACGGCCTGGACCACCTCTCTGAAACGCAGCTCAGTGGCGCTTACTGGAAGCACCTGGTGCGCTAGTTAGCCCCCAGGGGCCCTCAGGATTGAAGGGGAATTATTTCCCCAACTTAAAACGCGCCATAGGGTGTGTTTGCACACGTCACCTCAGGCCCCGTCCCCTCCCTTCCCCACTGTGTAAACACGCCCTGTGGCCGTTTTAAGTTGGGAGATTAAGTCCGATTGAATCCTGAGGGTCCCTAGGGGCAAAATAGCCCACTAGGTACGTCCAGTAAGCGCCATTGCAGAGAGGTGTAAAAAGGAGCATGGCCTGCACCACCTCTCTCAACACAGAGCAGTGGCGCTTACTGGAAGCACCTGGTGGGCTAGTTGGCCCCCAGGGTCCCTCAGGATTGAAAGGGAACTATTTCCCCAACTTAAAATGTGCCACAGGGCGTGTTTGCACAAGTTACCTCAGCCCCCGTCCCCTCCCTTCACCACTGTGTAAACCTGCCCTGTGGCCGTTCTAAGTTGAGAGATTAAGTCCCCTTGAATCCTAAGGGTCCCTAGGGTGAAACTAGCCCACTAGGTACCTCCAGTAAGCGCCACAGAGCTGCGTTGCATAGAGGTGTAAAAAGGGGCGTGGCCTCAGAACACCTGTCTGCAACGCAGCTCCCTGGCGCATACTGGAGATACCTGTTGGGCTAGTTGGCCCTCAGGGACCCTTAATATTGAAGGGGAATTAATTCCCCAACTTACAACTGGCCAGGGGACGCGTTTGCAGAGTGCTGCAAGGAGGGGGCGTTTTTAAGAAGGAGGGCTGTGTGGCCCCCCTTCTTTTTCTAATTTATTGCCCCTGGGGACCCCATCTCCCAGGGCCTGCACCCTCATTTTTTTTGTTGAAAAAAATACATTTGGAAGGGGGCCGTGTGGCCCGCCTCCCAAGGCCTTAATCGGCCCAGGGAACCCCAACCCCCGGGTCATGGCCGTTTTTTTTTTTTTATTCTTTAGGAGGGGGGCTGCGTTGCCCCCCTCCTCAGGCCACTTATGACCCCAGGGACCCCATCCCCCGGGGCCGGCCTTTGTTTTTTATTATTTTAAAAAATATATATTTATAGAAACACCTAGGACATGCTGGACAAACAGTATGTACCTATCACCATGACGATTTGCGTGATATTTATTAAAAGGTGACTATGCATACAATGAATCAACGTGGAATGTATTTACACTGCTAGTGAAGCTCTGACGTGTCTGACGCCCTACCATGCCTAATCCCGGCGCCCCCGCCGGTGGGTACTCTCCAAGTAGACACCCTTGTTGTTTATTTATACAAACATGGGTAGCTATTGACGGGCACATTTAATACACAAGCACACCAAGCCATTCAAAGGGCATTCGACAAAAATTCGACCAAACTAAGGAAGAAACCCCCCTCACGGTATATAAAACACACATCCATCGCCGGATGTGTAATACTTTTTATTTTACTCTCTGGAAAGGAGACGAACATCACTTGAGAGTCACAGCGTGCTCCTGGCTGAGCCCAATGCTGTGTTACACCCATCAGTGCCCGCCGAGTGCCACACACCTCTGTGTTGTATTCCACCAGCTAGTGCGCATGCTATGACACTCTCTAGCCCATGTGCACTGTAACACCACCCCGTGAATATGTCATGCCACACTTGCCTTCGCACGGGTTATATTGCCCCATCTAACGTGCCTTCCTCTATGCCTATATTATAATGCACAGCACTATGCCATACATATTACAATCAGGGATCCATATCTTTGTCACAGTGCATATGCAACGTTACACTCCCCAGCACACATTTTATATTACAACTTTAGAGACTAGTTAGGTTACACAATACTGCCCTGTGCATATTACACTCCACGGCGCATATGGCATAGCACGCGCTAGTGCCTGTGCTATCTCGCGCTCTCCAATGAATCTGTCATTGCGCACAATGTATTGCATATTATTTTTCACATCCCGGTTAATCTTATATCACACTTTTTGGTGCATAGTTTATACCATATACTATATCTAGTTTTCATTTTCAATCGTGCTCTCAGGACTATGTTCTATATAACACTGCGTCCACCTACCCTTTTCACGGGCATTACATTTTGCGATGGGGGGTGGAGGGTCAGGGGGTGTTTCTGCCAAGTGAGCCCAGAGTCACAGTCACAAATGTCCTCTTCTTCCTGAATAAAAGTGAGATTATGCTGCATACTTGTTCATATTTTAAGTAGTTCGCACAGACACACATTTTAAAAACAATAAAGTTCCTAATACCCACCTTCTCTGAACAGTTAGCTTGCTGCCCCATCCACCTCCTCCCTAGCCTCTGTTGTCTGAATCGATGGACTAGCCTCCTCCCTCCTGCCATGCATGGTCTGATGTGCTGCCACTGCCCTCCATTTAGCATGATGTACCAGTCCACTCCTCCTGCCCTCCATTGCCCAATTCTATAGCCCATCATTGACCTCCTGCTTAGCCTCTGTGCTTAGCTTGCTGCCCCTATTCTCCTTCCCCCTGCTCTCCGATGTCTTTGTGCATGCCCCTGCTCCATCCTCTTTGCCCACCATGTTCCATGGACCTGCCACTCCTATCTACTCTGAGTGTTCTGTTGAGCTGCTACTCCCCTCCCACCTACCTAGCATTGTCAGATGACTGTAACCTGTCCCTCCCACCTCCACCCTGCCCGTCCACATGCCATGGCCCAATCCCCTTCCTCCTGTCCTCCATGGTCCATTTTACTGCCACACCCTTCTGCCCTCCCTGGTCTGTTGTGCTGCAACTGCTCTTCCTGCCTGCCCCACGCGGTCTGTTGTGAGGCCCCTTCCCTTGAACTCTCTTGTCTGTGCCCAGGTCCTGACCCTCCCTTCTATCCTCCACGGTCCTTTGTGCATGCCCCTGCACCCTCCTTTTTGCCCATCATAGCCATTGTGCTGCCACTAACCCTCCCGCTTGCCATGCATGGTCTTCTGTGCTGCCATGGTCCCTCCCACCTTCCATGTGTGGTCAGCTAGCTGCCCCTGACCCCCTCCCACCTTCCCACCATGGTCTGTGTGTATGCCATCATAGTCTCACTGTTGCTCTCCATGGTTTGTCTTGTTTCTAGTGCCCATCCTGCCTGACCTCCATGGTCATCTTGCTGCTCCTGCCCTGCCCCCTTGCCCCCAGCCCTCTGTTTCCATGTGCAGACCCCTATTCCCTCCCTCCTGGCTTGTCTGTTCCATTGTAATGCCCCTGATCCGTCCCTCCTGCCCTTTATGGTCTGTTATGCTGCAGCTTTCTCTCCTGTCTGTCCATTATGGTCAGCTAGCTACCATTGCCTCTTGCCCCTCTGTTCTCTGTTGTCCATGTGCATGGTACTGTCCCCTCCCTCTTGCTTTCTATGGATTGTTGTGCTGCACTCCTGTCCCGCATGCCCTGTGTGGTGTATTGTGCTGCTGCAAACCCTGATGCCTGCCCTGCAGGGTCAGTTTGGTACACCTCTCCATGTCCCTCCTGTCCTCTGTTATCCAAGTCCATGTCCCTACCCCATTTCCTTCCATGATCCAATGTACCATACTTGAAAACATTTTGAACTTGGTAAGAGGGAGATTTTGAAAAAAAACTGGGGTATTGATTTTCCCCTTTGAGTTACATTGAAAAAGAGGAGATTGTAGACAGGAGACAGATCAAATAAAGCCCATTTGAGCTTAAAAACATTGGACGTTTCCTGGCTGAAATGGGTCTGTTGGCATGTATGGTTGTACTACCACTGCCTCTTCCTTCTGCCCACAATGGTCTATTATATTGCCACAGCCTCTCTTGCCAGTCCTGTATTATTGGTTTGTTGCCCCTGTCCCCCTTTCCACTTCTTTCCATAGTCTGTTGTGCTGCCACTGCCCTTCCTGCCTGCACAGTGTGGTCAAATTGTTGCCTCTGCATTCTCCTACCTGCCTTCAATTTTCAGAGTCTGTGCCCCTGGCCTCTGCCTCTCAACAGTATCCCAATGAACAACTAGATTGCTAACATTCTATATTTATTACAAAAGTGTGGAACGCCTGACGTCATCTTGATGTAATCAAAACTGTAATACCTAGAGCGTTTCCTTTAGATATTACATATATGAGAGGGTCTTATTTGCATCAAAATTATGGTTAGTGCTCTAAAAAACTAAAATGAGGACATATTTTCTGAGTTTTCAAATAGCGACAAAGAACTTTTAAAATATTTGTAATCTTAATGTTTTTTTATCCAGATGACCACTTGATTAAATGTTGCACTTAAGGGAGAGGATGTGGTGTTACTTCCAGAGCTGCAGAGTGTGCAACTGGGGAAGCAGGTTGGAGTTTTTGCTTCAGCTCAACATTCTGTGATTCTGGTCAAATCACTTAGGGCCATATGTAGGTAGCTAAATACCGGTCGGTAACGGCCTAAATTCGGTATATATCCCGTTACCGACCGGTATTTAGCCAATTGAGATGTAGGAGTCCAAAAAGAAGGATTCGGTAATTATGAATCAGTAAATACCGATTCATCATTACCGAATTCTACATTTCCGATTCATATTTACCGAATTCATATTTACCGATTCGGTAAATATGAAATGGTAAAACGAGAAAAGAGATGTAGGTAAAATCGGTATTAACGAATTCCATGAAATTCGGTATTTAAGAGTCGGTAATTAACACAGAGTTAAAGCAGGTGGTAATCAGCCACAGTGCATATAAGCAATCCCAAAATGCAACAGCGTGAACACCATGGTGGCTCTGTATGTTATTGCAAGGCACCTACGTCTACAGGCAGCAGGTCTGAGGATTTGGAGACGGGAGGAACGCATTTACAGACAGCGCATCACACTCTTTCAACAGACTGAGGCTGAGATACATGAAAGGTACAGGCTACACCCCCAAACCATCATGGACCTGATAAGGGACCTGCACCCACTCCTGGACCAGCCAACAACAAGGGCGCATGCCATACCACCACATGTGCAGGTGCTCTGTAGCCTACATCTACTGGCATCTGGCAGTTACCAGGGGGTGATAGCTGCGGTAGGCGGGGTATCCCAGAGTTGCCTGTCCCGTTTCTTCAGGAAGTTCCTGGATGCCATGATGCAGAGAATGCAACACTACATCAGCTTCCCAAACACACAGGCTGAACTGCTGAAAACAAAGACCGACTTTTACCAGATGGCACAGTTCCCGCATGTCATAGGCTGTATTGATGGCACACACATTCCAATCTGCCCACCAGCAGCCACTGAGCACATCTACAGGAACAGAAAGTCCACCCACTCCATAAATGTGCAGGTAATCTGCGATGCAGGCAACATAATCACTGATATCGTAGCAAAGTTTCCTGGGAGCACCCACGACTCCTACATCTTCCAGAACAGTGGGATCTACACACGCCTGGTTGCCGGAGAATTTGGAGAAGGATACCTGCTAGGTAAAACAATGGGACACTCCCTAATACTTACCGCATATCAATGTGTATTGAGGTATGTGACTAATGTTACTCTCTTACTCACCTAGGCGGTAGTGCATATGCCGTGCGGTCATTCATCCTCACTCCCTACCTACACCCATCAACCCTGAGTGAGAGACGATATAACGTGGCACACAAATCAACACGCAACGTGGTGGAGCGTACGTTTGGACTATTGAAAAGCAGGTTCCGCTGCCTCCACAAAATCGGAGGCGCACGCCAGTACACACCCATCATCTGCTGCAAGATCATTGGCACTTGTGCAATGCTGCACAACCTTGCTACAAAGACAGGTACAGAGGTGGAAATAACAGATTTTGAGGACAATGATGATGAGTTTGCACAGCCAGAGCCCAACGCAGCAGGAGTGGCAGTAGCAACAGATGGGAGAGTGGGACGGTCAGAGATCACATGCAACTATTTCTAAGTAAGTAAGGGGACACAGCCAGTAGTTGGATGCGATGACGTAGTTTTATTTTTGCGGCACTACGCCACAACACAACGGCAAAACTGGCCTAACAAATTGGTGACATCCATAGTTGGAAGTCAAGGGTTCCTTCACCCAACTGTGTCCTGTGATTGTGTGCTGCATCAGCGTCTGCGCCCACGCACTACAGTGCGGGATGCCAGTGATTGTGTGTCCTTACTGGCTGTGGGACCAGTGGCAGGCCCATGCCGTCTGATGCTCCTCCGTGTGCATGTGACAGGGGGGTAAGGCTGCTCCTACTGGTGGTGTCCTCGCTGTCCCCAGCATCCACAGCACCAGTGGTGGCAGAGTGGCTTGTAAGCAGCACCTCCAGTGCACTGGTCACCCTCACCATCCCCCTTGACACATCATTGCTGCAGTGCGCAAGCCCCTCCTGCATTGCCACGGAGCACCTGCAGAGCAGAGAAGTGGCAGTTGCTAGGCAGTTCACTGCCCTTGTGTGGTGATCAATTTTCTGCCTCTCCCTCCACCGTGTTGCTCTGTCCTCATCGAGTTTTGTGCACAGCAGCATGACGGACTGGGACATGTCCCGCATGCCCACAGCCATCTCCCTCATGCCCTCACCCATTGAGCTTATGCCCCTGTCAATGTTGCCCATTGTGTCATTTAGGCCCTTCATCTGGCGCTGTACAGACTGGATTGCCTTGCCTTGTAGGCGCTGCACCTTCACCATGGTGGCCTCCAGCCCTAAGAACACACCATGGCTCTCACCCTGTGGAGGTGGACTGCGCACATGAGCCCTGCGGCGGCATCTGGCCCCTGTGTGTGCACCCTCAGAGGCGGAGGGCAAACCGGCATTGCTACCATCCAGTGGCACAGTGGATGTGTCCTCCCCCCTCTAGTCTTCTGATGAGGACTCTGACACCTGCAGTCTGGCAACTGCACGCCTCCTAGACCTCACCAATGCAGGTGGTGTTGATGCGGGTGAGGCCAGCAGGAGTGGCGAGGGTGGATGTGGTGGCGAGGCTGGCTGTGGTGGCGTGGCTGGCTGTGGTGGTGATGCTGGCTGTGGTGCTGTTGTCTGCCCAGCACTCGTGGTGGCCTTCTCTGTCCTGTCCTTCCGGGGTGCCCTCTCTCCCTTCTCCTGAGCAGTCCTGCGCGAAGTATCGCCTGTGGACAGAAATTCAACATCAGCTCAGTGTACCTGCAGCCCTGCATTGCTTACATCATAATACATTTCTGCATCACTGTCTCATTGTCCTCTGCCTGCTTATCGCTTATGTGTGTCACATGCCTTGTTGTTCTGTGCGAATCTTGTCATGATAGGGGTTTCACAGACTACATCTCCCATAATGCATTGCTGGTATGCACAAACCCCTGTATCGGAGTGGGATTCACATTGCACAATTGGGGATTTGGGATAGGGGAAGGGGGGCACAATGCTGTGCATGCGTCTTACCTTGTTTGGTAGCAGCTCTGGCAGAGCTGTCTGCATCCCCAATCCCAACGACACTTTCGGGCTCAATCGTGGTCTTCACGAGCTCCTCAAGTTCAATCAGGGCAGGTGCCCTGTTCCTGCCTCCTCCTGTCCGGCTGGCCTCTTTCTTCAAGTCTGCCATCTTCCTCTTTGTGATGATATGGATATCGTACCACCGCTTCTTCAGCACATCAATGTCCCGGGGGGTCACTTCGATGGCATTTACCTGCACCTGGATTCCAAGCCAGATCCGTCTTTTCTCGGATTCAGCCATTTGCAGGGACTGCTTTCCAAACAGCTTATTCTGCTGCTTCACCACCTCATCCACAAGTACCTGCAGTTCCTTTGGGCTGAATTTGAGTTTCCTCTTCCTTTCCCCTCCATCTCTCTCTGTGTCCTGGCTGGCCATTGTGTCAGTTTTCCTGTGCAAGTTCAGCCACTGGCTCTGTTGCTCTCCTCTGCACTCCCAGCCTCTCCAGAGTCTGCTGATTGTGTGCACCTGCCTGGGTGTGGCCACTTCCTGGTTGGGTGGGGTGTGGTTTGCACAGGATTGGCTGATTCCTCAATTGCTGTTCATTTGATTTACCGATTCGGTAAATTCCGATTCGGTATTTACCGAATCGGAAAATACCTAATAGGTATTTACCGATTCGGTAAATACCGAATCAGAAACACCGGTCGGTATTGTAGAATCGGTAAACATTTACCGATTTTTACCGAATCGGTAAGTGTTACCGAAAAATTAGGTACATAGCAAATACCGATTTCTAAATACTGATTCGGTAAAATTCGGTATTTAGGAATCGGTATTTCTAGGTTACCTACATATGGTCCTTAATCTCCCCATGTCTACAACCAAAATGAATTTGATCTTGTGTGATGTAACCAATGCTCATGTAAAGCACTCCAATACCTGACAGGTCTGCACTATATAAAACTGCAAATACACAACAAATAAGTGTTTTGCATACTTCTGTCATTGGGCTACATGTGGGCTACATCTGGGTGATATTTGTGCTGCATTTGGGCTCTTTTGTCTCTGGTGGCCATCTTGTGAGATTTATTTGTTATGAAGTTTCCTAATTTCCTCATTTACTGCAGTCTCCTCAGTAGGAAATGCTTTCAGTTTTTTACTTTGATTCCATCAAGAGGGTATTCAGATATCTCACACATTTGCCATAAATTCTTATGTTAGCACTCTAGTTGCTCATTAGATCACTGTAGTAAAGCCACTGCTCACCACAGAAGTCTGCTGCTGGTATTAAAAGTGCATGTTTCAGTCTGCATATCAGAATTTTTTAAGGAAATAGAAGAGGATTTGAGAAGTCACTCAAAATGTGCCCCAATTTTTCTTTCTTCAGCACTAATCATAATTTCTATGGCAAAATGAACCCTCTCATTGTGTTCCTTTTTAAATGAAATGTTTTAAGTGTTACCAGTTTATTCCAATCAAGATGGCTTCAGGTGTACCATACTTTTGTCATAAGTAAGACAGTAAGCGCTCTAGTTGTTCTTAAGAACACTCTGGGACGTTCTGTCATTGGGCTATACTTGGGCTACATCTGGGTGATATTTGGGCTACATTTGGGCTCTTTTGTCTCTGGTGGCCATCTTGGGAGATTTATTTGTTATGAAGTTTCCTAATTTCCTTATTTACTACAGTCTCCTCAGTAGGAAATACTTTCAGTTTTTTACTTTGATTCCATCAAGAAGGCATTCAGATGTGTCACACATTTGTCATAAATTCAGAATGTTAGCACTCTAGTTGCTTATTAGATCATTGTAGTAAAGCTACTGCTCACCAGGGAAGTCTGCTGGTATTGAAAGTGCATGTTTAAGTCTGCATGTCAGAATTTTTTAATGAAATAGAAGAGGATTTGAGAAGTCACTCAAAATGTGCCCTAATTTTTCTTTCTGCAGCACTAATCATATTTTCTATGGCAAAATGAACCCCCTTTTTTTGTTCCTTTTTAAATTAAATGTTTTAAGTGTTACCACTTTATTCCAATCAAGATGGCTTCAGGTGTGCAATACGTTGGTCATAAGTAGGACTGTTGGCTCTCTAGTTGTTCTTTGGAACACTCTGGGAAGCTGCAGTAGAACACAAAGGAATCAACTGACATTCTCTGCCCTTGTTGGATGTACATGTTTTACTGAGAATGTCAGACTTCATTCTCAGATGACTGAGAAAGATAATGTGAATTTACAGAAAATATGCTCTCAGTTTAGCTTATAGATCACCTTCCAAACCTCTGTGGGAAAAGCATGAGAAAATAGTTTTCTCTCAAACATGATTCATGATATCACAGCAGAAGGCTTTTTCACATGGTAAAATCACCTTAGAACACACCACAATACCTAAAATGAGTATGGTACCATCAACAAATGATTTATAATGTAACTAAAGTCTTAAAACCTTCTATTAACTGCAATGCTTTTTAATGAGGTGCTATCATGTATATTGGTCCCAAGATGGCTGCCAACACTTCTTGGATGAAGTACTGACAGCCAATCAGATCTCATGATGAGATGTGTGGTTAGGCTCCGCCCAGATATATCTATCTTTTTAACTCTAATTTCCTCAGGAACTACTGAACGGATTTACACCATTTAAGCAAAAGGCACGAGTCTGAACTGAGGACTACCGCTTTGCCAAATTTGGTGTAATTCCGTTCAGCAGTTTGGGCTGTAGCTGCGTCAACAGGTCCTATGGGAAAATGCATGGGGAAAACGTGTTTTGGGACCTCCCTTTTTTCTCGGCCCCGCTTGACGAATCACCGTGAAGTTTTCAGGATAGGAGCGGACCGGAGCTGGCCAAAAGTTTGGAAAATTTCGCGAAGATTCGTCAATCGGCGCCAACGTTATTCCAAATAGAATGTTACGGATTTCCAATGGAAAATGGGTCATAACTATAACTAGCTACTGGCGACTGCCAGCAGGTAATATATATATATATATCAGTAGCGGTCCGTGGAGGGAGTTCGGTGGGGCAGTGAGGCGGGGCGGGGGAGGGGCAGGGTGGGGAAATGTAAACACCGGAATATGGATGAACGGAGGTAAGTACACATTTAAATAAATAAAACGAATTCCTTTGTGCGCGCTGCATCGCAAAATGCGATGCAGCACGCGCAACGAAATTCGTTTTATTTATTTAAATGTGTACTTACCTCCGTTCATCCATATTCCGGTGTTTACATTTCCCCACCCTGCCCCTCCCCCGCCCCGCCTCACTGCCCCACCGAACTCCCTCCACGGACCGCTACTGATATATATATATATATATATATATATATATATATATATATATATATATATATATATATATTACCTAGGTAGTTATAGTTAGGACCTATTTTCCATAGGAAATTCGCAGCATTCTATTCCCAATAACTTTGGCGCCGATTGATGAATGTTCGCGAAATTTTCAAAACTTTTGGCCAGCTCCGGTCCGCTCCTATCCTGAAAGTCTCCGGATGATACGTGTAGTGGGGGCTGAGAAAAAAGGGGGGTCCCAAAACATGTTTTCCCCATGCAATTTCCCATAGGACCTTTAGCCACAGCTACAGCCCGAACTACTGAACGGAATTATGCCAAGTTTGGCAAAAGGTAGTCCTCAGTTCAGACACATGCCTTTTGCTTAAATGCTGTAAATCCGTTCAGTAGTTCCTGAGAAAATTACATTTAAAAGTACATATATATCTATGGCCTCGGAGGATCCGCGTACCGTATGCGCACCCAGCGCGCACCCTGCCATGCACGAGTTGCTTTCTAATTGGCTGTCAACACTCCAAATCAGGAAGTGTTGGCAGCCATCTTATGCCTCGGTTCTACCCAAAAAAACTCGCAAAACACGAAAAGGGGGCAGGGTAGAAACACCCTGACCCCTAAGGCCTGCTTAGGGGGTTCCACAAGGACTCCCAAGGCCCAAAACATTTTTTTTTTTAAACTGGAGGATGCACGCAGGATGCGCGCATCCTGCCAATAAAAAAAATTAAGCGCGCTTGTTTGGTATTGCCAAATCCCGGGGGTAATGGAGTTCACGTAAAGGGGGGCCCAGAGGGTGGGGGGCTCTCAGGCCCCCCAGCCCCGGGGACTGCCACCCCCGGAGCTTCTTACAAATGTGGGAGGGGGGCCGCGTGGCCCCGCCTCCTGGAGCCTTGTACAGGCCCCCCAGCCCCAGGGACTGCCACCCCCGGGGCTTTTTTAAATTATGTACGGGGGCTCTCAGGCCCCCCCAGCCCTGGGGGCCGCAGCCCCGGGGCTTCTTACAAATGTGGGAAGGGGGCCATGCGTCCCCCCTCCTGGAGCCTTGTACAGGCCCTGGACACCGCCACTCCCCAGGGCCGGCTCCTGCAGTGTCCCGGGGGTGCCCAACCCCTGGACACTGCCATTTGCAATGACAGGGCAGGAGCCTCGTGGCTCCCACCCGGTCATTGCAAACTGCTTTGCTATTGGGAAGAGAGAGCAGGAAACCTGCTCTCTCTTCCAAATAGCAAAACAGATTGCTTTTCCACATGGGGAGCTGCATGTTAGCTGCTCCCCATGTGGAAAAGCAATGCCGGCTCCCGCAGGATGCGAGGAGCTGGCTGGGACCTTGGGGGTATTGGGGACCCCCACGGTCCCCAACGGAGTGGGCCAGCCCCAGGGGATGGGGTTCCTGGGGCTATTAGTGGCCTGGGAGGGGCCTGGGCCCCCCTCCCCAAAATGAAATATTTTTTTTTAAAAAGTTCCGGCCACAGGAGGGGGGCAAGGCAGCCCCCTCCAAATAAAAAAATAATTAATAAAAGGCCCATGTCCCGGGGGATGGGGCCCCGGGGCAGATTATGGCCCCCTTCCCAATGTTTTTATTATTAAAAAAAAATTAGGGGCAGGCCCTGGGGGATGGGGTCCAAAGGGCCAAAAAATTAGAAAAAGAAGGGGGGCTACACAGCCCCCCTTCTTAAAAAAACATTTTAAAAAACGGGATCGTGGACACGGACATGTTTAAAATAATGTAGGAAATCAGTCTCAAAAAATCAATATAACAATTACATTTAAAAATTGTCATTTACAAAACCTTTGAAATTCACTGAAAAAAAACATAGGTTTCAGGCACGTTATAGTTAGGAATTAGCATTTAAAAAACCTTAGAAATTCACTGAAAAAACCATTGCACCACAAGTACTAGCAGGCAGAGCGGTCAGCCACGCCCACCAGGGCAGGTACTTATAGAGAATCGAGGTGCTTTGAAAAAACCTGAGTGCATGCCCGGTCCAGCCAAGCTCAAGAAGAAGTGCAGTAGCCCGAAACGCGTCGGCTCAAGGCTGAATTTACTTTGTATGTGCTACGCTTTGACTTTCACTCGACAACCTCCATTAAATTTTTAAGGCAGATTTACCTGTGTTGGCTCCTTCCGTTTTGGGTGAGTTTGTTTGGATATATAAATATATATATATATATATATATATATATATATATATATATATATATATATATATATCCGAAGCATTTTTTCCCAACTCTTCCCGCTTCCCGTCCGGCAAACAATGAAGAGAGAGTATACGGACACCAAGTTTCTCCGTGGCAAGATCAGGTCTTTATTAGAATAAACAGCTTTCGACGCGTTTCGGATAACACAGTATCCTTGTTCATATATATATATTTTTTTTATATTATCTACTGGCGGTCGCCAGAAGATAGTTATAGTTAGGACCTATTTTCCATAGGAAATCTGCAACATTCTATTGGGAATATCTTTGGCACCGATTGACGAATCTTCGCGAAATTCTCCAAACTTTTGGCCAGCTCCGCTCCTACCCTGAAAGTTTTGCGGTGGCCGAGAAAAAAGGGGGGTCCCAAAACGCGTTTTCCCCATGCAATTTCCCATAGGATCTGTTGTCGCAGCTACAGCCCGAACCGCTGAACGGAATGACACCAAATATGGCAAAGAGGTAGTCCTCAGTTCAGACTCGTGCCTTTTGCATATTTGGTGTGAATCTGTTCAGTAGTTCTTGAGAAAATTAGGGTAAAAAAGTTAGTGATATCTATGGCCGCGGAGGATCCGCGGACCGTACCCGCACCATAAGCGCACCCTCCCCGAACGGAGCGCACACCCTCCCGATCGCGCGCTGAATGCTAATTGGCTGTCGAGCGTCTCTCTACATTCGAAACCAGGACCTGTTGGCGGCAATTTTCTGCCTAAGTAGAAGCGAGGCTGAAGATGGAAGGGGAATAAGTGTGTAAAAGATATAAAGGGGGCAGAGTGGTGCGCGCATCCTATCGCGTTGGATGCACGGATTCTCTCACGGTGGGTGCACGGATCCACGGCAACGTTTTTTGAAAAACGACAAGAAATCATTGGTTGTATAACAACTTTCTACACTGAAAGGTGGGGTGTATATTTTTGTTTTTTAAAGGTATTGAGGAAATTCGATTTTCAATCACAATCGCATTGAGCCGCCATTTTGTGCTCTGCCGCCATTTTGTGTTGCCTTCACTCAGGCAGCACGACAAACGAAGTCTTTTCTTCTTTTACTGCAATATTGTGTCAAAATAGCCTTGTGCCTCTGTTTACAAAGCTGGTGTTAGAGACTGGCCGAGTACACTAATCCCTGTCTGGTTTTTCTAATCCCTGTCTTAACTATCTGTTGGTTCACACTGTTCTCTTCTGGCTTTATCTCATCTTCTGGCCTTCGCTGTCCTCCGCTCGTATTCTCTCATTTCACAACTGTCCTCTAAAACACACAAACGTATCTCGCCACCTGCAAGCCAGTTACAGACATGTTAATACCTTAACCTGTGGGAGGGGTGGCAAACACAGTTGGAGGAGAGGCTTCTTCGAGTTACTCGATACTTTTGTTTTCCGACTTTTTCTATTGGCTCTGACCTTCTTTTGGGCTATTCCTACTGGTTTTTCATGTATGTTTTAGGTGTGTCCTTCGTTAATGTATATGTCACCTATGTACTATAAAAGATTGTGCGCCACGGAGTGAAGTGGCAGTCTCCTGAGAACATACCGTGTGTACTTCTAGGACAACTGTACTAGCTGCAGCTAATAAAATCTGATCTTTTATGCTGACAGAGTGTCCCCGTGTCTCTGTTAGCTGAAGCAGGAGAACCCCGGAGATTAAGGCGTACCCTGCGCCGCCAGGCCCAATTGGTTCTGGTTCTTCAACTGGTGCCCAACGTGGGGCGGCTTCAGAGGTAGTGGTTCTGCCTGAAGGTCGTGAGGAACCCCGCAAGAAAATTCTGGAAGAATCTCGAGCCACGTCAAGCGACCCCTTTATGTCGAAAGTGGTCCGAAGGTCTTTTGCAGCGTGGTTACTCCTTCCTGACGGCTGCTGCCCTGACTTCCGCCCTGCCTTGGCCCTCTTTTGGTGATGTATGGTAAAGCGAGACGATAGACGGGCCTCTGTTGGTGTAAGAAGACATCTTAGTTAAGTATTGGTGGGTCGCTCCCACATTTGGTTCTTTGGTTCTTTGGTCCTTAGGTTCTTTGGTTCTTTGGTTCTTAGGTTCTTTGGGTCTTTGATTCGGGTATTGCAATAACCGAAGCCGAGGGGTAAGTACATTTGTGCTGTGTTAATTGATTTAACCCCCTTGATGTTTGTGAACAGTCCAGTGAAATAACGATGCCTGGTCTGACTATGTTTGAGAAACTTTGTTCCTTTGGTAGTAATAGGGATGCCCGGCTGGAGGACTCTTGTCCGATTCCTTCGGTTGGAACTCCCACTTATGAGCTCTATTCTAAACATGGTGTTGGCCGCATTGCCTTTAACGAGACATGGATCCGATACACGAAGAATGATGGTGTTTTAAAATGGCCAGAAAATGGTAGTTTTGAGCGTGACATACTAGATAATTTGGAAACTGTTTTATTAAAAAAAAAAAGCTTGGCTGGCAATGTTTGACTCTTTCCGCCTTTGGCGTAAGGAAGCCAAACAGAGAAAAATTAAGCAAGAAAAACGAGATAGGAAAGCACAGAGTATGACAATTATACAGGCTGCTCAGCAACTTAGAGATGATGAAGTTAATAATGCGATGGAAATTTCAAAGAGACAGCATCGTATGGCGATAGATAAATGCTATCCGATGTTGGCAGCTTCCCCTTCTGATAAAAAAAGGATTTAGAGGAAGATCCCTTGATGTCTCACCTACTAAGATTGCCTCCGCCCTATGTACAAGGTGCTAATGCACCCCCGTTGTTACAGCCTGTTCAGCCGCCAGTTGCGCCTCCGCTTGCTCCGGCTCTTCCACATTTGCCCCCTCAAGAAATGCCTCCGCTGCCAGCTTTGCCTTCAACTCCTTTTCCTTCATCTTCTTCGCCCTCTGCTCCCCGGTAATTACTGATTTCTCTTCGGTTAGTTCGCCTAATACCTTGTCCCCTATCGTTATGTCCAATTCTCCGTCTATGCATAAACGACTTACAGAAACGGTCTCTGGTCTTTTATCTCCTTTCTTTGAGGCATTAAATGTGTCTCCGGCATTTTCTCGAAGACAGTCTCGTAGTCAGTTCCCAGCTTCCGAAGAACGAGAAAGGTTGGACTCTCTCGCTCGTAAATGGATTGAGAAGGGTCCTCGGTATAGTGTACCCGACATTATGCCTACCTTCTCACAGTGGAATGCGCCTACACAGAGATATGTTTTCAATACTATGTGTGATACTCTTGTTAAAGGTTGGGAGGATATGGACTTGGGTTCGGTCCCTCAGGGTCTGTTAGATATTCAGGCTAATTTCGATAAGGGACTCATTGTGGGTTCTAAGGTTGAGGACGCTGTAAAGACACTTGTTTCCTTTAGAACTTTATTTACTTCACAGACTTTTCTTGATTCCGATCCCTCAGTTAGGTTGACACTGAAAAATTATCCAATGAGAGAGGTTCCTCTGGTATGGATAGAAGAGGTTCCGGCAGCAGTTGGTAATCTAGCTATTCCAGCTCATTTCCAGCGTATATGGGTACATGTGCCCTGGAAAAGATCTGAAGTTTTGGCTCTTAAACAGTCTCTACCGGATCCTCGTAAGAACCCTGCAGGTTATTATAAAGAATTGTCACAGACTGTTGATGCTTGCATCATGAATTTAGCAGATATTGATATGTTGATGCGGAATATAGTCCCACAAGCGTTATGGGCTAGGATTCGTAAGGAGAATCACGCACAGGAATTAGGTGCTGACTGGGATGCTATAATTGCCGCAGATAAGAAACCAAGTGGGTGGTGCAAAGCCTGATGCTTTGATTCCAGAACTCCCTGGTAGGATTATTACATTAATGAAAACGATGATGCCTGCCTTGAGAGTCAACTGGGATAAACTAGCCGCGTGTAAACAGAAGAAAGATGAGAGTGTTTCCGATTTCTTCACTCGTTTCGAGGAAACATTCATTGATCACAGTGGTCAGGATATGAGTACGGAGGGTGGACAGCGATTATTTGTAGATAAGTTCGTATTTAATTTGCTTCCCCAGCTGTCGCATAAGCTGAAAGACTCTGAAAGTTCATGGGCTGTTTCTTCTTCAGCCCAGATATTGGTTACTGCTCAATATTATGAAAATAGAGATAAAGAAGAAAAAGATAAGCAAGAGAAAAAGACTAAAGAATTAAAAACTAAGGTTCTCTTGCAACAGGCTTATCCACCTCGTTATGCTCAGCCCCAGTTTCAACAGCCTCCACAGTTTCAAAGGGTGTATCAAAAGCCTGAGCCATATATTCCATGACCTTTGTTAGGTCCTAATCAATGTGCCTATTGTAGAGAGGAAGGTCATTTTAAGAATAGTTGTCCGGTTTTATTGCAGCGTAATGGGACATTATCTACTCCGCGAGGTCGTGCTGGCCTCCAGTCAGCAAACAGAGGTAGCGGTTGAGGTATGTTGACCCAAGAACAGCGCTCCCTTCCTCATTCTAATTCCGTGAACTAATTTGATCAGCAAAACGCTCAGTCTACACAGTATTACAATGAGGATTGTTATGTTGGAGACGGGAATGAAAGTCTCCATGTTAACTAGGACATCCATGGACAAAGTAAGGGAGTTGTGTCAATTCCAGTAGATCAGAATGGACCTTATGTTAATGTCACTACAATGGGTGTTTCAGAGCCATTTCTTTTAGATACTGGTGCGATGAGAAGTTCTATCATTCATTCAAAACTCCCTGGGGCACCTTTGTCTGGCTTAACGAATGTATCTGTAGGTTTTTCTGGTGCCCCAGTTCGTAATCCGGTTTCTTGCCCTTTGCCTATTTCAATTGTCCCTTATAATTTAGAAGTTCCGCTTCTCTTAACGAATGGTTGCGGCAAAAATCTATTGGGCTTGGATCTATTAAAAAGATTGCATGCCACAATATCTTGTTCTCCTTCTGGTGTATATCTCACTTTAGGACAACAACTGACTTCTCCAATGTATTTGTCAAAAGATCAATTCCCACCTGAATTGCTTTCTCTTCCTACAACGCTTTGGGCCACGGGTCCAAATGATGTTGGTTATCTTGAAATTCCACCTTATGTTGTTACTTTCAAGCCCAATGCTGAATTGCCACGCATTCCTCAATAAAGAATTTCCACTGAAGGTGAAAACGCGCTTCTGGAAATCATTCATGATTTAATTCAGAAAGATGTGGTTGAGGAAACAAGAGGTAACATATGTAATAGCTCTATTCTTCCTGTTCTTAAACGCACTGATCCTTCTCAGCCTCCTGTTTATCGCTTTGTAATTGATCTTCGGGAGCTAAACAAAATTGTTGAACCACAGTTTCCTGTTGTCCCAGATATCACTGCGTTGTTGACGATGATACCTTCCGCAGCGGTTTGGTTTTCTGTTATCGATCTGAAAAATACTTTCTTTAGTATTCCCATTGCTGAAGAGAGTAGGGACATTTTTGGCTTCTCTCTTGGAGGCCGAAGCTTCCAGTTCAAAAGCGCACCTCAAGGCTATTGTGACAGTCCCTCTATTTATAGTCAAGCTTTGAAATGTCATCTTGATGCTTTTTCCTTGCCGTCTGGTGCTGCTCTCATTCAGTACATGGACGACTTGTTAATCACTGCTGATTCAGAGGATATATGTAAGAATGGGACGGTTGCATTGTTGCGACACTTATCCAATCTTAATCATAAGGTTTCACCTTGTAAGCTGCAATATGTTCGTCGAGAGGTTACCTACTTGGGTCGCCTCTTATCAAAGGAGGGAAGACGATTAACCCCAGAACGTATCCAAGCAATTGCACAAATGTCTGTGCCATCCACCCAAAGAGAGGTACGTGCCTTTCTGGGCATTACTTCCTATTGTAGGCAGTGGATCCCTAACTTCTCTCTGTTGGCTAAACCTTTGTTGGCACTCACTTTGAAAGATACGCCTCAGCCCCTTCCATGGACTGACGAATGTCAGAGGAGATTTACTGACTTACGTGCTGCTCTGTGTTCTGCTCCTGTACTAGGTACTCCTGATTACAGTAAGCCTTTTACGCTCTATGTTCATGAAAGAGAAGGTTGTGCGTTGTCAGTCTTAACACAACGATTTGCAGATAGACAGCGGCCATGTGCCTTTTTTTCGGCTACATTAGATTCAGTAGCTAAAGCATTGCCTAGTTGTCTTAAAGCGACAGCAGCAGCAGCAATTTCTATTCGACAGTCTGCTGGAGTGGTGCTAGATAATACTCTCATTGTTATGGTGCCACATGCAGTGGATACTTTGCTAAACAGAACAAAAACACAGCATCTTACGAGTGCTCGTTTGTCTGGATATGAGCTGACGCTTTTGGCTAGTCACGTGCATATCAAACGATGTAATACTTTAAATCCAGCTACTTTGTTGCCTCTTCCAGAAGAGAAAGGTGTTCAGGAACAACATGATTGTTTCTTTCGTACTGAGGAAGAGACAAAGGGTAGAACTGACTTAACAGATACGCCATTAGTGAATCCGGATGGAACGCTATGGGTAGATGGTTCTTGTTTTAAGCTTCCTAATGGAGAGACAACTTCAGCCTATGCTGTTACTACTTTGCATACAATCGTGGAAACAGCACGCATCAGACATAACTCAGCTCAGGCAGCTGAACTGATAGCCTTGACCAGAGCGTGTGTGTTATCTAAAGGAAAAAGAGTGAACGTGTACATCGATAGCCAATACGCTTTTGGTGTGGCGTTCAATTTTGGACGTTTGTGGAAAGAAAGGGGATTCCTTACTTCCCATGGCACTAAGATACAACATGGTCAGTTGGTGACTGACCTTCTTGAGTCACTTGCTTTGCCTACCCAGATGGCAATTGTGAAGTGTAGCGCACATAAGAAGATTGTTGACGATGTTGGTCGCGGGAATGCATTTGCGGATGAAGTAGCGAAAAAGACAGCCAGAGATGCTACAAGTCGCATGTATGTTGCAGGCCCTGCAAATTGTGTCAAAGAAAGAGGAATGTATGAGGATACAGTAGAAAGTGTGAAATCAATTCAAGAAGAGGCTACAGAAAAAGAATTGAGGAAGTGGAAAGAAAGTACAGGAATGTTAGATTAGATGGGATGTTGGGTAGAATTGTCCGAGCACCAACGTTGGCTGTTACCAGACGCTTATGTACTACCTGTAGTTACTATGGCGCATGGTCCAGCCCACCTAAGTGCGAAAGGAATATGCAAGCTTCTGGCTCCAGTATGGCAAAACGAAGGAATCCCGAAGTGTGCAGACAATGTAGTGAAACATTGCATTAGTTGCTTAATGTACAATCCGGGAAAGGGAACCCCAACTCCAGCAGGTCACTTTGCTCCTCTGACCTATCCATTTGAAGTGTTGCAAATCGATTACATTCACATGGAACGATGCAACAATCTCAAATATGTTCTAGTGGTGGTATGTGCCTTTTCCAGATGGATAGAGGCTTACCCCCTGAAAGACAATACTGCTTTATCTACAGCCAAAGCACTCCATAGAGAGTTTTTCCCTAGATTTGGTTTGCCGCGCATTGTCTGGAGTGACAATGGGAGCGAATTTGTGGGCCAAGACATGCAAAAAGTTTGTGCAGGTCTTGGTATAAAACAGAAGTTCCATGTGGCAAACCATCCACAGTCAGCAGGTCTAGTGGAGTGCTATAATGGCACTCTAAAACTCAAACTTGCTAAAGTACAGGCCAGTACAGGCCTTAGTTGGCCCGATGCACTACCTTTGGCTCTTCTATCCACCAGAACGGCTTTGCATTCTCGTTTGGGACTTAGCCCTTATGAGATAGTTTTCGGACGCCCAGCTAATATATGGGGAGTCCCTCGCCCTAAGAAGTATTCAGACTTGCCATACCCAATGTTGATTGATTATTTGCACGAGCTTACAACTAAATTGCGTGTTCTCCAGCAACAGGTTCAGAACGCTTTGCCAGAGGCCTCCACAGACTCAGGTCATTCCATCCAACCAGGTGACTGGGTTTTGTGTGCAGAATTTCCAAAGGATGGAGAACTTGGAGCCTCGCTGGAGAGAACCCCGTCAGGTTCTCCTAGCTACTCGTACAGCAGTAAAGGTTGAAGGAAAGAAGAACTGGATCCACGGCGTGCATTGCAAGAAGGTTCCTTGCCTCTGCCCTTTGATCAGTGGGTCGTAAGGGTATAAGTGACTCTGAGAGTGAGAAGGTTCTCCGATTCATACCTTTTATTAGTGATGCACACTTGAATGGAACACTGTCAGAAAAAGAAAGCGACAACATTCTCCAAGAAGCTGTACCACCACATTTTCGTCTGAATACCACAAATCCACGAACATTGTTTCAGGATCAGACTGTACCTGATAAGGCTAATTACGATTTAAGACCCAGACTGAAGAAGAAAACTTGAGATTCTCTCTTCTATGTAGTTTCTATCCCGGTTGCAGGGTCATGGTAGGAGTCTTGGTTGTGACCTGAGTAGTGGCAATAGGCCTGCAGGACTTGCAGTGTCATAGGACGGCAGACAATCGTGACCAAGTGATTAAGGAAGATTGCCGTGAGCATCCATTTAGAAGATGGAAACCACATTAGGCGAAAGAGAGAGAAAGAACAAAATGAAAGACAATCATTGTAAAATAATATACAGTCGTTGTGGTATAACTTTATGTGTTTTTACATTATTGTGTATTTTATTGGCGTGTATAGGATGGATTGTTTACGCTATGCAGCAAAAAGTTGTCCCTTCTTCTATCTCTGTGCCTTCTTATTCTACTATCTCTCCACATCTATTTCATACACTTCCTCAACATGAACTCGTTAGAAGAATCGAATATTACAATAATTTGTTTATTCAATTATTACACCAACACCAACTAGTAATTAATACAACCGATTGTTGGGTATGTGGACTAATGCCTCATACCACAGAAAAAGGGATGCCATATTTAGTCCTTCCATTCTCTTATGAAGGTTCTGCTTGGGCTTATTTTGTATTTTTCTCTAACGCCTATCAAAGCCGATTTAAACGACCTGTCAGTTCTTATATTGGTGGTCCAGATTTCAGTCATAGTTCATTGATAAAGGGAATGGTAGCTATGGCTAAAATCATGGAAAATAGTAAAATTTCTGTTGATGAGAGAAAAGCATATACTAATTGGAACGTCACTCATTATATCACAAGCCTTAGTGATAAGGTTAAACAAGGAAAGTCTCCACCAATTTGGACTGTACCTCATCAAGGCAATTTCTGTTTGCAAATAAATGGCCAAACTACTGACCTCGAACAGAGAAAAAGCTTTTGTTCTCATACTTACATCCACTCCTCTCAGAATTCGCCGCCATTAGTGCCATCTCACGGCACATATTTTATCTGTCACGATAGAGCGTGGTTGCCGACTGGTTTTTCTGGAACTTGCTATATAGATTTTCTTCTTCCCCCTACATACACTGCTTCTTCAAATTTTCATAAGAACAGATATGGCAGAGGAATTATTGATTCCAAAGAATCTCTGAGTCGATTCATCAGGACGAAGGAGATTGGTCGTTATTGGGATGGTTTTGGGGACTACTGTCCAAATGGGGTTGGAAAGTGCTAACATTCCTTGGTATGGTTTTAGCCATCGTTTTCTCTTGTTGTCTTTGTGTGCACTGTGGTCCCGCCATCTGCGACCTTTGTGCTACTATGTGCATCCCAAAACCTAAGACACAAAAAACAGAGAATATTAGAATGATGTTACAGCAACAGCTCGATGACCTCATGGCCATCGACATCGACTCAGATTAACATGAGTCTATGTATCTTGCCTGAGTTCTGCCTAAAGGAGGGTCTGAGGAAATTTGATTTTCAATCACGATCGCATTGAGCCACCATTTTGTATTGCCTTCACTCAGGCAGCATGACAAACGAAGTCTTTTTTGCTTTTCCTGCAATATTGTGTCAAAATAGCCTTGTGCCTCTGTTTACAAAGCTGGTGTTAGAGACTGGCCGAGTACACTAATACCTGTCTGGTTTTTCTAATCCCTGTCTTAACTATCTGTTGGTTCACACGATTCTCTTCTGGCTTTATCTCATCTTCTGGCCTTCGCTGTCCTCGCTCGTATTCTCTCATTTCACAACTGTCCTCCAAAACACACAAACGTATCTCGCCACCTGCAAGCCAGTGACAGACATGTTAATACCTTAACCTGTGGGAGGGGTGGCAAACACAGTTGGAGGAGAGGCTTCTTCGAGTTACTCGATACTTTGGTTTTCCGACTTTTTCTATTGGCTCTGACTTTCTTTTGGGCTATTCCTACTGGTTTTTCATGTATGTTTTAGGTGTGTCCTTCGTTAATGTATATGTCACCTATGTACTATAAAAGATTGTGCGCCACGGAGTGAAGTGGCAGTCTCCTGAGAACATACCGTGTGTACTTCTAGGACAACTGTACTAGCTGCAGCTAATAAAATCTGATCTTTTACGCCGACAGAGTGTCCCCGTGCCTCTGTTAGCTGAAGCAGGAGAACCCAGGAGATTAAGGCGTACCCTGCGCCGCCAGGCCCAATTGGTTCTGGTTCTTCAGTATGATTGTTATTGGTTAACAAAAACAGATTGTAAGGAACATTATATATGATAAGCTGATATGTTGAAAAGTCAAGCACACTTCCTGTCTTGTGTAGGAACATTGTGTGCTGAACTTGTGACCTGTGAGCTCAGTGCAGTGTTCCATTACCTGTTTCTATGGTAACAGGCAGAATGGGGGAAGGGTTAAAATGTATTTCAGTTGGAAAGGGTTGAAATGTTTGACCAATAGAAATGTGTGTTTGCTTTTGAGTTTTTGTGCGAAGGATTGTGATTTGATGTTTACATGTATATGTGTGGAAAATGAAAGGGAAACTTTTCCATTCTTTGCTTTTGCTGAGAGGTGCACAGTGCAGAGATTCTGTAAAAGAAAATATGGTGAGTGATTGATATACTCCTTAATCTACAAAAGAACTTGAAAGATGAGTTATTTAATTGTGAGGGGATGTATGTAGACTATTTTGATTTTAATCAGACTAATGTATTTTTCCTGCTAAAGTGTAGGGATTACTTTTTTTCTCTACAATATGTGTGCATGTAGAAACCATTCTGTGATAGGCATTTGTGTTTTTTATGTGTTTGTAGACAGATAACTGTGCAGTTTTTTATATTTTGGTAGAATTAGAAACCAGTCATTGTTTATGAATTTGTGAAATGAGTTATGTTATGTTTCTATACTAAAATGTAGTACTACTTCTAGATGTGTTTTGATATAGTGCAAGGGATAGTGTTGTTTGTCTAGAATCACACAGTGAGTCTGTGTGCATTTGGGAACCACTGTGAGAGAGGCATTTGGTAATATCGTGTATTTGCTGACAGATAACTGTTTTAAAACCAGTCAGGTTGTCAAGTTTTAGTAGCATTAGAAGACAGTTATGGCTTATGCTTTCATTAAATGAGTGATGCATTGACAGTAAATTGCAGTCGTGAAATATGTAGATTGTGTGCAGTTCCCTTACCACTTGCACTGTAGTGAATGAGTTTTGGTAAGCTCATAGGGATAGTGGTGCTTGTCTAGAATCACACTGTGAGTTAGTGTGTATTTGGGATCAGTGTGAGAGAATCATTTGGTAACATCATGTATTTGCTGACAGATAACTGTTTTAAAATCTGTCATGTTGTGAAGTTTTAGTAGCATTAGAATCCAGTCTTTGCTTATATGTTGATTAAATGAGTCATGCTTGGACACTGATGTGCTGTACTTAAATATGTAGATTGTGTGCAGTACCATTAACTCTTCCAAACTAGTGAATGAGTTTTGGTAAACTCCTAGGATAGTGTTGCTTGTCTAAAATCACACTGTGAGTCTGTGTGCATTTGGGTAAGGATTGTGAGAGAAGAATTTGGTAACATCATGTATTTGCTGACAGATAACTGTTTTAAAACCTGTCATGTTGTCAAGTTTTAGTAGCATTAGAAGACAGTTATGGCTTATGCTTTCATTATATGAGTCAGGCATTGACAGTAAATTGCAGTCGTGAAATATGTAGATTGTGTGCAGTTCCCTTATCACTTCCAGTGTAGTGAATGAGTTTTGGTAAACTCCTAGGGATACTGGTGCTTGTCTAGAATCACACTGTGAGTCTTTGTGCATTTGGGAACCACTGTGAAAGAAGCGTTTGGTAACATTGTGTATTTGCTGACAGAAAACTGTTTTAAAACTTGTCATGTTGTCAAGTTTTAGTAGCATTAGAAGCCAGTCTTTGCTTATGTGTTGAGTAAATGAGTCGGGCATTGACACTAAAGTGCAGTCGTAAAATATGTAGATTGTGTGCAGTTCCCTTATCACTTCCAGTGTAGTGAATGAGTTTTGGTAAACTCCTAGGAATACTGGTGCTTGTCTAGAATCACACTGTGAGTCTGTGTGCATTTGGGAACCACTGTGAGAGAAGCGTTTGGTAACATCGTGTATTTGCTGAGAGAAAACTGTTTTAAAACCTGTCATGTTGTCAAGTTTTAATAGCATTAGAAGCCAGTCTTTGCTTATGTGTTGATTAAATGAGTCAGGCATTGACACTAAAGAGCAGTCGTGAAATATGTAGATTGTGTTCAGTTCCCTTATCATTTCCAGTGTAGTGAATGAGTTTTGGTAAACTCCTAGGGATACTGGTGCTTGTCTAGAATCACACTGTGAGTCTTTCTGCATTTGGGAACCACTGTGAAAGAAGCGTTTGGTAACATTGTGTATTTGCTGACAGAAAACTGTTTTAAAACTTCTCATGTTGTCAAGTTTTAGTAGCATTAGAAGCCAGTCATTGCCTATGCGTTGATTAAATGAGTCAGGCATTGACACTAAAGTGCAGTCGTGAAATATGTAGATTGTGTGCAGTTCCCTTACCACTTCCACTGTAGTGAATGAGTTTTGGTAAGCTGCTAGGGATAGTGTTGTTTGTCTAGAATCACACTGTGAGTCTGTGTGTATTTGGGAACCACTGTGAGAGAAGTGCTTGGTAACATTGTGTATTTGCTGACAGATAAGTGTTGTAAAACATTTCATGTTGTCAAGTTTTAGTAGCATTAGAAGACAGTTATGGCTTATGCTTTCATTATATGAGTCAGGCATTGACAGTAAATTGCAGTTGTGAAATATGTAGATTGTGTGCAGTTCCCTTACCACTTGCACTGTAGTGAATGAGTTTTGGTAAACTCATAGGGATAGTGGTGCTTGTCTAGAATCACACTGTGAGTTAGTGTGTATTTGGGATCACTGTGAGAGAAGCATTTGGTAACATCATGTATTTGCTGACAGATATCTGTTTTAAAACCTGTCATGTTGTGAAGTTTTAGTAGGATTAGAAACCAGTCTTTGCTTATGCGTTGATTAAATGAGTCATGCTTTGACACTGATGTGGTGTACTTAAATATGTAGATTGTGTGCAGTACCATTAACTCTTCCAGAGTAGTGAACGAGTTTTGGTAAACTCCTAGGATAGTGTTGCTTGTTTAAAATCACACTGTGAGTCTGTGTGCATTTGGGGAAGGATTGTGAGAGAAGCATTTGCTAACATCGTGTATTTGCTGACATATACCTGTTTTAAAACCGGTCATGTTGTGAAGTTTTAGTAGCATTAGAAGCCAGTCTTTGCTTATGCTTTGATTAAATGAGTCAGGCTTTGACACAAAAGTGCAGTCCTGAAATATGAAGATTGTGTGCAGTTCGCTTACCACTTCCACAGTAGTGAATGATTTTTGGTAAACTCCTAGGTATAGTGGTTGTTGTCTAGAATTACACTGTGAGTCTGTGTGCATTTGAGAACCACTGTGAGAGAAGCATTTGGTAACATCGTGTATTTGCTGACAGATAACTAATTTAAGACCTCCCATGTTGTCAAGTTTTAGTAGCATTAGAAGCTAGTCTTTGCTTATGCATTGATAAAATGAGTCAGGGTTTGACACTAAGGTGCAGTACCATGTACTATTCTGTTCACTGTGGCAGAACTGAAAAGGTAAAAGTTTTACCTAAGCACTGTCCTAGAAGTAGTCTGATTATTTAGTCAGTTTCTAAGTACCAAATAGATTGCTTCAAATAAAAGTGTTCTGACACACTATACACTTGTCTTTTACACCTTCAATTCCCTAGTCAGTATCCATACACTTCCAGGAAACATCCTGTCACTTCCTTTGCAGTCCTCTAGCGACCCATTCAACGGCATGTACTAATCCATTGACTGTGCCAAAACTCAAACACTTATAAATTCACCTAGACACTCTCTTTCCAGTACTCTAATGATTCAGTCACTGCCTAAGTATTCATGCACTGAGCCAAGTCTTAGCACATGGGCTACGTCAAACCCATATCCACTATGCATGCAGTCCTCTAACCACCTACACACTTGTCTTTCACACCTTCAATTCCCCAGTCAATATCCGTTCACTTCCAGCAAACACCCTGTCACTGCCATTGCACTCCTCTAGTGACCCATTCAGCATCACGTACTAATCCATTCACAGCGCCAAACCCTAATAAATTCACCCAGGCACTCTCCTTGCAGTACTCTAATCATTGAGTCAGTACCCAAGTACTCATCCAGTGACCCAGGCCTTAGTATATGGACTGCTTCAAACCCTTATCCTCTATGTATGCAGTCCTCTAACCACCTACACAATTGTCTTTCACACCTTCAATTCCCTAGTCAGTATCCATACACTTCCAGGAAATACCCTGTCACTCTCTTTGCAGTCCTCTAGTGACCCATTCAGCACCATGTACTAATCCATTCACTGTGCTAAAACCCAAACACTTATAAATTCACCAAGATATTATCTTTGCAGTACTCTAATCATTCAGTCAGTGCCTAAGTATTCATACACTGAGCCATGCCTTAGCACATAGACTGCTTCAAACCCCTATGCACTATGCATGCAGTCTTCTAACCACCTAGACACTTGTCTTTCACACTTTCAATTTCCTAGTCAGTATCCATACAGTCCAGCACTTGTCACTGCCTTTGCACTCCTCTAGTGACCCATTTAGTACCAAGTACTAATCTATTCCCTGTGCGAAAAGCCTAGCATGTATAAATTCACCTAGGCACTCTCCTTGCTGTACGATAATCATTCAGTTAGTACCCAAGTAGTCATACAGTGAGCCAGGCCTTAGCACATGGACTGCTTTAAATGCCTATGCAGTATGGATGCAGTCCCCTAATCACCTACACAGTTGTGTTTCACACCTTCTATTCCCTAGTTAGTATTCCTACTCTTCTAGCAAACACCCTGTGAGTCACCCAGTGTGTCTCCTTATAGTACTGTAATCATTTAGTCAGTTAGCATGTAGTCTTTTAGTGAGGTAGGCTTTAGGGCATGAACTGCTTCAAAGTAGTATGCACTATGCATGTAGTGTTTTAATGATCGTCACACTTGTGGTTCAGGGCTATAGTTTCATAGTCAGTTTTTATATAAAATGAGTTTGTACAGTAATGGAATAGTATAAATTTGAAAGTTATTAATATACATTTATTTGTCATTCTTTTTTACAGATACAGAACAGGAGTGTTTCTCATCTGTTTGCACTCTTCTCGTGCAAGATTGCTTGGATGAAGGGTCCTTAGGTGTTTCATCATACTTGCTGTGCCGCACGAGTATTTTTTGTTAGGATCTGCTCGTAACAGAACTCTTTGGCAAATCTTGCGAGTGACGAAGGTGGCATTGGTCTTTGTTTGCTCCTTGGAAAAAGTAAAAAATGTCCTCACCACTGAAGAAAAACGTTGTTGGTGTGGTGCCTTCTGCAAAACATTTTCTTCAGATTCGGTAAATATTTTAAATTGGCAACATTTACAGTTTTTGTAAGTTAAACTTATAAAATTTTGTTAGCTGTATGCATTTTATATATCTGTGATTTGTTTCTTGTGGTATTTTGTTGAGAATACCATGTTGTTGTTTTTTTAACAATCTTTCTTATTTTCAGGTCTGTCGTCGACATCCATTGTCTCCACAGTAGTGTTCTGCCTTGTTGTTTTTTATTATTGTTGTTACATTTTGTTTATTAGTTTATTGTTCATATATATGTAAATAAAAAAAGAAAGTTTGAAAATAGTTTTTCGCTTATATATTTATTGTTATAAAAAATAAAGTTTGAAAAAAAAATTAATAACGTTTTTGGTTGTTCTCTTAACTGCTGTGTGATTTTTTCTTGTTCTTATTACTGTTATTTGATGGAGTCCACCATGGTGTTAAATTTTGGGGCACTTATCGCTGGAATACTGGTGATATCTGCAGTTTGCACCAACTTCTGAATAGTGTGTTAGATTTATCTCAACTTTTCTTCCGTTAAAGTGCTGATAATGAAATGGAGAGTAGCCGTTCCCGTGCAAAAAGACACGAGGTACACCTTTCCGATTTATTCTAAATACTAAAATCCTGTATCGAATTGCACTGAGGTATTGGCTGCACTTACAGTGTACACACAAAATCTATTAAGAAATCTCATTGTATTTATATTGATTGGGAATAGTGCGTCAGGTGCTGGATCTTGATGAGATACACTGCTCAGTTCGTATATTGTTCTGCACACGAAAAAAATCACATCACAACTTTCACACCAATTGCAATGCGAAACAAATTCCGGCGATAAGACATGTTAGC
Source organism: Triturus cristatus (assembly GCF_964204655.1). NCBI lineage: Eukaryota > Metazoa > Chordata > Amphibia > Caudata > Salamandridae > Triturus > Triturus cristatus. The sequence goes on from NC_140590.1 coordinate 674,870,735, forward strand.
ACCAGGGATTTTACACCTGCTTTCTGCTGGTGTTAAGCAGGACAACTACCTGCACCATGAAAGGGAACACAGCCAAGAGCCACACCAGAACACCCACACGTAACATAGAGTCAATGAGCATGATACAGGGATACCCATGAGGGCCAGATGTCTCATCTCAACAACTCCAGGACCGCTAATGCCCCCCAAACCCACATCTTAGTAAGTATGTCCCTGTGGTCATTGTCTTAGCATGATAGACACGAGCCCTGCAACATCACAGTGTGCTGTCACCTCAGCGTTGGCAGTGAGCCTGGATGTGTAGCTACGCACGCATCCTCCTGCATGCACAACTGGCGTGTGCTGGTCTGGGGTTCACAGGTCAGTGCAGGGGTGTGCCTATCCGGCAAGGGCAACGGGGTGTCTGGGACATGTCCGTGTACAGGAAGTGCGGTAAGTGTGTCTCTGTGTTCTGGTGTGGCCTGCTACAAGAGCCGCAGCAGTTGATGTTGTAAGCTGGCATGCACCACCTCCAAATGGCACTGTGATATTGTAGTTGGAATGTAGCAGTACATGCGCAAATAGGCATTACAATGGTGTGCCGTACGAGTGCACAAGATACAACAGTGCACCGTACAAAAGTGTGGGGACTAGTGGGAGGGAGGTGCAGCCGTTTGGCAACATAACACACAGTGAACTCGACCATGTGCCACATGCTGGGCATCTCATCCATGATGACCACGGTAGCAGACATCCCACAAAACCAACGACTGGACTTTGTACACATCCTGTATGAATGCAGCGTGGTTTTCACTTCTATGCTCGTTCAGTGGTGTGATGTTGGCGGGTTGTTTGACTTGTGCTGCTTGTTGGTGTGTTTCATTTTGGCCATTGTTAGCCTATATGTGTGTTGTACTTAATTGTGCATGTGTGCCATTCTGCCCATCTCCCCCCCTCCCCCCACTCCCTGCTTCTTCCTCTTCCTAGTGCTGTTGTGTCTATAATTTTGTTGCTGCACACATAAATACATGTAAAGAATAAATTAGAATAGTTCCTTGATTCTTTTAGGTTTCAAAACTTCTCTATTGGTTTCTTTTTAATTTTCCATAAGAAGCGTTTTTTTAATATTCAACAACACATAGAAGTCAGATGTGCAACGTATTCTATCAACACACTTTCTAGAACATTCTACAACACGTGCAGGTTAAAAGTTCATACATTTTTTTAAACTTAACGATATTTTTTTGTAACATTTTCTTGAATATTTAACGACACGTGCAGGTTAAAAGTTGACGATTGTTTTAAGTTCGAACAGTGCCTTCCAAATGCAAGTAGCAGGTGTGGTTGATCTGAGCATATTTTATCCTTTGATATGTACTCCACATTAAAACTGCTTTTTCTTAACCAATCACAAAGATGCTTTTCCACAAAACTAATGTGCACCCTACTTTTAAAAAAGAAGGCTTTTTATGATATCTTCAGAGATAAGTTATAGATAGGAATTAGCATTTAAAAAACCTTTGAAATTCACTGAAAAAACCAAAGGTTTCAGGGGCGTTATAGTTAGGAATTGGCATTTAAAAAACCTTAGAAATTCACTGAAAAAACCATAGGTTTCAGGGGCGTTATAGTTAGCTGGACATTTCCCTCGTACACAACCCTAGAAATTCCCCTGTTATAGTTAGTTCAGCTAACTATAACTCGCGTCATCAGCAGTGCATTGCGGGGGCGCAAGTTATAATTAGCTGAACTAACTATAACAGGGGAATTTCTAGGGTTTTGTACGAGGGAAATGTCCAGCTAACTTTAACGCCCCTGAAACCTATGGTTTTTTCAGTGAATTTCTAAGGTTTTTTAAATGACAATTCCTAACTATAACGCCCCTGAAACCTTTGGTTTTTTCAGTGAATATATATATATATATATATATATATTCATGCAAATGGGTTCAGCACTATTTAAAGAGAGTCCATAGTATTTAAAGGAATTTCCAAGAAGTCACTTTGATTTTCTAAATAATTCTTCTCTTTATTACATCATATCACAGGTATGGAATGTCACAGTCTTGATAGCACAAGAAAGCCATAGCCGACGCGTTTCGTCACCTACAAGGAAACTTCTTCAGGGCTATAGAAAAATACATACAAAGTATGCTTTAATTCACAAAAAACCAACATATACATATATATATACATTCAAATATACAAACATTCTCTAAACTTAAATTTATGAAGAAAGTTATTAACAGTGCATCTTATTTAAAGACATTAAAAAAAAAAAATTGAAAAAATTTGATCATACTGAAAAGAAGAGGGCCTATGAACAAGACAAAACAAGATGTAACAGCATTATATCACCTTTATATAATTATTGTATCTAGCATTCAAAATTAAAATAATCCTGTATTTAAATAATGACAGAACTTTGTAAATGAGCTCATATTAGGCATATCATCTCATTGATCATTCGTGTCAGGACAAATCTTCCTTTACAAACATGTGCATCATTCTCCTTAAGATAGATTTTTAGGATGTAAAAAAACTATATGATGAAAAAAGGAGAAAAGAAGCATGTGAACCCTAAATGACCGTCAGGCATCTAGAACAAATAAAGATGAGCAAAGACCTACTTTTTTATACATACGTATTGATAGCTTTGATATATATCGGGATAAGATGTTATTAGCCATATATCACTTACCGAAAAAGAACTATTGCATAGAGTTACATCAATTAAAGGAAACGTTATGTAGAGACCTTCAGTAAATATAGGACAATACCTATAAAAAAATACATATAAACAAATATTTTAATAAACCAGTACAATATTAAATTTATGAGAGACAGATATTCTCAAGTGTAGTTAATATATCAGAAGAGTTTGTTCAAGTAGGCAAAGAAGTTAGAGACCTGTTAATGTACACCCGAACAGTGCCCACAAGGTCATATGTTCCAAATCAATGTCCTTCAAAATTTATATTCCAAGAATAATAAAACATCTGACCATGATTTAAAGTAACTAGAAACAATTCCGTATTAGAGAAAGAGAATAAAATATCCTAAAGACAACTCACCCAATAGATATTTGTATCTCTCAGTGTGTTAACGGAAACACTCGTGAAATAGTTAAATACTAGGGCGAAAGCTGCTTAAAGTCTTCCACTCAACTCAGTACCTAGAGGGAGATATGGGTTGAAAATAACTAAATGACATATCAAGCAACCATCTAGGAGTAAAGATATTGACAATTATCAAGTAGTTGTCTAACAATACTGTAGCATGGTGAGGTGTTTCGTACTGATGTAAACCAAGGCGCTAAGTGCAACCTTGTGAATAGCGTAAACGATATAAATTCAAGGTCTTCATAATAAAAATAATCACAATAAATGCTCAAGACATATAAAGATTCCCCTACATGTGAAAAAACCTCTGTATAAAAGGCCACACATTCAAATCAGCGGCCATCTTGTGAGAACAGAGCAGGCTGATAGCAGTTAATGAGGAAATAAAAGAGATGGTACTAAAACGTCGCTATAACAACCACTAGGAGACGATGACGAATAGAATCCAAGAGTTAAAATCTATACGAAATAATGACGTCTTATGAGAGATATATGGCATATGGAAAAATCCCTAAAAAATTAACACTACATTAGTCACCCGTGGGAACTTACCAGAGCGGCATGGTAACCCGTACTCTTCTCGTGGCGGTCTCGAACGAATAGACAGAATCAAGAGTAGAGCGTATTTAAACCCTCCCGGTACTGTGATAGGTAACACCTGTCAGATGGCCAAAATAGAAAGAGTCTATAAACCGCAGAGTCGCAAAGGAGCGTGGCGGCCATCTTAGAACTGCACGAATATGTGAATGTCTTATTGCTATTATGATGGTTTATATCTCCAAAAAGACCGCTTCACTCAACTGATGCTTAAAAAATATACATTCTATATAAATTTATTTAAAAACCATTTACACGAGTGGAGCGAAGAAAAAGTTTCTAAATCCTAATATTTGTCGTATTTCATTAAAAATATACCAATAAGTATTGCTGCTAAAATAAAGTCATTTAGCATGTCAAAAATCATTACAATAATGGAAGTAGTGTTTAAAAGTCAAGATGAGGACGGTCAATTACGAACAAGACGCGCAATTACGGCAGCCATCTTAGGACGGCGTAATCAATATTAAGCCTGCTGGATACAAAAATAAATAAATCATACTGAATAAAGCAAAAAACTGTCAATGTATCCTATGAACAAAAAAGTAAATATTAGGCAATGGGCAATCCTAAAACACGCCTCTTTAAAATCAAAGAAGTGACTCGTGAAGATACTTCCTAGTATCAGAGCAGCCAGAAATTAACACTTAACAATAGACAGAAGCAACCTAATCAGAATTCTTTCAACAATGCCTATACATGTTCATAGGGGTATGACAAGTCATATGGTCAACCCATTGAACATGTGTGCGAGGAGTATTGCAGAGAGCTCTGATATGAAAAGCAAAGCGGACTGAAAGCAGACCAAGTCAAATGAGTCATCCAGATAGATCAATGTAGATGATATGTCAACATGGTAATAAAAAAAGTGGAGCAAAATTCATCGCATCATGTACAGCATTCAACAAGGCCACATATGGACTAACAGAGTATGGTACAATCCATATTAATTTGCCAAGATTTAAGATCAACAGTATATTGATGGCATAACTGTATTATAGGAAATGGTGTAATTCATCATGAGCATTAAGACTAAACTTATTGGACCTGAGACGGCAAATCCAAGATGCCTCCCGCTGCCTGAGTAACAGTTCTCTATTCCCACCTCTCTCTGGCATTCTTACATGATCAATGCCACAAAATGTAATGGTCTTGTCATTAGGATGCTCATGATTTATATGTACGGCGATGGGATATTTAGAATCACAATTTCTTATTGCTCGTACGTGTTCCTGAATTCGCAGTTTCAGACTACGGATACTGCTACCAACATATGCCCTATCGCAGGAGCAGGTAATCATATACACTGTAAAAGTCGTATTGCAGTTGATAAAGCAATTGATTGCAAACTCCCTCGATTGTCTACTCTTAAAATTCTTTTGTTTGTTCAAACCAAATTTGCATACGGAACAGCTCTCGCATTTATAAAAACCTGATGGTTTTGCTGGTAACCATGTGAGATGAGTGTCTTGTACATCTTTCACATAGCTCGGACTGAGTATATCTTTGAAGGTTCTATTTCTACGATATACTATTTTGGGTTTATTTGATACTATATGACCCGCTAGATTTTCAGCTTTCAATAAATTCCAATTTTTTCTTAAGATGTTGTAAATGTGATTACTAAAGTTGTTATATTTAGTAATAAATAGAACTTCTGAAGGTTGTGTTTTAGCACATTGTCTTCTAGCGTTACTAGTTAATAGCATCTCCTTTCTGTTCAACGTGAGAGCTCGTTTCTCAGCATTATTCAAACATGAATAATTATACCCTCTCTTTGAAAAGTTATTTTTGATTTGGGCAATGTTGTTAGTAAAGTTTTTATCCATGCTACAATTTCGTCTAGCACGTACCATTTCACCATAGGGTATTGCTTTGATTGTAGACTGAGGATGAGCACTCGTGGCATGCAAATAGCTATTGCAAGATGTTTTTTTCTTGTACATGTTGCTGTGAATCTTAGTGTCACTTGTGAAGAGTTTTAGATCAAGAAACTCAATGCTAACCTCAGAGTATTGGATGGTTAATCTGACATTGAAATTATTCCTATTCAAATAATCATGGTACATGTTAAGACTTTCAACCGTTCCCTGCCAGATCATAATGATATCGTCGATGTACCGTCCATAAAAAATTATACTGTTACTCCATCTGCAAGCCCCTGGACCCCAGACATGCTCCACCTCATACAGTCCCATGAAGAGATTAGCGTAAGATGGAGCAAATCTGGAACCCATGGCAGTTCCCTGTATCTGAAGAAACCACTGATCATTATGCAAAAAGGCATTGTGTGTTAAAATAAGCTCCGTCATTTCAAGCAGCATGTGGGTATGCTCAAGGTGCTGAGCACCCCGTTTAAATAAGAAATATTTAAGAGCTCTTATCCCATCCTGCATTTGAATGCAGGTGTATAGACTTTCTACGTCCATTGTAACAAAAAGTAAATTATCCAAATCCCATGAAAAATCCTCTAATTTGCACAAGAGGTCAGCACTATCCCTCAGGTAAGATGGTAGATTTTTTACAATCGGTTGAAGAAAACCATCTACATATTGGGCAATGTGTTCCGTAGGTCCACCATTGCCAGAGATAATGGGCCTCCCTGGTGGAAAGGGGCCCCCCTTATGAATTTTGGGTAGCATGTAAATACACGGCAATCTGGAATGGTGATTTGAATGTGTGGCCTTTTATACAGAGGTTTTTTCACATGTAGGGGAATCTTTATATGTCTTGAGCATTTATTGTGATTATTTTTATTATGAAGACCTTGACTTTATATCGTTTACGCTATTCACAAGGTTGCACTTAGCGCCTTGGTTTACATCAGTACGAAACACCTCACCATGCTACAGTATTGTTAGACAACTACTTGATAATTGTCAATATCTTTACTCCTAGATGGTTGCTTGATTTGTCATTTAGTTATTTTCAACCCATATCTCCCTCTAGGTACTGAGTTGAGTGGAAGACTTTAAGCAGCTTTCGCCCTAGTATTTAACTATTTCACGAGTGTTTCCGTTAACACACTCAGAGATACACATATCTATTGGGTGAGTTGTCTTTAGGATATTTTATTCTCTCTCTCTAATACGGAATTGTTTCTAGTTACTTTAAATCATGGTCAGATGTTTTATTATTCTTGGAATATAAATTTTGAAGGACATTGATTTGGAACATATGACCTTGTGGGCACTGTTCGGGTGTACATTAACAGGTCTCTAACTTCTTTGCCTACTTGAACAAACTCTTCTGATATATTAACTACACTTGAGAATATCTGTCTCTCATAAATTTAATATTGTACTGGTTTATTAAAATATTTGTTTATATGTATTTTTTTATAGGTATTGTCCTATATTTACTGAAGGTCTCTACATAATGTTTCCTTTAATTGATGTAACTCTATGCAATAGTTCTTTTTCGGTAAGTGATATATGGCTAATAACATCTTATCCCGATATATATCGAAGCTATGAATACGTATGTATTAAAAAGTAAGTCTTTGCTCATCTTTATTTGTTCTAGATGCCTGACGGTCATTTAGGGTTCACATGCTTCTTTTCTCCTTTTTTCATCATATAGTTTTTTTACATCCTAAAAATCTATCTTAAGGAGAATGATGCACATGTTTGTAAAGGAAGATTTGTCCTGACACGAATGATCAATGAGATGATATGCCTAATATGAGCTCATTTACAAAGTTCTGTCATTATTTAAATACAGGATTATTTTAATTTTGAATGCTAGATACAATAATTATATAAAGGTGATATAATGCTGTTACATCTTGTTTTGTCTTGTTCATAGGCCCTCTTCTTTTCAGTATGATCAAATTTTTTCCAACATTTTTTTTTAATGTCTTTAAATAAGATGCACTGTTAATAACTTTCTTCATAAATTTAAGTTTATAGAATGTTTGTATATTTGAATGTATATACATATATGTTGGTTTTTTGTGAATTAAAGCATACTTTGTATGTATTTTTCTATAGCCCTGAAGAAGTTTCCTTGTAGGAGACGAAACGCGTCGGCTATGGCTTTCTTGTGCTATCAAGACTGTGACATTTCATACCTGTGATATGATGTAATAAAGAGAAGAATTATTTAGAAAATCAAAGTGACTTCTTGGAAATTCCTTTAAATACTATGGACTCTCTTTAAATAGTGCTGAACCCATTTGCATGTATGTTTTGAAAGGATTTTGTCCTGACCAAAGGAGCTCAGAGGGAAGCGTTCCTTGGTTCGTTGCACTATTCAAGTTTATACTGAACGACACTATTCATTTGTCAGGTGCGGTAATACAGCCTTCTCCCTCTTCGTATTTGATTATACAACATATATATATATATATACATATATATATATTACTTATTGGCAGTCGCCAGTAGGTAGTTATAGTTAGGACCTATTTTCCATAGGAAATCCGCAACATTCTATTTGGAATAACGTTGGCACTGATTGACGAATATTCGCGAAATTTTCCAAACTTTTGGCCAGCTCCGGTCCGCTCCTATCCTGAAATTTTCATGGTGATTCGTCAAGCGGGGGCTGAGAAAAAAGGGGGGTCCCAAAACGCGTTTTCCCAATGCATTTTGCCGTAGGACCTGTTGACCCAGCTACAGCCCGAACTGCTGAACGGAATTATACCAAATTTGGCAAAGAGGTAGTCCTCGGTTCAGACTCGCGCCTTTTGCTTAAATGGTGTAAATCCGTTCAGTAGTTCCTGAGAAAATTAGAGTTAAAAAGATAGATATATCTGGGCGGAGCCTAACCACATATCTCATCGTGAGATCTGATTGGCTGTCAGTACTTCATCCAAGAAGTGTTGGCAGCCATCTTGGGACCAATATACATGATAGCACCTCATTAAAAAGCATTGCAGTTAATAGAAGGTTTTAAGACTTTAGTTACATTATAAATCATTTGTTGATGGTACCATACTCATTTTAGGAATTGTGGTGTGTTCTAAGGTGATTTTACCATGTGAAAAAGCCTTCTGCTGTGATATCATGAATCATGTTTGAGAGAAAACTATTTTCTCATGCTTTTCCCACAGAGGTTTGGAAGGTGATCTATAAGCTAAACTGAGAGCATATTTTCTGTAAATTCACATTATCTTTCTCAGTCATGTGTGAGTGAAGTCTGACATTCTCAGTAAAACATGTACATCCAACAAGGGCAGAGACTGTCAGTTGATTCATTTGTGTTCTAGTGCAGCTTCCCAGAGTATTCTAACGAACAACTAGAGCGCTAACAGTCCTACTTATGACAAAACTATGGCACACCTGAAGCCATCTTGATTGGAATAAAGTGGTAACTCTGAAAACATTTAATTTACAAAGGAACAAAATGAGGGGGTTCATCTTGCCAGAGAAATTATGATTAGTGCTGCAGAAAGAAAAATTAGGGCACATTTTGACTTCTCAAATCCTCTTCTATTTCATAAAAAAATTCTGACATGCAGACTGAAACATGCACTTTGAATACCAGCAGCAGACTTCCCTGGTGAGCAGTAGCTTTAATACAGTGATCTAATGAGCAACTAGAGTGCTAACATTCAGAATTTATGGCAAATGTGTGACACATCTGAATGTCTTCTTGATGGAACCAAAGTACAAAACTGAAAGTATTTCCTACTGAGGAGACTGCAGTAAATAAGGAAATTTGGAAACTTCATAACAAATAAATCTCCCAAGATGGCCACCAGAGACAAAAGAGCTCAAATGTAGCCCAAATATCACCCAGATGTAGCCCAAGTATAGCCCAATGACAGAATGTCCCAGAGTGTTCTAACGAACAACTAGAGCGATAACAGTCTTACTTATGACAAAAGTATGGCACACCTGAAGCCATCTTGATTGGAATAAAGTGGTAACACTTAAAACATTTAATTTACAAAGGAACAAAATGAGGGGGTTCATTTTGCCATAGAAATTATGATTAGTGCTGCAGAAAGAAAAATTAGGGCACATTTTGACTTCTCAAATCCTCTTCTATTTCATAAAAAAAATTCTGACATGCAGACTGAAACATGCACTTTGAATACCAGCAGCAGACTTCCCTGGTGAGCAGTAGCTTTACTACATTGATCTAATGAGCAACTAGAGTGCTAACATTCAGAATTTATGGCAAATGTGTGATACATCTGAATGCCTTCTTGATGGAACCAAAGTAAAAAACTGAAAGCATTTCCTACTGAGGAGACTGCAGTAAATGAGGAAGTTAGGAAACTTCATAACAAATAAATCTCCTAAGATGGCCACCAGAGACAAAAGAGCCCAAATGCAGCACAAATATCACCCAGATGTAGCCCACATGTAGCCCAATGACAGAAGTGTGCAAAACACTTATTTTTTGTGTATTTGCAGTTTTATATAGTGCAGACTTGTCAGGTATTGGAGTGCTTTACATGAGCATTGGTTACATCACACAAGATCAAATTCATTTTGGTTGTAGACATGGGGAGATTAAGTGATTTGACTAGAATCACAGAATGTTGAGCTGAAGCAGAAACTCCAACCTGGTTCCCCAGTTGCAAAGTCTGCAGCTCTGGAAGTAACACCACATCCTCTCCCCTAAGTGCAACATTTAATCAAGTGGTCAACTGGATAAAAAAACATAAAGATTACAAATAATTTAAAAGTTCTTTGTCGCTATTTGAAAACTCAGAAAATATGTCCTCATTTTAGTTTTTTAGAGCACTAACCATAATTTTGATGCAAATAAGACCCTCTCATATATGTAAATTCTAAAGGAAATGCTCTAGGTATTACAGTTTTGATTACATCAAGATGACATCAGGCGTTCCACACTTTTGTAATAAATATAGAATGTTAGCAATCTAGTTGTTCATTGGGATACTGTTGAGAGGCAGAGGCCAGGGGCAGGAGCAGCAAGATGACCATGGAGGTCAGGCAGGATGGGCACTAAAAACAAGACACACCATGGAGAGCAACAGTGAGACTATGATGGCATACACACAGACCACGGAGGGAAGGTGGGAGGGGGTCAGGGGCAGGTAGCTGACCACACAGGGAAGGTGGGAGGGGCCATGGCAGCACAGAATACCATGCATGGCAAGTGGGAGGGTTAGTGGCAGCACAATGGCTATGATGGGCAAGAAGGAGGGTGCAGGGGCATGCACAAAGGATCATGGAGGATAGAAGGGATGGTCAGGACCTGGGCACCGACAAGAGAGTTCAGGGGAAGGGGCCTCACAACAGACCGCGTGGGGTAGGCAGGAGGAGCAGTTGCAGCACAACAGACCAGGGAGGGTAGAAGGGTGTGGCAGTAAAATGGACCATGGAGGACAGGAGGAAGGTGATAGGGGCATGGCATTTGAGCAGGCAGGGTGAAGGTGGCCGGGGCAGGTTACAGTCATCTGACAATGCTAGGCAGGTGGGAGGGGAGTGGCAGCTCAACAGAACACAGAGTAGTTAGGAGTGGCAGGTCCATGGAACATGGTGGGCAAAAAGGATGGAGCCCCTGCACAAAGACATCAGAGATCAGGGGGAAGGAGAATAGGGGCAGCAAGCTAAGCACAGAGGCTAAGCAGGAGGTCAATGATGGGTCATAGAATTGTGCAATGGAGGGCAGGAGAAGTGGACTGGTACATCATGCTTAATGGAGGGCAGTAGCAGCACATCAGACCATGCATGGCAGCAGGGAGGAGGCTAGTCCATCGATTCAGACAACAGAGGATAGGGAGGAGGTGGATGGGGCAGCAAGCTAACTGTTCAGAGAAGGTGGGTATTAGGAACTTTATTGTTTTTAAAATGTGTGTCTGTGCGAACTACTTAAAATATGAACAAGTATGCAGCATAATCTCACTTTTATTCAGGAAGAAGAGGACGTTTGTGACTGTGACTCCGGGCTCACTTGGCAGAAACACCCCCTGACCCTCCACCCCCCATCGCAAACTGTAATGCCCGTGAAAAGGGTAGGTGGGCGCAGTGTTATATAGAACATAGTCCTGAGAGCACGATTGAAAATTAAAACTAGATTTAGTATATGGTATAAACTATGCACCAAAAAGTGTGATATAAGATGAACCGGGGCGTGAAATATAATATGCAATACATTGTGCGCAATGACAGATTCATTGGAGAGCGCGAGATAGCACAGGCACTAGCGCGTGCTATGCGATATGCGCCTTGGAGTGTAATATGCACAGGGCAGTGTTGTGTAACCTAACTAGTCTCTAAAGTTGTAATATAAAATATGTGCTGGGGAGTGTAACGTTGCATATGCACTGTGACAAAGATATGGATCCCAGATTGTAATATGTATGACATAGCGCTGTGCATCGAGGCATCGAGGCATCGAGGAAGGCACGTTAGATGGGGCAATATAACCTGTGCGAAGGCAAGTGTGGCATGACATAATTACGGGGTGGTGTTACAGTGCACATGGGCTAGAGATTGTCATAGCATATGCACTAGCTGGTGGAATACAACACAGAGGTGTGTGGCACTCAGCGGGCACTGGTGGGTGTAACACAGCATTGGGCTCAGCCAGGAGCACGCTGTGACTCCGGCGGTGGATGTGTGTTTTATTAACCGTGAGGGGTTTTCTTGCATAGTTTGGTCGAATTTTTGTCGAATTCCCTTTGAATGGCTTGGTGAGCGTGTGTATTAAATGTGCCTGTCAATAGCTACCCATGTTTGTATAAATAAACAACAAGGGTGTCTACTTGGAGAGTACCCACCCGCGGGGGTGCCGGGATTAGGCACGGTAGGGCGTCAGACACGTCAGCGCTTCACTAGTGGTGTAAATACATTCCACGTGGATTCATTGTATGCATAGTCGCTTTTTAATGAATATCACGGAAATCGTCATGGTGATAGGTACATACGGTTTGTCCAGCATGTCCTAGGTGTTTCTATAAATATATATTTTTTTAAAATAATAAAAAACAAAGGCGGGCCGGGGGATGGGGTCCCTGGGGACATAAGTGGCCTGAGGAGGGGGGCAACACAGCCCCCCTTCTAAAGAATACAAAAAAAAAGGCCATGACCCGGGGGTTCGGGTCATGGTCATTTATTTTTTTCAACAAAAAAAATTAGGGTGCAGGTCCTGGGGGATGGGGTCCCCAAGGCAAATAAATTAAAAAAAGAAGGGGGGCCACACAGCCCTCCTTCTTAAAAAAATAAAATAAATAAAAGACCAGCATCGCGCCGGAGGCCATGTCCCCTCCTTGCAGCACTCTGCAAATGCCCCCCCTGGCCAGTTGTATGTTGGTGAATTAATTCCCCTTTAATACTGAGGGTCCCTGAGGGCCAACTAGCCCAACAGGTATCTCCAGTATGCGCCAGGGAGCTGCGTTGCAGACAGGTGTTCTGAGACCACGCCCCTTTTTACACCTCTATGCAACACAGCTCTGTGGCGCTTACTGGAGGTACCTAGTGGGCTAGTTTGACCCTAGGGACCCTTAGGATTCAAGGGGCCTTAATCTCTCAACTTAGAACAGCCACAGAGCGCGTTTACACAGTGTTGAAGGGAGGGGACGGGGCCTGAGGTGACGTGTGCAAACACGCCCTGTGGCGCGTTTTAAGTTGGGGAAATAATTCCCTTTCAATCCTGAGGGACCCTGGGGGCCAACTAGCCCACCAGTTGCTTCCAGTAAGCGCCACTGCTCTGCGTTGCAGAGAGGTGGTGCAGGCCGTGCCCCTTTTTACACCTCTCTGCAATGGCGCTTACTGGACGTACCTAGTGGGCTATTTTGCCCCTAGGAACCCTCAGGATTCAAGGGGACTTAATCTCCCAACTTAAAAAATGGCCACAGGGCGTGTTTACACAGTGGGGAAGGGAGGGGACGGGGATTGAGGTGACTTGTGCAAACAGGCCCTATGGCACGTTTTAAGTTGGGGAAATAATTCCCCTTCAATCCTGAGGGCCCCTGGGGGCTAACTAGCCCACCAGGTGCTTCCAGTAAGCGCCACTGAGCTGCGTTGCAGAGAGGTGGTCCAGGCCATGCAACTTTTTACACCTCTCTGCAACGCAGCTCTGTGGCGCTTACTGGAGGTACCTAGTGGGCTAGTTGGACCCTAGGGACCCTCAGGATTCAAATGAACTTAATCTCCCAACTAAAAACGGCCACAGGGCGTGTTTACACAGTGGTGAAGGGAGGGGACAGGGCCTGAGTTAACGTGTGCAAACAAGCCCTGTGGCGCGTTTTAAGTTGGGGAAATAATTCCCCTTCAATCCTGAGGGACCCTGGGGGCCAACTAGCCCACCAGGTGCTTCCAGTAAGTGTCACTGCGCTGCATTGCAGAGTGGTGGTCTAGGCCATGCCACTTTTTACATCTCTCTGCAACGCAGCTCTGTGGCGCTTACTGGAGGTACCTAGTGGTCTAGTTGGTGAAAAGTCTAGCTAACTATAACGCCCCTGAAACCTATGGTCTTTTCAGTGAATTTTTAAGGTTTTTTAAATGCTAATTCCTAACTACAACGTGCCTGAAACCTATGTTTTTTTCAGTGAATATTTATATATATATATTTTTTCCAGAAAAAAAGAGCAGCAATGCTGGCGCTCTACCTTATCGCCAGTGGTGCTCAGAAACAGCTCTGCCGCCTGCGCTAATGTATCAAATATATTTTCCAAACTCCATTAGGAGAATGAAAACCGGCACTCATGCTCAAGAGGAGCAAGCCTGTTTATTGTGTTAAGCTACCCCAGATGCAGGAACACAGAGATGTGTTTCGGCAGTGCAACTGCCTTTTTCAATCTGCAATCCACCATCTTGATGCTACATTTAAAGTTAAAAAAACACAATAAACATAGGCAAAATACTATACAATTTGGATAGCAATTTTAAAAGGGCATGTATATCAATGTGTGACCTTTAAACACTAAGGGGCAGATTTACAAGCCCCTTGCGCCACCCGTACATCACTTTTCCAATGTGAAAAATGACGCAAAAGTGGTGCAAGAGACTTGTAAATAAGCCCCCAAATGAATGCAGCACGTTTCTTTTGCTTCTCAGAATTATTTCACTTAATGCTCATTAGTGACTCATTTCAAAAAGAAAGTAATTACAATATCTAATTCGTATAACTGAGAGCAATTCCCGCTGCAATTATCAACATACCATCACACACTAAAGTGGTACATTCAAAACCCGGACAGGAAGATTTGAGAAGTCCTTTGCTACTGTTGAAATCGAGCATTCAAACCATATGCTTTTAAACCTGCAAGCCATATTGTATTCTTAAGAGACTGGTGAATAATCACGTATAACCCCAATAGGAATAATGCCCCTCTTCTCCAAATAAAATTCGAGCATTAACCTTAGAAGTCTTGTTGCGCATAAGTCCAGCTGGAATACTGACAGCAGTGGTAGCATGGTGACATAAACTCATTCATCTGGTTTAACAGAAATCCCTCAATCAGTGTTTGGATGTTGGTTCAGAAAGCATGCGTTTTGGGATTTGGTGTTGATCAGTTCAGTAGTATCAGAGATATTTAGGTTTAAAAAAATATAGATATCTTGGAGCACAATAGTCTAGTGAAATTTGATTGGCTGACAACACTTGAGCCAGGAAGTGTTGGCAGCCATCTTGGGTCCAACATACATGATAGCACCCTGTTGAAATATATTGTACTGAATGGCAGGTTTTGGGGGTAATACAAAAGAGAATGTATAAAGGGTGAAAACAGATTTATAGTTACAATATAAATCATTTGCTGATGGTACCATACTAATTTTAGGATTTGCGGAATATTCTAAGGTGATTTTACTCTGTGGAAAGCCTTCTGCTGGGATTTCAAGAATCATGTTTGAGAGAATACTGTTTTCCCATGATTTCCCCATTGAGGGTATGGAAGGTGCTCCAGGAGCTAAAATGAGAGCATATTTTCTGTAAATTCACACTATCTTTCTAAGCCATATGAAAATGAAGTCTGAAAGTTGATTCCCTTGGGATCTATTGCAACATCCCAGAGTATTTTAAAGAACAACTAGAGCGCTAACGGTGATACTTTTGACAAAAGTATGTCACACCTGAAGCAATGTTGACTGAATCAAGCTGGTAAAACTTAAAACACTTAATTTAGAAAGGAACAAAATGAGGGTGTTCAGTTGGTCATAGGAATTATAGTTAATGCTGTAGAAAGAAAAAGTAGGACACATTTTAAGTGAGTTCTCAAATATCTTCTTTTTCTATTTCATGAAAACATTCAGACATGTAGACTGAAACATGCACTTTCAACAACCAGCAGCAGACTGACAGTTAACTCTGTTGATCAGCAGTTTACTACCGTTTTCTGATGAGCAACTGGAGTGCTAATATTTGGAATTTTTGCCAAACGTGTGTCACATCTGACCACCATCTTGATGGAATCAAAGAGGAAAAATTAAAGCATTTTTCTACTGAGGATATTAGAGTAAATGTGGAGATTAGGGAGCTTCATAGCAAATAAGTCTCCCAAGATGGCCACTAGAGAGAAAAGAGCCCAAATGTAGCACAACTATCACCTAGAAATAGCCCAAGTATAACCCAATGACAGCAGTGTGCAAAACACCCACACATAATGGGCTTCTTTATAAATGTTCATGAAAGGGTTAACACATACTAACCATTCAGGAATGGAGTGACAAAATGGATACATTGAAGATATGTTTTTATTTGCTGCACTATCAGGGGGTGCAAAGTTGAAAATGTTTCCATTAATAGTTGCTTTGTGGAAGAGTGGTGTGCCATTCTTATACTTAGGGGCAGATTTACAAGCCCCTTGCGCCACTTTTGCGTCACTTTCCCCATGTTAAAAGTGACGCAAAAGTGGCGCAAGGCGCTTATAAATCTGCCCCTTAGTTTTTACATTTCCTGGCAGTAAGATACCTATCTGATCCCTCATTATTTTGCTCACTATGCCATCCCAGTTTGGACTCAGCCATATGCAAATCAGTCCTGACCTTGCGCCTCATGGGAAACAGTCCAGCCCGAACTGCCAAGCCAGGTCCTCCCTGGACCGGAAACAAATATCCTGAGCCCGGCATCTGAGTAACCTACATATATATATATATGTTCGTCTCCATATTGGGATACATGAAGAGGCACTCCAAATGAAGTTTTTTCCAGATGATAATTGCTGGACTTTGCCTTTTTTGCAGGGTCATACCTGAAGTTTTTGCCTTCCTCCGGGTATTTTTTCTGACCTGGTGTTGGTGGTTTTAGAACTCTGGGCACTTTAGCACGGCTGTTCAGTGTTAAAGTACATATGCTCTCTATGGTAAACTTGGTAAGATTGGGCTACACCTTGTTGGCGTATTTAATTTACCTATCAGTCCCTTGTAAAGTGGTATCTCATATACCCAGAGCCAGTAAATGAATTAAATGCTACTGGTAAGCTTACAGTGCTGCTTGCGCCACCCGCCAAAGTAGCCTTTCAAACCTGTGTCAGGCCTCTGCCATTGCAGGGACTGCGCGCGCAGTTTACTGCCGTTGTGACGTGGTACATAAAGTGGGTGCTACATCTGTGATTCCCCTTTTACTACATATCAGTCACCCCTAAGGTAGGCCTTAGCTTGCCCTATGGGCTGGGTGCAATGTAGGTAAAAGGCAGGACATGTGCCTTAACTGTGTGGCATGTCCTGGTAGTGACAAACAACCTATTTGGTTTCTCACTGCTGTGAGGATAACCTCTCATAGGAATGCATTGGGGATTCCCTGATGTGTGTATCAGTGGTAATTCCTGACATGAGAGGAGTAGCGTGATCAAGTTTGGTATGTTTGGAATAGTGGCAATAAATGCTGCGTAATGGTGTTCACAAATTTATTATCACTATTTTAGAAATGACGCTTTTAGAAGTGGGCATTTCCATGTGCTATGTGTCTTTGTGCCTGCCTGTTGTGTATTGCATGTCTGGCTCTGGATGACAGGGCCTGGGGAGTGCAATGGCTCCAGAGGGGCTGGGTGAGTCAGCGCTGGGCTGAATTGGTCGATCTGCATTTGGAGTAGTGGGAGGAGTAGCGCCTGACCCTCAAAAGGACTGTGCCCACCTTCCAAAATGCTGGCTCCCCCCTCCTGTGGTGTGTCTGGGGCCAGAGCCTACACTAACAATGAGTTGTTGTGCACCTGAAAAGAGAGGTGTGAGTGTCCCCTAGAACTGGTTTGGACCTGGCATAGAGGCCTGTTCCAGGGGGGAGAACAGAGACACTTTATAAATGTTGGGGCTGTGACCCCATGTTTTTGGTACCTGCTTGGAGCCTTGAAGGGAGAACTGCTGGGTGCCAAGTGGAACCGCCAAGAAGGACTGCCCACCTGCTGGAGGGCCCAGTGAACTGGCCTGCCTGGACCCAGCTCTGCCCTGTGTGAGTGCGTGGTGAACGCTCTTTTACCCTGCTGCCCAAAGAGTGGGCTGATCTAGAGAGGAGCACTTTGTGCCCTGCAGCGTGGGCAGTGCCACCCTCTCCTATGTGACCTGAGCCCCAGGTGTGGGCTCACATTGCCCCGAAGCATGAGGAGGGTTTCGGGATCTTTGCGCTCAAAACCGCTGTGCAGGAAAGCCAGCTCCATCCTGGAATCCTGCTGTGAAGGGATCCCGACACTGGGACTCCTCTGTGTTGCCTGGTTGTGGGCAGAAGTTTGCCCGAGGAAGCCTGATTGCGGGCGGGGCTTGCTGAAAGGAAGGAGCCCAGAAAACGCTGTCATTGCTCCCCAGTGTCGTGAGGGAAAACGTGGAAGAAGCAAAGGCTGCTAGTGGCTACATCCCACACAGACTCCTCTCTTCGTCACCACATTGCCATTGCTAGGCACCACCGAAGGGAAGCAAAACCATGAACGGCAGCCGGAAGTCAGGCAGAGTCGTGCCTGACAGTTGGCGGGTTACAATAGCAGGAGGAAGCCCGTGAGGAGACCGGAAGTCAGGTGAAGGACACCTGGTTGTGGGCGGAGTCCCACAAAAGGGATCGCATCAGGAGCCCTGTGAAGGCTAGGTGCTTGGGGGAAAGCAGTGCTCCCCCTCTCCCGGCCCCTAGACGAACAGAGAAGCATTAGTGCCATTGCCATCGAGAGGCCACATGACATCTTCTTGGGGCCTGACTCACCGGAGTGAGGATGAGTCCGACCATTGGGGGGAAAGTACCTACACGGGGGAGACCCAGTGAGGTCTTCCCACCCTCAAGGGAATTGCTCTACCTGTTGGTAGCAGTGCTGCCCCCTGTGTGTTGCGGGCCTTGTTTCTGCTGCATCGGCAGCCAGGGGGCCAGTATGGAGGCCTTGTGTTAGAAGGGAGTTGCAGTGGGGAGAGCCCTCACTTTGAGACAAGAGCATTTGCGGGGACACCCAGGACGAGCCCCTGAGGTTAAGGCCTGACAACCTGAAGGTCGCCCCTATGTTTTAGGTGGGACATAATGCCATGAGGTGCTGTGTACACCTTGTCAGTGATTATGGTTCACCAAGGATGTAGTTTATGCCTAATGCTTTTGCCTAAGGTGTGCCCTCTAAAAATGGGTACGGTGGTGCACTGTTGTTAATGGTAATGCTTAATATGTTAGTCTAAGTTACCTTTTCCGGTAATTACTGTTTGCTTTCTCTAACTGTGATATATGTGATGTTATGACAGTGGCCCGATTGGCCCTGTTGAGTATATAACCCCTGTAAAGTCATACCTAGTGCCATGTGACCAAGTGTATATATGTGTTTACATTTAATGTGTTTTATGAGTAATACTAAGGCTATTTTTGACATAACTTTGTGTGGAGTTTCTTTTGTGGTGTGCCTAGTGTGCCGCTGCTGTGTGTGGGTGGGTTCCACAAATGCTTTCCACATTGCCTCTGAGATAAGCCTGACTGAGGGGGTGAGCAGGGTTTATCTTCAGTGTGTAACTCCCTTGTCCTGACTAGAGTTATGTTTCTGCCTGGCTTAGGCGCATGCCCTAACAATAATGTGTTCACAATAGGAGGAAAATCATGCCAGCATAGAGAGAACATAACCCAGGTGGAAAAACGTTTTAACTCCAGTATTAAAGTAGAGGGCAGACTTACATGTAAAATTGATTTTATGATTTACCTATTGAAATGTCCCTGTACTAAGAAGGATGTGGGTAACACCATATTACCTGTACATAAACGTATACTCCAACATATGAGGGCTATAACAAATAAGGAAAGAACATATCCAGTTGCGAGACATTTCGAAAAGTATCATGATAGCGATGCAGCCTTAATAATATATAGTTGCATTGCACAGATTACAAAGGACCAGAGAGGAGGGAATTGTGAAGTGATACTCAGGCAACTGGAGACCCGATATATTTTGGACATGGACAGAAGAGAGAGCCCTGTGACATAAATGAGGAATTACATAGCTGCCTAAGATTAGCACTAGTATTGCCCGTTCTACCCACTTGCATTCCACATCCTTTTTGTACCAATAACACAAGACAGAAAAATTCTTCAGACATAACACTATAAGGATATTCAGTTTATGTTTAGGATCATCACTTTTTTTTTGATTATTTAATTTTACTTTTGCATAATGAGAAAGGTTTAGATTAGACTCATTGAGACTAATCATTGTATTTGATCTAACTGGAATGGGTGAGTTGCATTATTCGACATGTTTTAGATTTTCGCATATGATCAGTATGACAAAAGTAATGAATTATTGTCCCCCGAGACACATATCTTAGTTTGATTGGATAGTTGCAACTGATGAATTATGATATCAGGAGATACAAAAGTACCAAGACCAATGAGGCAGGATTGATATAAAATGTGTATCATTTGAGTAGGCCCAATGAGACATCACTAGTTGGAATATTGAGATATTTGATAAGATGATGTATCCCCAAAAATATTATTGTCCCCTGTTTGAAGGATTCAATGACGTATATATAAAGTAGGGATTATATGGGGACAACACCCCAATATATAACAGTTCTGTAAGATTGACTGGAAGAGTTGAGTGTTTACTTTTGCTTCTGAATAAGCGCTATGATGTAACAGCTCCCAATGAAATCATATTAATTTGAAAGTATACTACATCTTGGGCCAGATGTACGACATGCCAAATAGCGCCTCCCAAATTGCGTCGCATTTGCGACTCTCAATTTGCGAGGCGCTATTTGGCATGTACAACAGGGTGTCTAACACTGTTTGCGATTCCCAATGGGGTCGCAAATTGCAAGGCTCATGAATTTTAATAAGCCTCTCGCAATTTGCGAGCCCATTGGGAATGACAGGCCCTCCCAGGGATGGTGGCCTGCTGGGCTCAGCAGACCACCTTGTCGGGGACTGCTTTTAAATAAAGCAGCTTTTTTTTAATGCAGCCTGTTTTCCTTAAAGGAAAACGGGATGCATTTAAAAAGAAAAAGATGAAACGTTTTCATTTCAGTTTTTAAGGGCAGGCAGTAGTCCCTGGGACAACTGCCTGCCCTTAAAAAATATTATTGCATCCATTTGCAAAGGTGAAGAGGTCCCCTGGGGGCTCCTTCCCATTTACAAATGCAAGTGTTTTGCAAACGCAATTGCGGTCGCAAAACATTGGTACATAGCTTTGAAGTCGCTATTAGGAAGGGAACGCCCCTTCCTAATAGTGAGTCGCAAAACAGTATTTTGCGAGTCGCAAAATACTGTTTGTACATGGGCTCATGCTTTTTAGCATGTGCAAAAGGGTCTAAGACCCGTCTGCGGGCGCTAAAAAGTGTAGTACATCTGGCCCTTAATATTAGTAGCATGTAAAATTCCACAGAGAGATAAATCATTTGAGTTTAAACTGTAACAACGACTTTTAAGATGTTACAAGATGGCGCTCTCGGTTTCTAATTTAGGTTTAACGCCAAGACACCGCCAGGCATGTGTGCGCTTAATAAGTTATATTAACATAACATAACATAACGTAGGAATGTTTTACCACATCACAATGAATTATGGGATTGTTGGACTTTATTTATGTCTAGTAAACAAAATGGCATGTTTAATTGTGCCTAAGGTAGCGGTAGGATAACAAAAAAAAATTGATTTTGCTCCTATTGTGACTAAATTATTACCTTAAAAAACGTTCAACTGGAGAGCCCTTTTCTTTTCCCTATGCGGAGACGAACGGAATTGCATTATAGCGTGTGTGCGGAAGTGCTGAAAGAGGAAGCACCCCTGACGCTTAGGCAGCACACCTGCATCCACATTGTGCAAAGTGTAAATATATATATATATATCTATATATATATATATTCACTGAAAAAACCATAGGTTTCACACATGTTATAGTTAGCTGGACATTTTACTGATAAAAAACCAATGAAATTCCCTCGTTCTAGTTAGTGCAGGCAACTATAACTCACGCGACCGCAATCCTCTGCTGATGCTAATACTGTATTTAGACACTTATTTGCCCATGTCTTCTTCCATTAAATTTTAGCTATACATATATTACAAATATTTTTTTTTCATAAAGACACATATGTCATCAGCAGAGGATTGCGGTCGCGTGAGTTTAGTTGCCTGCACTAACTAGAACGGGGGAATTTCATTGGTTTTTTATCAGTAAAATGTCCAGCTAACTATAACATGTGTGAAACCTATGGTTTTTTCAGTGAATTTGCAAGGATTTTTAAATGCTATTTCCTAACTATAACGTGTGTGAAACCTATGGTTTTTTCAGTGAATTTGTACGTTTTTTTAAATGCTAAGTTACTTTACGCCGTTCGTGGCGTGCGCGCCCAGTTAACGCAGTTCGTTCCGTGCGCTACGTTCCGGAACGTTACGCAGTTAGTGCCGTGCAGTTAGTGCCGTGCACGCACGGTGGTCACGCGGTGCGCTGCGCGCACCGCGTGCCCACGTTACGCGGGATGGACCATGTACGCACGATGCGCTTCGCGCACCGTGAGCACATGGGGGACATATTATGCGCTTCGTTGTGAAAGGTTTTCTTTAGTCATTTCCTACAAGGTATATGCCATGCACAAATGGGGCCCTTCGGGCACCATTTGCACACGGGATAGAGAGAGTGTGGATAATTGTTTTTTTTTTCAATAATTTTTACCGTACGCGTACGGTAAGCGTAATCGCGATTTTTCGAAAAAAAAAAAAAATGTTTTTTTGGCCTTGGGGGTTGTTTGGGGACACCTATATCAATGCTGAGTGGTTAAGAACTGAATATACTGCCCCTTTAGATGTTTTTTGTCTTTGTTTATGCTGCCCCACTCAGAGTGCGAGAGAGAAAATGGCGGCCGCCGCTTCCTGGTTTCGACCGATTCGAATGTTTACTAAGATTTAACAGCCAATCAGAATCGCGCTCGCGCACGTCACCGTACGCGTACGGTAAGCGCACCGTAAGCGCACCGTAAGCTGGCTCAGATATATATATTGATTTAAAGGCTATTTTCTCAGAATCTACTGAACAGATTTACACCAAACCTACAAAAGGCACTTCCTTGACCTGTAGACTACCTCTCTGCCAAATTTCAAGGAACTCTGTTCAGCCGTTCGGGCTGTAGCTGTGTCTAAAGGTCCTATGGAAAAATGCATGGGAAAAACGCGTTTTGGGTCCCCCCTTTTATCTCAGCCCCCGCTTGACGAATCCCCCCGAGACTTTCAGGGTAGGAGCGGAGCGTAGCGCCCCATTAGTTTTGAAAATTTCACGAGGTTTCGTCGACCGGCGCCAAAGTTATTCAAAATAGAATGTTGCGGTTTTCCTATGGAAACGTGGTCCTAACTATAACTACCTACTGGCGACCGCCAGTAGGTAATATATATATATATATATATATATATATATATATATATATATATATATATATATATATATATATATATACATGTATATCTTCCAAAAAGATGCCCTGCATACAGAGACGCACTCCTCCAGCTGATCGGTTTCATAACCATTTATTGACAAGAAACAGGATTACAGCTCCAACTTGCTATGTCCATTGCCTTACGCGTTTCAGAGCATTCATGCTCTTTCTTCAGAGGCCATTTAAAATCACAGCAGTTCTTTGGAAACCCACAGTTCCCTGCGTGCTTGATTGCTTTTAAGGCTTCCGGTGCGCCTTTCTAGATAGAATTAATTGCAGTGCATGCCGGAACTTGTAGTTTTAGATTCCATATAATTTTTAACCTCCAGTGGTCGTGTGTATTTTAAATCATTTCATGGACCAATTTCTGCCCTCCAGTGGGCCCCAGAGCTGGAAACCTGTTCCGAATTGCATGACATCAGCTGCGCCGTCCTCCCAGCCTGAATAGTTCATGGCAGACGATCCCTTTTGATTAATGGGTGGTGCGAACTCCCACGGCTGGACCTGCTGTGTGTAAATCTTCCCAAAAGATTCCCTGCATACAGAGACGCACTCCTCCAGCTGATCGGTTTCATAGCCATTTATTGACAAGAAACAGGATTACAGCTCCGACTTGCTATGTCCATTGCCTTACGCGTTTCAGAGCATTAATGCTCTTTCTTCAGAGGCCATTTAAAATCACAGCAGTTCTTTGGAAACCCACAGTTCCCTGCGTGCTTGATTGCTTTTAAGGCTTCTGGTGCGCCTTTCTAGATAGAATTAATTGCAGTGCATGCCGGAACTTGTAGTTTTAGATTCCATATAATTTTTAACCTCCAGTGGTCGTGTGTATTTTAAATCATTTCATGGACCAATTTCTGCCCTATCTTTTTGGAAAATATATATATATATATATATATATATATATATATATATATATATATATTCGCCAGTAGGTAGTTATAGTTAGGACCTATTTTCCATAGGAAATCCGCAACTTTCTATTCGGAATAACATTGGCACCGATTGACGAATCTTCGCGAAATTTTCAAATCTTTTGATCAGCTCGGGTCCGCACCTATCCTGAAAATTTCACGGTGATTCGTCAAGCGGAAGCCGAGAAAAAAGGGTGGTCCCAAAACGCGTTTTCCCCATGCATTTACCCATAGGACCTGTTGACACAGCTACAGCCCGAACGGCTGAACGGAATCACACAAAATTTGGAAAAGTGGTAGTCCTCAGTTCAGACTCGTGCCTTTTGCTTAAATGGTGTAAATCCGTTCAGTAGTTCCTGAGAAAATTAGAGTTAAAAAGATAGATATATCTGGGCGGAGCCTAACCACACATCTCATCATGCGATCTGATTGGCTGTCAGTACTTCATCCAAGAAGTGTTGGCAGCCATCTTGGGACCAATATACATGATAGCACCTCATTAAAAAGCATTGCAGTTAATAGAAGGTTTTAAGACTTTAGTTACATTATAAATCATTTGTTGTTAGTACCATATTCATTTTGGGAATTGTGGTGTGTTCTAAGGTGATTTTACCATGTGAAAAAGCCTTCTGCTGTGATATCATGAACCATGTTTGAGAGAAAACTATTTTCTCATGCTTTTCCCACAGGGGTTTGGAAGGTGATCTATAAGCTAAACTGAGAGCATATTTTCTGTAAATTCACATTATCTTTCTCAGTCATGTGAGAATGAAGTCTGACATTCTCACTAAAACATGTACATCCAACAAGGGCAGAGACTGTCAGTTGATTCCTTTGTGTTCTACTGCAGCTTCCCAGAGTGTTCTAAAGAACAACTAGAGCGCTAACAGTCCTACTTATGACAAACATATTGCACACCTGAAGCCATCTTGATTGGAATAAAGTGGTAACTCTTAAAACATTTCATTTAAAAAGGAACAAAATGAGGGGGTTCATTTTGCCATAGAAAGTATGATTAGTGCTACAGAAAGAAAAATTAGAGCACATTTTGAGTGACTTCTCGAATCCTCTCTTCTATTTCATTAAAAGATTCTGACATGCAGACTGAAACATGCACTTTCAATACCAGCAGCAGACTTCCCTGGTGAGCAGTAGATTTACTACAGTGATCTAATGAGCAACTAGAGTGCTAACATTCAGAATTTATGGCAAATGTGTGACATATCTGAATACCTTCTTGATGGAATCAAAGTAAAAAACTGAAAGCATTTCCTACTGAGGAGACTGCAGTAAATTAGGAAATTAGGAAACTTCATAACAAATAAATCTCCCAAGATGGCCACCAGAGACAAAAGAGCCCAAATGCAGCACAAATATCACCCAGATATAGCCCACATGAAGCCCAATGACAGAAGTGTGCAAAACACTTATTTTTTGTGTATTTGCAGTTTTATATAGTGCAGACTTGTCAGGTATTGGAGTGCTTTACATGAGCATTGGTTACATCACACAAGATCAAATTCATTTTGGTTGTAGACATGGGGAGATTAAGTGATTTGACCAGAATCACAGAATGTTGAGCTGAACCAGAAACTCCAACCTGGTTCCCCAGTTGCTCTGGAAGTAACACCACATCCTCTCCCCTAGGTGCAACATTTAATCAAGTGGTCAACTGGATAAAAAAACATAAAGATTACAAATAATTTAAAAGTTCGTTGTCGCTATTTGAAAACTCAGAAAATATGTCCTCATTTTAGTTTTTTAGAGCACTAACCATAATTTTGATGCAAATAGGACCCTCTTATATATGTAATTTCTAAAGGAAATGCTCTAGGTATTACAGTTTTGATTACATCAAGATGACGTCAGGCGTTCCACACTTTTGTAATAAATATAGAATGTTAGCAATCTAGTTGTTCATTGGGATACTGTTGAGAGGCAGAGGCCAGGGGCATGGACTCTGAAAATTGAAGGCAAGTAGGAGAGTGCAGAGGCAACAATTTGACCACACTGGGCAGGCAGGAAGGGCAAAGGCAGCACAACAGACTATGGAGGGCAGTGGAAAGGGGGGCAGGGGCAACAAACCAACAATATAGGGCTGGCAAGAGAGGCTGTGGCAATATAATAGACCATTGTGGGCAGAAGGAAGAGGCAGTGGTAGTACAACCATACATGCAAACAGACCCGTTATAGCCAGGAAACGTCCAATGTTTTTAAGCTCAAATGGGCTTTATTTGATCTGTCCCCTGTCTACAATCTCCTCTTTTTCAATGTAACTCAAAGGGGAAAATCAATACCTCAGTTTTTTTCAAAATCTCTCTCTTAGCAAGTTCAAAATGTTCGCAAGTATGATACATTGGATCATGGTAGGCAGGAGGAATTGGGGTAAGGACATGGACTCGGATAACAGAGGACAGGAGGGACATGGAGAGGTGCACCAAACTGACCCTACAGGGCAGGCATCAGGGTTTGCAGCAGCACAATACACCACACAGGGCATGCGGGACGGGAGTGCAGCACAACACTCCATAGAAAGCAATGGGGAGGGGACAGGACCATGCACATGGACAACAGAGAACAGAGGGGAAAGAGGCAATGGTAGCTAGCTGACCATAATGGACAGACAGGAGAGAAAGCTGCAGCATAACAGACCATAAAGGGCAGGAGGGACCGATCAGGGGCATTACAATGGAACAGACGACCCAGGAGGGAGGGAATAGGGGTCTGCACATGGAAACAGAGGGCTGGGGGCAAGTTGGCAGGGCAGGAGCTGCAAGATGACCATGGAGGTCAGGCAGGATGGGCACTAGAAACAAGACACACCATGAAGAGCAACAATGAGACTATGATGGCATACACACAGACCATGGAGGGAAGGTGGGAGGGGGTCAGGGGCAGGTAGCTGACCACACAGGGAAGGTGGGAGGGGCCATGGCAGCACAGAAGACCATGCATGGCATGTGGGAATGTTAGTGGCAGCACAATGGCTATGATGGGCAAAAAGGAGGGTGCAGGGGCATGCACAAAGGACCATGGAGGATAGAAGGGAGGGTCAGGACCTGGGCACAGACAAGAGAGTTCAGGGGAAGGGGCCTCACAACAGACCACGCGGGGCAGGCAGGAGGAGCAGTTGCAGCACAACAGACCAGGGAGGGCAGAAGGGTGTGGCAGTAAAATGGACCATGGAGGACAGGAGGAAGGTGATAGGGGCATGGCATGTGGACAGGCAGGGTGGAGGTGGCAGGGACAGGTTACAGTCATCTGACAATGCTAGGCAGGTGGGAGGGGAGTGGCAGCTCAATGGAACACTCAGAGTAGATAGGAGTGACATGTCCATGGAACATGGTGGGCTAAAAGGATGGAGCAGGGGCATGCACAAAGACATCGGAGGGCAGGGGATAGGAGAATAGGGGCAGCAAGCTAAGCACAGAGGCTAAGCAGGAGGTCAATGATGGGCCATAGAATTGGGCAATGGAGGGCAGGAGGAGTGGACTGGTACATCATGCTAAATGGAGGGCAGTGGCAGCACATCAGACCATGCATGGCAGGAGGGAGGAGGCTAGTCCATGGATTCAGACAAAAGAGGATAGGGAGTAGGTGGATGGGGCAGCAGGCTAACTGTTCAGAGAAGGTGGGTATTAGGAACTTTATTGTTTTTAAAATGTGTGTCTGTGCGAACTACTTAAAATATGAACAAGTATGCAGCATAATCTCACTTTTATTCAGGAAGAAGAGGACGTTTGTGACTGTGACTCCGGACTCACTTGGCAGAAACACCCCCTGACCCTCCACCCCCATCGCAAAATGTAATGCCCGTGAAAAGGGTAGGTGGACGCAGTGTTATATAGAACATAGTCCTGAGAGCACGATTGAAAATGAAAACTAGATATAGTATATGGTATAAACTATGCAGCAAAAAGTGTGACATAAGATGAACCGGTGCGTGAAATATAATATGCAATACATTGTGCGCAATGACAGATTCATTGGAGAGCGCGAGATAGCACAGGCACTAGCGCATGCTATGCGATATGTGCCTTGGAGTGTAATATGCACAGGGCAGTGTTGTGTAACCTAACTAGTCTCTAAAGTTGTAATATAAAATATGTGCTGGTGAGTGTAACTTTGCATATGCACTGTGACAAAGATATGGATCCCAGATTGTAATATGTATGGCATAGCGCTGTGCTTTATAACATAGGCATCGAGGAAGACACGTTAGATGGGGCAATATAACCCGTGTGAAGGCAAGTGTGGCATGAGATATTCACGGGGTAGTGTTAGAGTGCACATGGGCTAGTGAGTGTCATAGCATACACACTAACTGGTGGAATACAACACAGAGGTGTGTGGCACTCGGCGGGCACTGGTGGGTGTAACACAGCATTGGGCTCAGCCAGGAGCACGCTGTGACTCTCAAGTGAGGTTTGTCTCCTTTCCAGAGAGTAAAATAAAAAAGTATTACACATCCGGGGGTGGATGTGTGTTTTATTAACCGTGAGGGGGGTTTCTTGCATAGTTTGGTCGAATTTTTGTCGAATCCCCTTTGAATTGCTTGGTGTGCCTGTGTATTAAACGTGCCCGTCAATAGCTACCCATGTTTGTAAAATAAACGACAAGGGTGTCTACTTGGAGAGTACCCACCGGCGGGGGCACCGGGATTAGGCATGGTAGGGCGTCAGACACGTCAGAGCTTCACTAGCGGTGTAAATACATTCCACGTGGATTAATTGTATGCATAGTCTCCTTTTAATGAATATCACACAAATCGTCATGGTGATAGGTACATACAGTTTGTCCAGCATGTCCTAGGTGTTTCTATAAATATATATATTTTTTAAATATTAAAAAACAAAGGCCGGCCCCGGGGGATGGGGTCCCCGGGGTCATAAGTGGCCTGAGGAGGGGGGCAACGCAGCCCCCCCCCTAAAGAATTAAATTTAAAAAAAGGCCATGACCCGGGGGTCGGGGGTCCCCGTGGCTGATTAAGGCCTTGGGAGGGCCAAATTTATTTTTTTTCAACAAAAAAAATTAGGGTGCAGGCTCTGGGGGATGGGTTCTCCAGGGCCAATAAATTAGAAAAAGAAGGGGAGCCACACAGCCCTCCTTCTTAAAAAAATAAAATAAATTAAAGACCGGCATCGCGCCGGAGGCCACGCCCCCTCCTTGAAGCACTCTGCAAACGCGCCCCCTGGCCAGTTGTAAGTTGGGGAATTAATTCCCCTTCAATACTGAGGGTCCCTGAGGGCCAACTAGCCCAACAGGTATCTCCAGTATGCACCAGGGAGCTGCGTTGCAGACAGATATTCTGAGGCCACGCCCCTTTTTACACCTCTATGCAACGCAGCTCTGTGGCGCTTACTGGAGGTACCTAGTGGGCTAGTTTGACCCTAGGGACCGTTAGGATTCAAGGGGACTTAATCTCTCAACTTAGAACGGCCACAGGGCGCATTTACACAGTGGTGAAGGGAGGGGACGGGGCCTGAGGTGACGTGTGCAAACACGCCCTGTGGCGCGTTTTAAGTTGGGGAAATAATTCCCTTTCAAGCCTGAGGGACCCTGGGGGCCAACTAGCCCACCAGGTGCTTCCAGTAAGCGCCACTGCTCTGCGTTGCAGAGAGGTGGTGCAGGCCATGCCCCTTTTTTCACTTCTCTGCAATGGCGCTTACTGGACGTACCTAGTGGGCTATTTTGCCCCTAGGGACCCTCAGTTTTCAAGGGGACTTAATCTCCCAACTTAAAAAATGGCCACAGGGCGTGTTTACACAGTGGGGAAGGGAGGGGACAAGGGCCTGAGGTGACGTGTGCAAACACGCCCTATGGCGCGTTTTAAATTGGAGAAATAATTCCCCTTCAATCCTGAGGGCCCCTGGGGGCTAACTAGCCCAACAGGTGCTTCCAATAAGCGCCACTGAGCTGCGTTGCAGAGAGGTGGTCCAGGCCGTGCCACTTTTTACATCTCTCTGCAATGCAGCTCTGTGGCGCTTACTGGAGGTACCTAGTGGGCTAGTTGGACCCTAGGGACCCTCAGGATTCAAATGAACTTAATCTCCCAACTAAAAACGGCCACAGGGCGTGTTTACACAGTGGTGAAGGGAGGGGACGGGGCCTGAGTTAACGTGTGCAAACAAGCCCTGTGGTGCGTTTTAAGTTGGGGAAATAATTCCCCTTCAATCCTGAGGGACCCTGGGGGCCAACTAGCCCACCAGGTGCCTCCAGTAAGCGCCACTGCGCTGCGTTGCACAGAGGTGGTCCAGGCCGTGCCACTTTTTACACCTCTCTGCAACGCAGCTCTGTGGCGCTTACTGGAGGTACCTAGTGGGCTAGTTGGACCCTAGGGACCCTCAGGATTCAAATGAACTTAATCTCCCAACTAAAAACGGCCACAGGGCGTGATTACACAGTGGTGAAGGGAGGGGACGGGGCCTGAGTTAACGTGTGCAAACAAGCCCTGTGGTGCGTTTTAAGTTGGGGAAATAATTCCCCTTCAATCCTGAGGGACCCTGGGGGCCAACTAGCCCACCAGGTGCTTCCAGTAAGCGCCACTGCGCTGCGTTGCACAGAGGTGGTCTAGGCCGTGCCCCTTTTTACATCTCTCTGCAACGCAGCTCTGTGGTGCTTACTGGAGGTACCTAGTGGTCTAGTTGGACCCTAGGGACCCTCAGAATTCAAGGGGACTTAATCTCCCAACTTAAAACGGCCACAGGGCGTGTTTACACAGTGGGGAAGGGAGGGGACGGGGCCTGAGGTGACGTGTGCAAACAGGCCCTGTGGCGCAATTTAAGAGGTAGTTTTAATCCCCTGTCCTATTATATACTGGGGGCTTACAGAGGAGGTCATGCTAATCACAGGGGACCCCAACGCATAGTGTTCCCTAGTGTATGTAGGTGTTTTCACTGTATTCTGAGTGTCTTTTACCATAGCACTGACTCTAGGACTTGTTATTCAGACTCAGTTACGACCAGTATCCGTCTGAAAAAGTTGAGGGTACAGGATGATTTTGCAACAAGCCTTCTTTCTGCTCTTCTGTTTGTTCTTTCTGCACGTTATCCTTCTTCCTGCACTTTTCTTCTTCTTTGAGGACTTCTGTTGCTTCTTTCTGCATTTCTTTTTTTTCTTTCTGTGTGTTTTTTCTTCTTTCTTCACATGTCCTATCTCTGTAGGCATAGTTAGAAATTAGCATTTAAAAAACCTTTGAAATTCACTGAAAAAAACATAGGTTTCAGGCACGTTATAGTTAGGAATCAGCATTTAAAAAACCTTAGAAATTCACTGAAAAAACCATAGGTTTCAGGGGCGTTATAGTTTGCTGGACTTTTCACTCATACAAAACCATTGAAATTCCCCCGTTATAGTTAGTTCAGCTAACTATAACTCGCGTGCCCGCAATGCACTGCTGATGACATCACATATTACATCACTCATGACATGGTCAGTGACATCACTCATGACATCACTCATGACATCTCAAATGACATCACTGATGACATCATCCTTGTGATAGAGTGGCAGACCTCCTCTCCCCCTAATATAAACTTTGATACACACATTCAAAAATAGAAACTAAAATTTTCAAAACAATGGACATACCAATACCAGTTACAACAACCTATTCAGTCATTCTAAGATACACATACACATCCACTCATTCACCAACAGTCCTATACAGTCACTCATACATGTACTCACTCATCATATGTACTCATACACCTATACATCCTGTAACACATCGCCACTCATCCATAGAGTTACTCACACACATAGTCACTCATGCTAATAAAGAATCAAACATCCATTTACTTGCATACAGCCTCGGCCCGCGGAGGGAGTTCCGTGGGGCGGTAAGTCGGGGCGGGGGAGGGGCATGGTGGGGGGTTCAAAAAACCGGAATATGGATGATTGCAGGTAAGTAAACAATTAAATAAATAAAACGAATTTCGTAGCGCGCGCTGCATCGCTGCACCTACTTAAGGTTTTTTTGTTTGCTCACGGTCGGAACTCTAAATCCCAGAATGCACCTTATTGACACTGCACTCAGCAAGTCCAGGTGCCGGTAGTTGAAATAGAAGATGCCGGAACGACATTCCCGTGAGCCCGTGATGCCTGTCCCTAGCAGCCCAAGAAGAAGAGACATGAAGTCTCGAAACACGTCGGCGAAAATAGTAATAGTTTGGTGGTACGAGACCAAGCTGCATATTGAGGCCGGAGGGCGAAAGTGATGTCGAGTGCCCTTCCAAATGCTCTTGGGCACTTTGTTTACAAATCTTCCTACAGGGCAGCCCTGTCCTGGGAGGGGCACCATCCCCATCGTATCGGAGAGGCTGGGGAAGCGGA
The DNA here is from genome assembly GCF_964204655.1 of Triturus cristatus. Lineage (NCBI taxonomy): Eukaryota > Metazoa > Chordata > Amphibia > Caudata > Salamandridae > Triturus > Triturus cristatus. The sequence goes on from NC_140590.1 coordinate 674,903,419, forward strand.
ACTCCTTCGAATCCTGTACAGCACACCACTTCAAATGCAAATTGAGCTGGTCTATTGTACTCCACATCCTATCAAGGAGAACTAATAGCTTTTTATTTGGACTGTGCATTACACCTACTTAAGGTTTTTTTGGTTGCTCACGGTCGGAACTCTGAATCCCACAATGCACCTTATTGACACTGCACTCAGCAAGTCCAGGTGCCGGTAGTTGAAATAGAAGATGCCGGAACGACATTCCCGTGAGGCCGTGATGCCTGTCCCTAGCAGCCCAAGAAGAAGAGACATGAAGTCTCGAAACGCGTCGGCGAAAAGAGTAATAGTTTGGTGGTACGAGACCAAGCTGCATATTGAGGTCGGAGGACGAAAGTGATGTCGAGTGCCCTTCCAAATGCTCTTGGGCACTTTGTTTACAAATCTTCCTACAGGGCAGCCCTGTCCTGGGAGGGGCACCATCCCCATCGTATCGGAGAGGCTGGGGAAGCGGAACTCCTTCGAATCCTGTACAGCACACCACTTCAAATGCAAATTGAGCTGGTCTATTGTACTCCACATCCTATCAAGGAGAACTAATAGCTTTTTATTTGGACTGTGCATTACACCTACTTAAGGTTTTTTTGGTTGCTCACGGTCGGAACTCTGAATCCCAGAATGCACCTTATTGACACTGCACTCAGCAAGTCCAGGTGCCGGTAGTTGAAATAGAAGATGCCGGAACGACATTCCCGTGAGGCCGTGATGCCTGTCCCTAGCAGCCCAAGAAGAAGAGACATGAAGTCTCGAAACGCGTCGGCGAAAAGAGTAATAGTTTGGTGGTACGAGACCAAGCTGCATATTGAGGTCGGAGGACGAAAGTGATGTCGAGTGCCCTTCCAAATGCTCTTGGGCACTTTGTTTACAAATCTTCCTACAGGGCAGCCCTGTCCTGGGAGGGGCACCATCTCCATCGTATCGGAGAGGCTGGGGAAGCGGAACTCCTTTGAATCCTGTACAGCACACCACTTCAAATGCGAATTGAGCTGGTCTATTGTACTCCACATCCTATCAAGGAGAACTAATAGCTTTTTATTTGGACTGTGCATTACACCTACTTAAGGTTTTTTGTTTGCTCACGGTCGGAACTCTGAATCCCAGAATGCACCTTATTGACACTGCACTCAGCAAGTCCAGGTGCCGGTAGTTGAAATAGAAGATGCCGGAACGACATTCCCGTGAGCCCGTGATGCCTGTCCCTAGCAGCCCAAGAGAAAGAGACATGAAGTCTCGAAACGCGTCGGCGAAAAGAGTAATAGTTTGGTGGTACGAGACCAAGCTGCATATTGAGGCCGGAGGGCGAAAGTGATGTCGAGTGCCCTTCCGAATGCTCTTGGGCACTTTGTTTACAAATCTTCCTACAGGGCAGCCCTGTCCTGGGAGGGGCACCATCTCCATCGTATCGGAGAGGCTGGGGAAGCGGAACTCCTTTGAATCCTGTACAGCACACCACTTCAAATGCGAATTGAGCTGGTCTATTGTACTCCACATCCTATCAAGGAGAACTAATAGCTTTTTATTTGGACTGTGCATTACACCTACTTAAGGTTTTTTTGTTTGCTCACGGTCGGAACTCTGAATCCCAGAATGCACCTTATTGACACTGCACTCAGCAAGTCCAGGTGCCGGTAGTTGAAATAGAAGATGCCGGAACGACATTCCCGTGAGCCTGTGATGCCTGTCCCTAGCAGCCCAAGAAGAAGAGACATGAAGTCTCGAAACGCATCGGCGAAAAGAGTAATAGTTTGGTGGTACGAGACCAAGCTGCATATTGAGGCCGGAGGGCGAAAGTGATGTCGAGTGCCCTTCCAAATGCTCTTGGGCACTTTGTTTACAAATATACATTTATATATATATATATATATATATATATCCAATAAAGCGTCATCTCCAATTCTCCAATCATCCAAAAGACAACACACCTTGGCCACAGATTTTCGTATGCGTGATTTATTTCGGCAAAGTCACCTTCCGCGTTTCGGAGCGTCCGCTCCTTGCTCACGAGTTGTGTGAATGCAAAACAATAAAGTTATTTAAACATATCATGTGACATTCAACTTAATGAATAGTGAAAACAGACTTTTCGGATGAATCTTTTTTTAACAAATTAAAGAAAGCATAAACTGAAAATCTTTATGTCTTAAAGTTCAAAACAAGATAAAGTATAATACCAACGGCCTGCGGATAATACATTGTATTTAGGTATTTAAATTTTAAATAAAGTTCATTATTCGCAAGTGCGAGAGGGCGGTCCATAATTTCCTTCTGTCTAGTAGTTCTCATGGGATAAACTACAATTCCCTTGTGTAACTCGGATATAATTAAATCATCTCGATAATTGCCACTCTTGAGTGTCTTACAATATTCAGACCTCAATGTATTGGGAACCAAACTTGATTTTATCAACTTGTGTATATATTACTATCTATTCGCCACTGCAAATTTTGAATAAAGCCTATAGCCCATGTGGGCATTCGCTGTAGTACAAGTGCTCATTGCTAGACATTTCTGTCACCAATGCGTATCACTCAACAGAGAAGTAAAAAACTAAACCTTGGTACTGTCCTAGTGGACAAAAGGCATAGCATAAACCACCTATTTCATAATAATCAGAGTTTCCCAATAAACAAATGCCAGTAATCCCTACTGATCTCAATATGCATTGTCTCCACAATAGCTGTTTCCAATATTACCCATAGGGAATATATAACAGATTTTAACAAGGACTCCCTCACTTAACCAGCAGTCTCTATAGCTGTCCACTTTTCGTTCCATATAGCGTAGTAGATATTTAACTCAGTTTGCCTTCCACTTGTGTTTGAGAAATATCCGAAATCTGAAAAATAAAATATGAATTCACAGTGAACATCCCAATTTTGTTTTTTTCTATTTTCATCATTTACATTGACACAGAAAACTCAAAATATATGAGAAGGTAAGAATAAAAACATTGATTACAATTTCCTAATATTCTCTACGGTGTTTTACAGATCAACAGTGATGTCTCAGCCTAAATGTATGGCCAGTGCCTCATCAATGTTACGTTCCATTGGCTATGTAATGTGATATTTTACGATCATTTGGGATTCGAGGCGTCTTCATTCTTTTGTCCTATCACCTCCTCTTTCTCTTCTTGGGATACTGTCAAGTACAATAAATGATAGGCTATTGTTTAAATGGTGGTGGGTTGCAAAATGCCTCGCTATCAGGTATTGTTTGTCGTTATGTGTTATTTATTGCCCTCAGATGTTCCAATACGTGTTTTTTGGCTTTGTGAATGGTACTTCCAATATAGTATTTATTGCAGGGGCATCTGAGGGCATACACAACATATCCTGTGTTACATGAAAAATGTTTTTGGATTTTGAAAGGTTTGCATTCATATATATATATATATCCATCAGATATCTTCCAAAACAGACACCAACACTCTTGGAAACTTGGAACCCGTTATGAAATTATTATTTTGCAGAAAGCTTGACGCGTTTCGCCAGCTTCACCGACTTGCTCACATGTGTCTTAGCCATCTAGCATGTTTACTTAAAGGCACTTACATCACCCCGTTCACCGTGGTAGATATAGAAGACATTTTTCCCAGTGTTATTTACATTTTTTGAAAAATGCTCCATGCAAAACATAAATTACAATTCATATCTGTTCATCATTGATGATTGAATTCTTGATGCCGCTAGGAAATATTCCAAGCTTTTTGTTCAAATAAAATGCAGTCCTGGCTATTTGCACTTCAGTATATTTCAGTTATAGACAAGTGTCATTACAATTTGGGGCATTTTCCTGTATGTAGGACCAAATTGTTCACTCTGCCATTTGCCACATAAACTATCAAATCATTCTATTCGAGTCCTAGATAGAATTTGGCCCAAGTGGATGATTCCAATTGTGGCCTCCTTAATATATATCCACCATGGCTGTTTTCCTTATGTGTCACATGGATACCTATGTCTTGTAATAATACACTGTGCCCTGATTTTTACTTTCACAGGGATTTTCTTCAAAAAAGTGCTCAATGCGAAAAGAATAAAAAAATAACATTAAACTAAAATAAAGTCAACATATTACAGTTATGTAACACTAAACACTCTACTCATGGCTACTTTGAGCAGTACAGAAACCTGCCCCGGGCCATTACAAATGCACATACAATTGTTTGTCAGTATTTAAACCATTAGGTATTGGCTATTCACCGGAATTATGTACCTAGATTCCAATCTTCTCAGCCTTTGCTCCCTGTTTCCCCCTCTCTCACCTTCTGAGTCTATCATGAAATAGACCATGTCTGCTGCATCGCAATCATGCTTTTCATATATATGTTGTGCCACAGGATAGCCTTTGTCTTTGTTAGCTATGGCTCTTAGCTGCTGCAGGATTCTTACGTGCACCATATGAATTGTACTCCCTACCTATATGTTGGGACAGGAACATTGTAGAATATATACCACATAATCACTTCTACAGTTGTAAGCCTGATGAGTTTTTGAAATGGGACTTCAGTAACCTTGATAGAAAGTCTTTCATATTCTGACCATATTTACAGGCTACGCACCTGTGGCACTGCTGGAATCCCTGTCCTTGCTTCAATCATATGTCATATTTCCTGGCAACTCACTAATAGTTTATTCAGCATAGACTTCGCTCTACTAAAAGTTAGAAGAGGACTATTTGTTATTTTTGTAACCTATTATTGGATCAATTATAAATAGGTTCCAAGGGGTAGATAGGATTCTTCTTACATTTTGATGGTATACTGATTACCATGTGATCATCCTCATGTGGCCTGAGTAGCTCACCCTTTTGTTAAATAGGGTGAACAACCTTTACAACGCAACTATTACAACGCACTACACTTACAACGAAATTTTTACAACGCAACATCCACTACAACGCATTCCATTACATCGCATGACACTACAACGCATGTTTAAAAACTACCTTTACAACGCATTCCATTACATCGCATACTACCTTTACAGCGCATACCATTACAACGCAATCCAACACTTACCCTACTGTTGCACCCCCTGGAGTTAGAATAGTAATTTTTACCCCTATACTATCCAATACTTACCTTAAATGCAATTTAATACTATGCGTTGTAATGGTATGCGTTGTAAAGGTAGTATGCGATGTAATGGAATGCGTTGTAAAGGTAGTTTTTAAAAATGCGTTGTAGTGTCATGCTATGTAATGGAATGCGTTGTAGTGGATGTTGCGTTGTAAAAAATGCGTTGTAAGTGCATGCGTTGTAAAAGTGTGCGTTGTAACGACATACATCCCTAGCTATGAACTTCCCATTAAGTTCTGTCTGCACCTCTGGTAATTTAGTGTTGTCACTACAATTCCTTCTCATTTGTTGGTTTTCTGCATATGGAATGCTATTTATAACATTTGGTGGATGGAAGCTGCTTGCATGGAGGATTGTGTTTCCTGCTGTGGGTTTTCTGTATGTTTCTGTATGTATTTTATTGTTTTTTACAAAGACCTCTTGTTAGAAATGGGGATCTCTAGTTGGCAGAGGTAGGTACATTGTCCAAATAGTGACCCTTTCTTCTCGTCAGGGTAAGGGGTATACACACTAGATAACCCCTGCTCACCCCCTTGGTAACTTGGCCCGAGCAGACAGGCTTATCCCAAAGGCAATGTGTAAAGTATTTGTACCAACACTCACAGTAACATAGTGAAAACACCAGAAATGGACACCACCCCAGTTTATAAAAATAAAATATCTTTATCTAAACTTCACAAAACCAAAACGACAAAAATCCAACATACACAGTTAAAAATATGACTTTCAAAAGGTTTTAAGAACTTATACCATAGAAAACTATGGATGCGTGACTTTTACACCAAGTACCTGTTGTGTCTAAATTCCCAAGGCCAAACAGCCGTAGAGTGAAGAAGCATCAAAAACAAATGGATGCGTAAGTTCCTGAGACCTTGGAGACGCAATGCAACAGTTCTGCTGCACGCAGGAGAAGTGATGCTTCGAATCCGGTCTGTAGGGGAAAGTGATACGTCGATTCTTCGTGACGGTCTGGTCCGCAGGTGATGCGTCTGAAAAACTTGTCACACAGGTGCACTGCGTGGAAATCAGGGATGCATCGGTAATCTATGTGGCGATGGCGAGCGGAGCTGCATCGGTTTTCTTCAGCCGCAATCCCTCTATGCGTCGATTCTTGCAGCGGCGATAGACTGCTTCAGTTATCATAGCGGCACGGCTATGTTTGGAAATGCGCTGTGGATATGCGTCAGATAAACAGCCGCAAGAAGAGCGATGTGTCGTTTTTGTAGTTCTTCAAGTTCCTTCTCTCTTCCAGCTCCCTAAAAGCAGCAACAACCTCCAGAGGTCCAATACTGGCACAGGCACCTTCTGGCAGTTCAGAACTCACAGCAGCAGAGTTAAGGGGAGCTGGGGGTGAAGTCTTTGTGTTCCTGAGACTTCAGAACAGGAGGCCTGCACACAAAGGCCCTTGGAGATCTCCTTCAAGCAGGGGACACAGCACACAGCAAAGTCCTTCTCCTTTCCTTGACAGAAACAGCAACTGCAGACTAACCCCTCACAGCAGACAGCAAAGGGGCAGTACTTCTCCTCAGCGTCTCCAGCTCTTCTCCTAGGCAAAGGGTCCTCTTGAATTCCAGGGATGTTCTAAAAGTCTGGAGTCTGGGTGCCTTTTTTTATACAGTAAATCTCTTTGTTCTCTTCTGGCCCAGGGATCTGAGCCTAGTCCAAACCAGTTCTGGGGGGCACTTTGCAAGTGCAGAACAACCCCCATTGTTAGTGTGGGCCCTGGCTCCAGAGACACCACGGGGGAGTCATCATTGTGGAAGGCAGGCACAGCCCTATTCAGGAGCAGGTGCTTCTCCTCCCACCACTCCAAACTCATCCAGACTCTCTGGAGCCACTGCACATCCCCAGCCCCTATCACTTCAAAGCCAGACAGTCAACACACATCCTAGCAGAGACACACTGGATAGCTAAGCAAGACAATACCTATTTTCTAAAAGTGGTATTTTCGGACACAGAATTTTAAGACCAACCTTGCTAAAAACTGCATCTTTAGATTCTGAGTTCAGGCATACTAAACTTTATTTTCCTATATGTTTATAAGATGTTATAAGCAAACTTCCCATTCTATCTTATGGGAACAGATAGCCTTGCAATAGTGAAAAACAAAATTGGCAGCATATCACTATCAGGACATGCCACACACATCAGGGCATTTCCTACCTTTCACATACACTGCACCTGCGCACAAGGGTACCTTGGCCTACCTTAAGGGTGACTAACATGTAAGAAAAGGGAAGGTTAGGGCCTGTCAACTGGGTACACTTGCCAGGTTGACATTGCAGTTTACAAACTGAGCACAGGCACTGCGGTGGCAGGCCTGAATTACCTTTTCAGAGCTACTCATGTGGGTGGCACAATCAGTGCTTCAGGCCAACTAGTCGCATTTGATTTACAGGCCCTGGCACACTCATTGCACTTTACTAGGGGCTTATCAATAAATCAAATTTGCCAATCATGGATAATCAATCATAATAACAATTTGCACAGAGAGCATATGCACTTTAGCACTGATTAGCAGTGGTAAAGTGCCCAGAGTCCTAAAGCCAACAACAACAGATCAGGAAAAAATAGGAGGAAGAAGCAAAACGTTTGGGGATAACCCTGCAAAAAGAGCCATTTCCAACAAATATACTTTGCTAAGGACTATGAAATAAACAGTGCTATCCAACATGATTATTAAGCACAGTTTGTGAATATAATTTAAAATACAGTTCACTGATGTACTGACTTAGGTTCTACGTTCCATGCTTAGTTCAAGTCAGCAGCCATTCTGGTTGCTGTTGACAATCAATATAAAAAGCGCTAGCCTATATCCGAGCTTAGTGTGTCCATATAATGTATGCAAATCACATGAAATATTGGGTGAACATTTGTACCAAAAAATAATATAAACATAATAGAAATAAACCTGTTCTGTGATATCCAAAGCCGCTCTACATGTTTAATGTAAAGTCTCACAAGTTAGGGTTTATAAATAATAAAGGTAATGCATCATCATTGGTTTAGAATTCCATGCATGGCCCAAGTCAGCAGCCATGCTGGTCACACACAAATTCCAGCACATCTATCACATCCAAAAATGGATTGAAGTAAATATAAGCATATACAATATTATGAATACACTATATGGCATGATAAAATAAACACAAAATCAGCACACAATTGTCGCCAGTGTAGTATCAAGTACAACAGTCATATCTACGGGCAACCCGCTTATTTTGTCACAGGTTATTTAGCAGAAATGCATGTGTAATCAAGCCCCAGTGGGTGTGTCCAACAATGGGTGGAGCTAGAAACACCAAATGCCCAGTATGGATTAACCAAGAGTAACTCAACCAATAAATGGATAATACCAACATAAGTAAGGATAATTCATGACATTGGTGTGATAAGAATTCTTGCACAAATGTAAAGAGGCACAATGATAAATGACAGGAGCTAGGTGATTATATTTCATTTTTTACGATTGCGGCAATGTGCAAACACTGTTTGAAAAGTGTAAATACAAATAAAAAATTGAAGTAAAAACTGTCCTATTTTATAGGCATGACGAAGGAGATCAAATATTCTTATATTTCAGTGCAATATCATCAGTTTTCTCCATACGACAATTATATCAAGGTTACCATATGTCTTTAAATAAATAAGGAAGTCAAAATCATACGTGAAAATGGTTATTGGTGATGGTGGTGAAGAAGATGAAGTTGCAATAGCCTACTGAACAGTACCAAATTAATCTAACATTGTAGACTCTGTTGACATTAAAGATAAAACAAGTGCATTGTGCAGAATGACACCAATTTAATCGGCGAACGCAGATACTGTTGGTTGTCCAACTCTCACCAGAATCAGTATTAATGGGGATAGTGTAGGTGCTGTTGGCATTAGCTGATCATCATAAAAGGCTATGCTTTCGATCCATAACTGCATTCTTGTTGCCCTTATCAATTCTCTCATGTTGTTTGCCACAGATGGTAGTCGCTCCAGCACCACATCAAGCTACATTGTTTCAAAGCAGTTCCTGTACTAGAATGCTGGTCTCGCTTGGGGAGATTACAGTTTGTGAAAAGAAAAGGTCAAATTTTCACTTATTTTAAGTAGAATGTCATTGTTTCATGACATTGTTGTTAAGTATAGAAGACGCAATTTCCCTTTTCATTTGCACTCATGCAGCCATTATTTCTTGACTAGGAAAAAAGGGAATGAAAATAGCTATCGTAACGGAAAGTTTCAATTCTATTTAGGATTCGGAGGCGAGGATTATGCTATTCTTTCTGCACTTTATTGAATAGCAGCCATTTTGAAGTCAAGTAAAACAAACTACTATTCCAATGAACCATAGGGAATAAACAGATAAAACAATAGAGAGTGTCCATAGCTAGAGTGTCCCATCTACTGCACGAATCACAGGTCCCCAGGATGCTGATAGACCTCTGTCCCTGTCAACTCCTCCTCTTTCTTTACTGCTTGCAGCCAGATAAGTCCTAATTTGGTTGTTCTCTCTTAATTGCTTTGTTGTTTGCTTATTGGCTTACTGGCTTTGTTGTTTGCTTACTGGCTTTGTTGTGCTTCACGGCGGTTCTGCCGGTGTTTGGAAGCGCTCTGCGGAGTTTTTTGTTATGATTTTCCCCTTGTGTTGCCTCAGCGCCGTTCCCCTCACGGCTCACATGTCTGCAGCGCACGCGCGCCACTGTGCATTTTGTGGATGCGCGCCCGCCGAAATCGTCAAGTTGGTTTTACATATTTAATTTTATTTTCCTTGACAGTTTCCTCTCGTGACTGCGACTTTGCAGCTACTCGGCGACTCGCTTCCAGCCGTGGGAGCGCCAGAGCTCCCTAGTGGCTGTGTACTTGGTGCCGGCTACGGTGACACCTATCATCCGCCAGAAGGCGCCTGAGTACACGCCAGCCCGTGGCATGCATGCCTGACTCAGTGCATTCAGCGCTCTGCAGAGTCCCGAGCTGCCTCACCGCGGGTACCTGGTCTTGCCTGCTCTTACTCCCCTGAGCCGGGTCTGTCTTTGGTTTTACTTGACTTCAAAATGGCTGCTATTCATTAAAGTGAAGAAAGAATTGCATAATCCTTGCCTCCGATCATGACATAGAATTGCATAACCAACTATCAGAAATGCAGTTGGGATTCCACCAAACAAATTTGAAAGTAAAGAACTAAAGTAAGAAGTAATGGATCAAGCAAAAGTCTTAAAGTCTGGTTGCAGGTCAGATACAATTTTCTTGAAAAATAGGAAAATGCCTGTTGTATTTGATTTGTGGAAGATAGTGTGCAATAAGTGTGCACAATGTGTTGCGAATTGTGTCTATTAAAGTTGTGAATTTAGAAGCAGACTGGGCTTGTTTGCAGAGCATACGTTTCTGCCAGGGAGGTTAAAGAAGCCTCCTTCTGAATTAGAATTTACCTTATCAAAGTGCATATTTATATTGTCTATTTTTGGAAAGGAAACGTTTTCAAATAACTTCTTCACAGAATAAATGCTGCTTATCTACCAGCCATAGGACGATTCCAACTGAGTTGTGTACGAGCCCTACCCCAAATACACTTGTGCCCAGGGTACGAGTCGTACGGCCCCCCCAGCCTCCCACCCCTCCCACGTACGTCCGCACCGTACCCCCCCACCACCCCATACGTCCGCACCGTACCCACACCCCCCGTATGTATGGACCGTACCCCCCACCACACCCGTATGTACGGACCGTACCCCAGGCATACCCCCACCCGCGTATGTCCGCATCGTACCCCAGGCGTACCCCCACCCACGTATGTCCACACCGTACCCCAGGCGTACCCCAATCCTCGCGTATGTACGGTCCGTACATACGCGAGGATGGGGGTACGCCTGGGGTATGGTGCGGACATATGCGGGTGAGGGTACGCCTGGGGTATGGTGCAGACATACACAGTTGGGGGGTACGCCTGGGGTACGGTGAGGACATACGTGGGTGGGGGGTACGCCTGGGGTACGGTGCAGACATACGCGGGTGGGGGTACGGTCCGTACATACAGGGGTGGTGGGGGGTACGGTGCGGACGTATGGGGTGGTGGGGGGTACGGTCCGTACATACGGGGGGGTGGTGGGCTGTACAGTCCATAAATATGCAATGTTGCGGTACGCACCGTACATGATGACACGTACGATGTGGGTGATGGCGTGTACGTCGCGTAGCGGGCCCCCTTTTCGTCATGCATCGCAGCGTACTTAGCTTTTCCGGCACTTTTTGGCTCCCGTAAAAATATAGCCGTGCAGAGTGCTGTAGGTACGAATCGTACTTGCTGGTCCGTAAAACGCTGCCTGACTCCGTGCAAACGTCGCATACGTACCATCCAGGATCAGAATTGTATGTATTTTTTAGCCGTACGGTGTTTTTTACGATTCGTACGGAAATGGTATTTCTGTACAAATCGTACTTGCTGGTTTGTAAGGTGGAATTCACAGGTACGAGTCGTACGGAGAAAATGCTCCGTACGACCATTCGTACCCGGGTTTTACAGGATCGGAATCGGCACCTATGTGTTTCATTCTGTATCATTTTAGTCAGCTTGTTGTTAGTAATGTTTCCTTTCCATTTCCAGCCTGAAAAATGTGTAAAGTTAATTTTTGTAATAAATGGTGTTCTTAATACCGTGGCATACACAAAGCTCGTACATGCTTTTTGCTGCACTATTTTGTTTAAAGTTATCATTTCTCTGGAAATCATGCATGCTCTAAACAGAGTACCTATGTCTTTATCCTGCTAAAACTTAGGGACATATCATCAAGCCGAATACCGCTGCTTTAGCGGCCCTTTTTTCGGATGAAAAGCGGCAATTTTGTTAACGCTCAATCATCAAGGGCACGCTAACGCGTGTTACCTTGAGTAAGCAGGCCTTCAAACGCCACATGTCAGCGATGAATAACGCTAATGACATGCAAAGGAGGCATTCTCTTAAATTTCTCCAAGGAAATCGGCACGGACACAGCAGCGCAATATTATCAAGACACGAGGAAACCCACGTTAAAATAAAATAAATGGCGCTAACCGTGGTTAACGCGGATTTGCTACGCCTGCTTTGTAACTGACTTAGCCATACTTATTATGGCAGGTGGATTGTGCGACTGAAGTCTTAGGGGCATATCATCAAGGAAACGCGATAAATATTGCATTTCCCACTTTCCGCGATTCTGATTCACGCCGCTATCGCAGGATTTAATCACCGTGGAGATATGCCTTGGTAATAGCGCGATATCTTGGCGATTAAATCCAGCGATATGTGGCGTTAAACAGAATCGCAGAAAGTGGGAAATGCGATATTTATTGCGTTTCCTAGATGATATGCCCCCAAGTTCCCCTACACACTTTTATAAATAAACTTTTCGTTTATATATGCATAACCCTGATTTGAAAGTGAACTGGTGAAATGTTTGGAATAAATAAATGTATGATTGGTGATCAGGATTTTTTCTAACTCATGGAAATAATGTATTAAAAAGCATATGGGTCTAAACTGTCATTACTATTAAAAAAAGAAAATATGTTTTGAAAACTTCAAAAAAGAAAATTTGGGCGGGCCCTCCAATGCTCCCACGTTGTGTAATTCTATATTTCTCTTAGGAGTCAATTTGATCTGTGAATGTAATGATGTCCATAATGATGAAAATAAAATATCTCTTGATTATTTTCTTCATTTAAATAGGGATTTTGAATTTCTAAAGACGCATATGAACATATATCTAGCATTAATCGTTTGACAATATTTATGTCCAATGAAATTCCAAAGGAGCCAGAAACTATAATATCATTGAGGTATATTTTTAAAGCATATGGAGTTGGGACAATTTATGTCAGACCCATGATCTGAAATGGATAACGTCCAGCACAGGATACTTGGTGATTTTTACAGCATGATCATCCACTCATGCTCTCTGAGAAAAAGAATACGGCTGCAATTTCTGTAACACAGGAAAAGGCACTGTTATGTCAAGAATATAGTTCCTATAGGCTAAAACCAAAATTATGATCAACATTGTAATCCACATTAGAATGGAGAAGACTGTAGTAGCAATCCCCATGTATGATCATGGTGAAAAGGGTATCTGTCATGTAACTAACAGCAAGCTAGAAATCATCTGTAGCGTTCATTGACTGGAGAAAGGTGGGCGAATTCTCTTCTTTCAAAATCTGTATCAAAGTCATTCTCGCTCTAAACAATTTCTTGTATAGATATTGTTATAATTGATGTGGATGCTGTTTCTGGTCCACAATAAACCATTGTTGCAGAAGTTGCAATTGTTGATATTACAGAATCTGTATAATTTGTTGAAGTTGGCACTTGATGTAAACCTAGAGACACAGCAGGCTCAGTATTTCCAGCATAGGATTGAAGATTTTAGCATGTCTGTATTCTTCTTGGGGTAGTTCCAGAATAGGGATATGTGTTGACTTGCTCCAGAGGCACCTTGTAGTCAATGGGTGTCTGCTGAACAGAATTGGCCACACAGTGTTTTTTAATGTGACGCATAAACACCTATTTATTTTTGCACCAGAAAGCAGTGGCAAGATAACTCTCTGAGTGCCTTTTATCCTAAGAACTGGAGCAGGAGTTCGGTATCAAGGTCTGAACACTTGCTTGTCAGGGATTATTTCCTGAACTAACTCCCCCATTTGAGGGAGCCACCTGTCAGCAGCTTCAGTAACTTCATCTTCATTGGTGGCTGAGTCAGAGTTCTACACGTTGAACAATTTGGTTCTAGTTTCTTGCACAGTCAGTAACACATACAAGTGGAAAACTGCATCATCTATTTTCAACTTTGCCACCTTTACAGGGGCACCAAGCTCAGGCACACATATCAGTAATACAAAGAGTAATTTTTTATGGATTGACCACCGAAGACTCATGTATACAAATTACTAAGTGCTCCCAGAACACCTTAGAGGCTAGTTGTCAGGTCTGTAGCTAGTTCCACTAAGCCGTTCGATTCTAGTTCCGAACAGTTGTGAATATAGGAGTTGAACTCCCAGAGTAGATGTGGTTATTGACCATTGTATAAATGAACTATATGAACTGGTACCATTGCTGTTAAGCAATGCAAGTCTTTATGGCCACTGAAGCAGTGGCAATCTTTGTGGCCAAACCATCCACCCCAACTAATAATCCACTTTCTTACAGATTCCACCAGCCCAATAGACAACACTTGATTTTTCGGACAGAAAACAAAGCTTAACGCAGGTTGCATCTGCAGGATGACAAACACTACCTGTTGAAAAATGTATTTTTGCACAGAGCTTCCCATGCCCTTCCTTGTTACCTTTCACACTGCATATTGTCTCCTGGTCATGCACACAGGTGAAACACACCACACACAACTATACAATGCACAAGGTGATAACTCCAGCTATGGCAACCTTCACCAATTTTACAGTGGAGATATTGGTAGACCTATTCTACCCAGGAGTACAGAAAAATGATGATGCTCCTGTGACTTGGATCAGCTGGCCCAAACTTGACTCACCTAATAGTTTAGCATGAGAGGAGAATCTCCCAATACTATGGTCTGAGATACACATTGGGCGCACCATCTAAATCATGGCGTATTACTGGAGCAATCGAGGAATGTGAAGATCAATAGGGTTGAACACACAAGCAAACAAAAAAGTTGAATAAATACTTGATAGCATAGTTCACTTTGCCATGTGAGGGATTTTAGAACCACTTATTCTATTAGCTTTGTAAAGTACTCTGCTGCCCCTGATAACATAAGCAGCTCCAACACAAAGGACAAAAAAATTAAATGTTGCTTATTAACCTCTAATCTCTGCACAGTACTCCTTCCAAAGATAGTTTCACTTCCAAATACAAATTGGTACATCCAGGCCTACTAACCTCTAACCGATTTTACCTCAAACAGGAGGTAATTGTGCTAAGACATATTGGGGCATATATAACAGCCCCTTGTGCCTCCAGTGCATAACGTTTTGTGATGCACCGGCAGCACACTTTGCTGCCCCATATTTACAAGGACACGTAAAGCCACCCTGCGTGGCTTTTCGTGTCGTTGTAAATACGGCCCCTTTTGAGCAGCTCTTTGCATGAACGGGGCGTGTCATGGGTGTTCTGTGGGTGTTCCCACGCAATACCCCTTGCTTCTGCCACATCCACAGATTTACAACCTTTTCTAAACCTGGAAATGCGTCAGAAAGCTGCGCCTCCGCAGGGGAGGCAGAGGAAGGCACAACGAGGAGAAATGTTTTCATTTTTCCTCATTTTTCGCTCTTTCTGTGCGTGCTGCATTCTGCAGCACACATAGAAAGGGGAAATCATCTCTTGTGACTGTTTTTGTGCAGGAAGGTGTCCCTACCTGCACAAAAACTAACTCCCATAAAACGCAGACACCCTTGAACCATGGTGCAATTGTGCCTGCGTTGGCGCATGGAAGCAAATTGTGAGCTAGTGCAGGGGAAAGCACAGGGATGCGACATATCATTGTAAATGTGACACATCCCTGTGCTTTGAAAGTGACTCAGTGTGGTGCAGCCAAATGGCTTGCAGTGCCGCACTGAATCACTTTCTTGTAGATAAGGCTCGTTGCACAGATGAAGCGAACATGAACACAAGTGAGTGGAACATGTGATGCGCTCCCACTTGAACTACCCATGGAACATGGGGTTTAAGGGAAATTTGACAAATATATAGCCTGTCCATTTAATAGGTTTAAGGGAATGCCAACTGGAAATAATAGCAAAGCATTTGGTTTAGAGGATGTCAGATAAAACAGGTGTGACCGGAGGGACAGAAAAAATAAAGAGATTAGATTAGAAAAAAATTAAGAAAAGAAAGAGAGAATTTGAATGCTTAGCACTGAGTACCAAAAACAGCACATATCTATTTCTGTCATTTTTATTGATTGAAATGGGATGGGGCAATTACTGCACCCAACTAAAGTTTTGCACCAAGACAAAATATGGAGCAGGTGAATTCATGTTAATTTTTGGGCACATGTCACACATTCTGATACTCAAATTTCTATTTTTATTTAGTACAGTGGCCTTTCCACTAATTTGGTGGAGTTTCCACTGTATCAAATCAAGGTGTCATGGGTGGCAACAGTGGCATTTGCATCACCAAAGACAGGCAAAGGTAAAAAGGTCAAAAAATTTAAGGATTATAAAAATTAACAAAGTAGTAAATATGAGGGTGTTCAGCAACCTTCTGAATGATGTGTCACACACACCCAGCGCCAGATTTCCTCAGGGATTGCATTGCACTGTGTCACGCAAAGTGACGCAACACAAGCCCTTAAGTCAGTTCTACTAGGCCACGCAAGGCAGTGGTCAATTTGTGTAAAAATATGTGCCGGGGCTCTCATCAGGAGGCAGTCGCACGAGCCCATTTCTTCTGTTAGTGCCGCTGAAAACAGAACCGCGAAAGTGGGAGGAGGATGTGGCATAATGGCCAGAGCTACCGACTTCAGAGCGGGTAACCAGGTTCGAGTCTCTGTGTATGCTCAACCTCCTGTGATTCTGGGCAAATCACTTCATCTCCCCATAAATTAATGTTTCCTTAACTGGTGTTCATAAAAAAGCACCGGTGCTGATGATTAAGTGCCGGCGCTGAGCACCGGAAAACACCGGCTCAAATTAAGCACTGATTCAAGGCCATCTTGAGAGGCTGTGCGTGGCTTAGTATATCTACCTTCCTTGCTTTATTCTGCGTTGAGAAGACATTCCATGAATGGAGTGGGTGCTCTCCCACTCATCCACTGATGGATTTCAGCGTATTCCCAGATTTACTAAGGATAGTAAACTAGGTAATGTGCCTCTTCCTGCTCAAAAACAATCCACAGGCACCCTTGCACATTGTGCATGGGCGTCTGTCTGTCTGTGTTGGTACTGAGCAGCACTCAGGGTGGCAGATCATGAAGAGAGCAGGAATTCATCATATCATAGCTAAATAAGAAGCACTTTCCCCATCTCGAAAAGCATTTTTTCAGGTGGAAAAATGTTGCTGTGCATGTATACATTTAAAGTGACACTGAACCGGTAGATGTTTCACTGGGGCAAGACCTTTCTCGGCAAGAAAAAAACTGACTTTCATAAACTTCGATGTGTAGGCTAGAGATTTTTCCGAATTCTCTATAATGAGTAAAATGAATGACAAACAAGATTAATTATTTCTGCCCTGTCATATTCTATTAAACGCTATCACCTAAAACACCTTTCAGTTATTTCGATTCATACAATTCTAATGCGCATCTGTGAGATAGAATTAAGGTCTTTTCAGGATTTTACCACACCTTTTATTACTTCGGATATTTCGTTGCATTTTATATTTCACAGAGACTTCAAGCCATTGAAGTCATCACGTTCGCCACCTAGTGGGGTCAATTGAAACTGGCACTTGGAAGACGTTCCCGAAACGAACAAAAGCACTTCATATAAATTAACTAAACTGCACTCATGAACTAATTAATCCAGGTCACAAATTAACAAACGCTGCAAGTGTTCCTTCAGCCCCTCTTTAACGTCTTTCGAATCACTGCGAAAAAATGACTTGCAGAGTTATGGTGAGACTTCCAACCCTTTTAGAAATGCCAATAAGCCGTTATTTTATCAAAATAAAAAAAAAACTGTGGTTTTGTTAAGCACGAGCTAGCAAACATTATCGTGCCTCCTCGGCGTGAGGAAGAGTCACTGGGGCATATCAACAACAACCGGCGATAATTATCTCAAAGCGCATTTAGCGCTAGGATAATTATCGCCGGCTTGCGTGAATTTTTATCGCTGAGATAGCGTGCTATTAGCTATCTCAATAGCGATTAAAAATCCTCACGCTAACAGGCTAACGTGAGATTATCGCTGGAAACCCAGCGATAATCTCACGTTACCTTGTTGATAGGGACAGGCAAACTTAGCCATGATATCCTCCTTCCATAGGATATCATGGCTAAGTCAGAAAAATACCAGACGTAAAAAAGCAGCGTTAACTGCGGTTAGCGCTGCTTTTTTTGTCTCTAACAGGGTTAGCGACATTCTTGATAATAGGAGAAATGTCGCTTAGCGACATTTCTCCTATTATTTTACTCTGGAACGCCCCCATTGCATCTCATTAGAGATGCAAGGGGAAGCGTAGAGTAAAAGGGTGCTAACATGCAAATTTGCATGTTAGCACCCTGTTGTTGATAGGGCGCTAGTTTTATCTCTCTTTTTTTGGCTTTTAAAGCCAAAAAAGCAGAGATAAAGCCCTTGTTGATATGCCCCATAGTAATAGAATATAACGCTAGCAAATTATTGAGAGCGATAAGTTGACATGTGTATGAACAAATAACATTTTATATGGGGCTCGCGGACAATATGCCATTAGAAGCTAAACGTCGCCGTGGCATTGAGCGCCTTTCACGAGTAATCTAAGGGGCATATTATCAAGCCAGGCGATAAAAGTATTGCTGCTTTAGCGGCAGAAAACTGCCGCAAAAACGGCGATATAGGGCTTGATAATATGCTCTGTGGAATTCCAATTGAAGCCCAGGTTAGATGTCCATCACATCTAACATGGGCTTCAATTGGAATTCCATAGAGCATATTATCAAGCCCATTATCGCCGTTTTAGCGGCAGTTTTCTGCCGCTAAAGCAGCGATAATTTTATCGCCTGGCTTGATAATATGCCCCCTAGTTTCCTGTGTCTATCCAAAGGGACTATTATGGTGATCAAAGCTATGCAGTACACATTATGGGGCATATCAACAACAACCGGTGATAATTATCGCAAAGCGCACTTAGCGCTAGGATAATTATCGCCGGCTAGCGTGAATTTTTATCGCTGAGATAGCGTGCTATTAGCAACGCTTATCTCAATAGCGATAAAAATCCTCATGCTAACAGGCTAACGTGAGATTATCGCTGGAAACCCAGCGATAATCTCACGTTACCTTGTTGATAGGGACAGGCAAATTTAGCCATGATATCCACCTTCCATAGGATATCATGGCTAAGTCAGAAAAATACCAGACGTAAAAAAGCAGCGTTATCAGCGGTTAGCGCTGCTGTTTTTGTCTCTAACAGGGTTAGCAATATTCTTGATAATAGGAGAAATGTCGCTTAGTGACATTTCCCCTATTATTATACTCTGGAACGCCCCCTTTGCATCTCATTAGAGATGCAAGGGGAAGCGTAGAGTAAAAGGGTGCTAACATGCCAATTTGCATGTTAGCACCCTGTTGTTGATAGGGTGCTAGTTTTATCTCTGCTTTTTTAGCTTCTAAAGCCAAAAAAGCAGAGAAAAGCCCTTGTTGATATGCCCCAAAGTCCTTTCAAAGTTAGGTAGAGACCGGGGGGGGGGAAACAATGAATTCCCTGCAATTGCACCTCCATCTGGTCATAGCTCAGTGAGTGGTCTGGTTCTTCGAAGTGGCCTAAAGGTGGCACTGTCCGGCTTGACAAAACCCGTAAATGAACAGCATATAATAAGATTACATTTAACAGATTTAAATGTCCACTTGCAGATATAGCACATAATACATGCAGATAGCTTGTTTCAATGTATGCTTGTTTGGCACGTGTGGGAATTGATTCACAGGGAGATGTATATATTTGCCAAAGAACACACAGTAAAATCAAATAGGTTATCAGGAACGGAAGTCCCGAGGCATCTTAACCAATTGGCATCACATTCTTGTACATTTCCATACGTTTCCTCAATGGTTGAAAAAAAGGAAAAGTACACCTGATTCCCTCAGAGCTAGAAGATATTCCCCTAGTTTAAGTCTCAACAACAAAGCAGGCAATTACTCACTAAGGGGCAAATCAGCAAGGGCCGGCGATCATTATCACTCAGCGCTCTTAGCGTGAGGAAAATTATCGCCGGCCAACTCTGAATTTTATCGCGGAGATAGCGTGCTATTAGCAACGCTTATCTCCAAAGTGATAAAATTCAGAGCGCTAACAGCCAAATGTGCGATTATCGCTGGAAATCCAGCGATAATCACACAACTTTTGGCGATAGCTTGCTGATAGGGCCTCACATAGGGGCATATCAACAACAACCGGCGATAATTATCGCTGAGCGCACTTAGCGCTCGGATAATTATCGCCGGCTAGCGCCGATTTTTATCGCTGAGATAACGTGCTATTAGCAACGCTTATCTCATCAGCGATAAAAATCCTAGCGCTAACTGGCTAACGTGAGATTATCGCTGGAAACCCAGCGATAATCTCACGTTAGCTTGTTGATAGGGACTCACAAACTTAGCCATGATATCCTCCTTCCATAGGATATCATGGCTAAGTCAGTCCTGAAGCAGGTGTTAGGAAAGTAGCGATAACAGGTGTTATTGCTACTTTTCCTGATGCTATGCTTCATAGCGTGGGGCTTGATGATAGGAGAAATGTCGCATAGCGACATTTCTCCTATCATGTCAGGTCAGGAACGCCCACTTTGCATCTCATTAGAGATGCAAAGCTGGGTGTTAGAAATCCCCACGCTAAAGCAAGGTTTCACGCGTTAGCGTGACCTTGCTAATATAGCGATAAAATTATCGCCGCTTTTCGGACGAAAACGGACGCTAAAGCGGCGATAATTTTTTATCGCCTCATTGTAAATATGCCCCATACTTAGCCATGATATCCACCTTACATAGGATATCATGGCTGAGTCAGTTTCAAAGCAGGCGTAAGGAAAGTAGCGATAACAGTGTTTATATCCACTTTTCCTGTCGCTATGCTGCTTTGAGTGAGGCTTGATAATAGGAGAAATGTCGCTTAGCGACATTTCTCCCGTTATCCTGGGGAGGAACGCCCACTGTGCATCTCATTAGAGATGCAAAGATGGGCATTAAGGGAAATGACGATCAGGCAAGGTTTCACGCGATAGCGTGACCTTCCTGATTAGGCGATAAAATTATCGCTGCTTTTCGTCTGAAAACGGACGCAAAAGCGGCGATAATTTGTTATCGCCTGCTTGTTGATATGCCCCCAAGTTACCTTACTTAGCAGAAATGGATTCTATACACACTGCACAGGTCTGTGTGAAGAATTAATAAACTGACTTAAATACTTGAGGCCCAATTAAACGATCCTGGTGCACTATCTGAAGTAAATGCTCAACTGCATCACATTGAACACATAGCTAATAGACCTCAATTATGTAACTAATCCTAAACTGAGTTGGAGATTGGGATAAAGCATGGGTACTCACAAACATTTTCTCAAGGGCCACAAAGTTTGGTCTGGGATGTCACAAGGGCCGCATAGATGCCAACAGGGGTGCGATTTGGAAAGGAGATGCGGTGAAGTGAGCATAGGGGAAACAATCTGCACATTGTGAAACCAGAGAGACGTTATCATACATTTACACTTTTGCTGCAAGATAGCTTTGAAAATTAATGTGTTCCTAAAGTTAAGTGGAGCACGACAAACTAGTTACTTTCTTTTTCTAAGCTTCAATTAGCCTTTAAATAAAGGCTTGCCTGTATATTGAATTTTTTTTATTGTTAGTGCTGAGTTCAGTAAACAGCAGCCCAGTGCTGCTGTTGATCAGGGGGCACATGTAAAGGTCAGGAGGGCTGCATGCGGCCCCTGGGCAGTACTTTGAGTATCACTGTCCTAAAGTAATCCTTCAGCCTTCCCCGTTAGCTCTCCAGCAGAAATCTCCAACAGTCAGGCCAAGCATGGATCTAGGTTTGTTCCATATAAGGATGCCCTTTTTTTAGAGTGTCCCTCTATACATCACCTAGATAGTCATTGCTATCTATCTGTAGGGTCTGTCCACACATGGGCAGAACCAGAACCCCAGCCCTGCCTCGAGTGTACCTCTTAAAGGGGCCATTCAGTGATTGATGGCACTATATATTTAATAAGAAGCCTGGGCAGAATTGTAATTATGCCGGAGTAATCAGAGAAATTTAGCTGATTCTGCATTACTCTTTGACGTGGAATTACCGATAATTACTCCTCCTTGCTCAATTAGGAGTAACTCGGGGAGGCCTACCATGAGAGTACATTTAGGGAGTATGAGCAGCACCTCACTATTCATGCTCTGCTGCATTTAGTGCTGTTCCTTAGCACAAAATGAACCCTTGCATCAATTTTGGTTGAGAGGGTGCATTTTGTGTTAAGAAAATAGCGCTAAATGCTGGTAGTAAATTGGGAGAAAATCCTACTCCAAGAGCACATTTAGGGCCCTATGTAGGTAGCCTCACATTTACCGATTCATAAATACCGAATTTTACCGATTCGGTATTAATGAGGCATACCTTCCCATTGATTCCTATGGGCCTGGAGGCCCATAGGAATCAATGGGAAGGTATGCCTCATTACCGATTCGGTAAATACCGATTCGGTAATGGGGGGAGCATATTCAAGGGTGGCAGAGTGTCACATTGACACCCTGTTGCACCCCTGAATCTTGCATGTGTGCACATGTGGCGCACATACATGCCCTAAGGGCATGTATGTCTGCCACATGGCACTCTTAAATCTGCAAAATATTACTTTTTGCAAGATATTCGTTATTTATCACCAACCTGTATTTGGTGGTAAATAACGAATTCTTAATACTAATTTTCACTCTTTAGAGTGCTCCCTACATATGATTTCAGGATTCGGTATTTACCGAATCGGTATTTTACCGATTCGGTAATTTACCGAATCCTGAAATATGCCTCCTACATCTCAAATAGCTAAATACCAGTCGGTAATGGGATATTTACCGAATTTCGGCCGTTACCGACCGGTATTTAGCTACCTACATGAGGCCATTAGTGAGCACAAGTGGCTGCTTGCTATTCATGTGCTGTTGCATTTAGCACAATTTATTTGCGATTCAAGCATAATCTTGCTAAATTAAGTTAGTTCTGCATGATTACACTACAACCACAATATATCAGCAAGATTTTCAGTGACACTATTAGCTTCCAAGAGATCAACATGTTGTGTAGCGACCTCTGTCATAATTTTTATCCTTCCCAGGTTTCTTCTCTCCCCATCCTGTTCACCTCCCTCTCCCAGTTGTCTTCCAAACTCTATTGCTGTCCTCCTATTACATCCAGTTCTTCCAGTTTCTCTTTTACCTCAAATTTATGTGTCTCAGGCTTACGATGTCACCATGTTCCCTAACACCTCTTCCTTTTGTTTTTTCATATCTGTGTCAGTTTTGCCCTCTCCTTTATTTATCCAAAGGTTTTTTACAAGAACTCATTAGTTCACACTATCACTTCAAATTTGCTGCCTGCCTCCAGCTCTCATTCTCTAAACCTTCTCTCTAACTCTACCACACTACCCTATTTCTTCTAGTTCCCCCTCCACCCTGCCTCTAATTCTCCCCACTGTCTTCCCCTTTGTCTTCAATCTGCACTCCTCATGTTCTCTACTTCATATACTCTACTCTCTCCCTTTCTCATACCATCATATCTTTGACCAGTAAGTAGCTCTATGTCTTAAATTCATCTCTTACTTTCAGCCTAATTTCTCTCATTCTCTCATTAACATCACTTAATGGCACTTTCTCCACCATCTTTAGCTCCATAATCTTCTCTCCTTTTCAGTCCTGGTATTGAGCTACCTCACCATGTACCCCTCTTTCTCATTTTTAGACTTCCATCACATTGATTTCTTTATTTTTTCTTAATCCTCACATGCATCTTCCAGCTTAAAAATTCCCTCTTAACTTTACTGATCCCAATTTCTTTTGAGCTACCTTTTAAATTACTCTTCATCATTATTCAACCTACTCAACTGATTTCATCCACGAGGTTCTATCTATACTCCTTATCCAGTTTGCAATGGATATCTCATTCCCTTCCTTTTCATCTCCAATTCTTGCACCACTTCTCATTCATGGTCCCCTGCTCATGCATCTCTCTCTGCCATTCTTGCACCATTTATCTTACTCTTTCTTCCCCCCACTTTCTTTTCTTCAACTCCTATATTATTCTTATGTCACTTCCTTTCTAGGTATGTATTTTCTTGTGCCTTCCATTTAATTTTCTTGCTGTTTTTCTATAGATAATATATATATATATATATATATATATATATATATATATATATATATATATATATATATATATATATATATATATATATATATATATATATATATATATAATCTACTGGCGGTCACCAGTAGATAGTTATAGTTAGGATCGTGTTTCCATAGGAAATCAGCAACATTCTATTTGGAATAACTTTGGCGCCGATTGACGAATCCTCGCAAAATTTTCAAAATAGGTGGGGCGCTCCGCTCCGCTCCTTCCCTGAAAGTCTCGGAGGGATTCGTCAAGTGGGGGCTGAGAAAAAGGGGGGTCCCAAAACGCGTTTTCCCCATTCATTTTTCCATAGGACCTTTAGTCCAAGCTACAGCCCGAACGGCTGAACAGAAGTACTTGAAATTTGGCAGAGAGGTAGTCCTCAGGTCAAGGATGTGCCTTTTGCAGGTCTGGTGTACATCTGTTCAGTATTTCCTGAGAAAACAGCATTTAAAAGCATATATATATCTATAAGCGCGCTCCGTGCGCGTACGGTAAATTCTGATTGGTTGTTAGATCTTAGTAAACATTCGAATCGGTCGAAACCAGGAAGTGTTGGCCGCCATTTTGTCTCTCGCAGTCTGAGGGGGTGAAAACAAAGGTGGAGAACGTGAAAAGGGGGCAGGGTGGACAGTTCCTGGCCCCCTAGCCTTTGTCAGGGGGTCCCAGAAGGAACCCCAAGGGCCAAAATTTCCTTTAATTTTTTAGCGAAAAATCGCGGAGTACGCGTAGCATGCGCGTACGGTAGAAACGGAAAAATTCCGCTAACTGCGTAACGTGGGTGCGTGGTGCGCGAACCGCACCGCGCGCCCACAGCGCGCGCACGGTGCGCGAACCGCACCTTGCGCGTACGGTACGCGCACTGTGAAAAACCTTAATAAAAAAATTAAATAAATACATAACTTAGCATTTAAAAAACCGTACAAATTCACTGAAAAAACCATAGGTTTCACACACGTTATAGTTAGGAATTAGCATTTAAAAAACCTTGCAAATTCACTTAAAAAACCATAGGTTTCACACATGTTATAGTTAACTGGACATTTCACTCGTGAAAAACCATTGAAATTCCCCCGTTATAGTTAGTGCAGGCAACTATAACTCACGCGACCGCAATCCTCTGCTGATGACGTCAGATATTACATCACTGATGACATATGTGTCTTTCTGAAAAAAACATATTTGTAATATATGTGTAGCTAAAAATTAATGGAAGAAGACATGGGTAAATAAGTGTCTAAATACAGTGATGTAATATCTGACGTCATCAGCAGAGGATTGCGGTCGCGTGAGTTATAGTTGCCTGCACTAACTATAACGGGGGAATTTCAATGGTTTTTCACGAGTGAAATGTCCAGCTAACTATAACATGTGTGAAACCTATGGTTTTTTGAGTGAATATATATATATGTATATACATATATATATATGAAGATAAGCGTTCCTGACTCGCTCCTTATCAGCAAAGAAACAGGTACGGACCACAGCGTGTGTTTCCAGTGCAGATTTATTGCATCCTTATTCAGCTACATTCGTACAGCAAGTGCCCAGCATATATATATATATATTATCTACTGGCGGTCGCCAGTAGATAGTTATAGTTAGGACCGTGTTTCCATAGGAAATCCGCAACATTCTATTTGGAATAACTTTGGCGCCGGTTGACGAATCCTCGCGAAATTGTCAAAATAGGTGGGGCGCTCGGCTCCGCTCCTACCCTGAAAGTCTCGGGGGGATTCGTCAAGCGGGGGCTGAGAAAAAAGGGGGGTCCCAAAAAGCGTTTGGCAGAGAGGTAGCCCTCAGGTCAGGGAAGTGCCTTTTGCAGGTCTGGTGTCAATCTGTTCAGTAGTTCCTGAGAAAATCAAAAGTAAAATCATATATATATGTGGGCGGAGCCTAACCACACATCTCATCCTGAGATCTGATTGGCTGTCAGCACTTCATCCAAGAAGTGTTGGCAGCCATCTTGGGACCAATATACATGATAGCACCTCATTAAAAAGCATTGCAGTTAATAGAAGGTTTTAAGACTTTAGTTACATTATAAATCATTTGTTGATGGTACCATACTCATTTTAGGAATTGTGGTATGTTCTAAAGTGATTCCACCATGTGAAAAAGCCTTCTGCTGGGATATCATGATTGAGAGAAAAATATTTTCTCATGCTTTTCCCACAGTGTTTTGGAAGGTGATCTATAAGCTAAACTGAGAGCTTATTTTCTGTAAATTCACATTATCTTTCTCAGTCATGTGAGAATGAAGTCTGACATTCTCAGTAAAACATGTACATCCAACAAGGGCAGAGACTGTCAGTTGATTCCTTTGTGTTCTACTGCAGCTTCCCAGAGTGTTCCAAAGAACAACTAGAGCGCTAACAGTCCTACTTATGATAAACATATGGCACACCTGAAGCCATCTTGCTTGGATTAAAGTGGTAACTCTTAAAACATTTAATTTAAAAAGGAACAAAATGAGGGGGTTAATTTTTCCATAAAAAGTATGATTAGTGCTGCAGAAAGAAAAATTAGGGCACATTTTGAGTGACTTCTCAAATCCTCTTCTATTTCATTAAAAAATTCTGACATGCAGACTGAAACATGCACTTTCAATACCAGCAGCAGTTTTCCCTGGTGAGCAGTAGCTTTACTACAGTGATCTAATGAGCAAAAAGAGTGCTAACATTCTGAATTTATGGCAAATGTGTGACACATCTGAATGCCTTCTTGATGGAATCAAAGTAAACAACTGAAAGTATTTCCTACTGAGGAGACTGCAGTAAATGAGGAAATTAGGAAACTTCATAACAAATAAGTCTCCCAAGATGGCCACCAGAGACAAAAGAGCCCAAATGTAGCCCAAATATCACTCAGATGTAGCCCAAGTATAGCCCAATGACAGAATGTCCCAGAGTGTTCTTAAAAACAACTAGAGCGCTTACTGTATTCATTATGACAAAAGTATGGCACACCTGAAGCCATCTTGATTGGAATAAACTGGTAACACTTAAAACATTTAATTTAAAAAGGAACACAAGAAGGGGGTTCATTTTGCCATAGAAATTATGATTAATGCTGAAGAAAGAAAATGAGGGCACATTTTGAGTGACTTCTCAAATCCTCTTCTATTTCATTAAAAAATTCTGACATGCAGACTGAAACATGCACTTTTAATACCAGGAGCAGACTTCCATGGTGAACAGTAGTTTTACTACAGTGATCTAATGAGCAACTAGAGTGCTAACATTCAGAATTCATGGCAAATGTGTGACATATCTGAATACCTTCATGATGGAATCAAAGTAAAAAACTGAAAGCATTTCCTACTGAGGAGACTGCAGTAAATGAGGAAATTAGGAAACTTCATAACAAATAAGTCTCCCAAGATGGCCACCAGAGACAAAAGAGCCCAAATGTAGCCCAAATATCACCCAGATGTAGCCCAAGTATAGTCCAATGACAGAATGTCCCAGAGTGTTCTTAAAAACAACTAGAGCGCTTACTGTCTTCATTGTGACAAAAGTATGGCACACCTGAAGCCATCTTGATTGGAATAAACAGGTAACACTTAAAACATTTAATTTAAAAAGGAACACAATGAGGGGGTTCATTTTGCCATAGAAATTATGATTAATGCTGAAGAAAGAAAATGAGGGCACATTTTGAGTGACTTCTCAAATCCTCTTCTATTTCATTAAAAAATTCTGACATGCAGACTGAAACATGCACTTTTAATACCAGGAGCAGACTTCCATGGTGAGCAGTAGTTTTACTACAGTGATCTAATGAGCAACTAGAGTGCTAACATTCAGAATTCATGGCAAATGTGTGACATATCTGAATACATTCATGATGGAATCAAAGTAAAAAACTGAAAGCATTTCCTACTGAGGAGACTGCAGTACATGAGGAAATTAGGAAACTTCATAACAAATAAATCTCCCAAGATGGCCACCGGAGACAAAAGAGCCCAAATATAGCCCAAAATCACCCAGATGTAGCCCAAATATAGCCCAATGACAGAAGTGTGCAAAACACTTATTATTTTGTGTTTTTGCAGTGTTATATAGTGCAGACTTGTCAGGTATTGGAGTGCTTTACATGAGCATTGGTTACATCACACAAGAACAAATTCATTTTGGTTGTAGACATGGGGAGACTAAGTGATTTGACCAGAATCACAGAATGTCGAGCTGAAGCAGAAACTCCAACCTAGTTCCCCAGTTACAAAGTCTGCAGTTCTGGAAGTAACACCACATCCTCTCCCCTAAGTGCAACATTTAATCAAGTGGTCAACTGGATAAAAAAACATAAAGATAACAAAGAATTTTTAAAGTGCTTTGTCGCTATTTGAAAACTCAGAAAATATGTCCTTATTTTAGTCTTTTAGAGCACTAACCATAATTTTGATGCCAATAAGACCCTCTCATATATGTAATTTCTAAAGGAAATGCTCTAGGTATTACAGTTTTGATTACATCAAGATGACATCAGGCGTTCCACACTTTTGTAATAAATATAGAATGTTAACAATCTAGTTGTTCATTAGGATACTGTTGAGAGGCAGAGGTCAGGGGCACGGACTCTGAAAATTGAAGGCAGGTAGAAGGGTGCAAAGGCAACAATTTAACCACACTGAGCAGGCAGGAAGGGCCGTGGCAGCACAACAGACTATGGAGGGCAGTGGAAAGGGGGGCAGGGGCAACAAACCAACAATACAGGACTTGCAAGAGAGGCTGTGGCAATGTAATAGACCATTGTGGGCAGAAGGAAGAGGCAATGGTAGTACAACCATACATGCCAACAGACCCGATTCAGCCAGGAAACGTCCAATGTTTTTAAGCTCAAATGGGCTTTATTTGATCTGTCTCCTGTCTACAATCTCCTCTTTTTCAATGTAACTCAAAGGGGAAAATCAATACCCCAGTTTTTTCTCAAAATCTCCCTCTTACCAAGTTCAAAATGTTCACAAGTATGGTACATTGGATCATGGAAGGAAATGGGGTAGGGACATGGACTTGGATAACAGAGGACAGGAGGGACATGGAGAGGTGCACCAAACTGACCCTGCAGGGCAGGCATCAGGGTTTGCAGCAGCACAATACACCACACAGGGCATGCGGGACGGGAGTGCAGCACAACAATCCATAGAAAGCAAGAGGGAGGGGACAGGACCCAGAGAACAGAGGGGCAAGAGGCAATGGTAGCTAGCTGACCATAATGGATAGACAGGAGAGAAAGCTGCAGCGTAACAGACCATAAAGGGCAGGATGGACGGACCAGGGGCATTACAATGGAACAGACAAGCCAGGAGGAAGCGAGTAGGGGTCTGCACATGTAAACAGAGGGCTGGGGGCAAGGGGGCAGGGCAGGAGCAGCAAGATAGCCATGGAGGTCAGGCAGGATGGGCACTAGAAGCAAGACACACCATTAAGCGCAACACTGAGACTGTGATGGCATACACACAGACCATGGAGGGAAGGTGGGAGGGGGTCAGGGGCGGCTAACTGAGCACACAGGGAAGGTGGGAGGGGCCATGGCAGCACAGAAGAACATGCATGGCAAGTGGAAGGGTTAGTGGCAGCACAATGGCTATGATAGGCAAGAAGGAGGGTGCAGGGGCATGCACAAAGGACGATGGAGGATAGAAGGGAGGGTCAGGACCTGTGCACAGACAAGAAAGTTCAGGGGAAGGGGCCTCACAACAGACTGCACGGGGCAGGCAGGAGGAGCAGTTGCAGCACTACAGACCAGGGAGGGCAGAAGGGTGTGGCAGTACAATGGACCATGTAGGACAGGAGGAAGAGGATAGGGGCATGGCATGTGGACAGGCAGGGTGGAGGTGGCAGGGACAGGTTACAGTCATCTGACAATGCTAGGCAGGTGGGAGGGGAGTGGCAGCTCAACAGAACACTCAGAGTAGATAGGAGTGGCAGGTCCATGGAACATGGTGGGCAAAAAGGATGGAGCAGGGGCATGCACAAAGACATCGGAGGGCAGGGGGAAGGAGAATAGGGGCAGCAAGCTAAGCAGAGAGTTTAAGCAGGAGGTCAATGATGGGGCATAGAATTGGGCAATGGAGGGCAGGAGGAGTGGACTGGTACATCATACTAAATTGAGGGCAGTGGCAGCACATCAGACCATGCATGGCAGGAGAGAGGAGGCTAGTCCATGGATTCACACAACAGAGGATAGGGAGGAGGGGGATGGGGCAGCAAGCTAACTGTTCAGAGAAGGCGGGTATTAGGAACTTTATTGTTTTTAAAACGTGTGTCTGTGCGAACTACTTAAAATATGAACAAGTATGCAGCATAATCTCACTTTTATTCAGGAAGAAGAGGACGTTTGTGACTGTGACTCCGGGCTCACTTGGCAGAAACACCCCCTGACCCTCCACCCCCTATCGCAAAATGTAATGCCCGTGAAAAGGGTAGGTGAACACAGTGTTATATAGAACATAGTCCTGAGAGCACGATTGAAAATGAAAACTAGATATAGTGTATGGTATAAACTATGCACCAAAAAGTGTGATATAAGATGAACCGGGCGTGAAATATAATATGCAATACATTGTGCGCAATTACAGATTCATTGGAGAGCGCGAGATAGCACAGGCACTAGCGCGTGCTATGCGTTATGCGCCTTGGAGTGTAATATGCACAGGGCAGTGTTGTGTAAGCTAACTAGTCTCTAAAGTTGTAATATAAAATATTTGCTGGGGAGTGTAACGTTGCATATGCACTGTGACAAAGATATGGATCCCAGATTGTAATATGTATCGCATAGCACTGTGCGTTATAACATAGGCATCGAGGAAGGCACGTTAGATGGGGCAATATAACCCGTGCGAAGACAAGTGTGGCGTGACATATTCACGGGGTGGTGTTACAGTGCGCATGGGCTAGAGAGTGTCATAGCATATGCACTAGCTAGTGGAATACAACACAGAGGTGTGTGGCACTCAGCAGGCAATGGTGGGTGTAACACAGCATTGGGCTCTGCCAGGAGCACGCTGTGACTCTCAAGTGATGTTCGTCCCCTTTCCAGAGAGTAAAATAAAAAGTATTACACATCCGGCAGTGGATGTGTGTTTTATTAACCGTGAGGGGGGTTTCTTGCATAGTTTTGGTCGAATTTTTGTCAAATCCCCTTTGAATGGCTTGGTGTGCATGTGTATTAAATGTGCCCGTCAATAGCTACCCATGTTTGTATAAATAAACGACAAGGGTGTCTACCGGGATTAGGCACGGTAGGGCATCAGACATGTCAGAGCTTCACTAGTGGTGTAAATACATTCCACGTGGATTCATTGTATGCATAGTCGCCTTTTAATGAATATCACGCAAATCGTCATGGTGATAGGTACGTACGGTTTGTCCAGCAAGTCCTAGGTGTGTCTATAAATATATATTTTTTTAAAATAATAAAAAACAGTGGCCGGCCCTGGGGATTGGGGTCAAAAAAATATAATTAGGAGACAGGCCCTGGGGGATGGGGTCATTAGGGCCAATACATTAGAATAAGAAGGGGAACCACACAGCCCCCCTTCTTAAAAAATTAAAATAAATAAAAGACTGGCATCGTGCCGGAGGCCACGCCCCCTCCTTGCAGCACTCTGCAAACGCGCCCCCTGGCAAATTGTAAGTTGGGGAATTAATTCCTCTTCAATACTGAGGGTCCCTGAGGGCCAACTAGCCCAACAGGCATCTCCAGTATGCGCCAGGGAGCTGCGCTGCAGACAGGTGTTCTGAGGCCAAGCCCCTTTTTACACCTCTCTGCAACGCAGCTCTGTGGCGCTTACTGGAGGTACCTAGTGGTCTAGTTTGACCCTAGGGACCCTTAGGATTCAAGGGGACTTAATCTCTCAACTCAGAACAGCCACAGGGCGCGTTTACACAGTGGTGAAGGGAGGGGACGGGGCCTGAGGTGACGTGTGCAAACACGCACTATGGCACGTTTTAAATTGGGGATATAATTTCCCTTCAATACTGAGGGCCCCTAGGGGCTAATTAGCCCACCAAGTGCTTCCAGTAAGCGCCACTGAGCTGCATTGCAGAGAGATGGTCCAGGCCGTGCCACTTGTTACACCTCTCTGCAACACAGCTCTGTGGCACTTACTGGAGGTACCTAGTGGGCTAGTTGGACCCTAGGGACCCTCAGGATTCAAATGCACTTAATCTCCCAACTAAAAACGGACAAAGGGCGTGTTTACACAGTGGTGAAGGGAGGGGACGGGGCCTGAGTTAACATGTGCAAAAACGCCCTGTGGCCTGTTTTAAGAGGTAGTTTTAATCCCCCTACCCTATTATATACTAGGGGCTTACAGAGGAGGTCATGCTAATCACAGGGGGACCCCAACGCATAATGTTCCCTAGTGTATGTAGGTGTTTTCACTGTATTCTAAGTGTCTTTTAACATAGCACTGGCTCTAGGACTGGTTAGTCAGACTCAGTTACCACCAGTATCCGTCTGAAAAAGTTGAGGGTACAGGATGATTTTGCAACAAGGCTTCTTTCTGCTCTTCTTGTTGTTCTTTCTGCACATTATCCTTCTTCCTGCACTTTTCTTCGTCTTTGAGGACTTCTGTTGCTTCTTTCTGCACTTCTTTTTTTTCTTTCTGTGCATTTTTTCTTCTTTCTTCACATGTCCTATCTCTGTAGGCATAGTTAGAAATTAGCATTTAAAAAACCTTTGAAATTCACAGAAAAAACCATAGGTTTCAGGCACGTTATAGTTAGGAATTAGCATTTAAAAAACCTCAGAAATTCACTGAAAAAACCATAGGTTTCAGGGGTGTTATAGTTAGCTGGACTTTTCACTTGTACAAAACCATTGAAATTCCCCCGTTATAGTTAGTTCAGCTAACTATAACTCGCGCGCCCGCAATGCACTGCTGATGACGTCACATATTACATCACTCATGACATGGTCAGTGACATCACTCATGACATCACTGATGACATCTCAAATGATATATATACTCAGTTCTGTCAGCTTTTTCTCTTCACTGGGTTTTTTATGAGCCCCTGCCCAGGGCAGAGATCACAGTTGGGGAGCATAGCATTCAAGTCAACACATGCAAAAGAGTACAATGGCAAAAGCTGCAACAAAGCAAGAGTCTCTCTCAAAGAAGAGGTAGAGCACAGACCATATTAGTTCAAATAACACACACTAACAAGAGGCAGTTTGTAGGTAGTAGTAGTGCAAAGTTTACTCACACACCCAAAGCAGGTATCATGCGGGTGTTAGCACTGCAAGCTTGACACACACACAACAGATTAATATTGTCAGAATTAGAAGATTCTCTCTCAAAGAGAAAAGGTACAGTGCAGGCAGCTAAAGTATATGGGGCATATTATCAAGAAACGGCGTTAAAATTGGTTTTAGCTATTGAGATGGTGATGACTAGAGTGTAGAATAATGCCAAAGGATGATTGGAAAAGGAATGCACCCTGTCCAAGCAGACACCACAATCATAGTCAGGGTATGCCAGATACTCATTAAAAGATAAACTATCTCCACCCTCTGGTAGCTTGGCACATAGCAGTCAGACGTATCTAAAGAGGCTATGTGTAAGGTATTTGTGCAACACACACACAGTAACACAATGAATACACCACATAAATACTCCATACAGGTTTATACAAATAGATTATTATATTATAATCAAAACAAGATCAAAACAACAAAAATCCATCCAATGTATAGAAGTTAAGATATTGTATTCTAAAAGAATACATGCAATAAAGAACCTTAGAAGCAAGTAGCACTAAAAAGGTCTCTTTAGGTCGTGCTGGACTAGGGCAAAGTCAAAGTTCGGGCTGACCACAATATAGTGCCGGCCAGTTACAGGACCCACACAGGCCCCAGTGATCAAAGTACCTTTCCTGGTCACAAGCAACAAGATCAATGAATTAATCAGTTGGTTCCTATAGAGTGCGACTTGTCACCCGGGGGGTCTCTAGGTGCTGGGGTTCTGGGGTTCTGCAGCTTCAGTCGAAGAGCCATGGCTTGAGCTTATTCCTGAAGTCTTCAAGTGATGGGAAGGTGCATAGGAGGAGGTTGTTCCAGGACGAGGCGGCGAGGTAGGAGAAGGAACGACCTCCGCAGCGGCTCCGGCAGATACAGGAAATGTGAGCCAGGGCAAGGGAGTAGGAGCAGAGCTGCCTGGCCAGTCGGTTGAACATCAGGCTGTGGTTGATGTAGGTAGGTTTGGTATTGTGGAAGGATTGGTAGGCGTGTGTGTGGAGTTTGACTAGGCATCTTTCCTGGGCTTGGAGCCAGTGAAGCGCTTTAAGGTGAAGGGTGATGCTGGTTCTGCCAGGGAGGTTGAGGGGCAGACTTCCGGCTGTATTCTGGTTGATCTGGAGGTGACTTAGGAGCTGTTTGGTGGTTTCAGCATAGAGAGCATTGCCATAGTCAAGGCGGCTGGAGATGAGGGCTTGGGTGACCGTTTTCGTAGTTGGGATAGGGATCCAATGGAATATCTTGCAGAGCATGTGGAGGGTGTTGAAGCAGGCAGAGGAGATGTTGTTGATCTGTTGCTTCTTGGTTAGTTGGCTGCCCAGGACGATTGCGTGGTTACTTGCGCCGTCAATGAGGGTAGGTGAGGGATTTTGTTTGGTGGGCCACCAGGTATAGTCCCAGGGAGAAGTCTTATTTCCAAAGATGAGTACTTCTGTTTCGTCTGAGTTGAGCTTTAGGCAGGTGATCTTCATCCAGATGGCAATGTAAGACATAGGGTTTTGGAAGTTAACTCTGGTGGTGTTGTTGTATTTTTTGAGGGATAGAATATGCTGTGTGTTGTTAGCATATGAGATGACGTAGACTCCCTGGGTGCAGGCGATATCAGCAAGTGGCATCATGTAGGCATTGAAGAGGGTGGGGCAAAGGGTGGAGTGCCAAGGGACACAACAGATGATCTTTTTGGGTGCAGAGAAGAAGGGTGGCAGATGGACACTCTGTGTTTGGCCAGAGAGGAAGGAGGTGATCCAGTTGAGAGCATTACCTTGCATGCCGATGTGTTGCAGTCTAGTGTTTTGGGCGTGATGGGAGATGGTGTCAAAGGCAGTCGAGAGGTCGAGGAAGATAAGGGCTATTTTTTAACTTAAGTTGAGGTGTCTAATGTCATCCGTTGCTGCAATCAGGGTGGCCTTGGTGCTGTGGTTGGACTGGAAGACTGATTAATAAGTATCGAGCAGGTTGTTTTCTATGAGGTACTCTGTGAGCAGGCTGTTGATGGCTTTTTCCAGGACCTTCGCGGGAAAAGGGAGAAGCAAGATGGGGTAATAGTTCCTGAGTTTGCTTGGTTTGATGGAAGATTTCTTCAGAAGGGGCTTGACCTCAGCTTGCTTCCAGGCATTGTGAACAATGGCTGTGGTGATAGATGTGTTGAGGATTTCTGTGAGAGTGCTGCCGATTTCCTTCCTTCCTAGGTTCTAGATGTGGTGTGGGCAGGGGCCTGTGGGTGCTCTAGAATGGTTGGAGTTTATGATAGAGCTAATGTTGTGGGTCAAAAGCTGCTTCCAGTTGGTGAGCCGGTGGGTGTGGGTGCCATTTGTTTGAGGGCAGAGGTGGTTGAGGTCATTGGGTTGGGAGTCGAAGTTGCTGTAAATGTCAGTGATCTTGTGGTGGAAGTAGTCCGATAGGGTGTCACTCAGTGCTTGGGAGGGGTAGATCATAAAATAGAATATAGAATTCTCTGACAATGCTGAAGAGTTCTTTGGTGTGGACAGCACTTACCTTGATGCGGTTAGTGAGGGTGTCCTTCTTGGCTTCTCTGAGGTGGTGGTGGTAACTGTTGAGGGCAGATCTGAAGGTGCTGAGGACAGTGGGGTTCTTTCTGGAGTGCCAGCATCTCTCACATTTCTTGCAGTGGCATTTGAGGGTCAGTATTTTGGGTGTGAACTAACTGGTGTGCTCGGCGAGTCTCCTGCTGGTGGTGTTCTTAAAGGGGGCAATGGTGTTGGTGGCTGTGGAGATCCAATTGGAAAAGTTTTGGATGCTGAGTTTGAGGGTGTTGGAGGTGACAGGCCTAGTTTGTTTGAGGGTGGTGATCCGAAGGGGGTTCCTTGATGCTGTTCCAGTTTTGGTGGGGGTCAGTGGAAGGCTTGGTCAGAGGTTCTAGCGAGCCATTGAGGGTGAAGTGGACAATGCTATGGTCTGTCCAGGTCAGCTCAGTTGCATGGGAGAACTTGGCTCTGTTGCTTGTAGAAATGAATGGGTCAAATGTGTTACCTGCACTGTGCATGGGGGTGGTAACAAGCTGTGAGAGGCCAATGTTGCTCATGTTCTCCTGGAGGTGGGCAGAGTTTGTGTTGTTGGGGTCTTTGAAATGATCAGAGTTGATAGCCAGGGGGGTGAAGAAGTCAGGGATGGAGTTGCAGAAGCCTGAACGCGGGTCAGGGGGTATGTAGGCGAGGGGTTGTCTAATGGTTGTTTTGGGGTCTAATCTGATCTGAAAGTTGAGGTGTGCCATGACAGGCATAGTGTTGTCATCTGAGGTGGCGCAATAGAGGGTGTAATTGTTAATGATGGTTGATGCCTCTGCCATGTCTACCTGGGCGGTCGTGGTGGATCATCTTGTATCTGTGGGGCATAGCAGTGGCAATGTTGGGTGTTGATGATGGGGTGAACCAGGTTTCAGTGATAAACATCATGTTGGGCGACGGTAGTTATAATGTCCGAGATATCTGTGGTGGGCTTGCAGAGGGATCTGGCGCTGAGCAGTGTGCAGTGGAGCAGCAATCTCTGGCCAGGCATTGGCTGGGTAGGGGTCCTCAAATTGCGAGTAAAGCGGTGGCAGGTGAAGGGTCCTTCAGTGGAGCGTGGTGAAGCGATGCCACAGTTGAAGTCCCAGCTCCTGGGGTTAATCGCTGTGAGCGTGTCAGAGGTGTACCGCTGGGGGTAGTGTGGGGGGGGACAATGTAACCAGGGTTGGTGGGTGCAGTCCAGATGCAGATGGGCACAGACAGGTTTGACTTTGGTGTGGTGCACCCAGTGTGCACATCTTTTGTGAGGCCACGCTGTGGCCTCCAGCAAGTAACCCTGGGAGGTGTGAGGGGCTGACCGAGAGGCGGGAGGGTAGGGGCTGATGCGGCTGGATGTTTTGGGCCGATACGGATGGGTTGGCCATGGAGGTGGTGATGCTAGAGCAGCAAAGGAACACGCAAAAGGAGCAAATGGCAAGCAAAAAGAGTAAAAAATAAGAAAAACTAGCGCTGACTATCCAGGAGAGCCACTCCACTCCACTAAGCTGTTAGGTTTTTTTTAGGAGTTGCTTTAGACTGCTTCTACAAATGGTGCCAGCCATTAGTCTGTGTACAATTTGTCTGCTAGTTAGGGGTAGCTTTAGACACCTGCTTTGAAATGTGTCTGAATTTAAAGCACAGTTTTTTACAGAAAGCATTTTGTCAGCGTAATGACGCACCATTAGTGACCAGCATCCTGAGTTGGTCAGCGGTCTCATTGTCCTCAGTCTTGACGCACAGGCCTACACTTGGCTACTGCTGGCTACTTAAGCCATTGTGGCCCTACATTGGGTGTATCACTGGTATGTTGAAGGTGGACTGTAAGTGTTAGACATGGCATCTTTGGTGTGTTTTTCCCTGACGTTTTCCCTTTAGACCCCCTGTTTTGACTGTTTTTGCTGAATTGTTTTTTGGTGGCTTTAGGAATCTGGGCACTTTACCACTGCTAACCAGTATTACAGTGCAAGTGCTCTATACTTAAAACATGGTAACGTTGACTCATCCATAATTGATATATTTAGGTTACCTATAAGCCCCTAGTAAAGTGCACTACATGTTACCAGGGCTTGTAAATTAAATGCTACTAGTGGGTCTGTAACACTGATTGTGCCACCCACATGAGTAGACCTTTAAACATTTCTCAGACCTGCCACTACAGTGCCTGTGTTTGCAGTTTTAAACTCCAATGTTGTTCTGGCAATTTGACCTATTAGCCAGGTCCAAACTTTCCTTTTTATTACATATAGGTCACTCTTAATGCAGGCCATGGACAGCCCATGGATAGGTTACAGTGTATTTAACAAGTAGGACATGTACTTCTGAGTTATATGTGTCCTCATAGAGGAAATCGTATTTCACTACTGCAAGGCCTATCTCTCCCATGTGATAACATTGAGGTTTACTTCTTATATTTTATAAGTATAATTTCCAATTGGGAAGCAATAGAACCCCCATATTGGAATCCTATTTAAAAACACAACTTATGGTAAGTTAGATTTTATATTGCAATTCTGAAAGTGACACTTTTAGAACAACACATTTTCTTACTGTAACCATTTGGTGCCTTCTGCCTGTCTCTGAATATACATCAGAGGTGGGTGACAGCTGGATTTGTGCATTCCCTCTAGACAGCCACACACAAAGGGAGGTTACGTGTGACTGATGTGCCATCAAGATCCTGATTGGCCAACCTTGGCGGAATTGGAGGGAGAAGCTGACATATACACCTGAAATGGCTGTGTTTCTTCCCCATAGAAAGGGTTGCCTACCCCCTTTTAGTGAGATGTCTGGAGCCGGGGTAAGAAAGAAAGGGACTTGTGCCCTTCAAAGGCATCTGCTTTCTTGTGTTGGTCTGCTGCAATTTCACCTTGGAGGGAGAAGGACTGGACCTGCATCTCTACATCCCAGAACTGAAGTATTTACAGGGGCTTGTTGGCTTGCCTCCTGCTTTCTGAAGTCTCAGGGTTGTCAAAGACTTCTCTCTTCAACCTGCAAACAGCACCTGGACTTTGCCTGTTGTAAGCCCTGCACTGTCAAGTGATGCCAATTTAGTCCTGGGCACTTGGAAGTGAACTTAAAGTGCTGCATCTTCCAGAACTCACACATCAACGCTAATCGGAACTGACGCATCGCCGCTGTTGCAGGAACCAGATCAATGCATCACACTTGGATCTGCCACATTGCCTTTAGAACCGCCACATCGGGACTGATGCATTGCCGCCACTGCGTGGAGAAGATTGACTCATTGCATCCACAGCCTGGAGACACCCATTGCATTGTTTCAGAACCGCCGCACCTGCATCTGAATAACTCTGACCCATTGAACCCACAGGAGCTGAACAGCACTTCTGTTCAAATATTGGCTAATCAAATTTTGTCACAGGTGCACTTTAATTTGAGTTCTAAAAATCCCATCCATTCTGATTACAACAGACCAAAGAAATACTCTTTAGTGCAGAAAGTGCCCGGTTCCCCAGGCTAACTGTCCTCTTCTAAGTAGTACCCATGACTTTACCTATTTACTCTGGGACCACATAGATATAGTTTCTCTAAATGCCATGGCTCCCTCTGACTTGGTACCATTCATTGTGGCTCAATCAATTACCATGGAAACATTTAGGGCCATATTATCAAGGAACAGTGATAACATTATCTCCGCTTTAGCGGCAGATAACTGCTGCTGAAGCGGCGATAATGGGCTTGATAATATGCCCTTGTGAATTCCCATAGAAGCCCAGGTTCACACCAGAACCTGGGCTTCTATGGGAATTCTTTAGGGCATATTATCAAGCCCATTATCGCCGCTTTAGCAGCAGTTTCCTGCCGCTAAAGCGGCAATAATGTTCTCGCCGTTCCTTGATAATATGGCCCATCGATTAATAATCTCTACATCCCAAGTCTTGCGATCACAGCTGATTATTGACACAACCCTTACCACTGGAATCTCTGCGTACTACAGGCTATGAAAACCTTTGCCAAGCACCGTCTTGGGACCAATCCAATCTCTTTATAAGATGCACCCCTAAAAGACACTCATACCTTTGAGGAGACCATTCGCTATCAAGCCTGTCATAAGTGGGGTCCTTTATTCATCTTCAAATAAACATTACAGTCCTGTAGATGGTGTTGTGGATACTTACCATCAGAAGCAGGTGGTTAATTGGCGTTTAGGTGAAAATAGCACCAAAAGGTGCACAGCGCCAGCTGCAGCCATCTATTCACGCCGGACAGGGACAACTTTACAAGTTCACATCATGTCCTGAACTTAGCTACAGATGTAAACATCAAAAATTATCTCTGAGACCCACATTGAAAAATCGAAAGAAAAACATCACCTATACTCTAATGCTGATGAAAAAGTATGTGAAAATGTGTGCGCATTTGGTGTGCCTTTAACAAGTGCAGAGTGAAAGATCCTCGCATGCCTTCTTTTCTTTCAAGAATAGCGCTCAGCAAACAGCATCCACGTGTGAATACTTCCAAATACTTTGTTTCGGAGCGGATTGGTTGATTATTGACCCCTCCCGTGCATATGCCTGGTATTTGTTTTTAAATTCCAGTAGGCTTCTTCTTTAAACACTAATTAACCACCTGCTTCTGATGGTCTTCAAAATGCTCCAAGCAAAACAGTCCAAAGCAATTCTTGAAAATCCTGTTACACAGTAGCAAGCATGTAAATTTTAACTTGTTAGACTACAAAGGTCTGTGTACAAGTAGCGTAAAACAATAGTAGAGAAAAAAGCGGAAGGTCAAATCATACACAACAAGCGCAACAGAATAGCTTTGGGCTCTAAGTGCATTCCTTTCTCTTTTGTATCCACGTACGGATTTTTAAAACTGCCTTACAGGCACTAAGAATCTATGAGCTGACAGTTTTAGGACTATCCATTTATGTCGAAATATTTTTAAAAACTGAAAATACAAAACAAACAAGATGAGAAATTACTAAACATTATGTCTCACTAAAAAGTGAAGCTGTACAGACTCATAGATTGTTTTTCTCAGCTACATCTAATAAAGGCAGGCCCCGTACCAATTTGCAGATAGAAGACAGGTGGATCAGATGGGCTAGTGAAAGTCTGAGACTTGTAAGAATGGAGTAAATTCCACGGATAGGTTGGACCACCGTTTTGTAGTGCTTGGAAAGCAAAGAAGATGGTTTTGAAAATAGAGCACTTGGTAGTGGGAGCCAGTGAAATTCCCTGAGATGTTGAGATTTGTAGGAAAGTGCCTCTTTTGACATGGTTAGCCCCCACTATTTGCCTGGTGTACGATGTGATTTTGAATTGAAAGTAGGCCTGGGCGGAACTCGTAGAGTTTTACTTTTGCTGAATTGTGCGGATTTTCAGAAAAAACTTGCAAAATTATGTAGAGTTCCGCGAACAGGCAGAGTTGCACGCCCATTCCCTAAATATCAATTTATTGGTGCCTGCTTCTAAAGCTAGGATTATGCACACATGCCAAAAACACAAGCCAACTAACAGTGACTGGTAACAACTGTACGAGAAGCAGTCAAACACTAAACTCCGAAGCACCGTGAGTATTAAGTGTATGAGAGAAAGAGGGTGCAGTGGTATTTCTCTCACAGCAAAAATGTTCACTGTCTGAAAAGCAGCGAAACCATCACTGAACAAGAGGATTGCTTCACAGTGAGCTTACACAGTGTGACTAAAAGAGGTTCTACATGGACCTCGTGGCTTGCAGCCCTTGGAAGCACCAATTGGTAATCACTAATGGACACCTCACATGGTTGTCAAGGAGGGCGGCAAGAAGCTATGCAGGGCTTTTTTACAGAGTCTTTATGACAGTAAAGTTTAGTTGTGGTCCTCTTCCAGGCAG
This sequence comes from Triturus cristatus, assembly GCF_964204655.1. NCBI lineage: Eukaryota > Metazoa > Chordata > Amphibia > Caudata > Salamandridae > Triturus > Triturus cristatus. Next base: position 674,945,134 of record NC_140590.1, read on the forward strand.
AATGTGTATGGCATGCGAAATATCACCTTCTTAAAAACATGTGGGTGACCCTGATAAAAACAAAAGAAAAACAAAATCTCTCTCTTTAAGAATAAAGGGGCCGATTATAATGTAAGTCTGAAAGCCTCTGACCAGAGGTTGGAAGCTTTCCAACCCACATCTCTGCTTTCAATAACAATTTCTAATAACAATGTAGGCAGTCAGAATTGAAACTGCATGGTCATTCTGGCTGGATTCGACAGGCTCAAGGAGTCTGTTGGCAAGTCAGCGACCCCAATGTAATACCAGGACAGTACACCTGGCTCAGTGCTATCCCAGCAAAGTGAGGTAATGTGTTTCTCTAGCCCTGTACTTGTGGGTCAGTGTATGCCCAGCTCTGCCCTACTAGCACAGGGCAAGACAGAGCAATACTTCCTGAGGCCATGCATCCTGCGGCCAAGCATACACCAGTAAACTGCACTCCATTGCAGTTGACAGAGTTTTACCTAACTCCGGATTCCAAGTGGAGCGGAGTTCATGGCTCACCCCTAATTTACAGTGCATTGGGTCCATGCCAACCAGGTACCCAGTGTCATATCTCTTTCCTAAAAATGTACCATAAGTGGCACAAATTCAGCCACCCCTGTAGTTCCCTAATGAATGGTACCCTTGGTACCTAGGGCAATGGGGCTGAAGAGGGTCCACTGGGGTTGCAGCACCAATTGCGATACCTCAGAGACCGGTCACCAAGACTATGCAAGCTGCCATTGCAGGCTGCATGTCTTGGTGCAGAGAAAACCGAAGAGTCAACATGACACACAGCCCTGTGTGCCATGCCCCATGCATTGCATGAGGCAAAAGTATTCACCCTTTTTCATGCCTTACAGCCCTAAGGCAAGGTACACTATATCTCATGTTTGGATAATATGCATGAAAATATGACCCCACATGATCAAGTCCATTCTTGGATATTGTATGTGCACAGAGAAGCCATAGAGAGTATATGGGCTGGATACATGTCATCACAAGTTTCCTAGCTCCATGATCGCTTCACTGTACCCTAAGATGTTTGTTACCAAATACCTTATCCTAATAAATCCTCACTGATGCCAGTGTTTGAATTTTTAATAAATGCACACAGAAGAACCCTTTCGAGGGTTTCATGAAAACTGACCAAACACTAGTGTGGTCTCTGACCAGTCTTGGCCCGTCTGCCACTACCAGACATGTTTCTGACCTCATGGGGTGAGGGCCAGCACTCTCAGAAGAAGGACCAAAGCCTGCTCTGGGCTTAGGTGCTTCATACCTCTCCCAGAACAGAATGGCTTTCCAAGGTGATAATCTTCAAAGGTGATGCCGCCTTTGAAGTTCCACCCAGGCAGCTCCAGCAAGAGGACAATGCCAACCCCTCTTTTCTGCTCCACATTTGGTGGGAGAACAGGTAAGAAAATAAGGTAAATTAGGAGGTGGGTCCCAATTCCGCCAGCACCATTCCTTAAGGGTGAGGCAAATGATGTGGACCCCACTTTTCATTTCACAGGAGCAATGCCACACTAATTCCCAGGGTACCAAACCCTCTGCAGCATTTACCAAGACGAAGAGTCCAATCCGGTCTCCAACTGCCAAGGAAGTAAGCACCCATCAAGGGAATTCAAGATCCCAGAGATCCACTTGGTCAGTGGCCCAGCCGTCCGAAAATTGGCACTCCAAGCAGCCTGCTCATTACTGCAAGGACATCCTGACATGCGCCGCCCGGCTGACCTATCTACTCTGCACTAGGCCTAGGCATAAAATTCCACTCCGCTTGCAGAGTTTTCAGAGGTTATCCCACTCCATGATTTGCATAGCGCATGTAGTTCCGAAAAACTCAGCACAGCAAAGTTTTTTTCTTGCTGATCCTCTCCAACGTTAGGTTGGCGAGCGAACAAAATCTTACTCCAGACCATCTCCCGGTGAGATTTCTCAATACGGGCAGTTGCTACTGGTAGAGTTGGCAAACCTCCCATTCGCATTGAGAAAGCTGCAGCTCGAGTAGAATATCTACTTGAGCGGCAGAAAGAAGCAACACCCTCTTGCGCTGTATGTGGGACAGTTCGTGCTAATTTTACAGCGTGGGACAAACACCCGCCACTAAAAGTCAGCACAAGCAGCGCAAAGTAATGTACTCTGCCCACACCGCCTAGGTGTACTCCACACTCAGCCCACCCGGCCTGGATACCGATGAGCCAGCTGTGCACCTGTGGTCCTGAGACCCTTGTGGCCTGCTCCATCGAATGGGACCCCCTCAGACTTAACTTTCAGTCCCCTTGTGCTGGGTGTTGTCAGGTGGCCCATTCTTTGTAGCGCACAAGTTACCAACGGCCTCAGTACCCAGCTCCTGACCAAATCCAGATGCACCCAAGGATTTGCTGGTGAACATTAGGCCTGGCCTTGCTACTTACTGAAACCCTGAAGATGATCCGCGAAATCCAACTGTATGATTTTATATTTTCTTGTTCCTTCCCATTGACTTTATGGTGCGGAATTGAGCACAACGATAATTCATTTTGGGAATTTCAATAATTCATATCCTAAAAGTACTTACTGTAGAACAAAATACTTGGTCTAAAAAAATTATATAAAACTCGGTGTTATCTTTATAAATTGGTCTCAGATTTATTCTTGAATGAGTGTCTCAAATATTTTTTCTGTGAGTACAACAAATGCTTAACAATACACTTAAATAAGCCTAACTGCTCACTTACACTACCACAAATAGAGCGTTCATATTATCTACCTTTGCCTCTGTATACCTATTTTGAGTCTCATTGGACTCTCTGCACAGTGTACTTTATTTTAGTGCACCATATAGAGAGCCAGCGTCCTACATTAGAGGATCAGTGGTGGTGCCTACGACTTTGAGTTTGCTGATACCACTCTGTCAATAAGTGACCTCACAAATAAATCCAAAATTGTCTTTAGCCAGTTGTATTTTTCGATTGCTTTATACTTCTAAAATACCCGGTAGGGCCTTGGTTAAGTCCCGATTTTTGAGTGTAAGGATTTAAAAATCTTACTCTAGTTAGGCCAAAAGAAAATACTTTATTTTTCACTTTATAAAAAGATCTTAACTTTGGTGAAAAAATGACTACTCCATAGGAGCAAGCTCAGGAGCTTGACCTGACACCATACATGGATTTGTCATATTCCCCATCTTGGGCCTTCTGTAGGGATTATGGTGTTTAGACTAGAGCTCATGCTACCAAAGAAAAGCTTATGAATCTTTTTGGCAGAACATGAGAGAGATCATCCAGTGAGTGAAAATGATTCCCAGGAGAATCATACAACAGAAGAAGATGTTGAGGAGGTGGCGGAGACCCCTGCCCCAGAAGTGGAAATTCACCCAGAGGAAGAGCTTGCCCTAGTAAGATTGTCCAAGAGGTTGAACTTAGAAACTCAACTCCTGGAAATAGAAAAGCAAAGAAAGAGATCAGCCTAGGACCTATCTCTGGTGGCAGCCATATCATAATACCTAGGGAGAGGGAGTAATCTTTTGTCCCTAAACTCATTAAAGGAGTTAATATTCAGAGGGTGATGACATCACCAAATGGCTTACTGATTTTAAGAGAACCTACCACTTGAAGAAGGGCAGACAAAAGCACTGGGGCACTCTCTTGTGGGAACACTTCTCGCGTAAATGCAGGGATAGACTCATGACATTGAAAGAGAAAGATGCTGAGTTTTATGACCTCATAAAGGGTACCCTGATTGAGGAAATTGGACTCACCACTGAAGAATACAGAATCAAATTCAGGGAGACTAAGGTACATCCAAGGACTTTGGTGTCCTTAGAACGGGGTGGGGCTACTGGCCACAAAAGGGTGGTGGTATCTTCTGCAGTTCCTGTCCAGTGTCTGCTTGGCAATGATTTGGAGTTCTCAGCATGGAATGATGTCAAAAAGAAAACCCATGTTGCTATGGTGGGTATACTGGAATCGGTGTGTGTAAAATCAAGAGCACAGTGGTGAAAAAGAAGTGTTGGAGCCTAAAATTAAGGACCAAATTTCCAAAAGAAAGGGAAACAAGTCTGGGAAACCAACTTCTATTCAGATACAAGTTCAAGTCCCCACTCCTTAGGGAGAAGACTCGTCAGCCCCAGAATGAACTGAACCCCAGCTTGATACTAACCCAGCTGAGATTTTGGGCTCAGGGGGACCCACTATGGAAGATCTGTGCCTGGGGCAGAGAACCTGCCCTACACTTGAAAGTCTGAGGCAGCAAGCTGCTGATCAGGAAAAGAAAAGTGTCAATGGTTCCCACAGGACCTATTGGAAGAAGGGACTCCTTTACACCGAGGCCTGAGACCCCAAACCTGGTCAGTAGGAGTGTGGTAGTGCCTCAGCAGTTTAGAGAGTTTCTCCTAACATTGCCTGATGACATTCCCCTAGATGGGTTTCTTGGCCAGACCAAAACTTGGAGTTGGTTGGTGAACCACTTCTACTGGCCAAGAATGTTCCAGAAGGGGAAGGAGTGTTATAACTCCTGTGCCACCTATCAAGCCATGGCAAGTTAGGTAGCTACCTAAAGACCACCTTAATACAACTCCCAGTAGTTGGGGTACTCTTGAGAGGGTTGGGATTGACATTGTTGGTCTCCTTGACCATCAAGCAGCATCAGGAAACCAATTTATACTAGTGGATCATGACACTAGGTATCCGGAGGCAATTCCGCCATGGACTACCGCTGCTCCTGCAGTGGCAAAAGCCCTCCTTGGGATTTTCATTAGGGTTGGGTTTCCAAAGGAGGCAGTATCCGATAGAGATGAACACTTCATGTCTGACTACTTAAAACAAATGTTAACTGAGTGTGGAGTGACTTATTAGTTCACTACCACATACCACGCACCGAAAAATGGGCTTGTTGAAAGATTTAATAAGACCCTAAAAGGTATGATTAGTGAACTCCCTGAAACGCTGAGAAAGAGATGGGATGTCTTCCTACCATGTCTGCTTTTTTACTGACAGAGAGGTGCCACAAAAGAGAGTAGGGTTTTTCCCTTTTGATCTTTTCTTTTGACACCCTGTAAAGGGGCCACTGTGTCTTGTGAAAGAAGCATGGGAGAGACCTCGCAAAGAACCTACACGGGATATTGTGGATTAAGTGCTTGGCCTTCGTTCCAGGATGGCTGAGTACATGGAAAAAGATAGCACAATCCTTGAGGCCAACCAGGAGCTCCTGAACCTCTGCTATTACCAAAGGGCTGCAATAGTGCAGTTCCAACCAGGGCAGAAGGAATGGGGTTTGGAGCCTGTGGCTCCTAGGGCCCTCCCTAGGAGCCAATGGACTGAGCCCTACTCTATCCTTGTAAGACAATTGGAGGACCCTTACTTAGTGGACCTTGGCACAGATAGAACCCCAAGAGTGTCATACATGTAAACCACCGTAAACCCTATAATGATAGGGCTGAAATGACAATGCTCATAGTCACAGATGAGGTTAAGGAAACAGAGAGTTAACCTCTCCCTGGCCTTCTTTCAAACAATCCTAAAGATGATTCAGTTGAAGGAGTGGCCCTGTCAGACACCCTCAGTGCCCAACAGCACACTGATTGCAGGCAAGTCTAAAATCAGTTTTCTAAGCTTTTCTTTTTGACCCCTGGTCAGACTACCTGGTGTACACATGATGTGGACACTGATGACAGCCTTCCTGTGAAAAATAAAATCTACAGGCGGTCTGATCATGTCAAAGAGAGCACCAAGGCTGAAGTAAGCAAGATGCTGGAATTGGGTGTCATTGAACCATCAGAGAGCCCCTAGGCCAGCCCAGTTGTTTTAGCCCCCAAACCTCCCTCCCAGGGAGCCATAAAAGAAATCAGGTTTCGTGTGGACCACAGGGGCCTCAATGCTGTGACAAAAATGGATGCACATCTAATTACAAGGGCTGATGAATTGATTGACAGGTTAGGGGCAGCCAAGTATCTCAATACATTTGATCTCACATTAGGGTACTGGCAGATACGTCTGACCCCTGAAGCCAAAGAAAAATCTGCACTGTTCAGGCCTCACTATCAAGGCAAGCAAGTGCTTTATAGGGCAGGGAGTAGTTGTCTACTTGGGCCAAGGTAGAGTCCAAGTTCAACCCCTACAACCCAAGATCCAGAATTTTCTGGACTGGGTAGTTCCAACCACCTAGACTCAAGTCAGGGCATTCATTGGCTTGACTGGGTACTACAGGAGGTTTGTGAAAGGATATGGATCCAGTGCGCCCCCCCCTAAAAATACTGACCTCTAAAAAGATGCCTTAAAAGCTTCGCTGGACAGTGGGCTGTTAAAAGGCCTTTGACACCCTGAAGGAAGCAATTTGCAGTCAGCCCCATTCTAAAAGCGCCAGATTATACAAAGCAGTTCATAGTGTAGATAGATGCCTCTGAACATGGGATATTAGTGGTCCTATCCTAGACAAATGATGATGGCCATGATAAACCTGTTGCTTTGATTAGCAGGAGGCTTCACCACAGAGAGCAGTGTTGGATTGCCATTGAGAGGGAATCCTTTGCTGAGGTTTGGTCCCTGAAGAAGCTGAGACCATACTTGCTTGGTCTTCCCTTCCTAGTTCAATCTGACCAGAGAACTCCCAGATTGCAAATGAAAGGTGAAAATCCCAAACTCTTAATGTGATTCATATCGCTAGAGGGAATAGACTTTACAGAGGAACACAGACCTAGAATTGACCATGCCATTGCAATGGCCTTTCCAGGTTCTTCCACTTAGAAGATGAAGACTCTCTAAGGAAAGGTTAGTCTCATCCTCTTTCATTTGGGGGGGGGGGGTCATATAGGAAAGTAACACTTTTGACACGGTTAGCCCACACTTTATGTATGGTATATGATGTGATTTTGAATTGAAAGTGCACTGAGTTGTTGACAACCAGGTACCCAGTGCCAGATCTCTTTTCTAAAACGGTACCATGATTGGCACAACTTCATACCCCCACACACTGCATGAGGTATAGGTAAGTCATCCCTACTGCAGGCCTTACAGCCCTAAGGCAAGGTGCACTATATCCCATGTGTGGACATATCTGCATGAGCAGATATGACCCTATGTTATCAAGCCCATTCTTGGATATTGTAAGTGCACAAAGAAGCCGTAGAGAGTACATAGGCTGGATACTTGTCATGACAAGTTTCCTAGCTCCATGATGGCTTCACTATACCCTAAGATGTTTGTTATCCAATATCTTGTCTTAATAAATCCTCACTGATGCAAGTTTATGATTACTTAACAAATGCACACAGGAGATTGTTTAGAGTGTCCTTGAAAATCTACCAAGCACTGGTGTGGTCTCTGACTAGTCTTGGCCAGTCTGACACCAGCAGACATGTTTCTGACCTCATGGGGTGAGGGCCAATGCTCTCAGAAACCAGGAACAAAGCTGACTGTGGGCTGAGGTGCTTTACAGGATGGCCTTCCAAGGTGGTAAGCTTCAAAAGTGACAAAATGCCACCACAAATGGATAAAGAACGGTGATGGATCAAACCCAGATCTGTTGACTGGGTGTGAGTGTTTGATTGGTTCTGATGCTCCGTCCATCACCACCCCCTTTTGTACCACTTTGTTTGCCATAAGTTGGCAGGGTATGCTCAGACGTGAGTCCCTTGCTCACTTTGCCACTGGATTCAAGCAAGCCTGGCTGAAGACGGCTGAAATGCCAGAAACCGGTCCTAGGTAGCTTGTTTCCGGTCCAGGGAAGGCATGGCTTGGCAGTTCGGGCTGGTATCTCTCCCCTAAATCCCACAGGCACCAAACAGCAGAATACGGTTTTATCGACTTGCTGCTCTCTGATGACTCTACTATAGCACCCAAACCAAAAGTGGCCCACCAGCTCTAAAGAGTTAGATCTGTCTGCCCACCAGGTTTGGAGAAACCCAAACCTACCGGAGCCATGCAGCACCAATACTCATGGTACAGGACCCTCTGCAGCCTTTATTAAGACGAAGAGTCCAATCCAGACTCCAAAATGCCTAGGAAGCAAACATCCGTTGAGGGACTTTAAGACCCCAAAGACACACTTTGTGTGTGGTCCAGAAATTGCCACTTCAAGCTGCCTGCTCCTGACCGCAAGGACATCCTGACACACGCCGATTGGCTAACCTATCTACTCTGCACTAGACCTGGGCATTACATTCAACTCTGTTTGCTGAGTTTGCAGAGTTTTTTCCATTTTTCCTCACTCGCCTACGTTTAGTCGGTGAGTGAGGGAAATCTTACTCCAGACCACCTCCACACAAGATTTCTCAATGCAGACACTCCCACCGCTCACATTTAGAAATCTTCCATTCAGGTTGAGAAAGCTGCTACACGAGTACAACATTTACTTGAGCGGCAAAACAAAGCAGCAACCTCTCGCGATGCATGTGGTGCTGTTCGTGCTGATATTACAGCACGGGACAAGCCACGAAAAATCAGCACAAACAGTCAAATGTAATTCACTCCACAGCTTGCGGAACTGCATGCAGTGTGGCAGAGTTATTTAGTCACTTTGCGTAGTATCGCATAGTAGATCTTTGCGAACGCCGCCCAAGGCCTACTCTGCACCAAGCCTGCCCGTCCTAGGTACCGATGAGCCAGGTGTGATCCCATGGTCCTAAGACCCTTGTGGCCTGCTCCCTTGAGTGAGACTCCTTGGACTTACCTTTAAGTCCAATTGTTAAAGGTGTTTTCAGGTGGCCCGGTTTTTCGTAGCGCACCAGCTACCAATGACCTCAGCAACCTGCACCCGGCCAAATCCGGGATGCACCCGAGAAACCGCTGGTGGAACATTGGACCTGGCCTTGCTACTTTCTTGAATCCCAATGGTGAGTCTCGAAATCCAACTGTATGATTTATATGCATTTTCTTGTTTATTCCCATTGACTTCAATGGTGTGGAATTATGCACAAAAAATTATTTCATTTTGCGATCTTTGAAAATTCATATCCTAAAAAGTATTTACTGTAGAATAAAGTTCTTGGTCTGAAAAATTACATAGAAATCGGTGTTATTTTTATAAATTGGTCTTGGATTTATTCTTCAGTGTGTGTCTTATTTATTCCCTACACGCTGATAAGCCTAACTGCTCACACGCAATACCGCAAATAGTTTGGTAGTATTATTTACTTTTGCCTCTGTATACTAATCTGGGTCTCACTGTACTCTCTGCACAGTGTACTTAATCTTAGTGGAGGCCCACATACAGTGAATTGCAGAGCCCAACTCAGAGGTTATTGATGGTTATTAGAACACTGGAATGTGGAGCACGCCTCTGAAGACAATGGAGTAGCTACGGGCTTCTAATGGCTGCTAAAAGACTGGAGCTCTAACATTCCAATGTTCGTCTTTCACAGCAACAGCTGGGAACAAGGGCCTCACCGGGCCTGAGGAGATTTCAACTCCCTCAGGCTCTGTGAGGCCTTTGTTTTACTAATAAGAACATTCTGCCCTGCTGTACTAAAAACCTTATAGCCCTCTGGAATATACTGGCCATTAAGGGCACTCCCTTGTCAAAGGCCCTTGACTTTGGCCTTTAATTCTGGAGCAGGCCTTTAAGGGCCGGTATAACCTGCTATAGTGGGCTAAAAGGCTATATTAATGGGTTCGCTACAGTTTTCCACATATGCAGTGGAACAAAAGTAAGAACTTTTCAGACCCCTCTGAGCGTAGAGAAACGTTTGGCTCAACAGAAAAAAATGGAGTCCTAAGGGATAGCTTATTGTCAAATCTACCCACTAGGTTACTTGCGGACGGCAAGGGAATGGGCAACTGACTGAATCCTCAGGGCACTGTTTGTGGGCCCTGGGGTTTGTTGTTTTCACAAAAAGTATAAGTTCCATTGTTTAGATGTTCAATACACTACAGCTTTCAGGCATCCAGATGACAGCCGAGTGTAGAAAGCATTGTTAAAAACAAATGAGCATACTTGATATACAAGGGGGCAATGTGCACATTATGTAAGGTAGGGCTTAGGTAAAAGCCTTGGGGTGCTACCTACAGGAGATGCAAAATACACAAGATGATGGACGGAATGTTGCACAATGGCAAAACACTCACCCCCAGTCACAGATCTGGGTTTAATCCATCGTTATTTTGCTCACCACACCACCCCAGTTCAGACATGGCCATATGCAAATCAGTCTTGACCCTGTGCCTCATGGGAACAGTCCAGCCCGAACTGCCAAGCCATGTCTTCCCTGGACCGGAATCAAGCATCCTAGGACCGGTTTCTGGCTATCAGCCGTCATCAGCCAGGATAGCTTGACTCCAGTGGCGTAGTGAGCACGGGACCCACGTCTGGGCATACCCTTCCCACATAGGGTGAACAGCAAAATACACAAGATGATGGACGGAATGTTGCACAATGGCAAAACACTCACCCCCAGTCACAGATCTGGGTTTAATCCATCGTTATTTTGCTCACCACACCACCCCAGTTCAGACATGGCCATATGCAAATCAGTCTTGACCCTGTGCCTCATGGGAACAGTCCAGCCCGAACTGCCAAGCCATGTCTTCCCTGGACCGGAATCAAGCATCCTAGGACCGGTTTCTGGCTATCAGCCGTCATCAGCCAGGATAGCTTGACTCCAGTGGCGTAGTGAGCACGGGACCCACGTCTGGGCATACCCTTCCCACATAGGGTGAACAGCAAAATACACAAGATGATGGACGGAATGTTGCACAATGGCAAAACACTCACCCCCAGTCACAGATCTGGGTTTAATCCATCGTTATTTTGCTCACCACACCACCCCAGTTCTACAGGAGATGGGCTTGGCTGAAAGGAAGAAGGAAGATAGGCACAGATCCATCAGACAGATATAAACAAAGCCATTTGAGATAATTAGATTGTAAAGAGGATCTGGAGGGGCACTGTGTCAAATGCTGTAGATGTGCAAGTGACAACTGGAGGCAGTGTAAAGATTTTAACTGACTGAATGTATGAGGTAGTAGAAATGCAGTTGAACGAGAGGAAAGCTACGGATGAAAAGAAAGTTAATGATTAGGGATGTTGTTTTATTGAAAATTAGATTTGTTTTATGTAGCATATTTTTAGGGCCTGGTTACAGGTGCCCTTCCCCCATTTCAGAAGCAATAATTATCTCACTTGAAAAAATCTAAGAATGATGTGTTCAGAAATTATTGGGTGAAGTATGTTTTGCTTATTCCGAGTTTACCTGAAAAAATAGGGACTAAGATGGAGATTTTGGAGCTTTCCGCAGTGACATCAAGATGTATTCACCGTACGTTTTTCAACTTTTAAATTCTGACACGCTTCATCTGCTGAAATTTAACCAGGGTGCGGACTTTATCACACATAATATTTGCAAGGTTCAATAAACATCACAACCACTTATAACTGTGATCCCTGGTGTTCACACAGGTGCTTGCACAAGAATCACAATTTACAGAGGCACCTGCAATCATGCCATTAGAGGGGTGTCACATGGATGTGATAGCGTGTGATGGAGGGATAGGGTATTGGGTGTGACAGTTGTCTTTGAAATACTTAAATCAAAATCTGCAGTTATAGCATGCCAAATTCTGAACTTAAGGGCTTGGTTTAGATAGTTTGTTTGCAAATATAAGTACAGCTTATAAAATTCAAAAGCTGACCCCTGGGTAAAAATTTCCTAAACTATCAATCATTTTTGTTGCACATTTTAATCCTGCCAACAGTTCATCAGTTTTGCAGGTTGTCTATTAGAGTAAATCCGCTTGAGTAGGCAGAATGGACCATGTGTACACCCTGACTTATAGAATTTGCAGACAGTTCCAAGCATCAATCATTGGAATAGTGTGAGTCTCAGACAATGCCACAAAACAGGCAATGACGATGTACAAATCTGTGTTGTGTAGGAGTAGACATGTTCAATAATTCTGACCATAAAAGTGCTGGGATTGGCTTGGGAATAGGATGACTATATGAATGGATATTCCACATAAAATTGACATCTTAACCTTTCCAATGGATCTGTCACTTTTTTAGTTCAAACTTAAAGCAGAAAATGCTCTACCGTTCTGTATGGTCCTATGTTGGAAACTGGTCCTCTCTGATGGGTCACACCAAGTTTTTGCCTGCCTCCTCCTTTTTTTACTGAATGTTTTCTGTTCAATTTAGCACTATGAGCACTTTACCACTGCTGACCAGTGTTAAAGTGCATGTGCTCTCTCATCTAAACATATTTCATTTACCTGTACCGCCCTTGTACGGTGATATACCATGTACCCAGGGCTTCTAAATTAAATTCTACCAGTGGGCCTGCAACACCTATTGTACCACCCTCACAAGTAGCCCTTTCAATATGCTTTGAGCCTGCCACTGCGGAGCCTGTGTGTGCCGTTTATTACACATGACACCTCTAAGTTAGGCCCATAGGGCTGGATGCTGTGTAAGTAAAGGTAGGAATGTACTTTTAAGTTAGCTTTGAATGTCCTCGTAGTAAAAAACACCTAAATTAATTGTTCACTACTATGAGGCCTACTCCTCTTAAGATTTTAACATTGGGAATCTCTAAATACACATTTATGTTATAATTCTTTATTAGAGCGGAGTAGCTTGTCATGTTTTATTCTTTGGAATGGTAATGATAAATCCTCTTGACTGGTAAAGTTGGATTTAACATTACTATTTTAGAAATGCAACTTTTAGAAAGTGGACATTTCTCTTCTCTTACTGCTCTGTGTGCCTGAAGCATGTCTCCAATACACGCCTGGGGTGGGTGACAGCTACACTTTGTGTATTCCCTCAAGATAGCTAAAAACACAGTAAGGTTAGGTGTGTCTGAGTATTCATCTTCATTCTGATGGTTCTTCCAGTGCAGGAAGGGAGGAAGGGGCTGACAATTACACACCTGAATAGGCAGTGCCCTGGTCCCATACAAAAGGAAGATTAACCCCTACTGATAGTTTTGAGCTAGGGCTGGTAAAGTATTGGGTCCCTGACCTCATAAAATCAGACACTTCTGGACCTGCAACTGGACTCTGCCAGAAGAACTACTGTGCTGCATCAAGGATTGACACTCTACTGGACTGCTAACCTGGAAGGCTTGCTTTTCTGCTGTGCTGCCCTGCTGTTTACAGCTCTGTTACTCTGCTGAGGAAGAGCTGGAATCTGCCTTGCACCCCAAAGGTGTTCTCCATGGGCTTGTTGGCTTCCTCCCTGTTGTTGAGGCTCAGTGAAATCAAAGTCTCTACCGCTGCTCTTGTGCCTGGCTCACTGGAAGTGGACCCAGATACTTGCTTCAGAGGCACTGACACATCCGCTGGCTACGTGAGCAGAGATCAATGCATAATCCCTGTGGCAGAAGCAGAACCTGGCGCATCACATCAGAACTGCTGCAGCACCTGCAGAAACGAATGCATCAGAACTGTGCATCGCTGCCACAACAGTCTACAGAGATCAATGCATCCTCTGACTGTGTGGAGAAACCTGGCACATCACACTTGGAAGCAACACATATCAGCTTTGAAGCCTTGTCTACGGAACCAACGCATCACCACCACTGAGGGGTCACATGATTTTGTGCTATTCCTCATAAAGAGACAATTATTATGAAAATTCCTGATGAAGGTGGTGCTGTATCTATGTGCACACCGAAACGCGTCAACGCTCCTGTGATATTAAATTCGAGGAACTATTGAGTCAAAAATCTCTATATATGATATGACTGCGATATAGATTCAATCGAATTAATGGTTTGCTGATGATTTTTAATATGTCACTTGTTGTCTCTTTATTTGTTAATTGATTTATTATATGTATTGTTTTCATGAACTGCGGACAGTGTTTGCTGCCTTTTTAAAGAATTGTATTAGTGATTTTTGTTAATGTGCATTGAATACATTTATGTACCTTTTATTTTATTTGTGGTTTTATAATTACATGTGGGTTTTTTGAAGATATTCATTGATGAAAGAATTTTGCATAGTGTATGGTTGAATGTGGCTCATTGGTTGATAGTTAATTCCAAGGGAATACTTTTTCTATTTGTTATGATTTGTGGCACCCAGTCCCTTGGATGGTAGGGCCTCTCCCTTTCTTTCCAAAAAATCATTGATGATGACACAGGAAATTGCACCGCAGCCTCGCATCTCCTTGGAAATGATGCATTGACTTAAATGCACAACGCATTCTCAAAATGGGACCTCACAAAACTCTGCATCCAGGATTTAAGGTACTCTTTCAGTGGGTTCAAACTGGGTCCCTGTAGCTGGCTCACGTGCCATCACGGTCGAGCTGCACTTGTGACTTTGTCCCTGTCTGGTGCGATCAGATATCCAGGATTGGTGTTTAGTGCTTTTTGGTGCTGTTTTCACTAAAATCTTTAAACCAGCATGAATTGGTTATTCTGATAAGATGTTTATGGAGGAGAACTTTGGGGCTGTAATTTCCGCTCAGAGATTACAGTTACAGAAAGTAAATTTCTAAGGCACCTCTTGGCCCTCCCTTCCAGTACCCCTCTATTGCCATTGAGACTCGATTTGGGTCTTAGATCCATAGATGAAGAACTGGGTCTCACACCTTTAACATTCTAGCGAAGGATCTGGATTACTCCAGAGCTCCAGGACTATAGGAAAGAATTTATGGAAGTCCTGGGATTACCCAATGCAGGGAAACATCCCTGGCTGAGGTATGTTAAGGAGGAACTGGTCACAATAGGTCTGCCACAGCTGTGGACTGACCCGGGGACAGCGTGTGTCACTGTCTTACGTAAGCATTTGGCTAAACTGTACTATGAATTTAAATACGCCTGTTTTAATTCAAAAATCTCAATCTTCTGTTTTAACACAAACTTTTTTAATATTTAAAGACTTTTACCAGTTTGAGGGTGTATTGAACGTTATCAGACCTCACTTTGCAAAGAAATTGTATCTGCAGTGGAGATACGGCTCCTTACCGATAAGAGCCTTTACGAGTAAATGGTCTCCGCTCGCTCCAAAAAATTGCCCTGGTTGTGATGCAGACCAGGAAACCGAGTTGCATATATTATTTTTCTGTCCTGCATACAACAAGATTAGAAAGTGTTGGATTTTGCCCATTTGTAAAAATCTGGGATTCACGCATTGTTTGCACGCCTACAGAGTTTTTAAAACGGATTTAACTATTATAATAGTCTTTGCTGTCTCATCCTTTCTCTCAGCAATGTGGAGGAAAAGAAGGACCTGTGACAATCCTCCCCGTAATCATACCCCCACACTAGGATGCTAGATGCTTTGAGATTGGTTTTTAATATTCTAGATTGTATGCAGGTGCCATGCACTGACGATTAATACTGGTATGTTTCACAGGCGATGTCTACTACCTGTTGTATCTACTGGTATATGCATTTTAGTAGTGATTTTTACTTATTCTACATTCTAACACTGTGCCGTATATTTTTTTATATTTCATTGTATTTGTGTTGATAACTTGATGATTACTTTTATGACTACACGTCGAAATAAAGATTGATGATGATGATGATAAGATTTTTGTCATTTTAGTTTTCTTTCATTTATTAAAATTTACTATTTTTCTAATCTTGTGCAGGACCCTTTTTGTGGTGTGCTTTCAATTTGTTACTGTTTGCAGTGTGCACACATTGCCTCTGAGGTAAGCCTGGCTGCTCTGTAGTAACGCAGGTTAATTTCGGATTTGATCGTCAATTCACCCTGACAAGGATTGTGGTTCACCCCCCTCAACCAGTAACCTAAGTGGCCTATTAAATTCTGTTACTGCTCAAACTGGAATTAGAAGTTTAACGGCTAACACTGCACCCCTTCAACTTTCCTCAGGTTGATTTCAGCAGGTCAAACTTGCTGAAATGTAAGGGGAAAATCGATCATCAATTACCAGAACGAGCAGATTTTGGTTTGAAAAGGACCATAATAAACATGCTATTCCCCAAAAGCTTGAAATAAGAGCTATTCATCAAACCAGATAAACTCATAACTCTGTAAAGTCAGTCAGTCAGTCAACAATAGCTTTATTCGGTTAATAATTAAAACCATCAAAGCATACAGAAAATTTCATTTGCAAATAGTTACAAATAAAGATAATTAACAAAGAAAATACAAACAGTGCAAAATACGCAAATATACATAAAAATAAGTTTAAACAGAAAATTGGCGAGAGTGAACATTAAGAGATTAAAACAGGCCAAAATGTAAAAGACTATTTCATGATTTCAAAAGAAAGAAGATAAAAAGGCCTGGTCTCGGTCTCTCGAACATTATAAAAAGAATAGAGCTAAAATATATTAGGTTAAGTCAGATTTCATCAGGTGCAGGATTGTGCCACTCATAATGAGGGCATTTCAACATTTCAGAAATATCAAATGCAGATACAGCGACACAATGGCACTAACATATGACCTCTACACTTAAGTAAATTGTTACTGGGCCTCTGAGCAATTCATGAAAGCTTAAGGCACTATATCTAATCCATAGTCCTATTTGGGGATTTTGCACAGCTCCACTCTATCACCTTTTTCTATAAAAGCTACCAATTCTATGCTGTTAGGTGAATTCACTTTCCATCTGGATGACTGCTTCATTTCTGAAAAATTCAAACATTTTAACTCTCTAAGCATGCTAGGCTCAAGGCAAAAGATAGGGGTCCACACGAGGCTAGATTTACATTCAATGCTATATTTGTGAACCGCAATATGCTTTCCCTTTTCTCTTTAGCTCCCATGATATTAGTTTAGTCTGATCATATGGCCATTCCATTTGATATCTAGCTACCACTTGAACCTACCACACACGCACCCTCTCGCAAACAGAATGTGTCAGACCTTAGGTGAATGTAACCCAAACCATCCTTTCCTCAGCCTTGAATCACCCTCCTAATGTTACATACATAGAAATGGGCCGGACTGGCTGTAGCAGGCATTGGGTGTTTCCCCGGGAGGCTGGAAGAGTTGGGGGCAGTTTTGCAGAGATGGGGCTGGTTTTATTGCTGGGGCTAGTTTTGCAGCGGAGCTGCAATGTCAGCCCACAGTAACAAAAGCAGTAGTGCTTCAACTTGCTGAAGACTGCGTGAAAAGGGCGTTCCATGGGTGTTCCTGTGGGTGTTCCCATGCAATACCCATGATATCTGCAGCATTCCCATATTTAAGAGGAATCATAAACCTGGGACTGTGCCAGATTCCTAGTCCTCCCTTGAGAGAGGAGTAGGATTAGCGCAATGAGGAGACATACTTTTATTACCCCTCGTTTTTTCATCATTTGTGCAGCAGCCTTCCTGCACCAAAACAATAATGCCCGCAATGCAGGCACCCTTGTAACATGACACATGGGTGCCTGCACTGCGCACAGCTGCTGTGTGCGCTTGGGTGCAGGGGAGACGGACAAGAATGCCCTGGATCTTGTCGATTTGACACCTTCCTGCCCTTTTCCTTTGACGCATGGCAGCACAGCAGGAAGGCCTGCTGCACTGCCGTGTGTCAAAAGTTTCTAATAAATCACTTAATCTCCCAAAATGCACTGTTAAAGTCTACTGCTGGTTGAGGTATTTGCATTTCTAGATTAGGTCCATTGAAGCACTGTGACCTACGAAGGTTGTCCCCCAATTATCTACACATTCTTCGGTAGTAAGGTTTAGTTGGGCAATATTAATCTTGATGATGATATATGTTTTGTTAATTTATAATGTAATTTTGCTCTTAGCCCTATATGTTAGATTTCCAAAATATAGCGGCATAACTGCTCTATTGAGTAAACACTTTGGGCCTGGTTCACAAAGGTAAAGTTACACTTTTGTGCAAATTTACGATTCTTTGCAATTCAGTAGTATTTTTACGACTTTCGATCCTTTTATGTGTGGAGTCCAGTGACGGCCGGTGCAGGTAAGAGTGTTGCGTGAGGGGGAGTAAACAGAATGTTCACCTTCTTCTCACTTCAGGAGATTGAGTGCTTTTATGAAATGAATTCAGTTTTCTTAGATGAATCCAGCCTGTTAAATGCAAGAAATATTTGGGGTGGGCGTGCCCTATATACATTTTGGCATTCTTGCCCGAGAACGGTCGTTTAGCCACACTTGCATTCATGTTCTCTTGAGTGCTAAATGACCAGGAGGTACACAACAAGCACTGGCAATCATTTTAGCTGGTAAGACACTCAGAAAAGGTATTAGATGGGTAGTAGCGATTGAAGTTTCAACTACATCACTATATTTGCGGCATCGACAGTAGCAAGGCAATTTTACCCATACAAAAGGAATAAGTGGGACACTTGCTTCATTTAATGTTGCGGAAAACGACCTTGTTCTAATGTGTCTTTCTTGCGGGGCGCCTGGGCAAGGAATATGCAAAGCACACACAGGTGCAGGATGTTAGGCAAGATGCGTCAGAGACACAGGAGGTGCACGAGACTTTGGAAACGATGTTCGAAGGTATTGGTTAAAAAAGACTCAGAGGGCACAGAAATTCAGGGAGCATGGGTGGAAATTTCAAGCAGAGATGCACAGGAGGCCACATGACAGGACAAGGGGGCAAGAGCACATGAGTTGTAAGAAGAGATGTGATCCCAGGAGGAATGAATATACAGGGGGACGAAAGTGCAGGGAAATGCTGATGTAATAGACATTTGGAAGTAAGGGTAGTAAGGGGACACTGAAAAGGACCACAAGAGGAAAATATGTAATGGGCAAGGAGACACAAGGGGCTGACTATGGCAGAGTGGCACATTAATAGGGAGGCATAAGGTGGCAGGGATGCAGATGGGATGTGAGCTGCTGCTGGCCCCACTGTCGTAAACATCATCACTTCTTATCTTCTGCCGATTAGAATAGCGATGGAGAGGGGGCGTGGTTATGGTGCTGGTCAAGATGGCCACTTGACGGGGAAGCTCCTCCGCATCGGGTTCTCTTTGTGACCCGAAGGTGCGCTTCCCACACATTTCTTCGCCGGAAAATCGCCCGCATTAACATCGGAACATGCCAGGACCCTGGTGAGACACTTTTCAGGACACAGCGCGCTGCGCTCATGTTTCTTTTTGCAGCTGACAGTTCTCCCTCAGCACGTCCACCATTTTAGAAGACTGCCGGCTCCCTCAATACAATGGGCATGGAATATTATTATTCTTCTATTGTTCAATGCTCTATGGCTGGATAAATATTTTAACATTTGCAGCAAGCCTTGTTTACAGTGTGGCTTTTCTATAT
Source organism: Triturus cristatus (assembly GCF_964204655.1). Classification (NCBI taxonomy): domain Eukaryota; kingdom Metazoa; phylum Chordata; class Amphibia; order Caudata; family Salamandridae; genus Triturus; species Triturus cristatus. The sequence goes on from NC_140590.1 coordinate 674,964,274, forward strand.
TCACTGTAATGTGAAGCTGTGGACATTTCACATGATACTTCCCTCGCCTCAGAGTTCCCACCATTTTGTATTCATCATTTTCTTAGATGTTTCAATGTCTTACATGCAGTGCTGTGCCATTCAAAATACACCTCATGCTTTGAAGGCATATTTGGAATTCCCATAACTTCCTTCAATGGTTATTACTGCATATATTTTTTCTTGCCATAATTGTAATTACGTCACTTTTATTGGTTCCTCAACTATGTCTTTTCATGAATAGATTATTTTCTCATGTCGTTTATAGTTACCTCAAGTGGCAGCACTACATTATTCTTTTTGTGAGGATTGTAAGCTGTGGTTGATGTTTTGGTTGTGTATCAGTCTCTGTGCTGCCTGAGTGACCGCTATATATGGGAAGACTGCGTAAACCACAATTTGATTTTGTACCTAAAAAATTCTCTTCTTCGTCAACACCAATCCCTTCTTCAGCATTAACTTCATCTCATATCGAGGAAACAATGGCAGGTGTTGCTTCCAATCGTCATTTCTCATCGCAATCTACCACTACTAAAACTTCTCCACCTTCTTCGTCTTCTAAAAGTCTAAAGCATGATCCTCCCTCTCCTGACAAGTCGTCATCTCCCATTTCCTTGGAGATGTTGTTGGAGGAAATCCGTGCCGTATGCCCTTTTGTAGAGGAAACCAACAGTAGAATGCAATTCCTGGAGGAGAAATGGTCTACAATGGATAGTAGAGTATCTTCCATGGAACAGCAACTTTCAGTGGTCCAAGTTAACTCTCACAGGCTTTCTTCTTTAGAAAAGGAGGTTCGTAATCTTCAACAACACACAGAGGATTTGGAAAACAGAAATAGGAGGAACAATCTACTTATTTCCAGATTGCCTGAAGCTCTTGAAGGTGATGATCCTCTCTCCTTCTTTTCCTCCTTCTTGCCGAAGCTCTTAGATATGCCTTCTTCTACATCTCTTAGTATCCGGAGAGCCCACAGACTGGGTCCACGTCCTTCAAGTTCTACATCTCCGGTCAAACCAAGAGGAGTCATTATTCTTTTTTTGAAATTTACTGACTTGTTATAATTTTCTCTGCAGTTAGAGCCAAACGACAAATTTCTTGGCTTGGTCAGAACGTGTATCTTTCTCAAGATGTATCTAATGCTACAGCAGCCAGAAGGAAGGAGTTCCTTATTCTTCAAACACCTCTACAATCTCTTGGTGCTCGATATGGTCTTTTTCATCCCTGCATTTTTAAGGTGACTTATCAAAACCAGACTCGGTCCTTTCAAGATCCTGCGGAACGTAGGAAATTTATACACTCCCACACTACAAGCGACATGGACACTGCAGGCCCTTCTAATGGTTGATTCTCCTGTTTACTTAGTGTAACAATCTTTAGAAATTTTTCTGCTCATGACATGGTCTTTTGGCGGATCCTTCTATTGGTTCATTAATTGTCTACTTATAGTTCTTTCACTGTACTATTTATTTATTTTTTATAATTTCTTCTAGATTTGTTCATTTAAAGTTGCATATGTTGTTCAAGTCTGTCATTCTTCTTGTCATATATCTGCCAGTCATACAATCTTTCTGTATTATTTAATGTTAATTGTCTCTTTTGTATATTCCTACAGGTTCGTTTGTGTATTTTCAATTCATATGGTTTGTTTCCTTTTTCTTCCTCGTCCCGATGTGGTCCGGACTCCCTAGGTTCGGGTGTTTCATCTTTTCATGTGCCGTTCTTAACCCAATGTATCTTTCTTTATCCCCCTCAGATATGTTTTTTCAGTCATCCTTTTTGGATATGTACTGTCTCTTCTTGCTTTTCCTTTCTCTTTCCTTTTTCCCTCTTTTCCTTCTTTCTTCCTTTTTTCTAATGGATATATTCTTCCCTTTTCTTTTTCTGTCTGATCCTCCCATCTATATATCCTGTTTTTTCTTTCCTACTACTTTTTGTTTCTTCGTATACAGATGCTGGAAGATTTTGCTATTTTCTTAACTCTCCTTTATTTTCCACCTTTCTCATTTCACCTCTCTATTCTTTATCATATCACTTTATTCCTATCACTTTTTTCTCTCAATAGTTCAAATGCTAATTTTTCATTCTATGCTCATTTGCATTTTTCAATTTTATACTGTTGTTTATATGATGTTCATCTTTTTCATTCACAGTTGTTACATGGAATGTAAAGGGTTTTAATAATCCTATAAAGAGGCAGAGAATTCTTTCACAACTATCCTCATATAAACCTGATTTAGTTCTGTTACAAGGAACTCATTTATCTGAGTCTTAAGCTCTCAAACTTAAGCGTAATTGGGTTGGCTCAGTAATGGTATCTCCTACTAACACAAAAAAGAATGGGGTTGTTATTTTATGTCATAAAAAATTGAAATGTACTGCTGTTACACAATATATTGACTGCAATGGTAGGTGGATCCTACTCAGACTACTAATTAATAATATCCCTCTCACTGTATTTAACCTCTAAGGTCCAACTCAACCCGATACTTCTTTTTGGCCAACTGTTACAGACCAATTTTTTCAAAATAAAGATGAATTTTTTATACTTGGAGGTGATTGAAATCAAGTTATAGACCCTTTTATTGATCGCAAATCCCAGGTACGTTTTATTCCCCACAAAACTCACAAACAATTTCTTAATACTATCACACAGACTCAATTAGTTGATGCCTGGAGACTATGCAATCCAGACAAATCAGAATTTTCCTTTTTTTCCCCTCCACATGGATCCCTAGACCGGAATGATTATATATTTCTTTCTAACTCCTTGGCCCAAAACCTCGTTTCCACCTCGATTGAGCCCATTTTGATTTCAGATCATGCTCCAGTGGTCGCTGACTTTGACCTACTTCCTTCTCATTCTAAAATGTCTAGGTGGAGATTTAATAATTATGTTTTACAGGATCCAATTTTTTCCTCCTCTTTCACCTCCTTTGCTGAAGAAATTTTCTCTATTAATGAAGATATCTCTGGGTCTCCTTTTTCAGTGTGAGATAGTTTTAAAGACGCTGCTCTAGGTTTTATTATAATTTTTTCTCAAAGAAAAAGAAACAGTCCTCCAATAAACATAAAGCTTTATTATCTTCAATTAAACACTTAGAACATCAGTTTTATACTTCTTCATTGGACTCTACTCTGCAACAACTTATTCGTGATAAGATGGAATTTAATAAAATTTCTACTGATAATGGTTCCTTCACTATGCTTCGTAGCAGTGCCAGATATTATGGTGGTCGAAATAAAGTTGGCTCACTTCTTGCTAATTATTTAAAATCTAGAAAAGAGAAAACATTAATTGAGTCCATTCAATCAACTGATGGTAAACGCCTTTTCAAAGATGAGCATATATTAGCCGAATTTACAAAATTTTATAGCGCTTTATACACTCCTGAGTCGCCCCCAACTGATTTACTCATTAATGAATATCTCAGTACTATTCCTCCTCCTTCCTTTTCTGATCTAGATTTCCCCTCTCTAGACGCGGATCTTTCACTACAGGAAATCTCCTCCTCCTTGAATTCTTTAAAGAAGAATAAATCCCCTGGTCCTAATTGTTTTTCTGTAGAATTTTATCTTCATTTTTCCAATTTGTTATTACCAAAACTTTTTAACCTTTTCCAACATTTTTGTGCCACAGGCGCAGCAAGTGGTACTTTTCTAGAAGCTTCTATTTGTCTTATTCATAAGGGAGGCAAAGATCCCAAATTTTGCAAAACTTTTCGCACCATCTCCTTGATAAATGTTGATTATAAAATCTTTGCTAAACTTTTAGCATTGTGCCTGGAATCCTTCCTCCCTCATTTAATAGGCCCCGAGCAATGTGGATTTGTTAAAGGTAGACTAACCTCTGATAACTCTCATCTATTTTCCAATGTTCTCAATAGATCTTCTTCTTTATCTTTTCCTCTTGCGGCGATCTCTATTGATGCAGAAAAGGCTTTTGATAGGGTGGATTGGTCCTTTTTGTTTAAATCTCTGTGATGGCATGGTTTTGGTACTAAATTCATTTCTCTTATCTCCCTCCTTTACTCTACCCCCTCTGCTTCTACTATCGTTAATGGTCAAATCTTGCAGCATTTTTCACTCCATCGAGGTGTTAGGCAGGGATGTCCATTATCCCCCCTTTTGTTTGTTCTGTCTCTTGAACCTTTTCTTTATCGTATTCGTCAAAATCCCTCTATTTTGGGATTTCCATATGGAGATCATCACCTGAAACTATCTGCCTATGCTGATGATATTTTGCTCTTCAATTCCAATTCAGATTCTTCTATCCCTTCATTATTACAAGAAATCTCCGATTTCTCAGCAGTATCAGGCTATAAAATTAACTCTGATAAAACAGAAGTTTTACCAATTACAACATTTTGCCTCAAACAACATATTGAGTCTACTGGCTTTCATTGGAATAGTTCTAAAATTAAGTATCTTGGTATTTGGTTTTCCAATTCTATTACTGATTCGGTTAAATTGAACATGAATGTAGCACTAGATCATTTCTCCAAACTCTTCTCATCCTGGAATCCTCTTTTTCTCTCCTGGTGGGGCCGTCTTGACTCCATTATGATGGTGATTACTCCTATTTTATTATATTACTTTTCAATGAATCCTATACATATCCCCGTCACCATTTAAAAAAAATAGACTCTCTTCTTTCCAAATTTATATGGGAAAACAAAAAACCCAGAATTTCTTTACTTCATCTCAGAAAACCGAGACTTGTGGGTGGGGTAAACTTCCCAGATTTTCGATTATATCATAAGGCTTTCAGCCTAAAACAAGCTTCTCATTGGCTTCTTACGGACTCCTCTCCTTTCACTCCTCTTTGGGTCAATATTGAACGCTGTCTGTTTACTCTTTTCTCGATCAATGAAGTTCTTTCTTTTAATGCCAAAAATGCCCTCACATCCCTTCCACTATATAAACACACTTGCTCTTTGTTAAGATCCCATATTCAGCCAAAAATATTATCCAGAAATGCCTTTCTAAATTCTCCTCTGTGGCATAATCGTCTTATAACCATTAATAATAGACCTCTGTACTGGGCCTCATGGAGAGCAAAGGGGATTGCCTGGGTTAAAGATTTATTTGATGGCACTTCTCCTTGTTCTTTTTCTGATTTCCAAGCTACATTCAAATGCTCTCAATCTTTTTTATATACATTTTCCATACATATGGAATTACTTCTAAGCATTTTATATTCCCTTCCTTCTGATGAAGCTTCAATCACTCAAGACTCACTTCTAAAAATGTTAGCATCAATTCCAAAAGCCTCATTAATTTATAAATTATTTTACACAACAAATCCAGAATGAGACTAAACTAAGGTGGAACCTGCTTGGGAATAAGACTTAGGTCTTCAGTGGAGCACTGATATGTGGAATAAGATTAGGGCTCAGTCGCTGAGGATCTCAAGATCCACTTCCACTACTCAATCTATGTTTTTCCTATATCACAGATTATATTTCACTCCCACTCTATAGCTAATTTCTCACATATAGACAATAAGAAATGTTGGTCCTGTGATTTTCCATCAGCAGATCTTTCACATCTCCTTTTTTCATGTCCCCCTGTAATTTCTTTTTGGCCACAAATCTGGGCTTGTTTATCTAACATTTTTCGAATTTCACACACCCATGTCCATTATTCTTCTCTTTATGGGAAGTCTATCAGAATTCATTCCTTTACTTTCCTATGAAAAAGGGTTGTTTGATCTTATGTTGGCTTTAGCGTTTCAACAAATTGCGATGAACTGGAAATGTTTAACCAAACTTTCAATTAAGGCATGGTGGAATACTGTATGCCATTATCATAGGTTAGATGTTGCTTATGCCTCCCAATGCCATACACATGCAAATAGAGATGTATTTTGGTTGCCATTAACTACTTATTTAAATATGGTTACAATTAATAATGTTTCTCATCATTGTCTGAAAATTTCCAACCCCCTTGAATTCCTTCCTCTCTGTTCTATCTTTCCTTTTCTTCTATTGTTTGGCGAAGTTTTTACTCAACAGTTATTTTGTTATTTATATTTTACGATTCTCAGGAGCATAATATTGACATCTATTTAGTGATTAAGATTATAAATATATTTCATACCCCGTCTTTTCCCTTTCCCCCTGTTTCCTTTCCCTTATTTTCCCCAAAATGTAAACGGCTTTCTACCTTGATTATGTTGCCTACTATATTTTGCTTACAAGATATCCTATATATTGTTATTCTTTAGGCCTTTAATGTATGTTACTGAATTTTATGATTCAATAAAGCTTATTAAACTTAAAATGGAGGGGACTTCCGTTAGGGAGGTCCCCTTTGATACTCTTCTCAATCAATTTTTCATCATCTTTTTTCAAGCCTGGAACCGAGATGCACACATTGACAGTCACCGACCTGAGAGCATTAAATTGTTCAATGGTTGCAGGGAGAAAACTCACATTGTGTCCAAATCAGTGTAATAATTCATGTCGGAAATATATCCAAGACGACCATCAAATTACATCAAATACATCACACAATGATTTAGAATTCAAACAAATGCTCTTGATGTGATTTAACAAGGAAGCACGTTATTGAATTTTTTAAGGTATGAACCATATGTTGGAGCTCATGTAAACTCAAGTTTGGGCAAAGTGTACTTAGAACCTTCATTTAAGAAGATAATTCACTAATTACGGATTTGTCAAAACTATAATGTGCCTCTAAATTGTACTAATGAGTGATACAATAGTAAATGTAATTATAAATGTTTTTTATATGACTGTTCGACCTGACATCCTTGATGTGGGTTTCCCCCCCAAAAAACAGCTTTTACCTTCTGTAGGGAATTGGGCTACTTGTTGAGGAGGATGAAACTTTACTCAAGCAGCCACCATAATCTCTGTCATGGTGAAACACAGGCAAACCTCAAATTAACTTGTGCTTAACCCTCTGGTATCTTGGCACAAAGGCAGTGTTTAATTTGGAGGCACTGTGCAAAGTATTAGGCAGCACTTCAAAAGTAGTAAAGTGAAAACATAGCACAAGAAAAATCCCATACCAATTTAGAAAATATGAGTAAAGTGTAATACATTATTTGAGGCCAAAATGACAAACATCCAATCAGTAGAATCAGAGATAAGCAATTTCAAAGTTTTAAGTAAAAACAGTGCTTAAAAGCACAAAGCCCAACTGTGGTTACCTGGTCACACCGGACCTGGACAAAGTCACTAGTTCAGCCTGAGAATGGGTAGAGGAACACTCTGTTTGAGAGTGAATACAGAATGGACCATGCCCCCATTGAACAGGGGTCAGGGGATCAGAGTGGAGGCTCCTGGGCACAGAGGAAGAGGAATAGAAGACAATACCACCAGCAGTGCTCCCCTCGCAGGAAAAGACACATGATGAACCAACGGATCTCCAAATCCACTCATGACTTGAGATGCTTGATAACGTGTATCGTTGTGAATCACACGGAGAGGAGCATCCCACAGCACTGTACACTACAAGAGATCAGGGTGAAGCTGGAGCTGCCTCTCCTTTTCCAAGTTTCAAACTTCAGTTGATGTTGATGAACTCAGGACCACTGGAGTGACTCCAAGGGCTAGTTGGCTTGTCTTCTGGTGAGAGCCTCCTGGACAGAAAAACTCAAATCACCTTGAACCCAGCATTCGGACTATGCCTGGTGTGAGTACTACACCCAAGTGATGCCAAGCCAGTCCTGGACCCTTCGAAGTGGACCTGAAGGTGCTCTGCCAGCCCAGCTGTGGTCCTGTGAAGCAAAACTGATGCGGCCCATCGCATCTCCTCTCAGCCGCATCAGAACCACAACAGCGTGACACATCCCCAACACCAGACCTCACATCACAGCTCACAGTCTCCTTAGAACTGCTGCTGCGTGCCGCATCCTCAACGTAGGCCTTCACATCACAACCAAGCCCTTCGCCAATGGCATCCTCAATGATGATGCAAAACTCTGCATCATAACCCCGCCGGTCTTCATAACTACCATTGCTTGATGCATCTCGGATACAGGACTTCGCATCGCAAGCCCCTCCTCAATGCCATCCTCGACTATGACACAGTTCTCCTAATCATAGCCCCACAGCTCCTCAGGACCACCACTGTGTGATGCATAGTTGATGCATACTTTGCGCAGGATCTTGCAATGCTCCTAAAACCAGGAATTAAGGTACTTTTATTCAGCCTGACTAAGTTGGTCCCTGTAGCTGGCCTGCACTCCATCACTTCATCTCAGTTTATCATCTACGTTTTTGTTGGACTTTTAGGGTGTTGCCAGGGAACACCATTATTTTAGATGTGTGACAGGTGAGGCTACTCAGCCTACAGGAGGCCTGCAGGATGGCATCTCTGTCTGTGTAGTTTAAGACATGGGCAATAAGAGGACTTGAGGGGGCTCCTGGTGGAAGTAACACCAAGAGGAACCAGTGGGCCCTTCCAATGATGAAACAGAAAAGAAGTCAGACATTGGCACCCACGTTTTTAACCAGGTAGTGATAAACTACATCGTTGTGCAACCCCAGGCACCCTCTGCGACCCCCATGATCCTGATATTATTTTGTCTTGATCGCCCTTCCACAACCTCCTGCTTCTCCTCCAGTTGCTTGACCACTCTCTGAAGCTGGCCACTTTATTTTGGAGTGGAGTTATGTGGTTTTTCCTGTCTGAGATTCTGCTCTCCACACCAGTATATATCTTCCACAGTGTTGTGGCGATCTCACTGCAGGAGAGACACATCCAGACTTAGTTATTTTGCATTCAAAGGAGGAGCAGGTTTCCTGAATGTCCTTTAAAATGACAGTAGTGGACCTGGCATGGCAGTCTTTCCCTGACACTGCCTCAAGGTGGATGCTACTAAACAGTCCTTATTAGACTTTGCAAACCTATAAATTTTTTCTTTGAGTAGAGGGCACGACAGTTTGTGTTTTCCCATTACAGTGTCAGTTGTACCGATGTCGAAGCTTCTGTCTGACTTGTGTCGGGCAATGTAATTCCGCTCACATCTAATGCTGCTACAAATGCAAGCTAGGAGGAGGAAGGGCCATGGTAAATCACAAATGAGGGTGGAAAGCAGAGAGTCGGGCCACTCACTCAGCCATCCCTGATTTTAAGTATAGTCTGTCCGCTCAGCGCCTCGCATGAGGCCTACCGTGATCCGATTAATTTATTAATGAGCCTCTTGCATGAGTGAGGCTCCTGGCGAGGACTCACCCATTCCTTTACAATTCACTATCCTACCACAGGGCCAAACCAACGTGCCGCCATTAGCATCTTTCACAGAATTATAGCCACCAAGTTGTGTGCAGGCCTCCTACAGGTCCCAGTGTCCCTCTAAGTCCACCCCCAGGTTCCACACCTCGGCTCTTGGGATCAAACACAAGAGGCAGTATAATTTGATGCTTTTTTCCTCTCACTGGACACCCATCACAATCCTCCAGCCCTTCACCACCAGTGATTGGGCCCCAGCTCACCAGTTCCGCTGACCCTTGGACTCACCTCTCTCTCTATGGTCACACAGCCTCTGATCTCCACTCCATGGGGCCCTCAAGTCCAGGCCTGCCCACTCCAACAGAGGCAGGGTTGGCTGGAGCCACATAGAGGGTGGCAGGGAGAAAAGTCCCACTGTGGTCCTCCCCCGCCAAATCTTCTTGTGGCCATACACTTCCAGCTACTGTCCACCGGGTCACGAACTGGGCACAGCTCCTCCATTGCCAGGGGTGCTGAATAAAGAAGCCCCCCAAGGAATGGGTGGCCCCAGAGTCATGATGAAGGTTCTTCCCATGGTCTGTAGCTTTTGCAGTGCCACAGCCCATCTATGCTGCACTAAACCGGTGCTGGTCATGGTTACAGTGCACACGCAAGTCGCTTCATTCACTGTGTTGCCATCTTAGGAGCAACTTGTCAGCCCGTAGTGCTGAACAGGGAGACTCACCTCACCACCCACCTCAGCAGGTCTTGTCCAGGCTTCAGCAAGATGCCGGTCTATGCCAAAAATGACAGTCTGTGTCAGTTCCTTTGGCTACTTGCTATCCTCCTCGACACTGATTCACAGAAAAGGAGTTTGGAAGGCAGAGGATCAGGGCACTTCGAGTCTCGACCACTTGTGTTCTTGCATGCAAGAACCTCCCACAGCACAGATTTTAACGGACTATAGGGGCTAGATCTGGAGCTCAGAGGAGAGCATCCGCCATGTTTGGCTGCCTGGCCACGCCCCCCCATTGTAATGAGTTTAATACTGGGGAAGAGGTGCTCCTGCTAAGCAACTGGTTGCGTTATGTGTCTGTTCAGAAGTGGCTAGCTGAAGGTTAATGCATAGAATACTGACTCATCATTTTAATATGATTTTTATTGGCTCCATTCACCAAAAAAATCAAAGGGGTAAAAAGCACCTCTGTTGGACAATGTAGGGTATATTTAGGGAAATTTATCAATTTTGAGTATTCATATATAATCACATAATTATGTCGATCTGTGGAAGATGTATAACAACAGAGTTGGGACATAGTGGGGAAGCACCTGGTAATATTAAGTAATTATAATGGTATTCCTGTTTAATGTGCGGTCCATATTTTAATTATATGATTGGAGTTTGTTTTGCGCTCTTTATGGTATCTTTCTTTTATGAACTTAGTAAACAGTTCAATAAGTTGTCTACAAACGCAATTGTTGTCTTTTCTTTCGTTTTACATTTTCTCTGATTAAACCTAAAAATGTAGGGGCATATTATCAAGGAACGGCGTTAAAATTATCGCCGCTTTAAAGCGGCGATAATGGGCTTGATAATATGCTGCAGAGAATTCCAATAGAAGCCCATGTTCTGGTGACAACATGGACTTCTATTGGAATTCTCTACGGCATATTATCAAGCCCATTATCGCCACTTTAGCTGCAGTTTTCTTCCGCTAAAGCGGCGATAATTTTAACGCCGTCCTTCATGATATGCCCCTTATTTTGGACCTATCCGGGGCTAGTCTTGTGGGCGGCACTCGAGTTCTACAATTTCTTATTTTCATACTGACAAAGCCTTCTGCTCTCCAAAACGATGTACTCTTCCAAAATGTAACAGGATAGGGAATAGCTCAAGAAGCAGACAATCAAAACTAAGAAAAGAAAAACAATTAGAATTCAGAAATCTTCTTGGACTTAACAGGTCAAACAGAGGCTTAAGATCTTAACTGACTGGAGAGAAAATGCAGAGAAACTTGGGGGCCTATTATCAAGCAGGGCGTTAGAATTATCGCCGCTTTAGCGGCAGAAAATTGCAGCTAAAGCGGCGATAATGGGCTTGATAATATGCCCGTGAGAATTCCAGTAGAAGCCCATGTTCTGGTGTCAACATGGGCTTCTATTGGAATGCTCACGGGTATATTATCAAGCCCATTATCGCTGCTTTTTGGCAGTTTTCCGCCGCTAAAGCGGCGATAATTTTAACGCCCTGCTTGATAATATGCCCCACAGAGTTATTCACTTGGAAATGGGGTGTAACGTGCAGACCTGGACATGCTGGGACCTTTGCCTCCTGTGGAGTCGTCATTCCAGTGGCAATTCCACTCCCATTCACCATCTGCTCTGAACGGGGTATATGAGTGCAGAGAGCCTATGGGGGCAGAGGCCCATATAGGGGAAGGTGGCAGGATGAGGAAGGTGATGAGAGTGTCAAAGGCACAGGGCAGGCTGATCTTGGGCAGGGGAATCTATACATGCTCTCCCGTTCTTTAGGAGGGGGTAGGCAGGGGCTAGCTGCTCTTGTGCTTGCAGTCCCTGCCTGATCCTCATGCGATTTTTCCGATTGGAATCTCCAGCCAGTAGAATCCTGCCCAGTGCTCCTGTACTTGGAAAATCATGAGTGCGGCATCACTGAACCAGTTGTGGTCTGGTGGAGCCGTATCCCCAAGGGGCGCCCTTGTATTCAGAGCCAAAGCCTTCCCAACAGTGTGCATTATACCAAATTATGAAAGTAATGAAGTTGAAACCTCATTGAAATTAATGTTTTGCCCTTTCTACTGAGACTCCAGCCAAATGTCAATATCCTCTTCAAATATACAGTCCAACCCAGCTACACACACGCAACACATCTTCATGCTCAAAAACAATCCCCTCAGGCTGTAAAAAAGTCACTCAGTTACCTTCGCCAGTGGTTGTTTCTGTCTTTGTTTGCTTTCTTTTCCCCTCTCTCTTATGCCCTGACTGGACTCATTTATGCGTAGAGAAATTGCTGAGGTCGCAGCTCGGAAATCTCCCCACGGGTACAGGTACTAAGGATAAGGATGAGCTAAAGTATAGACTTCTAGAGATCTCACTATAAAAAATATATGAAAGATTGTAACCCTATGAGGTCAACGTGTAAGTAGTGTCTGCTGTCAGACGTGTGCTGTGTGTAGAAAGAACAACCATGGGGCATATTATCAAGCACGGCGTTAAAATTATCGCCGCTTTAGCGGCAGAAAACTGCCGCCCTAAAGAGGCGAAAATGGGCTTGATAATATGCCGCAGAGAATTCCAATAGAAGCCCATGTTGACACCAGAACATGGGCTTCTATGGGAATTCTCAAGGGCATATTATCAAGCCCATTATCGCCGCTTTAGCGGCAGTTTTCTGCCGCTAATGCGGCGATAATTTTAACGCCTGTTTCTTGATAATATGCCCCCATGTTATGGAAACATATTTTAATTGAGAGAAAATAGGAATTCTGGCGTTAAGTTAAACCATAATTCTTACCAATCTTGGGGGCATATTATCAAGCACGGTGTTAAAATGATCGCCGCTTTAATAGCGGCGATAATTTTAACGCCGTTTCTTGATAACATGCCCCTTGAACAGTACAATAACTGAGAAGCTCCCATTAAACTGACCACTATAAAGCAGTACCTAGGGGCATATTAGCAAAACCGGCGATAAAATTATCGCCGTTTTAGCGGCAGGAAATTGCTGCTAAAGCGGCGATAATGGGCTTGATAATATGACGCAGATAATTCCAATAGAAGCCCAGGTTAGATGTCCTGCACATTTAACCTGGGCTTCTATTGGAATTCTATAACGCATATTAGCAAGCCCATTATCGTCGTTTTAGTTGCAGTTTCCTGCCGCTAAAACAGCGATAATTTTATCGCCGGTCTTGCTAATATGCGCCTTAGAGTCCTGTTTATGACGTGCACAGCACTCGTGAGGTGAACATTTTGCATCCTTGAGCACTAGTATTGTGCCATTAAAAGTTGATCTCCATGGATTGGTAAATACCCACGAGGACCCATTTTTTCTGGGTATACTAAGCATGGCATTCCGTATTCCATGCAGATTAACGCTCTCATTTTCCATCTGCTCTGAGCAGATGGCTGAGGGCAATGAGGACTTGTGTTGGCTGGGCAGCATGAGGTGGGTAGGTTGGCAGAGGAGGCAGTGGGCTGGCACAGGGAACATTGCATGCCCCTCGTGTGTCATAGGAGGTGTGGAGCAGGGGCAGGGGCTCGGCTGGTGGCAAAAGAAGCCTGGTGTCCCCGCACCCAGTATTTTATCCGGGTGTTGGAATACTGGGCCGGTCGTCCTCGGGCACGGGACTTTCCACTCGGGAGTACCCTCTGACCAGCTCATAATCTGGCCCTAGGTGAGGGAATGACTGGTAGGTCTTCCTGCTCAGTGACTGGCCCTGTGAGCAGGCTGGATAGCCAAAGACCAGTTAATTTCCGTGAGAAAATAACTAGTAAAGGAAAAAAGAAAAAGAACTGACAAAAAATGGGGTTGCTTCAGCATAAAAATGAATTCATGAGTCCAGTTAAAGAGAGTTCGGAGCAAATTATCAAGCACGGCGTTAAAATTATCGCTAAAGCGGCGATAATGGGCTTGATAATATGCCGCAGAGAATTCCTATAGAAGCCCATGTTGACACCAGAACATGGGCTTCTATGGGAATTCTCAAGGGCATATTATCAAGCCCATTATCGCCGCTTTAGCGGTAATTTTAACGCCGTGCTTGATAATATGCCCCCAGATTCGCAGGATAACGTAAATAACAGTCAATACACACTATAATGTTTGCAGCAAGGATATCACGCCTTCTCATCTATGAAAGTGAGAATCCCCGCCTTACTGCAAGGGCATTATTTCCAAATGCACTCTTCAATTGACAGACAGGATGTCCGTCACGTTTGAGATGGTGCCCGTCAGTCAAGCTCTAAATCAGCCCCATACTCGGCTGGAGGTGCCCGGAATTTCAGAACATAACTGGGCGCAGTAAAGCAGCGAACTGATAGTTCATGCCCTGCATTTCAAAAATAGGAATGACGACAGCTCATGTGATGTTGATTGCAGGGATGGTATCTTTAGTTACCTAGCTTTCAATGTTGCATTTTCTTGTTTATTTGAACTTTGTTCTACTTTAAGTAAACAATCTAAAAAGCGTAGGCACGTACTTACTGTTCTGCACTTTTATGGATTATATAAAAATAAGATGATAACATTGTAACGTTGGTGTGCAAAGTTCATGTGGCTCGAGCACAAATCTAGCATATAAAATGCTCTGCCATTCCTCAGGGAGTAAATGGGGCTCAGCATATTATCCACCAATGTGGCTGGTTCTCCAGAAATTGCCACTACTAGCTGCTCTTATAATTGCGTGTCAAAGGATGAGTTTAACGCAATTTTATTTTACTTTTGATTGCCGGAACTTTCCTCACTTCACTTCTGCATGCACACTGCGAGGTCGCTCATCTGAGTTGATAGATCATAAGGCTGTCTTATGGTGGGGAAGAAGCTCCAGACAGAAAACCTAGTATGACATTTCATACTAAAGGGTTAATGAAACCTCTATCCTTTTCAAGAAATTGAAGACTCGATTTTGTTCAAATCATTTTTGGACACTGAGTTGTTAAACAGACAAAGACAATAATCTGGTTACCTCATATTAATGACTCCATTTTGCTTACAAGATTAAGGGTATTACTGATGGAATACCACGGCTTGCAACTTTTCAGTTGGACATTTCATTAAAATTGAAGAAGAATATCAATGAATATAACATGGAGTCGGTATACCCCTATTTGAAAAATGATTATAATGAGAAAAATGTTAAAGAAGATAATTGGACACAGAGTAGGAATATTGTTAGGAGATATTGACAGAGGAAATATTTGACTTTTTGTCAGACCTTGTATGCTACATCAAAATCTGAGGGTGGTGGAGGAGATAGCCAAGAATGACAAGGATAGACTAATAGAGGACACCCAGACACAATTAGTAGGGAATGGCAATCATTTTTAGGCTAGTACCAGAGGAGACAGACATACAAACACCGGGAGAGAGGAAAAGCCAACCGAGGGGGCAGTAAATGAAAACAGGGAGCCAGAAAAATTAGGAATAAGATCTATAAGTAATAGAGCCCCAGTTATAATTATATCACAAAGGAATTTAACACAAAAGGGGGAGGAATTCTTGCAGGAAAGCCTTTGTTTTGCACCCACAGCCCAAAGAAATACATTTGAAATAGAAAGCGACCTAAAGAAATACTTCAGTAAATATAATTTTTGAAAAATCTTCTTTTGAAAAGAATATATGCCCCAACTGAATAGATCAGGCATAAAACCGGTCTCTACTTTCATCCCGGTGAGATGAATCATAGGTAAGGTGGTTGACATGATTGAGAGAACAGTAAAAAAGGGAATGTAGGTTATTTTGAAGAAAAGAAAACGTTCTATGGCAATAATAGTATGTCATCAAAGCATGCAATAGCCCTAAAACACCTGGGAGAATGTGAGGAAATCACAGTAAAGCCAATGGATTAGGGAGGTAGCATTATTGTGATGCATAATGAGGCGCATGAGGCTTGTATCAACAAACTTTTAGCTGTTAAGACGCATTTTAAAAAATAAGTCTTAAATGCTTGGGGAGATCTAAAAAAGAAGGTAAACCGACTTATATTTGAATTGAGAGTTGTGGGTTTGATTTGTGATGAAGAATACCATTTTCTCCATAATGAACATCATGTCATTCCTGCAATGTATGGACTCCCTGAGTCTTGAGTCGGAATTCCCTTAGGGAACCTCTCTGCAAATATGTTGAGTGATTCCTATGACCTCAAGTATTTAAAAAAAAATCATATATAAAAGATACTTCTGATATAATAAAGTTGATGTACTGGAGTACAATAAAAAATAATTAATAGTTTTAGATCTGATATAATAAAGTTGAGGTACTGGAGTACGATAACAAATAAGGAATAGTTAGTTTAGTTAGATATTGAAGCCTTGTATAATTACATAATCCAAGAAGGGGTAAAAGAGGACATTTTACAAGGGGGGAGAAGATCTGTCCCCTATGCGGAATTCCTAGTAGAATGCATTTGAAGATGTGTTTTTTATATGGAGAAGGACAGCAAACTCTCTGTCAGAGTTTTTGGACTTATTTATTTAGGGGACCCAAATGTGAGATTCATGTCATACATTAGCAGAGAACAATTGATTCTTTGGATATGAATAATAAAATAAGTTAGGGGACATCTAGAAGTGGAGCTATTTAGGAAACCAATAGATAAAAACACTTTTTTACACAGCTATAACAATCATTCAAAGTGCCAAAAATGACAATATAACATTTGAATAATTTCTCTGGTTGAAGAGAAATTGTACCAACATTCAGGATTTTGATAACCATGCAGCCCATTTAAAAGACAAATTGAAGGTTCTTGGCTATTCAAATAGTTTAGTGAGGCAAGCATATTAAAGGGTCAAGTACTATAATATTGAGAATATGTTTGATCTAAAAATACAGGGGAAAGTAAGAGAATAATGTGTCACCAATGTCTCCAGTATGAGTAGTAAATTAAAGAATTTGATAAACAGAAATTTGTGGATGCTGGAGGTTGAGGGCCAAGAACAAATGCAGCACCCGGTCTTTGCATGCAGAAGGAATAATAGATTAGAAACGAGGTGTACACACATATAAACCCTAAAACAGGCCCTACTAGAGAAGTATTATGGATGGAAAACTACTAGAGGTAAATTTCCCATTAGGGTTATGCAAAAACTGTAAGGATGTAATTAAGAAAGACATAATAGAACATAAAGGTGTGAGATATCACACTACGTCGGTGAATTGTAGAACCAGCAAGGTTGTATATTAACTTTTATGTTTCTGCAACAAAGGATATGCTGGAGAAACCGATGAGGAAGTAAGAATGAGATTGAATGAGTAGAGATTCTCTATAATGTTAAAAAGAAGGAACGCCCCGTTAGTTGACCATTGTACTGATATGCAACACTCTGAGGAGGACCCCACTTGGTTTATTTTAGAAAATGAAGAGGGCCTGATGAGAGGAGGTAATTTAGAAAAAAGAAGAAAGCAAAGACAGCAGTTCTACATGTCGAAGTTTAGAACATATAATGACAACCTCGATAATTGGTAAAAAATGGCAAAAATAATAATATACGTTTCAATATGATATCTTTAGATGAGGTTAATAAGAAGAAAGGTAGATATTGTTATATTTTAACGAAATTAAAGTGTTTTAGCAATATAATGATGTCTCTATAATTTATTATAGTAAATGGTATTGTAGGAATAATATCTGCAATGATGTATCCTTATTTTAATTTGTTTAACACATTTTAGGGGAAGGATATTACGACAGGTTCACCCAGTAGATATATATTGATTTGTAACTAAGACAAACCAGAATATGCCGAAATGTATAATGGAGTGAGATATAGACATTATCACTGGAGATGGAAAGATAGGGAAGTACAGATGATAAAATATAGCTTTATAGCCAGCCTTAGCAGGCTATAATGACCATTACAGGCTCTCTCCAGCATTAAACAAGCTTTAACAAGGGAGCGAGCTTTTAATAGCCAGTATAGCCCAGCTATGGTGGTCTATACAGCTATTAGAACATTCCACCCCATCAGGGCAGAATGATCTAATTAGTAAAACAAAGGCATCACGTAGACCAAGGTGGTTGAAATTTCCTCAGCTCACAAGCTTTTGCTCACAGTTGTTGCTGTAAATGTTCTACAGCCAACAGTCGTGCGCAGGGCCACAGCTGTTAGCTTTTGAACATTCATAGCAAGAGCTCTGAAAAGGGCTGAAGTGAGCCCCTGGTTCTTCCCAGCTTTGCTGAACTGCGTTTTGTAGTTCAGTCAAGCCAGAGAGACGCATGAGCTGAGCAAGTTTATTAATGTTTGAGAAAAACAATGGTTCTGGTGTGGCCAAAAGGTCCATACAAAAAGTGACCCTGTGGGGGGCACTATGTTTGAGAATAGGAAGAGAATTCCTATTTTTCTAAAACATTTCACTGCCCCATGTTCACCTATTGGGGTACCCTTGTTTCTCTCTATACTTGAGCAAGTTTATTAAAGCGCAGCACTTTCATTTTCAAAGTGCTATCAATTTTAAGTGTTTTTTGCAGCTGCAGCCAGTGCAGGTAAGAGTGATGGCGTGGGGGGCAGGGATGGAAAGATTCAATAGACAATGACATGCAAAAAAAAATAAAGAAGACCACTGACCTTGCACTCACCTCATCGCCGTCTCGGTGCAAAGTAAGTGTTTTTCTTTTTTAAAATTTTATTTTAGCATGTCGTCATCTGTCGACTCCTCTCCCCTTCCCCTCCCCCTCCCACCCCTCCACCACACCGTTCTTACCTGCACTGGCCGTGGCTGTTTCTTTGTATTCGTGTACATTACATATCTATCAGGGAACAGTGGTGGTGACTAGTGAAGCTTGCAGTTTCTGTTCTTAGGACATACTAGCTAGGGTGTGATAGCTTTATGAATTATATAATGATTTTATAAAGATCTTTTGATGAATGCAATTTTACTGCGTTTGGGTTTTATCTGGGAAAATCAGTAAGGGGCATATCACCAAGGGCCGTCGATAATTATCGCTCAGCGCTCTTAGCGTGAGGATAATTATTGCCGGCCAACTCTGAATTTTATCGCAGAGATAGCGTGCTATTAGCAACACTTATCTCCAAAGCGATAAAATTCAGAGCGCAAGCTGCCAAATATGCGATTATCGCTGGAAATCCAGCGATAATCACACAACTTTTGGCGATAGCTTGCTGATAGGGCCTCACATACTTAGCCATGATATCCACCTTCCATAGGATATCATAGCTAAGTCAGTTTCAAAGCAGGCGTAAGGAAAGTAGTGATAACAGAGGTTATCGCTACTTTTCTTGTTGCTATGCTGCTTTGCGTGAGGCTTGAAAATAGGAGAAATGTCGCTTAGCAAGATTTCTCCCATTATCCTGGGGAGGAACGCCCACTTTGCATCTCATTAGAGATGCAAAGATGGGCGTTAAGGGAAATGGCGATAAGGCAAGGTTTCACGCGATATCGTGACCTTGCCGATAAGGCGATAAAATTATGGCCGCTTTTCGTCCGAAAACGGATGCAAAAGTAGCGATAATTTTTTATCGCCTGCTTGCTGATATGCCCCTAAATTATTTAAATTCGAACAACTATACATCACCCCCTTAAAATGTCTGACAGTTGCTGAACAGCATATGTTGATGGCACTGACCCTGGACTGGATGTATGCCATCAAGATCAACCCCCAATAGCGAGACAGTATTGTTATAGTGTACTGACCTCCTGCCATAATGATTACACCGACAGGATCTAGATAAAGCACTGGCCAATATGACTTCCCAAGTGCATCTTATTGTACCCTATATTGACTAACCTCTCCAAATAGAAGCAGTGGCATAATGAGAGATTGGCCAACCATTTCATTGATTGGCATATGAGGTGAAATGATTCATAGTATGGTGTGATGTAAGAGGAAAGTGGAATCTAATAAACTAGTCTGGCATACTGGAAGATGGGTGCATCATGAAATACTCTTGCATATCTTGAAACAAGGAGCGCATCTTAGTACTGGCTGGCAAGAGCACTATTGAGCACATTACACCATTGTCTGGACAACTGGAGGAACTAAAACATCATGGCATGGACAGGTAGATGGGGGCACACTTGGACGTTTTGTGAACCCCACAAACAAGTAGCTATGTGGACATTCACAAACTACTACCATTCCCCTTTCCAGCCTGGAAAGATTTCTGTACTTTCGCTCTTTAAGAAAATCTCAGTACAGAGAGAAGGCATTCCCAACAAGGAAATTACAAGATTTTCCAAGGAATTCCCTTGGAAAGCCTTTATACAGTCGGGTTCCCTGAGGAGGGTTTGAAGTCCAAATTAGTATAACTATACCGAGGCTTACATTTAAAAAACTGAGCGTAGTTTAACTACGCTTTTTGTGACTAGGCCCCACTGTCACTAGCATCAACTATTGAGGGTATATCACATAAAGTTGCATCTTGATATGTACGATTTTCCGTTACACCCAACGTTATTGCATATTTGTTCAGCTTGATCATTTCCTGTTTTAGTTTCACATGTGGCTTCCCATAACAATGACGCAGAGTATATTGTACAAACTGTCTGCCTATTGACTACATTAGAGGCATTCCCGTTTAGTACTGATTCCAAACTTTTCTGGGTTTGTACTAGGAAAGTAGTGTAATCAATATTTTGTAGTATGCTGTTTCTATTACACTGTGTGGTGAGATACATGACACTTTGCCTCTGTGGTTACACACTTTTCGACCTCCTAACATCTCAAGTGTGAGGCAGAAAATCAGCCACCCACTATGAGATTCTATCTGTTCTGCTTTTTAGCAAAGTCCATATATGTATGTACTTAGGTATAATAATGTATTGGTCTCTGTGCCAGGAGGTTTCCTCTCGTTTTCTCCAACAGATGCCCCAGTTTTGTGATCCCAGCCAGCAAGGGAGCAGCCAGAAAGTTGAAATACACCCACTATGAACCAAACCCCTAATGATACCGAGTGAGCAAAGAAAGTAAGCCTCATCCTTACTGTAGTAGGTCTCTTCATCCTTACATCACCTCCTCTGTCCACCTATGTGCCACTTTCCCATCCATCCATCATCCTTTCACCTTTCTATTTTTCCATCCATCCTATATTATTCTAACCATGCACTCAAATTCCATCCATCCATCTGTTCACATATTCTTCAACCCTTTTACGTATCCTTCCACTTTTTCACCTTTCCGTCCATCCATCCATCCATCCATCCATCCATCCAGCCATCCATCATCCATCATCCATCCATCCACCACTATTTCACACATAGATCTATCATACTTTCACTCTTCCGGTCATTCGTTCTTTCGCCCTTCTGTCTATTTTTCATCCACTTATCCATCAATCCTTTCTTCCATCCTTTCACAAACTGATTCTTTCACCCTTCTGTTCATCCTTTAAGTGATCCATTCTTGCGCTCACTCTTCCTTTTTTTCTTTTCACAGACAAGATTGGCATACAAGGATCTCCTTTCAAATGGATCTGTTCCTTCCTCAGAGGAAGATCCCAGTGGGCCAGGCTACCACCCTTCACATCAGAGGCAAAGAGATTGATATGTGGAGTCCGACTGGGATCATACCTCAGCCCCACCCTGTTCAACATATATATGACATTGCTACCCAACATTATCCAATCACAAGACATCACTGTCATCTTCTACGCCAATGACACCCAGCTTATCCTCTCCCTAACAGACAAGACAACCACCAACAGGACCAATTTCACCAACTGCATGACCATGGTAACAGACTGGATGCAAGTCAACTGCCTTCAGCTCAACACTGACATGATGGAAGTTCTGGATTTTGACAACAAGACCTCTTCATGAGACTCCGCCTGGTGGCTGTCGGAGCTAGGACCAACACACACAGACCACACAAGAAATCTAGGGATCATGCTGGATGAAAAGCTCAACATGACTGCTCAATCAATATAGTGTGAACCTTCTTCTTCCACATTCTACGCATGTTGTGAACGATCTTCAAATGGTTGCCTCAGAACACCAGACGGCCATCACACAAGTACACATCGCCAGTAGACTGGACTATGACAATACTGTCAATGCCGGAATCTCCAAATAACTGCTACACAGACTCCAGACCATCCAGAACACCACTGCAAGACTCATACTCAACGTCCCACATTGCACCCACATCACACCGCACCTCAAGAAGCTTCACTGGCTCCCCATGGACAAGCGCAGCCAATTCAAAGTGAGTGATTAATTGCTATAGGTGTGACAAGTAATGGTAATTCAAATGAGACCCATCATATCTAGTGGGTTTTCTGGTAATGAAGGAATCCAATTGGGTCCTGTTGCACTCAACCTAGTTGCAATGGGGATTTAGGAAAATGGACCAAGATGCTCTTAAGCACATTCGAATACCATGGGGTTTGTACTGGAATCTAGTATAAAAGGGAGGAAGGTTCTAGTCCCGTGGGTCAAGGAACGTATGGGACTATACTTGAGAGGAAATATCTCAATGCACTGGAGAATTTCTCTGATTTTAATGATACAGACTTGATAGCCGGTGGGGACCACGTATTGACTACCTTAATTGAGACAGAAATCATTGGTAAGTCAGCCATAGTTGATGTAGGAGTTGAGAGAGAAGCAGTATGCACGTCAGATGTATTGACAAGCACACAGACTGCACATCAGTCTCAGATAGATATTGGGACCATCACAGATTGGCAAAGATCACAGGAAAGTAATGAGCAGTTCAGAAAAGATTCTGAGATGTCACAAGCCATGGTGGCAATAGTGTCTGCTCCAGAGGGAATGGAAGTTGAAATTCCTGTATCAGGTATTGGCATCTGGGTCACTGCCAGAGATGAGGTATTAATTACCAGCTACAGGACCTAACCGGGAGTAATTCCATCATGCCCAACTTGAGTGCCCTACACTATTGAGACATAAGAAGGAAGCCCAGGAACAGGTCAGCAAGGGAGTGCCTCTGTCACTAGACTCTGGGGCTTATAAGGCCTAGCATACCACAGAGAGGGAGACTGCAGCACTACATAAAGAATGCAACCAGGGATTCAACACTGTATTCCGGAGTATACATGGGTTGTGAAGCATTTAGTTCTATTGAATATTTATAGTCCCTGTTTTTACTAAAAGACAAACACTAGGCTGAATAGCAAAGCCACTGTGATTGTTGAGTTCTGAGCACTTGCCTCCCACACTACTTCTTGAGAAGTCTCGAACTGCTTACCGGTGCCACAACAACAGTAGAGAAAAGGTTGTACTTAATCCAGTTTGCAAAACTGTAGTAGAGTTGATACCAGGACACCAGTGGCAAGCAACGTCAAGGACCACATTTTGGGCCCAATAGCCTCTGTCTTCTCGGTTACCCCCACGGAGTCCGACACATCAGCTCAGCAGAAAGAGCCGTTCTTTGCTTTGGTGTTTCATTTTAATGAAAACATATGTTGAAAAAGAAACAAGAAAAGTTTCCCCACTCACTGCATTTGTGTTTGCAGTTCTGTTCTTCATTTCTAACTCCGCTTTGACTTTAAGAAGGATCATTCACAATCTGCGGTGACACCGAGTTCTCTTTTTGCTGCACGATCAGATAAGCTATCTTAACTGGCAAGATACATACAGCTATTTGTGCAAACACAGTACATACATAGTTCTGCCCCACAACCTCCACACGGTTTATTTTTGCATGAAGAGCTCTGATCATGAATGACACAATCTATTTTAAGTGCTTAGGTTTGCCTATTTTACTGTAGGTCTTTCTGTTTGCAATGTCGAAACATGCAGCAAATGCTGCTCTGCCGCTTGTCTTTTCTGCCTGTATCTGATATCGATCTAATTTACCTGATGTCCAGTATCGGAGCTGTGCCATTGTTTTATGTCATTCTAGGTGACATGCAGCACGGGCGTCCGGTGCTCAGCCAGCTGTGTTATCTACAAACACCAGTCCGGCCTTTCACATGCATCATGTACAACTGAAATACATTACATACACACCTAAGCCCAGCTGGGCCACACGCACCGACATCGAGCAGACTCGTGCATACCCACCACACAGAGTCACACTCACCCGCGCACCCAACTGATTTATAGTGCTGGCACGCGGGCGAGAACTCACACACGCACGCACACACACGCACACACACACATACGCTCTCCCTCTGACTCTCTCTTATAGACGTACACACAACCGACATGAAACTAGCACACACAAATTATCAGAACAAGGACAACAGACGCAGCATGCACACTCACGCACCCTTCTGTGCACACACATATGGAAACACACGCTCATATCCTGACCTGGAATGCTCTGCTCCTGGACAGGCCATGACAGTGAGGGAGGAAAGATGTGCATATCGGGAAAGAACTGTACACAGGAAAGACGAATGTGATGTTGACACATAAAACGAACAGCAGCACATAACGAGGATAAAGGTCATTCACTGATCATGTCTAAATGACACTTTAAGATTCTGAAGACGTTGTTTTAGTCGTTCTATTGTGCGACTATTTGCTAGATGTGCATGTCTGCGATGCTGAACAGCACAGATGTTACCTTGGCATCCAGGAAGACTTCTGTTTACGTTTCGGATTTGATGTTCTGACGTAATCCATATATGGAGGGATACATTTCCTATGCTAAAGTGCATGGAGCTACGATACAGGACACATGGGGGCTATGTACAAGCCTCTATCGCCACCACAATGTCACTTTTTCCAACGTTGTGATGGCCATAGGGGCTTAGCCTTATTTCCAAGGCAGCGTTAAGCCACTTAACGTGGCTTAACGCTGCCTTGTAAATAAGGCCCCCTTTCACGCCATAGTTAGCATTAGGGGTGGGCGGAATTTGCAAAATTCACTTTCGCAAATTATCGCGAAAATGTTAAAAATCTCAGCAAACACGCGGAAATATCGCAAAGATGCAGAAGTGTTTTTGCCGCCCGTTCGCGGTATTTTCTGTGTGGTCGCGGCTCGCCAACTTACCCATGCGGTTGCTCGCGGGCGCGGCCATCTTGTTTTCACTTGTCTCGCGGTGCATGATTGCGAGAAGAAAGACATGATCGCGCGACGCATGACGTTACTGCGGGCGCGAACTGTCGCGAGACAGCGCAAATGGCTACCAACAATCCAACATCTTGTGGAGAACGCGACCGGATCGGGGAAACTTGTCGGCGAAGGCGGGGATTCAGGTAAGGCGATCGTGCGCACGCGAGAATGTATTATTTTACAGCGCAAGCAAGAAACAAATTATCGCTAAGCAGCGGAATGCGGAAATTTTGACATTTTCGCGCTTTCCGCGGAACGCGAAAATGCAAAATTATCGCAATTTCCACGAACGGAACAGAATTTTGGCCCAAGGCTAGTTAGCATGAAAGGGGTGGGCAGTGGGTGTTGCGGTGGTTGTTCCACTGCAACACCCATTGATTTTGATGGTGCCCTTATGTACAAGGGCAGCGTACATAGGAGGCAGCGACAAAACCTGGTCTCGGTGAAACAAGGAGAAATGCATTATTTCTCCTCGTTTATTGTGCAGCACACATGGAAAAAGCAAACTGCTATGGATTTTTTATGTACAGGAAGGTCCCCCAGGACTCCTCATGTTTAATTATGTGGTTGCCTGGTGACAGACACGTTGTATAGTCTGAGATGTGATCGGAAGGTATGGCGAGAGAGAAGTGGAGGGATAGTTCTGTTAAGTTTGATTAGCACATGACAGCACAGAGATACCAGGAACCTAGGTGTCCCAGGCTGATTTGCCCCATTGTTGCCCCTTATTTCCCCAGTCTCTTCCCACTCACTACGGTTACTAATCCCTCAGCCATTATTTTCACTTTATGGCTCCAAACTTGCCAACTTTTCCCACTGTTGCCACTAATTTTAAATTAAAGAATGACCCTATCATGTATAATTAGTCTTCTTTGGGTGTATTATTGTGCTCCACATCTTTAGAGGTGAAGTGGTCTCCCGAGGTGGCTAGTGAGAAAAGGTGGTTGGAGGGTAGCGGTGGACCAGGGTGTTTCTCTGTTCGTTTTCTCCTCCTCCTGGAAAAGACTTGCAGCTTTGGAGTAAAATAATTCCTGCTTACAGCTTCTGTCTTGTGTTTACATTCCATCCCCTGGTACACAGTGTGTGAGGATGAGAGATGCATGTTAATGGTTGAGGCTTTAAGTAAGCATTCCACTAAGATACAGTCCGATTTGGATGGTACTTACATAGTTTGTGCTGATTTGTATATCTTACTTACTTAGGGGCATATTATCAAGAAACGGCGTTACAATTATCGTTTCTTTAGCGGCAGAAAACTGCCGCTAGAGCGGCGATAATGGGCTTGATAATATGCCGCAAAGAATTTCAGTAGAAGACCACGTTCTGGTGTCAACATGGGCTTCTATTGGAATTCTCAAGGGCACATTATCAAGCCCATTATCGCCGCTTTAGCAGCAGTTTTCTGCCGCTAAAGCGGCGATAATTGTAACGCTGTGCTTGATAATATGCCCCCAACTTACTTACAACTTTATTGCGAGCACACAGATCCTAAAAAGTATACAACAAGAAAAGTCCCAGGAAGGTATACACCGAAATATATAAATAAAATATGTATAGAATAAAAATTGATAAAAACATTTGTACAAATCCAAAGTGACAGGGCCCCTAAAAACAGTTTTAAGGTGCATATGTGCAAAGCAGCAATATGTATGGCACAGGATAAGGTGCTCGAAGATCCCACAACTACCACATGGATAACGTTCTGGTCTGACAAAGCATTCCAAAACACATTGACTCAGCTACATATTTTTTTTCGCCTAATTCAAAGAGCATGCCAGAATCTAGAAAGACCAAACACAATAGGTTGTCTGGTATCTGTACACAAGAGTCTTAAGACCTCTAGATAATGCCCTCGACCCACCAAGAAGCATAACGGAATAATCCATTTTTTTCTCATCGACTGGTAAGTCGGGCAAAAAAAGAGTAAGTGAACTATGGATTCAGAGCTAGCTTGGCAAGTGGGGCACAAATCATCCAAATCGTTATTGCTGGACCACTTTGAGCCGAACAGTTTGGTGGGAAGTGATTTATAACGAAACTGCAGAAAAAGTTTACTTGCCATCGGTGGCTCTATTTCGTCAATAGTTGGCTCAAAAGACGGAGAGCATTTCGATTTGAGAAAGACTTTGGTCAGGCTTGATGCTGGAGCTAAAAGAACTTCCTTTGAAATCGAGTCCCATAATTTTTTCTCTGGATATTTGCCTCATAGTTTCTGGATTTGACCAATAGGCGTCCAAGTCCAGTTTTGCTAAAGATTTCCGTAGAGTGGAAAACCAATGTATTGCCAAGGCCTTTGGAAATCTCAAGAGGTCTCTCAGAGTCTCTCCAATTCATCTACGGTCCATAGTCTGAACCAAAACATCAGCTGTTTATGTGCCAGATCCATGTATAAGGGTGTCAGAAGGGTACTAGCCAGGAGATCCACCAGAGATCTCAAAAAACGATTTTCCACAGCTATTAAAGATGATATATTTCCTGTCCCCCACAGCTCTATTCCATACATTATGCCCCCCCAATACTTTAGTATTGTAGATTTCTAGTGCAGGAGCAATCTGCTGTGATGTAGTTTTCCTATGTGTTTTACTAATGTGATTACATTGGAATATTTGATGGAGCTTAGCCTTCTCCTTTTGTGCATCCCAATTTACAGATGGGGATACACGTATTCCTAAGTAATCAAAAACGTCAACTTAACTAAGGTGCTACCTGCCTGAATAGATCTACTAGAGAGTTTTGACCCACTTTTGTTAAAAATCATGTATTTAGTTTTTCCCTCATTTAAGAACAACCCCCTATCATTACAAAACTGTATAAAATCATTTAAAAGTTGTTGGAGACCCTGAGGGGATTTGTAAATTAAAAGGGTGTCGTCTGCAAATAACAAAGCGGGGACTCTTCTATCGTTTACTTTCGGTGCATCACAACCATCCCTATCCAAAAAGTCAATAACCCCTTTTATAAAAAGGGTAAAAAGAGTGGGCAAAAGCACGCAACCTGCCTGACTCCACATTTTACAGGACATTTTTCTGTAACTTCGCTTCTTGGGCCCCACCTGACCTGGGCTGAGTTTGAGGCGTTTAATTTAATTGGACTATCTAAAAGGTTTACCGGGATGCCAGTTCTCTCAATACTCTCCACAGCTACGCCCGGGGCACAGAGTCAAAAGCTGTGCGCAGGTCAACAAATGCCACATAAAGTTTACCCCCTTTGAGGTCCACTTCCTTCCAGTACATACAAATAAAACGGGAGACCTGATCTAGGGTGCTAACTTTTGGACAAAAGCCCGCCCATAGGTCACTTAAAATATGAAATTCCATCATCCATTCTTTGAGCCTCCCTAATACTTGTTTACAAAAAATCTTTTGGAGAGAATATATTAGGCTTATCGGCCTATAGTTAGATGGCTTGGATATATCTCCTTTCTTATAAATGGGCACAATTTCCGCAACCTGCAACGATTTTGGGATAGGTGCTCCATGGAGAATCAAGTGGGATAAAATATTTATGTACCGACGCCAAAGGCATTTATCTTCTTTATACAGGTCATTGGGGATTTTGTCTGGGTCTGGAGCACGCGCTGGTTCACATGAAGAGATTGCCGCATAAGTTTCTACTAGGGAAAAAAACCGGGGCTCAAAGTCCTCACTCAACATCTCCTCAGACAACACACCCATCTCGCCACTACCATCACTCTCAATAGCATAGAGAGACCCAAAATGGGCTGATTTGTATATCTATATACTTTAGTACAAGGTCTAGGACAGTTTGAAAAAGTAAATGTGCAAAACAGCAGAAGTGATTTTGGAAAAGATGGAACTAAAGAACTGAAGAAAGAACAAAAGAGCGAAATAAAGAAAGACCTGAAGTCTCTAAGTCAGATTGTCTTGTGGATATTGTTTGATACTGGTTGACTGTTAATGTTCACATCCAGGCTCCAAAGTATCAATAGTCTGGAGCAATGGCCATTATAGTGTGTTTCTTTTGAAGTTCATGTCTAGATAGTGCACCATCTGATGTTCAGATGAGCTTTGGCATTTCCTACCGACGTCCATTGTGTTCAGTTTATAATCACATGCTTTGATTTCTGGCTTTGAACCTACCTCCCCATAGTGACTGCCCATTCCAAGAATATCCACAAAGCAATCTCTGTGTTGTGATAAGTAAGACCAGCCTAAGGAATTGTGGTAATGCCACTGCAGAACTATCGACAATTATCTTTTGGGCCTTAGGTCAGATTCACAAAAGTGCATTTGCATGCCTAGAACCCTTCATGTGTATAACTGCACCTTGGTGTAAGTTTAATCTCCTGTACAATTTATCATTTCTTTGTGTAGATTTACACCTAACTGTAGACTAATGTGTCACATTCCACTCAAATCAGAGTGAAGTCTCTTAAGATTGGATTTACAGCTGCAGGTTACTATAGTAACTTCACACTTGTGTTTTATATTCCGCCTTTTTGAGGTAATCTTAGAACCTGAGGCAAACATATCCACTTACAGATGGACATCTCTGAATGGAAGTGAATAGGGAAACAGTCTACCTCTGACATAAATCACACCTGAAATACACATAAATACAGCCCACAGCCTATGCTCTGCCATCTTATCCTTGGGTTGCCTCAGGATCCCACAATCCGTAATTCAGTCAGCCCCACTCAAGGGAAAAAGAAACATCACTAAGGATGAAGCAGACTTTGTAATTACATTTGTGATAAATAACTACAGACAAGTACATGGTTTGCCTCTATTCATCTTCAGAGAAGTAGAAACAGCAGCCTTGGGGCAGGAAGTTACAGGCTCGGTTAACACATAGTGGAAGGGAGCACACACTGTGGAAGACACTCAAAATAAATGGCAGAGATAGGGGAGGCAGGTGAAAACCTTTTCCATTATTCAGTTGGCAAAGACCAATCATGGAGGTGAATCTGGATCCCCCCTCTCCATCTCTCTAACCTCGAGGAGCATATCGCCTAATCCATGCGACCATGACCTTTTTGGGCTGCCTGTTTTTGAGACCCCCAAGGTCACGGCAGGTAAGAAATCTATACACCTCTGTCCTAACTCGTTCTCATTTAACCGCTAATGCTGCTTTGTCATATACACATCTTACACAGATAGGCACATTTCACAGACATATGGACTGATTACGAGTACGGCGGTCTTCCTTCTGCCACACTCGCGATAGGGCAGCACTGGCTGTCCACCGTCCACCAGATTATGACTTTCAAAGCTGAAAATTTACAAATTCATGCAACAACAGCCATTTCATGGCGGGAGCCCCACCATGGAAAGGTTGTCAGTGCAGGAACAAAGGGTGCCCTCCAGTGCCCCATGACCCCGCAACATGGGGATGCATTCATGTTCCTCCCATCTGTATTCCCCCAAAGTTCCAGGATGGCATGGATCCTACCGTACATGCCATGCTTAAACTATTTTGCCGTTCCCATTTCAGTGCTTCTTTTCCAGGCACCACAATGGGAAAGGCAAAGGACCGTCAGCCTTATATGAGTTAAACTCGTAATAAGGCAGGCGGTCCTTGCACAGCTTTGGCATAGCTGTGCCGGCAGAGAGCCAGTGCAACTGCGCCAATGTAGTAATCAGCCCCCATTGCCTTCATAAACAGGCACTAAAATCAACACTGCTAAACCAATAAACTGTTGATATTAATCTTTTAGTTAAAAAAGGCATTATATAAAGTTAAGTTATAGAAGTACAGAGGTTCCTTGCAAAAGGAAAAATCCAGGATTTGGTGAGAAAATAATGCCATAAGATAAATACAAGAACAAATTATGAGTTAAGAAATAATGCATGATATACTGTAAACCAATTACAATAATATACCAAATCTGTACCTGTAAAAAATGTATAGAAACAAAAGGAAATAGAAAAGAGAGGAATGAGAAAGAGTGAAGGAAGGAATAAGAAATCTACAATATACATCCTTTACTCATATCATATATTAACATCACATAATAACTAAGCGGAGTTGTGCTACGCAGAAGTCCGCGAAGTGCAAATAAAATTCCACCGCCCTACTCAGAGCTGTGCAACCGGCGGAGTGCTTTGGATAAATGCTGTTCTCAGTGATTTTCACCGCAAGCGGGCGCTGCTTCCTTTCTGCTGCTTGAGTAGATTTTTACTCGAGTGGCAGCTTTCTCAACGTGAGAGGTCAGTTTCTCAACGCGAGCAGTCACGAGCGTACGCGACCACTTGCAATGAGAAATCTGACCGCCTGCATTAAGAAATCTCGCCGGGAAGTTGATTTTCCACGCTTGAGTTCGCCAACTCGATGTTGACGATCGCAAATGAGGCGAAATCTTGCCGGGAGGTGGATTCTTCTCACTCACCAGCTTGACGTTGATGAATGCGAACGAGGGAAAAAACTCTAATCTGCGGAGCAGAGTTTTTCGGAACTCCGCGAGCTCCGCGTAACGTGGAGGGTGTAAATCTCAGCAAACTCTGCGAGCAGAGCAGAGTTCACTGCCCAAATTTAAGAATAACATAGGTTGTGTTATAATTACTATATATAATAATAAACAGGAGCAAAGAGAATATATACAGACCTGGGAGGTGAACTTCGCTCCATTTGTGGAGTTTGCGAAGTTTTCTTCACTCCGCGGAGCTCGTGGACCTCACGGAGTGCAGAAAACTCCGCTTTGCGATATGCAGGGGAGTTTTTTCCCCACTCGAGATCACGAACTGTAAGTTTGCGATTGCGAACGGTAATTTTGCGAGCGTGAGCTGCCGCTCGGGTAGAATTTCTACCCGAGCAGCAGAAAGACCAGCACAAACTGCAGTTTGCACTGCACTTTGCCACTCGTGGAACTTCGTGGAGTTTTTTTGTAACTTCGCGGAGTTCCACGTAGCAACACTCCGCGAACTAAGCCCAGGCCTAAATATATATTAAGAAAAAGATCCAAGTGGCTGAAAGACCATCGTAGAGTCCTTAGAACTTGATGCTTTTTGTTTGAAAAAATCTGTGAGAGGTGACCAAAACAAATCCATTTTAATCACCTGTAGTGTAGAAGTAACTGATGCAGTATCGAGTCTGTGATGAGAACAGAGAAGATTCTACCGACTAGAAATATTGACCATATTAGCGCTTTTCTAATTGGATGTAATTACTTGAAGTGCAATGGAAATTATTAGGTCAACAAATTTCTCTAGTTTAAAATTTGCTGACCAAGTGTGTGAGGAGCTGCCCAAAAAACACTTATTGAATATCCAAAGGAAAATTAACAGAACACAAAGTGGATATCCTCCTACACACCTGCAGCCAGAAGGTTTAATAGGGGGACAATGAAAAAACATATGTAGGTATGTGCTAGGTAGTGAGTCACAGGACCAACATGTATTTGGAATTGCTGTTTTTTGTTTATGTATAGAGACTGGAATAAGATATAACCTATTATAAAAATAATAAAGGGTTTGTTTAGCACTGGCATTACAAGAGGTATGTTGTATTTTATTCCAAACTAATTTGCAGATCTTTAAAGGAAAGGAATGCTGAAGGTCTGTTGCCCATTGTGATTAAGGTTTGGTTTTTGGACCAAAGGGAGTTATGTAGTGCAAATATTTATATATGCAATATGCTTTAAGTGAAGAAGAGAGATTGAGTGGTTATGGAAGTGGAGAGAGAGTAGCAGACTGTTTGCTTGAGCGTGGAAATAGTTTGCAAGAGGTCAGCTTTGAAAGACTCATATTTGGAAGTGCAATCAGAAGAAAGACTGCATTTAGTTTGAATAGCCAATGAAGAGAGAGGAATAATTCAATACATTAATTGTTTAACCTGAATTATGCCATTGTTTCCAAAGAATAGTACAATTAGATCATTTGATGAATTAATTATACCAAATAGAAAATTCCAGACATTCCTGCAACGGAGCAATGAGTCGTGTAAAACTCCGGGAGACACTAGGAAAGAACATTTAATAGGAGGAGAGGACTAAGAACTAGGGGGTTTTGAAAGATGGACTATGTTATGTCATGTTAACTTAATATAGTGCAACGGACATCCTCAAAAGTACATCTCACACATTGCCAACAACTGGTACTGCAACATCCTTCTCTAGAAAGTAATGGAGGTAGGGAGTTAAAATAAAAACCCTTAGGAAATAATGTTACATTAAATTACTTTTTAAAAATATATATATAAATGGATGTAATTTAATGTTAAATAAAATCTAAAAGTGAAACATATTATTTTATCATAAAATATGTTAACAACCTTTTATGAATGTGTAAGTTATTGTGATATTATTTTGTAGTGAAATATCATTGAAATACTTTTAATACATTTATGCATCACCTTCAATACATACAAATGTTATTTTCATTTACTTTACATGGGAATTTACTTTTTAGTTTAAACTTCAGAAAAATATATTTAAATTAAACACAAATGTAATTTAAAATTAAGGTAATAGCGCTGCAGAATGTTTTATTTTGTTGTATATTTAAAATAAATATATTCAATTTATGTTTATTAATATTTAACATAAGACTACGTTTACTAATTTACTATAAAGTTTAATAAACGTTTTTAAAATGTTCCTTACACTTTACCATCTCCACACTGACTGTGGAACACCCCCTATGGTGAAGTATACATGTCCAGTATTTGTAAAGCGCAAACAATTACCCAAGGGTGTCAAGGTGCTGGGGGCCGCCTGGAAGATTAAGTGAGCTATTGCCCAGAGTCACATGGTGCTGGGCTGATCTACCACCAGCGATCAAACCGTGAGCCCCTTTGTTCCTGAGTCACTTGCCCTGGCTGTTGCACCACACCTCTTCCCAGAGGAAAAGTATAAAAGTTTATTGAACTGAAAATATTTTCAAAAAATTACTATAAAGCTATACATGTTTTGTTTAATTTCCTATACTTTACCATAAAGAGATCTCTAACCTGACTGTGGAGTTTATTTTTGGTAAAGCATAAGTAGAAATTCAAAAAAGTGTATAAACTCAAAAAATAATTAAATATATATCTATGTAAATATTAATGTACATTCAATTGAAACAAATCTTTAATACATTTAAACATATTAAATTAAATAGAAATATGTTTCTGAAGTTTGAATTAAAAAAGGAAAATTGTTTTATTATACATTAATTATTAGTAAAGTGATGTGTAGAATTAATTATACTTAACATAAATGCATATCACAAAAAATTAATTTTGCAATAATTTATAAATTCAAAAACGTTATGATATTTATTAATTTAATAATAAATATGTTTTCTTTTTTGATATGTTTATTAACAATAAATTACATTTATTTATATTTTAAACTGTTTTAAATAAAGGAATTTAATTTAACATTATTTCTTATTGGTTTGTTTTTATGCCCCTACCACCCTTATTTTCTATAGGAGGGTGTTGCTGTACCAGTAGTTGCCCATGTGTGGTGTTTGACTCACTCCAGTTCTAAGTTGGAGAAATGTACTACTGTTTCTGGATCCCTTGTTTGCTGTATTAACTTTGGAAGTGCATTTTGTGAATAACAATGGGCTTTCTCGCTTGTGGGTGGGTGCATGTCCTTCCTTAAGCCCCTCCATAGCTTTCCTTTAACCGTCTTTACTCCTTACGAAACCCCATCTGTTTAATAGTAAGTATGCACCTTTTACAGCCATTCCCTTTGGTTCCTCTCACATTTACTAATATATAGGAAACGTCCATGAGTGAGGCTCTCTCCCAAAAAAAGGTAGGAGAGGTGAATGCAGTTTGTAGTACTTTAGCAGTACCCATGTAGTACTACTAAATGTACTGCAAGATGCACTTTGTAAATAGTAGGCCTGGGCAGAAAACTACACTATGCTCGCGGAGAGTGCGTAGTTTGCGCAACTACGCGCTACACATATCGCACGTAGCACAGTGCAAAAACGTGTAGCGTAGCATAGCGGACATTTTTTGCTCGCACGCGGTCCTCAACGTCAAGTTGGCGACCGCGAGCGAGCCAAATCAATATCCCAGCAAGACTTTTTCCTCTTTCACGATCGGCAACATCAAGTTGCTGATCTCGAGCGTGGAAAATAAACCTCCCGGTGAGATTCTCAACACGGGGAGGTCAGGTTTCTCATTGCGAGTGGTCACGTATGCTCGCGACGGCTCGTGATGAGAAACTACCAGTCCGTGTTGAGAAAGCTGCAGCTCGAGTACAAATCTACTCAAGTGGCAGAAAACCACCGCTTGCACTGTGCATGGTGCCGTTCGCAATGATTGCACAGGGCGGAAAAGCATCCGGCACTGTGCAATCATTGCGAACAGCATTTCCCTACCGCACTACGCAGTTCACGTAGCTACGCTTAGGGCAAAGTGCTCTTCACGTAGCTACGCGTAGCGCGACTACGCGAACTACACCCAGGGTTAGTAAATAGGCCCTTATCATCAGGTTTAGCAGCAGACATCATTGGGTCAAGCCACAAAGCAAGGATTTGTGGCAGTAGCAGGCGAGATGCCATTGTAACAAAGCATTAAATCATGTATGGATCAGCCACCACCTTTCTATGTTTCATTATGCTGGCATGTTACCAAGTTAAAGTGCGATTTATTTTAGAAATCTATTGTGAAACAATACTGTTTTATATGTATCATAATTGACCTTTTTCTTTCAGATCCTGGGCACATTTAGGCTAGGTACCACACTGCCTTATTCACAAGTAAAGGGTGGCAGGCAATCTCAGGAGAAAGAGGAGAAGGATGAAGAAGGTGGAGAGTGACTTTGTTGGGCACACCTATACACCAATAATCCGTGGGTCTATCAAAGTTAGCACAGCTCTAAGGTACAATCAGTACAAGACTATGATTCCTACTTGGACATAGGAGGAGTTCCTTTAGGAGGACAGAATATCATCACCCACCCAGGTGGCATGCTTCATCATCTGCCATTGTGCCTTAGAGCTGTTCTAAGCTCGACAGATCCGTGGATTATTGGTTTGATATATGGTTGTTTGTGGGGAATCTATCTGCGCAGGTCTTTAAACTTTTCCCTTAGACCCTCTACCTAGTGTTTTGTATTGTTTTTTGACACCTATACACCAACATCAAGGACCCCCTCCTGGCTAGCCAGCAGTCTTTCTCTAAGGTTCTCACAAGAGGATTGCTAGCCTCCAGCTACTACCTCACCAACTATGGATGCTTGTTCCGGCTATGTAGGACTCGCCAACACATGGCGGTCAACCTCCAGGTGCCAATGTTGAGTACCCTTTCCTACTACTTTCATGCAAGTGTGACTACAGTCTTCATTCAGTCATCTGACAGAACAACCCTGGTGAGGTCTGCGAGGTCTCCATATCTGTTTTGTATGTTCAATAATGGGTGCGCCATTCCTTTACTTTGTATGTGATGGCATTACTTACCATGTGATAACGTTACTTTAAATAAAATGGGCTGATGGTCATATAATGACACCACTGGACATGCGATGGCAATGTTTGGCATCTGGGGGTATTGCATACACATTATAATGTTATTGTCTATTGAAAGCATTGCTATTGAAAGCATTGTCCATTGAAAGCAATGCTTTGCATATGGTGCCATTGCTCGTACTTTTATAACCTTACTCTACAGGACATGCAATGGGAATCCCTTGCATGAAATAGCAAAGTTTCATCTCTGATTGGCAGGCCTGCAGAGCTGGTCATCACTCACAAAAGATGCCTTTAACTGGTGTAAAGCGGTCTTTGCTGCCACATGAACATGTGATGCAGACCCTGGAAGGATGAACCTAACCATATCAAGTTGTTCTCCGGATTTAATGGTTGTTCATGGACAGCAAGGCAGAGCATAAGGCACAATCTATCCTTCATGGACAGTAGTATTTGAAAGAATTTGATTAAATATGTAATGAAATGGTGAAAGATGTAACATATTTTCTAAAAATGAATAGCTTGCAGTATTAAAAGACAGCAGTTTTCAGAAAGTGACGAGGTATAATTTGGTGACAAATGTGTTTAAATTCAAAAACGTAAAAGCTGGTATTGTAGACAACATGCTTGCAATAAAGTGACAAGCTGATAATTGTGGATGCAATTAGTGTATTTAAAGAAGGCAGAGCTTGCATTTGGGAAATTAATGCACGTTTTCAGGAAATTATAAGTCGAAGGCTGTGCATAAAGTTATTCTATTGGGTCGCCATTTGATTGAACTGTTTTAAAGGGTAATCAACATTTGACATGTAGACGTGGATGCCCCGTTGGACAACAGGAAATGGACGCGAGTCAACAAACTAACCCACTCAGTCTCTTGTAATGCCTGCTTTAAACTGGTACAATACAATTTCCTCCACAGGATTTACCTTACTCCCAGGGGCATTCATCGCTTGACCCCAATTCGCCCTGATAGTTGCCCCTGATGCGGTGCCACCTGTGGTGACTTTCTACATTTAACTTGGCAGTGCCATCAGGTACAGGATTACAGAATGAGTAATAAAGTCAAAAGAACAAGTTGGAAAAATCCCATAGCAGTTTAGCAGATTAGAACAATAGAATAAAATTCAATTAACAGCATGACACCACAACAATAAAAATTCAATAAGGGGAACATGAAATTATGAAATTGTAAAGGTTTTGTTAGAAATAAAGTAAATATTTGCCAAGTGCCAATGATAGACTATTCTCACAGTAGAACAGGACCTAGGTGAGATTTTAGGATGACTTGATAGAGCAAGGCCAGATACACCAACCAAGTTCATCCCAGAGAAAATGTTATTTAGAAGGTAGATTCCTCCGTCAGGGCAATGGCGCAAATTACTCCATCACCCTGATAAAGATGCCGCCCACAAGATTACAAATGACCACCAAGTAAGCAGTCATTTCTAAAGCATTGCAGTATCTGCTCTCATGATAGTTCCTGTCAACACTTTTTCCAGTTTAATGCAGGATACTGGCAACATGACGACGCCTTGCACTAAAGTATTTTCTTTTTTTC
The DNA here is from genome assembly GCF_964204655.1 of Triturus cristatus. NCBI lineage: Eukaryota > Metazoa > Chordata > Amphibia > Caudata > Salamandridae > Triturus > Triturus cristatus. Next base: position 675,002,130 of record NC_140590.1, read on the forward strand.
AAAAAGAAAATCCCAAAGTTGGATTTCCTTTCTGATGATAAAAAGGATAATGCCACCGTCACCATAGGAGTATTCTCTTTTAATGAGGGGACACTTTTTCTTTTTTTACTGTCCCCTATCGCCAGGATTTAACTGGTTGACTGGTGGCAACAGAGAGTAAAAAACAGCTATAGGTCCACCCATCCAAATTGGGCAAACTCACATATTGTCATTTTTCTGTCAGCCTTTAATCCATCAAGACATCAGAGAAGTTTGGCTATGGTGGTGATGGAGCAGTATCTGCCATAGTCAAAGCTATGGTTCACCTGTATATAAGTCAGGTGAGCAGACCACTGTGTTGGTGGAGAGGGAACTCCGTCGCGGTTGGATGGAGATCCCTCTCTACCAACATATAAAGCGCCCCCTTGGTCTTTTAAGATCCACCTTTTCAGGGTATCTGGATCAGATACTCTGTGTTACTACTCTGGCTCCCAGGACCTCATGGGTAGAACTTAAGGGGAAAGATTCACTACAGCAAAGGTCACCAGTAAGGTCCGGTTCAGGTTTAGTTGCTCCTGGTCATCCTGGGGCTTCATCAAAGAGGACGTTTGCAGTGTGTTGGGACCAACCAGCCAAACAAGTATTCAGCCAAGTGACCCTTGGATTCCACTACTTTTTCCTTGGTACAAAGGGAAGTAAGTTCAGTCATTCAAGGTTCCTCTCAGGTCAACAACAGCAGGTCCAGTCCGCTTCTGTTCTACCGAAAGTATTCTCATTGGGTGCCTAGGTGTGCCCAAATTATGCCTGTCACTACCTTTTCGGTGGGGATGACTCCTGGCACTCCCTAAGCAATGGGGAAAACGTTTCCAAGGGCACCCCTACTCACTTTTTGAGTAGTTCCTGTTTGCCTTACTGCAAACAAGCCCAATATACAATGTGACAGGCTAAACGTCTTTGGTCACACTAAACCTGGACTCTGGTAATCACTAGTGTCCTCCCACATTTAATACTAAAATCCAGTCTGAGGCAGGTACTGTATCAACAACAAACACAGAAACAGATGCTGGTAGGATAAAAGAAGGGTACTTCAGCAACCAGACAGAGAACACACAAGAATTGTCCTGGTAATCTGTTCTTTCTCTTTCAAGTGTGCGAAAGCATTACATGTGGTTCAACTGAGCTGTCAGGCAGGATCTGATAATGTGCTGTCAACAGAATGCCTAGAAACCTCATCATGCATATTCTGTTGAGCTCAGTGGTGTCATGAGAGGAATTTCAAACCCTTTTCCCACTTCTTCCCAAGCTGAGCACAGGCTAGTAGTTGCGGGAGAGTTAATGCAAATTAACCTCCAGGAACTTCAGGCAGGAAAAATGCAACCTGTTCAAAGCTCTTTTCCTTAATGTTAATTGCAAATCCAATGTAACCATTGAACTGGATTTTTAATAACTATTCAAAATAGTTGTTTAATTTTTTTGTAGCTGGTCCCTTTTCTAAGATAAAGAATTAGTATTTTATATGTACTTTGATTATCTATATAAAACAGCTAGGCCTACCAAAGTTAAAATAGCTTTTAGGGCCTTGTCGCTCTACGGCCGGACAATATTAATCTTCTCTCTGTTCTACGTTTAAATACTATGCACCCTGCCTTGTGGGTACAAGGTATACACAGGAGTACCTAATAATATTTTATTTTAAAATCTGTTTTATTGAAATTTTTCTCTGGGAGTGCAACAAAAGCATCACAGAAGCAACATTCTTCGTAAATACATTTTGCCCAGTTATACAGTTCGCTATTGAAGGATACAGTTTTCCCAAAAGGTCCGTGGCGAGTTAACGTTGAAATATGACTCTGCATCATCGTGGCATGTTGCTTTCAAACCCCTGCATCTGAGTTACAATCTACCCTCCCTGGAGAGGAACAAAGAAAGGAAACTTAATCGTGCCTGAAAGATACTTTAAAAAACCCTAACTGTGATGTCATGGTGCTACGAAGAGAAGAAAAGACATAAAAGGAAAAGGAGAGGGTGAGCGCGAGTGAGTTACCGGGCCTCTACTCAGGTGATCGCCGCGCCAATTGGAGAACCCGTCAATTTGGGGTAATTAGATAAGGAACAAATTGAGGGCCCTGAGCCTCGGGTTGAGAGCCGTCAAAGGGAGCCCCTCCGATAAATAGGAGACCAGCGGGGACCAGATGTAATCAAAACTTTTCCTGGTGTCTTCGATTATATCGGTCATGCGCTCCAGAGCCAAAACCCTCCACAGTCTCGCATGTCATTGGGTTAAGGATGGGGCTTCATGTTTTTTCCAGGCCGCGGCAATTACCATTTTGGCAGCCCCCAAACAAAGCCACATCACTGATTTGTACCCATGCGTCTGTTGTTTCAACTTTGGATCTCGGACCCCAAGTAGAACTTGTTCCATGGAGCTGGGGATGGGATAGCCTAAGATAAGGGAAGAAGTGTGGTGCTGCGGTCAGGGCGACTGACTCCGGAATCTGGGGATCCCCGGTGGCAGATTAGCCCAGCACCATGTGACTCTGGGCAATAGCTTGCTTAATCTTCCCAATGGCCCCCAGCGCCTAGAGACCCTTATGGGTGATTGTTCGCGCTTTAAAAATGTGTATTATTATTATGTGGGACAAGATTTCCTTCCAGAAAGGTTTAATGGCAGGACAACCCCACCATATATGCCTGAAATCGCCCAACAACCCACACCCCCTCCAGCATCTATCCGACGAGCCAGGGAAGATCTTGTGAAGTTTCTGTGGGTACAGGTACCAATCATACATGATATTATAGTGTGCTTCCCTGAGATACATTGAGCGGTTGAATTTCACAATGTCCCTACCTAAGAGTTCCCATTGCTTATCTTCCAGAGGAGCCCCTATAATAGCATCCCAAAAAAGCATTTGTAGCGCAGCATCGCTCTGGGACTCATTGATTGGATGAGAGCATATAGATAGGAGATACATCCCTTGGAAGAGGATCCGGACTGAGCAAACTTCTCTATAGGGAGCAACTCCATGGCGGCAGCCAGCCCCACCAAGGGCTGCAACACAAAGTGGGGGGAATGCAGCGCTAAAATGTATAGGTGTGTGAGGGGAGGGGAAGATCGTGAGATACAATCTGTTAGTGAGGATATCCCAAACCTTGAGTGTGAGGAATGTGGGTGTGCTAATGTGGGTGTTGAAAGGTCTGTCTTGCTTCGGCTTCCAGAGAAGATCCCAAATGGTACGCCCTGTAATCTGTCTATATGAAGCCAATGCTTCTCCGAGGCCCGCAGCAACCATTCCATGATTACTCGCATTTGTGCCGCTCTGTAGAAGGACTGAAAGTCTGGTAAAGCCATGCCTCCGTCTTTGCGAGGTCTAATAAGCAAATTATAGGGAAGTCATGCCCGTTTCCCCAGCAAAATAAATTTGGTGAGCATATGCCTCAGCTCCTTAAATAGCCCTCCCTCCACTGGAATAGGCAGGCCCTGGAAAAGATAAAATAAGCAAGGGAGAACATTCATCTTAATGGCATTAATCCTGCCCAACCAGGTGATATAAGCCACACTCCATTTTCCCAGGTCTGACTTTAGTTGTCGCAGAAGAGGGGGTATGTTGGCTTTGTGCAAATCTCGTATTCGAGGAGTAAGCTTAACTCCTAAGTAAGTGATCTCCCTACTAGTAAAGTGAAAAGGTGACCCTTCTTCAATCCTTTGCCATTCGTCTTTTTGAATGGTTAGATTCATAAGGAAGGATTTGGTCAGGTTGATCTTGAATCCCGCCACCAGTTCAAAAGACTCCAACTCCACCTGGATAACCGGTAGAGAGACGATAGGGTCTTTCACTGGCAGAAGCACGTCCTCGGCAAATAATGAAATCTTATGAACGTCTGTGCCAAAACGTATTCTTGGGATCTCTTGATTCTTTCGGATCCTGTGGGCCAGGGGTTCTATGCTCAAGGCAAAAATAAGGGGGTATAAGAGGCAGCCCTGTCTCGTCCCACGAGCCAGTCAGAAAGAGGAAGAAGCAACCCTCGTTAACAAGGACCCTAGAGCTGGGAGAATGATAATTAACGCGTACCATCCCAAGAAAAGTTTCGTTGAAGCCAAAGCGCTGGAGCACTTTAAATAGAAAAGACCATTCTACGCGGTCAAAAGCTTTCTCCGCACCTAGGGAAAGAATCCCAGTTGGGATGTTTTTCTTGTGAGCCTTTTCGATGATATAGATGATGCGCCGCAAATTATCGTGTGTTTGACGTCCCTTAATAAAACCAGACTAATCCGGATCTCTGAGACCCGAGAGAATTGTTTCGAGACGAGTGGCCAGGATTTTGGAGTAAATTTTTGCATCGAGGTTGAGAAGAGCAATCGGGCAATAAGACGAGCAGGCTGAGGGATCCTTACTCGGTTTGGGAATCACAGCCACAATGGCTTCCCCCATGGGAGGAGTGACTTGTTGCGTGGTGGCAATGATATTAAATAAGGTAGTTAAGAAGGGAACGAGTTCCGGTGCAAAACTACGATAGAAGTGGGCTGAGAAGCCATCTGGCCCTAGAGCTTTCTGGAGTTTGAGAGAATTGATTGCCTTCTGTATTTCTTCAGCTGTTATGGCGTTCGCCAATTCGTCATTGGAGCTAGCCCCTACCTGGGGGAGATCTAGAGAATCCAAATACCCCAATGTATCAGGTGTCCCTGGAAGCTCTGAGGTGTAAAGAGTTCTATAGAATTTCTCAAAGGCCCCCGCCTTCACCTCCTCTGACCTGTGAGCAAAGCCCTTCTCGTCGACTATTAGTTTAACATACTCTCTCTCCTGCTTGGCCCTTAAAAGGCGAGCCAACAAGGATCCTACTTTATTTCCACCCTCATAACTGCGGGATTGTAAGCGTAAGATGGTTTTCTCCACTCTGTTGGTGTAAATAGCCTGTAATTTTCCTTTTAGGGTTGTAAGTTTCCGTAGGGCCGGAGCCGAGAGGTTGGCCTCATGGGTCTGCTCCGCCGCTGTTAGTTCTCGTTCTAGTTGGAGGCGATCTTCACATTGCTGAGCTAGTAAAGTAGTGGCCAGTTCAATGCACTTGCCTCAAACTACTACCTTAAGAGCGTCCCAAGTGGTTCCATGGGAAGGAGCCTCTGGGACGTTAAGCTCGAGAAAGTCTCTAATGGTCATTCTTAGGTCATCGCGGAGGAGTCTTTCCCTGCAAAGGAAGTTAGGGAAATACCATCGAGCTTGTTTCGGGCACGGATTGGGCCAGGTCATCGACACCTCCAGGGGGGCGTGGTCTGGCAGGCAGATAGGGTGAAATTGGGCTTGCAGTAAAGAAGGGAGCAAGGTTTGGCTCATAAAGACATGATCGATACGGGAATACGTCCTGTGGGAATGAGAGAAGAATGAGTAATCTCGCTTCATGGGATTGGTATCCCTCCAGACATCTACCAACACCATTAGCTGGAACTGTGAATGAAGTGCCTTTCCAAACGCCCCTCCCGGAGCCCTGTGTGAGTGTGTCATGTCCATGTCAAGATCCCAGACTAGATTAAAATCCCCCATGAGGATTATGTCTCTCTGAGAAAAGTTCTCCAGATTCATAAGGAAGGAAAGAACTTAGTCCTGTTGACCTGTGTTAGGGGCATAAAGAACAGTGAACGGACACTGGTGGCCTCTTAGTTACCCCGTAACCATTAGGAACCTCACGCTTTTGTCTGGGTAGGAGTCCTGAGCCTGAAAGGGGACCCCTGGGTGGAACAACAGTGCCACCCTGTTATGTTTCGAGGAGTGTGAAGATCAGAATATGAGGGGATAAGCTTTGTGGCGTAACCTGTGATCTAGCACGTATTTCCAGAAGCGCTGGCACTTGTTAGGGGAATTTAGTCCCCAGGCTTTCCATGTCAGCACTCTAACCACCATTTTGTCCTATGGGGTGATGTTGTCTTCTTGGCGACGGGCTCCGCTGAAAAATCCCCTGTGTGACCCCCTCCCTTCCCCCCGCCCACCAACAATAGAAAAAATAAAAGCATCATGACATCTAACAAAAGTAAAAAACCCAAACAAATACTTAAGATGAGTGAGTAGAATCCCCCTCCAGAGAGGAATCTCAGTACCAAAAAACACTCAAGTAGCATCACCATTTCCATTCCCCAACCCTTAACTTAGCAAAGAACAAGGCATGTGTTATATAGAAAACGGTGTTCTCCCCCAACTGATTAACAAGTAGCAATGGAAACTAGACCGTTGCCGATGAGAACCTTAGCTGAAGACCCCCTGCTACAATTCTAATGGTTAGGAGCTTGCAAGATCCAGCCACCTCCACCCTGAGCCCTCTTACCAACTTGTGGATGAGAATGTCCCCCTGTCTCGTCACCACTGGTGCAAAGTTCTCTCGTGATGTTCGTGCCATGCCCTGAGAGTAAAGCAACGAGGAGCGCCTGAACCCCCCAGCCCCATCCCAATATGGCAGATGCAAGTCCTCTGCCCCATCCATCTCTCCAAGTCTTCGGCCGGATGTGCACTTTGCGGTGATGGGGGGAAGAGTGGGCATGACCACGTCAAATTGGCAGCGGGAGCAGTCAGAGGACATTCTGGGCGAGAGCTCGTCTAAAGATGCAAAGTGAAGGGCCCATGAGGCCCCCTGGTCAGGGGCCTCAGTCTGGTGAATTCGCGTTTTTCCTGCCCTTTGTCTGCCACTGACCCCTAGTGCGTAGTTCTGGTTGATCCTTCCCGGATTCGTGTCCGACGAGCTTGTGGATAGTTCCAAGCCCAGCAGATCAGCCGCCTCCGATAGTTCCACGTCGTGGTGTTTCTTATGCCACTGGAAAGCGATCCCAAAGGGGTATGTCCACCTGTACCTGACTTTCTTCTCCTGCAAATGATCGGTGATCGGGCGGAACTGCTGGCATCGCTGGAGGGTGGCCAGAGCTACGTCTTGATACAGCGAGCAGGTGGCATTCTGGAAGGTGAGCGTTTCGGTAGCCCTCGCCCTCTGGAGGACCAGTTCTTTGACTTTGAAGGAACTGACCTTTGCCAGGACATCTCTTGGGTGCCGATTCTCCCCCGGCACTCGTGGACCCACTCTGTGCACTCTTTCCAACCGGACTTCAGGGCCATCTTCCCCTAAGACTGAGGAGAAGAGGCCCACCATGAATGCCTCCAGGTCCGGGCCCTCAGAGTCCTCTATCAGGCCTCGGACCCTTAAATTGTTGCGACGAGAGCGGTTTTCCAAATCTTCGCACTTGAGTAGTGAGTCCCTTAGTTGGCCACGAAGTTCGGCTGCTCCTTCTTCTAGGGACTTCATCTTGTCAGACACCTCCTGTTGCTTCGCGTACCCACTGAGTCGACATGTGCCTGAACCACTACCAGTTTCTCTCTTACTTGAGCGCAGAAAGTTTCAAAGGAGGCCTCCATGTCCGCCGTGATGTCCGCCCTTAGCTCTCATCGCAGCTCCTGCTTGAACTCGTGAAGGGAAGCCATGAGGTCGTCACAAGTCAGCGCCATACTTGTCGGTCTTGTCGTCGCTTCACCGTCCGTCACCCCCACTCCATCCTATGCGAAGAAGTTGGAGACCTTGTTATTGGGAGTCTTTTTGGGTGGCATAGGGGGACCCCCCGCTCAGAGAGCACTTGGCCACCCCTTTAGGTGGTTGGCATCGGGGCACCGCAGCTATCCACTCCTGGGGCCTCCCTCCACTCACTCCGCCGCTCCTGGGCCCCTGGTGAACCTCTCCTCCAGGTGCTCATCTGGGCCCCTCCGATTCGGGCTCCCCCCGGGGTGACAAGCGTGGGGCAGCTGCTTCAGCCGGATGCCCACTTGGTGCCGGCCAATATGCGCTCTTGTACTCTCTGGTGCTTTCCCCCGCGGTCCCAGCACCCTTCGATTCAGGCGCCTCGTGGAATCCACAGGCCAGCAAGAAGTGTCACGGCAGCCATCTTAGGGTCAGGCAGCGCTCATCAACTCTCAATGGCGTGGGCCTCCGACCCCTCCCGGTTCGCTGGCAGTTTACCTTAGAGAGGGCGAATCAGGGGGAGGGACGTGCACCTCTAGAAGCACCCACGGATCTCTCGGTCGGTCGGTCTCGGATGGTAGGGCTGGTGAAGAGAGGACAACGGCAGCTATCAACCTAGCTTCCACCTTCCAAGCAGGTGTTAAGCTCCAGGCAGGAGGTGCAGTGGTCTCTGATGGAGGTAGGCCACCAGGATCAAGGCCCCATTCTTTAGCGGATCGCAGTCCCAGCACACCAGCAGCCCACCATTTTGCGTGGCGCCGCGTCCGGACCGAAATGGCTCCGATACGCCTTCCATCTCACGTCGATAACATCAGGGGTGGCGCAGCAACCTGATGTGTTCCCCTGCTCGACTTCTCGCCAAAGACCCTGGGGCAACTTCGATGCAGGGGAATGCCAGGACTCAGAGCCTCCGCGCTCCGGAAGCCGGCTCCCGGGCTGCCGCCATTTTCTATTCTGCACCGCCTCGCCACTTTCCTCGCACCGAAGCCTCTCCCACCCACACTCCAGGGCTCCTCACTTGGCGGGCCGCCTCTCCTTCGTCAGCACCACCTGAGTATCGCTGGGGAGTGGTGCGGAGGCCGGAAAGACGCCTTGATTCATGAGTTTCTGCAGGGCCTGGGAAGGAGCCGATCGGATTGACATCCGATCGGCCATGTTGGTTGGCCACGCCCCCCTAATAATATTTTAAAGGGGGATCTTTAGTTGTCAAAAAGCATTATATTTACAGTTGACACTGCATGTTTTACGATGCAAGAGTCAGGCTACACAGAGTAGGCCTGTAGCCATGCTTGCACCGCCATTGTAGTGGATGGCTTGATAGGGGCTGTAGTCCACAAGCACCATTTAACTTCCAGGTCCTTGGTGCACTTTCTACATCCTATACAAGGGAATTTCAGGCACAATTAATATGTAAATTTAACCTTGTTTAAAGGATGAGCACAGGCACTTTACTCCTATTTAGCAGGAGAGAAATGCACAGTTATAAAACAAGCAAAAATAGGGCCCAGCAAAAGGCTAAAACCTGTGGTGACCACACAGAAAGGTTGGATTTCCAGCAGTAACCTTTGAACACCTTTATTGTCACTTCATAAGTGTATGTAACTTGAGTAGTGTCTCTGCTTTCTGAGCATGGGCAAACTATATAATCTGAAAAACAGCTTTGTTTCCCCCATTCAAGACGATTCTGAGTCATATATTATTTAAGTGGCAGTTTAGGAAAAAATTAAAAGAAATGACATGTAGGTACTTACACCCACTTCTGCCAAAGTTTACAAGTCGCCAGTAGTGTGTGAGTCTACCCAGAAGCTTGCAAACATGCTCTTGGTATCATCTTTTTGTTTTGCGCCCAGCAATTAATGGCAGCCACCCAGGGAGGGGACCGCGGGTATTATGACCCAGTACTAGGATAACGGGCATTAAAACATGTTTAGCTTATATTTCGCTGAGGAGGCAAACTTTGGAAGACGAGCAGTCTTAACTGCCGACCCCCATATATCACATGGGGAAATGGATTGTTCCCTATAGATTGCTGATTTTCTAAATGAGTTCAGAGGTGAGCGAATAACATTAAGAGCAGCAGGAGTTTGCTTGCCACATATCTGTTGCTCTCTAATCAAAGTCTCTCGTTGTTAGAATTGACAAAATTCAGCCTGACATAAAAAAAAAATTAAAACATGGGCCAAATAGCTGAAAAATACTACTAATGTTACTAATGTTTTAAGCAGTACTTTGTATGTAGGTATAATGAAAAATACCGTTTAAAACCTAGAGAAGCTTGGATGTGAGTTCAATCAGTAAGGTTTATAAGTTCAGAAAGGACGCATTTCTGCTTTAGATGTAACATCAAAAGGCACTCTTGCCATCTGCCGTCAATATGTTACAAACTGGAACTCTTTTGACAGAGAATTTTTAAAATGCTTATCTATGATACTGCAGGAAAATATCGAGCCTTCAACGGAAAGAATTTTTGCTTGGAACAAAGAAAAATGTAATTAGACAATTCTTCCCCTTTATGGTGGTTGCCTGAGGATTGCCCTGGAAATAAATCGAACATACTTGTCAACAAATTGACAAAAGCAATATGATCTAGTTTGGAGAAAATCTGGAAGAGTAGTAATGACCAAATCGCATAACTCAAGTGTGTTTTGGCAAGCTGGGATCAAAGAACAAATCCAAATATAACTTGAAACAGCAACTAGAAAAAACAATGGTCTTCCCCACTAGCAAAAGAGAAAGCAGTGTTTTGACTATTTAACTCACAGCATTTGTGATGTTCCGGAGGAACAAAGGACACTGCCACTGAACTGCATAAAGAGACCTAGATTTACTAAACTTTGCACAGGAGAATCTTAGTAGGTCTAGCTTTTTGTGGAAACCTGAGTGTTTGTGCTGTTACCACGCTGTTAGACCCCTTCGAGTGGATAAAAAGAGTCTGGCACTTCCCTTGAGTCACCTCTCGGCACAAAATGACTTTTGCATGTAAACTTTGATCAGTTCTGCGATTTGCACCATAAAGCATCACCTTGTTTCGTGTGGGCACCTGCACTAATATATTCAAATTTGGACCAGAATCTGGGAGAAACTGGTGTGTAGGGCAGACGTGTGGTGCAACACGTTTACCATTATTTTGCTCACCCCTAAGGGAAGAAATATCTATGCTGGAGGATCCTAGTCTGAAATTATCCATTCCACGGGAAGCGACACAACGCAGAGCAGCCAGTGGTTGAACAGGTATAGCTGGCTACAGTCACCGTAGGTAGAGTCCCCAGAGCACTTCAATCCTCTCACCATCTGTGCAGCAGAGGAAAAGTGCTGGAGGCTCAAATAGGTTATTTGAGGCCTGCATCCACCAGGCTCGTAGAAGACAGTAATTGGGGGATGGGTGGTGGGTCAGTCATGAGAGAGGCACGACAGGCCATGCCTAGGACCCCTCTCCTTGGAAGGGTGATGCAGCCTACCATTCACCCTGCACACTGCCCAGTGCTATGTTCCACTTTTCTAGTCTGTGAACCAGTCTGCAGAATCTTGAAAAAAAACTCTCATCGAATGACTGTAGAGTTAGCAATTCCAGGGAAGATAAATGGCCCCAGCAAAGACTGAGATCCTTAGAGTTAATGGAAAATTGAAATAACTAATGTTAGTGTGGTTGAGGATACAAGGAGTAGATGTAGGTGAATGGGAATATGTTGTCTTTTATTAATACAAGCTGGTATATGTAACATGACTAGCCCATGGGCCGTTGTGCCACAAACTAACATTACATTTGGACTGATTTGCTGTGAGCCAGCAAGTCAGTTTGTGAAATGTCCCTGCTGTAGCAAGACCCTTGTAAATGTATTAAATAGAGACATAAAATGGCGCCCAATCAGCAATGAACATTTTGGGGCATATTATCAACGGCCAGCGATAATTATCGCTGGCCTTTCATAGCGATAGAAAAATTATCGCCAGCTATAGCTGAATATTATCGCCATGATAACGCTATATTTACAACGCATAGCGCTATGGCGATAATATTTCAGCGATAGCGATGTTTTCAATGGAACATCGCTGGTTTTCCAGCGATGTTCCATTAAAAACAGCGATAACATTGCTGATGGGACCCCGTGGTCCTATCAGCATAATCCATATCCTATTAAAAGTATGCCTTAGTCAGGAATTTAACAGGTGTTAAATTCCTGAGTTAAGGCTGAGGTAGCGCGATTTTTTTTATCGCTGCACCTCCTTGTTAATATCGCGAAGCTGCCTTCACGATATTAACATGTGTTGTTTTCACAGCCACGCCTCTTTTGCATCTCATTAGTGATGCGAGGCGAGGCTGTGAAAAAAACGGGCTCTACATCAAGGAAACACGCGCTAGCGTGTCCTTGATTATATTGCGATATAATTATCGCCGCTTTTCGCCCAAAAACGGACGCTAAAGCGGCGATAATTATATCGCCAGCCCTTGCTAATATGCCCCTTTGTTCTTTGAAGTAATTACAGCTACAAGGGTCCTACACCCTATGATGCAAGTGGAAGCAACGATGTACGCTAAATAATGTTATCAAATGGTCTTGGAGACCACTAAACCAACCATTACACACAAGTAGTCAATATAGATCAGAGACACAGGATTTTCACCACTTATCCACGGAAAGTGCCAACATCAAATGCCACACAGGAGAGTTTGGGCCAAGGATAAACCAATGGCTACATTTAGTTTGACCTTTGCTGTACACATGTTCTTGTATAAGCGAGATTGGGGCCAAAAATAAGTTTTAAAATGTTTCCAAATTTCTGAAGTGGGCATATTCTGCAGTTCCTCCTGACAAGGTAGTTGGAGCAGCATGAGTTCTGCGTCTCGTAAGTTATCTCTTGGCATGCGCAGATGTTGAATAGATAACATTTTGATATATTTCTTTATGATCCAGGCCACAAATGACATGAGCCTCAGTCCAGCTTTTTGCATGATGAATTTTGGAATGACCAGTATCATGCACTAAGAAGACCGAAGGGACCTATTAGAATTTGGGACCTTGTGCGTCCAATCTGAAACTCACCATTTTTATGTGGCAGTCCGGCCAACTGTAGCGTGTGTTGGGAACCCCCAGTTGTTTTGATACGGGGTCTGACAAAGCACTAGGCCATGTTGCCAACTCCTACTGCACACAGCTGAATGCCATGCATAATGGGATGATGGCATGCCTGGCTGCCCCCTGAAGGGATGTGCACAGGGCCTAGCCAAAGGCTTCCCACAGACAATGTACATGTGCAGCAGTGTGGTTGGCACCCAGATGAGATAGGATGCAGGGTCTGGCTGAAGGCCAGTCCCTGCAAGGAACGCCCCACTGCCAAAGGCCACATACAGCAAGGGTATTGCTTGCTCTAGTGAGCTGGGCATATGATCAATATAATTTTTAAAAAAGACATTCACTGAAAACAACAAAAGTCAAAGCAACATTATAGTTATAAACAAGTTTTGAAATAGATACATTTTTGGTGAAATCTGAACAATGCATAAATTATGTGGCAGTACAAACATAATTATAAGGTAAATACTGTAACTACAGAGTCGCCTTAATGCTCTCACTATTGCCTTACTTTATTAACAATGTATTTAAGAAAGGTAAACAAAGCTGTTACATTATAATCGAGTCTAAGCCCTAAACTTTTTAATCTGTATATGGTTCCCCTGGTAAAACTGATCACTTCTTTTCAGATCAGTACAATCTCGTATGCTGACGATACTCAGCTTATCCTAGTACTGGACAGGGAGCCGGCTGGCGCTGAGGAAAATCTTAAAGAGTGCCTAGCAGCAACATTTAATTGGATGACTGACAATCACCTTAAATGTAATGCTGGAAAAACTGAAATCCTGCCATTTGGAAAGCAAAATTTGTTTTCCCCGAAAATCTGTTGGCCTGATGATGCAGAAGCCCCCCCTAATACCATCACATCGGCCCGAAATTTGGGCATCAAGTTTGATAACCAATTGCCCTTTAAACAACAAGCGGTTGCCGTAGCTCGCACATGTTTCCACATAATAAAAGCCTTAAGGAAGTTTTTTGATCTTCTTCCGTTGTCAGCTAGGAAAACGGTCGCAGTGGCCCTAATCACTTCCAGGTTGGACTATTGTAATAGCTTATATGCTGGAGCCAATAAATCGGTACTTCATAGATTACAAATGGTCCAACATGCAGCGGCCCGCCTAGTACTACGCTGGCCCCGTAAGTCATCAGCCTCAGCAGCGCTGAATGCGCTTCATTGGCTTCCAATTGGTAAAAGGATTCTTTTTAAGATCCTTTTAGTCACTTTCAGGGCTTTCCATCATCAAGGACCTAAATAACTACGTAATGGCTTTAGACGATACCATCCGGTACGTTGCCTAAGGTCTGTGGGTCAGAATCTGCTTGTAATCCCCAGATTCAAGTTAACAACTAAAGGCGGCAAATCCCTTTTTGTGTTGGGTGCCAAAGCCTGGAATAAGCTCCCTCTTTCCTTACGATCCTTGTCTCATGAAACCCAGTATAGGAAGGCATTAAAAACTTGGGTATTTTCCCTTACCGACGCAGCTTGCACAGCAATGGTGTTGAAAACTAAAACGGCGATATGATTAAGCATTCACTAAAGACATGAATTCTCTCTAGTTAAAACATGTTTTCCGTCTTATGTTGCCTAATGTCCGGACTCCATTTTGTACTGTCATGTCTCCACGTGCTCAGCACGAGAAGAGTCCTATCTTCGTGTTAGGTGCTCTTGTAATCTGCCTAGTAACAGTCTATAAATAGTTCCTTTGTCCGTCTGGCGCATGTCCAGACAGACTGATTAACCACAAATAGCACGCCCTGTGAGTTTAATTTAATTTTCTTTGAGGAACTTTTTTCTTTCCACACGCACACTTCAACAGTCCGCTTTTTACTTTTAGTAGCACGTCAATTACGTTTAAATATCACACCACACAGCGAGTCACGCACTAGCAGCACACTCATGGAAGGCACCTGAGTTAACCGACGGTCTCAGCTCCGGTAAGATCTTGATATTAACCTCCGCAGTACCCTCCAGCTTGCTTATTTTACTTTTTAACGTCCGTATTATATTTATTTAGTCACTTCCATATAGTGATTTCAGTTATAACCCCCACGCATTTTTTCTAAGTGATCAAACCGCCACCCGACACGAGGTTCACCTACACGGTCCCCTTACAGCCTTTCTCTCGAGTCTAAAACCACGCTTGATACATTTACACGCCATTTGTCTAACATTTGTTACAATGTATGTGACTAGTATTGTGTATTGTACATATCTATCTGGTATCACTACAGACAGTTTAAATTTTTTGTTTTAGATGTTCCCTGATGAAGGCAGTTTGCCGAAATGCATTGGAACACTGATTGAGACAACTTTGTGAAAGTAACATGTTGCATTTTGGGAAATGAAGTTTTCCAACGGATTAATGAAAAATCAAGTGAAAAATTAAAAAACTTTCAACTGCATAATTGAGTAAATTATTCATTGACAACCACGAAAAAATTCGTTACTTCAGTCCAGTGCCCGGGGATACACCCCACAGGGGTGGGGTCGTTACCTATTGTTTGATTTTCATACACTCTCCGGCAGGGAGTGATACCCTGGAGCACGGCACAGACTTTTGAAAATTCTTTTAACCTCAGCAGTGCACAATTGACCACAACTAGTTTCGCATGTCCAGACTTGACCACATCTGTTATCAGTTAGTCCTTGCTTGACCATGTTTTCGCGGGCTTAGGAGTGTGTTAACTCCGCCCACATATTGGTTCTGTATCGAAAATGACCATAAAAGGTAATGAATTCTGCCTCATGTTGTATCCACCCACTTATGAGCCCCTCTGTTGTGTATAAAAGGGGACTGTGTACGCAAGTTCTTTGTGCTACTCTATGCAATACTGAAGAGTGTTGTATGGATTGTAGGACCACCCTTAAGGGTTAATAAACTTTGTCTTTGTATTTTGCAGTTTCCGTGCCAACTTCCTTCTAGCTTTTGTTACAGGAGAGCGAACCCTTGTATTCTGCGGGCCTAGCTGGGGCCTGTATTTATCAATTGGCGCCCGTCACGTGGGGCTCATCGGCGACTCGGATGCTCGAAGGACTGGTCGTGACGAAGGTGAGGAATTTTGCCGGGGATGTGATCACTGTCAGTGGCGTTTTAGTCCTGGCATCCCGAGGTTTTCTTCTTTCCCTTCCGAACTGACCTTCTGGGTGGCGCCGGTCCTCGACTGAGACCTCTTCTGTCGGTTTTGCTGCGACAGCCGTTTGGGCGAATTTTGGAACTTGGCAGTTGGAATCTGGACACTCTTGATTGGTAAGAACCGTTGTACGGTACTTGCTCCGAGTTTTGAAGTCTGGGTTGGCTATTTGAGTTTGATTTGTGATGACCGGTCATATTTGTATTGATTACTGTGAGAATATATGCGTTGCAACACATATAGGCAGGTAATGTGGAGATATTTCTCCAGAGTTGTGTAAATTTGAACGGCGCAAAGTTTAAGTGCCATTTTTTTGATAATACTGCATATTTTGCATTATTTTGGAGCATGCCTGCTGTTAGCGCACTCTGTAAGTGGTGCTGCTGTTTCGGAAACCGGTTTAACCTCGAGGAATCTGCTCCAGCCCCCCCAGAGGGGACTCCTAATAGGGATATGTATGTGAAGCATGGTCTTTCTTCTATAATGTACAGCACAGTATGGAGGAAATACACCAAAAAGGATCCTGAGTTGCGCTGGCCTTTGTATGGATCGTTTGATATGCGTAAGATTGAGTATGTGGAACAGTGTATGTGTTAACGGCGTGCTCAGCAAGACATGTTTGAATGTGTACGGTTATGGGTGAAGGAAGTGCGTGAGCGAGAGAAACGTGAGAAAGCGCTGTTTGATAAAGAGCAACGGAAAAATGATCATGTGCGAGCACAGGAAGCGAAGTGTCGGGAGGAAAGAGAACTGGCGGAGAGACAAGAGAAAGAGCGTAGGTTGCAAGTCTCGGGTCAATATGTTGTCCGCCAGCCACTTTATCCTGTCCTTACTAATCTTGAAGATGATTTTTATTTATTAGATCGTTCTCCGCCCCCTTATGTTGGCGCGTCCGCCCCGAGATCACAGGAGTCTGGATTGGTTTCGGATAAGGTAGACACGCGGTCTATGTTATCAGTTGAGCGTATGGGTGAGCTTCGGAAAATTTCTCTTCGTGCACTTAAGGGCAAGTTGTCCCTTGCTGAATTATTGGACTCTTTGGAACAGTGGCGGGATAGAGAGAAGGTGTATTTTCTGGAAACCTTTTCTGATGAAGTGATTACTGCCTTTCGGAAATATTCAGAAGTTTTTGAGCCTGATGATGTAGTATTAGATGCTAAAGCATTACGTAACAGTGTTTTTTCTCCCTATAAGGCGCCTGATGCGGTCCGGCGGCTGTTTGCATTGCGGGACGCGGCGAGTGACCTAAAAGAGAGAGCGCGCATAAAGGCAAGGGAGGAGGAGCAGTCAGATCCACGTGTCGGCGATGACCAATCATCTACCTCCCACTCAGATAAGAGCGAATTAGTGCATGCTAAACCAATGCGAGAGGCGGCACCTTTGTATGTTCCTTCTAAAGGAGCGGGAACTAGTTCGGATATTACTTCCGCCGATGCTAAGGGATATTTTGTGTATAATTGGGTCTATACCCCCTGGCATAGGGCTGATGTTATGGCATTAAAAAATGCATTGCCTGACCCCCGCAAGAATCCAGCGGCCTTTTATGAAGAGGTCGAAGGGGCCTTGAATTCTTGTACTATGACTTTAGCAGATATAGACCTGTTCTTTGGGCTCATTTTACCACCGGATATGTGGAGATCTGTGCGGAAGGTGGATGATCAGGACGCTTTTAAGGCCAAATGGTCTGAGATTGAGGATGAGGATAGGGAGAGAAAACCCGCGCAAAAACCACCGCGGATTATTTTAGATCTTCCTGCTGCTATCTTGACTAAGTTGAAAACAATTATTCCCCCTAAAAAGATTGACTGGAATATGTTAGCATCGTGTAAACAGAAGGTTGATGAATCAGTCTCAGATTTCTTTACACGCTTTGAGGAGACATTTCATGATTTCAGTGGTCAGTCACTTACGGATGATACGGGTCGACATCTTTTTGTGGATAAATATGTGGCGAATTTATTACCGGGAATAGCAGCTCGCTTAAAAGCGAGTGAAAGTTCTTGGTCCACCTCGTCTCCGGCATCCCTCCTGACTATTGCTCAGTATTATGAGCGTCAGGAACATGAAGCGAAGGGGAATGAGGAGAAGAAAGCGAAAGATTTGAAAACTAAGGTGATGTTAGCACAAGTATATGGTCCGCCTCGTCGGGGTGTAGAAAGAGGTAGGGGAGGATTCTATGGTCCCCCTTCGGGACGGTCAGATGTAAATAGAAATCAATGTGCGTATTGTAAACAGTTGGGTCATTGGGCCAGAGATTGTCCGGTGTTGTATGCATCTCGTCAGGGACGTGGTCAGGGACCACCGAGAGGTAGAGGGGGCTTTTCGAATTTCAGAGGGAATTTTAATGATCGTGCTCGCTTTGAACCTAACGCACAGCAACGAGATAGACCCAATGTATTTGATCGGCAAAATCAGTATCAGATGTCTGGGACTGACCGCTCTGGGTATCATGATTCGCAGCATGCATAGGATTGCGTCGGATGGGGGTTGGAATCAGTTGAAGTACCGGTTGATCAGACGGGACCTTATGTTTCAGCAAATGTTTTGGGTTCTACTGATCGGTTCCTAGTTGATACAGGAGCTACTCGCAGTGCACTGTCCAAACAATTGGTTCCGAGGGCTCCCCCATCTGGCTTAATGGTTACATCGGTAGGGTTTGATGGTACACTCTCTCGAAGCCCTCTTTCCCGACCTCTTGCGTTCCATGTTGACAACCTTTCTGCGTCCTGTCCGTTTTTGCTTGCCCCGAACACGCCCGACAACATTATGGGTCTTGATATGCTCAAGTACTTCAGAGCAACGATCCGCTGCTCCCCTACTGGAGTACGTGTGATCTTAAACGATAATCACCCTATGACAGACCGCATGTGTGTGGTTGCAGAGGATACTGTATTAGCTTCCCTCCCTCATTCTTTGTGGGCTACTTCGGATACTGATGTGGGACAGATGGTGATTCCGCCTGTCCATATTAGTGTCCAGGAGGGTGCGGTGTTACCGCGCCTCCCTCAGTATCGCATTTCCCAGGAGGGGGAGGAGGCACTCATACAGATTGTGCAGGATTTGATTAAGGTGGGGGTAGTGGAAGAAGTTCCCTATAATGTTTGCAACAGTCCTATCTTACCCATTTTGAAGAAGGATACAGATACCAGGGTTTATTGGTTTATCATTGACTTAAGGGAAGTGAATAAGATAGTGATACCTCAGTATCCAGTGGATTCTGATATCACGACGTTACTCACTTTGGTCCCGCCAACGGCGACCACGTTTTCAGTTATTGATTTGAAAAATGCCTTCTTTTCGATTCCTATTCACCCTGATAGCCGATACCTTTTCGGTTTTACTCTGAATAATAGGTCTTATAGATTTTGTAGAGTCCCCCAGGGCTATACAGAAAGCCCTAGCATTTACAGTCAAGCATTGAAACGGCAATTGGATTCCTTTGTTCTGCCCGAGGGTGTCGCCCTTATACATTATGTCGATGACATCTTGTTGGCGGCCGACACTCCGGAGCTGTGTGAGAAGAGTACGTTATCCTTGCTTTCCTTTTTGGCATCTCACAATCACAAAGTGTCGAAGAAGAAATTGCAATTCTGTAGACCAAAGGTGACTTATTTGGGTCACCTTTTGTCTAAGGAGGGGCGTGCACTCACACCAGATCGTATTCAAGCAATTTTGGACACGCCAGTGCCTTCCACACAGAAGGATGTGCGTGCATTTTTGGGTCTTGCTTCTTTTTGTAGGCAATGGATATTGGGATTTTCACACATAGCTAAACCATTGTTAGCCCTTTTGACAAAAGACACACCAATTCCTCTTCCCTGGTCAAATGAGTGTGAAATTGCCTTCCAGCAATTTCGACAGGCCCTTTGTTCAGCACCAGTGTTAGGTACCCCTGATTATACGAAGCCCTTTTCACTGTATGTGCATGAGAAAGATGGATGTGCATTATCAGTTTTAGTGCAGATGCACGGCGACCAGCAGCGCCCTTGTGCATATTTTACGGCTGTACTTGATCCTGTTGCCCGAGCATTGCCTGGTTGTTTTCGCTCGGTTGCGGCGACAGCTGTGTCAATACGCCAAAGTGAGGGAATTGTGTTATCTCATAAACTGTTGGTATTAGTTCCCCATGCTGTTGATGCCCTGCTTAATCAGACAAAGACGCAGCATTTGACCAGTGCCCGTTTAACGGGATATGAGTTGAGGCTTTTGACTCCTCATATTACGTTGAAGAGATGTGCAACGTTAAATCCGGCCACATTGTTGCCGTTCCCGGAAACTCAGTCTGAAGCACGAAAATCACATGACTGTATTCTTGTGACTGAGGAACAGACAAAGGGTCGTATTGATCTCCAGGATACGCCCTTTACAGATGTAGATGGAGAACTGTGGGTGGACGGATCATGCCTGAAGCTACCAGATGGTACGACTTCAGCAGCGTATGCAATTACCACATTGCAAACAATAGTGGAGACAGCACGCATACCGCAGAAATCAGCCCAAGCAGCGGAACTGATAGCATTAACACGAGCATGTGAGCTCAGTGCAGGATTGTGTGTGAATGTTTATACAGATAGCCGCTATGCCTTCGGAGTAGCGCATGATTTTGGCCTACTCTGGAAGGAGAGAGGGTTTTTAACGTCACATGGAGCACAGATAATGTACGGGGAGTTAGTTCACAACCTTTTGACTGCATTAACATATCCAAAGAAGATTGCTATAATTAAATGTAGTGCCCATAAGAAAGTGGTTGATAAAGTTGGAGAAGGGAATGCTTTAGCAGACCGGGTGGCACGAGAGACTGCGATGCAGCCTGGTGCTACTGCAATGTATGTTGTGAAGTCACAGGCAGAAAGATGGCACGATGCTAGGAGAGAAGTGCTGGAAATACAGAGGACCGCTTCCGATAAGGAACGGGAGCAATGGTCCAATGATGGAGAATTGGATGATGAAGGGTGTTGGAGAAGTAAGCAGATGGATAAATGGAAGTTACCCATAGCCTTTGTACAACCTATGGTTCAGATGGCACATGGACTAGCGCATGTCGGAGCTTCCGCAATTGTTAAATTACTCACACGAGTTTGGGAGCATCCGGAGATCGCTAGTACGGCAAAGAGGGTAGTGCAGACTTGCATGATTTGCCTGAGGTATAACCCAGGAAAGGGTACACAAACTCCAGCAGGAGGATTTGCGACACCTACTGCACCCTTTGAGGTTTTGCAGATGGATTACATTCAGCTCGAGCGCTGCAACAATCTGAAGTATGTTCTAGTAGTGGTTTGTGCCTTCAGCAAATGGGTTGAGGCATACCCTACGAAAGATAATACTGCAATGACTACAGCCAAGATGCTATTGAAGGAGTTCTTCCCTCGATATGGTGTTTGCAGATTGTTGTGGAGTGATAACGGACCTCATTTTATAGCAGACGTTATCAAGTGTGTCCTGAAAGGCCTGGGAATTACCCAAAAATTTCATGCAGTGTTTCACCCTCAGTCTGCGGGATTGGTTGAGAAATATAATGGTACTCTGAAGCTTAAAATCGCGAAGATTCAAGCTTCGACTTCTTTGACTTGGCCAGACGCTTTACCGCTGGCATTATTGTCAATTAGATCGATACCGCATTCTCGGACCGGTCTCACACCTTACGAGATCGTGTTTGGACGCCCAATGAATATTTGGGGTCCACCAAAACCGAGGTCAGTGTATGATGTACCTTGTGTAATGATGAATGATTATCTGGCACAGTTAACGGATAATTTGGTTTCTATTCATCAACAGGTTCGAGAAGCGCTCCCTGATCGGTCCACAGGTGAAGGTCATAATCTCCGACCTGGAGATCAGGTTATGCTGAAAGTCTTCGAAAGGACGAACAGTCTGGAGCCGAGATGGGTTGGTCCTGAGCAAGTCTTGCTCGCGACGAGGACAGCTGTGCGGGTTTCTAATCGGAAGAACTGGATCCACTCCTTGCACTGTCGTAAAGTGCCGCCTGGATTGGTGGAGCCTGCTGTGTTGACCGACCATTGAGAAATCCTGACTGTGGAGAAAGGCCGTGCTGTGGAACCGAACGACACTGAGGAGCTCTTCCCGGACCAAGTGATTCCTGGAGGAAGAAGATATCACCTCAGACCAAGGAAGTGATTGCTGTATCCACAGTTGTCAGAACGGCCCTTAGGTTAGTGAAACGGAGAGCCAATGTGGCAAGGGGGGGGATCAGCCCTGCATTAGTGTAGCGACACCCGTCTTGGCCCGCTGGTGAAGAAATCAACGGCTGCCTAAGGGGAAGAGTTCTGACAACCTTTTAGCTTCAGGAAGATATTGACTTCTTACTACAAGATGGAGAAGAAGAAGATTCTTTGTGCGACGAGCTTTATTATCATTGTAGTTATTGTTGGTACAACCACGTGGTTTGTTGAGGATGTGACTCCTGCCCGTGAGTTTCTTGTTTTGACCACACCAGTGCCTGAGGAGCACTATTTTTATACCCTTCCGTATCAAGAATTGAAGCATCGTCAGTCTTATTTGAATAACACTTTCATCCAGATGTTGCATCATACCCATGTTGCTACAAATGCTACGAACTGTTGGATATAGGGCATGATGCCAGCTCATCAGAAGAAAGGAGGAACTCCGTTCATACCTCCTCCTTTTTCTCATAATGGCTCTTGTAGAGCATGGTACACTTTGCCTTTTGCCACACGGAAACCTACAGTGGGACGACTACTTTTCAGACTCAATAAGGAATGTCATCAAGATAAAGATGGTTATCCACAAGCGAATGGGACAATATGGGAATGGGAAGAGTATCGACCAGACAATGAATCGATCCCCTACATTTTCACGAATACTAGAGACACTGTAGGGAAGGAACAATTTGTGATTCAAGTGGCACAAGCTCAAGCGGACCTGTGTGTCCAGAGTGTGGGTTATATTCCTGTTGGTGTTAGTGACTGTATCATTATCCTGAATATTGATGGGTTGAATAACAGTACTTTTTTAGCCTCCCATAACACATACTTTGTATGTGGGAATAAGGGTTATTATCGTTTGCCAGCCGGTTGGTCCGGAGTATGTTATGTAGCATTCCTATTACCTCCTGTATTCTTGGCACCTGCATCTTGTCATAAAGATTTGAAGTTGTTGAATAATGTGACTGTAAATAGGTATAAACGTACTCCATCCATTGATGATGTTGATCAAACTGATACTAGCTTGCAGCAGTATATTGATTTTAACTTAGGATTGTTTTTCTTTGTTGGAGCTGCCCTAAATAGTAGGAAAGTTCGAAGATTAACAAGAGTTGTAGAGGCTGTGATGAATCAAACCGCTGCTGCTCTTGGGAATCTTACGGAAGAATTACAAATTACTAGAATTGTTGCATTACAGAATTGTATGGTATTAGATGTTATGTTAGCTGACCGAGGTGGAGCATGTAAAATTATCGGAAGTAGTTGTTGTGTGTTTATTCCTGATCATACGCCATCAGTTTATAATGCTATCAATAAATTGCATAAAATTGCAGCAGAAATCCATACAGAAAATGGCACTTGGACCTTTTCTGGATGGTTTTGGGCATTGATCACTACATGGGGATGGAAGGTTTTAACTGGTCTCTGCATTATTGTGGCAATTCTGTTTTCCTGCTGCATCTGTGTCCAGTGTGGCCCTTTACTCTGTTCTCTATGTGTGTCATTTTGTATTCCTGATAAGAAATCTATTGCCAATGTCACCTATCAGAAACATTTAACCAAAGAGGTGGAAGAGATGATGAAAATTGACATATATGATGATTATCCTAATAAGCCGAATGTCTTCAGTAAATGCTGAAAGGGTCGTCTGTTGAAAACTAAAACGGCGATATGATTAAGCATTCACTAAAGACATGAATTCTCTCTAGTTAAAACATGTTTTCCGTCTTATGTTGCCTAATGTCCGGACTCCATTTTGTACTGTCATGTCTCCACGTGCTCAGCACGAGAAGAGTCCTATCTTCGTGTTAGTTGCTCTTGTAATCTGCCTAGTAACAGTCTATAAATAGTTCCTTTGTCCGTCTGGCGCATGTCCAGACTTGACCACATCTGTTATCAGTTAGTCCTTGCTTGACCATGTTTTCGCGGGCTTAGGAGTGTGTTAACTCCGCCCACATATTGATTCTGTATCGAAAATGACCATAAAAGGTAATGAATTCTGCCTCATGTTGTATCCACCCACTTATGAGCCCCTCTGTTGTGTATAAAAGGGGACTGTGTACGCAAGTTCTTTGTGCTACTCTATGCAATACTGAAGAGTGTTGTATGGATTGTAGGACCACCCTTAAGGGTTAATAAACTTTGTCTTTGTATTTTGCAGTTTCCGTGCCAACTTCCTTCTAGCTTTTGTTACAGGAGAGCGAACCCTTGTATTCTGCGGGCCTAGCTGGGGCCTGTATTTATCAATGGTGTAAATATGTAGTGTTAGCGTGAATTGTGTCTTTTCCCTCCAACTCGTCCACCTGGGTTGGGTGAGCGCCAAGATACTCCCTGGAGTGATAGTAGCGCTATAGAAGTACATTTCACATTACATTACATTACATAATTCCAATCAATGCCCTTTGTTAGCTGCACTTTGAAGAAAATGCTTTTTCAAGCTAAATACCCCCTAAAAAATATAATTTAAAAAAATACTGTGAGAAAGTGAATTATTAGTTCAGATGGAGGGTAGTCAACCCAAGTCATAAAGTTAATAATTTGTTATGTCTTGTCAAAGGCTTCAGTGTTTTAAACCTCAACTCCACCCCTTGTAGGGTTGTATGTTGGAACAATGAGTTCCTCAACAATGACTTCCTTAACAACGCGGTTGCTACAACGACCGCGTCTTAACCACGATTTCTTTTTACCACGCATTCCTTTACCATTCATTTTTCGTGGTACAGGCATGCATGGTAAACAGTCATCTCTGGCTACCCTCCACCCCCTAAAAACTAACACAAACCCCTTCTACCCCCTAAAAACTACCCCAAACTCCCAGCCCCTAAAAAATATACCATACCCTCCCACCCCCTAAAAACTACCCCGAACCTCCAACCCCTAAAAACTAACACAAATCCCTCCCACCCCCTAAAAACTAACATGAACTCCCCACCCCTAAAAACTAACACGAAACCCCCTACTCCCTAAAAACTAACACAAACCCTCCCAACCTCCTAGAAACTACCACAACCCCTCCCACCCCCTAAAAACTAACACAAACCTCTGCCCCAAAAAACAAACACAACCCCCGCCCCTAAAAAACTACCCCAACCCATCCCACCCCATAAAAACTAACACGGACCCCTCACCCCCAGACCCCTATTACCTGTCCTGTTCCTGCCGATACTCCTCTGAACTCTGCCCGTCCCGAACACTAGACCGACTTAGCCTTAACCACACACATGTGTCATTGTTCGGGCAAGTCATTGATCGGCTTGTGTGACACCAGAATTCATTGTTCCGGAGCCGTCGTTCAGGGTGTTTCCCCCTTGTAGCTATGGCACAGAGCATACAGGCTTAACATATGTATCAAAATAATTAAAAAGTTGAAAACACAAAACATGAAAAATCCTATGTAATAAACAAAATGATATCAAAACAACGACAAAAAAATTCAAAAGCATATAACAAATCAGGATAGGGATACCTTGACCCACCTGCCCTTGTGGGGAAGGGGGTAAAGGAACTCTCCATGGGCACAACTGTGAAAGAAAAATTATAGGCTTGCCACAGTACTGCGGGAGTCCCTTGGGAGGGTGCAAGCGCAAACCCCTGTATAGTCCTTTGGTACTCCCAGTGGAGTCATGGGGGCCGGATTTTTTTGTTTTTAAAGTTGGTGTTGGGGTTTCATGCTGCTTTGCTGCTTTTGGGGCCTGGGGGCAACCCTCTCTGTGGTTTTCAAAAGTCCTTGTATGGAAAGATGTTAACATCCGGCAGGAGAGTTTATGGAGGCCCTGGCTGCAGGCGAGCTCTGCGGCCAACTCCTCATGATGCATGGGGCAGTGCACAGCCGGGGGTTGACTGCAGATGTATCATAATAAGATATCACTTTATCTTCAGAGAAAAAATTAAAATCACTGAAAAAACTAAGGTTAAAGTTGAGTTATATGAAGGTCATCTAATAATAAAGAAAACTACAGTTTTAAAACAAAAACTACACTGAAACTCACCATTATGTGTGATTGACATAAGTGTAGCTTGCAGCGCTATGATGCACTATGACCTCACATGTTACAGCATTGATGACATCTGAAATCTATGACAGTGCAACTCATACTTGCCAATTATAAATAACTGGTATATATATATATATATATATATATATATATATATATATATATATATTCACTGAAAAAAACATAGGTTTCAGAGACGTTATAGTTAGAAATTAGCATTTAAAAAACCTTAGAAATTCACAGAAAAAACCATAGGTTTCAGGGGTGTTATTGTTAGCTGCCCATTTCACTCGTACAAAACCATAGAAATTCCTCCGTTATAGTTAGTTCTGCTAACTATAACTCACGCACCCGCAATGCACTGCTGATGATGTCACATATTGCATCATTCATGACATGGTCAGTGACATCACTGATGACATCACTGATGACATCTCAAATGACATCACTGATGACATCATCCACTTGACAATCCGATACACCACATCATACACTAGTATAACCTTTCATCACTCACTGTAAAATACAGAGTAGCATATTTGAAACCATTGACACACCAATACCAGTTACGACATAGCCACTCACTGATTCCTAAGTCTACACACACATTATTATTTTTAAATATATTTTCGCGAAGTCGGGTGCGTGCGTCGTGAGTGCAGAAAACCAGGTCAGCAGAGCTGCTGTAGAGCCAGAGAACCAGGTCAGCAGAGCTGCTCTAGAGCCTAAGAACTAGGTCAGCAGAGCTGCTCTAGAGTCAGAGAAACCAGGTCAGTAGAGCTGCTTTAGAGGGAGAGAACCAGGTCAGCAGAGCTGCTTTAGAGCCAGAGAACCAGGCCAGCAGAGCTGCTTTAGAGCCAGAGAACCAGGTCAGCAGAGCTACCCTAGAGCCAGAGAACCAAATCAGCAGAGCTGCTTTAAAACCATAGAACCAGGTCAGCAGAGCTGCTTTAGAGCCAGAGAACCAGGTCAGTAGAGCTGCTCTAGAGCCTAAGAACCAGGTCAACAGAGCTGCTCTAGAGCCAGAGAACCAGGTCAGCAGAGCTGCTGCAGAGCCAGAGAAACCAGGTCAGTAGAGCTGCTTTAGAGGGAGAGAACCAGGTCAGCAGAGCTTCTATAGAGCCAGAGAACCATGTCAGCAGAACTGCTTCAGAGCCATAGAACTGGGTCAACGGAGCTGATTTAGAGCCAGAGAACCAGGTCTGCAGAGCTGTTGTAGAGCCAGAGAACTAGATCAGCAGAGCTGCTCTGTAGCATAAGAACTAGGTCAGCAGAGCTGCTCTAGAGCCAGAGAACCAGGTCAGCAGACCTGCTGTAGAGCCATAGAAACCATGTCAGCAGAGCTGCTTTTAGAGAGAGAGAACCAGGTCAGCAGAGCTGCTTTAGAGCCAGAGAACCAGGTCAGCAGAGCTGCTCTAGCTGACACTGACTGACTGACACTGACTGACTGACACTGACAGACTGACACAGACTGACACTGATTGACACTGACTGACACTGATTGACTGACACTGACTGACTGACACTGATTGACTGACACTGACTGACTGACACTGATTGACTGACACTGACTGACACTGATTGACTGACACTGACAGACTGATTGACACTGACTGACTGACATTGACTGACACTGACTGACACTGACTGACTACTCTCTACTACTCTACAACTGACTCTCTACTACTCTCTACTACTCTCTCTCTACTACTCACTCTCTACTACTCACTCTCTACTACTCTCTACTACTCACTCTCTACTACTCTACTACTCTCTACTACTCACTCTCTACTACTCACTCTCAACTACTCACTCTCTACTACTCTACTACTCACTCTCTACTACTCACTCGCTACTACTCTCTACTACTCACTCTGTACTACTCACTCTGTACTACTCACGCTCTACTACTCTCTACTGCTCACTCTCTACTACTCTCTACTATTCACTCTCTACTACTCACTCTCTACTACTCATTCTACTACTTTCTACTACTCTCTATCACTCACTCTCTACTACTCTACTACTCACTCTCTACTACTCTCTCCTATTCACGCGCTACTACTCTCTACTACTCACTCTCTACTACACTCTCTACTACTCTCTCTCTCTACTACTCTCTACTACTACTCTCTAGTATTCACTCTCTACTACTCACTCTCTACTACTCTCTACTACTCACTCTACTACTCTCAGCTGCTCTCTAGCACTCACTCTCTACTACTCTACTACTCTCTCTCTACTACTCACTCTCTACTACTCTCTCTCTACTACTCTCTACTACTCACTCTCTACTACTCACTCTACTACTCTCTACTACTCACTCTCTATTACTCTCTCTCTACTACTCACTCTCTACTACTCACTCTCCACTACTCACTCTCTACTACTCACTCTCTACTACTCTCTACTACTCACTCTCTACTACTCACTCTCTACTACTATCTACTACTCTCTCTGCTACTCTCTCTCATCTACTCACTCTCTACTACTCTACTACTCTCTACTACTCGCTCTACTACTCACTCTCTACTATTCTCTACTACTCACTCTACTACTCTCTCCTACTCTCTACCACTCACTCTCTACTACTCTACTACTCACTCTCTACTACTCACTCTGTACTACTCACTCTGTACTACTCACTCTACTACTCTCTACTACTCACTCTGTACTACTCTCTACTACTCACTCTGTACTACTCACTCTCTACTACTCACTCTCTACTACTCTCTACTGCTCACTCTCCACTACTGATTCTCTACTACTCGCTTTCAACTACTCTCTACTACTCACTCTACTACTCACTCTCTACTACTCTACTACTCTCTCTACTTCTCACTCTCTACTACTCTCTCTACTACTCACTCTCTACTACTCACTCTCTACTACACACTCTCTACTACTTGCTCTCTGCTACTCACTCTCTACTGCTCTCTAGTACTCACTCTAATACTTACTTTCTACTACTCTCTACTACTCACTCTCTACTACTCCACTACTCTCTACTACTCACTCTCTACTACTCACACTCTACTACTCTACTACTCTCTACTACTCTCTCTCTACTACTCACTCTCTACTACTCACTCTCTACTACTCTCTACTACTCTCTACTACTCACTCTCTACTACTCTCTACTACTCACTCTCTACTACTCTCTCTACCACTCTCTACTACTCACTCTCGACTACTCTCTACTACTCACTCTCTACTACTCTCTCTACTACTCTCTACTACTCACTCTACTTCTCACTCTCTACTACTCTCTACTACTCACTCTCTACTACTCACTCTACTACTCTCTCCTACTCACTCTCTGCTACTCTCTCTGCTACTCTCTACTACTCTCTCTCTACTCTCTATTACTCATCCTCTACTCTCTACCTCTCTACCTTTCTCTACCTCTCTCTCTACTACTCTCTACCTCTCTACTTCTACCTCTCTACCTCTATCTCTCTACCTCTACGTCTCTACCTCTACACCTCTACCTCTCTACCTCTCTCTACACGCACACATATGCACATATATGCATATGCATTTATATATATGTATGTGTATATATATATCTATACATACATATATAAACATATATATATAATCTGCATATCTATATAAATACAAATATAAATGCATGCATACATATACATATATGCACATGAAATTTTGAAAAACACTAGCAAAGCTAAAAAGCCACCTAATTACAAACAGAATTGCTTTAACTTAAACGAGGGCGAGACCTATTGCATTTTCAATGCTTGTTTACTTTGGTTCCATCAAGAAGGCATTCAGAAGTGACACATTTGCCATAAATTCTGAATGGTAGCACTCTAGTTCCTCATTAGATCACTGTAGTAAAGCTACTGCTCATCAGGGAAGTCTGCTGCTGGTATTCAAAGTGCATGTTTCAGTCTGCATGTCAGAACTTTTTAATGAAATAGAAGAGGATTTGAGAAGTCAAAATGTGCCCTAAGTTTTCTTTCTGCTGCACTAATCATAATTTCTATGGCAAAATGAACCCCCTCATTTTGTTCCTTTGCAAATTAAAGGTTTTAAATGTTACAACTTTATTCCAATCAAGATGGCTTCAGGTGTGCCATACCTTTGTCATAAGTAAGACTGTTAGCGCTCTAGTTGTTCTTTAAAACACTCTGGGATTTCTGTCATTGGGCTATACTTGGGCTACAACTCGGTGATATTTGTGCTACATTTGGGCTCTTTTGTCTCTGGTGGCCATCTTGGGAGACTTGTTATGAAGTTTCCTAATTTCCTCATTTACTGCAGTCTCCTCAGTAGGCATACTGTCAGTTTATTACTTTGATTCAATGAAGAAGGCATTCAGATGTGTCACACATTTGCCATAAATTCAGAATGTTAGCACTCTAGTTGCTCATTAGATCACTGTAGTAAAGCTACTGCTCACCAGGGAAGTCTGCTGCTGGTATTGAAAGTGCATGTTTCAGTCTGCATGTCAGAATTCTTTAATGAAATAGAAGAGGATTTGAGAAGTCACTCAAAATGTGCCCTAATTTTCTTTCTGCAGCACTAATAATACATTCTATGGCAAAATGAACCCTCTCATTTTGTTCCTTTTTAAATTAAATGTTTTAAATGTTACCACTTTATTCCAATCAAGATGGCTTCAGGTGTGCCATACCTTTGTCATAAGTAAGACTGTTAGCGCTCTAGTTGTTCTTTGGAACACTCTGGGAAGCTGCAGTAGAACACAAAGGAATCAACTGACAGTCTCTGCCCTTGTTGGATGTACATGTTTTACTGAGAATGTCAGACTTCATTCTCACATGACTGAGAAAGATAATGTGAATTTACAGAAAATATCCTCTCAGTTTAGCTTATAGATCACCTTCCAAACCTCTGTGGGAAAAGCATGTGAAAATAGTTTTCTCTCAAACATGATTCATGATATCCCAGCAGAAGGCTTTTTCACATGGTAAAATCACCTTAGAACATACCACAATTCCTAAAATGAGTATGGTACCATCAACAAATGATTTATAATGTAACTAAAGTCTTAAAACCTTCTATTAACTGCAATGCTTTTTAATGAGGTGCTATCATGTATATTGGTCCCAAGATGGCTGCCAACACTTCTTGGATGAAGTGCTGACAGCCAATCAGATCTCACAATGAGATGTGTGGTTAGGCTCCGCCCAGATATATCTATGATTTTACTTTTGATTTTCTCAGGAACTACTGAACGGATTTACACCATATATACAAAAGGCACATGCCTGACCTGAGGACTACCTCTTTGCCAAATTTCAAGTAATTCTGTTCAGCCGTTCGGGCTGTACCTTCGACTAAAGGTCCTATGGGAAAATGCATGGAGAAAACGCGTTTTGGGACCCCCTTTTTTCTCAGCCCCCGCTTGACGAATCACCCCAAGACTTTCAGGGTAGGAGCTGAGCGGAGCGCCCCATTAGTTTTGAAAATTTCACGAAGATAAGTCAACCGGCGCCAAAGTTATTCAAAATAGAATTTTCAGATTTCCTATGGGAACTCGGTCCTAACTATAACTATCTACTGGCGACCGCCAGTAGATAATATATATGTATATATATATATATATATATATATATATATATATATATATATATATATATATATATATATTACCTACTGGGTCCCAAAACGCGTTTTCTCCATGTTCATTTCCATAGGCTCCACATTTGGCAAAAAGGTAGCTCTTGGTCCAGAAAGCGACCTATTTTTTTTTTTAAATGGTGTAAATCCGTTCAGTAGTTCCTGAGAAATTCAAAAAATAAAAATGTAAAAAATATGAGTGTCGAGGAGGAGTCGCGACTCCTCCCGAGCACGAGCTTCATTCTAATTGGCTGTCAACACTCCAAACCAAAATGTGTTGGCAGCCATCTTGGTAACCGAGTCACAAAAAAACAGTGAAAATAAAGGTTAAAAAACAAAAAAGGGGGAAGGGTAGACACACCCTGACCCTCTAGGCCTGCTCAGGGGGTCCTACAAGGACCCCAGGCCTGAAAAAGCATTTTTTTATATAATTTCAGCTGAGTTCGCGCTGGGTGCGCGAATCCAGATGAAATTATTTCAAAAATCAAAGCGCTGTCTTCCGCGCTTCGTTTGTTAAAAAGACCCCGGGTGGACCAGGTCCTGGGGGCAATACTAAATTATGGTGTTGGAGCCCCGGGGACCACCACCTCCCCGGGGCATAAGTAAAATAAGGATGGGGGGCCTCGCGGGCCAACCAGCCCTGGGAACCGCCACCTCCCAGGGGCTTTCTTGAAATTAGGGTGGGGGCCTCACGGGCCCCAAAAAGCCCCAGGGATCGCCACTTCCCTGGGGCTATATATAATAATTAGTGTGGGGGTATTGAGCCCCCCACACTGACCCGGGGACCACTACCTCCCAGGGCACTAAATATTCAAATGCGGTGGTCCGTTACAGACCCCCGGCCCCGGGGACAACCACCTCCCCGGGGCTCTACAAATTATAGGAGGGGACCGCGTGGCCCTCCTCCAGAAGCCCTTGATGGCCATGGGGACAGCCACCCCCCAGGGCCAGCTCCTGCAATGTCCCGGTGTGCCAAGCCCCGGGACATTGCTGTTTGCTATGTCAGGGCGGGAGCACGGCTCCTGCCCTGTCATAGCAGACTCTGCTTTGGTATTTGGACGCGAGAGCAGGAAACCTGGTCTCGCTTCCAAAAACCAAAGCAGATTGCTTTTGCAGGAGAGCTGCATGTCAGCAGCTCCCCTTGTGCAAAAGCGATGCCGGCTCCCACAGGAGGCAGGGAGCCGGCTAGGACTGTGAGGGTATTGGTGCTCCCTCCAGGGTCCCCAAAGGTGAGGCCAGGCCCTGGGGAATGGAGTCCCCAGGGCCAGAAGTGGCCCAGGAGGGTTGCCATGCGGCCCTCCTCCCCTGTGATTAAAAATATTTAAAAAACAGAAAGGCCGGCCCCTGGGGATGGGTTACTCAGGGCCATAATTGGCCTGAGGAGAGGGGCTACACAGCCCCCTCCCACAAATACAATAAAAAAAGAAGGCTGGCCAGGCCCTGGGGGATGGGGTCCCCGGGCCCATAATTGACCTCTGGAGGGGAGCCACGCGGCCCCCTCTTCATAATAAAAATAATTTAAAAAAAGGCTGCCAGGCCCCGGGTGATGGGGTCCCCGGGGCCAAAAGTGGCCCAGGGAAGGGCGGCCAGGTGGCCCCCCTCCCATAGAATAAAAAATGTAAGAATAAGAAAAAAGAAACCGGCAACTCCCCAGAGGTCCCTCCCCCTCCCTGCATTACTCTGCAAACGCGCCCCCTGGCACGTTCTAAGTTGGGGAATTAAGTCCCCTTGAATACTGAGGGTCCCTCAGTATTCAAGGGGACTTAATCCCCCAACTTAGAACGCGCCAGGGGGTGTGTTTGCAGAGTGGTGGAGAAAGGGTGCTGGGCCTCCGACCAGCGCTCAGGAATTCCACTGCCTAGGACTTACAGGAGGTACCAGGAGGGCTTTTTGGCCCCCAATGTCCCTCAGGAGTAAAGTGGACTTCATTCCCCATCCCATAGTCTGCCAGGTTAAAGAATCATTTGCAATGTAATAGGTTTCGCATTTGCGAGAGTTAGAGCTATTGGCGTTGTAAATGTAAAAGATTTTTACTAATGTTTTTTAGTGTAGAGTGGATGTACGTTGTGTGTAGTGGAATTATGTGGTATGTTGTGCAGTGCAATTACGTGAATAGAAAAGGTGTGGTATTTAGTGTAAATGAATTATGTGGAGTTGGATTTTGTGTTAGCGAGAGTAATTATGTGGTATTATAGTCTGTGTTGTGTAGTGATAACCTTAAGTTTAGTCTTCCTCCTTTCCATAGAAGCTAAACTAGAAACTCAATGAGACACAAAAAAAGAAGGAACCACTGAGGAGCCCTTCTGGACCTAGTCAGAGGTATGAGCAGGCCACTGGAATTATGCCACTGTTTGACTGCACCGACTTTTGCACAATTATACATTTTCTGCATTAGCCACATAATTCATTATCTGCTCCCTAATCTGCAGATCTGAAGAAAAAAAGCCTTGTTTCTAGCTCAAACGGCTCAAACATTACCAATAATGCAACAACAAGTGTTACAGCATGGTGGAAGGCCCTTTGCAAACCTAGAATGGTCACCTGTTACTTATTGCTAAATTTGGGTGTTAAATTGGTGCTAATGGTGTACAAGCCACTCTTGCTTCCTTCTGCCCGACTCTCACCTCTTTCTGCATTTCCATTGCTTCTTTCTGCACATTTCTTTCTTTTTCTGCACTTTTTTTGCCTCTTTCTACAAATCTCTTCTACTTTCTGCACCTCTATTCCCTCTTTCTGCACGTCTGTTGCCTCTTTTTGCACCACATTTGCTTCTTTCTGTTCCCCTCCTGCCTCTTTCTGCACCCTTTTTCCCTCTTTCTGCACCTCTCTTGCCTTTTTCTGCACCTTGTTCCTGCTTTCTGCACGTCTCTTACTTCTTTCTGCACCTCTACTGCTTCTTTCTGCATCTTACTTGCCTCTTTCAGTACCTCTGTTGAATTGTGCTGCAGATTTCTTGCCTCTTTATGCACCTCACTTACCTCTTTCAGCACCTCTGTTGGTTTTTTCTCCTCTGCTCTTGCTTCTTTCTGCACCTCACTTGCCTCTTTCTGCACTACTGTTGCTTCTTGCTACACCTCAGTTGCTTCTTTCAGCAATTCACTTGCCTCTTTCTGCCCTTTTCTTCCTTCTTTCTGCACCTCTCCTGCCTCTTTCGGTACCTCTCTGCCTCTCTGTGCACCCCTTGTACCTTTTTCTGCACCTCTCTTGCCTCTTTCGGCACCTCTGCTGTATCTTTCTGCACCCCTCCTGCCTCTTATTGCCCCTCATTCCTATTTGTGCAACTCTCTTGCCTCTTTCTATACCTGTCTTCCCTCTTTCTGTACCACTCTTTCTTCTTTCTGTACCTCTGTTGCCTCTTTCTGTACCTCTGTTGCTTCTTTCTGCACTTCTCTTGCCTCTTTGTGCACCCTTTGTGGCTCCTTTTGCACCTCTGTTGCTTCTTTATGTACTTTTCTTGGTTCATTCTGCACTGCTCTTGCCTCTTTCTGCATCCCTCTTGCCTCTTTGAGCACTTTTTTGTTTCTTTCTGCACTTCTCTCTCTTCTTTCTGTACCCCTCTTGCCTCTTTCTGCACATCTGTTGCTTATTTCTGCACTTCTATTGCCTCTCTCTGCACCTCTCTTGCTTCTTTCTGTACCTCACTAGCCTCTTTCAGCAACTCTGTTGCTTTTTTCTGCAGATCTCTTGCTTCTTTCTGCACCTCTCTTGTCTCTTTCTACACTTCTCTTCCTTCTTTCTGCACCCCTCCTGCCTCTTTCTGTAACACTCTTGCCTCTTTGTACACCCCTCCTACCTTTTTCTACACCCTTCTTGCCTCTTTTTGCACCTCTGTGGGTTCTTTATGCGCTGCTCTCACTTCTCTCTGCACCTCACTTTCCTCTTTCTGCACCCATGTTCCCTGTTTCTGCACCTTTCCAGCCTGTTTATGCACCTCCGTTGCCTCTTTCTGCACCACTGAGTTAGAGGTAGTTTTAATCCCCCTGCCCTATTATGTTCTAGGGCCTTATAGGGGAGGTCATGCCAATCACAGGGATACCCCAACCCATTGTATACCCTAGTGTTTGTAAGTGTTTTCACTGTGTTCTAACTGTCTTTCAGCATAGCACTGGCTCCGAGCCTGGTTAGTCAGAGTCAGTTACTACCAGTACCAGTCAGTAAAAAGTTGGGGGGACAGGATTACTTTGAAACAAAGCCTCTTTCTGCACCTCTGTTGTTTCTTTTGCATGCCTCTTACTTCTTTCTGCACTTTTCTTCGTCTTTCTGGACTTCTGTTGTCTCTTTCTGCATTTCTCTTGCTTCTTTCTGTGCTTTTCTTCCTCTTTCTTCACACGTCCTACCTCTGTAGGCATAGTTATAAATTAGCATTTAAAAAACCTTTGAAATTCACTGAAAAAAACATAGGTTTCAGGGACGTTATAGTTAGAAATTATAATTTAAAAAACCTTTGAAATTCACTCAAAAAACCATAGGTTTCAGGAACGTTATAGTTAGTTGGACATTTCACTCGTACAAAACCAGAGAAATTCAGACGTTATAGTTAGTTGAACTAACTATAATGGCGCCCCCGCTATGCACTGCTGTTGACTTCACATATTACATCACTCATGATATGGTCAGTGACATCTCTGATGACATCTCAAATGACATCACTGATGACATCATCCACATAATAATCTGATGCACCTACTCACACCTTAATATAACCTTTGATACACCCACTCTAAAATACAGACTACCATTTTTGAAACCATAGACACACCACTACCAGTTACTACATCCACTCACTGATTCCTAGGTCTACACACACATCCACTCATTCACCCATACAGTCACTCATGCATGCAGTCACTTATCAATACAGCACTATCATTTGCACTCATATACCTATACAGACACTCACACATTGCCACAAATCCATAGAGTTACTCACACACATAGTCAATCATCCAAAGAATCATTCACACTCCCATTTAGTCCCCTATATAGTTATACACACACCGCCTCACTTACTGACACAGATACTAACACATATTTACTCTATTATACAATCACTGATACAAGCACAAACTCATCCATACAGCCACTCTAACAATCACTCACTCTCACACATAGTCATTTATATACTCCAGCACTCACATATACTGCCTTTCACATATGTAGTTACTCACACATGTGTCACTGAGACATCCATTCACTCACCAACACACCCATGCACACACTCACCCACCCATACAGCCCTTCACAGATGCACTCTTGAACCAATACAGCCAGTGAATTACCCACTCACACATCTATGCACAGAGTCGCACACCCGCTACCCACCCACACAGACACTTAGGTACCTGTACAGATACTCAGGCAACCAATCAATAACCCATCTAGACACTCATGTGGCTACTCACCAACCCATGCAGCCGCTTACACACCAATTGACAGACTGATACAGACATTTACAGTTTAGTCACTAACCCATGCATTCAGTAAAACACATTTAATCACTCACTTATACAGTCAGTCACCACCTACTAAATCATCTATTCAGACACTCATACATCCACTCATACTTCAATACACCTTGGCATATATATATATATATATATATATATATATATATATATGAATCAAGAAAGAATTGCCCCTCGTGGAAAGGCCCTCACGGGTGAGTGGATGCTTCTTTGTGAAAGCAGCTGCTCAGGACATCATTTCTCCCTTCATTCTCTGTCCGACGCGTTTTGGGACTGTGCCCTTAATCATGAACAGCTTAGATGAAAAGACGGCAAACAATGCAGAACCACCAGCAATT
Source organism: Triturus cristatus (assembly GCF_964204655.1). Lineage (NCBI taxonomy): Eukaryota > Metazoa > Chordata > Amphibia > Caudata > Salamandridae > Triturus > Triturus cristatus. Next base: position 675,039,379 of record NC_140590.1, read on the forward strand.
CCTCTTTTATTTCCGCTCATGTGAGCCAGGCATTGTGGGACTGGTAGTTCAACAGTGGCTACCCAAGTGGGCTGCTGCTGTACAGTTTCTGAAAACAAAATAACCACAGGAACCAACAAATGTCTTAAAGAGCCGCTCTCATAACGGCGAAGCCTCTCCTGTTCCGTAAGTCTCGTTTGTGTAAACAAAGACGGACCCGCTCTGATAGCGCGGTGGGGCCTCTCCGTGGCCGGGCCGGCCACTAACATGAATCAAGAAAGAGTTGCCCCTGTTGAACTACCAGTCTCACAATGCCTGGCTCACATGAGCGGAAATAAAAGAGGAATTGCTGGTGGTTCTGCATTGTTTGCCGACTTTTCATCTAAGCTGTTCATGATTAAGGGCGCAGTCCCGAAACGCGTCGGACAGAGAATGAAGGGAGAAATGATGACCTGAGCAACTGCTTTCACAAAGAAGCATCCACTCACCTGTGAGGGCATTTCCACGAGGGGCAACTCTTTCTTGATTTATGTTATTAGTGGCCGGCCCGGCCTCGGAGAGGCCCCACCGCGCTATCAGAGCGGTATCAGAGTGGGTCCGTCTTTGTTTACACAAACAAGACTTACGGAACAGGAGAGGCTTCGCCGTTATGAGAGCGGCTCTTTAAGATATTTGTTGGTTCCTGTGGTTATTTTGTTTTAAGAAACTGTACAGCAGCAGCCCACTTGGGTAGCCACTGTTGAAATACCAGTCCCACAATGCCTGGCTCACATGAGCGGAAATAAAAGAGGAATTGCTGGTGGTTCTGCGTTGTTTGCCGTCTTTTCATCTAAGCTGTTCATGATTAAGGGCGCAGTCCCGAAACGCGTCGGACAGAGAATGAAGGGAGAAATGATGTCCTGAGCAGCTGCTTTCACAAAGAAGCATCCACTCACCCGTGAGGGCCTTTCCACGAGGGGCAACTCTTTCTTGATTCATGTTAGTGGCCGGCCCGGCCACGGAGAGGCCCCACCGCGCTATTAGAGCGGGTCCGTCTTTGTTTACACAAACGAGACTTACGGAACAGGAGAGGCTTCGCCGTTATGAGAGCGGCTCTTAAAGACATTTGTTGGTTCCTGTGGTTATTTTGTTTTAAGAAACTGTACAGCAGCAGCCCACTTGGGTAGCCACTGTTGAACTACCAGTCCCACAATGCCTGGCTCACATGAGCGGAAATAAAAGAGGAATTGCTGGTGGTTCTGCGTTGTTTGCCGTCTTTTCATCTAAGCTGTTCATGATTAAGGGCGCAGTCCCGAAACGCGTCGGACAGAGAATGAAGGGAGAAATGATGTCCTGAGCAGCTGCTTTCACAAAGAAGCATCCACTCACCCGTGAGGGCCTTTCCACGAGGGGCAACTCTTTCTTGATTCATGTTAGTGGCCGGCCCGGCCACGGAGAGGCCCCACCGCGCTATTAGAGCGGGTCCGTCTTTGTTTACACAAACGAGACTTACGGAACAGGAGAGGCTTCGCCGTTATGAGAGCGGCTCTTAAAGACATTTGTTGGTTCCTGTGGTTATTTTGTTTTAAGAAACTGTACAGCAGCAGCCCACTTGGGTAGCCACTGTTGAAATACCATTCCCACAATGCCTGGCTCACATGAGCGGAAATAAAAGAGGAATTGCTGGTGGTTCTGCGTTGTTTGCCGTCTTTTCATCTAAGCTGTTCATGATTAAGGGCGCAGTCCCGAAACGCGTCGGACAGAGAATGAAGGGAGAAATGATGTCCTGAGCAGCTGCTTTCACAAAGAAGCATCCACTCACCCGTGAGGGCCTTTCCACGAGGGGCAACTCTTTCTTGATTCATGTTAGTGGCCGGCCCGGCCACGGAGCGGCCCCACCGCGCTATCAGAGCGGGTCCGTCTTTGTTTACACAAACGAGACTTACGGAACAGGAGAGGCTTCGCCGTTATGAGAGCGGCTCTTAAAGACATTTGTTGGTTCCTGTGGTTATTTTGTTTTAAGAAACTGTACAGCAGCAGCCCACTTGGGTAGCCACTGTTGAACTACCAGTCCCACAATGCCTGGCTCACATGAGCGGAAATAAAAGAGGAATTGCTGGTGGTTCTGCGTTGTTTGCCGTCTTTTCATCTAAGCTGTTCATGATTAAGGGCGCAGTCCCGAAACGCGTCGGACAGAGAATGAAGGGAGAAATGATGTCCTGAGCAGCTGCTTTCACAAAGAAGCATCCACTCACCCGTGAGGGCCTTTCCACGTGGGGCAACTCTTTCTTGATTCATGTTAGTGGCCGGCCCGGCCACGGAGAGGCCCCACCGCGCTATCAGAGTGGGTCCGTCTTTGTTTACACAAACGAGACTTACGGAACAGGAGAGGCTTTGCCGTTATGAGAGCGGCTCTTTAAGACATTTGTTGGTTCCTGTGGTTATTTTGTTTTAAGAAACTGTACAGCAGCAGCCCACTTGGGTAGCCACTGTTGAACTACCAGTCCCACAATGCCTGGCTCACATGAGCGGAAATAAAAGAGGAATTGCTGGTGGTTATGCGTTGTTCGCCGTCTTTTCATCTAAGCTGTTCATGATTAAGGGCGCAGTCCCGAAACGCGTCGGACAGAGAATGAAGGGAGAAATGATGTCCTGAGCAGCTGCTTTCACAAAGAAGCATCCACTCACCCTTGAGGGCCTTTCCACGAGGGGCAACTCTTTCTTGATTCATGTTAGTGGCCGGCTCGGCCACGGAGAGGCCCCACCGCGCTATCAGAGCGGGTCCGTCTTTGTTTACACAAACGAGACTTACGGAACAGGAGAGGCTTCGCCGTTATGAGAGTGGCTCTTAAAGACATTTGTTGGTTACTGTGGTTATTTTGTTTTAAGAAACTGTACAGCAGCAGCCCACTTGGGTAGCCACTGTTGAACTACCAGTCCCACAATGCCTGGCTCACATGAGCGGAAATAAAAGAGGAATTGCTGGTGGTTCTGCATTGTTTGCCGTCTTTTCATCTAAGCTGTTCATGATTAAGGGCGCAGTCCCGAAACGCGTCGGACAGAGAATGAAGGGAGAAATGATGTCCTGAGCAGCTGCTTTCACAAAGAAGCATCCACTCACCCGTGAGGGCCTTTCCACGAGGGGCAACTCTTTCTTGATTCATGTTAGTGGCCGGCCATGCCACGGAGAGGCCCCACCGCGCTATCAGAGCGGGTCCGTCTTTGTTTACACAAACGAGACTTACGGAACAGGAGAGGCTTCGCCGTTATGAGAGTGGCTCTTAAAGACATTTGTTGGTTACTGTGGTTATTTTGTTTTAAGAAACTGTACAGCAGCAGCCCACTTGGGTAGCCACTGTTGAACTACCAGTCCCACAATGCCTGGCTCACATGAGCGGAAATAAAAGAGGAATTGCTGGTGGTTCTGCGTTGTTTGCCGTCTTTTCATCTAAGCTGTTCATGATTAAGGGCGCAGTCCCGAAACGCGTCGGACAGAGAATGAAGGGAGAAATGATGTTCTGAGCAGCTGCTTTCACAAAGAAGCATCCTCTCACCCGTGAGGGCCTTTCCACGAGGGGCAACTCTTTCTTGATTCATATATATATATATATATATATATATATATATATATATATATATATATATATATAGAGATATATATATATATATATATATATATATATAGATATATATATAGATATATATATATATATATATATATAACATATTTAAACTTTACACACATTCACTGGATAATATCACCAGTAATATCATCAGTGATGTCATTCGATATGTCATCAGTGATGTCATCAGTGATGTCACTGATCATGTCATGAGTGATGTAATGTGTGATGTCATCAGCGGTGCATTGCGGGGGCGCGAGGTATAGTTAGCTCAACTAACTATAATCGCAGAATTTGTCTGGTTTTATACTAGTGAAATGTCCAACTAACTATACCATCCCTGAAACCTTTAGTTTTTTCAGTGAATTCAAAGGCTTTTTAAATGATAATTTCTAACTAAAACATTCCTGAAACCTATGTTTTTTTTCATATGCCCTAGGGAGGTGGCGGTCCCCGGGCCTGCGGGGTGGCCGTGTGCCCCCCACACACCATGAATGAAGCCTCAGGGAGGTGGTGGTGCCCAGGGGCTGCAGGGGGCCCTGTGGCCCGCGTCATAATTTAGCATGCCCCCGCGACCTAGCCCACCCGGGGGCTTTTTAACAAACGAAGCGCGGTAGCCTGCGCTTCGATATTTTTTTTATAATTTCAGCCGGATTCACGCACCCAGTGCAAATTTGGCCGAAATTATAAAAACAAATGCTTTTCTACCGAGTTACAAGATGGTTCCCAACACTTCCGGGTTTGGAGTGTTGTCAGCCAATCAGAAATCAGCTCGTGCTCGGGAGGAGTTGCGACTCCTCCTCGGTGCTCAGATATCGATATATTTATTTTTTGATTTTTTCAGCAACTACTGAACGGATTTACACCATTTAAACAAAAGAGTGCCGTCTGGTCCAAAAGCTCCCTTTTTGCCAAATTTGGTGTAATCCTGTTCACCAGTTCGGGCTGTAGATGTGTCTAAAGTTTCCTTTGGAAATTAACATGGGGAAAACATGTTTTGGGACCCCCCTTTTTTCTCGGCCCCCGCTTGACGAATCGCCCCATAACTCTCAAGACAGGAGCTGAGCAGAGCGCCCCATTAGTTTTGGTGGCTTTTCCTCTCCTTGTAAATATGGAGAAGTGAAATACGCCTCTAGTACGTCACAAAAAATGATTTACTGGTGGTGCAGGGGGCTTGTAAATCTGCCCCCAAGTTTTTAAGACTCTCAGTTGTCATTCTCTATCGCCTGCTCTGAGATGTTTAATCACCTTGTCCATAACAAAAACATGAGATGTTCTTTATTACTTTTATGTGTTTGAACGAAATGCTGTGCCACAGGATAAGTTTAATCAATATTCTTGATGGCACATAAGTGCTCCAAGATCCTCTTTAGGGGTAGCTTTGTGCTACCAATATACATCATTCTGCATGGACCATCCAAAGAATAGACATTAAAGTCTGACGTGCATGTAATGAATTTTGGAATGGACTTGGTCCTGCTAGTGGGGAGTGTATATTGGTTGCTGTTCATGTAGGGATTGCACACTTTGCATGAGTTGCATTTGAAGAAGCCTTTTTTTAATTGAGCCAAGTTGATGACTTTTTGGAATTCTAAATGCCTATGTACCACAATGTCCCTAATAGAACTCGGTATCTAATAAGCGATGGTGGGCAGAGCCCTTTTATCATTGGCTACAATGTTGTCAGTCAGCTGTCAGGAAGCCCCAAATGTTTTTCATAATATCTATAATTTTATATGATCTCCTATTATAGGTCGGTATGAGTCTTGATTTCTGATTACTGGCATTTAAAGGTTTGGAATTTTCTTTAAACAGTATATGTTCCTGTTTAGTGTTTTTTAACTTTTTGTTTAGCTTGTGCTAGAACCTTGCAGGGATACTCTCATTCAGTAAATATCTCTATCCTGTTATGCTGTTCCTTCTTGAAGGTACACTTTTGCTGCAGTTGCAGCATGACCTCAGGAGCTCCCCATATGGGATACTCCATTGTAATAAATTAGGGTGGTGCAATGCATTGTTGCAAGCTGTATCTTTCATTTAATATATTTATATCTACATGAATAGTTACGTCTAGATATTCATTGTAATTTCTACTCATTTTATGTGTGAGTTTAAGATTTATATTCCTCTCCAAGATGTTAATGAATTATAAAGTAAACTTGGTGTCCGCATCTTAAATTAATAAAATGTTAATATACCTGACACAGACAAGGATGTGTGCAGGATATTGCTCATTGGCATCTGGCCAGACCACATACTGCTCCCATCAGCCAAGCAAGAGATTTGCAAAGCAGGTGCCCATTGCAATACCAGAGCGTTGGTCATATAGGGTATCCTTAAATAAGAAGATATTTTGTTCTAACCTGAAGAACATAATTTTCTTTAAATTGTTGAATTGTAAAAGAGATGGCGCTAACACAAAAGTAAAATATGCAAGCACCAACTCCCATTTTCTTCTCAATACATGTATACAGTGAGCATACATCTGGGGTGATCATATAATTTGATTCCTCCCACTCAGTGTCATTAATCCAGCAAAGGAAGTCAGTGCTCTTTTTGTAGAATTATATTAAGCCCATTACATAAGGAGAAAAAATGTCTAGTGCCATTATAATGTACCCTTGGGAATAGATATAGACAATTTCCTGTGGGATTGTTAACTTTTAAGAACTGATACTCGTCTATATCCAATAAACATTCTGAATGCCAATCACACAATAGATCATGAAATGCACAAATCGAGGGTTTGTATGTTGCCCAGTCAGTTAACTCATAGCAGCTTTGATCAATGAGCTGCCTCGCTACATCCAATCTATGCTCAGAAACATTAATCACTAATACTTTGCCTCACTTGTCAGATGGTTTGATTGCTATAGTAGGATTTTTTATCAAATAGTAATGCAGTTCTCTGTTGTTTCATTAGATTGTCATATGTAGGAGTGTTATAAGTATTCCGAAGCTTTCAAAGTTCCTGAATCATAACACTGTGAAATGCTTCAATATTATCATGTGCCATATTAGGATTAAATCAAGACTAGGGTTTTAAACCACTAGATGGAGAAGGATTTACAGTAAAACCCAAATCTCTTAGAACAGTAATAGCATTTTCAACAGTCAAATTGTCACACTTATTTCTAATGCATGTGCTGTGAGGATAAAGCCAATATTCTGCAAATGAAAATTGGTTAGTACAGGGTAATTTTTAGCTTTAGTTTTCATATGATAAGAGTTTTTTGACGTTTTGTGAAGTTTCATAAGTTTCAGTTTCCCCACAAAAAGGAATAAGGTAATTCTGGTGTTAGTGTTATTCATGTCTGTGGTCAGACAGAATGATAATCATTGATGTCAAATGTGGAAATATGGATTTTTCTGATCAGTTATGTCCCCTATCTTGGACCCCAACGGTTTCATGTATGAATCACAAGTACATGTATGCTCCCTCCAGTTCCAGTTATGAAGACGCAAACCCATGTGCGTCCACCGTCAACATGTCCTCTTTCAGATCCGCCATGAATAGGCCGGATATTCCATTCCTAAGTATGAAAGGCCACCGGCTTTATATGGTTCACTTATGCCATTTTACAGTCCAGGCAAGTAGGCCCGGATTCTGTCATCAAGCTTTTCTTGCTTTCTGCCTCTGAAGCTCCAGTCTGAGCCTGCATCTGTGACCATGAACTTTGTCTCATTCCCTGCGCGGCTCACGAAGCCTGACATCAGCCTGTTGCCTGCCAAGAAACTGTATTTTACCTTCGAAATTATCTGCTCCGTTCCCTGCCCGATGCATTCCTGTCTAGTAGTTTCAGTAAACATTCTTCCAGCTACCGAGCAAAGGCCCGGCTTCTCTGTCTTCATGCAAGTAATTCATAGCCCTGTTACTATGGAAGATTCCTGCCCTCACATCTAGTGTAGACACTTAGACGCTTGTACACGCACTAACAGTCAGTATAGTCAGTATAGAATAAGATTCTACTCTAAGAGACCTCTCTTCTGGATAACATAGTTCTTTAAACATAGGATGTTAGATATGATTTGGGATTAGGTTGACTTGACCCTCCAGACTTCTGTCGCCACATGTGGAGCTAAATGTCAAGTCCCCTCCACCCCCTAGTTGCACGTCAATCACACGTCATACTGCTGCGCGCGCATCCCTGCCAAGTATTTTTGCTGACATTGCGAAATTATTTCATAGGTCCACCCATATGTGACATCATAACCAATGACGTTTTCCTTGTTACACCCAATTACGCCTCCTTCAGCTACGCATGTGAAATGTTATCTTTGCTATCAATTGTTACGCCTCTTCCATTGGCCTCACTGTAATGCCTATTGTATAAAAGTGAATAATTATCAATAATGTATGTACTTCACTTCCTGAACCTTCGTGGTGATGGAACCTGGAGCAACCGATTATAATCGACCATTGGAATAAAGCCCATTCCGAACCTCTAATACCACGGATTCTGCCTCTTATTTACTGAGCTATTTTATTATGTTTCTGTATCAAATTAAGTCCCGGTAATTAAATTATTTACCACATGAATGGCGCCCGAACAGGGACACTTTCTCATCTCACGCGCCGGTGGTGCGTTGCAGGCCCGGTCTCCTGCCACAGCTGGACGGACAACAACGCGTACCAGCAGGATTTCCTGTATCTCCCTCCGGTCAAGCGGGGGCGACTGAGGCTGCGATCAACACCCAGACGAGGCGGTGAGAAGTGCGAAGTATCCCGACCAGAGCCTAGCTGAGAGAGCAAGATCCGAGGTATACAGAGGCCCACCAGTTTCCGAAGTCCCGAGTCGAGTCCAGTTTCCGAAGTGTTCGAGTCGAGTCCAGTCCGGTTCAAGTTCAGTTCAGTTTCCGAGGCCTTCCGTTCCGAGCTACCCGGTGAGTACCATTACTGGGGAGGCGTTCTGGCGTGCACATAAGTTGTGCCGGTCCAGACGGGTTTGGGTACACAAATCCGGTCTGCACTGTTTCAGCAGTGTATCTGTACTGTTTAGCAGTATATCTAGTATACCTAGTATATAAATTCAGAATAATTCAGTTAATTCCGAGTATTATGTTCAGTAATTAAGTTTCCTTAGATCGTATCATCATTGTGCTCACTTAAATGTTAAATGTTAAATGTGTTAATACGTTCTGCATATTGTGGTATGAGTGACTGTTCATTATCGTGTTTATTGTATTAAGTTTGTTCAAGATCAAGTATCAGATCAGTTCTCAATATGCCGCTCTTTTCGAAATTAAGACAGATCACAACTAGAAAAGGGGTACTCGAAGAAGCTGTTCCTATTCCTCCTAGGGACACTCCAGGGTACTTCATGTATCATAAACACGGCTTAGACGCTATATTATTTCTTGATTTATGGGTAGACTACACTAAGGAATTACCAGAAAGTCAGAGGTGGCCCGCGGCTGGGACCTGGGATGCAGAGTGCATCGTGAAAGTAGAGGAAGAATTATGGAAAAAGAAAGCTAGACAATCACAGAAAGACGCCATTGAATTATGGCGTAAAGAATCGTATAGACGTACAGAAAAAGCACGTAGACAGGAAGAGAAGAGTAAAGAGAATTCAAATGAAGTCCGAGAAAATCTATTAATTGAAGAAGGTGCACGAGTGAAATCAGAACAAGTAGACAGACAAAGACATGCCCTTATGAAGGGTATGTATCCCCTTCTGGCCGAGGGATTACCTAAGGCTACTGCGGGGATACCAAAAGACTTGCCACCCCCATTATTTCCAATAAAGGTACATCCCAAGGGGCATCCTAGAACCGCAGAAGATGTTTTTCTTTCCTCATATTTAGATGACGCAGCTCCCGAGTACGCTAATTCCGCCCCACATAGACCACCTGCCAGGGAGGTTCAACACCGAGATCCAGTATCTATATCTCTACAGCAACAATTTCCGACACAAGTTCCGGCAAGCACATCTGTTTCCACATCTGTTCCTACAGCTACTTCCATAGCTGTGTCCACACCTATAGTTGCTGTATCGCGTTCAACGAATCCTTTCACGCCCGATACCCCAGATGGGGCTACGGGAGGTGCTACCAACATTTTTTCTACGCCACCCAGAATAAATAAACTTACCTTTCAAGAGTCAGCACATCCACGTACCCCCAAACTCATAAATGCCCGCACGCTTAAGGAACTTCTTATAGATTGTAGATATGACCCTGTGCCCGGAAAAGAGGACGAAATGACCCTGGCATCATTACGTATCAGACGAGCTGCGGTGTATTTAGGGAAGTTACCAGGAATGACTATGCATCTAGATAATATATACCATTTTGTCCAAACAGGGCGAGATTCTGAATGTATTAACAGAGCTATGGAATACCAGAAAGTGGAAATACAGGGGGAACTGTTACGTTTCCTCATAAATTGTGTGATCAGAAATCAAGACCGACCGGGGGTAGACCCGGAAGCAATGCAAATTCTTACCAGATGGAGCCAGAATATATCAGAAGGGATACATGATAAGCAAAACTGTATAATAGCCATGTGCCGAAAGATCCGTAAAGAAATAGAACGCCTACACGAAGAGAGATTAGCGGTAGACCAGTTTGAACAAAATGAGGAGGAAGGATCAGGACTGCCCACAGGACAGTCAGAAACCATAGCCTATGTAGGTAGAGGAAGATCTTGTAAAAGTACTAGATGTCTTACTGACCCGATACGTCCGATATGTCTAGAAAATAACAGGAATTTTCAAACACCTATAATAAATATAAGGTCCCCCGAGCAGTCGTTCCAAGCCGCTGACAAATTACTGCGAGAACGAAGGGGTTATCATTTTCTCGATTCTATGGATGAACAAGAATTAGCCAGGTCAGCCGTTCATTGGGTTGACAGTCCCGGAAAGTATGATGATGATACAGTAGCACACACATTTTTGAATCTCACCCCAGATGAACAGCGTTTAGCTGGGATTTATATGATTCAACAACTTCTTATACTATATAAAAGCCAACATTCAGATCCTGGTCCCTTACCTGATATATTGACTGAATTACTCACGAATAGATGGAGAGGTTCAGGTACTAAGCTAATTAAAGAAATACTAGAATCAAGAAAGCAGTACATTCTTTTTATATGCCCAGAACATGTCTCACTGCCCATTAAGGAAAGAACCACGTATTACATGGACAGACAGAATCCCTTACGAGAAGTACACCCAATAAAAGGCGAGGACAATGAGTTTAAACGTGTATTTGTATACACGCCCATATCGAAAATAGAATTGTTAGAAATGAAGAAAGTGGTACCCAGTCATGACAAAGACCCAGCGGGTTTCCACCGAGAAATTAAAGACATGTTACTCATGGGAGAGTATACCTATCCCGACATTATGACCATATTAAAGGTATTGATGCCTGCTGGCATTTATGAAAAACTCAAGGAAAAAGAGTGGGAGGTGGGAGACCAAAAGATAGACTGGACAGCATTAGAAAATGAAGAAAAGGCCCGAGGTCCAGGTTCGGGGCTTGGGGACAAAACTAAAGCACTACCAGGTTTACTAGTACAGGTACTGCCACGTTTATTAACCACGAAAAAGGAAGACTGGGGTGCAATTTCAGCCTGTAAACAAAAGCAAGATGAAGACACTAGTGATTTCTATGCACGATTTGAAAAATGTTTTGGTATAAATAGTGGCATAAAAGCAAGTAGCGAATCATACCCACATCTGTTTGTGACAAAATTAGTTGAAAATTCCTTGCCCCAAGTGAAGAATAGAGTATTAAAATTCGAGAGTACCTGGCAAGGTAACACCCCATCACAAATGTTACAAATGTTACAGTATCATCACAATAGAATTAGAGAGGAACAAGATCATGAACAAAGACGCATGAAAGACACGAAAATGAAAATGCTAGTCTCCCAGACAGTTCCAGCTGAAGGACATAAAAAGGGTACGGCACATTCCGGTGATTCAGCAGGACCTGTAAAAGGGACATGCAACTATTGTAAACAACCAGGTCATTATGTACACGATTGTCCAGTCCTGAAGCGTAATATCGCCACAGGTATTACAAAAGAAAGACCACGGCCACTTAGACAGGATCAGAATGAACAAGGAGCCTTGCAGCATGCACAGTCCATGCCAGCTCCGCAACAGTCTATACAGTTTGTGCCAGCTGCACCTACGCTGCCTGTTGCTGCCACACCAACCACGACACGACAGCTGTACCAGACCGCACAGTACGACTACCCTGATTATCAACGATATGCATGAAACAGCCTAGAGAGGGAAATTGACTTACCCCTTATCGAGGTCCCTGTAGACCAAGAAGGACCTTATGTACATAGTGAATTATTAGGCCAAGATAGAAAATTCCTACTAGATACAGGGGCAAGTCGAACAACTATAAAACGTAGTGAAGTTCCAGGGGCACCCCTCTCAGGCTCACAGAATATTTCCCTTGGTTTTTCAGGAAAACCTATTGTTAATGAAGTATCACAGCCTCTTCCACTTACGATAGGACCTTTGACCCGAACTACAGATTTATTGCTCACTAAATCCTGTCCAGAAAACTTGTTAGGTATAAAAACACTGAAAGCTCTAGGAGCTATAATATGTTGTTCTCCGGAAGGAGTAAGATTGGTTTTACGTGATTTTAAAGGTCACTATGTGTCTAGAGACATGGATCCCCGACTACAGACTTTACCTACACATCTATGGGCACAAGGCCCTACTGATGTTGGTTGCATGAATATTACACCATATCGAGTTACACTAAAGGCAGGAGTGGTACTACCACGAATGCGACAATACAAGTTACCACCAGATGCTGTAGTGGCTTTACTACAAATCATTGACGAGCTCATTGCCCAAGGAGTGGTTGTAGAAACAGACTCCAACGTATGTAATTCACCGATAATTCCGATTCTTAAACGAACAGATCCGAAGGCCCCGCCAGTATATCGATTGGTTATTGATTTGCGCGAATTGAACAAATGCATTGTGCCACAATTCCCTGTGGTCCCAGATATCTCGTCATTACTGACAGCTATTGATTCCGAAGCAACATTCTTTACTGTAATTGATCTCAAAAATGCCTTTTTCAGCGTCCCAATAGATCCGGAAAGCCAATATTTGTTCGGATTTAGTTTAAATGGACGTAGCTTCAAATTCTCACGCGCACCTCAAGGATTTACAGAAAGCCCCAGCATCTATAGCCAAGCACTGAAACGAGAACTCGACAGTATCCACATGCCAGTTAACACTGCCTTGCTTCAATATGTCGATAATCTGCTGATCACCGCTAGAAGCGAACCCGAATGTGAGAAAGCATCACTGACAGTTTTACGATTTCTAGCCGAAAAGGGGCACAAGGTGTCCCCTTCTAAGCTGCAATTCTGTGTCCAGCGAGTTGTTTATCTTGGACACTCGCTGTCCAAGGAGGGAAGGCAGCTTACACCCGACCGCATTCAGTTAATAGCTAACATGCCAATACCTAAGACACAAAAGGAGGTGCGGGCTTTTATAGGCCTCACTTCATATTGTAGGCAGTGGATCCCTCAGTATGCATTTCTAGCAAAACCACTCATTCAGTTGACAACACAGGAGGCAGCCACATCGACTGTTCTCCCTTGGACTCAGGAACATACACAAGCTTTTGAAAGCTTAAAGATAGCTCTATGCCAAGCACCTGTTTTAGCAACACCATGTTACAGAAAACATTTTACACTCTTTGTTACAGAACGAGAAGGTACTGCTTTGTCAGTACTCACACAGGAACAAGCAGGATCACACAAACCGTGTGCTTATTTTTCTAGTACATTAGATCCCGTAGCTCAGGCTCTGCCTGCGTGCCTGAAATCAGTGGCAGCGACAGCTTTAGCAATCAGACAAAGCGATGCCATAGTGTTAGGACATCCATTGACAGTACAAGTACCACATGCAGTGGAGGTTCTTGTGAATCGAACGCAAACACAACATTTGACTATAGCAAGACTTACAGGGTACGAACTAACACTGTTTCAGCCACATATAGAAATCAGACGTTGTAACACATTGAATCCTGCCACACTTTTACCTGTAAATGGAACAGACCCACTAGCTCATGACTGTATTGATGTTATTACAATCACGACGAAACCCAGACAAGACTTGACAGATGTCCCATTGTCAGACCCAGACCTGACGTTGTATGTAGATGGTTCATGTATGAGAAAAGGTACAGGAGAACTAGTGGCCGCTTACGCAGTCACAACAGACACTGAAATCATTGAAACAAATTGCATAAATACCTTGTCCGCTCAAGCAGCAGAGCTTGTCGCTCTGACACAAGCCTGTATTCAAGCCACAAATAAAAAAGTCAACATATACACTGATTCACGTTATGCATTCGGAGTTGTACATGACTTCGGCGTGCTGTGGCGAGAGAGAGGTTATTTAACTTCTCACGGTGCCCACATTCAGCACGGACCCCTCATTCATGCCTTATTAGATGCAATACATCTACCCACTGCAATATCAATTATGAAATGTAAAGCTCATACGAAGGTTACTGATATCATTTCTCAAGGCAATGATCTAGCTGACAGAACAGCTAAACAGACTGCTCAAACTCAAACATCCGACATGACAAAGACAATAGTCCGGACGCCAACACATTGTATGACGGTTAAAGATCCTACTCTTGACGTAATTGATATACAGACACATGCTACACCAGACGAAATAAAGAAATGGACTGAATTAGGAGGGATCCAAACGGATCAAGGATGGTTGATGAAGGAAAAGTCTGTGTGGTTCCTTCCTGATTCAATGGTCCAGGTTATAATTAACACTGTACATAGTCCAGCACATCTAGGAGAAAAAGCTATGCTAGACAGCATTCAACACATTTGGTTCAATAAACATTTACGAGCTGCAGCCAAACAAAAAGTTCGTACCTGTATGATCTGTTGTCAGTTCAACCCGGGAAAAAGCGTTCCCGTAGAACAGGGTGGATTTCAGCCTCCTGATCACCCTTTTGAAGTCCTCCAGATGGATTATATCCAGATGGAACGATGTCGAGGATTCAAATATGTTCTCGTAGTTGTTTGTGCTCTTTCCCGTTGGACGGAGGCATACCCGGTTTCAGATTACACGGCCCCGACTACTGCCAAACAGTTAGTTCGAGAATTCTTCCCACGATACGGTTTACCACGTGTTGTTCACTCAGATAACGGCCAGCCGTTCTCATCCGAATTAATGAAACACGTTTCACTTTTGTTAGGCTATCAGTGGAAATTCCACTGTGTCCGACACCCCGAAGCAGCAGGTCTCGTAGAAAGACATAATCAGACCCTGAAAATTAGATTGTCCAAAATATGCAGAGAGAAAGGTGTCGACTGGGTAGTAGCGTTACCAGTTGCACTCTTTTACACAAGAATGGTAGCACACTCTCGAACAGGGCTATCCCCGTATGAAGTGATCTTCGGCAGACCACCAAATATGTGGGGGACACCTATACCACGTAAAATAACTGATATTGACTGTAATATGCTGACAGATTATTTGGCTTCCTTGATGTCTGCACTACAATCTTGTCGTTCACAGGTAGCTGCAGCTTTTCCTGACAACACTGAGGTGAAACCCCATGACGTAATTCCGGGGGATCTCGTTTTAGTGAGGAACTTTGATCGAAAGACTCAGCTGGATCCTAGGTGGAAGTCACCGAAATTGGTCTTGCTCACCACAAGGACAGCCGTGAAGATCGAGGGCAGAAAAGGCTGGATTCATTCAAGTCATATCAAGAAATTTCATGGACTACCAGCGGATGTGAATACCACACCTCGTGTGTCTTCACCCATTGACTCAAAACTTCCTTTTGTTGAAAAGAGTAATTCCGAACTTTATAAACTAAAACTCAGATCCAATCAGTCAAGCAATTTGATTGTTTAAGTCCTCTCCGAGGTGAAGCGGTTGAATTGTCTCTGACATGTATCCCTTGGACCTGAATAGAGAATGCACCCGAAAAATGTTGAAACGACAGGCGTACTGTAAATCACTGCGTAGTCATTGTACAGTGACGTTATTAATTTTGTTTTCCTTAAGTCTTTTAATAATTACTGCAAGTATATTGTTGCATATATATTATCCTATTTTTAGACACGTTTATAATGTTACTGCTGAACATTCTTTTAGTGAATTACCTCCGCTTGAGTTGTCTTATAGATTTGCGCTGCGCAATAACACGTTTATTAGTATGTTACATCATTCCCATCAGGTTAGCAATGCTACAAATTGTTGGATATGTGGCCGACTCCCTCCCTATCAGAATTATAAAGAAATTCTACCTCTCTTTCCATACCCGTTCACACACAACGGCTCCTGTGGAGCATGGTTTAGCTTAATCAATTCCCTAGATTCGAATTCTGCAGTTTATCAAGATAACTGGGTATGGGGAAATTTGAATTTAGTTTTACTTAAGGTCTGCTATCCTAACAAGGAGGGATTTCCCCAGAGAACAGGAACTGATCTAGAAAATGAAGTGTATGGATTAGGTAATTTTACGCTTAATCTTATGATCCTAAATGTTGAATCCGAAGCTACTCCAATTTTGCCCGCTATGTCAATATTTCCAGTAAAAGGTGAATTATGTGTAAGAAAGAATGGTTCCATACATATGGGCCATAGTAGATGCACCACTGTAGTAGAATTTAGTGATCAAGGCAAGTCTACATTTAGAGCTTCCCGCCATTCCTATTTCATATGTGGTCAGACGGCATATGTACGTTTGCCTCTAGATTGGGATGGTACCTGCTACATTGGATTTCTTTTGCCGCCTGTTTTTCTAGCTCCTCCTGATTATCACAGAAATACTCATTTAGCATATACTAGAGTAAGGAGAGATCTCCCGATAGTCGATTACACTGAAACAGCATGGGAAAAATACACAGATTTCAATAAAGGTCTCTTTCCCTATATAGGTACAGTTACTAATAGTAAGCTGATACGTAGATTAACCAGAACCCTTGAAGCAGTAGTGAACGAAACTATTTCCGCCTTAGGCAATTTAACAGAAGAGCAGTCTGCTATGCGGATTGTTGTGCTTCAAAATCGTCTTGTCCTTGACGTCATCCTGGCCGATAGGGGCGGAGCTTGTAGGGTCATCGGATCAAGTTGTTGCATTTTCATACCAGAAAATTCGCCATCTGTATATAAAGCCATAACTCGCCTTCATAAGATTGTAAGCCAGATACACCAGAATCCAGGCACCTGGACTTGGTCCGGTTGGTTTTGGAATGTATTATCTACCTTTGGATGGAAGGTCCTATCCTTCCTAGGTATTGGCTTTCTCATACTATTCAGTTGCTGTCTATGCCTACAATGTGGACCAGCGATTTGTGGTCTGTGTGCCACATCGTGTGTCCCATCACCAAGATTGCATTCGTCCCAGAAGAAAAAAGAAGAACAAATGATGCTATATGAACAGATCAATGGATTGATGAAGATTGATATCTCTTGACGGGCAAGTAGGGGACAAGGAGGGAATGTGGAAATATGGATTTTTCTGATCAGTTATGTCCCCTATCTTGGACCCCAACGGTTTCATGTATGAATCACAAGTACATGTATGCTCCCTCCAGTTCCAGTTATGAAGACGCAAGCCCATGTGCGTCCACCGTCAACATGTCCTCTTTCAGATCCGCCATGAATAGGCCGGATATTCCATTCCTAAGTATGAAAGGCCACCGGCTTTATATGGTTCACTTATGCCATTTTACAGTCCAGGCAAGTAGGCCCGGATTCTGTCATCAAGCTTTTCTTGCTTTCTGCCTCTGAAGCTCCAGTCTGAGCCTGCATCTGTGACCATGAACTTTGTCTCATTCCCTGCGCGGCTCACGAAGCCTGACATCAGCCTGTTGCCTGCCAAGAAACTGTATTTTACCTTCGAAATTATCTGCTCCGTTCCCTGCCCGATGCATTCCTGTCTAGTAGTTTCAGTAAACATTCTTCCAGCTACCGAGCAAAGGCCCGGCTTCTCTGTCTTCATGCAAGTAATTCATAGCCCTGTTACTATGGAAGATTCCTGCCCTCGCATCTAGTGTAGACACTTAGACGCTTGTACACGCACTAACAGTCAGTATAGTCAGTATAGAATAAGATTCTACTCTAAGAGACCTCTCTTCTGGATAACATAGTTCTTTAAACATAGGATGTTAGATATGATTTGGGATTAGGTTGACTTGACCCTCCAGACTTCTGTCGCCACATGTGGAGCTAAATGTCAAGTCCCCTCCACCCCCTAGTTGCACGTCAATCACACGTCATACTGCTGCGCGCGCATCCCTGCCAAGTATTTTTGCTGACATTGCGAAATTATTTCATAGGTCCACCCATATGTGACATCATAACCAATGACGTTTTCCTTGTTACACCCAATTACGCCTCCTTCAGCTACGCATGTGAAATGTTATCTTTGCTATCAATTGTTACGCCTCTTGCATTGGCCTCACTGTAATGCCTATTGTATAAAAGTGAATAATTATCAATAATGTATGTACTTCACTTCCTGAACCTTCGTGGTGATGGAACCTGGAGCAACCGATTATAATCGACCATTGGAATAAAGCCCATTCCGAACCTCTAATACCACGGATTCTGCCTCTTATTTACTGAGCTATTTTATTATGTTTCTGTATCAAATTAAGTCCCGGTAATTAAATTATTTACCACACATCAGTGATGTCATTGACCATGTCAGGAGTGATATAATATGTAAGGTCATAAGCAGTGCATTGCGTGGGCATAAGTTATAGTTAGCTCAGGTAACTATAACTACTGAATTTCACTGGTTTTGTATGAGTGAAATCAAAGCCTAAGTGAATTGCTATGTTTTTTAAATTATATTTCTTAACTAGAACTTCCCTTTAACTTTGTTTTTTTGAAGTACATTTCAAAGGTATTTCAAATTCTTTTACCCAGCTATAACGTCCCTGAAACCTTTATTTTTTTTAAGTGAATTTATATGGTTTTTTTAACTAGTAGTTGTGTTTGCAGTGTGGGAAAGAAAGAGGGTGGGCCTCTGACCACCTCTCAGGAATTCCACTGTGTGGGACTTACTGGAGTTAAGAGGAGGGCTTTTTGGACCCAAAGGTACCTCAGCATCCAAGAGAACTTCATCCCCCAACCAGTAGTGTGCCAGGAGATGCATTTGCATAATGGTGGAGAAAGGGGGCTGGGCCTCCAACCAGCTCCCAGCAATTGCACTGTGTGGGACTTACTGGAGGTAACAAGAGGGATTCTTCTTAGCTCCCAAGGAACCTCAGCATCCAAGGGGTCTTCATACCACAACCAGTAGTGTGCCAGAAGGTACATTTAAAGAGTGGTGGAGAAAAGGGATGCCGCCTCCAAAGACCTCTCAGCAATCCCGCTGTGTGGGACTTACTGGAGGCAATAGGAGGGGTAGTTGTCCCTTAAGGACCCTCAAGATTCAAGGGGACTTCATCCCCAAATAGTAGTGTGCCAGGAGGCATGTTGCCAAGTGGGGGTGAAAGGGGTGGGGCCTCTGGTGACTTGTCAGGCTGGCTTTTTTAAAAATGTTGTTTTATTAAGGGAGGGAGTCACGTGGCCCCTTCATGGGCTGATTTCAGCCCGTTGATCCCATCTCTGGGGGCCAGACCTTTTTAGAATAGGGTAGGGGGGCCACACAGACCCTCTTCCCTGGCCAATTTTGGCCCTGGGACCCCATCCACCAGAGCTGGCCTTTTTATAAATTATTTTTGATTTAGAGGAGGGAACCATGTGACCCCCCTCCCCAGGCCGAGTTCTGTCCCGGGGACCCCATCTTCCAGGACCATGCCTTTTTAAAAAAAATTAACAATAGTACTAGGGGAGGGCTGCCACTAGCCTCTCCTCCCTGGGCTGATTTTGCCCCTGGGGACCCCATTCCTGGGGTCTTGTTATCTTAAAGTGGGTGCTTCCAGGGCACCCACTCTCAACTGGGAAAAGGGGGGAGCCTTAAGGCCCCCACAGTCCCTGCCAGCTCCCCACCTCCTGCGGGAACCGGCATTGCTTTCACACTCTTTCACACTTTTACTGGTGGAAAGGCAGCTCCCTGTGTGTGAAAGCAATTCTGATCTGCTTACAGCAAGCAAGATATTTTTTAATGCTCTTGCTTGCTGGAAGTGGAGCATTTGCTGTAAGCCTGGGCAAAGCACTACGCTACGCTTGCATAGTTTGCGAATTTCGCGCTACTTCGCACTACGCGAATTGCAGGTAGCACAGTGCGAACACGTGTAGCGTAGTGTTGCGTAGTGCTGCGGTCATTTTTTGCCAGCTCGCGGTCCTCAACGTCAAGTTGGCGACCGCGAGCAAGCAAAATGACATCCCGGCGAGACTTTTTCCTTGTTCGCGATCAGCAACATCAAGTTGGCGATCGCGAGCATGGAAAATAAACCTCCCGGCGAGATTCCCAACGCGAGGATGGTCAGGTTTCTCATTGCGAGTGGTCGCGTATGCTCGCGACCGCTCGCGATGAGAAACTACCAGTTCGCGTTGAGAAAGCTGCAGCTCGAGTAAAAATCTACTCGAGCAGCAGAAAACTACAGCTCGCACTGTGCAAGATGCCATTTTCAATGATTGCACAGTGCCGGTTGCATGTCCGCACTATGCAATCATTGAAAATGACATCTGGCACAGTGCGAACAAGGTACTACGCAGTTCGCGAAGTGCTACGCGTAGCTCGCGTAGTGTGAACTGCACTTTGCGTAGCTTCACGAAGTGCTACTTCGCGAACTACGCCCAGGGTTAATTTGCTGTGTCTTGGCCAGAGTAGTAAAGCTCTCACCAAGCCACAGCAAACAGCTGTGTCCCAGGGTGGCCATCTTGGGGCATAGGAGGTAGCTCTGCTGAGTTGGGGTCCCTATGGCTATTATTGGCTCCAAGAGTGGTGGCCTTGCGACCCCTTTCCTTTCTTATTGTAGGGCCTGCCCCGGGGAGGTTGGGGTCCCCACAGCCGAGAACAGCATGAGGGGAGGGGCCACGCAGCCCCCACTTAATTTTTTTAATTTAGGTCTCAGGAAGTTGGTGGTCCCCTGGGTCAGGGGGACACTAAGCCCCCCCATACAAAATAAACAGCACCAGGGAAGTAGTGGTCCCTGGGGCACCTAAATTCTTTTAGATTAGCCCCACAGAGGCGGTTCCCCTCGGGGCAACTGGGGAGGCCTGAATTAATTTGTTCATGAGCCCTGTGGAAGTGGCAGTCCCTGGGTCACAGGGGGTCCGCAAGTCCTCCCATTAGTATCAATTAGCTCTGGGGAGGTGGTGATTCCCGGGTCATGGGGGATCCGCAAGACCCAATCATTTATTTAAAATAATGATGCCCACATGCCTGCATGCCCCAGGACCTGGCACACCCAGGGGCTAAACAATAGAGTAGTTCTGAAGCCTTTGCTTCTCTTTTTCTTTGTTTTGAGAGGAGATGCAGTTCCAGTGATACTTCTGCTGAATTCTTTTTTTTTTAATGTAATTTTACCTTGGCGGTGTCCCTCTAGGACCCCCCTCCCCCAAGAGGCCTAGGGGGTCAGGGTATTCCTACCCTTCCTCCAACTCTTTTTATTTTACGTTCTTTGTTGGGACTCGGCTCAAGCCGAATCGCAAAATGGCTGCCAACGCATCCTGGTTTGAAGTGTTGCAAGCCAATCAGATATGAGCACGGGGACTGTCGGATCCTCAGAGGATCCACATCCCTATATTTACAAATTGGGACTTTCCTTAATATTTCTAAAAATACTGAACTTATTTACTCTAATTTACAAAAAGGTCACTTTCTGGACCAACAGCTACCTTTCTGCGAAATTTTGTGTAATTCCGTTCATCACTTTGGGCTGTAGTCAAGTCTAAAATCTAAATGGAAATTAACAAGGGAAAAAAGCGTTTTTGTACCCCCCATTTTTCTCACCCCCCTCTTGATGGATCACCATGATGCTTTCCAGACAGCAAGTGGAGTGAGTGACATACTAGTTTGAAAAATCTGCGAATATTGGTCAAGCGATGCATATGTAATTGACAAATGAATAAATGTTCTTCAGACGGAAAAGACAATCCTAACTATACCTACCTACTGGTGAATGCCAGTAGGTAATATGTGTGTATGTGTCTATATCTATATCTATATATATCTATATATATATATATCTACAAGCGGATCCTCGTCCATGCCTATCATAAACAAAGCTGCTGATCGAGTGCTGCTCACCTGGTGGACAACCTTTGGAGCAGAATATCTATATATATATATATATATATATATATATATTACCTACTGGCAGTTGCCAGTAGGTAGTTATAGTTAGGACCTATTTTCCATAGGAAATCCTCAACATTCCATTTGGAATAACGTTGGCGCCGATTGACGAATCTTCGCGAAATTTTCCAAACTTTTGGCCAGCTGATCCACTCATATCCTGAAAATTTCACGGTGATTCGTCAAGCGGGGCCGAGAAAAAAGGGGGGTCCCAAAATGCTTTTTCCCCATGCATTTTCCCATAGGACCTGTTGACGCAGCTACAGCCTGAACTGCTGAACGGAATTACACCAAATTTGGCAAAGAGGTAGTCCTCAGTTCAGACTCGTGCCTTTTGCTTGAATGGTGAAAATCCGTTCAGTAGTTCCTGAGAAAATTAGAGTTAAAAAGATAGATATATCTGGGCGGAGCCTAACCACACATCTCATCGTGAGATCTGATTGGCTGTCAGTACTTCATCCAAGAAGTGTTGGCAGCCATCTTTGGACCAATATACATGATAGCACCTCATTAAAAAGCATTGCAGTTAGTTACATTATAAATCATTTGTTGATGGTACCATACTCATTTTAGGAATTGTGGTGTGTTCTAAGGTGATTTTACCATGTGAAAAAAGCCTTCTGCTGTGATATCATGAATCATGTTTGAGAGAAAACTATTTTCTCATGCTTTTCCGACAGAGGTTTGGAAGGTGATCTATAAGCTAAACTGAGAGCATATTTTCTGTAAATTCACATTATCTTTCTCAGTCATGTGAGAATGAAGTCTGACATTCTCAGTAAAACATGTACATCCAAAAAGGGCAGAGACTGTCAGTTGATTCCTTTGTGTTCTACTGCAGCTTCCCAGAGTGTTCTAAAGAACAACTAGAGCGCTAACAGTCCTACTTATGACAAACGTATTGCACACCTGAAGCCATCTTGATTGGAATAAAGTGGTAACTCTTAAAACATTTAATTTAAAAAAGGAACAAAATGAGGGGGTTCATTTTGCCATGGAAAGTATGATTAGTGCTGCAGAAAGAAAAATTAGGGCACATTTTGAGTGACTTCTCAAATCCTCTTCTATTTCATTAAAAAATTCTGACATGCAGACTGAAACATGCACTTTCAATACCAGCAGCAGACTTCCCTGGTGATCAGTAGCTTTACTACAGTGATCTAATGAGCAACTAGAGTGCTAACATTCTGAATTTATGGCAAATGTGTGACACTACTGAGGAGACTGTAGTAAATGAGGAAATTAGGAAACTTCATAACAAATAAGTCTCCCAAAATGGCCACCAGAGACAAAAGAGCCCAAATGTAGCACAAATATCACCCAGATGTAGCCCAAATATAGCCCAATGACAGAATGTCCCAGAATGTTCTAACAAACAACTAGAGCACTAACAGTCTTACTTATGACAAAAGTATGGCACACCTGAAGCCATCTTGATTGGAATAAAGTGGTAACACTTAAAACATTTAATTTACAAAGGAACAAAATGAGGAGGTTCATTTTGCCATAGAAATTATGATCAGTGCTGCAGAAAGAAAAATGAGGGCACATTTTGACTTCGCAAATCCTCTTCCATTTCATAAAAAAATTCTGACTTGCAGACTGAAACATGCACTTTGAATACCAGCAGCAGACTTCCCTCGTGAGCAGTAGCTTTACTACAGTGATCTAATGAGCAACTAGAGTGCTAACATTCAGAATTTATGGCAAATGTGTGACACATCTGAATGCCTTCTTGATGGAACCAAAGTAAAAAACTGAAAGTATTTCCTACTGCGGAGACTGCAGTAAATGAGGAAACTAGGAAACTTCATAACAAATAAATCTCCCTAGATGGCCACCAGAGACAAAAGAGCCCAAATGTAGCCCAAATATCACCGAGATGTAGCCCAAGTATAGCCCAAGGACAGAAGTATGCAAAACACTTATTTTTTGTGTATTTGCAGTTTTATATGGTGCTTTACATGAGCATTGGTTACATCACACAAGATCAAATTCATTTTGGTTGTAGACATGGGGAGATTTGGGTGCCGATACCGATCCAGGAAAAAAAAATTGCGTACGACTCGTATCCGTATATTTTCACGTACGAATCGTACAAGTACCGCACAAACTGCGAAGTACGATTCGTACGTGAAAAATACATACGAATTGCTTCGGGAAAATGGTCCGAGAGGGAGCCGTACATTTTTACGTCCGAATAGCATCGGGAAAAGTGTCCGATAGGGAGCCGGACATTTTTACATGCAAATCGTAAAACAGAAGTCCGAGCGCGCAAGTACGATCCGTACCGCCCGTCCGAATACACAAACGCATGGTAAAGGCCCCATACGGACCGAACGCTGTAGCCTACATGTACACGGGTAAACTTGTGCCCGGATACGAGTCGTACAGCCCACCTCACCCTGCACATGTCAGCACCGTACCCCCGTATGTCAGCACCGTACCCCCCCTCCGCACCATACCCCAACACCGTAGCACAGCCCCGCACCTGTACGCACCGCACCCCAGGCCCATCTCCCAGCACCTCACCTGTACGCCCCGTACCCCAGGACCGTACCCCAGCCCCCCACCTGTACGCGCCGCACCCCAGGCCCGTCTCCCAGCCCCGTACCTGTACGCACCGTACCCCAACACTGTAGCCCAGCCCCGTACCTGTACGCACCGTACCCCAACACCGTAGCACAGCCCCGCACCTGTACGCACCGTACCCCAACACCCTAGCACAGCCCCGCACCTGTATGCACCGTACCCCAAAAAGGTAGCACATCCCCGCACCAGTACGCACCGTACCCCAACACCGTAGCACAGCCCCGCACCTGTGCGCACCGTACCCCAACACCGTAGCACAGCCCCGCACCTGTTCGCACCGTACCCCAACACCGTAGCCCAGCCCCGTACCTGTACGCACCGTACCCCAACACCGTAGTCCAGCCCCGTACCTGTACGCACCGTACCCCAACACCGTAGCACAGGCCCGCACCTGTACGCACCGTACCCCAACACCGTAGCACAGTCCCGTACCTGTACGCACCGTACCCCAACACCGTAGCACAGCCCCTCACCTGTACGCGACGCACCCCAGGCTCGTACCCCAGCCCCGCACCTGTACGCACCATACCCCAACACCGTACCCCAGCACCCTCACCCAGCATCGCGTATGTACAGACCTTACCTACGCGAAAAAGACTCGTACAGAACCAGGACACTGTAAAACAGCACAAGGAGGGTCAATTCGACTCGCACAACACTACAAAACACGTCAACATGACAAAATACATCTATATGACTGACCTGGCACATCCAAACAGGCAAACAGAGGCCCTAAATCACAACCACCTCTTATAACACACCCACCACAAATTCAAACCCAGCCACACCCACAAATGGACCAATAAAAAGGGCCCACACACACAACCCATGAGCCTTTGCAACAGACCCACTGCTGACAAACCCCACAGACAAACAACTGCACCTTACTTACACCTTAACTACACCTTAACTTACACACCTTCACACAACCTCATTCACAAACACCCCCTCTTCACATTCACACACACACCGTCACATTCACACCCACACAACCACAACCATCCACACCCACACCCCACACCATGCCCACAGACAAGAATCCAAAGTTCACAAGGGCGGAGCTGGACCTCCTCTTCTACGAAGTCATCAGAGTCGAGCCACAGCTGTTTGGAACATTGGTCAGACAGACCAGCATAGCCCAAAAAACAAGCCTGTGGCAGAGGATCATCGATAAGGTGAATGCTGTTGCGCCCATCCGAAGGACCAGGCATGAATGCCAAGCCAGGTGGTATGATCTGCGCAGGGCAGTCAAGAGGAAAATGAACGAGGAATACGCCCAGAGTAACATCACTGGAGGTGGGCTGCCCCGCAGACCCGTACATTACCATCCCTGGGAGGAGAAGGTGATGGCCATGCTTCCGCCGGTGGGAGTACACGGAGTCGAAGGAGTCGCAGAGCCTGGTGAGTACACAAACAACTCACGTAACATGGGGGGAATGCCATCCACACCACAAACACACCAAATGCACGCAACTTCCCCCAAGCCCTCACCGCACACAACCACACTCAAAAACCACGCTCATGCCACTAACGTCTCCATGCCCCATTCACAAAAAAAGGCAATGCCATGTCCCAGGCCACACCAACCACAAACCCAAGACTGGATGTCTGGGATGCTGGGAGGGTGGGGCTCACACAACACATTGTGCAACTCAGAAGCAGACACCAATGCCCCCAGCCCATATGGCCTAGGTACATACCCATGCACCATGCCCAATGCACAGGGACTGGCAAAGTACTGACAAGGTAGCTGACACTTGGCCCTGCTGTATGCAGCACAAGGCCCTCCTGTGACCACTGTACACTCAAACACCAACTACACAAGCTCAGATATCTAGCACAGGAACTCACACTCACTGTCATGCCAGCATGCACCATGAGGGGACAGAAACATCACCTGGGAGACCCAATGACAAATCATACTACACACAACAGCAGGCCCGGTCACACCCCCCCCCCTCACACAAGCACACACCCCCGGGCCAGGCAACGGATCTACCCACTCCCACAATGGACATGTGACACTACAAGACCAATCCATAGCCAAATAAGCATCCTAGCCCAAAATCTACTGGTCAAACAATCAGGAGAACATATCAATCTGTTCCCCGCAACATACCCATCCCCAAGTGTACATTGAGACGAATGCTAGGCACATCCAACTACCTGGGGGAACTGTGACAACTTGAATATGTATGAAACATGGATGTGGCATGAAACAGCATTAACATTGTCTCTCTCTCACACACAGGGCAACGTCATCGACCTCCCCCCAACAATGGGGGGGAACAATCACAGTCCCAGGCTCAGCGTGAAGATGATCCCACCGGCAGCAACGACTCTCACCACTCCGTGGATGACCCCGACAACCTGGCCCCTCTGGTGCCCAAGCCCCTACAGCACCTGCGTCGGGTACATCTGTGCCAACCCCCACCCCCATTCCTGCCACATCCCAGGAGACACCCAGGAGCCCTGCTCGCACTGAACGACACAGCCAGTCTGACCAGGAGGGACAAGGTTCTCCGGGCACCCAGGAGGAGGCAGACAACCCAGCTAATACCATCCCTGAGGGGTCCCGTAGACCCGATGTTCCCACAATGGCAGGCCAGGCTCGTGTGGGCAGGGGTGGTGGGAGTGGAGGCAGGCGGAGGCGAGAACCTGACCAGGCAGCTGAGGGAACCGGTATGTCACACATACGCCACATCCTGGACACATACCAGCGTGACACCAGGGGCATCAGCCAGGTAGTGTCGAGCCTCACAGTGATGAAGGGGACCCTCTACGAGATGAAGAACCTGCAGGCCGAGCAACATGCCAGTCAACAACAACACCAAGGACGGATGGAGGCAAGACTGGCTGAGCTCCTGGCAGTGCAAACGGACATGAGCCGTTCACTCCGACGGATCGCCGACAACATGGGCAACCCTACCTGTTCCACCAGGTGAAGACCACCACCAGCCACAGGGAGGGAGGAGGAGGAGGATTCGTCCAACGGAGCATCACAGACATCGTCAAGGCCTGCATCTGAGGGTCCCCCCAGGAAGGTGGGTCGTCCACGGAAAAGACCGTGAGAGTCAGCGGACCATCCACATCTCCCAGGTCACCTGGCCTGGCACCTGGCCCACTGGCGCAACAGCACCACCTCACCCAATGACATTCTCTGCCACATGGACTTGCTGGTCACAGTCTGACCAATGATGACCAACACTGTGGTCTGGACTCTGATGACTCCAACTGACAAGGATGCCATCTACCCCTGTGAACTTTGGATTCTATGCACCCGGTAGAGCACCTTACTTCATCTACCAAAAGACTTACTCCACCAAAAATAAATACTTTATTTTGTCATGAGATGTTGCTGTCATTTGGCATTATTCCCCAACATATGTGTGTGTAAATGTCAAACTATGCCTGAGTGTTGAACTAACTCCACACATCCATACCCTGGGATCGGAGTCTGGTACAGGACACACATGGGTCACAATGTATCATTCAATGCAGACATGGAGAACAATACTCACCTGTGATGGCCTCAAGCTGCTGAGGGGGTGCATGCAATACTGTGCCGACAGACCTATTTGGAAGAGTATCATTAAGGCGTAGAGGTCATGCCTCATTCAGAGGTTCCCGGGGAGGGAGTCCCAGGTATGTGTTCCCAGGTGGGAGAACTATGTCCTGCATGCTGGAGTACGGTGGATCTGAAGAATGGTGGCCAGGTCAAGGTTGGATGCACGGAGATGGCACTACGGGTTCTCGGATGACAGTGGTGCAAGGTTGGTGTTGGGTCGGGGTTGTGGCCTGCCTCCTGAGTGTGGGTGGGGAGTCTGAAGGTCATCCTGCAGCACCCAGTGATCCATTGCAGCTATCTCTGCTGGACGGTGATGTGGCTGGGGCACGGGATGTTGCAGCTGAGGTGTGCAGATGCAGCCTGGATGTGGACAAGTGTCCTGGGAGTTTGGATGTGGCTGCCCCGTAGAGGGCAGGGCAGTATTTGACACAGATGTTGTCGTGGACCTGGGGGATGGTCCGTCTTTCCTTGGAGTGGATCTATCTGGAGATCATGTGCATAATGCAGAGGGTGTTACAGTCTGAGGCACAGATGCTGGTGATTACCATGGCAAATGTGAGCAAGCAATCCATGATGCACACCATCTTGTGTGCATGGACACTGGGTGCTTGTGCAGGGCTTCTGCGGGTGGGACACAAGCAGTTGACCCAGCTGTAAGGGGACAATCCTCAGATGTTGACCTCATTCCTGTACAAGTCTAGCCTCAGGTGGATGCTGTTCTGCCATTCATCAATGGATCTCATGCAATCTAGAACATTGGAACTGGCAATGTCTGTGTCCTTGGTGAGGGTGAGGAGCACCTGGCTGTCAATGGCATACGAGTTGATGATGAGGTTGTGTGCGCATGTGATGGTGGAGAGGGGGGTCCTGGACACACTGTAGATTGACACGCTGAGAGATGATACCTGTGCCATGTGCCTCACAACGGCAGCATACTACATGCAGAAGCCTTGAGTCCCACTCCCATGGCCTTGCCGGGGTACAGAGCCGGTGGGGAGTAGGAGGGACATGACCTGGTGGGTGTGACAGGGCCTGGAAGGCGTGGCAGTGCTGTGTAGGCAGTCAGAGTTGCACACTCATCATGCAAAGGTGTTGTGTGTGCACTTAGTGTATGCCTGAGAGCTGGTGGCAGATGTGTGGAAGGACATTGCTTGGAGGGTGGCTGCAACATCAGACTGTAGTGTGATGTGGGTCATGCAAGGACATGAGGGTCATGCAATGTGCACGTTCCATGTGCAGACGGTCCAGCCTTTTGCACCGCGTGGCCGCAACTGTGGCACAGACAAGCTGATGACAGCCAAATGAATGGGTTGATGGAGGAAGAGAGGAGCATCTTTGATGTGTGTGTGTTGCCAAATCAGGAAACTTCGTGTGCCCTTGCTGCAGTGGCTGCAACAGCAGGTGGCATGTCCTGGGAACTATGCCACAATTTCCACACAAAGACTAGGATGTCAGAAAGGACTACTGCAACAGGTGTATGTCAAGGAAGTAGTGACCGGTTTTCAATGGCACACCCAGAGACAAAGAATGCACAATCCCCAAAGATGACTGACACAGGATCATGAAACTGAAGGCCAAGCTGCGCACAGGAAACACACCCCAAAAGGTGTTGATGGCCCGTTGTGGGGACCAACATACCAAAACACATACACAGCCATGGACTTCATGCACAATAGAGACTCAACTACATGTAGAACAGCATGCAGGTTGCTAATCTACACATAGACTCATATGCACAATCCTTGACAACCATGCCAGAGATGGCGCATGCGCAGTGGCAAGAGACCTGCATTGACAGAGATGAGGCACCTTGGAGGCTGAGGAACACCTTTATTACTCAGACTCACACCCATGGAAATGCATCAATATTAACAGACTCACAGGTCTTTTGGATTAACATGTGGGACCTACACTGGACACCCCCTTCGCACCACAGATGCTGCAAATCCATGGGAGTGGCACACAAGTGAAGGGGGTGAGCTAAACATCCCCTGCTGCACACAGAGAGGCTGCAATTCCCCATTGAGCATCTTATGGGGATGTCCCGCAATATGTCCACCCGTAGCCTCCCGTATGTTTACGAGGGAAGTTGTACACACATTGATGCCTTCATCACAAACCACAATCCCATAACAGATGACTGTCACGAAGTGTGACTATCAATTCATGTGAGTCATGCTACATGTCATCTGCCCCATGGTGAGTCAACATGTATGCATAGTAATAAAACCTGCACAGGAGCAGTGCCCACACATTACAAACAACTACCACACCCAAAAAGCCTTGCTGCAATCCTTACCCAAAGGAGACTTTTAACCATGTCCATGCATGTAACGCTGATTCAGCACACGTTGCATTACTCATGAGGAATAGCAGGAGCACAACGATGCCACGAGCAGACAGCATGCGCAACTACCTGGGGATGGGAGACACACAAGAAGTCAGGAAAAACATAGTCATCCGCATGCATGGTCATGTACTCTACATGAATAAGGTTGACACCATGCTAGTTTCATTTGAGTGTGTCAGCTAAAATGTGTGGAATGACATCAGCACTCGAGTGACACATCAGCACACACCTCAAAGTCACTTAGCATACAGTCAGCTGGACACACACATTGCAACACATGCCACACAAGGCTCCAAGCGTGCACACTCAGACCCAGGGACTCACCATTATGAGAAGAAGTTGCGTATGAGCTGACTCCGGATGTCCTCCTCCTCCTCCTCCTCCTCCTCCTCACTTGCCCCATGACCAAGGCCGTCATCCTCCACGGGTGGATGTTCCTGCTCATCGGGATCCAGGATGAGTGGTACAGCTTTCTCCACTGCCATGTTGTGCAGCATGCAGCACACGAGGAAGATTTTGCAGACCATCACCGGTGCATATGGGAGGGACCTGCCGGTCTTGTGGAGGCAACGGAATCGGCTCTTCAGGAGGCCAAACGTCCTCTCAATCACTCGCCTGGTCTGCCCATGGGCGTTGTTGTAACGGTGATCTGCAGCTGTTCTCGGGTTGCGGAGAGGCGTCACCAGCCATGGCATGTTGGGATAGCTAGAGTCCCCTACATGGAAACATCATGTAAAGAAGTGGGTCAGGAGATGCGTCACATACTAAGATACCGCTGAATACTGGACAAACAGAGTCTACCCACCAACAAGACATGCTCGTTCGTTGTGCAGCTGCAGCATCATTTCTGGCACCCTGCTACGCCTCATGATCTAGGCATCGTGTGCTGACCCTGGAAAACGTGCACAGACATGGGAAATCAGCATGTTAGCAAGACACACCACAAGGGCATTAATAGAGTGGTAATGTTTACGGTTACGAAAGGCTACTTCCTGTGCCTGTGGTGGTACCAAAGCCACATGTGTCCCATCAATGGACCCAATTACATGGGGCATCCCTCCCAGGGCATAGAACTCACCCTTGATACCTGTCAACTGCTCAGGAGTTGGAAAATGGATGAATTCATCCAGGTGCTCCAACATGGCTTCTAAAACATCATGCAGGACACGGCTGAACATGGTCTGGGACATGCCACCCACATCAGCTATGGTCAATTGAAACGTACCGGTGGCAAATAAATGTAGGGCTGACATCACCTTCATCTTGGGGGTCAGCGCATTCGGATAACTGTGTCGCGGTTGGAGGTGTGGTGCCAGCCTGTTTGTCAGGTCCATAATTAACTGTTGGGGGAATCTGTAGCGGCGTATGCAGTCACGTTCCCTCATGGCAGCCAAGTCTGGCATTGGTCGGGGGAGAGGCGGTGCCCTGCAGAAATTTGGAAGGAATAAGGAAGATTGAGTACATTACTACACCAATGTCAATGAACTGAGCACATGTTCAACAGCTAATACACATATGCTACATACAGAGTCTGGTCTGTGCAATACATCCTGCACACGTATGCCAGCCAGGTGATACTCCTACCAAGAGCCAGCTACAAACGTGGATTGTCAAGTTCTACATGACATGCCATGAAAGTAGCTGTGGGCCAGTGTGAGTGAACAGCCAGACACATTACAGGAGTGACATACATCCACATATGTGCTTTTGAAGGATGTCATCTCATACAGACAGCTGCCGGCAAGCTAGACGCACAGGTCACATGTCACATGGAAAAAGGACAGACCACACACTTTGCCATGAAGGGGTACATGTCAAAAATTATCACACAGACATTGAGACTACGCAGATATGTCCTAAGCTCGCAAGTCCCTGTTCGATGCATACAGACACACGTTACCTGTTATTCCACATTTGTCCTGGTGTGCGTAATAGTGTGACATGGGCATCTACACACAGACACATGTTGGATGCAGCTACAGCAGATGCCGTTGACGGAACACCAACAGCAAGATCATGGGAACACATGACACACACATGACATAGTCACATCGGGGCACGCTGGTAGTGAGATGTCAGGTGTCATCATCCATGTACCTGGCAACAGGGGACAGTTGGTGACTGTGCCATGCCAGTGATGCAGTGCTTGACAAGTTTGAACTACATGCACACATGTAAAAGGTGTGAAGGTGAAGTGCGCCACATAGTGCCCCATCACACATGACATGTGTACACAGGTCATCACACAACTATTGGGTTAAAACATGAGGAGACATGTGCCAGCTTACTGCCTGACACACCTAGGCCCTACACATGAAGCACTGCACTGACAATGACTTGATGTCCATCCTTGTGTGAGTCAGACACCTCCATTCCTTTCCTGTGCACCTCCTATCACCAGTGTAAGCTGTGAAACACACCGTACACACGCTCTTAGGGCGTGTGTACGGTCGTATCACTATATGGGGTTTGGGTAGTAGTACGCGTGTGTGTACCGACCGTACACACGTACGTGTACACACTGGTCCTATCCCTATGGGAGTGTCGCCGTAGGCGTACGCCATAGAGATACGGCTCATACACGCGTGTGTAGGGCCCGTAGCACTATGGTAGTGTTGCCGTAGGCATAACCATAGTGCTACGGGCCGTACCCGCGTGTGTACGGCCCGTAGCACTATGGTAGTGTTGCCGTAGGCGTACGCCATAGTGCTACAGGCCGTACCTGCATGAGTACGGCCCGTAGCACTATGGTAGTGTTGCTGTAGGCGTACGCCATAGTGCTACGGGCTGTACCCGCGTGAGTACGGCCCGTAGCACTATGGCGTACGCAGGGTATTTGGTCACCTGACTGACAATTGTGGGCATTTTATCTGTGGGAAGTCCACCCTATTCCTTCCACGGGAGACAACAACTTGGTGGCTGTGCCAGCACCTGTACATTCCTCTCAGTCCTGGAATGTGCGTGACAGTGTGTGTTCCCTTTGGCTCTCTTAGTTTAGTGGGTTTCACATGACTATACAGTCTTGTGACGTGGGTATGCATGTGTCATTTGTCATCGCACCCACATGTGGTGTGTCATGCAGTGGGGGAATGACATCCATCCTCATGGGAGTGGGACACTGCTGTCAGTGATGTGTTGATATGGCACTCTCAACATAGTCGCACATTGGGGATGCGTTCATGGACCCATGGAGTTGTGGTCATCTGAGGATGATGCACCCACCCCTCATATGTCTGGGCACTGCTGGGAGTGATATGCACCCACCCCTCATATGTCTGGGCACTGCTGGGAGTCCTCTGCACCCACCCCTCATATGTCTGGGCACTGCTGGAAGTCCTCTGCATCCACCCCTCATATGTCTGGGCACTGCTGGGAGTGATATGCACCCCCCCTCATATGTCTGGGCACTGCTGGGAGGCCTCTGCACCCACCCCTCATATGTCTGGGCACTGCTGGGAGGCCTCTGCACCCACCCCTCATATGTCTGGGCACTGCTGGGAGTCCTCTGCACCCACCCCTCATATGTCTGGGCACTGCTGGGAGTGATATGCACCCACCCCTCATATGTCTGGGCACTGCTGGGAGTGATATGCACCCACCCCTCATATGTCTGGGCACTGCTGGGAGTCCTCTGCACCCACCCCTCATATGTCTGGGCACTGGTGGGAGGCCTCTGCACCCACCCCTCATATGTCTGGGCACTGCTGGGAGTCCTCGGCACCCACCCCTCATATGTATGGGCACTGCTGGGAGTGATATGCACCCACCCCTCATATGTCTGGGCACTGCTGGGAGTGATATGCACCCACCCCTCATATGTCTGGGCACTGCTGGGAGGCCTCTGCACCCCCCCTCATATGTCTGGGCACTGCTGGGAGGCCTCTGCACCCACCCCTCATATGTCTGGGCACTGCTGGGAGTGACATGCACCCAGCCCTCATATGTCTGGGCACTGCTAGGAGTGATATGCACCCTCCCCCATGTCTCTGTCCACTGCTGGGAGTCCTCTGCAGACAACCACCCACCCACCCACCCGCCCCCTTGGTGCAGTACACTGCTGTCCTGAGCATACACACACACCAATATACTGCTTATATGCTGCAACAGGCCCTATGCCAACATTCGTGGCGTATGTACGCCTTGTATCCATTCTGTACTGGTGCCGTAGGGGTACAGGTGGGACGGACCCTAACCCCGCATTCATAGGGTGTACGCGCCCCCACAGCATGGGTACGGGCCGTACCACCAGTGGAGTGGTGAGGGAGGGGTACGCGCCGTACCCACGCTGTGAGGGCGTGGGTATGGCGCATACCCCTCCATCACCACAACAATGGTGGTACGGGCCGTACCCACACCCCCACAGCGTGGGTACGGCGCGTACACCTCCATCATCACCCCAATGGTGGTACGGCCCGTACCCACGCCCCCACAGCGTGGGTATGGCGCGTACACCTCCATCACCACTACAATGGCGGTACGGGCCGTACGCACGCTCTGGAGGCCGTGGGCACTGCCCGTACCACCAGTGGAGTGGTGATGGAGGGGTACGCACCGTACCCACGCTGTGAGGGCATGGGTACGGCGCGTACCCCTCCATCACCACTCCACTGGTGGTACGGGCCGTACCCACGCCCCCACAGCATGGGTACAGCGCGTACACCTCCATCACCACTACAATGGTGGTACGGCCCATACCCGTGCCCCCAGAGCGTGGGTACGGCCCGTACCACCATTGTAGTGGTGACGGGTACGCGTCTACGTCCACTTCCGTTGTGGCGGTATGTGGGATTGGTGGACACGCCCCCCAAAGTGACCAGACTATGGGGGTAAGTTATGTGCAGGATATATATGTTTTAACTTGGGCGGGGGTTATGTTTCCTGCCCCTCCCCCCCCACCCCTTTGCCCCTGGGTGTTGTTCTGACCTTCTGTGCCATCTGCGTCAGTTTCGGTGCACCAGGTCGTAGGCTAGGAGGGCCGGGATGACACGTAGGATGGGGTCCATGGATGTCCGTCGCGTACCGGTGCTCCTTGTTCGCGTCGGCCTCAATTTCCCGGCAGTTTTTGGCTCCCGTAAAAAATGCTACGTGCGGAGTGACGTAGGCACGAATCGTACTTGCTGGTCCGTAAAACGCTGCCTGACTCCGTCCGGACGTCACGTACGCGATGTCCCGGATCGGAATTGTGGGTATTTTTTCGCCGCACGTAGTTTTGTACGATTCGTACGGAAATGGTATTTCTGTACGAATCGTACTTGCTGCTTTGTAAGGTGGATTTCCCGGGTACGAGTCGTATGGAGAATACGCTCCGTACGACCATTCGTACCCGGGTTTTACAGGATCGGAATCGGCACCTAAGTGATTTGACCAGAATCACAGAATGTTGAGCTGAAGCACAAACTCCAACCTGGTTCCCCAGTTGCAAAGTCTGCAGCTCTGGAAGTAACACCACATCCTCTCCCTTAAGTGCAACATTTAATCCAGTGGTCAACTGGATAAAAAAACATAAAGATTACAAATAATTTAAAAGTTCTTTGTCGCTATTTGAAAACTCAGAAAATATGTCCTCATTTTAGTTTTTTAGAGCACTAACCATAATCTTGATGCAAATAAGACCCTCTCATATGTGTAATTTCTAAAGGAAATGCTCTAGGTATTACAGTTTTGATTACATCAAGATGACATCAGGCGTTCCACAGGGCAGGCATCAGGGTTTGCAGCAGCACAATACACCACACAGGGCATGCGGGACGGGAGTGCAGCACAACAATCCATAGAAAGCAATAGGGAGGGGACAGGACCATGCACATGGACAACAGACAACAGAGGGGAAAGAGGCAATGGTAGCTAGCTGACCATAATGGACAGACAGGAGAGAAAGCTGCAGCATAACAGACCATAAAGGGCAGGAGGGACGGATCAGGGGCATTTCAATGGAACCGACAAGCCAGGAGGGAGGGAATAGGGGTCTGCACTTAGAAACAGAGGGCTGGGGGCAAGGGGGCAGGGCAGGAGCAGCAAGATGACCATGGAGGTCAGGCAGGATGGGCACTAGAAACAAGACACACCATGGAGAGCAACAGTGAGACTATGATGGCATACACACAGACCATGGAGGGAAGGTGGGAGGGGGTCAGGAGCAGCTAGCTGACCACACAGGGAAGGTGGGAGGGGGCATGGCAGCACAGAAGACCATGCATGGCAAGCGGGAGGGTTAGTGGCAGCACAATGGCTATGATGGGCAAGAAGGAGGGTGCAGGGGCATGCACAAAGGACCATGGAGGATAGAAGGGAGGGTCAGGACCTGGGCACAGACAAGAGAGTTCAGGGGAAGGGGCCTCACAACAGACCGCGTGGGGCAGGCAGGAGGAGCAGTTGCAGCACAACAGACCCGGGAGGGCAGAAGGGTGTGGCAGTAAAATGGTCCATGGGGGACAGGAGGAAGGGGATAGGGGCATGGCATGTGGACAGGCAGGGTGGAGGTGGCAGGGACAGGTTACAGTCATCTGACAATGCTAGGCAGGTGGTAGGGGAGTGGCAGCTCAACAGAACACTCAGAGTAGATAGGAGTGGCAGGTCCATGGAACATGGTGGTCAAAAAGGATGGAGCAGGGGCATGCACAAAGACATCGGAGGGCTTGGGGAAGGAGAATAGGGGCAGCAAGCAAAGCACAGAGGCTAAGCAGGAGGTCAATGATGGGCCATAGAATTGAGCAATGGAGGGCAGGAGGAGTGGACTGGTACATCATGCTAAATGGAGGGCAGTGGCAGCACATCAGACCATGCATGGCAGGAGGGAGGAGGCTAGTCCATGGATTCAGACAACAGAGGATAGGGAGGAGGTGGATGGGGCAGCAAGCTAACTGTTCAGAGAAGGTGGGTATTAGGAACTTTATTGTTTTTAAAATGTGTGTCTGTGCGAACTACTTAAAATATGAACAAGTATGCAGAATAATCTCACTTTTATTCAGGAAGAAGAGGACGTTTGTGACTGTGACTCCGGGCTCACTTGGCAGAAACACCCCCTGACCCTCCACCCCCATCGCAAAATGTAATGCCCGTGAAAAGGGTAGGTGGACGCAGTGTTATATAGAACATAGTCCTGAGAGCACGATTGAAAATGAAAACTAGATATAGTATATGGTATAAACTATGCACCAAAAAGTGTGATATAAGATGAACCAGGGCGTGAAATATAATATGCAATACATTGTGCGCAATGACAGATTCATTGGAGAGCGCGAGATAGCACAGGCACTAACGCGTGCTACGCGATATGCGCCTTGGAGTGTAATATGCACAGGGCAGTGTTGTGTAACCTAACTAGTCTCTAAAGTTGTAATATAAAATATGTGCTGGGGAGTGTAACGTTGCATATGCACTGTGACAAAGATATGGATCCCAGATTGTAATATGTATGGCATAGCGATGTGCGTTATAACATAGGCATCGAGGAAGGCACGTTAGATGGGGCAATATAACCCGTGCGAAGGCAAGTGTGGCATGACATATTCACGGGGGGTGTTACAGTGCACATGGGCTAGAGAGTGTCATAGCATACGCACTAGCTGGTGGAATACAACACAGAGGTGTGTGGCACTCGGCAGGCACTGGTGGGTGTAACACAGCATTGGGCTCAGCCAGGAGCACATTGTGACTCTCAAGTGAGGTTTGTCTCCTTTCCAGAGAGTAAAATAAAAAGTATTACAC
Organism: Triturus cristatus; assembly: GCF_964204655.1. Taxonomy (NCBI): domain Eukaryota; kingdom Metazoa; phylum Chordata; class Amphibia; order Caudata; family Salamandridae; genus Triturus; species Triturus cristatus. The sequence continues at coordinate 675,077,426 of NC_140590.1, forward strand.
ATCCGGAGGTGGATGTGTGTTTTATTACCGTGAGGGGGGTTTCTTGCATAGTTTGGTCGAATTTTTGTCGACTCCCCTTTGAATGGCCTGGTGTGCATGTGTATTAAATGTGCCCGTCAATAGCTACCCATGTTTGTATAAATAAACGACAAGGGTGTCTACTTGGAGAGTACCCACCGGCGGGGGTGCCGGGATTAGGCACGGTAGGGCGTCAGACACGTCAGAGCTTCACTAGCGGTGTAAATACATTCCACTTGGATTCATTGTATGCATAGTCGCATTTTAATGAATATCACACAAATCGTCATGGTGATAGGTACATACGGTTTGTCCAGCATGTCCTAGGTGTTTCTATAAATATATATTTTTTTTAAGTAATAAAAACCAAAGGCCGGCCCCGGGGGATGGATTTCCCAGGGCCATAAGTGGCCTGAGGAGGGGGGCAACGCAGCCACCCTCCTAAAGAATTAAAAAAAAAAAAAAGGCCATGACCCGGGTTTGGGGTCCCCGGGGCCAAATTAATTTTTTTCAACAAAAAAAATTAGGGTGCAGGCCCTGGGGGATGGGGTCCCCAGGGCCAATAAATTAGAAAAAGAAGGGGGGCCACACAGCCCTCCTTCTTAAAAAAATAACGCCCCCTCCTTGCAGCACTCTGCAAACGCGCCCACTGGCCAGTTGTAAGTTGGGGAATTAATTCCCCTTCAATACTGAGGGTCCCTGAGGGCCAACTAGCCCAACAGGTATCTCCAGTATGCACCAGGGAGCTGCGTTGCAGACAGGTGTTCTGAGGCCATGCCCCTTTTTACACCTCTATGCAATGCAGCTCTGTGGCGCTTACTGGAGGTACCTAGTGGGCTAGTTTGACCCTAGGGACCCTTAGGATTCAAGGGGACTTAAACTCTCAACTTAGAACGGCCACAGGGCGCGTTTACACAGTAGTGAAGGGAGGGGACGGGGCCTGAGTTAACGTGTGCAAACACACCCTGTGGCGCATTTTAAGTTGGGGAAATAATTCCCATTCAATCCTGAGGACCCTGGGGGCCAACTAGCCCACCAGGTGCTTCCAGTAAGCGCCACTGCGCTGCGTTGCAGAGAGGTGCTCTAGTGGGCTAGTTTGACCCTAGGGACCCTTAGGATTCAAGGGGACTTAAACTCTCAACTTAGAACACGCCACAGGGCGCGTTTACACAGTGGTGAAGGGAGGGGACGGGGCCTGAGGTGACGTGTGCAAACACACCCTATGGCGCGTTTTAAGTTGGGGAAATAATTCCCCTTCAATCCTGAGGGCCCCTGGGGGCTAACTAGCCCACCAGGTGCTTCCAGTAAGTGCCACTGAGCTGCGTTGCAGAGAGGTGGTCCAGGCCGTACCACTTTTTACACCTCTGCAAGGCAGCTCTGTGGCACTTGCTGGAGGTACCTAGTGGGCTCGTTGGACCCTAGGGACCCTCAGGATTCAAATGAACTTTATCTCCCAACTAAAAACGGCCACAGGGCGTGTTTACACAGTGGTGAAGGGAGGGAACGAGGCCTGAGTTAACGTGTGCAAACATACCCTGTGGCACGTTTTAAGTTGGGGAAATAATTCCCATTCAATCCTGAGGGACCCTGGGGGCCAACTAGCCCAACAGGTATCTCCAGAATGCGCCAGGGAGCTGCGTTGCAGACAGGTGTTCTGAGGCCATGCCTCTTTTTACACCTCTATGCAATGCAGCTCTGTGGCGCTTACTGGAGGTACCTAGTGGGCTAGTTTGACCCTAGGGACCCTTAGGATTCAAGGGGACTTAAAATCTCAACTTAGAATGGCCACAGGGTGCGTTTACACAGTAGTGAAGGGAGGGGACGGGGCCTGAGTTAACGTGTGCAAACACGCCCTGTGGCGCATTTTAAGTTGGGGAAATAATTCCCATTCAATCCTGAGGACCCTGGGGGCCAACTAGCCCACCAGGTGCTTCCAGTAAGCGCCACTGCGCTGCGTTGCAGAGAGGTGCTCTAGGCCGTGCCCCTTTTTACATCTCACTGCAACGCAGCTCTGTGGCGCTTACTGGAGGTACCTAGTGGTCTAGTTGGACCCTAGGGACCCTCAGGATTCAAGGGGACTTAATCTCCCAACTTAAAACGGCCACAGGGGGTGTTTACACAGTGGGGAAGGGAGGGGACGGGGCCGAGTTGACATGTGCAAACACGTCCTGTGGCGCGTTTTAAGAGGTAGTTTTAATCCCCTGCCCTATTATATACTAGGAGCTTACAGAGGAGGTCATGCTAATCACAGGGGGACCCCAACGCATGGTGTTCCCTAGTGTATGTAAGTGTTTTCACTGTATTCTGAGTGTCTTTTAACATAGCAATGGCTCTAGGACTGGTTAGTCAGACTCAGTTACCACCAGTATCCGTTTGAAAAAGTTGAGGTTACAGGATGATTTTGCAACAAGGCTTCTTTCTGCTCTTCTGTTTGTTCTTTCTGCACGTTATCCTTCTTCCTGCACTTTTCTTCATCTTTGAGGACTTCTGTTGCTTCTTTCTGCATTTCTTTTTTTCCTTTCTGTGCGTTTTTTCTTCTTTCTTCACATGTCGTATCTCTGTAGGCATAGTTAGAAATTAGCATTTAAAAAACATTTGAAATTCACTGAAAAAACCATAGGTTTCAGGCACGTTATAGTTAGGAATTAGCATTTAAAAAACCTTAGAAATTCACTGAAGAAACCATAGGTTTCAGTGGCGTTATAGTTAGCTGGACTTTTCACTCGTACAAAACCATTGAAATTCCCCTGTTATAGTTAGTTCAACTAACTATAACTCGCACGCCCGCAATGCACTGCTGATGACGTCACATATTACATCACTCATGACATGGTCAGTGACATCACTCATGACATCACTGATGGCATCTCAAATGACATCACTGATGACATCACTGATGACATCATCCTTGTGGTAGAGTGTCAGACCTCCTCTCCCCCTAATATAACCTTTGATACACACATTCAAAAATAGAAACTAAAATTTTCAAAACAATGGACATACCAATACCAGTTACAACAACCTATTCAGTAATTCTAAGATCCGCATACACATCCACTCATTCACCAACAGTCCTATACAGTCACTCATACATGTACTCACTCATCATATGTACTCATACACCTATACATCCTGTTACACAACGCCACTCATCCATAGAGTTACTCACACACATAGTCACTCATGCTAATAAAGAATCAAACATCCATTTACTTGCATATACAGTTATACACACACCACCACACTTACTTCTACAGAAACTTACACACACTTAGTCTTTTAAACAAAAACTTATAGAAACACATACTTATTCATACAGGAACTCTTCCAATCTCTCACTCTCACATATACTCACTTATATACACCAATAGTCACATATACTAGTTTAAAACATATGTAGTTATTCATAAAGACACTATTGAGACAGTCATTCACTCACTAACACACCCATGCACACACTCATCCACCCATACAGTCCTGCACACATGCTGTCTTCAACACATACAAACAGTGAGTCACTCATTCATGCACCCATGCACTACGTAATACCCCCCACCGAACCATACAGACACTCAAAAAAACAACTAATAACCTATATAGACACTCATGTAGCTACTCACCAACACATGCAGCCACTTATACACAAAGTGAGAGACTGATACAGATATTTACATATTTAAACATTACTCACTAAGCCATGTATTCACTAAGATACACTTAATCAGTCAGTTAAACAATCAATTTTTAAAAAACAAATCATCCATTTAGACACCTATATACCCATTTATTCTTCCATCGACCTTGAGATATACATATATAAAACATATGTAATTTTCAGAAAAACACACATTCACTGGATGATGTCATCAGTGATGTCATTTGAGATGTCATCAGTGATGTCATCAGTGATGTCACTGACCATGTCATGAGTGATGTAATATGTGACGTCATCAGCAGTGCATTGCGGGCGCGCAAGTTATAGTTAGCTGAACTAGCTATAACGTGGGAATTTCAATGGTTTTGTACGAGTGAAAAGTCGAGCTAACTATAACGCCCCTGAAACTTATGGTTTCGTCAGTGAATTTCTAAGGTTTTTTAAATGCTAATTCCTAACTATAACGTGCCTGAAACCTATGTTTTTTTCAGTGAATATATATATATATATATACATATGTGTGTGTGCGCGTATGTATATATATATATATATATATCATCGAGAGGAGTACAGCTCAGAGATTCTGGCTCTGATAATCTGCTGTGTGAGTGGCACATTTCTTTCTCAACTAACTACTTTTAAAGGTGAGTTGTGAATTTGAGAGGGGATGTATGTGGTGTATTTTGATATAAATAATAGAAATTTGTTTCTTTTTTTAAAGTTGTGTTTTACATTTTATGTTTTGGAAGATATTTAACTGCCTTGAACTTGTAAGATATTATGGAGTATGTCTTCACCATAAGTTGAGGTGTACTGGTATCACCCAGGAATACTGTTTTGTGCCTAGAATCACACCATGAGTCTGTGTGCACACAGGAATTGTTGTCAGAGATTTAATTCGTGTTGCTCTTGTTCTGTAAGACTTGCACTCGTAGGAAAGGGGCAGCTTGTTTTCTTGAACTGTGATGGTGTAACATGGACCAGTCCTCAGGATCGGGTTGATGAATGAGAGGTCCACCTCCTGATCTAACCAAGCCTATAAGCTGTAATGGCACAGGTCATCGGAAGGATCAAGTGGGGGAAGGAAAGGAATGGAACAGCGGGGAAGGAGATCTGTAACGAGAAGAGATAGAACATACAATGGTAAACATTGCCTTCATAAAAACATATTAGACAAACGCCAGGTCTCTAAGCCAAGCTAGGTACTTAACCCCCTGTACCTGTAAAGAAAAAGAATCAGCCTTGTAGAGATTGCGATTGAAACAATAGTAGAGGGGGGGAGCCCTCTGTGAGGGCGAGCTTGTTTTGGGTATCTCTGCAGGAATGAGAGAAAGTACAATCAACATGCATGCACAATCCCCCTCTCTTTCTGTCAGTATCGCCCTTTGTTACTCAGGCGCGGAATTCTGGCCAAACACCTACCATTCTCTAGACTCCACCGTTCCTCACAGGGATAGAGCGTAGACCTCTACCACTCATGCCAACCCCTGTTAAAGATAGAGCCAGAGAGAATACCATTAAACAAACTGTGGGTATGTTATGTCACATAACACAGCACGCCCCATTCATTCCGTCACATTAGCTTATCCCCTTAATTGCTGCTTTGTTGTATAGCGTAACCGTCTGGGATCCAGACAATCTGGGCTGTGATTTGTTTCCAGTGTAATAACCCTTACATGGACTTCTGCGGTACAAAGTAACTAGGAAAACTCGGTGTAGGTGAGGCCCCCTTAGTATGTATAGTGCCAACGCACCCCCGCCGGCCAACAATGCAGGCCGATCAAATCCGGAGCGTCAAGTAGCACTGACGACCAGGGAACGCCAGCCTCCGCACGAGCAGCCGCTCACCAACGGAGGATGGCACAGGGACAAGAACAGGTTGCGGTGCAAAGCACCCTTACCAGACCAGGACTATCACGTCGGGAACAGTAGCGGACGAAAGTACTCCAGAGCTGTGAATTTCCGACAGCGTCCCGGGCTCGACTTCCTGATTTTATGCATCTTCTGGCAATGTCGCGCATGACACGCTAGGGTTTCTGGGTATTGTAGTTCTCGTCAGCGCGGCGGACGGCCGGCGACGTGGTTCGTCTCTCATGACGTGCGCTCGCAGGAATGAGGCTATGACAGATGGTTAGCATTCAGCACAAATCACTATCTCACAGATGAGAGACAAATGCTAACACATTTGAAAACAACAGGGTGGATTTTACTTCCACTCCTGCAATGGGTGAGGTAGTTCCTACATGTTCAATACTCCAATTAACCCTTACCACAGGTGATCTTACATACATCTCTGCAGTCTTCATGCAGTTGTGTAAGCGTCCATGCAGATCTCTCTTGCACCTGACAATACACAGTCTCCAGAAACACACTCTTAGCACACAGGCAGCTGTTTCTCCTGCACTCCCATGCTTACTATTCAGCACTGTGTGGTATTTCAGATAGCAGTGTGTAACGCTAACACATTCAACATCACTAAGGCTCATTTCCTTTGCTCTCGTCTAATCACTCACCCAGGTTCCACATGCTCATGGTCTCAAGTAGCTGTTAGGACATGTGCTCCTTTCTGCCTCTCTAAACTATAAGGAAAATGTGTCAGGCTGTTACAGTAATTATCACTTGCTCTACCACAGTAGTAAATGTGCTTTGAAATTGCCAATCAAATATCGTTTTCTGCCTAGAATCACACCATGAGTCTGTGTGCACACAGGAATTGTTGTCAGAGATTTAATTTGTGTTGCTCTTGTTCTGTAAGACTTGCACTCGTAGGAAAGGGGCACCTTGTTTTCTTCAACTGTGATGGTTAGCATTCAGCACAAATCACTATCTCACAGATGAGAGACAAATGCTAACACATTTGAAAACAACAGGGTAGATTTTCCTTCCACTCCTGCAATGGGTGAGGTAGTTCCTACATGTTCAAAACTCCAATTAACCCTTACTACAGGTGATCTTACATACATCTCTGCAGTCTTCATGCAGTTGTGCAAGCGTCCATGCAGATCTCTCTTGCACCTGACAATACACAGTCTCCAGAAACACACTCTTAGCACACAGGCAGCTGCTTCTCCTGCACTCCCATGCTTACTATTCAGCACTGTGTGGTATTTCAGATAGCAGTGTGTAACGCTAACACATTCAACATCACCAAGGCTCATTTCCTTTGCTCTAGTCTAATCACTCACCCAGGTTCCACATGCTCATGGTCTCAAGTAGCTGTTAGGACATGTGCTCTTTTCTGCCTCTCTAAACTATAAGGAAAATGTGTCAGGCTGTTACAGTAATTATGACTTGCTCTACCACAGTAGTAAATATGCTTTGGAATTACCAATCAAATATAGTTTTCTGCCTAGAATCACGCCATGAGTCTGTCTGCACACAGGAATTGTTGTCAGAGATTTAATTTGTGTTTCTCTTGTTCTGTAAGACTTGCACTCGTAGGAAAGGGGCAGCTTGTTTTCTTGAATTGTGATGGTTAGCATTCAGCACAAATCACTATCTCACAAATGAGAGGCAAATGGTAACACATTTGAAAACAACAGGGTAGATTTTCATTCCACTCCTGCAATGGGTGAGGTAGTTCCTACATGTTCAAAACTCCAATTAACCCTTACCACAGGTGATCTTACATACATCTCTGCAGTCTTCATGCAGTTGTGGAAGCATCCATGCAGATCTCTCTTGCACCTGACAATACACAGTATCCAGAAACACACTCTTAGCACACAGGCAGCTGTTTCTCCTGCACTCCCATGCTTACTATTTAGCACTGTGTGGTATTTCAGATAGCAGTGTGTAACGCTAACACATTCAACATCACCAAGGCTCATTTCCTTTGCTCTAGTCTAATCACTCACCCAGGTTCCACATGCTCATGGTCTCAAGTAGCTGTTGGGACATGTGCTCTTTTCTGCCTCTCTAAAGTATAAGGAAAATGTGTCAGGCTGTTACTGTGATTGTCACTTGCTCTACCACAGTAGTAAATGTGCTTTGAAATTGCCAATCAAATGTCATTTTCTGCCTAGAATCACACCATGAGTCTGTGTGCACACAGGCATTGTTGTCAGAGATTTAATTTGTGTTGCTCTTGTTCTGTAAGACTTGCACTCGTAGGAAAGGGGCAGCTTGTTTTCTTGAACTGTGATGGTTAGCATACAGCACACATCACCATCTCACAGATGAGAGGCAAATGCTAACACATTTGAAAACAACAGGGTAGATTTTCCTTCCACTCCTGCAATGGGCGAGGTAGTTCCTACATGTTCATAAGCACAATTAACCCTTACCACAGGTGATTTTACATACATCTCTACAGTCTTCATGCAGTTGTGCAAGCGTCCATGCAGATCTCTCTTGCACCTGACAATACACATTCTCCAGAAACACACTCTTAGCACACAGCCAGCTGCTCCTCCTGCACTCCCGTGCTTACTATTCAGCACTGTGTGGTATTTCAGATAGCAGTGTGTAACGCTAACACATTCAACATCACCAAGGCTCATTTCCTTTGCTCTAGTCTAATCACTCACCCAGGTTCCACATGCTCATGGTCTCAAGTAGCTGTTAGAACATGTGCTCTTTTCTGCCTCTCTAAACTATAAGGAAAATGTGTCAGGCTCTTACAGTAATTATCACTTGCTCTACCATAGTAGTAAATGTGCTTTGAAATTGCCAATCAAATATCGTTTTCTGCCTAGAATCACACCATGAGTCTGTGTGCACACAGGAATTGTTGTCAGAGATTTTATTTGTGTTGCTCTTGTTCTGTAAGACTTGCACTCGTAGGAAAGGGGCAGCTTGTTTTCTTGAACTGTGATGGTTAGCATACAGCACACATCACCATCTCACAGATGAGAGGCAAATGCTAACACATTTGAAAACAACAGGGTAGATTTTCCTTCCACTCCTTCAATGGGTGAGGTAGTTTCTACATGTTCAAAACTCCAATTAACCCTTACCACAGGTGATCTTACATACATCTGTGCAGTCTTCATGCAGTTGTGCAAGCGTCCATGCAGATCTCTTTTGCACCTGACAATACACAGTCTCCAGAAACACACTCTTAGCACACAGGCAGCTGCTTCTCCTGCACTCCCATGCTTACTATTCAGCACTGTGTGGTATTTCAGATAGCAGTGTGTAATGCTAACACATTCAACATCACCAAGGCTCATTTCCTTTGCTCTAGTCTAATCACTCACCCAGGTTCCACATGCTCATGGTCTCAAGTAGCTGTTAGGACATGTGCTCTTTTCTGCCTCTCTAAAGTATAAGGAAAATGTGTCAGGCTGTTACTGTAATTATCACTTGCTCTACCACAGTAGTAAATGTGCTTTGAAATTGCCAATCAAATATCGTTTTCTTCCTAGAATCACACCATGAGTCTGTGTGCACACACGAATTGTTGTCAGAGATTTAATTTGTGTTGCTCTTGTTCTGTAAGACTTGCACTCGTAGGAAAGGGGCAGGTTGTTATATTGAACTGTGCAGGTTAACATACAGCACACATCACCATCTCACAGATGAGAGGCAAATGCTAACACATTTGAAAACAACAAGGTAGATTTTCCTTCCACTCCTGCAATGGGTGAGGTAGTTCCTACATGTTTATAAGCCCAATTAACCCTTACCACAGGTGATCTTACATACATCTCTGCAGTGTTCATGTAGTTGTGCAAGCATCCATGCAGATCTCTCTTACACCTGACAATACACAGTCTCCAGAAACACACTCTTAGCACACAGCCAGCTGCTTCTCCTGCACTCCCATGCTTACTATCCAGCACTGTGTGGTATTTCAGATAGCAGTGTGTAACGCTAACACATTCAACATCACCAAGGCTCATTTCCTTTGCTCTAGTCTAATCACTCACCCAGGTTCCACATGCTCATGGTCTCAAGTAGCTGTTAGAACATGTGCTCTTTTCTGCCTCTCTAAACTATAAGGAAAATGTGTCAGGCTCTTACAGTAATTATCACTTGCTCTACCATAGTAGTAAATGTGCTTTGAAATTGCCAATCAAATATCGTTTTCTGCCTAGAATCACACCATGAGTCTGTGTGCACACAGGAATTGTTGTCAGAGATTTAATTTGTGTTGCACTTGTTCTGTAAGACTTGCACTCGTAGGAAAGGGGCAGCTTGTTTTCTTGAACTGTGATGGTTAGCATACAGCACACATCACCATCTCACAGATGAGAGGCAAATGCTAACACATTTGAAAACAACAGGGTAGATTTTCCTTCCACTCCTTCAATGGGTGAGGTAGTTCCTACATGTTCAAAACTCCATTTAACCCTTACCACAGGTGATCTTACATACATCTGTGCAGTCTTCATGCAGTTGTGCAAGCGTCCATGCAGATCTCTCTTGCACCTGACAATACACAGTCTCCAGAAACACACTCTTAGCACACAGGCAGCTGCTGCTCCTGCACTCCCATGCTTACTATTCAGCACTGTGTGGTATTTCAGATAGCAGTGTGTAATGCTAACACATTCAACATCACCAAGGCTCATTTCCTTTGCTCTAGTCTAATCACTCACCCAGGTTCCACATGCTCATGGTCTCAAGTAGCTGTTAGGACATGTGCTCTTTTCTGCCTCTCTAAAGTATAAGGAAAATGTGTCAGGCTTTTACTGTAATTATCACTTGCTCTACCACAGTAGTAAATGTGCTTTGAAATTGCCAATCAAATATTGTTTTCTGCCTAGAATCACACCATGAGTCTGTGTGCACACACGAATTGTTGTCAGAGATTTAATTTGTGTTTCTCTTGTTCTGTAAGACTTGCACTCGTAGGAAAGGGGCAGGTTGTTATATTGAACTGTGCTGGTTAACATACAGCACACATCACCATCTCACAGATGAGAGGCAAATGCTAACACATTTGAAAACAACAGGGTAGATTTTCCTTCCACTCCTGCAATGGGTGAGGTAGTTCCTACATGTTCAAAACTCCAATTATCCCTTATCACAGGTGATCTTACATACATCTGTGCAGTCTTCATGCAGTTGTGCAAGCGTCCATGCAGATCTCTCTTCCACCTGACAATACACAGTCTCCAGAAACACACTCTTAGCACACAGGCAGCTGCTTCTCCTGCACTCCCATGCTTACTATTCAGCACTGTGTGGTATTTCAGATAGCAGTGTGTAACGCTAACACATTCAACATCACCAAGGCTCATTTCCTTTGCTCTAGTCTAATCACTCACCCAGGTTCCACATGCTCATGGTCTCAAGTAGCTGTTAGGACATGTGCTCTTTTCTGCCTCTCTAAAGTATAATGAAAATGTGTCAGGCTGTTACTGTAATTATCACTTGCTCTACCACAGTAGTAAATGTGCTTTGAAATCGCCAATCAAATATCGTTTTCTGCCTAGAATCACACCATGAGTCTGTGTGCACACAGGAATTGTTGTCAGAGATTTAATTTGTGTTGCTCTTGTTCTGTAAGAGTTGCACTCGTAGGAAAGGGGCAGCTTGTTATATTGAACTGTGATGGTTAGCATACAGCACACATCACCATCTCACAGATGAGAGGCAAATGCTAACACATTTGAAAACAACAGGGTAGATTTTCCTTCCACTCCTGGAATGGGTGAGGTAGTTCCTACATGTTCATAAGCCCAATTAACCCTTACCACAGGTGATCTTACATACATCTCTGCAGTCTTCATGCAGTTGTGCAAGCATCCATGCAGATCTCTCTTGCACCTGACAATACACAGTCTCCAGAAACACACTCTTAGCACACAGCCAGCTGCTTCTCCTGCACTCCCATGCTTACTATTGTGCACTGTGTGGTATTTCAGATAGCAGTGTGTAACGCTAACACATTCAACATCACCAAGGCTCATTTCCTTTGCTCTAGTCTAATCACTCACCCAGGTTCCACATGCTCATGGTCTCAAGTAGCTGTTAGGACATGTGCTCTTTTCTGCCTCTTTAAACTGTAAGGAAAATGTGTCAGGCTGTTACAGTAATTATCACTTGCTCTACCACAGTAGTAAATGTGCTTTGAAATTGCCAATCAAATATCGTTTTCTGCCTAGAATCACACCATGAGTCTCTGTGCACACAGGAATTGTTGTCAGAGATTTAATTTGTGTTGCTCTTGTTCTGTAAGACTTGCACTCATAGGAAAGGGGCAGCTTGTTTTCTTGAACTGTGATGGTTACCATACAGCACACATCACCATCTCACAGATGAGAGGCAAATGCTAACACATTTGAAAACAACAGGGTAGATTTTCCTTGCAGTACTGTAATGAGTGAGGTAGTTCCTACATGTTCATAAGCCCAATTAACCTTTACCACATGCGCTCTTATATACATCTCTTCAGTCTTCATGTAGTTGTGCAAGCGTCCACGCAGATCTCTCTTGCACCTGACAATACACAGTCTCGAGAAACACACTCTTAGCACACAGGCAGCTGCTTCTCCTGCACTCCCATGTTTACTATTCAGCACTGTGTGGTATTTCAGATAGCAGTGTGTAACGCTAACACATTCAACATCAACAAGGCTCATTTCCTTTGCTCTAGTCTAATCACTCACCCAGGTTCCACATGCTCATGGTCTCAAGTAGCTGTTAGGACATGTGGTCTTTTCTGCCTCTCTAAACTATAAGGAAAATGTGTCAGGCTCTTACAGTAATTATCACTTGCTCTACCACAGTAGTAAATGTGCTTTGAAATTGCCAATCAAATATCGTTTTCTGCCTAGAATCACACCATGAGTCTGTGTGCACACAGGAATTGTTGTCAGAGATTTAATTTGTGTTGCTCTTGGTTTGTAAGACTTGCACTCGTAGGAAAGGGGCAGCTTGTTTTTTTGAACTGTGATGGTTAGCATTTAGCACAAATCACTATCTCACAGATGAGAGGCAAATGGTAACACATTTGAAAACAACAGGGTAGATTTTCCTTCCACTCCTGCAATGGGTGAGGTAGTTCCTACATGTTCAAAACTCCAATTAAACCTTACCACAGTTGATCTTACATACATCTCTGCAGTCTTCATGCAGTTGTGCAAGCGTCCATGCAGATCTCTCTTGCACCTGACAATACACAGTCTCCAGAAACACACTCTTAGCACACAGCCAGCTGCTTCTCCTGCATTCCCAAGCTTACTATTCAGCACTGTGTGGTGTTTCAGATAGCAGTGTGTAAAGCTAACACATTCAACATCACCAAGGCTCATTTCCTTTGCTCTAGTCTAATCACTCACCCAGGTTCCACATGCTCATTTTCTCAAGTAGCTGTTAGGACATGTGCTCTTTTCTGCCTCTCTAAACTATAAGGAAAATGTGTCAGGCTTTTACAGTAATTATGACTTGCTCTACCACAGTATTAAATGTGCTTTGGAATTGCCAATCAAATATCGTTTTCTGCCTAGAATCACACCATGAGTCTGTCTGCACACAGGAATTGTTGTCAGAGATTTAATTTGTGTTGCTCTTTTTCTGTAAGACTTGCACTCGTAGGAAAGGGGCAGCTCATATGATAGGATTTGAAAAGCTCAAAAAAAAATATAGTAATATATTTAAATTACATAAAGGTATTTTTTTTTTAGTTTCCTTTAGGTATTGCTGAACAACACTGAAATAAATTAAACATGCCTATAAAATCAAGAAAGAGAAAAGAACAGCAAAAACATCTATATTTGAAGACAACTGGACAACAGAAATTAGTTGAAGAACCTCATGTTGGAAAAAAGAAAAAGTCTTCTGGTAAGCAGACTAAGGATTTTTTTTTAAATATCCTGAAACATAGAAAAAATGTACAAACTATATCCACTGCAAATAGTGTTTCAAGAAGAAAACAACAAGACAATAGAAAGAAATTACTAAATGCTAATGTACGATCAGAAGCAAGAAAGAATGACTTAAAAAGAAAAACCGAATTTCTAAACATTCGTAAAAAAATGTTTCAGAGAAGAGTGGTGTTCAATTTGCTAAAGGATGTGAAAAAATATAGGAAGAAAGCAATATTTTATAAGAAAAAGAAACATATTGAATCAGTTGTTGCAAAGGCTTTGGAATTAAAAAGAAAACTATTCATTTTAATTTTGAACAGGATCCGTACATTAGATAAAATAGTCAATGTAATGAAGTCAAAAAGGAAAAGAGTAGTGAAAAAAAATAACTTTTGTAATGTGTTCTTAGGAGAATGGAAGCATAGTTCAAGTACTGAACCATTTTTTAATGAAGAGAGTTATCTTCAAAGTAAAAGTTTGCCGCATGCAGTTGACACCAGTGGTCGAAGTTATGAAGGTAAAGATGGTTGTGTCATGGAAAAGGAGAAAATGGTTCCAAGAAATGAGGAAGAAGTGTTAGCTGATGAGGTTATGGGGAAACGTCCAAAAACCCCAGTGTACACTTGGAATTGTAGTAGTATTTGTACTGTACGACAAGAATCTATTGATAAATTACGTGACTTTCTAAGAGAATATAGTAAAAAAAAGTGTTAAACAGAAGATTAAGGTGCTTCAAAGACTAGATCCATGCAGAGTGAGAAAGAATACTGGTTTGCAAGGACATTCTCTGGCTTGTCTTTCTAGGAAAGTTTGTCAAAGTGTTTTTCACCATTTTAGGATGCTGGCAGTACATCATACTGAAATGAGAAAGTTTGTGAGAAGATTGTATTTTGCTAAAAGTCCAGCACTAAAGTTAAATGAATAGTGCTCTGTTGCGTGGATCTGTATCAGATGTAGAGAAGGTTACTGATGATATTCAGTTTTGTTACTTTGGTCCAGAACAAGAAAGTGCAGGAAATGACACAGTTATTGAAGAAAATGTGGAAGAGAATGTAGAACCCACTGTTAGTAAAAATTTTGAAGATCAAATGACAAAATTTACTATCATCTCTAATGAAAGACCAAATATTACTTGTATTTGTTGCCGGAGAAACCATTATAAAACTCAAACAAGGAATGTTGATCTCTATAAAAAAAGTGAAAAAGAAAATAATTATGAGTGGAAGGATTTTGCTACATATTTGTTTCTGGAAAATTGTTTTGATTTGGGTGAAGATCAGCGTATTTGTAAATACTTTTATAACAAGTTAGAAGAAAATAAAATGCCAGCTAGAGCTGTACATAATCATTTAGAATTGGTTGATATTCCTGCAGAACTTAGTGATTTAAATACGTATGAGTCTATACTCATTCAATGTGTCCATCCGTTTCAGACTATAGTTCGTATGGAGCCCAAAACAGGTAAATTACCTCCTTCAGATTTACAAAGAGGTTTAAAAGGAAGAGTTGTCTATTTGCCATTAGATTTGAAAAAAAATATTGAAACAATTGATGCAGATAGTTTGGAAACTGAACCATCAGTTATTCTGGTTAATGGTGTACCTACAAAGAAAAAGAACATTTGGCAGGAGCTAGTAGATGTACGAAAAGTACAAAGAGCAAATTTATATTTGAAAAGAAATAATAAGTACTATGAATCAATTTATATGGATGAAGATGAAGAAGTTTTACTAGCAGACACAGGAATACCAACTGGACAACTCCCGTGAGTGTATGGGAGGAGAGCTTGGAAGCTCGTTGTTTTCCCCAGCTGTTTCCTACAGGAAAAGGTGGACGATATGATGAACGTCCAGTACAGATTCCTGCTTCTGAGTATCGCACTACAAGATTATATGCAGAAGATCCAAGATTTCGTCAAAGTATTCCTTATTTGTTCCATCTTTTATTTGACAGTGACTTGTCTGCACTATCTTATGCAGTAAATCACATTTTAAAAACTGGAGTACATCTACATAATGTGTTGGCAAAGGATTTTATGAACAAAGTGCAACAGCGAGATGATCATTTGGAATCTCAATTGATTAATCTGATGGCTTGTCAGCGTGGAACTAATGAATATTGGTACCGACGCCATGGAGAATTGAAATGTATGTTACGGAATTTAGGAACTCCTACATGGTTCCTTACCCTAAGCTGTGCTGAGTACGCTTGGGATGATTTACTGGATTTTCTTCGAGAGTCAAATTCAAATATTGAAAACATCCAATACAAGACAGCAGGAGAATTGTGCTCATTGGATCCGGTTAATGTTTGCAGATATTTCAATCATAGATTTGAGGCTATGATGTCCTTCATCTGCAATAAAAAAAATCCACCTCTTGGAGAAGTTGTGGATTTCTTTTGGAGAAAAGAGTACCAAGCAAGAGGTGCTCCTCATATTCATATGCTGTTGTGGATCAAGGATGCCCCAAAATTTGGAACAGATTCTGATGATGCAGTTTTATCTTTCATTGAAGAATATGCAACATGTGCTATACCTAAAAGCACAGAAGAAAAAAACTTAAAAGAGCAAGTTTTACGTTTCCAAAGTCATCGGTGTGGAAAATACTGTCGACGAAAGTACAAGAGTAAAGATAAATTCTACACAAAATGTCGATTTGGATTTCCACAACCTGTTCTTTCAAAAGGAAGAGTAAACAATTTTCTGTCAGCTGTGTGACATACCATTACAAGAAAATCTCCGAAAAATACCTATAACCTAAGAAGAAAAGAAGAGTCAAAATATATAAATGACTACAACCCAGTCATTTTATCCATGTGGAATGCTAACATGGATATTCAGTATGTAGCTGACAATTCTATTGCTGTTGCTCGGTATGTCACATCTTACATCACTAAATCTGAGAAAACGGAATTGAAAGAAATGTGGGAAGAGATTTCTCATGAGAAGACTGTCAGTAAAAAGCTATACAGTTTCAGTTTAAAGATGTTATCGCATCGAGAAATTGGGTCATACGAATGCTCAGATAGGTTATCTTCTGCAAGTCTGTACTCCAAATCCAGAAGAATAATTTGGGTAAGTTTAGGCCTTGCAGGAATGCGAAATCGGGTACTGAAATCTATTCGAGAAATTGAATATTTAGCAGCGAACGAACCAGAAAGTACAGACATTTTGAAAACAAATATGTTGGACACATATTACCCAAACAGAAGTCATCATCTTGAGAACATGTGTCTCTATGAAGTGCTGTAGAACTACATTTTTACACGGAATGCCACAGAAGACATCAACAATGGAAAATATAAAGTCATTGGCGAGGAAGGATGTTTGGTGAAACAAACAAAAGGAAGTTTGATTAATCACAGGAAGCTGAGTTGCGACACTACTGACAAAAATGCATTTTACAACTTAGCACTTTTACAGCTGTTTAAACCATGGCGTTCAGAGGATGAATTACTTGAAGATTTTCAGAGCTATGAAGATTCCTTTAATGCATGTAAAGATAGCATAGAATGCAGTACTTTCACAAATTATGTACAAATGTTAAATGAAGAAATTTAACAAGAAGCTACAATTGCAGCTGAAGTATCTAGAGACAGTTCTCAAGACAGTCAAAGTTCTGGTACGCTCAGTCAAGATCCCCTAGGACAACCAATCGTAGAAAATGAAGCTGCAATAGCCATTCATGAAGTGGAAACAGCTATGAATCAAGCTCAGGAAGATTTAATAGACTTACCAAATTTGGAACAACAACTGAATGATGAACAACAACAAATTTATGAAGAAGTCACAAAACAAATTGATCATGGATTACTACATGAAAATAAAGAGTGCTCATGCACATCATTTGAACCAATCAGAATGTATGTGAGTGGACAAGCTGTAACTGGAAAAAGTTTCTTAATTAAAGTAATTAGAAGCTACCTACAGAAAAAAACTGATTCAACTTTGTCTTGTGTTGTTGCTGCTCCAACTGGGTTAGCAGCATATAACATAAAAGGAATTACCTTACACCGTTTGCTAATGTTACCAGTAGAGCATGAGAACAAAATAGAATACCACAAGCTAACAGGAGAAGCATGTTTTGAAGTTTCAAGAGTGTTGAAGAAAATGAAAGTTCTCATTATTGATGAGGTAAGCATGGTATCAAACTTAATGCTTGCCTTTGTGCATTTAAGAATGCAGCAAATTCTAAAGACAGACTATGACG
This sequence comes from Triturus cristatus, assembly GCF_964204655.1. Taxonomy (NCBI): domain Eukaryota; kingdom Metazoa; phylum Chordata; class Amphibia; order Caudata; family Salamandridae; genus Triturus; species Triturus cristatus. The sequence continues at coordinate 675,095,071 of NC_140590.1, forward strand.
TGTTATTTGGAGGAAAACATGTTATAGTTTTTGGGGATCTACTGCAGCTCACTCCAGTTAAAGGACAACCAGTATTTAATACTCTTGCACATGAAGACACGAAAAAGTCATTAGGAAGTATAGGTAATGTGAATATTTGGTCATACTTTGAGTACAAAGAACTCATTACCAAAATGCGGCAAACAAATGATGATGGTTATGCAAGTATTCTCAAAGATATCAGAATTGGACTACTCACAGAACATGGCAGAAAAGCTTTACAGAGTCGATTGCTATGTAATTTGTTTCCAACAGAACAAATAGTTCCAGAGAAAATATAAAAGGAAATTGCAGAACAAAATACTGTAATCTGCTTAATGCCAACACTACATGAATGCTCTATATTCAATGAAGAACTTTTGAAATTGGAATATGAAGAGATTATGAAAATGGAAGCCGTGGATAAAATACAGCATGAAGGAATAACTATTATATTGACAGGCAAATTGAAAACTAAATTGGATTCTCTAGAGAAAAAATATCGAAAACAGCTGGTTTAGAAAATAATCTTTATGTATGTATGAACTGTCGAGTAATTTTAAGACATAATTTGAATGTAGAAAAAGGTTTAGTCAGTGAATGGAGCTATGGGTAAAGTTGTGGGTTTTGTTAATTACCAGAAAAAAGATGGAATTGAATTTTTAAAAATAAAATTTGATCAGATTGAAGAGGTTAAAGACATTAGTCATTGTTCAGTTCGTTTTTTGCTTGTGAAAGACTTGTATGTACGTAGGAAGCAGTTTCCGTTTTCTCTAGCATATGCTGTAACTATTCACAAATCTCAAGGATTAACTGTAGATAGTGCTTTTGTAAACATTGGATCTAGTGTGTTTAAAGAAGGTATGGCATATGTTGCTTTGTCGCGAGTGAAAAAATTATCTGGTTTATTCATGATAGACTTTGATGACTCAAAAGTTAGTGTTGATGCAAATTGTGTAAATGAGTATAATAGATTAAAAAGAAGCTATGCTCCTCATTTAGGTCAGTATCCTGTGTTTGAAAAACGTGTTGTTTGTCGGAAAAGAAGAATTGAGAATATCTGTAATGAGGATGTACAGAAGAGAAAACAAAAGGAGAGTGATGTGATTGCAAGCAAAAAGAAAAAGGACAATGTTGAAAAGGTTGTTGGTTGTCATTTTGAAAATGGTTCTGGTGGCAACTGCTACGCTAATGTAGTGCTGAATGTTGTATTTTATCTTGAAAGTTTGCAAGAGCAGATAATACTAAATCATGAAAAAAGATTTTGTTCTCTGCTGAGTTTCCTTTAAGAGAAGTTGAGTAATCATAAAACTAAAATAGAAAGTGCTTCTGATGTTAGAAATCTTTTAGATGTATGTTCTGGATGTTCACAGTTTACTCAAAATGTCCAGCAAGATGCACAGGAATTCTTAATGTATATGCTTATGGTACTGGAAGATGAAGGGGTAGAAATAGAAAATATGTTTGGTCTCTCTTATAAATGGGAACATTGTTGTGAAAACTGTATGAACACATGCAGCACTAATGTTGATTCTGAAAGGTTCATACCTTTAACATTACCAGAGAGTAAATCAGTGACTTTTAGTAAATTAGTTAAAGATGCAAATCACAACATGGAATGTTCTTAATGTAAATCAGAAATGTTATCAACGTTATTTTTAAAGAAATATGGACAGTATATAATTTTAATGATGCAACGTTGTAGAGCTGATGGAACTAAATTGGACACTTTTATAAAGAAGTTTGTAGGAAATCAATTATCAATATCAGGAAAGACTTTTGTTGCAATTGCAATAATTTTCCATGATGGACCTTCTATAACTTCTGGTCATTACACAGTTTATCTAAAATGTGAAAAAGGCTGGACACTGTGTAATGATTCTCAATTGATTTTCAAGCAACGTTTGCCTGCAGAATTACCAAATTCCTACTTAATTTTTCTAAAACCAAAATTTTAGATCAAATTGCAGCATCTGAAGAAACCTATATTTCGATTTTATAGGATTACCATTGGATATTTCACCTAAAAAGGATTTAAAAATTACCATTTGGCCTCATGGAAAGGTAAATGTTTCTATTGTGGACTTCTTTGACAGATATTATTTTAGTGTATGTGCTTAAGCAACAAGATTTACAGACGTTATTTATTGCAAATAGTTATTGTTCTTAGAAGATATTTTTAATATATATGATACATTTCTATGAAGGTATGTTTTACTGAGGATAGATTCAGGGCTTTTTTAAACAATCTTTCAGATTGTTTATTTTTTTGCCCGCTGTGAAGTGATGAATGCAATTGATATCACTATTTTCAGTGAAATTCAATATATTCTGAAAACAGCAAGAAAAGGGCAAAAAATTACTTTGTTAAATATGAAAATATGTGTACTGTATTCTAAAATGTATTGTTAAATATTAATACTTTTTTTCTTTTTTTTCAGATCGAGAAAGAAAATTTAGTAAATTGAATCCATTTTTCTTGTAATTAAAAAAAAACATTTATTTCTAATAAAGTTATTTTGTTGGTCAGGTAAGTTTAAAATATCTGTATTTCTCACCCCTTCACTTTCATGCTCCCTTTTCTTCACTTCTCCTCACTCTGCTTTTCTCATTCCCCTTCCCTCTCTCTTCTTCCTTTACTGCTCTTTCGTAACTCCCTCACTCCTTCTCTACTACACCCCTAGGTTTACTGCCTCCATCACTATTTTTTCAACCATGTTTCTCTCCCTGTCTCCATATGTCTCAGTCATTCTAACTGCCTTACTCCTTCTCAGTTCCTTGCTCTCTGTCTCTGTTTCTGTCTCTCTCCCTTTGTCTGTCTTACCCTTAATTTCCTTAACATCTCTGTTTCTACCACGCCTCCTCTCTCCATCACTCATTTTCCATCTATGTTAAGTTTTTTAACCTTCTCCGTCATTCTCCTTCCCTCACCTTCCCTAACTGTCACTATCCTTTACTCATAGTCACTCCTATTCTCCTACTTCACTTCCTCCTGTCTGTATCTCACACCCCTTCATCTTTTCGCATTCTTTCCTTCACTCTCTCTCACTCTCCTTTGCTCATTGAAATCCTGACTCCCTTTCTCTCACTCCAGTTTCCTAAATCCCTCCATCCCCTCACTCCCCATCTCTCAGTTTCCCTTACCCCATTTTCTAATCCTCATACCCCTTATCTCACCATCACTCCACTTCTCTTACTTTCAATCCCTTTACCCTGCTGTACTTCATCCGCTTCATCTGTTACTCCCTTTTCCTATCTCCGTCCCTTACTCCCCTTTTCTCACTCCCCCTCCATCACTCTCCATTACTCACTGCCATTCCCTTACTCATTCACTCTTCTTACCTGTATCCTCTACCCTTAGTCCTTTTGTTGCAGTCAGTCTTTCACTTCCCTTTCATGACTGATCATACTTTCCTTTTCTCACTCATTCTGTCTGTCCTTTCCTCCTCTTCACTCAGTCATTTCAATCATTTCAATCATTCATGTGTACACTACACATTCATTCAATAAAATTACAATACAGTATATTAGGAATATAGCTCTTCTTGGAGAAGTGAAGTGAGTTCTGAAAAGAACTGGGGTTTTTTGTCTTTTTTGTCTTGTATTTTTTTTTTTTAACAATTTTGTATTTTTTTTTATTTTTTTAGAGCACCAAAAAAAAACTGGTAATAAAAAACTGTTCAACAGCAACAAAAAAAAAATTAAAAAAATTATGGGCTGGAGCATGTGTGCTGCTGTATTCTGTTTTCAATCACGTTTATACTGCTCTCACCGTAGCAATTAACAGCATTGCACACATTGCAATGTATGTGCACCTTCTGGAAAAGAGGGCGGATGTCCAGGGGCCTGGTACACGGTGAATCTGCGGCCGCAGATGATGTGCTCGGCTGAGCAGGTGGAGGGTTGTCCCTTAGGGCTCTAGTTGTTTCTCGAGCATAGCGTACAGGATGCACTGTTTTGAAGTGTCTCAGCATTGAATAAATACTAAAGGAGTATTTCTTGCTGGGATCTACTCTAGATAAGACACTTCCGCAAATAGTGCATGTCACCTTCGCCGCATTCACTTTCTTTTGGCCCTCTGGAAAGGTGAAATAATTCCAGATGAAAGAGTTTTTTTGTTTGCTCTTCCTTGGTGGTTCCACAAAGGTCTCCTCCTCACTCCCTGAAGTTGACTGCTGTTCTGCCATTTTCAAGTAAGATTTCACTCGAGTAGCTGTTTAGCTCCTTCTCCCAGGAAATAAGAAGAAATAGTGAGGGGAGTGGGTGTGGTGTTTGAAGATTCTGGAACAGAAACTACTATGAACCAATGAAAAGTGTTGTTTCATAATCACATGACTTGCCGTGCGCGCACGGTGCTCGCACGTATGCGCGCACGGTGCAAGCACGGATCGGAAATTAATTACTTTTAACCCGATTTCTAAAACATGAAAAGGAGGCAGGGAAGACACTCCCTGGCCCCCTAGACCTTCTCAGGGGGTCCCTAAAGGACCTCGTAAATTAAAAAAACCATTTCGTTTAATAAAAAAATTGCCGGTGCGCGCACGGTGCTCACACGCATGCGCGCACGGTGCTCGCACGCATGCGCGCACGGTGCACGCACGCATCAGAAATGAATTACTTTTAACCCGATTTCTAAAACATGAAAAGGAGGCAGGGAAGGCACTCCCTGACCCCCTAGACCTTCTCAGGGGGTCCCTAAAGGACCTCGTAAATCAAAACAAACCATTTATTAATAAAAAAAATTGCCGGTGCGCGCACCGTGAAAAACCCTTAAAAAAAAAAACATTTTAAACTGTTTACAAGTTTATAGACGATATTAACTATGCTGTTCAACTTTATCCAAATTCAAAAAAAAGAGCTGAGCCATTCCATATTACAGGATACAGTCAATCTATAACTATATACATAGGTAGTTTATTGTAAAATAAATATATAAAAAATATAATAATACATAGATAAATTAGCATTTAAAAAACCTTACAAATTCACTAAAAAACCATAGGTTTCACACACGTTATAGTTAGAAATTAGTATTTAAAAAACCTTGCAAATTCACTTAAAAAACCATAGGTTTCACACACATTATAGTTAGGAATTAGCATTTAAAAAACCTTGCAAATTCACTGAAAAAACCATAGGTTTCACACACGTTATAGTTAGGAATTAGCATTTAAAAAACCTTGCAAATTCACTGAAAAAACCATAGGTTTCACACATGTTATAGTTAGCTGGACATTTCACTCATACAAAACCATTGAAATTCCCCCGTTATAGTTAGTTCAGCTAACTATAACTCGCGCGACCGCAATCCACTGCTGATGACGTCACAAATTACATCACTCATGACATGGTCAGTGACATCATCGCCAGTACGTAGTTATAGTCACAACCTAGTTTCCATAGGAAAAGCATTTTTTGATTTGCTAATAACTTTGGCGTCGTTTGACGAATCTTCGCGAAATTCTCCAACAAAAACGTCTATCCAGGTCAGCTCCTATCCTGAAAGTTTGGGGGTGATTCATCAAGGGGGGGCTGAGAAAAAGGGGGGTCCCAAAACGCATTTTCCCCATAGGAAATTTTGCAACAAGCTACAGCCCGAACTGATAAACAGAATTACCCCAAATTTGGCAGAAAGGTAGAGCTTGGGTCAGAAAACGACCATTTATTAAATGGTGTAAATCCATTCAGTTTTTGAGAAATTCAAATAATAAGAGTCAAAAAATCAATTTCCCATAGAAAACTTTGTGCAAGGGTAGAGCTGAAACTACTGAACGGAATTATCCCAAATTTGGCAAAAAGGTAGTGCTTGGATCAGAAAGCGACCTCTTTTTTAAATGGTGTAAATCGGTTCAGAAGTTGCTGAGAAATTAGAAAAATAAAAGTTTTGATATCTGGGCGGAGCCTATGTCCCGTGCACGAGCTTCACTGTGATTGGCTGTCAATACTCCAAACCAGGAAGTGTTGGCAGCCATCTTGTGACTCGGTTGAAGCGAGTCACCAGAAAACAGAGAAACAAAGGTATAAAACAAGAGAAGGGGGCAGGGTAGAAACACCCTGACCCCCTAGGCTCGCTCAGGGGGTCCCAGAAGGACCCTCAGGGCCAAAGAAAGCATTAAAAAATATATATATATCAGCGCAATTCGCCCTGGGGTCGTGGGTTCCCGTGATTTATTTTAATGAGACCCAGGGGTGGGCTAGATCCCGGGGATATTTCTCTAAAAATATTAGCGGGTGCTCGGTGGGGCTGTGGGGGCCCGCTGGGGTCCCCGCAGACCCAGGGCTTCACTCATGTTCGGAGGGGGGTTGCGCGGCCCCCCTCCTGGAGCCATCCATGTGCTTATAACTTTGGCATCATTTGGCGAATCTTTACTTAATTTTCCAGAAAGTTTATCTTTTTTGATCAGCTCATATATTGAAAATTTAGGGGTCCGAAAAAGTTTTTCCGCAATGCAGTTTCCATAGGAAACTTTAGACAAGGCTACAGGTCAAACTGCTGAATGGACTTACGCCAAATGTGGCAGGGAGAAAGGTCCTGGTCAAGAAAGCGTGCTTTTGTTGAAATGGTGTAAATCCGTTCAGTAGTTTTTGAGATATTAAAGTAAAAAAGATATATATTTGGACGGTGCCTAAGTCCCGAGCACAAGCTTGCCTCTGATTGGCTGCTAACACTTCAACCCAGGAAGTGTTAGCAGCCATCTTGTGCCTCGCATCGAGTGAAAATATAAAAGAAAGGTCCCTGGGGCAATTTAATATACCGGAGCTCAGTCTGTGCGAGATACCTCTTTCACGCTGCGTCTCACTACATCAGCAGGTAACGCACCCTTTTCCAACATCAACAGCATACCTCCAACAACATTCTTGGGTCCGCAAGTCTCCCTCTGTGAACCACTTGTTGGCTCACAGCTCTTTGGGTGCGAGTTCTCGGGCCTGCAGTTGTATCTGTGAAGCCAAGACTGGAAATATACTGCAGGTCTCTCTCTGCGAGATACGCTTTTCATGCTCCCTCTCCCCACATCACTGTTCCGCATCGATCCCTTTGCAAGCCGATGGCCCGCACCTTTCCCTATACCAGTCGGCCCACAGCTGTTCCTCTGTGAGCTGGCCTGCAGCTCTCCCTCTGCGAACCGACGGGCCGAAGCTCTCCCTCTATGAGCCAGCCAGTCAGCTCACAGCTCTTCATCTACGAGCTCGCCCGCCAGCTTGCAAGTCTCTGACAACAGATGCAATGGAGCCAACGATCATGCCGTTCGGACACCCAACACTGCTCCGACACCCCCCACCAGCTGCCCCTTGTCCGCTATTCTCCCTCACCCCCGCTTCTCACAAATTGGGTCATGTTCTAAAAATTTTAATATGAAGGCGCTTGTGAGGTTGGACAAATATGAATATTAGTCATGTATGGATTTACATATAAAAAAATTATTAAAACAAAACAACAACAAATAAAACTATGTACAGCCATGTCGTGTCATCGCTGGGCCATTTGTGAATCACAGCCTGCAAGACAAAAAGAAGGATGAGATGGTGTGTCATGCGTCCAGCAAAGGAGAAAGAGTGAGGGAGATAGAGAGAAACAAAGAAAGAGCGAGAGAGAGAGGATGACAAAGAAAGAGAGAGAGAGAGTGAGAGAGAGAAAGAGTGAGATACAAGGAAGAGAGAAAGATGGAAACAGTGTGAGAGAGAGGAAGAAAGAGAGAGAAAGAGTGAGAGAGAGGACGAGGAAGAGAGACAGAGAGAGTGAGAGAGAGAGGAAGACAGAGAAAGAGTGAGAGAGAGAAAGAAAGAGTAATATACAAGGAAAAGAGAGAGAGAGAGAGAAACAGTGTGAGAGAGAGGAAGAGAGAACGAGTGAGAGAGTGGAAGGGACAGAGAAAGAGAGAAAGTGTGAGAGAGGGAGAAAGGAAGAGATGGAGGGAGAGGGAGTGTTGACACTGGAGAAAATCTTTGCAGCTCACCTTTGTGCCTCCGGTGTTTCTCCAACCACGTGCCGGTACATAGTGCACCCTTAAGTTTAGTCATCTGAATTATAGTATAGAATTAGTAATTGCAGAGTACATACAACTGCACACGCCTAATTCTCTGTTTCGGCAATGCGCACTCAGGCTGCTGCAGCCCATCCACTCCCACTGCTCAGAGGTGTCTGTGTGCTCTTGTGCATCCAGGCTGCTGCACACTATCTACTTCCACCGCCCAGAGGTGACTGCCCGCTGCGGCGGAAAGAAGCCTCTTTGCTCACCTTCCGCCACCGGCGTGTGTAAGAGGGTGCACCACATGCCGAAGCAAATTTCTCAGGCGTTGTCAGGATGGCCACGCATCATCGCAGGTTCTACACACATTCAGCTGTGGTGGTGTGGGGGGACGTCGATTTGTGAATCACAGCCTGTTAGATAAAAAGCAAGATAGGATTGTGCATCATGCATCCATCAAAGGAGAGAGAAAGAAAGAGTGAGAGGAAGACAGAGAGAAAGAGAGAAATAGTGGGAGTGACAGGAAGAGAGAGAGAAAAAGAAAGAAAGGGTGAAAGGAAGACAGAGACAAAGAGTGAGAGAGACAAAGAGAGGAGAAACAGTGAGAGAGAAAAAGAGAGAGAGAGAAAGAGTGAAAGAGAGGAAGAGAGAAAGAGTGAGAGAAAGAGTGAGAGTGAGGAAGGAAGTGAGAGAGAAAGAGTGAGAGGAAGAAAGAGAAAGAGAGAAAGAGTGAGATACAAGGAAGAGAGAAAGAGAGAAACAGTGTGAGAGAGAGGGAGAGAGAAACAGTGTGAGAGAGAGGAAGAGAGAGAGAGAAAGAGTGAGAGAGAGGAAGAAAGAGAAAGAAAGAACGAGAAAGAGAGGAAGAGACAGAGAAAAAGAGAAAGAGTGTGAGGGAGAGAAAGGAAGAGATAGAAAGTGTCAGAGAGAGAAAGAGTGTGAGTGACAGAAAGGAAGAGATGGAGAGGGAGAGTGAGTGTTGACACTGTGGAGAAAATCCTCACAGCTCACCTTTCTGCCACCGGTGCGTCTCAGCCACGTGCCGGGATATAGGGCAGCCCTCAAGCTTAGTCATCTAAAACATAGTATGGAATCAGTAATGGGTGAGTACATACAAGTGAACAATTTGTGAATCACAGCCTGCAAGAGAAAAAAAAAGATAAGATGGTGTGTCATGCATCCAGCAAAGGAGAGCGAGGGAGAGAGAAAGAGTGAGAGAGAGGAAGAGAGAGAAAGAAAGACAGAGTGAGAGAGAGAGGAAGACAGAGAAAGAAAAAAGAGTAAGAGAGAGAAAGAGAGAAAGAGTGAGATACAAGGAAGGGAGAAAGAGAGAAACTGTGTGAGAGAGAGGAAGAGAGAGAGAAAGAGTGAGAGAGAGAAAGAGAGAGAAAGAAATAATGAGAGAGAGAGGAAGAGACAGACAAAGAGAGATAGAGAATGAGAGAGAGAAAGGAAGGAAGAGATAGAGAGTGTGAGAGAGAGAGAGAGAGAGAGAGAGAGAGAGAAAGAGTGTGAGTGACAGAAAGAAGAGATGGAGAGGGAGAGTGAGTGTTGACACTGTGGAGAAAATCCTCACAGCTCACCTTTCTGCCACAGGTGTGTCTCCAACCACGTGCCGGCATATAGGGCAACCCTCAAGTTTAGTCATCTGAAACATAGTATGGAATCAGTAATGGATGAGTAAATACAACTGCGCATGCCTAAATCGCTGTCCTGCCTTTGTGTACCCAGGCTAGTGTACCCCATCCACTTCCACTGCCCAGAGGTGTCTACTTGCTGCTGAACACCCAGGCTGCTGTACCCCATCCATTCCCACTACCCAGAGGTTATGACAGCCGCTGCGCACCCAGGCTGCTGCACCCCATGCACTCCCACTGCCCAGAGTTGACTGCGTGCTGCTGCGCAAACAAGCATCTCTTCTCATCTTACACCAACGGCGTGTGTCAAAGAGGGTCCACCACGTGCCAAAGAAACCTCCTCACCCATTGTGTACAAGCGGCAAAGCAGAGCTCACAATTCAAGTTGACTGTTGATTGCAGGATTGCCACACATCATTGCAGGCCTGCAAGACAAAAGCAAGATAAGATTGTGTGTCATGCGTCCATCAAAGGAGAGAGAAAGAGAGATAGAGAGAGAAAGAAAGAGTGCGAGGAAGACAGAGAGAAAAAGAAAGAAAGAGTGAGAGAATACAGAGAGAAAATGTAAGAGAGACAAAGAGAGGGAGAAACAGTGAGAGTGAGAGGAAGAGAGAGAGTAAAAGAAAGAAAGAGTGAGAGGAAGACAAAGAGAAAGAGAAAAAGAGTGAGAGAGACGAAGAGCGAGAAAAACAGTGAGAGAGAAGAAAGAGAGAGAAAGAGTGTGAGAAACAGGAAGAGAGAGAGAAAGAGAGAAACAGTGTGAGAAGAAGAGAGAGAGAAAGAATGTTAAGGAGAGAAAGGAAGAGATGAAGAAGGACAGTGAGTGCCCATACTGTTGACAAAACCCTCACAGCTTACCTTTACACCACCGCTGTGTCTCCAACCACATGTTGGGACCTAGTGCAGCTCTCAAGCTCCCACATCTGAAACATAGTACAGAATTAGAAATGGGAGAGTATATACGACTGTGTACGCCTAAATCGCTGTGCCGCCTTTGTGTGTCCACTCCCGCTGCCCAGACGTATTTGCCCACTGCTGCGCACCCAGGCCTCACTGCTCACCTTTTCGCGGACAGGGTACCCTGCACATCATGCAGTCCCGCTGCGCAGGCCAACAGGTCTCACAGTTGGTGGTGTGTCTTGATTTTGCCATGGTAGAGGACATACTAGTGTGCCTATCATCATCGCAGGTTGCACACCCGCTCAGTCCTTGGGGTGCCACTAACTCAGTGACCAGTGGCGGTAGGCCTCCCTGTTCGGTGGCTCAGTTCTACATGAAGTGTCCGGACCACCGGGACGGGCCATTACAGTGCATGCGGTGGGAGCAACTCTAAATGGTGTAGAGCACGTGTGCCCGGGCTTTTTTATTGGTAGCGTCACGTGTCCTGTGACGCTTGTGCTGGATGCGTGTGGTATGGGTGTATACCAGCCATGAGGGAGTGGCATGCTGACAACTAGACCTGTGACCAGCAGATCACTACAATGAAAATGTGGGCCATGTAGCGTTGTTGTCCTTCCCTGTAAGCGTAAGCAGAGTGGGCTGGCCTGGCATATGCCAGTCCTGCGTGAGGCTGTGAAGAATGACTCAGGAGCTATGGGCATGGCTCCATCGTGAGCTGTATGAGGAACAACTGATACACCGCCGGTGGCCCACTGTTGCCAGATTGGGCTAGATCACACACAATTGGGCTATATTTTTCCCAGTTGTGCGGTAAAATTTTGGTTTGTGCCAGTTGCCAGATTGTTGGACAGGCCACACGAAGGGCTTGCTCCCTCCCCGCACGACAGGGCCCGAGCTCCGGCCCACCAGGCATAACCCACGGAAAGCACCTGTACCCCGTCTCCCGACGGATCTTCGGCCCTCGGACCTCTACTCATCACGGGGCCCAGCCCCACCGGCTCCCCCGGCCGGCTCAAGCCGCCATCTTGGGCCCTGCACCCCGAGGCCGCGTGGCCTCGGCCCGACCCTAACCCCGGGCCTGGCCGGCCCCGACATCCCGGCACCACCCTCCACCCAGGAGGTGAGCGGACCACTTGGCAGGTCAATGGGAGAACGAAGTGTCAAGAGCTCTTCCCCCCGCCAGGTGCCGATCGCCTCCAGCTCCCCCCAGGCGCTGGCTCCACCCCCTGCTGGGTGTCTGGACACCTTCATCCCGGGCCCTCCGACCTCCAAGTGCGAGGGTCCGGACATCAAAGGGCGCCTGCCCTATAACTGGGGCAACTCCGGAGCAGGAAGGCAGTTGTATCCTGGAGTCGAGAGACACCGAGAGAACTCAGCCTTGAAGGACTACTGGCGCTGCCGTAGCCCGCTCTTGTGAACCATCGTCCTGCCTGCTGGCGCTGCCGCGGCCTTCTGCAACATCCATCCTCGTCGGGACCTGCTGGCGCTGCCGCGGCCCGTTGTAACGACCATCCTCGTTGGGACCTGCTGGCGCTGCCGCGGCCCGTTGTAACGACCATCCTCACCGGGACCTGCTGGCGCTGCCGCGGACCGTATATCGACCATCTTTCCGGGACCTGCTGGCGCTGCCGCGGACCGTGTACCGACCATCTCAACCGGGACCTGCTGGCGCTGCCGCGGCCCATACCAACTAAGCCACCAAGCTCGAGGATTGTGAGCTAATCATCATCTCATCCGAACTACCTGACTGGTAGACAGACTGTCCCGCTACCCCTTACCCTGCTTTGAGAGACTTGAATCGAGGGGACCCCTGAGTCCAGACCTCCTTGTACCATTCAACCGTACCTTAAGAAGTGCTTATAAAGAACACTGAACCTTATCTGTGTGTGGTATCTGTCTGTGAGGGGGAAGTTACTTGTCTGTACGATCGCTGGAGATGGCTCTCCCCGGAGACCTCTCCTCCTGACCCCGGCCGACCCTCCCGGTCCATCTACCCTTTCTAACATTGGTGGCCAGCGGCGCGATCCGAATCAACGCGTAATCGTACAGAGAGTAGCTCACCCCACGACAAAAACACGATGTCAGCCAAAGATAGCAGCTCCACCGAGAATTTCCAAATGGATAAATTAGAAGAATACAACCACCGCGAACTGAGACAATTCTGCATAGAACTTGGCATTGCTACCACCGGCCTGAGTACCAAGGATGATCTAAAGCACGCCCTAGAGTCGTGGACAGAAACTGGGGTCGCCGGACCCTCCGACCAAAGCAGCATCACACCAGAGGGGAACGCCACGGCTCCCGAGGAGCGGGGGACGGGCCTCTCGCAGGAGGAGATCCGAGAAAGAGAAAGAACCAGATTGCTCGAGTTGGAAATGGCACGACTCAAGATGGATGGGGAACTCAAGTTAGCTGAACAGAAACTCAACCTCGAGCATATACGGCTCCGAGACGAACGAGAAGAGAAGCAGAGACAGAGAGAGCTGGAGGAGAAAAAAATAACGCTCGAGCACGAGCGCCAACTAGCGGAGATAGAACTTCGGAAACAAAATAAAGAACTGGGGGTGCCTGAGCGACCACACACCCCAGGGCCAATCGAGAAAAAAGTCCACATCCCCAAGGATGTTGTCCGCGAGTATGTCCGAGAAGACGACATACAACAGTGGTTTAAAGCCTACGAGATCGCCATGACCTCCCACCGGATCGACCGGAGTGATTGGGGAGCCGGACTTTGGGGGAGGTTTATCAACGAGGGTCGCGATGCCCTACTGCAGCTCCCAGATCACCAAATGTCGTCCTACGACCACATGAAGGCTGCCCTCCTCACCCGCTACGGCCTCACACCCGAGATGTACCGCCAGAGGTTCAGAGATTGCACCCGGATCCCAGGTACAACTTGGGTAGAATACGTGAACTATTTCAGCCGTGCCTTCGAGGGTTGGATAAAGGGGAGCCATGTCACCACTTACGAACAACTCTTTAACCTTATGGTATGGGAGCACCTGTCGAACAACTGTTTCGTCGAGCTCAGGCAGCACCTCCTCGACAGTAAGCTGACTGACCCCCGGCAGCTCGCCGCCGAAGCTGACCGATGGGAAAGCACCCGAGTGGGCCGGAGGGGGCCACACGAACAGAACAGAAGCAACCCAGGCCAGCACCGTCCTCGGGGAGGAGGAGGGGGCCAGGGGCGAGGGAGAGACGCCTTGCCAACAACACCCGTGGCCAGCACCCCGCCTCCGGCCGGCCGGGGCAACCCCCCGTGGCGTCCTGGGGCCCGAGCCAACGTCACGTGCCACCGATGCCAGCGAATCGGCCACTACGCCAATGACCCGAGCTGCCCGCAGAACCAAGCACCCAAGCCCCGCCAGGTAGCTGCCGCCGCCCTGGGGGAAGAGCGATCATCGGAGGAACCAGAAGAGTATGAGCCGGCCCAGCAAGAGTGGGAGCCGGCCGCCATGGTCCTGGCGTGCTTAGGGGGAAGAGACATGGTCCCGCGGGCTCCCCTACCCGCTAACACCAGGAAATACGGTCAGTGGGTGACCATTAATGGACAGCGAGCCGAGGCCTTGCGTGACACAGGCGCCAGTGTGACGGCCGTCCGCTGTCACCTGGTGAAGCCCGAGCAGATCCTGCCGAACATTCTCTGCCCCGTCCGCTCGGCAGACAACTCTGAAAGTATGTGTCAAATGGCCTGCGTCCCATTCGAATGGGGAGGGGTCTCCGGCCTGTTGAAGGTGACGGTCCGGGACGATGCCCCCGTGGACTGCCTCCTGGGGAATGACCTCGAGAGTTCCCCGTGGGCCACCGTTGAGAGAAGGGAGCACCTGGGGATGCTGGGCCTCCCAGACTGGGCCTGCATAACCACCCGGTCCATGGCCGCCCGTGCCGTCCCTCGATCAGAAGAACCGGAATGGCCGGCACCTCCGCCCCCGGTCGCCCCAGTAGAAGACAACGACAAGGCCAGCCTCCCAGACCCGACGACCGAAGGGGACGCACAATCCCAGGACCTTCCTGACCTGGCTCAGTGGCGTCAAGAAGGGGGGCCCACCCAGGAACAGTTCCGCCAGGAACAAAAGACCTGTCCCTCCCTCGAGGGACTCCGCCAACAAGCCAGCGCCCAGAACGCAGGGGACTCCACCGGAACTCACTGGGTCTACTGGGATAACGACCTGCTATACAGCGAGCAAAGAATCGCCGAGCTGGGGGCCGGTCGAGTACTGGTGGTACCTCTCCGCTTCAGAGACTTTCTGCTCAACCTGGCACACGATGTCCCCCTGGCTGGACACCTGGGCCAGGACAAAACGTACAGCCGCCTAGTGACCCACTTTTTCTGGCCGAAAATGAGGAACGACGTCCTGAACCACTGCCGATCTTGCCCCACATGCCAAGCCAGCGGGAAGAGTGGTCGGAAGCTGAAAGCCCCTCTGCAACCCTTCCCTGTGGTCACCACCCCGTTCGAGAGGGTGGGGATAGACATTGTGGGGCCTCTGGACCCCCGCACGGCACAAGGACACAGGTTCATCTTAGTACTAGTGGACCATGCCACCCGCTACCCCGAGGCGGTGCCTCTACGGACCGTGACAGCTCCGGTGGTTGGCCGGGCCCTAATGGGGATCTTCTCCCGGGTAGGCTTCCCCCGAGAAGTCGTCAGCGACCGAGGCACGAACTTTATATCCAAATACATGAAGTCCCTCTGGCAACAATGCGGGGTCACCTACAGATTCACGACCCCCTATCACCCCCAAGGGAACGGACTAGTGGAGCGGTTTAACCGCACTCTCAAGGGGATGATTGGGGGATTGGAAGAGCCCCTCCGTCGCCAGTGGGATGTACTACTCCCGTGCCTCCTCTTCGCTTACCGAGAAGTTCCCCAGAAGTCCCTCGGTTTTAGCCCTTTCGAACTCCTGTACGGGCACCCTGTGCGAGGGCCCCTCAGCCTAGTAAAAGAAGGTTGGGAGATGGCCCCCCTAAAGACCCCTCCAGACGTCTTCAAATACCTCCTGGCCCTACGCAATCAGACCCGGCGCTTCAGACAGATGGCCAAGGCGAACCTCGAGGCCAGCCAGGAGGACATGAAGAGGTGGTATGATCACAATGCCTCCTCCGTTGAGTTCGAGCCTGGACAACAAGTATGGGTGATGTCCCCCACCGAACCATGTGCCTTGCAAGATAAGTGGACGGGGCCCTTCAAAGTGGTCGAGCGCAAAAGCCCCGTCACTTACCTCATCGACCTGGGGACCTCCCGGAACCCCCTCCGGGTCCTCCACACCAACCGACTCAAACCACACTTTGTGCGCTCAGAACTCAGCCTCCTGATGGCTACGGACAGTGGGGCAGAGGAAGACTCCGAACCCCTCCCGGATCTTCTGAAAACTCAGGAGAATGACGGCTCCGTGGACGGGGTCCGGCTCTCTGACGCCCTCACTTCGGAGCAACGCCAGGGCTGCCGGAACCTCCTGCTGCAGTTCGCTACCCTGTTCTCCCTCACCCCTGGGGTCACCCCTTGGTGTCTGCACGACGTGGACACCGGGGACAGTCCCCCTGTCCGACACCGGGCCTACCGCGTACCAGATCGGGTACGGGCCTGCATACAGGAGGAAGTGGCCAAGATGCTCACAATCGGGGTCATCGAGCCCTCGGACAGTCCCTGGGCCAGTCCGGTTGTATTGGTTCCCAAAGCCGCTGCCCCCGGCACCGCACCTGAACTGAGATTCTGCGTCGACTACCGGGGCTTGAACGCTGTCACCCGGACCGACGCTCATCCGATTCCCCGAGCAGACGAGCTGATCGACCGGCTGGGGGCCGCCCGCTACCTCAATATCTTCGACCTAACAGCGGGCTACTGGCAGATCGGCCTCACACCCAGGGCTCAGGAACGGTCAGCCTTCTCTACCCCCGATGGCCACTACCAATTCAAGGTCATGCCCTTCGGCATGAAGAATGCCCCCGCCACGTTTCAACGCCTCGTGAACCAGGTCTTGGCGGGGCTCGAAGAGTTCAGCGCTGCCTACCTGGACGATATCGCTGTATACAGCCGCCACTGGCCCGACCACCTCCGTCACCTCCAAGAGGTCCTACAGGCCCTCCAGCGGGCCGGTCTCACAATTAAGGCCGGCAAGTGCCAAATTGGCCAAGGGTCTGTGACCTACCTTGGGCACCAAGTGGGAAGCGGGCTGGTGGCCCCGCTACAACTTAAGATTGCTGCCATCCAGTCCTGGCAGCCCCCCGTCACCCAGACCGAGGTCCGAGCCTTCTTGGGGCTCACCGGCTACTACCGGCGGTTCGTGAAAGACTACGGCAGCATCGTGGGGCCCCTCACGGGTCTCATGTCCAAGAACCAGCCGAAGCGGATTAACTGGACCCCCGATTGTCAAGCGGCCTTCGAGAAACTGAAGGCCGCCCTGTGCACCGCCCCTGTGCTCCAGGCCCCCGATTACAGTCAGGAATTCGTGGTACAGACCGACGCCTCCGACCACGGCATCGGGGCCGTCCTTTCTCAGTTAAACCCCGAGGGTCATGACCAGCCGGTGGCCTTCATCAGTCGACGTCTCCTGGCCCGAGAACAGCGCTGGAGCACCATCGAGAGGGAGGCATTCGCAGTGGTGTGGGCCCTCAAAAAGCTCCGGCCCTATCTCTTCGGTACCCACTTCCGGGTACAAACCGACCATCGACCCCTGCAGTGGCTGATGCAGATGCGGGGGGAGAACCCAAAACTCTTGCGCTGGTCCATTTCCCTGCAGGGAATGGACTTCACTGTGGAGCACCGACCAGGCCAAGACCACGCCAACGCGGACGGCCTGTCCCGCTTTTTCCGCCTCGACGAAGAGAGTCCCCAAGGAGATGGGTGACTCTCCCCGCCTTCAGCTGGGGGGGACGCATGTTGGACAGGCCACACGAAGGGCTTGCTCCCTCCCCGCACGACAGGGCCCGAGCTCCGGCCCACCAGGCATAACCCACGGAAAGCACCTGTACCCCGTCTCCCGACGGATCTTCGGCCCTCGGACCTCTACTCATCACGGGGCCCAGCCCCACCGGCTCCCCCGGCCGGCTCAAGCCGCCATCTTGGGCCCTGCACCCCGAGGCCGCGTGGCCTCGGCCCGACCCTAACCCCGGGCCTGGCCGGCCCCGACATCCCGGCACCACCCTCCACCCAGGAGGTGAGCGGACCACTTGGCAGGTCAATGGGAGAACGAAGTGTCAAGAGCTCTTCCCCCCGCCAGGTGCCGATCGCCTCCAGCTCCCCCCAGGCGCTGGCTCCACCCCCTGCTGGGTGTCTGGACACCTTCATCCCGGGCCCTCCGACCTCCAAGTGCGAGGGTCCGGACATCAAAGGGCGCCTGCCCTATAACTGGGGCAACTCCGGAGCAGGAAGGCAGTTGTATCCTGGAGTCGAGAGACACCGAGAGAACTCAGCCTTGAAGGACTACTGGCGCTGCCGTAGCCCGCTCTTGTGAACCATCGTCCTGCCTGCTGGCGCTGCCGCGGCCTTCTGCAACATCCATCCTCGTCGGGACCTGCTGGCGCTGCCGCGGCCCGTTGTAACGACCATCCTCGTTGGGACCTGCTGGCGCTGCCGCGGCCCGTTGTAACGACCATCCTCACCGGGACCTGCTGGCGCTGCCGCGGACCGTATATCGACCATCTTTCCGGGACCTGCTGGCGCTGCCGCGGACCGTGTACCGACCATCTCAACCGGGACCTGCTGGCGCTGCCGCGGCCCATACCAACTAAGCCACCAAGCTCGAGGATTGTGAGCTAATCATCATCTCATCCGAACTACCTGACTGGTAGACAGACTGTCCCGCTACCCCTTACCCTGCTTTGAGAGACTTGAATCGAGGGGACCCCTGAGTCCAGACCTCCTTGTACCATTCAACCGTACCTTAAGAAGTGCTTATAAAGAACACTGAACCTTATCTGTGTGTGGTATCTGTCTGTGAGGGGGAAGTTACTTGTCTGTACGATCGCTGGAGACGGCTCTCCCCGGAGACCTCTCCTCCTGACCCCGGCCGACCCTCCCGGTCCATCTACCCTTTCTAACACAGATTATAAATATATATACAGCGCTCCAGCAAACTAGTAGGTTAAAGCGCTTTATTAGACAAATATTTGCTTGGCAGACTACTGCAACATCAATTCTAATGCATTCCCGCCTGCTTGACGATGTCCCTGCCAACTCCTTCCTTAAAGTAGCAATATTGGGCTACTTTGGGCTACTTTTTGGTTGTCTTTAGGCTAGAGAATGCTTTAGAAATCTGGCAACATCATGCGGGTGTTCTTGTTGTAGTGCTTCCATCAACCGGGTCGCAAGCGTCAATGTGAGCCAAGTCCCACAACATGGCCAACATGCAAGGTACGGGGAATCACTGATCCTACATTCATCCATAGTTCCACACAAGAAAGATGGTGGACATGACACATCTGTGTGGATGTGAGTGTTTATTGCACATTCAGTGGAGTATTGCAGCTGTAGCAATACTGGGCCATGCAAAGTCCAAAATTCAGTTTTTGGGACATGGCGGGCAGCCAATTAGAGACAAGCTCATTGTCGGAGTTAGGCTGCGCCAACATATGTACTTATACAATCACTCCGCCAATTCCCATGCACTTATGAAATTCACTTTACACTCTCCTTGCAGTACTCTAATCATCCAGTCTCTACGTACGTACTTGTACAATGACCGAGACAAAGTTACATAACCAGAGTTTTCTCACACTGTCAAAGGTAAGTTTGTTGCAAACGCTGTCCAGAGCACAATGCAATGTGGTAGGGCCCAGGGGCAGCATGTTGCATACATAATGAACTCACAGACACAGATAGATAGTGGAACTGGGTATGGGCACGCGCGCTCGCCTCCTTTCTATTACCAGGGTCACATGTCCAGTGACGTCTGTGCTGGATGCGTATGGGGTGAGTGTAAGCCAGCCCTCCGGGAATGGTTGGTGCTGGCAACAAGTAGAACAGTAATCATTGGATCAGACACAGAGATTCAATCACAAAGGGTCAATGATTTGTGCTGCACTAAGGTAGGGGCACCAGATGTGAAATGATACACAAAAGATTCTATTGTAAAGGGTCCATGACTTGTGATACACTGAGGTAGGGGCACCAGATGTGAAATTATACACAAAATATTGTATCATAAATAGGCCATGAGTTGTGCTGCACTGAGATAGGGGCATTAGAAGAATTCAGCATGTGCGCAGCCAGCGATGATGCGTGGTCTGGGCGGTCCATACTGGGAGCAATGTCTCTTGCCTACTGGACTGCGTCATCTGCAATTGCGACTCGATGTAAATTGTGAGCCCTGCTATCCGCAATGTAGATGGAAGGCAATAGTCAGCATAGACATCGAGAAATGCTTTTTGTCACTTCCTCTTGAAATATCCGAGGACATAGAGTACAATTCTGTCTGCAAGTAATAAATCATGTCTCAATGTAGATTGTAAGCTCTGCTGACCAGAGTGTAGGTAACAAAAGATAAAATATGTATGGAATACATTGTCGAAATATGCAGGTTTCGGGGACGTTATAGTTAGTTGCCTACTGGACTCTGAAATTCATGAATCAAGACTGAATTTGAACTGTGACCTCTGCTGGCCGCAGTGTAGACTGCCATTCAGTGTTCCTTTGGACTTGCAAGATGAATTTCGCGATTGTACAAAAGCTATAATTGATATCAAAAAGGTTCTTGAAGCTAGGATACTAAAAGGATATTATTTAGGTTTCGAAGACGCTGTAGTTAATTGCCTACTGGACTCTGTAATTAATGAATAAACACTCAATTTTAATTGTGATCTGTGCTGACCGTAGTGTAGGCCAGAGGCAGTGGTCAGCAAGGGCCCACAGCCACGTGGCGTTCAGTAGAGCTGCACAGTTATTGGCAATTCAGCATGTGTGCAGCCAGCGATGATAAGTGGTGCACTGAGTTAGTGGCAACTGAAGCAATCAGCGTGTGCGCACCCTGCGATGATGCGTCGTCTGAGCGGGCTGCACTGGGAGAAATGTCTTTTGCCTACTGAATTCTGCCTTAATAAGTCCATGATGTGATGACTTGTGGTGCAGTGAGTTAGTGGCACCTGAAGCACTCAGCGTGTGCACACCTTGCGATGATGTGTGGTCTGGGCGGGCCGCACTGGTAGCAATGTCTTTTGTCTAATGAATTCTACCTCAGTAAGGCCACGTGGCAGTGACTTGTGGTGCACTGAGTTAGTGGCACCTGAAGCACTTAGCGTGTGCGCACCCTGCGATGATGCGTGCTCCGGGCAGGCCACACTGGTAGCAATGTCTTTTGTCTAATGAATTCTGTCTTAGTAAGGCTACGTGGCAATGACTTGTGGTGCACTGAGTTAGTGGCACCTGAAGCACTCAGTGTGTGCGCACCCTGCGATGATGCGTGTTCCGGGCAGGCCACACTGGTAGCAATGTCTTTTGTCTAATGAATTCTGCCTTAATAAGGCCACGTGGCGTTGAGTTGTGGTGCACTGAGTTAGTGGTACCTCTGGCACCCAGCGTGTACACAGCCTGCGATGATGCGTGGTCCTGGTGGGCCGCACTGGGTGGAATATGTCTTGTCTACTGAACTGCGTCATCTGCAATCGCCACTCCATCTGAATTGTGAGCCCTGCTGTCCGCAGTGTAGTTGAAAGGCAGAAGTCTGTACAGACATAAGTCTGCGGTGCTGTACCGCTGTGTTCGCAGGGGGCGTGTGTCGAGGAGGCAGGTGGATATGGCAGCAGCTACATGGCAGGGTGAGGGCTGCTGCTCTGGCAGACGTGTTGGCTTTCACACAAGTGAACCACGCCCAGAGACCCTCCCTTTTTATTCACACTTCTACGCTCGAGTGGCATATGTTGGACCAGCCCACTGCGCTTCCGCTTACAGGGGATGACGATACAGTTACATGACCAAGATCTTCCCAACTGCAGATGTAACATGGTTGCATCCACTGTGCACAACACTACAAGCACCAGCAGTATATGTACACATGGAGAGATTTGTGCTCTGCATAGTGAGGTCTGTCCAGCACATCACCGCTACACTTGGTATTGTGGGCATTATTATTGGTGTGTGACTTGCGTCCTTCACACATGTTTGGTTGCCACATCTCGCAACATTCAGCTAGTGTGTGGCTGAGGGGCCATGCCGTTTCTGGAAGGTCCACTGTCCTGTTGTGCAATGCCTCGGTGGTAGTAGGGTGGTGGTTGGGTGGGAGTTCCTGAGGGTGGTGGCAGTGGGTTTTGTGGCCTTCTTGGGTGTCAGAGGTGCATGATCAGTAGCTCTGTGACATGTGTTGGTCTTCAGATGTGATATATATATTCACTGAAAAAAACATAGGGGCATATCAGCAACAACCGGCGATAATTATCGCTAAGCGCACTTAGCGCTAGGATAATTATCGCCGGCTAGCATGGATTTTTACCGCTTAGATAGCGTGCTATTAGCAATGCTTATCTCAAAAGCGATAAAAATCCGAGCGCTAACTGCCAAATGTGAGATTATCGCTGGAAACCCAGCGATAATCCCATGAAGTTTGGCGATAGCTTGCTGATAGGGCCTCACATACTTAGCCATGATATCCACCTACCATAGGATATCATGGCTAAGTCAGTTTCAAAGCAGGTGTAAGGAAAGTAGTGATAACAGAGGTTATCGCTACTTTTCTTGTCGCTATGCTGCTTTGCGTGAGGCTTGATAACGACATTTCTCCTGTTATCCTGGGGAGGAACGCCCACTTTGCATCTCATTAGAGATGCAAAGATGGGCGTTAGGAATTCAGGCGCTAAGGCAAGGTTTCACGCGACAGCGTGACCTTGTTAATATAGCGATAAAATTATCGCCGCTTTTTGGCCAAAAGCGGCGATAATTTTATATCGCTGCCTTGTAGATATGCCCCATAGTTTTCAGGGACGTTATAGTTAGAAAATAGCATTTAAAATTTAAATTAGCATTTAAAAACCTTAGAAATTCACCGATAAAAACACAGGTTTCAGGGACGTTATAGTTAGTTGGACATTTCACTTGTTCAAAACCAGAGAAATTCAGCAGTTATAGTTAGTTCAGCTAACTATAACTCACGCCCCCGCAATGCACTGCTGATGACATCACATATTACATCAGTGACATCACTGATGATATTACTGATGACATATTAAATGACATCACTGATGACATCACTGATTACATCATCCAGTGACTGTGTGTTTCTATAAAATTGAAATATGTTTTATATATATGCCAAGGTGTATTGAAGGATGAGTGAGTGTATAAGTGCCTGGGTGGAGGATTTAGTAGGTGTGTGACTGACTGCAAAAGTGAGTGATTAAATGTGTCTTACTGAATGCATGGGTTAGTGACTAAACTGTGTGAATGTCTGTATCAGTCTGTCTGTTGTTGTGTAAGCTGCTGCATGGGTTGGTGAGTAGCTACATGAGTGTCTATATGGGTTATTGATTGGTTGCCTGAGTATTTGTATGGGTGCCTGAGTATCTGTGTGGGTGGGTGGGAGTGTGTGACTTTGTGCATAGATGTGTGAGTGGGTGATTCACTAGGTGTATGGGTTCAAGAGTGTGTCTGTGGAGGGCTGTATGCATGAGTGAGCATGCGTATGGCTGTGTTGGTGAGTGAATGGATGTCTCAGCGGTATATGTGTGAATAACTACATATGTGAAAGGCAGTATATGTGAGTGTTGGAGTATATAAATGACTATATGTGAGAGTGAGTGATTGTGAGAGTGGCTGTATGAATGAGTGTGTGCTTGTGTCAGTGATTGTATAAGAGAGTAAGTATGTGTTAGTATCTGTATGAATAGGTGAGGTGGTGTGTGTATAACTGTACAGGTGAGTAAATGGGAGTGTGAGTTATTCTTTACATGACTGACTAGGTGTGTGAGTAACTCTGTGGGTGAGTGGCGGTGTGTGAGTGTCTGTATAAATGTATGAGGGCATATGATAGTTCTATATTGATGAGTGACTGCATTTATGAGTGACTGTATGGGTGAATGAGTGGGTGTGTGTAGACCTAGAAATGAGTGAGTGAGTGTTGGTGTGTCTATGGTTTCGAAAATGGTAGTCTGTATTTTAGTGTGGGTGTATCAAAGGTTATATTAGGGTGTGAGGAGGTGCATCAGATTATCACAGGGATGATGTCATCAGTGATGTCATTTAAGATGTCATCAGTAATGTCATTAGTGATATCACTGACAATGTCATGAATGATGTAATATGTGACGTCGTCAGCAGTGCATTGTGGGGGCGTTATAGTTAGCTGAACTAACTGTAACGGCCGAATTTCTCTGGTTTTGTACGAGTGAAATGTCCAATTAACTATAACGTCCCTTGAACCTGCGGTTTTTTCAGTGAATTTCTAAGGTTTTTTAAATGCTAATTTCTAACTATAACGTCCCTGAAAGCTATGGTTTTTTCAGTGAATTTCAAAGGTTTTTTAATGCTAATTTCTAACTATAACGTCCCTGAAACCTATGTTTTTTTTAGTGAATTTCAAAGGTTTTTTAAATGCTAATTTCTAGCTATGCCTACAGAGGTAGCTCGTGTGCAGAAAGAGGACGAAAGGCGCATAAAGAAGCAAGAGAAATGCAGAAAGAGGCAACAGAAGTCCAGAAAGACAAAGAAAGTGCAGAAAGAAGCAAGAGATATGCAGAAAGAACCAACAGAGGTGCAGAAAGAGGCCTTGCTGCAAAGTCATCCTGGGCCCCCAACCTTTTGCTGACTCGTTCTGGTGGTAACTGACTCTGACTAACCAGGCCCGGAGCCAGTGCTATGCTAAAAGACACTTAGAATATAGTGAAAACACCTACATACACTAGGGTACACTATGGGTTGGGGTACCCCTGTGATTGGCATGACCTCCTCTGTAAGGCCCTAGTATACAATAGGCCAGGGGGATTAAAACTACCTTTAAGTCAGAGGTGCAGATAGATGGAAGAGAAGTGCAGAACCAAGCAACAGAGGTGCCAAAACAGGCAAGAGAGGTTCAGAAAGATGCAAGTGAAGTACAGAAAGAGGCAAGAGAAGTGCAGAAAGAGGAAGGAGGGGTGCAGAAAGAAGCAAGCAAGGTGCAGAAAGAGGGAAGAGGGTAGAGAAAGAGGTAAGAGGATTGCAGAAAGTAGCAAGAGAAGTGCAGAAAGAAACAAAAGAAGTGGAGAAAAAAGGAACAGAGGTGCAGAAAGACGCAAGAGGGTGCAGAAAGAAGCAAGAGAAGTGCAAAAAGAAGCAACAGAGGTGCAGAAAGAAGGATGGAGGGTGGAGAAAGAGGCTAGAGAAGTGCAGAAAGAAGCAATTGAGATGCAAAAAGGGGGAGCAGGGGTGGAGAAAGAGACTAGAGAAGTGCAGAAAGAAGCAACAGAGATGCAGAAAGGGGGAAGAGGGTAGAGAAAGAGGTAAGAGGATTACAGAAAGAGGCATGAGAAGTGCAGAAAGAAACAAAAGACGTGGAGAAAAAAGGAACAGAGGTGCATAAAGACGTAAGAGGGGTGCAGAAAGAAGCAAGAGAAGTGCAAAAAGAAGCAACAGAGGTGCAGAAAGAAGGATGGAGGGTGGAGAAAGAGGCTAGAGAAGTGCAGAAAGAAGCAATTGAGATGCAAAAAGGGGGAGCAGGGGTGGAGAAAGTGGCAAGAGGGGTGCACAAAGAAGCAAGAAACGTGCAGAAAAAACCAAAAGAAGTGCAGAAAGAAGGAACAGAGGTGCAGAAAGAGGCGGGAGGGGTACACATAGAGGGAAGAGGGGTGTGAAAGAGGCTTAAGGAGTGCAGAAAGAAACAAAAGAAGTACAGAAAGAAGGAGAAGAGGGGCAGAAAGAGGCAACAGTGGTGCAGAAAGAGGCAAAAGGGTGCAGAAAGAAGCGAGAGGTGCAGAAAGAAACAAAAGAAGTGCAGAAAGTAGGAACTGAGGTGCAGAAAGAGGCAAGAGGGTTGCACAAAGAGGGAAGAGGGGTGTGAAAGAGGCACGAGGAGTGCAGAAAGAAGCAAGAGGAGTGCAGAAACAAGCAACAGAGTTGCAGAAAGAGGCAAGAGGGGTGCATGAAGAGAGAAGAACAGTTCAGAGAGGCACGTGGGGTGCAGAAAGAAGCAAGAGATGACAGAAAGAAACAAAAGAAGTACAGAAAGAAAGAACAGGTGTAAAAAGAGGCAAGAGGGGTGCAGGAAAATGTTTCTTGGGTGGAGAAAGAGGCAAGGGATGCCGAAAGGAGCAAGAGAGCTGCAGATAGATACAGAAGAAGTACAGAAAGAAGGAACAGAGGTGTAAAAAGAGGCAAGAGGGGTACAGAAAGAGGAAAGAGAGGTGGAGAAAGAGACCAGAGGGGTGCAGAAATAAGCAGGAGAGGTGCAGAAAGAAACAAAAGAAGTGCAGAAAGAAGGAACAGAGGTGCAGAAAGAGGCAAGAGAGGTGCAGAAAGAGGCAAGAGTGGTGCACAAAGATGCAAGTGAGGTGCAGAAAGAGGCAACAGAGGTGCAGAAAGAGGCAAACGAGGTTCAGAGAGTAGAAGGGATTTGCAGAAAGCAGCAAGAGAAGTACAGAAAAAGAAAGAAAGGTGCAGAAAGAAGCTACAGAAATGCAGAAAGAGGCAAGAGAGGCGCAGAAAGAAGCAAGAGTGGCTTGCACACCATTAGTACCATTTTAACACCCACATTTAGCAATAAGTAAGAGGTGACCATTCTAGGTTTGCAAAGGACCTTCCACCACGCTGTAACACTTGTCGCTGCATTTGTGGTAATGTTTGAGCCGTTTAAGCTAGAAACAATGCTTTTTTGTACAAAACTGCAGATTAGGCAGCAGATGATGGATTATGTGGCTCATGCAGAAAATGTATAATTATGCGAAAGTCAGTGCAGCCAAACATTCACATAATTCCAGTGGCCCTGCTCATACCTCTGACTAGGTCCAGAAGTGCTCATCAGTGTTTTCCTTCTTTTTTTGTCTCACTGAGTTAATAGTTGAGCTTCTATGGAAACAAGGAAGACTAAACCTGAGGTTCCCACACCATAACACAGAATACCATACCACATAATTACTCTCCATAACAAATAATTCCACTCTACATAATTCCTATACACTAAATATCACATACTTTCTATCCACATAATTTCACTGCACAACATACCACACAATTCCACTACACACAACGTACATCCACTCCACTTAAAAAAACATTAGTATCACACTTTTACATTGGCAACATCAACAGCTCTACCTCTTGCAAATGTGAGGCCTATTACATTAGAAGTGCCTCTTTAACTGGTAGTCGCGTTTGCAGAGTAGTGGAGAAAGGTTGCTGGGCCTCCAACCAGCGTTCAGGAATTCTGCTGCGTAGGGCTTACAGGAGGTACCAGGAGGGCTTCTTGGCCCCCAAAGTCCCTCAGGAGTAAAGTGAACTTCATCCCCCAACTCGTAGTGTGCCAGGAGGTGCGTTTGCAGAGTGGTGGAGAAAGGGGGGCGTCGCCTCCAGAGACCTCTTAGCAATGCCACTGTGTGGGACTTACTATAGGTAACAGGAGGCCAACTACCCCTCCTATTACCTCCAGTAAGTCCCACACAGCAGCATCGGTATGTACTCATAGCAGGCCACGACCCCTTTAACCACCAGTCTGCAAACGCGCTACCATCGCTCTCTTGGATGGGGATTAAAGTCCCCTTCACTGCTGGGGGTTGTTAGGGGCCAACTAGCCTACCTGATACCTCCAGTATGCCCCAGATAGTGGGATTGCTGACAGGTGGTCCCAGGCCACGCCCCCTTTCTCCACTACTCTGCAAATGTGCCTCCTGGCATGTTCTTGGTTCGATGATTAAGTCACCTTGAATCCTGAGAGTCCCTGGGGGCATTCAAGCCCACCAGGTACCTCCAATGAACCCCACACAGCTGGATTGCTTTAGAGTGGTCCAAGGCCACGCCCCCTATTTACACCACTCTGCAAATGCACCTCCTGGCACACTGCTGCTTGGGGGATAAAGTCCCCTTTAGTCCTAAGGTGCTCAGGACACAGGAGGACCTCGTCGCCCCACCAGCAGTGCGCTAAGAGGCGCGTTTGCAGAGTGGTATAAAAAGTGTGTTGTAAAGACATATTCGTGGTAAAGGCATGCGTGGTGAAGGCAATCTGTGATAAAGACTATCTCCCCTACCTGTGATCGTATATGTGTCTATGCTAGAGTGACTGTTTATAATAATTGCAAGATTAAGGTGCAGTAACACACAGACCACAGGGTGGAACACAAGTAAGTGTGGAGTGTGTGTGTTTGTATAAAGGAATGAGTTGCATGACTAGAGTGTGGGCGTGCACAAACACAAACTTCCCCATTCGCACTGGTTATGTCTATCCATGGCGTGATATCTCACTGACCTTTTCTCTCCCACTCCCTGCGCACTGCTTAATGTGACCCAGGGCCCGACTGTCCATAGCAGGATGGAGGTGTTTTTTCCCAGAAGCTGGAAGGGTGGGGGCAGGTTTTGGAGCGGTGGGGAGCAGTTTTGTTACTGGGGGCCGGTTCTGCACCAATATCAACCACCAGTAACAAAAGCAGCAGTACTGGGGCCGTTTTTGTTTAGCAGCAGTGCTTCGTGCTGCCATCCCTCCACCACTCCGCAGTTCGGGTAGGTCCAAAAAAATTGCCAGGGCTACTTTGGGTTCCCAGTCAGGCCCTGACTGACCTCTCTACCGCTGGACCTGACCAATAAAAGGTCACAGTGCATACCCATCTCTGACCCTAGGTAGACAATCTTAATGGCCTGGTACATGGTAGGGCTAGGGGGTGGAGCTGTACACAGGTTTCATTCTGCCTGACCATCGACAGAAGGGTTTGGCTTTTTACCAACCTCCAAACTAGCAACAAAGTGTTCACAAGTATCAGGGGGTTTAGTCGTCCCAAACAGCCTCTCTCTCCCTCTCTGTCATATCCTTTGCATTCTGCCCCCATAACTAAACCCCAGGAATCTTTGCAATTTTAGTGTGCCTGGACAACAGGAGTTCCCACAAAACACTGTGCCTCAAATGTGGCGAGCACTCCTTAAGACACAGCTACCCGTTATCGGCTGGCTGCCACCCAGGCCATGCATGATCACCTTATTACATATTTCATGTTACGCCTCTGTTTTCTGTTGCATGTTTTAACCGACTGAGTATTTGCAACCTAAAAACATTTAATAACTAACTAATTCACCTTTTTTATGGAAAGATGCGGGGACGGGGAGTGCAGATATCCAAGAGGTTTTTGGTAGAAACCCTAATTTGTGCTGCAGAGCTGCCAAAAGTTGTAATTGTATGTGGGTTCTTCTGAGCAGTGGGAGTAAAACACAACTCGCTTTTATTGCTGGGTGTGCATTGGAGTGAGAGAGAGAGAGAGAGAGAGAGAGAGAGAGAGTCAGAGAGATATTATGTGCATGCCTGTGTGAGAGAGCACATATGTGTGTGACAAAATCTGTTCCGCGAGAGCTGAAAGGTGTGCGTGTTGTGTGAGCTAGAGAGAGAAAGAGAATGTGGAGATGTGGTGTGTTCTTGTGGAGAAGTGTGGCTCAATGATTAGAGCGGCAGACCCTGATGCAGAGGTCTAGCCAAGGACCAGGGTTCAATTCCCCGCCTCAGTGGGTCTTGGGCTCAAAAATTCCACTGACCTGATAATTCTCGCCTCGGTGCCTATTCCAATCATGGAGTCCCACTCTGCAACTCTGGGCAATAGCTTGCTTAATCTCCACAACGGCCCCCACAATGCTAAAGGTATGCCTGGCCTCCACCTTGTGGGTACCCAGGAGTGGATGCCTCACAGGGAAAGCCAGGATGGGTTCCACAGCGGTATTCGTACAAGTGCCTTGAGACCTTTGCGGGTGAGTGGTGCGCTATACAAGTATCAAATTTACATTTTTTACATTTTACTTGTGTGGGGCTAGAGAGCGTGTATTTGTAGTGTGTGTTTCTGGTTGCACACACATTTCTATATATTCATGCACACATACCTACGTTTTGGGCCTACAGAGGTTTTTATTAGGAATCAGCACATATATGTTCCTGTTTTATACCACCAGACACCCACACAAACGCTTGTAGTCTAGCTATCTATCCTGTCTATACATCTATACATATATATTTTACTGCATAGCAGTGAAT
Source organism: Triturus cristatus (assembly GCF_964204655.1). Classification (NCBI taxonomy): domain Eukaryota; kingdom Metazoa; phylum Chordata; class Amphibia; order Caudata; family Salamandridae; genus Triturus; species Triturus cristatus. The sequence continues at coordinate 675,124,705 of NC_140590.1, forward strand.
ATAAATGTGGCCCAATAATAAGGTATTTAGAGAAACTATACTGTGCGTGCTTTAGATGAGGTTTGGACTCTGTGTTGTATGTGCAGTTTGCCATCCCCTGTAGTTTGCACTCGCCATTTGTCACTTGCATTCTTTATGTTTGAGATATAGCCTTGTGCATCTTATGGATGAATTGTGGTCCCTACGGTTTGCAGTTATATTTGGCACCTGTGTCTGGTGTGCACTTTGGCCTTGTAGCTAATGCCGTTTATGGTTTCAGTTTGGCCCCAATGTGGTTTGCAGTGGCAGTTTGGTCTCTGCTATGTTTGTGTTTGCTGCCCTTCTCCCCAGCAGCGTTTTCCAGTTGCTGTTCGGCTGCCGTGTGCTTTGTGTCTTAGTTTGGTCCTCCCTCCACCGAGGTATGCAATTGCAGTTTGGCCTTAGCAGGCTAAGTATTTGTATTTTGCTCTCAACCTCCCCCGTGAGGCTTGCAGTTGAAGTTTGCTTTCTTTGCGGTTGGTGGTTTTAGTTTTGTCCAGTGTGGAACCAAGCAGGTTGAGTCCAGCTATGTGGCCGATTCCCAGGAGGGCCTGGTCTCTGCTCGGCCATGATGCCAAATGACAGTCAATTCATGCAACCTGCTTCTGCCTCTTTCAGAGGCAGCTCTGCAAAGCTATACACGAGCAGAGCCTTTCACAAGATCCGGGCTAAATTAAAACTCTACGTAGTAGATTTGTACCGAGCATGTGCACATACATACACGTTTAACACTTGCACAGTAATGTAATGAAGTCACTCGCTACAAAAATGAAAATAAACAAAGCGAAAGCATGCTCAGCCACACGCAGGGCACAGACTGCTTCCAAATGCATGCTCATGGGAAGTGAGGAAACACTAGCCGGGGGCACCTGTTTTGAACTGTGACCCCGAAAATCGGACTCTCAAACCCCATAAACTGCCGGGCCCTGCCTTACATACAACACCTGGGGGTTGATTTAGATCCTGGGTTTTTTTTCCCGTACGACTCGTATCCGTATTTTTTTCCGTACGAATCGTACAAGTCCCGTCCGACCCGTGAAGTACGATCCGTACGGGGAAAAGTACATACGGATCAGCCCGATCCGTACGAATCGTAGCGGGAAAATTAGTACGAGACGGACCCGGACACTTCTCCGTACAAATCGTAAAAATGAAGTCTGACCGTACTAGTATGATCCGGACCGGCGTTACAATTTATGATTCGTACGGAAAACGTCCCATACACGGGGAATGACTTTGTCCGCTATGAAGCGAAGTTTGTACGCACCGTACCCCCAGCGCGAATGTATGGTGCATACCCCCAGCGCGTAGGTACGCACCGTACCCCCAGTGCGAATGTGCGGTGCGTACCCCCAGCGCGTAGGTACGCACCGTACCCCCAGCGCGTAGGTAGCACTGTACCCACCGGGCGAATGTACGGTGTGTACCCCCAGCACATAGGTACGCACCGTATCCCCAGCGCATAGGTACGCACCGTACCCCCCGTAGGTACGCACCATACCCCCAGTGCATAAGTACGCACTGTACCCCCAGTGCGAATGTACGGTGCGTACCCCCAGCACATAGGTACGCACCGTACCCCCAGCGCATAGGTACGCACCGTACCCCCCCGGCAAATGTACGGTGCGTACCCCCAGCGCAAAGGTATGCACCGTACCCCCAGCACGTAGGTACGCACCGTACACCCCCCATGTAGGTACGCACCGTACCCCCAGTGCGAATGTACGGTGTGTACCCCCAGCGCGTATGTACGGTGCGTACCCACAGCGTGTATGTATGCACCGTACCCCCATTGCGAATGTACAGTGCGTACCCCCAACATCGCGTATGTACGGTGGATGTTGCGGGTAAGCGATGTTGCGGGTACACACCGTACATACGCGATGGCGGTCTACGCACCCGCACCATACAGAAGCAATGGGGTGTACGCACCGTACATAGCAATGTCCGTGTACGCGCCGTACATGCACAACGCATGGGGGTGTGTGGCTGTACGACTTGTACCCCTGTACCGTACTGAACCACGGACACTGTAAAACAGCACAAGGAGGGCCTATTCGACTCGCACAACACCACAAAACACGTCGACACTGCACAAAAAAATGCAAAGCACTGACCTGGACACATACAAACAAGCAAACAGAGGGGCAACATCACAAACACCCCTTATAACACACCCACCAAAAATTCAAACTGAGCCCCACCCACAAATGGACCAATAAAAAGGGACCACACACACAAACCATGAGCCTTTGCAACAGACTCACCACTGCTACAGAGCACACACAAACCACTGCACCCATCCACCTAAACATATACACCTACACACACACCCCTTCACACATACCCCCTCTCCACATTCACACACACACCGTCACATTCAGGCCCACACACCCACAACCATCCACACCCTCACCCCACACCATGCCCACTGACAAGAATCCAAAGTTCACAAGGGAGGAGCTGGACATCCTTGTCAATTAAGTCATCAGAGTCGAGCCACAGCTGTTTGGAACATTAGTCATACAGAGCAGCATAGCTGAAAAATCACGCCTGTGGCAGAGGATCGTCGAGAGGGTGAATGCTGTCGCACCCATCAGAAGGACCAGGAATGAATGCCAAGCCAGGTGGTACGATCTGCGGAGGGCGGTCAAGAGAAAAATGAATGAAGAGCACGCCCAGACCAACATCACTGGAGGTGGCGCTCCCCGCAGACCAGTACATTACCATCCCTGGGAGGAGAAGGTGATGGCCATGCTTCCGCCGGTGGGAGTACATGGACTCCAAGGACCTCCAGAGCCTGGTGAGTACACAAACCACTTATGTAACATGGGGGTAATGGCATCCACACCCCAACTACACCTAATGCACGCAACTAACCCCAAGCCCTCACCCGCCAGAACCACAGTCACAAACAACGCGAATGCCAATAACATGAGAATTCCCCATTGAGAAAGCAAGGCCATGCCATGCCCCATGCTACACAAAGCACCAACTCAAGAATGGATGTCCCGTATGCTGGGAGGGTGGGTGCACCAAAACGCATGTTTGAATTCCAAATCAGACACAATTGCCCTCATCCCATATGGCCCAGCTACATACCATTGCACCATGCGCAATGCACAGGGATTGGGAAAGTACTGACAAGATAGCTCACACTTGGCCCTGGTGTAGGCAGCACAAGGCCCTCCTGTGACCAGTGCAAACACAAACACCAACACAACAAGGTCAGATATCTAGGATAGGAACTCACACTCACTGTCATGGCAGCATGCTCCATGGGGGGACAGCTACATCACCTGGGAGTCCCAGGGCCAAATCACACTACACCCACCAGCAGGCCCTGTCACACACACCCCTTACACAAGCACACACCTCCAGGACTGGCAATGGATTTACCCACTGACACAATGAACATGTAATACAACAACACCAATACATAGCCGAAGAAGCATCCAAGCCACAAATAGACATGTCAAAGACTCAGGCGAACATATCAATCTGTCCCCCGCAACATACCCATACACAAGTGAACATTGAGGAGAATGCTAGGCACATACAACTACCTAGAGGAACTGTGTCAACTTGAATGTGTATGAAACATGAATGTTGCATTAAACAGCTTTATCATTGTCTCTCTCTCACACACAGGGCAACGTGATGAACATCCCCCCAACAATGGGGGGGAAGAATCACAGTCACAGGCTCGGGAGGAACCGGATCCCACCAGCAGCGATGCCTCTCAACACTCCACGGATGACCCCGACCGACCTGGACCCTCTGGTGTCCAAGCCCCTGGAGCACCTGGTTCAGGAACATCTGTGCCAACCACCACCCCCATTCCTGCCACATCACAGGAGACACCCAGGAGCCCTGCCCGCAGTGAACAGAGCCAGTCTGACCAGGAGGGACAAGGTGCGGCGGGCACCCAGGAGGAGGCAGACAACACCGCCACTGCCATCCCTCAGGGGTCCCGTCGACCCGATGTGCCCACAACGGCAGGCCCGGCTCGTGTGGGCAGGGGTGGCGGGAGTGGAGGCAGGTGGAGGCGAGAACTTGACCAGCCAGCTGAAGGGACCGATATGTCACACATCCGCAACATCATGGAGGCATACCGGCGTGACACCAGGGAGATCAGCCAGGTAGTGGGGACCCTCACAGAGATCAAAAACCAGCAGGCCGAGCAACACGCCAGTCAAACAACAACACCAAGGACGGATGGAGGCAAGACTGGCTGAGCTCCTGGCGGTGCAAAGGGACATAAGCCATTCACTCCATCGGATCGCCGACAACATGGGCAACCCTCCCTGTGACACCAGGCGCAGACCAGCACCAGCCACAGGGATGGAGGAGGAGGAGGATTCATCTGACGGAGCGTCCCAAACATCGTCAAGGCCTGTATCTGAGGGTCCCCGGAGGAAGGTTGGTCGTCCACGGAAAAGACCGTGAGAGGCAGCGGGCCATCCACATCTCCCAGGTCACCTGGCGAGGCACCTGGCCTTCATGTGCGACAGCATCACCCGATTGACTGACATCATCTGCCACATGGACTTGCTGGTCACAGTCTGACCAATAATGCCAAACACTGTGGGCTGGACTCTGATGACTTCAAATGCCAAGGATCCCATCTCCCCATGTGAACTTTAGATTCTATGGTCCCTGCATTTCCCCATTTTCTGTGCACAAATCATGCCCCAGAGCTCGAAATTAAAAATTTAATAATTGAAATTTCATGTTGCAGTCATTTAGCATGAGTCCACAACCTACGTGTGGGGATATGTTAAAGTATGCCTGAGTGTGGAACTAACTCCAGCCATCCATACACTTGGATCTGAGTCCGGTCGAGGACACACATGGCTCACAATGTATCACAAAATACAGACATGGAGCCTAACACTCACCCGTGATGGCCTCAAGCTGCTGAGGGGGGGCTTGCTATATTGCTCTGACAGACCAATTTGGTAGAGTTATGTTAGAAGGCGACCTCAGAGGGGCCCGGAGGGGGCCCTGACTGGCCTGAGACCAACCCTCGAGGTATCGTAGCCGGGCACTGGCGGGAGACTCCTCAGGGGAGGAATCTCGTATCTAGGATCGTACACTCGGCACCACACGACAAAGAGACACAACACCGAGAGTTCTTAAGAGCAAATCTTTATCAGATCGGAGTGGTAAGATCTTTATGATCTGCAAGGCAATATATATACAAGTGGAGCGCGGGCTCACAAAGTCTTGGAGGGGGGTTAGGAGGTAGCGGGACAGTCTTTGGGGGGAATGGATCAAATGCAGGAGTGTATCCGGCGCACAGCTCACAATCCTCGAGCTGGGGGATACGCTTGTCGTCGTGGGTTCCGGCGGGACCAAGGGAGTCTGTGGGCACTGCGAGATACTCAGCAGGCTCGAGTACAAGTTCGGAGGTCTTACGATCTTCAGGGAGCCGCGAGTCACTCAGCAGGGCTCAAGCACAAGTTCGGAGGTCTTACGATCTTCAGGGAGCCGCGAGTCACTCAGCAGGGCTCAAGCACAAGTTCGGAGGTCTTACGATCTTCAGGGAGCCGCGAGTCACTCAGCAGGGCTCAAGCACGAGTTCGGAGGTCTTACGATCTTCAGGGAGCCGCGAGTCACTCAGCAGGGCTCAGGTGGTTCCAAGGCGAATCTGCCAGACAGTCCCAGAGCACCCCTTGTTGTAGGGCGACTCCTCTTTGATGTCCGGAGTCTGTGCAGGCAGGGGTCTTGTCACCTGGGGGTCGCTTGTTGGGGGTTTCCTGCCATTGTCCTTTGATCCTTTCAGGGCCGGGGCGGGAGGAGCCCCAGACACCCAGCAGGCGTGGAGCCAGCCCTCAGGGAGGCCGGCAGGTCGATCGAAACCCACCGTCCCAGGGAAGCGCAGAGGTGTGATGGAAACTGCTCCTCCCTCTCACATCCCAAGGGGGCACGATGTCCTCCAGCCGGAGTGGTGCCTGTAGGCTAGGGTCGCGCTGGGGCCGGGCGGCCATCTTGGTGCATGCAGTGGGCACGCGGGCCCGGGGTGGCCGAAGGAGGAAGGCCTATGGACGGGGGAAGTCCGGGTCGGGTGCGTGTGTTCTGGTGGGAAGGATCGGCTAGGCCAGGGGCTCGGGGCTGGTGTGAGGTGCAGGGGTCAGATCTGACTATGTTATGAGGGCCGGGTCCAACACGCGTCCCCCCCAGCTGAAAGCCGGAGAGAACTACCCATGTTCTTGGGGGTTCTCTTCGCTGAGGCGGAAGAATCGGGAGAGGCCATCGGCGTTGGCGTGGTCCGTACCAGGGCGATGTTCCACGGTGAAATCCATCCCCTGGAGGGAGATTGACCACCGCAGAAGCTTGGGGTTTTCTCCTCGCATCTGCATGAGCCATCGCAAGGGGCGATGGTCGGTCTGGACCCTGAAATGGGTGCCGAACAGGTAAGGGCGTAGCTTCTTGAGGGCCCAGACTACTGCGAACGCCTCGCGCTCGATGGTACTCCATCTCTGTTCCCGGGGCAACAGCCTTCGGCTGAGGAAGACCACGGGCTGGTCCAGACCCTGGTCATTTACTTGGGAGAGGACGGCCCCGATGCCATGCTCGGAGGCATCAGTTTGTACCACAAACTCTTTGGAGTAGTCGGGGGCCTGGAGGACGGGGGCAGTACACATGGCCGTTTTCAGGGCATTGAACGCCTCTTGGCAGGCAGGAGACCACTGTATCTTCTTGGGCTGCTTCTTGGACGTGAGTCCCGTGAGGGGACCGACCAGGCTGCCGTAATTCCGGATGAATCTCCGATAGTAGCCCGTGAGGCCCAGAAAGGCTCGGACCTCTGTTTGGGTGGTGGGGGGTTCCCAGGCTAGGATGGCGTCGATTTTGGGCTGTAGAGGGGCGACCTGCCCGCTTCCGACCTGGTGCCCCAGGTAGGTTACCGAACCTTGTCCAATCTGGCATTTGCTGGCTTTCACGGTGAGGCCCGCCTGGCGTAGGGCGGTTAGCACCCTCCGGAGGTGTTGGAGGTGCTCACTCCATTCGGAACTAAAAACTGCGATATCGTCGAGATATGCAGCGCTGAATTTTTCCAGCCCGGCCAGGACTCCATTTACCAGTCGCTGGAAGGTGGCCGGGGCATTTTTCATCCCGAATGGCATTACGCGAAAGCGATAGTGCCCATCCGGGGTGGAGAAGGCGGACCGCTCCTTGGCTCCCTCTGTGAGCGCAATTTGCCAGTAGCCGCAGGTGAGATCGAAGGTGCTGAGGAACCGTGCAGCTCCGAGCCGATCAATGAGCTCGTCGGCTCGGGGAATGGGGTGGGCATCGGCTCGGGTGACCTCATTGAGTCCCCGGTAGTCCACGCAAAAGCGGAGTTCCGAGGCGACCCCGGGGGCGGCTGCTTTTGGGACCAGGACCATGGGGCTGGCCCAGGGGCTGTCTAAAGGTTCGATCACGCCTAGGGTCAACATTTTCGAGACTTCGGCTTGGATACAGGACCGGACCCGATCGGGGACTCGGTAGGCTCGGTGTCTCACTGGTGGGCTGTCTCCGGTATCCACGTCATGGACACACCAGTCGGTGACCTTGGGGACCAGGGAGAAAAGGACCGGAAACTGCCCTAGGAGCTGGCGGCAATCCTCACGTTGCTGGGGCGTGAGAGACGGGGAGAGGTTCACTCCTTCTACGGAGCCGTCCCTCTCCTTGGTGCATAGAAGATCCGGGAGAGGATCCGACTCTTCTTCGGACCCGTCGTCAGTGGCCAGTAGGAGGCTCAGCTCTGTCCGCACAAAGTGGGGCTTGAGGCGGTTCACGTGGAGGACCCGGAGGGGGTCCCGGGGTGACTGGACGTCTACCAAGTACGTGACCGGGCTCTTTTGCTCAACTACTTTGAAGGGCCCGGTCCATTTATCCTGGAGAGCGCAGGGTTTCATGGGGGCAATGACCCACACCAGCTGGCCCGGCTGAAACTCTACTAGTGCGGCGTTCTGGTCGTACCAGCACTTCATCTCCTCCTGACTCGCCTCCATATTGGCCTCTGCCAATTCCCGGAACCTCCTAGTCTGATTGCCGAGGGTCAGGACGTAACGGAACACGTCTCGGGGGGTGCCTCGGGGCGCCGCCTCCCACTCTTCTTTGACCAGGCTGAGGGGCCCCCTGACGGGGTGCCCGTAGAGTAACTCGAAGGGGCTGAAACCCAAGGATTTCTGGGGAACTTCTCGGTATGCGAATAGGAGGCAGGGGAGCAGGAGGTCCCACTTACGCCGGAGGGGCTCTTCCAGGCCCGCGATCATCCCCTTCAGAGTCCGGTTAAACCGCTCTACCAGGCCGTTTCCTTGGGGGTGGTATGGGGTGGTGAACTTGTAGGACACCCCGCACTGTTGCCATAAGGACTTCATGTATCGGGAGATAAAGTTGGTCCCGCGATCGCTCACGACCTCGCGGGGAAAACCCATGCGGGAGAAGATCCCCATCAGCGCCCGGCCCACCACAGGGGCCGTGGCGGTGCGCAGGGGAATGGCCTCAGGGTAACGAGTGGCATGGTCCACCAGGACGAGGATGAACCGGTGCCCCTGGGAAGTTGGGGGGTCCAGAGGTCCCACAATGTCGATCCCGACCCGCTCAAAAGGGGTACTGACGACAGGGAAGGGCTGGAGGGGAGCCTTGCGCTTCCCTCCACTCTTCCCACTGGCCTGGCACGTGGGACAGGACTTGCAGTGGGCTTCTACATCTGCTTTCATTCTAGGCCAGTAGAAGTGAGTCACGAGGCGACTGTATGTTTTGTCCTGACCTAAGTGGCCTGCGAGGGGGACGTCGTGGGCCAAACCCAGGAGGAGGTTTCGGAAGCATAGTGGTACCACCAGCACCCGGCCGGACCCTAGCTCCACCGACTTCTGTTCGCTGTACAGAAGGTCATTCTCCCAATAGACCCGGTGCGTCCCCGTCTGGTCGCCTGCGGCCTGGGCCTCTGCCTGTTGCCGGGGCCCAACCAGGGTGGGACAGGTAGCCTGCTCTCGGCAGAACTCCTCTCGAGAGGGGCCCCCTTCGTGGCGCCACTGTGCTAATTCGGGCAGATCGCCTAACTCGGTGTCTGAGGTGGAGTCGGAAGGCGGCGGGTCGTTACTGGCGAGCGACTCTTCCGGTGGGGTGATGTGGGGGCCCTCGGCTGGGACCATCCCATCTTCAGGGGTCGGGGCGTCGTCGACGTCCCTCAGGGGGGTCAGTCGAGCCGCCATGGATCGAGTGGTGGCGCACACCCACTCAGGGAGGCCCATCATCCCTAGGTGGGTCTTGCGCTCAACTTGCCCCCAGGGGGAACTTTCCAGGTCATTCCCCAGGAGACAGTCAACGGGCTGGGATGTTCTCACTGCGACCTTCAGTTTACCGACCACCCCTCCCCACTCGAAGGGCACCAGGGCTACCTTACATAGGCTTTCTGTGTTGTCGGCTGAAATGACAGGGCAAAATACGTTGGGGAGGACCTGGTCCTCGTGGACTAAATGGCTGAGGACACCAGTGATGCTGGCCCCGGTGTCGCGGAGGGCTTCTACTTGGTGGCCATTGATCGTGACGAGCTGGCCATATTTCTTTGTGTTAGAGGGCAGGAGGCTCCCAGGGACCATCTCCCTATCCCCTAAGGACACTAGGGCCATAGCGGCTGGTTCCCACTCCTCGGCCTCCTCAACCTCCTCCCCCAGGGCTACATTGGCTATCTGTCTAGCGGGGGGTGCTGCCTGGTTGGTGCGTGGGGCCATGGGGCATTCAGGGTCGTTGGCGTAATGCCCGGGCTTCTGGCAACGGAAACAAGTGATGGTTACCCGGTGCCCCCGTCTCAGGGAAGGGCTGGATACAGCTGGTGGGGGTGCCGGGAAAGGCGGAGGTTGGGACTTCGGGGGACTAGTCTGGGGCTCTCTCTGCCCTCCCTGGTTTCCCCCCCTCTCTGGCGGGGTGGTCCCTGACTGGCTCGGGGGTACTCTCCTACAGGGCCCCGGGAGACCCGGGTGTTGGTCCAGCGATCCGCCTCGACAGCCAGCTTTCTCGGGTCCGTGAGCTTGCTGTCGAGCAGATGCTGGCGTAGTTCCACAAAGCAGTTGGCAGCCAGGTGTTCCCATAACATAAGGTCAGTTAGTTCTTCCAGGGTGGTTACCTTGCTGCCCTTGATCCACCCATCGAAGGCACGGCTGAAGAAATTCACATATTCCACCCAGGTGGTACCCGGGATCTTCCTGCAGTCCCGGAACCGCTGGCAGGACATCTCCGGGGTGAGGCCGTACCTTGTGAGGAGGGCCGCTTTCATGTGTTCATAGGAGGTCTGCATGGAGGTGGGTAGGTCGACCAGGGTGTCTCTCCCTTCGCTCAGGAACCGTCCCCATAGCCCAGCCCCCCAATCCTTCTGCGGGACCCGATGGGAGGTCATGGCGACCTCGTAGGCCCGAAACCACTGCTGAATGTCATCATTCTTGTAATATTCCTTGACCACATCCTTGGGGATGTGGACCTTCTGTTCCGTCGGGGCAGCCGCCTCCCGGTTCCCCGGGGGCCGCGCTTCTTCGCTTCTTGCTTTCAGTTCTATCTCCTTCAAGCTGCGTTCATGTTCTAGTTAAAGTCTCCTTCCCTCGTGTTCTCGTTGGAGTTTCTTCTCCTCCAGTTCTCCTTGCACTCGCAACTGTTCTACTGCTAGCTTTTTCTCGGCTAATTTCAATTCGCCCTCAATTTTGAGTTTGGCTAATTCGAGCTCGTGATGGCGACTTTTTTCTCTGTCTGCGAGTTCCTCCGGGGATAGGCCCCCGTCTGGTACGAAGCCTCGCACCTGGTTGCTGCTGCGTTCTCCTTGGGAGGGTCCTGCTTCGTCGTGGGGCTCCACCGCTCTTTCTGGGCGGGAGGCTCCAGAATCCACCCAAGCTTTCAGTGCCTTTTGCATATCTTCTTTGGTGTTGAGACCAGTGGTAGCGATTCTGAGTTCCTTACAGAATTGCTTTAGTTCTCTGTGAGTGTACTCTTCCAGCTGTTCCACCTGGAACACGGTGCTGGCGTCGCCTTCTACGAGAACCACGGCGCTTCCTTCTGCCATCTTTGTCGGTAGTGCGTCAGCCGTTCACGGTACGATCTCTAGATTATGGGCCCGAATCCCGTCGCTTGCCACCAATGTTAGAAGGCGACCTCAGAGGGGCCCGGAGGGGGCCCTGACTGGCCTGAGACCAACCCTCGAGGTATCGTAGCCGGGCACTGGCGGGAGACTCCTCAGGGGAGGAATCTCATATCTAGGATCGTACACTCGGCACCACACGACAAAGAGACACAACACCGAGAGTTCTTAAGAGCAAATCTTTATCAGATCGGAGTGGTAAGATCTTTATGATCCGCAAGGCAATATATATACAAGTGGAGCGCGGGCTCACAAAGTCTTGGAGGGGGGTTAGGAGGTAGCGGGACAGTCTTTGGGGAGAATGGATCAAATGCAGGAGCGTATCCGGCGCACAGCTCACAATCCTCGAGCTGGGGGATACGCTTGTCGTCGTGGGGTCCGGCGGGACCAAGGGAGTCTGTGGGCACTGCGAGATACTCAGCAGGCTCGAGTACAAGTTCGGAGGTCTTACGATCTTCAGGGAGCCGCGAGTCACTCAGCAGGGCTCAAGCACAAGTTCGGAGGTCTTACGATCTTCAGGGAGCCGCGAGTCACTCAGCAGGGCTCAAGCACAAGTTCGGAGGTCTTACGATCTTCAGGGAGCCGCGAGTCACTCAGCAGGGCTCAAGCACGAGTTCGGAGGTCTTACGATCTTCAGGGAGCCGCGAGTCACTCAGCAGGGCTCAGGTGGTTCCAAGGCGAATCTGCCGGACAGTCCCAGAGCACCCCTTGTTATAGGGCGACTCCTCTTTGATGTCCGGAGTCTGTGCAGGCAGGGGTCTTGTCACCTGGGGGTTGCTTGTTGGGGGTTTCCTGCCATTGTCCTTTGATCCTTTCAGGGCCGGGGCGGGAGGAGCCCCAGACACCCAGCAGGCGTGGAGCCAGCCCTCAGGGAGGCCGGCAGGTCGATCGAAACCCACCGTCCCAGGGAAGCGCAGAGGTGTGATGGAAACTGCTCCTCCCTCTCTCATCCCAAGGGGGGCGCGATGTCCTCCAGCTGGAGTGGCGCCTGTAGGCTAGGGTCGCGCTGGGGCCGGGCGGCCATCTTGGTGCATGCAGTGGGCACGCGGGCCCGGGGTGGCCGAAGGAGGAAGGCCTATGGACGGGGGAAGTCCGGGTCGGGTGCGTGTGTTCTGGTGGGAAGGATCGGCTAGGCCAGGGGCTCGGGCTGGTGTGAGGTGCAGGGGTCAGATCTGACTATGTTACGAGGGCCGGGTCCAACAAGTTACATGAAGGTGTAGAGGTCATGGGTCATGTTGATGTGCCCGGGGAGGGAGTACCATGTCTGTTTTGCAAGGTGGGAGAACTATCTCCTGCATGCAGAGGTTATGTAGATGTGATCCTGCAGCACACAGTGAGCCATTGTACCTCTCTCAGGTGGACGGTGATGTGGCTGGGGCGGGGGATGTTGCAGATGAGGTGTGCGATGCACCCTGGATGTGGATAAGTTCTCCTGCATGTTTGCTGTTGTCCTCTGTAGAGGCCGGTGCTGTATTTGAGCCAGCTGGTGTCCTGGACCAGGGGGACGGTCTGTCTTGCCTTGGAGTGGATCTATCTGGGGGCCATCAGCAGCATGTGGAGGGTGTTGCACCATGATGTACAGATGTTGGTGAGTTGCATGTTAATTGTGAGCGATGGGTCCATGATGAACACCAGCTTGCCTACGTGGCCACTGGGTGCTGGTGCGGTGCACAGACCAGTGGGACGCAAGGAGTTGACCCAGAAGTAAGGGGACAATCCTCAGATGATGACCTCTGTCCCGTCCAAGTCCTGCCTCAGATGGCTGATGTTCAGCCATTCATCAACGGATCTCATGCCTTCTTGAAGTTTGGATCTGGCAATGGCTGGCTCTTTGGTGAGTTTGAGGAGAAGCTGGGTGTCAATGGCATACCAGATGATGATGAGGTTGTGTGTGCATGTGATGGTGGAGAGGGGGGTCATGGGGACATTGAAGATCGTCACGCTGAGAGAAGAGCCCCGTGGCATGGGCCAGATGACCCCAGTGTACTACATATTGCAGGGTGGAGGCAGACTCCCTGGGCCTTGCTGGTGAGCTACTTCCTGAGTGAATCCTGGGCCCTCCTCTGGATACCAGTGTTGGAGATGTGTGAGCTGACAGTGTGGTAGCACATGGTGTAGAATGGCGTTGAGAGGTCAAGGGTGGTGGCCTCACCATTGGTGAGCAGGGCAAAGTAGTCGTTGGTGTTGGCAATGATGACGGTTGTAGTGGTGTGATTACTGTGTAAAATGGTCTGGTGCCAGTTGGCTGGAGCTGGTTGCATGTAGGAAATTGGTCAGTTGCTAGTTGAGTGTCTTCCTGGTAACATTTGCTGGGTAGGGAAGTAGGCTGATGTACCAGGAGATCCTGCGGTACTGCCGTCTGTTGTTTAAGAAGGGCCTGGGGCTCTGCATGCCTCCTGCAGCCATGGAATGTGGCTAACTCAAAGGAGACATTCATGACGCGCAGTACGTGGGCTTCAAGGATGGTGTGGTTGAGATGTTGTGTGGGAAGGGGCCTGATGGAGAGCCAGAGTGGATGGTGCACCTGATCCCGGTTGTGTACTTGCTGCTGACGGGAGTCCATGACCTGAGGGGGGTTTGTCCAGCGGAAAATAGTGCTGTCTGCCTCTGTGTGCCAAGGCTGTTGTCCATGGCCATGAGCTTGCAGTGGTACAAAGTAGCAAGGGATGGGATCTGCCTTGCAAGGGTGGGGTGTCTTGGATGGAGATCTGCTGTCAGTTCACTCACAATGCTGATGAGCTCCTTGATGTCGTGTGTTTGGGTGTCTCGCACTATCTGAAGGATCTCCACTTGACCTTGCTGATGATATGGTGATGGCTGTGTGTGGTGTTTTCCAGGGCTGTAAGAAAAATGATGTCTCTTTGTGTTGCAAGGTTTGCACAAGAGTCCAGATAGGTCTGTAGGAGTCCAGTAGGTCTGCCTTGTCCCAGGTGCCTTAACTGTTGTTGTGCTTCACAGGAAAGTCCTTCAATGTGGCAAGATTGATGGATCAGTTGCTGATCCAGTGTGTGAGTTTGCAGGGTGTGGCGGTGGTGTTGTTTTGAGTGTCCCACACAGCTTGTCTGTGGCAACTTACATCAGGCATCTTTGAGGGATCGGTAGCGGGGTGAGTGGCACTGTGTTGCTTGTTGGAGACATGGATTCAAATGTTGATGGACCAATGATGGATGGTGGTGTGTGTCCCCTCCAGCAAGAAGTTACTGGCCCCCAGCCACATGTAGCCTGTGGAGGTGAGGGCCTGCGTGCAGATGTACATGTTGATGGCTTAGCGGAATTGTGGATGTAGGCCTGCAGATCTGTAGATGAGTGTTACTCCGAGGGTTGCTAGGGAGTTGCTGCGAACCCGGACTTGTGACTCTGAGGGTGTACTTGTCAATAATCACCAATTGAGCCCCCGGGAGTTGTGTTGGCGTCCCTGCGGGTGATCTTGGATCCGTCTGAGATGGCAATGAAGACGTCATGTGCTGAGGATGCTTTTGTCCAGGTTACTGTCATGAAGGTGATGTGTGGGGCTGTAGTGTTGAGGAGGTAACAGTTGAATGGTGTGCTGGTGGATGGAGCGGGTGTGGAGTAGGACGCACATAACCTGGTTGGAATGACAGGGTCTGGTAGGCTGGGCAGAAGGGGTTAGAAATCATGGAAAAATCAACACACAAAGACAAGGAGGTCTGCAAGGCACAGTGCAACAGGTGTATGTCAAGGAAGGAGTGTCAGCTCACTCATGGGTCACTCCCAGAAAGTGTATGATCAATCACCATAAATGACAGCCACTGTGTCAGGCAACAAAATGCAGAGATGCGCAAAGGAGACACACCATCAGCAGGCATTCACGTCCCGTTGTGGTCAGCAACCTGCACAAATACATACACAACCAGACACGTCATGCCCAATAGAGATCATTAGCCATGAAGCACTGCATGCATGTTGCCAAAGTACACATACACTCATATGCTCAATCTTTGTCAATTCTGCCATAGATGACGCATGCAAACTGGTAAAAGATCTGCAGTGACTGAGATGAGGCACTTTGGATTGTGCTGAACACCTTTATTCCACATACACATACAAAGGGATATGCCTCCATATTAACAGACTCACAGGTCAGTTGACAGAACATGTGGGACATACGCTGGACCCCCCTTCACAACACGGATGATGTCAATCCCAATGAACTGGCACACAAGGTAAGGGGATGAGCAAAACACATCCTGCTGCACACGGAGAGGCTGCAATTCCCCATAGAGCATGTTGTTGTGATGTCCCCCACTATGTCCACCCGTAGCATCTGCAATGTTTCAGAGCCAAGGTACACACACATTGAAGCCTTCATCAGACGCCATATTCCACTACAGATGACTGTCAAGAAGGCTGACTATCATGTCATGGGAGTGATGCTACATGTCATATGCTCCATGGTGAGAAGACATGTATGCATGGTACCACAACATGCACAAAAGCAGTCACCACACATTCACAACCTGTATCACCACAAAAAAGCCTTGCTGCAATGCTTACCCAAACTGACATTTCCACATGTCCGTGCATGGAACGCTGATTCAGCACACGTTGCAATCCACACGAGGAATAGCATGAGGACAACGATGACACAACCAGACAACATGTGCCAAATACCTGGGAATGGCAGACACATGAGAAGTCACCAAAAATGATTCTCAATGCACACATGGAAGTGTACAAAAGAGCAACAATGTTGGACACATGTAAATTGCCAATCAAGTCTCTCTGCAAAACTGTGTTGCATGACATCATCACTCGAGTGACACATCAGAACACACATCCAAGTCACTTTGCATTCAGTCAGCTGGACACACACATTGCAACACATGCCACTCAACGCTACAAGCTTGCACACTCATAGCCAGTGACTCACCATTATGAGAAGAAGTTGCATATGAGCTGACTCCGGATATCATCCCCCTCCTCCTCATCATCACTAGCCTCGTGACCAAGCCCTTGATCCTCCACGGGTGTATGCTCCTGCTCATCTGGATCCAGGATGAGTGGCACTGCCTTCTCAACTGCCATGTTACGCAGCATGCAGCACACAATGAAGATTTTGCAGACCTTCTCCGGGGCATACGGGAGGGACCCACCTGTCTTGTCCAGGCACCGGAATCGGCTCTTCAGGAGTCCAAACGTCCTCTCAATCACTCGCCTGGTCTGACCGTGTGCATCGTTGTACCGGTGATCTGCAGCTGTTCTTGGGTTGTGGAGAGGTGTCAGCAGCCATGGCATGTTGGGATAGCCAGAGTCCCCTACATGGAAACATCATGTAAATAAGTGGGTCACGAGATGCCGTAAGAGACAAAGATACCGCAACACATAGGACAAAAAGACTATACCCACCAACAAGACATGCTCATTCGTTGTGCAGCCGCAGCATCATTTGTGACACCCTGCTATGCCTCATGATGTAGGCATCGTGTGCTGATCCTGGAAAACGTGCACAGACATGTGAAATCAGCATGTTAGCAAGACACACCACAAGGGCATTTATCGAGTGGTAATGTTAGCGGTTGCGATAGGCTTGTTCCTGTGCCTGTGGTGGTACAAAAGCCACATGTGTACCATCAATGGACCCAATTACATGGGGCATCCCACCCAGGGCATAGAAATCCCCCTTGACATCCCTCAACCCCTCTGGAGTCGGAAATTTGATGAATTCATCAAGGTGCTCCAACATGGCTGCTAAAACATCACGCAGGACACGGCTGAACATAGTCTGGGACATCCCACCCACATCAGCTATGGTCAATTGAAACGTACCTGTTGGCTGCCATCACCTTCATCTTGGGGGTCAGCACAGTAGGATACCTGTGTTGCAGATTGGAGGTGTGGTGCCAGCTTGTCTGTCAAATCCTCAATCAAATTGCGAGTGAAACTGTAACGGCGGATGCAGGCACGTTCCCTCATGGCACCCAAGTCTGGCATTGTTCTTGGGACAGGCTGTGCCCTGCAAGACATTGTTTGTAAAAATGAAGATTGAGAGTCTGCCAATATCAATGTCAATGAACATAGCACATGCTACACTGCTAATACACATCAGGTACCTATGGAGTTGGGTGTGTGCAATAGATCCAGGACACAGATGGCAGCTTGCTGGCACTCCTACAAAATGCAGGATACACCTGTTGATTGTCAAGTCAACATGACATGCCCTGAAAAGATTTGGGGGCCAGTCTGAGTGAAGAGCCACAGATATCACCGGAGTGACACACAACCACATAGCTGCATTTGAAGGATGTCATCTCATCCAGACAGCTGACTGCAAGGCACACGCACAGGTCACATGGAATGTCAAATGTACTTGTCAAACACAGTGCGATGAAGGGGTACACGTGACAACACAAAGACACAGCCATTGAGACAACAAACACACTGGTAGTACACGTACGTGTGCTACCAGTGCCTACACGTACCTGTACACGTACGTGTACGCACCAGTTGTACTCGCACGTGTAGGCACTGGTAGTACACGTACGTGTACTACCAGTGCCTACACGTACGTGTCAAACGCCTTGTGCAACTGGTGCCATAGGGGTACGTGTGAAACACACCGTACCTGTGTGTGGCTTTCAAATTTACATAGGGGACACATAAGGGACAGGTATTAGGCCCTAAATGCATGCAGGTTACCATGGATACCGAGTTTTCTCTTCAAATTTTTCCAGCAGGTGTCCTGGAAAAGTCAGTTGGCCACAAAATACAATGTTGCAAAGTGGATGTTGACTTGACATGATGCTCTAAATTTGAACGATGCAAATGCTGTCACTGGTGTATGTTTAAAGGGATTGGAGTAAACGTAAGATGCGAATGATTCAGACCAATCACTATGTACTCCTCAAAATGAATGCCCCTCAGCAAGACAGATATAAGGCAGCCAGAAGCCATGAGAGGGCACTTGCCTGCACAACTTTCCTGTCGACAACATTGCTGCTGTCTCTGCTTCCCTGGACCATGTCTCGTGCTGTGGAGAGGGCCCAGCCATTCACCCTGGAGAAGAATCTGGCCCTGCTGGACGTCCTCCTCCCACAGTGCACCAGCCTGTTTGGGAGACCAGGGGAGCAGGTGAGTTTTGAGTCCACTACCGTTGCCTATGAACCTGTTGTGTGACAGTCAATATTGTGTCCAGGTGGGACTGACATGCAATGTTGTTCAGAGTGTGTCCCGGGGGGGGTATGCTTATGTCACTCATGCAGTGCATCATGTAGTTCCTGTGTGCACTCCTCACTTGCATGGTGCTTACAGTGACTTTCACTGCATAGTGCATGAGACATTCAGCCTGTCTAATCCTTGGGGGCTTTTATTCATGTTGTCCTGAGGTGATTCAGTGGTCCCCCCGGTGTGACAGGTGACTGTACCCACAGATGTGTATGAGTTTGGTGGACCTGTGGTGAGAGTGTCCAAATGACGTGTACGACCTCATGGACATTGACGTGTGTGAATGTTCCTTGTCATGTGGGTGAGTGTCTATGTGAAGTGATGCACCACAGCTGCATGTTGAAGGCTACTGATCTAACCATCTGATGTGACAAGTGAGCCGTGCTTTGTGTCTGACTTGCAGAGCTGGCACGACACCTGTGACTCCCCCCTGGCAAATGGCACATGTGCAGAGTGAGGGTTGTATCCGCTGTAGTCAATGACAGGCCAGTGATCAGTGGCTGGGTGTGTCTGTCTAGTCTGCTGAAGGTGTGTCAGTGGAGTGGGACATGTGACTGCATGGCACGTGCTGCCCATCAGCCTGCTGTTGCATGTGCTGCACAGTGTGTGGCATGTTCATTGAGTGTTTTGCACCCCTCATGCCACCTGTAGACTTTCAATGCCATGTACTGCATTGGCGCTTGCACACAGGCCACTTGCATGTTGTGAATGAGGCTATTCCTGTCAGCAACCTATGCCCTGTTCAGCATTTCAAAGATGTTCTGATGTGTGTTTCTGGGACATGGAGCAGGTGTATTGATTTTGTGTCACTTTGTCATCCTGACTGGTAACTGCCTACGAGAAGGGGGTCATCTGGACCAACGTCGTCAGAGCCATGAGGACTGCGGGGGGCGTGATCGGCAGCTGGCCCAGGTCCGCAAGAGGTGGCAGGACATCCGGTGCTGGACCCGGCGGATCACCCGGGTCCAGCTCAAGCTCCCTCCACCTCGCCGCCACGGCGGGCGCCGACACCTAACCCACCACATGAAACGTGTCCTGGCGGTGGTCTTCCCTGACCTCGATAGGCAGTTAGAGGAGGGACTGCAGTAAGGAGGGGGTAGGTACATGGCTTTTTGTTGTGTTATGTGTCGCCAGCTTTAGGAAGTGCTATTTTGCATGAATACACTCCCAGAGTTCATATGTGCAGTGCATTTTCTCTTTCAAAATGTCACCTGGGGATCTTTTTTATTCCTTCCTCTCCTTTACATGTGTCCCCTGGTGTGTGTGTAATCACATTTGCACATGGTCATCTAGGGTGCCAGTACATCTAAGTGCACATTGCTTTCTGCATCATGTGGGAGGGTGGTCTGTGACTTGTGTCGGTACCTTGAGTTTAAGGAATCAGTGTTAACCACTAAGATCAATAAATTTAAAAAAGACCTAGCTCGCTTCTCAATGCAGAAGATCTATCCTTACACAAGTGCACAATACGTGCCTCCTCAATACAATCGGCAAGGTCGGAGATATGGGTCCAACTACTCATCATCTGGAAGCGATGAATGGTCCAGTGACTCTGACACTCCTAATCAAGGAGATCAAACTTCTAAAGGCCGTGGCCATAGAACTAGGGGTAATTGGGGTAGGTACCGAGGGGGTTTTCCTCCTCATTCCCATCCCCAATGGTGGCCCCCAGGACCCTTTGGCTATCCTCCATTACAACCACCGGGACATATTTTTCCCTATCAGCCACAGCCCCCGATGTATCCACACCAGCCTTTTTTAGGGTTTGGCCGGGGCAGATCCAGAGGCAGACGCAGGAACCCTCAGGCACAGGTAAACTGGGCAGATGATCCACCTGCACGCTCGACCCGGAGCACGACAGACATCCAAGCAGGTCCAAGCAACCTGATGACTTAGTCATTAACTTGAGTGGCAGAATATTGAGTGTAGATGAACTATCTCTACTTAATAAAGGACTTGGTTTTGTACCCTCATATAGAGGTGATACTTTTGAGATCAAGCAAGAACTTGCTCAATTTTTCCGGAAAATCCGTCTCAATTTTTTCTTCAGGGACAATAATCCAGATGTGATTGAAGTACCTGATAAGAACACAGGCCTTACAAATAAGTCCACTTTTTGTCCTCTATCAAATCAAGGTCCTCCACAGGTACTTACTTTTGAAAAGGCAGTTAATGTACAAGTCAATAAGATCTGTGCAAATGAGAGCAGACAATTTCAGAACCTTAATAAGAACGAAAGGTTAGCGATGCAAAACCTAGCTTCTGATGACACGGTCACTATCAAACCCGCTGATAAAGGGGGAGCGATTGTGATCATGGACACGACAGCTTACCGTACAGAATGTCTCAGACAATTGAGAGACACTCGAGGTTATAAACTATTAAATGAGGATCCCACAAAACGGTTGGAATTAGAGATCAAAATTGCAGTAGAAGAAGCGTTCACCAATGGGTGGATAACGTCACACGAATCTACGTTTCTGATTAAGTCTCACCCAGTTGTACCTTACTTCTATACGCTTCCTAAGGTACACAAAAACCAGAGGCCTCCCCCTGGTCGTCCCATCATCTCGGGACTGGGTTCTTTGCTAGAACCACTTTCCACCTTTGTTGACTACTTTTTAAGACGTTTGGTAGTTAAGATGCCCACCTACTTGAAGGACACGAAGGATGTTCTTCTTTTACTTGACACCATTGAGTTTGACACTGAAAGGGATTTTCTCGTCTCATTTGACGCAGAATCTCTCTATACGTGTATTCCCCAGGATGAGACTTTGACAGATGTTGAAAATTTACTACGAGAGAGTACTCCAGACTCCATTACTCCTGTTTCATTCATCATCAATTGTGCTAGATTAGCTATGAAAGAAAACTTTTTTAAGTTCGAAGATCAATTTTATCTGCAAGTATCTGGAACCTCTATGGGCAGCGTTTTCGCTCCCAGTCTAGCGAATTTGTATGTGCACATTTTTGAGCAGGAATATATCTTTAACATCGACAATCCACACAGAGACCATATTCGTCTATGAAGACGATATATTGACGACGTGTTAGTGATCTGGAGAGGGAATCTTCTTTCAATCATGGAGTCAAGGAATGGTTAAATGGAAGGAATACTTACCTGAAGTTCACTTGCGAATACAGCAAGACCAATTTGCCATTCTTGGACATCATGATTTCTCCTTTAGCAGGAGGTTTAAGCACTGAGCTCTTTAAGAAACCCATGGCCAGGAACTCCCTCTTGGCCTACGATAGTTTCCATCCACAAGCCCTGAAAGCAAATTTACCTTTCGGACAGTTTCTGCGAGTTAAGAGGAACTGTTCCACCATGGTGAAATACAAGGAGCATGCCACAAACTTGTCAGTCCAACTTGAAACAAGACGGTATCCGAAAAGACTTATTAAGCAATCTATGAAACGTGAGGCTAACAACAATAGGGCTGCACTATTAGAACCCATCATCTCTAAAGAATCTTCAGAGAGAATTACTTGTGTCAACACGTTTTGTAGTTTTTCACATAAGATTAAGAAGAGCATTTTGTCCAATTGGAAGATCCTAAACATCGACACGAGACCACTACCCCATCCACTTTTCGCTTTTAAGCGAAGTTCCAACATTAAGGATCGGATAGTACACACCCGTCCACGCGACAAAAGAAGAGACGCACAGGGTACCCTATGGGATTTACCCCCGGTGCGAGGTCATTTTCCTTGTGGTTCCTGTTCAGTCTGTGCCCAGACGTCGCATACCTCTGAAGTTGAGATTGGTTCCTCCAGGCCCTGGGTGCTTATGACTCACACCAATTGCAATAGTGAGAATTTGACTTACTTGATCACATGCCCTTGTTCCCTCCGTTATCTAGGGATGACCACACGTAAGGTTAAGACCCGCATCTTAGAGCACAAGAGCATGATAAGATGTAAAAAAAGTAAAACGAGGTTGACCAATCATTTCCTGACGGTCCAACAAGGCCCACAAGACCTGCAGTGGTTGGTATTAGAGAAACCATTTATCCCCAGACATATTGTCGATGTATCCTCCTTTCTGTTCAGGCGTGAGCAGTGGTGGGTGCATAAACTTAAGACAGACCTGGAGGGTCTCAATGATGATATTCCCTGGGTTTCTTTATGTTCTACCTCTTGAAGATGTTTGGATGCAGTCCTAAAGAGGGACTATTGATGGTTTTGTGGATATGGACCTATTTTCGAGCAGGTGTTAATCCACCTTTGAAAAGTATGAGAATCTGACGAGTTCAGAGATTGTCTTAATCATATGTGAGTGTTATGTGGCGTGTGAAGTCCTTGATTTTGTTTTTTTTGGGACTGTCTCTAGATCAGGGACCATAGCATATTGCATGATTAGGCGACAACCTACCCATGCAAGGCAGGTGTGTCTGTAGCACTTTAAGACTTTCTTAATGATTTGACATTACCTCTTTGACTGAGAGCCCTGTGGCGTTGTTGGAATTGCTAGGTAGTTCCATCAGCTCCATAATATTATTGGTGCTGGATCTTTTGCAATGCAACATTTGTTGTTTTTGACAGCTCTGACGCTGCTTTTGGCCGTTTAAGTCATTTTGATTGTGAGCTCTGTGACTCTCAGAAAGTTTCCATTGATCTCTTGAGCTCCAAAGGACTATCGGTGTTTGACTCCATTTCATCGTAATATGTGTCTTGTACAGCTCTTACACTGTGCTCTGCCATTTCGTGCCAACAGAGCGCGATTTCAATCCGCGCATGTGTTGTGCCAGAACCCGTAGTTTTTGCACAGCACATGCGCGACGAGGAAGTGTCACCATCGCGCCGCATGCGCGTTCACAATGTGTTTCGAAATCGAACACACCGGTTCCTGATGAACGTGATTTCCTTCAGGTATAAATGCATCACATACCACGGGGCACTCACCTCTGGTTACAGGCTCATGTAAAGCCCGGAGTACCGACGGAGAGGTGAGTGGCCCTGTAAGCTAGGTTTGGGTTGTGCAACCGCTTAGATGCCTTTTGATATACACGTTATGTAGTGGACCACGGGGTCTTTGGGTCCTTGTGAGGTTGAGAACAAGGTAACAGGGTTACCGAGTACAACGTCGGATTCATCCTTGTTTTATGCTTGTTTTCTAGACACATGCGGTGTATGGATGGGTTGTTGAAAGCGACAGGTGTAACAACCTTAATCTTTCGTGCATATGGCCACCATATACAATC
Source organism: Triturus cristatus (assembly GCF_964204655.1). Classification (NCBI taxonomy): domain Eukaryota; kingdom Metazoa; phylum Chordata; class Amphibia; order Caudata; family Salamandridae; genus Triturus; species Triturus cristatus. Next base: position 675,148,225 of record NC_140590.1, read on the forward strand.
ACTTTTGAGTGGTTTGTTTAGATTGTTAAGAAAAAGATACTTTATTGAGGTGAACATCAATCTCTAGTGAATTTTTATGTGGTTCTCTGCCTACTTATAGACACACAATGTCACTAGTTGGATTGAATGTGTTGTCACATTTTAACTGTGTATTTGCGGTTTCTTCTCCTTTGTTTTCACACTACCCACCACATGAGGTTTAGAATAGGAAGAATGTTTTTCCGAGACCTTCATGTAGGTTGATTCAATAATGTTTTTCACATTGTTTCTTTATAGAGCGGTGCCCCATTCTGAGCTGTTGCCAGGTTGAGGTGAAATGGTTACCCAGCAGAATGCGGGTAAGCCTTGTTTTCGATTTGTAGTATCACTTACAGCATTTAGACCCATGGCTTTTGATAATAGAAACAGAGATGTTGTGTATATGATGCTGTGCACTGTTTATTGTCTCCTATGTAGGTATTGGTTTTTAGAAGAACAGACAGACTGCTCCAAGCTCCTGTTCGTATATCCTTTTCAGTTGTCGTCACGTACACATTCACGCAGCAGCACCATTAATAGGTCCTGATGAAAGCTTTGCCCACCATAGGGTGTTTAGGCTCAAACATGTCGACCATTATTTTCCATTCCACCAAAACAGTTTAAAATTACACTGTCGGTGCACTGTTTTTCTTAATCCTAGTAGGGATGTATTAAAATAAAGTTTCCGTTTTACATTCTCTAACTAGTTTTAAATCACTTTTCCTGCACATTTTGTTATATTTTGCGCTGCGTCCATCCTCACATACACTAGGCTCATCATTTGTGGATTTAGTCTATTCCACCTATACATAAAGCAGAAAACATCCCTAAGCTCCCTCCTCTCAGAGAGGAGGTTGTAGCCCCCGGAGGAACTAGGTTTTTCCTCCGGGAGGAGATTCCCAAATGATGAAGCATGTCACCTATGGTGAGTGAGGGAATTCGTCCTTTAAAGGGATATGCCCACAGTTTGAGACTGTGAGGTGTAGTCAGTGGTTTATATCTGTAAGGCTGTTACATTTTGAATAATACCTACACACATTGCTGAATAGTTTGTTCATTGACCCCAAGATTTCGTACTGTTTTTTGATATATATTATGGGGAATAAATCTTGTGGTGGTCATAAAATTTTCCCTTAGACGCCCCCACCCCCCTTTTTTTGAACTGTATTGTTTGTTGGTACCTTGCCTGTGCCATGACCTGTCCACTATGTAGGGGGTCCATAGTTGTTGTCACTGATGCTGATTCTCAACATAGGAGTGTGAGCTCTCAACTGGACACCCTTGCAGCATGCATGTGCAATGTTGTGGCCTCAGACATGATGTGCATGAGTGTGAGATATGCATAGTGCCATGACGGTTGTACATGGCAGAGTCAGCTCAGTCCAGGACCATGGAGCAGTGTGCCCACTACAGTCCCCTGAGACACCCTGGCCTCCTAATCATGTGTATCATCCAACACTGTGCACATTCTCTGTGTGTGCTGCATAGGTCTGCCTCTGTGGCATTGTTCCCTGCCCTACTTTTATTTGGTTAATGTGTGCAACATGTGTCCACTGGACAGGGATACAACATTTTGCTTGTGCATACTCACACTGGCCAGTGCCTGTGTGGCTATTCACAACAATCTGTTGATAGTTGTTTGTCACAAATATGTGTTGTCAGTCCCACGAGGTGATGTGGTGTCAATGAAGCAATTTTGCAAGCACAGTTGTTGTAACCCTGAATAAGAGGTGTCACTTCTTGATCTGTATAAATCACATAGACTCAGGTATTGGGGGAGGGGGGGGCGGGAGAGGCATACATGTGCAACTCTGATTTTTCAGTAGCAGGTCTGACTTGTGTGTGAGAATTGCCTGGACTAAAATACACTGGGCAGTATCCCTGTGATGCTGGCCAGTGCTCAATGTACGTGCTTTGCAGCCTGTGTCATTTTTTTACCAACAAGAATCCTACTCATACATAGTTTGGCACGTGTTTGGTTCAGATGCAACGCAGTTTGGACTGTGTGCTGACATCTGTGTGTACATTCAGGCTTGCCATGAGGGTGTCCCCACAGTACAGCTGGCCTTTTTTACCACCCAATTGCAGGCCCATTAGCTTATGCATTGTCCTGGGTGTAGACATGGGTGCCACTCCAGATGACAGGCAGTAGGTCATATGTGTAGCCAACTGTGTAATCAGGTTCTCCATATACATGTGCCCAAGGTGGTCTTGATTTTGTGAGACTCATTAGTTGTCGGTGATACAAACTAACGAGTGTCAAGACGTCCAGACCTCCGTGGGCCCATGTATATGTACTTTCTGCAACACAATCTATTTCTAACAGTGGCTCCTCCGAAAAGGTGCCAGCTTCTTCAAAGACAGTGTCAATGTACTTTTGTGTGCACTGCCTTGTGCAACATCTTGCATGCAGGCACATCAGTGTTCTTTTTGCAAAATGGCCAAATGGCACATCCCAAACATGTAGATTGGTTGAAGTTGTGTGAGTCCCAATGTACCAACATTTGTTCATTTTGTGTTCCAAGGGACTTACAGGTCTCTGAGTGTGGTGACACCTTGAGTATTGAGGTGTGTTAGTTAACCTTGAGTGCACAACTCCTGTTTCTTTCAGGGTAAACAAGAGGTGTGATGACTTAATTGTATTGCTGTGCTCACCGGTTCACAGACACTAGCTTCTCAGTGTATTGCTCATTCAAGTTGTGGCCTTTTATGTATTGAGTTTCCTGGTGTCAAAGTGGCATGGTGGGTCTACCAACTGGGCAGTACAAGGCTTACATATGTGCGGAGTAATCCAGCTGTTACTCATGATGCATTGCCTGATATGCACTGTGACCTATTGTTCTTGTGCTCATGTGTCAGATGTATACAGGTGACTGATGCTTTCTGGTTTCTTCTCCTTGCCCACAGCATCCTCATCCACACGCGAGGGAGACACCGGCATGGACCTTGAGGAGGGACCCAGCGACAGTGCCACCAGTGCTGTGGAGTCAGCAGGAGACAGTGGCACGGAGGGCGAGGGGAGTCAGTCGGAGGACCTGTCCGGAGGCGAGAGCATGTACGACACCGACCGGTCTCAGGCTGACATCCTTGAGGAGGCGGAGGATGCAACAACATCTGGCAGCATCCCACCATCTGTACCCGCCTCCTCCATTGCCATCTCCGCCCTCCCAGTTGCTCCCGTCCCTTCTGTCCGTGCACGGTCCCACCGTGTCTCCTTCAGACCAGGCACCGCAGCCCCTGCCCCTGTCACCCCTGCTGCCCTCAGTGAAGAGTCTGTGGACACACTGCACCAGTTGTAGGTTGGTCAGGCATCGATGCTGCATGTCCTCCATGAACACACTAGACTGCTCACACAGTTGGTGTCGTTCGTGGAGGGCATGTCATCAACGATGAATGAGCAATGCAGGTTTCTGCGGTCCATGGACTCTTCACTGACGGAAGCAGTGTCTCTCCTGCGGCGATCTGTCCCCCCCTACCCCACACCCATCCACACTGTCCTCTCCCATGCCTGTCCAAAGCACACACAGACAGTCACAGGCACACACCACAACAGACACATCCAGCACACCCCAAACTAAGGCACAGCGCACACCTCTTGGCACGCACACTCAGGGGTCTGGGGGCAAATGGCAGACACGCAGCCACAGTCAGAGTCCGCAGTCCTCACGACCCACTTCCTCCAAATCCACTCCCCTTAGCTCCCCTGCCAAGACATCACCCAAAGTGACCGACAGGACTAGTCAGTCCCTCAGCCCCACTGTGACAACACCCCGCAAGCGGCTGAGGAAGTCTCCGACCAGGGGAGTTGAGTCCCCCCTATGTCCACCACCTCCCCCGAGAGCGCTGCACCCCATCCCTCAGACACCCCCCCTCCGTTGGCCCTGGTGTTTGTTCCGGTGCAGGGGTTCCTCTGGACGCCCTGGCTGCAGTGTGCAGCGAGATGCTCACCATCACCTTTGGCGCTGCACCACCCCCTGTGGTGGATACGTCCAGCCCTGCACCCACCACACCTACCAAACCCACTCCTGTCCCTGCAGGGCCTGGTACTCCCACTGATGATGCCCCCCCCCCCCGGTCGACAACCCTTGAGGTGACTTTGTGCAGGCAAGGTAGGGGTGGACACAGTCGCATACGTCCACCCTTGGACTCGAACTATGGACTGGCCGTTGGCCTTTGTAAATAGTGTTTTATAATAAAAAAAAATTGTGTGTTGAATAAAGCCTTTTTAATTTCCACACTATTGCATTTCAGGTACTTGATGTTGGTGATGAGGCCCATGAAGTTGGTGTTCTGGTAATGTGTTAGGGTTCTGAGAAATGTTTTAGTATGATGGTCATGAGGTGGACCTTGGAATCTGTGTGCCATCTCAATGTCTGTGAAAATATTAATTGGTAGTGTGTGTTCCTTTGGATTGTGAGACATTGTCCCAGGAAGTGTTCCTTCCTCTGTGGCACCTGACATGTTCCCTGCAAACAGTTGCACAATTGTTGTGCTGACCTATGTCAACATATCCTTTGTTGGTGACGGATCCCTTCAACAATGGCCATGCATGCTCACTGATGTCTCCTCCTGACTCGTCTGTGCCATCCTTGCCAGTCACTGTACTTGTGTTTTGTGTATGTAGGAATGGCATCAGGGACCAATTGGCCCTTTTTAGCACTATGCATGTGTGTAATCACGGCCTAACACACAAATGGCACGTGTAATGCAGGGTATTTGGGCACCTGACTCACAATTGTGGGCATTGTATCTAGTCGCAGTGAACCCTTTTCCTCACATGAGAGACATCATCTGGGTGGCTAGACCAGCACCTGGACATTCCTATCACTCATGTGATGTGCGTGACAGTGTATGTTCCCCTTGGCTAACTTATTTAAGTATGCATTTCCATGACTATACAGTCTGTTGGCATTAAATCCGGGTGTGTATTGTGGGGCATCCGCCATGGGTGGGTATACCTGTGTTGTATGTCCTCACACCCACATGTGGTGTGTCATGCAGTGTGTGAATGACATCCATCCTCCTGGAGTGGGGCACTTCTGGGAGTCCTCGGCACCCACCACCTCATATGTCTGGGCACTGCTGGGAGTGATATGCACCCACCCCTTATGTGTCTGGGCACTGCTGGGAGTCCTCTGCACCTACCCCTCATATGTCTGGGCACTGCTGGGAGTCCTCTGCACCCACCCCTCATATGTCTGGGCACTGCTGGTAGTCCTCTGCACCCACCCCTCACATGTCTGGGCACTGCTGGGAGTGATATGCACCCACCCCTGATATGTCTGGGCACTGCTGGTAGTCCTCTGCACCCACCCTCATATGTCTGGGCACTGCTGATAGTGATATGCAGCCACCCCTCATATGTCTGGGCACTGCTGGGCTTCCTCTGCACCCACCCCTCATATGTCTGGGCACTGCTGGTAGTGATATGCACCCACCCCTCATATGTCTGGGCACTGCTGGGAGTGAAAAGCACTCACCCCTCATATGTCTGGGCACTGCTGGTAGTCCTCTGTACCCAACCTTCATATGTCTGGGCACTGCTGGGAGTGATATGCACCCACCCCTCATATTGCTGGGCACTGCTGGGAGTCCTCTGCACCCACCCCTCATATGTCTGGGCACTGCTGGTAGTCCTCTGCACCCACCCCTCATATGTCTGGGCACTGCTGGTAGTCCTCTGCACCCACCCCTCATATGTCTGGGCACTGCTGGTAGTCCTCTGCACCCACCCCTCATATGTCTGGGCACTGCTGGTAGTCCCCTGCACCCACCCCTCATATGTCTGGCACTGCTGGTAGTGATATGCACCCACCCCTCATATGTCTGGGCACTGCTGGAAGTCCTCTGCACCCACCCCTCATATGTCTAGGCACTGCTGGGAGTGATATGCACCCACCCCTCATATGTCTGGGCAATGCTGGTAGTCCTCTGCACCCATCCCTCATATGTCTGGGCAATGCTGGGAGGGATATGCACCCACCCCTCATATGTCTGGGCATTGCTGGTAGTCCTCTGCACCCACCCCTCATGTGTCTGGGCACTGCTGGTAGTGATATGCACCCACCCCTCATAAGTCTGGGCACTATTGGGAGTGATATGCACCCAGCCCTCATATGTCTGGGCACTGCTGGTAGTGACATGCACCCACCCCTCATATGTCTGGGCACTGCTGGGAGTGATATGCACCCACCGCTCATATGTCTGGGCACTGCTGGGAGTCCTCTGCACCCACCCCTCATATGTCTGGGCACTGCTGGTAGTCCTCTGCACCCACCCCTCATATGTCTGGGCACTGCTGGTAGTCCTCTGCACCCACCCCTCATATGTCTGGGCACTGCTGGTAGTGATACGCACCCACCCCTCATATGTCTGGACACTGCTGGGAGTGATATGCAACCACCCCTCATATGTCTGGACACTGCTGGGAGTCCTTGGCACCCACCCCTCATATGTCTGGGCACTGCTGGTAGTGATATGCACCGGCCCCTCATATGTCTGGGCACAGCTGGGAGTGATATGCACCCACCCCTCATATGTCTGGGCACTGCTGGTAGTGATATGCACCCACCCCTCATATGTCTGGGAACTGCTGGGAGTGAAATGCACTCACCCCTCATATGTCTGGGCACTGCTGGTAGTCCTCTGCACCCACCCCTCATATGTCTGGGCACTGCTGGGAGTGATATGCACCCACCCTTCATATGTCTGGGCACTGCTGGTAGTGATATGCACCCACCCCTCATATGTCTGGGCACTGCTGGGAGTGATATACACCCACCCCTCATATGTCTGGGCACTTCTGGTAGTGGTATGCACCCACCCCTCATATGTCTGGGCACAGCTGGGAGTGAAATGCCCCCACCCCTCATATGTCTGGGCACTGCTGCTAGTCCTCTGCACCCACCCCTCATATGTCTGGGCACTGCTGGGAGTGATATGCACCCACCCCTCATATATCTGGGCACTGCTGGGAGTCCTCTGCGCCCACCCCTCATATGTCTGGGCACTGCTGGGAGTCCTCTGCACCCACCCCTCATATGTCTGGGCACTGCTGGTAGTCCTCTGCACCCACCCCTCATATGTCTTGGCACTGCTGGGAACGATATGCACCCACCCCTCATAAGTCTGGGCACTGCTGGTAGTCCTCTGCACCCACCCCTCATATCTCTGGGCACTGCAGGTAGTGATATGCGCCCACCCCTCAGATGTCTGGGCACTGCTGGTAGTGATATGCACCCACCCCTCATATGTCTGGGCACTGCTGGGAGTGATATGCACCCACCCCTCATATGTCTGGGCACTGCTGGGAGTCCTCTGCACCCACCCCTCATATGTCTGGGCACTGCTGGGAGTGATATGCACCCACCCCTCATGTCTGGGTACTGCTGGGAGTGATATTCACCCACCCCTCATATGTCTGGGCACTGCTGGTAGTCCTCTGCACACACCCCTCATATGTCTGGGCACTGCTGGTATTCCTCTGCACCCACCCCTCATATGTCTGGGGACTGCTGGGAATCCTCTGCACCCACACCTCATGTGTCTGGGCACTGCTGGGAGTCCTCTGCTCCCAGCTCTCATATGTCTGGGCACTGCTGGTAGTCCTCTGCACCCACCCCTCATATCTCTGGGCACTGCTGGTAGTCCTCTGCACCCACCCCTCCTATGTCAGGGCACTGCTGGTAGTGATATGCACCCACCCCTCATATGTCCGGGCACTGCTGGGAGTCCTCTGCACCCACCCCTAATATGTCTGGGCACTGCTGGGAGTCCTCTGCACCCACTCCTCATATGTCTGGGCACTGCTGGTAGTCCTCTGCACCCACCCCTCATATGTCTGGGCACTGCTGGGAGTGATATGCACCCACCCCTGATATGTCTGGGCACTGCTGGTAGTCCTCTGCACCCACCCCTCATATGCCAGGGCACTGCTGGAAGTGATATGCACCCACCCCTCATATGTCTGGGCACTGCTGGTAGTCCTCTGCACCCACCCCTCATATGTCTGGGCACTGCTGGGAGTGATATGCACCCACCCCTCATATGTCTGGGCACTGCTGGTAGTCCTCTGCACCCACCCCTCATATGTCTGGGCACTGCTGGTAGTCCTCTGCACCCACCCCTCATATGTCTGGGCACTGCTGGGAGTGATATGCACCCACCCTCATATGTCTGGGCACTGCTGGGAGTCCTCTGCACCTACCCCTCATATGTCTGGGCACTGCTGGGAGTCCTCTGCACCCACCCCTCATATGACTGGGCACTGCTGGTAGTCCTCTGCACCCACCCCTCACATGTCTGGGCACTGCTGGGAGTGATATGCACCCACCCCTCATATGTCTGGGCACTGCTGGTAGTCCTCTGCACCCACCCTCATATGTCTGGGCACTGCTGATAGTGATATGCAGCCACCCCTCATATGTCTGGGCACTGCTGGGCTTCCTCTGCAGCCACCCCTCATATGTCTGGGCACTGCTGGTAGTGATATGCACCCACCCCTTATATGTCTGGGCACTGCTGGGAGTGAAATGCACTCACCCCTCATATGTCTGGGCACTGCTGGTAGTCCTCTGCACCCAACCCTCATATGTCTGGGCACTGCTGGGAGTGATATGCACCCACCCCTCATATTGCTGGGCACTGCTGGGAGTCCTCTGCACCCACCCCTCATATGTCTGGGCACTGCTGGTAGTCCTCTGCACCCACCCCTCATATGTCTGGGCACTGCTGGTAGTCCTCTGCACCCACCCCTCATATGTCTGGGCACTGCTGGTAGTCCCCTGCAACCACCCCTCATATGTCTGGCACTGCTGGTAGTGATATGCACCCACCCCTCATATGTCTGGGCACTGCTGGAAGTCCTCTGCACCCACCCCTCATATGTCTAGGCACTGCTGGGAGTGATATGCACCCACCCCTCATAGGTCTGGGCACTGCTGGTAGTCCTCTGCACCCATCCCTCATATGTCTGGGCAATGCTGGGAGGGATATGCACCCACCCCTCATATGTCTGGGCACTGCTGGTAGTCCTCTGCACCCACCCCTCATGTGTCTGGGCACTGCTGGTAGTGATATGCACCCACCCCTCATAAGTCTGGGCACTATTGGGAGTGATATGCACCCAGCCCTCATATGTCTGGGCACTGCTGGTAGTGACATGCACCCACCCCTCATATGTCTGGGCACTGCTGGGAGTGATATGCACCCACCGCTCATGTGTCTGGGCACTGCTGGGAGTCCTCTGCACCCACCCCTCATATGTCTGGGCACTGCTGGTAGTCCTCTGCACCCACCCCTCATATGTCTGGGCACTGCTGGTAGTCCTCTGCACCCACCCCTCATATGTCTGGGCACTGCTGGTAGTGATATGCACCCACCCCTCATATGTCTGGACACTGCTGGGAGTGATATGCAACCACCCCTCATATGTCTGGACACTGCTGGGAGTCCTCGGCACCCACCCCTCATATGTCTGGGCACTGCTGGTAGTGATATGCACCGGCCCCTCCTATGTCTGGGCACTGCTGGGAGTGATATGCACCCACCCCTCATATGTCTGGGCACTGCTGGTAGTGATATGCACCCACCCCTCATATGTCTGGGAACTGCTGGGAGTGAAATGCACTCACCCCTCATATGTCTGGGCACTGCTGGTAGTCCTCTGCACCCACCCCTCATATGTCTGGGCACTGCTGGGAGTGATATGCACCCACCCTTCATATGTCTGGGCACTGCTGGTAGTGATATGCACCCACCCCTCATATGTCTGGGCACTGCTGGGAGTGATATACACCCACCCCTCATATGTCTGGGCACTTCTGGTAGTGATATGCACCCACCCCTCATATGTCTGGGCACAGCTGGGAGTGAAATGCCCCCACCCCTCATATGTCTGGGCACTGCTGCTAGTCCTCTGCACCCACCCCTCATATGTCTGGGCACTGCTGGGAGTGATATGCACCCACCCCTCATATATCTGGGCACTGCTGGGAGTCCTCTGCGCCCACCCCTCATATGTCTGGGCACTGCTGGGAGTCCTCTGCACCCACCCCTCATATGTCTGGGCACTGCTGGTAGTCCTCTGCACCCACCCCTCATATGTCTTGGCACTGCTGGGAACGATATGCACCCACCCCTCATAAGTCTGGGCACTGCTGGTAGTCCTCTGCACCCACCCCTCATATGTCTGGGCACTGCAGGTAGTGATATGCGCCCACCCCTCATATGTCTGGGCACTGCTGGTAGTGATATGCACCCACCCCTCATATGTCTGGGCACTGCTGGGAGTGATATGCACCCACCCCTCATATGTCTGGGCACTGCTGGGAGTCCTCTGCACCCACCCCTCATATGTCTGGGCACTGCTGGGAGTGATATGCACCCACCCCTCATGTCTGGGCACTGCTGGGAGTGATATTCACCCACCCCTCATATGTCTGGGCACTGCTGGTAGTCCTCTGCACCCACCCCTCATATGTCTGGGCACTGCTGGTATTCCTCTGCACCCACCCCTCATATGTCTGGGGACTGCTGGGAATCCTCTGCACCCACACCTCATGTGTCTGGGCACTGCTGGGAGTCCTCTGCTCCCAGCTCTCATATGTCTGGGCACTGCTGGTAGTCCTCTGCACCCACCCCTCATATGTCTGGGCACTGCTGGTAGTCCTCTGCACCCACACCTCATATGTCAGGGCACTGCTGGTAGTGATATGCACCCACCCCTCATATGTCCGGGCACTGCTGGGAGTCCTCTGCACCCACCCCTAATATGTCTGGGCACTGCTGGGAGTCCTCTGCACCCACCCCTCATATGTCTGGGCACTGCTGGTAGTCCTCTGCACCCACCCCTCATATGTCTGGGCACTGCTGGGAGTGATATGCACCCACCCCTGATATGTCTGGGCACTGCTGGCAGTCCTCTGCACCCGCCCCTCATTTGTCAGGGCACTGCTGGTAGTGATATATACCCACCCCTCATATGTCTGGGCACTGCTGGGAGTGATATGCACCCACCCCTCATATGTCTGGGCACTGCTGGTAGTCCTCTGCACCCACCCCTCATATGTCTGGGCACTGCTGGTAGTCCTCTGCACCCACCCCTCATATGTCTGGGCACTGCTGGTAGTGATATGCACCCACCCCTCATATGTCTGGGCACTGCTGGTAGTCCTCTGCACCCACCCCTCATATGTCTGGGCACTGGTGGTAGTGATATGCACCCAACCCTCATATGTCTGAGCACTGCTAGGAGTGATATCCACCCAACCCTCATATGTCTGGGCACTGCTGGTAGTGATATGAACCCACCCCTCATATGTCTGGGCACTGCTGGGAGTGATGTGCACCCACCCCTCATGTGTCTGGGCACTGCTGGGAGTCCTCTGCACCCACCCCTCATATGTCTGGGCACTGCTGGTAGTCCTCTGCACCGACCCCTCATATGTCTGGGCACTGCTGGTAGTCCTCTGCACCCACCCCTCATATGTCTGGGCACTGCTGGTAGTGATATGCACCCACTCCTCATATGTCTGGGGACTGCTGGGAGTCCTCTGCACCCACCCCTCATGTGTCTGGGCACTGCTGGGAGTCCTCTTTACCCACCTCTCATATGTCTGGGCATTGCTGGTAGTCCTCTGCACCCACCCCTCATATGTCTGGGCATTGCTGGTAGTCCTCTGCACCCACCCCTCATATGTCAGGGCACTGCTGGTAGAGATATGCACCCACCCCTCATATGTCTGGGCACGGCTGGGAGTCCTCTGCACCCACCCCTAATATGTCTGGGCACTGCTGGGAGTCCTCTGCACCCACCCCTCATATGTCTGGGCACTGCTGGTAGTCCTCTGCACCCACCCCTCATATGTCTGGGCACGGCTGGGAGTGATATGCACCCACCCCTGATATGTCTGGGCACTGCTGGTAGTCCTCTGCACCCACCCCTCATATGTCTGGGCACTGCTGGCAGTGATATGCACCCACCCCTCATATGTCTGGGCACTGCTGGGAGTGATATGCACCCACCCCTCATATGTCTGGGCACTGGTGGTAGTGATATGCACCCACCCCTCATATGTCTGAGCACTGCTGGGAGTGATATCCACCCACCCCTCATATGTCTGGGCACTGCTGGTAGTCCTCTGCACCCACCCCTCATATGTCAGGGCACTGCTGGTAGTGATATGCACCCACCCCTCATATGTCTGGGCACTGCTGGGAGTGATATGCACCCACCCCTCATATGTCTGGGCACTGCTGGTAGTCCTCTGCACCCACCCCTCGTATGTCTGGACACTGCTGGTAGTCCTCTGCACCCACCCCTCATATGTCTGGGCACTGCTGGGAGTGATATGCACCCACCCCTCATATGTCTGGGCACTGCTGGTAGTCCTCTGCACCCACCCCTCATATGTCTGGGCACTGCTGGTAGTGATATGCACCCACCCCTCATATGTCTGGGGACTGCTGGGAGTCCTCTGCACCCACCCCTCATGTGTCTGGGCACTGCTGGGAGTCCTCTGCACCCACCCCTCATATGTCAGGGCACTGCTGGTAGTTTTATGCACCCATCCCTCATATGTCTGGGCATTGCTGGGAGTCCTCTGCACCCACCCCTAATATGTCTGGGCACTGCTGGGAGTCCTCTGCACCCACCCCTCATATGTCTGGGCACTGCTGGTAGTCCTCTGCACCCACCCCTCATATGTCTGGGCATGGCTGGGAGTGACATGCACCCACCCCTGATATGTCTGGGCACTGCTGGTAGTCCTCTGCACCCACCCCTCATATGTCAGGGCACTGCTGGTAGTGATATGCACCCACCCATCATATGTCTAGGCACTGGTGTTAGTGATATGCACCCATCCCTCAAATGTCTGGGCACTGCTGGGAGTGATGTGCACCCACCCCTCATATGTCTGGGCACTGGTGGTAGTGATATGCACCCACCCCTCATATGTCTGGGCACTGGTGGTAGTGATATGCACCCACCCCTCATATGTCTGAGCACTGCTGGGAGTGATATCCACCCACCCCTCATATGTCTGGGCACTGCTGGTAGTCCTCTGCACCCACCCCTCATATGCCAGGGCACTGCTGGAAGTGATATGCACCCACCCCTCATATGTCTGGGCACTGCTGGGAGTGATGTGCACCCACCCCTCATGTGTCTGGGCACTGCTGGGAGTGATATGCACCCACCCCTCATATGTCTGGGCACTGGTGGTAGTGATATGCACCCACCCCTCATATGTCTGAGCACTGCTGGGAGTGATATCCACCCACCCCTCATATGTCTGGGCACTGCTGGTAGTCCTCTGCACCCACCCCTCATATGCCAGGGCACTGCTGGAAGTGATATGCACCCACCCCTCATATGTCTGGGCACTGCTGTTAGTGATATGCACCCACCCCTCATATGTTTGAGCACTGCTGGGAGTGATATCCACCCACCTCTCATATGTCTGGGCACTGCTGGTAGTCCTCTGCACCCACCCCTCATATGTCTGGGCACTGCTGGTAGAGATATGCACCCACCCCTCATATGCCTGGGCACTGCTGGGAGTGATGTGCACCCACCCCTCATGTGTCTGGGCACTGCTGGGAGTCCTGTGCACCCACCCCTCATATGTCTGGGCACTAATGGTAGTCCTCTGCACCCACCCCTCATATGTCTGGGCACTGCTGGTAGTCCTCTGCACCCACCCCTCATATGTCTGTGCACTGCTGGTAGTGATATGCACCCACCCCTCATATGTCTGGGCACTGCTGGTAGTGATATGCACCCACCCCTCATATGTCTGGGCACTGCTGGGAGTGATATGCACCCACCCCTCATATGTCTGGGCACTGGTGGTAGTGATATGCACCCACCCCTCATATGTCTGAGCACCGCTGGGAGTGATATCCACCCAGCCCTCATATGTCTGGGCACTGCTGGTAGTCCTCTGCACCCACCCCTCATATGTCAGGGCACTGCTGGTAGTGATATGCACCCACCCATCATATGTCTGGGCACTGGTGTTAGTGATATGCACCCATCCCTCAAATGTCTGAGCACTGCTGGGAGTGATATCCACCCACCCCTCATATGTCTGGGCACTGCTGGTAGTCCTCTGCACCCACCCCTCATTTGTCTGGGCACTGCTGGTAGTGATATGCACCCACCCCTCATATGTCTGGGCACTGCTGGGAGTGATGTGCACCCACCCCTCATGTGTCTGGGCACTGCTGGGAGTCCTCTGCACCCACCCCTCATATGTCTGGGCACCGCTGGTAGTCCTCTGCACCCACCCCTCATATGTCTGGGCACTGCTGGTAGTCCTCTGCACCCACCCCTCATATGTCTGGGCACTGCTGGTAGTGATATGCACCCACCCCTCATATGTCTGGGCACTGCTGGGAGTCCTCTGCACTAGGCCTGGGATAAAAATCCATTCCGCTTGCGGAAATTGCGATAATTTGACATTTTCGCATTCCGCGGAGAGCGCAAAATTGTCAAAATTTCCGCAATCCGCATTTTACCGGAAATTTTTTGCTTGTTCGCGCTGTAAAATAATACATTCTCGCGTGCGTGTGATCGCCTTACCGGAATCACCGCGTTCGCCGACAAGTTTTCCCGATCCGGTCGCATTCACCACGAGATGTTGGATTGTTGGTAGCCATTTGTGCTGTCTCGCGACTGTTCGCGCCCGCAGTAACGTCATTCGTCGCGCGATCACGTCTTTCTTCTCGCGATCATGCACTGCGAAACAAGTGAAAACAAGATGGCCGCGCCCGCGAGCAACCGCATGGGTAAATTGGCGAGCCGCGACCACGCAGAAAATACCGCGAACGGGCGGGAAAAAAACTTCCGCATCTTCGCGATATTTCCGAGTGTTTGCGGAGATTTTTAACATTTTCGCGATAATTTGCGAAAGTGAATTTCGCAAATTCCGCCCACCCCTACTCTGCACCCACCCCTCATATGTCTGGGCACTGCTGGGAGTCCTCTGCTCCCACCCCTGATATGTCTGGGCACTGCTGGGAGGCCTCTGCACCCACCCACGCACCCCCTTGGAGCTGTACACTGCTGGCCAGGACCTACACACACAAAAATTTGGAGGTAACATGCTGGGCCAGTCCCCTATGCCCACATTCCTGGCGTGTGTACGCCTCGTATCCAAATTTTCCTGCTGCCGTAACGGGGTACGTGTGGTACGGACCGTACCCACGCATGTATGCGTGGGTACGGTCCGTACCTGATTAATCATGGGGCCGTAGGCGTATGCACCGTACCCACGCATTCATGCGTGGGTACGGTCCGTACCTGATTAATCATGGGGCCGTAGGGGTACGCACCGCACCCACGCATTCATGCGTGGGTACGGTCCGTACCTGAGTACTCATGGGGCTGTAGGGGTACGCACCGTACCCACGTATTCATGCGTGGGTACGGTCCATACCACTGTTGGCATGGTGCCATAGGGGTACGTATGGTACGCACCGTACCCACACATTCATGCGTGGGTACGGTCCGTACCTGAGTACTCATGAGGCCGTAAGGGTGCGCACTGTACCCACGTATTCATGCGTGGGTACGGTCCCTACCACTGTTGGCATGGTGCCGTAGGGGTACGTATGCTACGCACCATACCCACGCATTCATGCGTGGGTACGGTCCGTACCACTGTTGTCATGGCGCCCTAGGGGTACGTGTGGTACGCACCGTACCCACGCATATAGTTCTCAGCTTCTGCGGCGTGTGCGTCGGGTGCGGTGCACCAGGTCGTAGGCCAAGAGGACCGGGATGACACGTACGATGGGGTTCATGGCTGTACATCGCGTACCGGGGCTCCGTGTCGTTGCCGTTCGCGTCGGACTCTGCTTTTCCGGCTGTGTTTGACTCCAGTAAACAAAGAGCCGTACGGAGTGACGTCGGTTCGAATCGTACTTGCTGGGTCGGAAAACGCTGGTGAAATACGTACGGACTTCGCGTACAAGCATTTCCGGATCGGAATCATGGGTATTTTTTTGCTGTACGGTCTTTTGTACGATTCGTACAGAAAAAGGCTTTCTGTACGAATCGTACTTCCTAGGTTGTGAAATGAGTTTACCTGGTACGAGTCGTACAGAGAAAACGCTCCGTACGACTATTCGTAGGGCCTTTTTACAAGGTCGGAATCGACCCCCTTGTGTTAATCAATGTTGCGGGCTACAATTTGCTCGAGGCATGCATTAGAAGTCACTTCCAACATCACAAAGAATACAGCTCCATGGGGCATATTATCAAGCACTGCGTTAAAGTTATCCCGCTTTAGTGGCAGAAAACTGCCGCTAAAGCGGCGATAATGGGCAGAGAATTCCCATAGAAGCCCATGTTGACACCAGAACATGGGTTTTTATGGGAATTCTCAAGAGCATATTATCAAGCCCATTATCGCGATAATTTTAACGCCCTTTGTTGATAATATGCCCCTCATGTTTTTTTTTTTTTTGCAATTTACAGCAGTATATTAAATAACACGTCCATTCGGACCGGCGAATTTTCACCCAGTAAAGCGCCTCGATAGTCTGAATGTGCATAGGAGGCTCGCGGGCCGAGAGAGAGTGAATCTGTAATTCATCCCACAACTATGGAGCATATTATCAAGGACGGAGTTAAAATTATCGCCGCTTTAGCGGCAGAAAACTTCCGCTAAAGTGGCGATAATGGGCTTCATAATATGCCACAGAGAATTCCAATAGAAGCCCATGTTCTGGTGTGAACATGGGCTTCTATTGGAATTCTCTGCGGCATATTATCAAGCCCATTATCACTGCTTTAGCGGCAGTTTCCTGCCGCTAAAGCGGCGATAATTTTAACGCCGTTCTGGATAATATGCCCCTATATTTTGGCCTACAAAGTCACTTTCGGCTTCAGCTTCTCGTGATACAGTTTCCTCAACAAAAACACCAACACTATGTTTGCCTGAGTTCCAGTGCTTGGATTATAGCGGCATATCAGCAACAAGCAGCGATAATTATCGTTAAACGCACTTAGCGCTAGGATAATTATCGCCGGCTAGCGTGGATTTTTATCGCTGAGATAGCGTGCTATTAGCAACGCTTATCTCAAAAGCGATAAAAATCCTAGCGCTAACTGCCTAACGTGAGATTATCGCCAGCAATAATCTCCTGAAATGTGGCGTTAGCTTGTTGATAGGGCCCCACAAACTTATCCATTATATCCACCTCCCATAGGATATCTTAGCTAAGTCAGTCCTGAAGCAGGCGTAAGAAAAGTAGCGATAACAGGGGTTATCGCTACTTTTCTTGCCGCTATGCTTCATAGCGTGGGGCTTGATGATAGGAGAAATGTCGCTTAGCGACATTTCTCCTGTTATGTCAGGTCAGGAACGCCCACTTTGCATCTCATTAGAGAAGCAAAGCTGGGCGTTAAGAATTTGTGCACTAATGCAAGATTTCACGCGTTAGCGTGACCTTGCTAATTAGGCGATAAAATTATCGCTGCTTGTTGGCCGAATACGGCCGCAAAAGCTGCGATAATTTTCTATCGCCGCCTTGTAGATATGCCCCATATTTCTCAAGGAAGAAGGATCTGTGTTGAAAAATATTTTTAAAGATTAAAAATTTCAAAGGCAAAAATTTACATCGACCACGTGGGAGGTGATAAACATTTTTTTGCAAAAAAATAAACAAACCATAAAAAAACAATCATGCCCGTTATATATTAAACAAGTTTTCAAGGTCACATAACAAATCGGTTACCATAAAGGACACCGTATACGCTAGGACTGTTCACATTAGCTGCAAAGAAACATCTTCTCATACTCGACGTATAATATAGATAAATTGACATATTTATGAAAGTCGTCTAAGCATGTGAGTGTGCTTGCAGGAAAATAAACATGAAGGTAAACATAGATAAATATACACGCACACACATGCATGCAACCTTCGATTGCATCAATGGGTATGCGTGTTAAAAGTCGGGTGAAAATTAGGAGTGGGCGGAATTTGCGAAAGCGACTTTCGCAAATTATTGCGAAAATGTTAAGAATCTCCGCAAACACGAGGAAATATCGCGAAGATGCAGAAGTTTTTTTCCCGCCCGTTCGCGGTATTTTCTGCGTGGTCGCGGCTCGCCAACTTACCCATGCGGTTGCTCGCGGGCGCGGCCATCTTGTTTTCACTCTTCTCGCGGTGCATGATCACGAGAAGAAAGACGTGATCGCGCGACGCATGACGTTACTGCGGGCGCAAACTGTCGCGAGACAGCACAAATGGCTACCAACAATCCAACATCTCGTGGAGAACGCGACCGGTTCGGGAAAACTTGTTGACGAACGCGGGGATTCAGGTAAGGCGATCGCGCGCGCGTGAGAATGTATTATTTTACAGCGCGAGCAAGAAACTAATTATCGCTAAGCTGCAGAATGCGGAAATTTTGACATAGCCCCCCCGCCCGCGCACCCGCCCGCGCCCGCAGCTCCCTCGGTGTCTCTGAACTTAGTTTACTTAAGTTCAGAGACGCCGAGGGTGGGGGAGAACTAACTGACAATGCATGTCAGTCAGCATGACGTCGGACCGTGGGCGGTCCGGCGTCATGTTGACTGACATGCATTGTCACAAGCCAGGGAAAGGCAGCACAAGTGCGCATGAGTGGGCATGGAGATTAATTTTTACTCCGTGCCCAGTCATGCGTACTTGTGATTTTACTGCCTTGCGCATGCCCATTAGGAGCCCCTCGGTCTCCTAATGGGCAGGCGGCGGGCGTAGCGTAAGTTGTGCCCTCAGCCAATCCTGGCGCTGCTGGCAGCGCCAGGATTGGCTGAGAGGTGTTGGCAGGCCCCTCCTCCAGTACCGTTACTAGTGAAGGCGCCCAAGGGATCAGAGGTCTGAGAGCGAGGTGGCGTGGACCGGCTGTGAGGTAAGTTTTTTTTTATTTATTAAATATTTCATTTCCCCCCCCGTGCACGACCCCCCCCCCCCCGCGAGCCGCGACTGATATTGAACATGTAGCAGCGCTGCGCATTCTGTGAAAAAGAAGACGGGTGGGAGGCAGGGAGTACTTCAGTCAACTTTGACTCCGAGTGTGAGGGTGTGGAAGGGGCTCTGACCTGTCTCCGCTCTCCAGGTGGACTCAGACACCCGGCATCTTATATTGTTGTGTAATATGTTACGGTATCATGTTTCTTGTGTTATGCTATGTTATAGCATAGCATGTATGCTCTGATATACTATACTGTATACCATTGCACGGTATACGCATTATGCTCTGCTGCACTCATATCATGGCAAGGTGGGTTGTGTCACGTTTTGGCATATTAGCTATACCATCTTATGCTTTGTAATATGTCATGACACCGCGAGTTATGCTATGCTAGCTACGCTGTGTAATCACGTGATTCATATTATGACAGACGGTACTGTACGTTATATTATGCTGTGTGGTGGTTGACAGTCCTATGCGTATTGTAATGGCACTGTCTGATGCTTATGTCCCTGTGTGTTGTAAACATCATATGATATGCTCTGGTACCGTTCTTTAGTGTGTGCGCTAGCATAGCATCAAACCCCTCTGGTGCAACCTTTGTGAACGCCTTGTGTGATCTTCTGCACTCTGTGTAGGTACTTGAGTTGTTGCGCGGCCTGATGCTGTAGGAATGGAGATGTTCTCGGAATGGGAGCCCACGTGTTGCTCCCGGGGAGTTGGGGGTGGGGGACGGGTCCTCAGAGGGACTTTGGGACCAGTCGTGGTGTATGCTTACCACAGCCCTCCTGAGTTTATTTTCCAAACTCAGCCAGTCTGTGCTCTGTCACCATCCGCCAAGTAAGTGGTGTGGGCTGGGAAATATATGAAGTACCCTGGCATATGTCGGTATTAATACTGATGGCATTTCATTTTTAGGAAAGGGAACCCTGATGGCCTATTACCTGGCACGTGAATATGGCAGTGTGTAGGATGTTCACTGGGAGTTTTCTTCTACTGGGGACGTTGGGGAATTTCTCATTATGTATTTCAAATACTTGTTTTCTGTGAATATGGCAGTGTGTAGGATGTTCACTGGGAGTTTTCTTCTACTGGGGACGTTGGGGGATTTCTCATTATGTATTTCAAATACTTGCTTTCTGTGAATATGGCAGTGTGTAGGATGTTCACTGGGAGTTTTCTTCTACTGGGGACGTTGGGGAATTTCTAAATACACAGGGAAATGGCGATGGCAGACCTGCGCCTCTGAGATCTTCGTGCTGAATAAATAGCTCCATGGAGATTGAGATGAGTTTGTGTTTAGACGTAAAACAGGACTGGTGGGCAGAAGTAGCCTTCTTGTCTTTGTATATGGTGTCACTATCCCTTAGTCACTTCAATCATAACTAAAGAGGCCTTGCAGTGATGGATCCACTGGTACTGTAACACCAACCCGTGAAACACCATGATAGTGTGGGGTATGGCTGAGGCAGAGACCCAACTGCCTGAGTTTGGGAATCCACAATTCACTACGTCAATCATTTTATGCCTCAACACTTTCAAATGTCACCAGCCGCCACTGCATACATATGAACAATGTTTCAACAGCTGGTAGTGTGTACAGGGTGTGTGCGGAGAAGTGCCCTTTCATTTCAGAGCCAATTGCCATTCTGAGGTCGGAGGGAGCTCCCTGGTTTGCCAGCTGATGCCCTCTTTCCGCACCAGGGGCGATGACCTAGGTGTAATGCTGCAAAGAGAGTGGGTAGTAATGGGAAAGAAACATGCTTGTAAAAGAAGACCAGTCAGTACCGGTCATAACAATAAGACACTATTTAATATAAAATCTTACACTTTGGTACAGATGTACACTTTATGAGAACGGGAAATTCTGACAGAAAATTGAGTACAAAGTTCAACAAAACTGGAGGTAAGCGATTTTGTTGTGTGTGCTCAAGCAAACTGAAAGAGAAACTGAGGGGCATATTATGAAGGCTTATATCGCCGCTTTTTCGGCACATAGCGCCGAAAAAGCTGCAATTTTTTTTTATCATTTAATTAACAAGGACACGCAAACAAGCGTTAGCGCCTGTTTCCTTGCTACTTTGCATGTCAGCAATCAATATCGCTAATGACATGGAAAGTAGGCGTTCCTCATCTAATCCTCATTGAATCCCTCGCAAACACAACATCTCCCTATTATCAATGCGGGCCGGACCCGCGAAGCGATAATAAAAGCCGCGCTAACCGCGGTTATCGCCGGGTTTTAACCCCTGTTCAAAACTTGACTAAGCTATATTCACAATGGGAGGTGGATTATAATGTTAAATCCACAATCCCCTATTATCAAGGTTTACAATAGTGCACTTTCATTTTCACGCTAATGCCAATTATCCCCGTCTATCGCTGGAGTTTACATCGCCATTGCGTAAAGCGTTGCTAATACGCCGCTGAAATGGCGATGTACTCCAGCGATAGACGGCGAAAATGTAAATCGCGCTATGTGCAATTTGTGATAATTTTCGCATGTCCTTGGTAATATGCCCCTGAGAACTTTCAGACACAGGCTCTGGAGTCCCGGGGGGTAGCGTCCCACGTACCCAACCACAGAGGAACACAAATGTACCCCCATGCATGTGTACAGTTCAATCTGTCAACGGGATCCCAAGGGAAGAAGCAAAAAAAGACAAGAAATCAACCGCACCGCCTAGCCAGCGACAAAACCACACTGTGGACCGGAACGTGAGAAAGGGTAAAGAAACATCACCCGCAAAACAGTCCTCAGGATTCGAAATTCGAAAAACTGTGTTATATGAGCATCATTGGAATGCAATCCCCCCAAAAAACAGCCTGCAGTTATTACTGTTGTAAAAAGGGAATCGTTGTCAGTCAAATATGATTCCAGTTTCTCGAGTGCGAACATCTGTTCAATATGTCTGAGAAAAGTCATGTTTTAAGAATGAAATTATTTCTATGAAATATTATTTTCATACTATCTATCCCCAGCGACCGTGTCTCTCATTCGGATTTGGCTCTCACTCCCGTTTGCTGTCTCTGTATCTGTGTCTCACTCGTAGTACATCAGACAGCACCCCATTCCCCCAGACTGCCTCAATGCGCTGTCTCTGTCACTCCTTGATTCTCTCAGGGTCATATCAGCAACAACCAGCGATAATTATCGCTCAGCGCTCTTAGCGTGAGGATAATTATCGCTGGCTAACGTGGATTTTTATCGCTGAGATAGCGTGCTATTAGCAACGCTTATCTCCTCAGCGATAAAAATCCTCACCAAACTGCCTAACTTGAGATTATCGCTGGAAACCGAGCGATAATCTCACGCAATGTGGCGTTAGCTTGCTGATAGGGACTCACAAACTTAGCCATGATATCCACCTTCCATAGGATATCATGGCTAAGTCAGTCCTGAAGCAGGCGTAAGGAAAGTAGCGATAACAGGGATTATCGCTACTTTTCCTGCCGCTATGCTTCATAGCATGGGGCTTGATGATAGGAGAAATGTCACTCTTGTCATGTTAGGTCAGGAACGCCCACTTTGCATCTCATTAGAGATGCAAAGCTGGGCATTAGGAATCCCGACGCTAAAGCAAGGTTTCACGCGTTAGCGTGGCCTTGCTATTTAGGCGATAAAATTATCGCCGCTTTTCGTCCGAAAACGGCCGCAAAAGCGGCGATGATTTTCTATCGCCAGCTTGTAAATATGCTCCTTAGTCTCCCATCCCCTTCTTGCTCTGCATTTCTGTTGTAAATGGCCCCATGAGCACTCTCTCTCCCTTGATTTCTCTCTTGCTCCTGCCTCTCTCTTTTTACCTGATCTGTCTATATCTGTTTTTCTCTCCCACGCACTCCCTTATACTCTCATTGTTGGTGTCTCTTTCCATCTTACTCCACTCTTCTCAACTGTTCTACTGTTTACAGTTCTCTGTGGCTACCACGCCTCCTCCCAGAAGCCTGCCTGTGCATTGCCTCTCTCTCTCCCTGGCATTCTCTCCCCTGGCCATGTCTCCCTCCTTGCCTCGGATCTGTGGCTGTAGTAGGCCTGTCTCCCTCTGTCTCCTCCCCTTCTTCAAAGCCTCACGCTCATTCCTCTGTCCTCCCCTCTCACTGCCACCGGTCTGTGCCTGTCTCTTTCTCTGTCCTACTCTCTGTTAGACGGACCGGGAGGGTCGGCCGAGGACAATAGGAGAGGTCTCCGGGGAGAGCCGTCTCCAGCGGTCGTACAGATAAATAACTTCCCCCCCACAGACAGGCACCACACAAGGAGAAGATTCAGCGTTCTTTATAGGCAATTTCTTACGGTACGATGAAATGGTACAAGGAGGTCTGGACTCAGGGGTCCCCTCGATTCACGTCTCTCAAGGTGGGGAAAGGGGGTAGCGGGACAGTCTGGTTACCAGTCTGGTAGTTGAGATGGTATGGTGGATAGCTCACAATCCTCGAGCTCGGTGTTCTAGCTGGGACGGGCCGCGGCAGCACCAGCAGGTCCCGGTGAAGATGGTCGATACACGGTCCGCGGCAGCGCCAGCAGGTCCCGGTGAAGAGGGTCGTTACACGGTCCGCGGCAGCGCCAGCAGGTCCCGGTGAAGATGGTCGTTACACGGTCCGCGGCAGCGCCAGCAGGTCCCGGTGAAGATGGTCGTTACAACGGGCCGCGGCAGCGCCAGCAGGTCCCGACGAGGATGGATGTTGCAGAAGGCCGCGGCAGCGCCAGCAGGCAGGACGATAGTTCCCAAGGTAGGGCTACGGCAGCGCCAGTAGTCCGTCAAGGCTGAGTTCTCTCGGTGTCTCTCGACTCCAGGATACAACTGTCGTCCTGCTCCGGAGCTGCCCTAGTTATAGGTCTAGCGCCCTTTGATGTCCGGACCCTCGCACTTGGAGGTCGGAGGGCCCGGGATGAAAGTGTCCAGACACCCAGCAGGGGGTGGAGCCAGTGCCTGGGGGAGCTGGAGGCGATCGGCACCTGGCGGGGGAGAGCCCTTGACGCTTCGTTCCCCCATTGACCTGCCAAGTGGTCCGCTCACCTCCTGGGTGGATGGTGGTGCCGGGATGTCGGGGCCGGCCAGGCCCAGGGCTAGGGTCGGGTGGAGGCCACGCGGCCTCGTGGTGCAGGGCCCCAGATGGCGGCTTGATCCGGCCGGGGGAGCCGGTGGTGGCTCGGTCCCGTGACACATGGAAGTCCGGGGGCAGGAGTTCCGTCGGGGGACGGGGTGAGGGTGATTCTTGTGGGTCACGCCTGGCGGGCCGGGGCTTGGGCCCTGTCGTGCGGGGAGGGAGCGAGCCCTTTGTGTGGCCTGTCCAACATGCGTCCCCCCCAGCTGAAGGCGGGGAGAGTCACCCATCTTCCTGGGGACTCTCCTCGTCGAGGCGGAAAAAGCGTGACAGGCCATCTGCGTTGGCGTGGTCTTGGCCCGGTCGATGTTCCACGGTGAAGTCCATTCCCTGCAGGGAGATGGACCAGCGCAATAGTTTTGGGTTCTCCCCCCGCATCTGCATCAGCCACTGCAGGGGTCGGTGGTCGGTTTGTACCCGGAAGTGGGTACCGAAGAGATAGGGCCGGAGCTTTTTGAGGGCCCACACCACTGCGAAGGCCTCCCTCTCGATTGTGCTCCAGCGCTGTTCTCGGGCCAGGAGACGTCTGCTGATGAAGGCCACCGGCTGGTCATGACCCTCGGGGTTTAGTTGGGAAAGAACCGCTCCGATGCCGTGGTCGGAGGCGTCTGTCTGTACAATGAATTCCCGACTGTAATCGGGGGCCTGGAGCACAGGGGCGGTGCACAGGGCGGCCTTCAGCTCTTCGAAGGCCGCTTGACAGTCGGGGGTCCAGTTAATCCGCTTCGGCTGGTTTTTGGACGTGAGACCCGTGAGGGGCCCCACAATGCTGCCGTAGTCCCTCACGAACCGCCGGTAGTAGCCGGTGAGCCCCAAGAAGGCTCGGACCTCGGTCTGGGTGACGGGGGGCTGCCAGGACTGGATGGCAGCAATTTTAAGTTGCAGCGGGGCCACCAGCCCGCTTCCCACCTGGTGCCCAAGGTAGGTCACGGACCCTTGACCAATTTGGCATTTGCCGGCCTTAATCGTGAGGCCGGCCCGCTGGAGGGCCTGCAGGACCTCTTGGAGGTGGAGGAGGTGGTCGGACCAGTGGCGGCTGTACACAGCGATATCGTCCAGGTAGGCGGCGCTGAACTCTTCGAGCCCCGCCAAGACCTGGTTCACTAGACGCTGAAAAGTAGCGGGGGCATTCTTCATGCCGAAGGGCATGACCTTGAAGTGGTAGTGGCCATCGGGGGTAGAGAAGGCGGACCGTTCCTGAGCCCGGGGTGTGAGACCAATCTGCCAGTAGCCCGCTGTTAGGTCGAAGATGCTGAGGTAGCGGGCGGCCCCCAGCCGGTCGATCAACTCATCTGCTCGGGGGATGGGATGAGCGTCGGTCCGGGTGACAGCGTTCAAGCCCCGGTAGTCGACGCAGAATCTCAGTTCAGGTGTGGTGCCGGGGGCAGCGGCTTTGGGGACCAGTACAACCGGGCTGGCCCAGGGGCTGTCCGAGGGCTCGATGACCCCGATCGTGAGCATTTTGGCCACTTCCTCTTGGATGCAGGCCCGTACCCGATCTGGCACGCGGTAGGCCCGGTGTCGGATAGGGGGATTGTCCCCGGTGTCCACGTCGTGCAAGCACCAAGGGGTGATCCCGGGGGTGAGGGAGAACAGTGTAGCGAACCGCAGCAGGAGGTCCCGGCAGCCCTGGCGTTGCTCTGGGGTGAGGGCATCGGAGAGCCGGACCCCGTCCACGGAACCGTCGTTCTCCTGAGTCTTCAGGAGATCCGGGAGGGGTTCGGAGTCTTATTCCGCCCCACTGTCCGTAGCCATCAGGAGGCTGAGTTCTGAGCGCACAAAGTGTGGTTTGAGTCTGTTGGTGTGGAGGACCCGGAGGGGGTTCCGGGGGGTCCCCATGTCGATGAGGTAAGTGACGGGGCTTTTGCGCTGGACCACTTTGAAGGGCCCCGTCCACTTATCTTGTAAGGCACATGGTTCGGTGGGGGACATCACCCACACTTGTTGACCAGGTTCGAACTCGACGGAGGAGGCATTGTGATCGTACCATTTTTTCATGTCCTCCTGACTGGCCTCGAGGTTCGCCCTGGCCATCTCCCTGAAGCGCCGGGTCTGATTGCGTAGGGCCAGGAGGTACTTGAAGACGTCTGGAGGGGTCTTTAGGGGGGCCATCTCCCAACCTTCCTTGACCAGGCTGAGGGGCCCTCGCACAGGGTGCCCGTACAGGAGTTCGAAAGGGCTGAAGCCGAGGGACTTCTGGGGAACTTCTCGATAGGCGAAGAGGAGGCACGGGAGTAGTACATCCCACTGGCGACGGAGGGGCTCTTCCAATCCCCCAATCATCCCCTTGAGGGTGCGGTTGAATCGCTCCACTAGTCCGTTCCCTTGGGGGTGATAGGGGGTCGTGAATCGGTAGGTGACCCCGCACTGTTGCCAGAGGGACTTCATATATTTTGAGATAAAGTTCGTGCCTCGGTCGCTGACGACTTCTCGGGGGAAGCCCACCCGGGAGAAGATCCCCATTAGGGCCCGGCCAACCACCGGAGCTGTTACAGTTCGTAGGGGCACCGCCTCGGGGTAGCGGGTGGCGTGGTCCACCAGTACCAGGATGAACCTATGTCCTTGTGCCGTGCGGGGGTCCAGGGGCCCCACAATGTCTATTCCTACCCTCTCGAACGGGGTGGTGACCACTGGGAAGGGTTGCAGAGGGGCTTTCAGCTTACGGCCGCTCTTCCCACTGGCCTGGCACGTGGGGCAGGACCGGCAGTGGTTAAGGACGTCGTTCCGCATCTTCGGCCAGAAAAAGTGAGTCACTAGGCGACTGTAGGTTTTGTCCTGGCCCAGGTGTCCAGCCAGGGGGACATCGTGGGCCAGAGTTAGTAGGAAGTCTCTGCAGCGGAGAGGTACCACCAGCACTCGACTGGCCCCTAGCTCTGCGATTCTTTGTTCGCTGTATAGCAGGTCGTTATCCCAATAGACCCAATGAGTTCCGGTGGAGTCCCCTGCGCTCTGGGCGCTGGCTTGCCGGCGGAGTCCCTCGAGGGAGGGGCAGGTCTTTTGCTCCTGGCGGAACTGTTCTTGGGTGGGCCCCCCTTCTTGACGCCACTGAGCCAGGCCGGGAAGGTCCGGGGGTTGCGCGACCCCTTCGGCCGTTGGTTCTGGGGGGTTGGCCTCGTCGTTGTCCTCTACTGGGGCGACCGGGGGCGGAGGTGCTGGCCATTCTGGGTCTTCTGATCGGGGGACGGCACGGGCGGCCATGGACCGGGTGGTTACGCAGGCCCAGTCCGGGAGGCCCAGCATCCCCAGGTGCTCTCTTCTTTCGACGGTGGCCCACGGGGAACTCTCAAGGTCATTCCCCAGGAGGCAGTCCACGGGGGCATCATCCCGGACCGTCACCTTCAACAGGCCGGAGACCCCTCCCCATTCGAAGGGGACGCAGGCCATTTGACACAGACTTTCGGAATTGTCGGCTGAGCGGACGGGGCAGAGAATGTTCGGAATGATCTGCTCGGGCTTCACCAGGTGACAGCGGACGGCCGTCACACTGGCGCCTGTGTCACGTAAGGCCTCGGCCCGACGTCCATTAATGGTCACCCACTGGCCATATTTCCGGGTGTTGGCGGGTAGGGGAGCCCGCGGGACCATGTCTTTTCCCCCTAGGCACGCTAGAACCATGGCGGCCGGTTCCCACTCCTGCTGGGCCGGCTCATATTCTTCCTGTTCCTCTGATAGTCGTTCTCCCCCCAGGGCGGCGGCAGCTACCTGGCGGGGCTTTGGTGTTTGGTTCTGCGGGCAGCTCGGGTCATTGGCGTAGTGGCCGACTCGCTGGCATCGGTGGCACGTGACGTTGGCTCGGAACCCCGGGCGCATCGGGGGGTTGCCCCGGCCGGCCGGGGGCGTGGTGCTGGCCACGGGTGTTGCCGGGATGGTGTCTCTCCCTCGCCCCTGGTCTCCTCCTCCTCCCCGGGGACGGTGCTGGCCTTGGTTGTTTCGGTTTTGCTCGTGTGGTCCTCTCCGGCCCACTCGGGTGCTTTCCCATCGGTCAGCTTCGGCGGCGAGTTGCCGGGGGTCAGTCAATTTACTGTCGAGGAGGTGCTGCCTGAGCTCGACGAAACAGTTGTTCGACAGGTGCTCCCATACCATAAGGTTAAAGAGTTGCTCGTAGGTCGTTACATGGCTCCCCTTGATCCAACCCTCGAAGGCTCGGCTGAAATAGTTGACGTACTCCACCCAAGTTGTACCCGGGATCCGGGTGCAGTCTCGGAACCTCTGGCGGTACATCTCGGGCGTGAGGCCGTAGCGAGTGAGGAGGGCAGCCTTCATGTGGTCGTAGGACGACATCTGGTGATCTGGGAGCTGCAATAGGGCATCGCGGCCTTCGTTGACGAATCTCCCCCATAGTCCGGCTCCCCAATCACTCCGGTCGATCCGGTGGGAGGTCATGGCGATCTCGTAGGCTTTGAACCACTGTTGTATGTCGTCCTCTCGGACATATTCTCGGACAACATCCTTGGGGATGTGGACTTTTTTCTCGGTTGCTCCCGGGGGGTGCGGTCGCTCGGGCACCCCCGGTTCTTTATTCTGTTTCCGAAGTTCTATTTCCGCCAGTTTGCGCTCGTGTTCGAGTGTTATTCTTTTTTCCTCGAGCTCTCTCTGTCTCTGTTTTTCTTCTCGTTCTTCTCGGAGCCGCAGATGTTCTAGATTTAATTTCTGCTCGGCTAACTTTAGTTCACCGTCCATCTTGAGTCGTGCCATTTCCAACTCATGTAATCTGGTTCTTTCTCTTTCTTGGATCTCCTCCTGCGAGAGGCCCGTTCCCCGCTCCTCGGGGGCCGTGGCGTTCCCCTCTGGTGCGACACTGTTTTGGTCGGGTGATCCGGCGACCCCAGTTTCTGCCCACGACTCAAGGGCGCGCTTCAAATCGTCTTTGGTACTCAGGCCGGTGGTGGCAATGCCTAGTTCCATGCAGAATTGTTTAAGTTCGCGGTGGCTATATTCTTCCAACTTATCCATTTGGAACTTTTCAGTGGAACCGCTATCTTTGGCTGACATCGTGGTTTTGTCGTGGGGTGAGCTACTCTCTGTACGATTACGCGTTGATTCGGATCGCGCCGCTGGCCACCAATGTTAGACGGACCGGGAGGGTCGGCCGAGGACAATGGGAGAGGTCTCCGGGGAGAGCCGTCTCCAGCGGTCGTACAGATAAATAACTTCCCCCCCACAGACAGGCACCACACAAGGAGAAGATTCAGCGTTCTTTATAGGCAATTTCTTACGGTACGATGAAATGGTACAAGGAGGTCTGGACTCAGGGGTCCCCTCGATTCACGTCTCTCAAGGTGGGGAAAGGGGGTAGCGGGACAGTCTGGTTACCAGTCTGGTAGTTGAGATGGTATGGTGGATAGCTCACAATCCTCGAGCTCGGTGTTCTAGCTGGGACGGGCCGCGGCAGCACCAGCAGGTCCCGGTGAAGATGGTCGATACACGGTCCGCGGCAGCGCCAGCAGGTCCCGGTGAAGAGGGTCGTTACACGGTCCGTGGCAGCGCCAGCAGGTCCCGGTGAAGATGGTCGTTACACGGTCCGCGGCAGCGCCAGCAGGTCCCGGTGAAGATGGTCGTTACAACGGGCCGCGGCAGCGCCAGCAGGTCCCGACGAGGATGGATGTTGCAGAAGGCCGCGGCAGCGCCAGCAGGCAGGACGATAGTTCCCAAGGTAGGGCTACGGCAGCGCCAGTAGTCCGTCAAGGCTGAGTTCTCTCGGTGTCTCTCGACTCCAGGATACAACTGTCGTCCTGCTCCGGAGCTGCCCTAGTTATAGGTCTAGCGCCCTTTGATGTCCGGACCCTCGCACTTGGAGGTCGGAGGGCCCGGGATGAAAGTGTCCAGACACCCAGCAGGGGGTGGAGCCAGTGCCTGGGGGAGCTGGAGGCGATCGGCACCTAGCGGTGGAGAGCCCTTGACGCTTCGTTCTCCCATTGACCTGCCAAGTGGTCCGCTCACCTCCTGGGTGGATGGTGGTGCCGGGATGTCGGGGCCGGCCAGGCCCAGGGCTAGGGTCGGGTGGAGGCCACGCGGCCTCGTGGTGCAGGGCCCCAGATGGCGGCTTGATCCGGCCGGGGGAGCCGGTGGTGGCTCGGTCCCGTGACACATGGAAGTCCGGGGGCAGGAGTTCCGTCGGGGGACGGGGTGAGGGTGATTCTTGTGGGTCACGCCTGGCGGGCCGGGGCTTGGGCCCTGTCGTGCGGGGAGGGAGCGAGCCCTTCGTGTGGCCTGTCCAACACTCTCTCTTCACTCAAGTGCATTCCTTTACTGGCTGTCTCTTCCCTGCCGTTACCTCTATGTGTCTGTCTCGTTCTCTGTTCAGTTTCCCCTCTCATTTCTGTCTCATGTCTTTGCGGTCACTCTCTGTCTTTTCCCTGTCGCTGTCTCTTTGCCTGACATTTTTTTGCATCTCGTAGGTCTCTTCCAGCTTCTTCTTCCTCCCCCTCTCTCATCCCTCGCTCGCTTTGCTGCCTGTCTCTCTCCCTTCTCGCTCCCATCTGCTCCGGTTCTGTTTTCTTCTCTCTTGTCCCTGTCACTGCCTCAGGACCAGCTCTTCTCTCTTTTCTAAAGCACCCTCTCGCCCCTGTCGCTCCTCTGTCTCTTTCTCTCGCTCTCTGTCTCTCCCTGCCTCACCCTCTTTCTGTCTGTCTCCCTCATCTGCTCCAGTTCAGTCCTCTGCGCTCTCCCCTTTGGCTCTCATGGACAGAGCTCAAGCGCCCACTATTTCTAAAGCATGGAACATTATTTCACAAGACGAGCGCAACCAAAAAGTTCCCCTGCCTTCCGTCATCTTTCAAATAACTTTCGCCTTTACAGATATTCCCCATTCTCTCCTCGCCTCTGCTGTGAACCAGGGTGCCCGGGGGTCGCCTACATGGTCACCCCAAAAACACAGCTAGGGAACTTCTGCAGGGCTCGCAAGCAGCGTCCCCGAGCCTGCAGCGTCTGCATGTGCGTGCCCGGCTCTCAGCGCAGCCACGGCACCGGTAATAATCTGCCTGGGGGTCAGCCAGATTTTAGGGGGCTGCACGCCTCCTCCTCAGATCACGGCCCCTGGTCAGCCGCTGCCCCCCCCCCCCCGGGTCAGGAGAGAAGACAGAAGCAGACGGAAAGAAGAAAGAATTACTTTTCCCCAGCTTTCTCGCCCGCGCCTTGGATCGCATGTCTTCTCCTCAGCACCATCTCAGGCCGGCGTGCTGTTTCTCTCACCTGCGCTGCCCCTTTAAGAGAAACCTGGTGCTCTCTGTTTGCAGCACAGCCTATGTGCTCCCGGCCAGGCACTGGACACTCCGTCATAAAACTGAGCTCAATGTGAAAGGCAGTCAAAAGCATGAGAGATCATATACATATATATATCATGAAAAACGGCCACTATTTCTAAAGCATGGAACATTATTTCACAAGACTTGGAACAGCTCCTCCGGGACCTGGCCCACCCAGAGGCTTATTTAAACGAAGCGCTTTGTTTTTTTAAATAATTTCGGCAGGATTTGCGACCCCATCGCGATCTCCGCCGAAATTATCTAAAAAAATGCTTTTTTTGGCACTGGGGGTCCTCGTGGGACCCTCTGAGCAGGCCTAGGGGGTCAGAGTGTTTCTACCCTGCCCCATTTTCTTGATTTTTCACCTCTTTTTTCTGTTTTCTTGTGACTCGGTTCTACCGCGTCATAAGATGGCTGCCAAAACTTCCTGGTTTGGAGTGTTGGCGGCCAATCAGAGTGAAGCTCATGCTCGGGAGGGTTCGCGAACCCACCGCTGCCCTAGATATCGAAACTTTTTCTTTCTCAAATTTTTCTGGAACTACTGAACAGATTTACACCATTTAACAAAAAGGACTCTTTCTGAACCAAGGACTACCTTTTCGCCCAATTTGGTGTAATTCCGTTCAGCAGTAGCTTTGTCTATAGTTTCCTATGGAGAAGAACATGGGGAAAACGCGTTTTGGGCCCCCCTTTTTTTCTCGGCCCCCGCTTGATGATTCACCCCAAAACTTTCAAGACAGGGGCTGATCGGAGCGCCCCACTAGTTTTGAGAATTTCGCAAAGATTCGTCAAACGGCGCCAAAGTTATTGGGAAAACAAAAAACACTTTTCCTATGGAAACTAGGTCCTAACTATAACTTCTTACCGGTGACCGCCAGTAGTTAATATATATATATATATATATATATATATATATTATCTACTGGCGGTCGCCAGTAGATAGTTATAGTTACAACCTAGTTTCCATAGGAAATCTCAAAATTCTATTTTGAATAACTTTGGCGCAGGTTGACGAATTCTCACGAAATTTTCAAAACTAATGGGGCGCTCCGCTCAGCTCCTACCCTGAAAGTCTCGGGCTGATTCGTCCAGCGGGGGCTGAGAAAAAAGGGGGGTCCCAAAACGCGTTTTCCCCATGATATTTTCCATAGGACCTTTAGACACAGCTACAGCCCGAACGGCTGAACAGAATTATGTGAAATTTGGCAGAGAGGTAGCCATAAGGTCAAGGAAGTGCCTTTTGCAGGTCTGGTGTAAATCTGTTCAGTATTTCCTGAGAAAATAGCATTTAAAAGCATATCAATATCTATACACGCGCACCGTGCGCGCACTGTGCGCGCACCCTGCCGTGCGCGAGCGCAATTCTGATTGGTTGTTAGATGTCGGTAAACATTCGAATCGGACGAAACCAGGAAGTGTCGGCCGCCATTTTGTCTCTCGCAGTCTGAGGGTGTGAAAAAAAAGGTGGAGAACATGAAAAGGGGGCAGAGTGGACAGTTCCCGACCCCCTAGCCTTGGTCATTTAAAAAACCGTACAAATTCACTGAAAAAACCATAGGTTTCACACACGTTATAGTTACGAATTAGCATTTAAAAAACCTTGCAAATTCACTTACAAAACCATAGGTTTCACACATGTTATAGTTAGCTGGACATTTCACTCGTAAAAAACCAATGAAATTCCCCCGTAATAGTTACTGCAGGCAACTATAACTCACGCGACCGCAATCCTCTGCTGATGACGTCAGATATTACATCACTGATGACATATGTGTCTTTATGAAAAATAAATATTTGTAATATATGTATAGCTAAAGATTAATGGAAGAAGACATGGGTAAATAAGTGTCTAAATACAGTGATGTAATATCTGACGTCATCAGCAGAGGATTGCGGTCGCGTGAGTTATAGTTGCCTGCAGTAACTATAACTGGGGAATTTCATTGGTTTTTTACGAGTGAAATGTCCAGCTAACTATAACATGTGTGAAACCTATGGTTTTTAAGTGAATATATATATCTATATATATATATATATATATATATATATATATATATCTATATATATATAGATAGATAGATAGATAGATAGATAGATAGATAGATAGATAGATAGATAGATAGATAGATAGATAGATAGATAGATAGATAGATAGATAGATAGATAGATAGATAGATAGATAGATAGATAGATAGATATCCACGCTCGAGAAAATAATCACCAGCACTCAAGGGGGTAAATCCTTCTTTGGATTTAATGGCTTACAAAATCAGCAGAACAAACACGTTTCAGCGGTACGCCTTCCAAAGGGAGTCCATCCATTCGTGGTGTTCTATTTCTAGCTAGGTCATGGATAGCCTTGACCACTGTGAACAGATCGTCCAGTGCGTCTTATTAGATGGCAGCATTGGAGGCTCGAATAGGACATGCTGCGGGGCGGTGAGGCGGGGAGGGGCAGGGTGGGAGGGTAGTAAACTCAGACATACGACGGAACGGAGGAAAGTAATTATTACGTTCCTCCATTCCGTTGTATGTCCGAGTTTACTACCCCCCACCCTGCCCCTCCTGTGCCCCACCTCACCGTCCCACAGCACACCCCCTATGCGAGCCGCCACTGGATGGCAGAGATGCTGGGTATGGGTAGGTGCTCATGGGGGGCCATGAGCGGGTCTGTTTCAGGGATGGAGGATGGACTGGTCTCCTGAAGTGCTCGCCACATCAGGAGGTGGCCAGGTTTGTCCCCAATTGAGTGTATGCAGGCTGTATAGGCCACGAACAGGGGTGTAGCTCCATGGGGGTGTTTGTGGTGTTACACATCCCTTAAAAAAGTATTCGATAGTAAACAGTTGGGTACAATTGCTTTCAGTCGGGTAATGTGAAGTGTGTGTCGGATTTTACCTGGAATGTTTGCATGTCCACACTGACCAAAAACACAAACCCTCTCTCTTCTATGTTTTGAAGGCCCTCGAAAAAAAGTGATTAGTTTAAACAGTTTTGCATTTTAAGCATCCCTAACAATCCTCCCTCCTCTCTCTTTCCAAAGCCCCTTCAACCACCTCATGTACTGCTGCTCATATAATGTCCTTTAACAAGATGTCCCAACATGATTGTTGAGAAATCTGAGTCTTACACCCCCAATCATACTGACCAAGCTACGACCTTGACCGCAAGGTTGAAGCATGGTAGATGCTCCATTAGGTTTGCATGGGGATCCTTGGCTGCTGCCAGAGCTGAGTGCTTGGCAGCGTCATGGAGGACTTGCCACTTGAGGTCTGCCAGAGTTGCCTTGGCCTCTATAAGGTCCCTGGCCAGTATCCCCTGTAGTGCTACTATGTTTTGGATGCATATGCCCCGTGACCCACTTGATAGCATTCTGTGGCATGGTTCTTGGTGAAAAAGGGACCTATATGTGCAATTTGGAAGTCATGTAAGACTAGGTCGTCTAAGACATCTCATGGTAGACGCTGGGTAGGAACTGGTGAGAACGGCGTCCTCTAGTCCATGTCTATTATGTGTGCTGCATGACTTGAGATGACTCGACCAAGGTAGTCTGAGTGTTTCAGCCATGGCAGTATGGTGGTAGAATATAAGAAAAGATCAAGGCGAACATATAAATCGTGAGGGGCCGAGTACTATGAGTATTGTCTGGTTTGTGGGTAGTGTGTTCTCCAAGCGTCCAATAGTGACGGTTGTATGACGGAACGAGTTCCTCAATCTCGCATACCTAAACAATGCAGTCTGTTAGACGGCGACCTCAGAGGAGCCCGGAAAGGGGTCCTGACTACCCTGAGACCCACCCTCAAAGTATCGTAGCCGGGCACTGGCGGGAGATTCCCCAGGGGGAGGACTCTCGCAACTAGGATCGTACTTCTGGCACCACACGACACAGAGGGACCACACTGGGTATTCTCAGAACAAGCTTTATCAAACAGGTATCACTGCAAATATGTACAAGGTGAGCACGGGCTCAAGAGTCTCGGAAAGGTAGGGGGTAGCGGGACTGTCTCTGGTAACGGTTCAAAGCAGGGACGTACCCGGCGCACAGCTCACAATCCTCGAGCTGGGGGATACGTGGTCGGAGTTGGGGTCCGGCGGGACCGTGAGAGTCTGGGGGAGCCGCGAGTCACTCAGCAGGGCTCAGGTACAAGTTCGGAGGTCTTACGATCTTCAGGGAGCCGCGAGTCACTCAGCAGGGCTCCGGTACAAGTTCGGAGGTCTTACGATTTTCAGGGAGCCGCGAGTCACTCAGCAGGGCTCAGGTACAAGTTCGGAGGTCTTACGATCTTCAGGGAGCCGCGAGTCACTCAGCAGGGCTCAGGTACAAGTTCGGAGGTCTTACGATCTTCCGGGAGCCGCGAGTCACTCAGCAGGGCTCAGGTGAGTTCCAGTTCCAGGAGCCGCGACCACGTCAGCAGGCTCTCGTTGTTCCAGCGTCGAATCTGCCGGACAGTCTCAGAGCACCCCTTGTTATAGGTCGACCCTGCTTTGATGTCCGGAGTCTGCGCAGGCAGGGGTCTTGTCACCTGGGGGCCGCTTGTCGGGGTTTCCTGCTATTGTCTTTTGATCCTTTCAGGGCCGGGTCGGGAGGAGTCCCAGACACCCAGCAGGCACGGAGCCAGCCCGCAGGGAGGCCGGAGGGCCGATCGAAACCCATCGTCCCAGGGGAGTTCAGAGGTGCGATAGAAACTGCTCCTCCCTCTCTCATCCCCTGGAAGCGTGATGTCCTCCAGCCGGAGTGGCGCCTCTAGGCCCGGGTCGCGCTGGGGCCGGGCGGCCATCTTGTTGCAGGGAGTGGGCACGCGGGCCCGGGGTGGCCGAAGGGAGAGAGGCCATGGACGGGGATGTCCGGAGTTGGCGCAGGTGTCCTGGTGGGAAAGGTCGGCTGGGCCGCGTGCTAGGGCTGCAGGCACCAGGTTTCGGTGGTGCGGGGGCACGGAGGGCCATTCTACGAGGCCGGGTCCAACACGCGTCCCCCCCAGCTGAAAGCCGGAGAGAACTGCCCATCAGCTTGGGGGGTTCTCTTCGCTGAGGCGGAAGAACCGGGAGAGGCCGTCAGCATTGGCGTGGTCCGTACCAGGGCGGTGTTCCACGGTGAAATCCATCCCCTGGAGGGAGATTGACCACCGCAGTAGCTTGGGGTTTTCTCCTCGCATCTGCATGAGCCAACGTAAGGGCCGATGGTCAGTTTGGACTCTGAAATGGGTGCCAAACAGGTAGGGTCGTAGCTTTTTGAGTGCCCAGACCACGGCAAAGGCTTCGCGCTCTATGGTGCTCCATCTTTGTTCTCGGGGCAACAGCCGCCGACTGAGGAAGGCGACGGGCTGGTCTAGGCCTTGGTCATTTACTTGGGACAGGACGGCCCCAATGCCATGCTCGGAGGCATCGGTTTGGACTATGAACTCCTTGGCGTAGTCGGGAGCCTGGAGGACGGGGGCAGTACACATGGCCCTTTTTAGGGCATCGAACGCTTCCTGGCAGGCAGCCGTCCACTGCACTTTCTTTGGCTGTTTTTTAGACGTGAGTTCTGTGAGAGGGCCGACAAGGCTGCCATACCCCCGAATGAATCTTCGGTAGTAGCCCGTGAGTCCCAGGAAGGCTCGGACCTCCGTCTGGGTGATGGGTGGTTCCCAGGCCAGGATGGCGTCGATCTTTAGCTGTAGCGGGGCGACCTGGCCACTCCCGACCTGGTGCCCCAAGTAGACCACGGATCCTTGCCCGATCTGGCACTTGCTGGCTTTTACTGTGAGGCCTGCCTGGCGCAGGGCGATTAGCACCCTTCGGAGGTGCTGGAGGTGCTCACTCCACTCTGAACTGAAGACAGCGATGTCGTCCAGGTATGCCGCGCTGAACTGTTCTAGCCCGGCCAGGACTCTATTCACCAGTCGCTGGAAAGTGGCCGGGGCATTTTTCATCCCGAAGGGCATTACGCGGAAGCGGTAGTGCCCATCGGGGGTGGAGAAAGCGGACCGCTCTTTGGCCCCTTCGGTGAGCGCAATCTGCCAGTATCCGCAGGTGAGGTCGAATGTGCTGAGGAACCGGGCTGCCCCTAGTCGGTCAATGAGTTCGTCGGCTCGTGGAATGGGGTGGGCATCGGCTCGGGTAACGTCATTGAGCCCCCGGTAGTCCACGCAGAATCGGAGCTCGGGGGCGACACCGGGGGCCGCTGCCTTCGGGACCAGGACCACGGGGCTGGCCCAGGGACTGTCAGAGGGCTCGATCACCCCCAGGGTCAACATCTTCGAGACTTCCGCTTGAATGCAGGACCGGACCCGGTCAGGAACCCGGTAGGCTTGGTGTCTCACCGGCGGGCTGTCCCCGGTGTCCACATCATGAACACACCAGTTGGTGACCCGGGGGGTCAGGGAGAAGAGGTCAGAAAATTGTCTTAGGAGCTGGCGGCAGTCCGCTTGTTGCTGGGCAGTGAGGGCTGGGGAGAGGTTCACTCCTTCCACGGAGCCATCCTGCGCCTTGATACACAGGAGGTCCGGGAGGGGATCCGACTCATCTTCGGCCCCGTCATCGGTGGCCAGCAGGAGGCTCAGTTCGGTCCGCTGGAAGTGAGGCTTGAGGCGGTTCACGTGCAGGACCCGGAGGGGATCCCGAGGCGACTGGACGTCCACCAAGTAGGTGACTTGGCTCTTCTTCTCGACCACTTTGTAGGGCCCAGTCCATCGGTCCTGGAGAGCGCCAGGCTTCACGGGGGCCATGACCCACACCTGCTGGCCCGGCTGGAACTCGACCAGAGTAGCATTCTGGTCGTACCAGCGCTTCATTTCTTCTTGACTCGCCTCCAGGTTGGCCTCGGCCAGTTCTCGGAACCTCCTGGTCTGGTTCCGGAGGGCCAGGACATATTGGAACACATCTCGGGGGGTGGTCTGGGGTGCTGCCTCCCACCCTTCCTTAACTAAACTGAGGGGACCTCGGACGGGGTGCCCATAGAGTAATTCAAACGGGCTGAACCCTAAGGACTTCTGGGGGACCTCCCGGTAAGCGAACAAGAGGCAGGGGAGCAGGACGTCCCACTTACGCCGGAGGGGCTCTTCTAGGCCAGCGATCATCCCTTTCAAAGTCCTATTAAACCTCTCTACTAGGCCGTTCCCTTGGGGATGGTACGGGGTGGTGAACTTATAGGACACCCCACATTGTTGCCACAGGGACGTCATATACCTGGATATAAAATTAGTGCCGCGATCGCTCACGACCTCGCGGGGGAAACCCACCCTGGAGAAGATCTCCATCAGGGCCCGGCCCACCACGGGGGCCGTAATGGTGCGTAGGGGAATAGCCTCTGGGTAGCGGGTGGCGTGGTCCACAAGGACCAAGATGAAACGGTGACCTTGGGAGGTGGGGGGGTCCAGTGGCCCCACGATGTCGATCCCGACTCGTTCGAAGGGGGTACTGACGACCGGGAAGGGTTGGAGGGGAGCCTTGCGCTTCCCCCCACTCTTCCCACTGGCTTGGCACGTGGGGCAGGACTTGCAGTGGGCCTCTACCGCTGCCTTCATCTTAGGCCAATAAAAATGGGTCACGAGACGGCTGTAGGTCTTGTCCTGACCCAGGTGACCGGCGAGGGGGACATCGTGGGCTAAGCCCAGGAGGAAATCCCGGAAGCGGAGAGGTACCACCAGTACCCGTCCGGATCCCAGCTCCACTGATTTCTGCTCACTATACAGGACGTTATTCTCCCAATAGATTCGGTGCGTTCCGGTCTGGTCACCTGCGGCTTGGCCCTCGGCCTGGCGCCGCAGCCCGACCAGGGAAGGACAGGTGGCTTGCTCCCGGCAAAATTCTTCTCGGGTGGGCCCGCCCTCGTGGCGCCAATGGGCCAACTCGGGTAGATCCCCCAACTCGGGAACCGGGGCGGGGTCGGATGGTGTGGGTTCGTCGCTGGCGACGGACCCTTCCGATGGGGGAACGGGAGGACCCTCGGCGGGGACGGTGCTGGCTGCTTCGACCGGGGTGCTCTCGATTTCTCTCCGGGGAGTGAGTCGGGCTGTCATAGATCGGGTGGTGGCACACACCCACTCGGGGAGTCCCATCATTCCTAGGTGAGCCTTGCGCTCTACGTGCTTCCAGGGAGAACTCTCCAGGTCGTTCCCTAAGAGGCAGTCGACCGGCTGGGAGGTTCTTACGGCCACCTTGAGTTTGCCTATCACCCCTCCCCACTCAAATGGCACCAGGGCCACCTGACACATACTTTCCCTATTGTCTGCAGATATTACGGGGCAAAAGACATTGGGGAGGATCTGCTCCTCGGGAACTAGGTGCCTGAGGACACCGGTGATACTGGCCCCGGTGTCCCGCAGGGCCTCTACCTGGTGGCCATTGATCTTGACGAGCTGCCCATATTTCTGTGTGTTGAACGGTAGGAGGCTACCAGGGATCATTTCCCTATCTCCCAGGGATACTAGGGCCATCGCGGCTGGTTCCCACTCCTCGGCTCCCTCAACCTCCTCCCCTAGGGCTACGTTGGCTATCTGTCTCGCAGGGGTGACTTGGGTGGCCATGGGGCACTCTGGGTCATTGGCGTAGTGCCCGGGTTTCTGGCAGCGGAAACATGTGACGGTCACCCGGTGTCCCCGTCTCCCAGGGGGCCCTGTTACTGGTGGGGGGGTGCCGGGAAAGGTGGAGGTGGTGTCTTCGGGGGGCTAGGCTGGGACTCCCTCGGCCCTCCCTGGTTCCCTCCCCCTCTCTGGCGGGGTGGTCCCTGACTGGTTCGGGGGTACTCTCCTACCATGCCCCGGGAGACCCGGGTGTTGGTCCAGCGGTCGGCCTCCACGGCCAGCTTCCGGGGATCTGTGAGCTTGCTATCCAGCAGATGTTGACGTAGCTCTACGAAGCAGTTCGCAGCCAGATGTTCCCATAACATGAGGTCAGTGAGTTCGGCAAGGGTGGTGACTTTGCTGCCCTTGACCCACCCATCGAAGGCCCGGCTAAAAAAGTTTACATACTCCACCCAGGTGGTGCCCGGGATCTTCCTGCAGTCCCGGAACCGTTGGCGGTACATTTCTGGGGTGAGGCCGTATCTTGTGAGGAGAGCCTCTTTCATGTGGCTGTAGGAGGTCTGCAGGGAGAGGGGTAGGTCGAGCAGGGTGTCCCTTCCTTCGCTCAGAAACCGTCCCCACAACCCCGCCCCCCTGTCCTTCTGTGGAATCCGATGGGAGGTCATGGCGACCTCGTAGGCCCGAAACCATTGCTGAATGTCATCGTTTTTATAATATTCTTTGACCACATCCTTGGGGATGTGGACCTTCTGTTCCGCTGGGGGGGCCGTCTCTCGGTCCCCCGAGGGCCTCCCGTCCTCATTTCGGGCCTTGAGCTCGAGTTCCTTTAAGCTCCGTTCGTGCTCCAGTTGGAGCTTTCTTCCTTCGTGCTCCC
Source organism: Triturus cristatus (assembly GCF_964204655.1). Lineage (NCBI taxonomy): Eukaryota > Metazoa > Chordata > Amphibia > Caudata > Salamandridae > Triturus > Triturus cristatus. The sequence continues at coordinate 675,188,941 of NC_140590.1, forward strand.
GTTGGAGCTTCTTTTCTTCCAGTTCGCCTTGTACACGCATTTGCTCTACTGCTAGCTTCTTCTCCGCTAACTTCAATTCGCCCTCGATTTTGAGTTTGGCTAACTCGAGTTCATGACTGCGGCTTCTCTCTCTGTCCGCGAGCTCTTCCGGGGATAGGCCCCCGTCTGGTACGATGCCTCGCACCTGATTGCTACTGCTTTCATTTTGGGGGGGTTCGGCTTCGTCGGGGCGCTCCCCCGTGCCTTCCGGGCGGGAGGCCCCGGTCTCCACCCAAGTTTTCAGTGCTTTCTGCAAGTCTTCCTTAGTGTTGAGGCCAGTGGTAGCGATTTTAAGTTCTTTGCAAAATTGTTTTAGCTCTTTGTGTGTGTATTCTTCCAGATGCTCCACCTGGAACACTCTGTTGGCGTTGGTTTCTGCGGAGCTCGTGGCGCTTCCTTCTGCCATCTTTGTTGGTCGTGCGTCCGTCGTTTACTGTACGATCTCTAGGTGATGGGCCCGAATCCCGTCGCTTGCCACCAATGTTAGATGGCGACCTCAGAGGAGCCCGGAAAGGGGTCCTGACTACCCTGAGACCCACCCTCAAAGTATCGTAGCCGGGCACTGGCGGGAGATTCCCCAGGGGGAGGACTCTCGCAACTAGGATCGTACTTCTGGCACCACACGACACAGAGGGACCACACTGGGTATTCTCAGAACAAGCTTTATCAAACAGGTATCACTGCAAATATGTACAAGGTGAGCACGGGTTCAAGAGTCTCGGAAAGGTAGGGGGTAGCGGGACTGTCTCTGGTAACGGTTCAAAGCAGGGACGTACCCGGCGCACAGCTCACAATCCTCGAGCTGGGGGATACGTGGTCGGAGTTGGGGTCCGGCGGGACCGTGAGAGTCTGGGGGAGCCGCGAGTCACTCAGCAGGGCTCAGGTACAAGTTCGGAGGTCTTACGATCTTCAGGGAGCCGCGAGTCACTCAGCAGGGCTCCGGTACAAGTTCGGAGGTCTTACGATTTTCAGGGAGCCGCGAGTCACTCAGCAGGGCTCAGGTACAAGTTCGGAGGTCTTACGATCTTCAGGGAGCCGCGAGTCACTCAGCAGGGCTCAGGTACAAGTTCGGAGGTCTTACGATCTTCCGGGAGCCGCGAGTCACTCAGCAGGGCTCAGGTGAGTTCCAGTTCCAGGAGCCGCGACCACGTCAGCAGGCTCTCGTTGTTCCAGCGTCGAATCTGCCGGACAGTCTCAGAGCACCCCTTGTTATAGGTCGACCCTGCTTTGATGTCCGGAGTCTGCGCAGGCAGGGGTCTTGTCACCTGGGGGCCGCTTGTCGGGGTTTCCTGCTATTGTCTTTTGATCCTTTCAGGGCCGGGTCGGGAGGAGTCCCAGACACCCAGCAGGCACGGATCCAGCCCGCAGGGAGGCCGGAGGGCCGATCGAAACCCATCGTCCCAGGGGAGTTCAGAGGTGCGATAGAAACTGCTCCTCCCTCTCTCATCCCCTGGAAGCGTGATGTCCTCCAGCCGGAGTGGCACCTCTAGGCCCGGGTCGCGCTGGGGCCGGGCGGCCATCTTGTTGCAGGGAGTGGGCACGCGGGCCCGGGGTGGCCGAAGGGAGAGAGGCCATGGACGGGGATGTCCGGAGTTGGCGCAGGTGTCCTGGTGGGAAAGGTCGGCTGGGCCGCGTGCTAGGGCTGCAGGCACCAGGTTTCGGTGGTGCGGGGGCACGGAGGGCCATTCTACGAGGCCGGGTCCAACACAGTCTGTATAACAACTGCGTCTTAGCCATGCATCACTTTACCACTCATGCTTTTACTACAACTTTTTGTGGTAAAGGCATACATGATAAAGGGGTATGCGTGGCTAAGGTTATAACTCCCCTACCCACCGCCCTAAGGTACAAATTACCACCACCTTCCACCCTGAAATGCACATACCCCTACCCCGTCTCAACCCCCACACTGTGTCCACCTGCCCTAATGCTTGAAACACTATCCGAAATACTATCCTGCCCTCCCCTAAGCCGTAAACGTTTACCCGGGCACCCCCTGAGCCCTAAAAATGACCCATTCTCCCCTAATCCCTAAAAACTACCCCATACCCCTCCCTGAACCCTAAAAGCAACCCCTGAAAAATAACCCGCACCCCCTGAAAACTTAAACGAACCCCCACCCCTGAAAACTACCACATACCCCACCCCATAAACTACCCCAAACTCCCTTCCATCCCTGAAAACTACATGAATCCCCACCACACCTGAAAACTACCCCAAACCCCACTCCACCCATGAAAACTACCCCAAACACCCCCACCCCTGACAACTACCTGAACCCCACCCCTGAAAAGTACCCCAAACACCCACCACACCTGAAATCTACCCCGAACCCCCACCACCCCTTAAAACTACCCCAAACCCCCACTACCTCTGAACACTACTCCAAGCCCCTACCACCCTTGAACACTACCTTGAGCCCCAACCACCCCTGAAAACTACCCTGAACCCCTACCATCCCCAAAAACTAACCCGAACCCCCACCACCCCTTAAAACTACCCGAAACCCCCACCACCCCATAAAACTATCCCGATCCCCCACCACCCATGAAAACTACCACAAATCCCCCAGACCTGTTTCCAGACCCACTTACCTGTCCATGTCTGCTTTCCGATGCTCCTCTTACCCCTCCCATTCTGAACACTAGAGCGCATATGCGTGGTTAAGGCAAATTTGTTGTTCGTGCAAGCGTGGTTATGCTTGCGGGCTTCCGGAACTCATGGCTCTGGCCTTGTTGTTCCAGATGTTTCCCGATAGTGACCAGTGCACTTTGGGGAGCGGCAGGTGTGACTTGTCCAAATGAACATCAAGGATTCTGGTATAGTCCCCTCCTCCCACCCAGGGGCTATCCACCCACTGGGCTAAGAACTTCGACAGGGATGCCCAGAAATTAGATTAGTCCAAATCTGGAGTGTAGATACACCCTAGAAGCACCTGGATGCCATATTAGCGGCCTTCTATGAAGATATATCTGCCCTCATTGTTGATTGTTGTATTGAGAGTCTGGCAGGGTGTGCCAAACTAAGCCAGATCAGTGTGCCTTTTGCATACTCAGAGTGTGTTGTGCCATGTATAGTGCCTTTCCAGTGCTTAGGCGGATGCTGGAGCTCACTGCAGGTGAGGTGAGTTTCCTGAAGGAAGCTGACGTTTGTATTTTGCCTTTTAATATAGGAGTAGACTGAGTAGCGGCGGTGCGCTGTGTGCATGCCCCTAACGTTTAGAGTGAAGAACCTAGTCTGGAGGCGGTGTGTCATGTAGTAGGGATGTGCAGAGTGGAAACCTGACTGCATGCCATTGTGTAATCTCCCCGCCACCTGGCCCCTCACCCGTGCACATGGGTGTGAATCCTGTGACGCTTGTGCTGCAGGGGAAGTAAATGTGAGAAAGTACAAACAACTGGAACAGTGTCACGTGCCTGCAGTAACTGGCTGCACGTCCAAACATTATCCAAGGGAACATTCTGTAGGTTGGGGGGTTGAAGTAAACACTGACTCAGGTGAAAAGATGGGGGTGCCGGGCAGAGTAAAGGAAATTCATACTCATGGTAGTCTTGGCTCAGTTGGGCAACCATGTCATTTAGTGACCAGCATGAGTAGGAAAAGAATCGGTGTAGGTCGTCGGCTATCTGTGGAGTGATCATGGCACAGGGAGTTGACTCCTAGACACTGAGTGGTGTAAGGGGCCGGAGGTGTTGTCATCCTCACTGATGGTAGAGTTTGTGTTGAGTCTGTTGGGTTGGCAGAACACTAGTGCCCTAGCTATGACTGACTGCTGTTTCCTTTGTAGCTCCTGTTGCAAAACCACCTAAAAGCCCTCAAGGGGCCCGGCGGGGACCATATTGTACTTTAGTGCAGGGTGTACCATCTTTATCCATGGGGGGCAAGTGCTGCTTTGATTTGGTGTTTGATCCAGTCCCCAGCTGATGAGGGTTCTATGAAGGAGTATGTGTTTTTGCCATGAATGATCTTCAACATCGTTATGTACTCCAGTGAGTATTGAAGGTACAGGTCTCGGAGCTGATATTTCATGCCAAAGAATGAAGATCACTACAGCTGTACCATCGCTGTATAATCTGGGAACATTGAAATCTTGCAGTTTTCTCTTTCAAGAGGGTCTGCCTGCCAGGCCACCTGCAGGATAGTATCTCTGTCTTTATAATGAAGGATTCATGCAAGAAAGGGGTGAGACAGCCAGCCCACTGGCAGGCGGTGAATGGGCACCCTGTGTGCTCGTTGAAGGTGAACTAAGGGGCCAGTTCCTCTGCCGGGGTGAAGGATTTCACTCATTTCTCAAGGAAGATGTTTATTGTGCGGAAGTTCTCTGACTCCTCAGAGAGTCCCACAACTTGTAAGTTGTTGTGGCATGCTCGCCACTCTGCATTCTCTTCTCATCTCTCACGCCATTGTACCCTATTGACGAAGCCATAGATGCATTCCCCCTGGTCTTCCAGCTGGGGTCTGACATCTTCCAGGGAGCACTCGTTCTCTGTTGCCGTGGAGGTCAGCTTCCGCTGGTTCCCTCAGAGTAGGGCGAACTCCGTGTGGAGCTCCTCGATCATTGTTTGTAGAGGTCTCCATCACATGCAGTATATTGTCCAGTTTGTCTCTAGACTCCTGGGAATGGGCTAGTTGTGTGTTCCTGACTTAGCCTGGTGCATAAAACATGGATGAAGGAGATGGCAGCAAGGATGGCCCCTCCGTGGCCTCCGGTAGCCCATCCTGAATTGAAGGTGGCGATGATGAGGCTTGTGTATGGGGGGACAAGATAGGGATGGATGAGCAGGTGCCTGCTGCTATACGTGTGAGTGCTCCAAGTATCAAGGAAGTGACGAGCTGAAAGAGGGAAGCCGTGAGCATCGGTGGAGCTAAAAGTTAAGATGCCGATTTCTTGGGGTGCAGCATACCCTCACGTTGCCCAGAATGGGGTTGGGAACAGTGGTGATAGCTGGCTGTGAGTGTTCTCTTTATGCCTTACCCTGTCTCCACTCCACAGCAATGCTTTTGACTCAGCCACAGTAAGACACTCTCCTATATTCACCATCCCTTCAATGAAGGCCTGGACTGCCCACTCCCAGGCTAGTTCCTGGCTGGATATTAGTGGGTAATTTGGAGGGTCGTGGTGGTGGAAAGCTGTCTGGCCCCAGACTAGAACTCTACTCCTCCCCTTGGCTCTCCTACCCGAAGAGCTGTCCGTACTGGTCATCGCCTAACTAGACCCAAGTTCCATCTCTCCAGCACCCACCCCCTCCTCCCCAGGGAGGCACAAGAGGCACTCGTTCAGTCCCAGGGGTAAGTGGGCTGCGTGGGGATCATTGAAGTCTGAGGCCAGCTCCTTCTTCACCAGTATCGGGCCAAGGGCATCATCAATTCGAGCCTGGGTGGGCCATTGCAGCTCCCACCGGCATTCTTCACACCCCTGCAGCTCCTGGTGTTGCAGCTGGGCTTGCCATCCCAGGCTCCTGGGTCAAATACCAGCACAGTCTAGGGGTGCACCACACCAGCCAGGGGCTTGGCAGATTGGTCCATTCTATGCGCACCAGGTCTCTACTCGATGCCGCTTCCTCTAAGGCCTCTGGCACTGTCTCAGGCCAGGGGGGCTACCTGGCGCAGAACCCTCCCCTCAGCAATGATTACCACTGTGTCCCATAGAGACACTGGTCATCCGCAGCTATGGCAGGTGCAGCTGGACTCTCCTCGCAGGTGCTGCATGAGTCCTTTGTTTTTTTCTTATACCTCGACAGGTAAGAAGCAGTTACAGGACTCGCAGGTGCCGCATCCGGGCATGCAGTCCCTGGCCAAGTGGGATCTTCGGGCCGGTCCTGCGGTGGCCTCATGCTCCCAGCTGGTGCCCTCAGTAGCCCATCCATTTTTATTGGGACACTTGGGGGAATGCTGGGTGGGTAGAGGTATGTGGCTCCCTGCAGATTCTAGAACTTCCATCACCGAAAGGTGAGGAAAATGTGTTTTTTTTTACATAGTTTGCGATTTGCAAAGGGATTCTGCGTAACAGAACCTGGCATTGCAGCATTGTGATTGGCTTAGGGGTGGGAGCCTGGCTGCCTGCTTCCTGTTCTGACCTGAAGTTGGACACAGGCAAGCAGTGGAGAAGACGCAGGACCCAGCGGCTGCAAGGTACATTTAATTTTTTTTTTTAAAGCTGCCTGTGCCCCCGCACCCACCCCCCCACCACAAGCCATGCCTGCTGCCCCCGCGAATGAGCTATGTTGAACCTCGCCGATAGACAGCCTTACACCTCTGAAACATCCATCATTCTAGTCGAGAGTGGGAGACCTGTGGACTGAGGGGAGGTCTTTTCCGGTTTATGGACACTTTAGGGCTTCTGACTCACTAACTGAAGACAGAAGGAGCAGAATTCTAGGAAACAATTAAACAGATCATGACCTTCTGGGTGGTGTGTGGTGGAGGTGGGTGAGCCAACAAGCTACCAAGGAGAGGCGAGCCAGATTTGAGTCGAGGGTCTTGCTCGGCTCTAAGAGCCTATGCATGAGCCAATCAATTAAAATGTTTGGCATGTGAACTGTGCAACAAATACAATGTAACACCGTGCATTGCAGAAGCATTTCAATTTAGTACATCAGACCATATCACTGCATTAAGACTCTTATTAAAAGTAACTGTTTTTAAACATGAAATTAAAAACATCCATACCCCTCCCACCACTCGCCATGACAACAATGCCATTAGTGAATTAAAAGGCAAGTCCATTGTCATGTGCACCTTGTATGTTTCCTAGATTTTCACACGGAGAAACATTATAATCTATTTAAATAAGACAGAAGAAAGAATGAAAGAAAGAAAGGTGGTTGTAAGCGTACATACCGAAATCGCATATTTTAAAGTGCTCAAACGCAAAAAAGAAGCACAGTGAGTACATAAAATATTTGCCTCAGAACATACAGTTTGGTCAAGAAGGGAAGCCGGGAAAAATCCTGAGCTTTCTGATTTACATTGTGACATTTATCCTCTAAATGGGTATTTTTTCCCTCTCATGTTTCACATCAAATGTTAATGTTTTTTCTGTAATTCTTGGTGGATTCGTTTATAGCATGGGTGGCTATAAACGGAAGCCACATGGAAGCTTGGCTCGTCTTGAGGTTCCAAGAGGACCTCGAGCTTTTCCAGAGCCAGGCTCGAGCATTCAGTGGCTCTCCCACCTCTACCGTGTAGACCCATAGGCCGGTTCTGTTTGGAGAAGCTTGAACAGACTTGGAGAGTACCCATCATGAGCATGTCCTTTCACTAATTTCACTCTGGTTGCAGCAAGTGAGAGTTGTCTGGTATATTTACTATGAGGCCTGGGTGAAAGTTTAATTATGGCTGCCAAATTCATACAATTTCCAAATTGTGTGTTGTGCAACATTTCTCAAAAATTTTATAAAATTTTGTGTACTTTTTTTCACACAGGAGGCTCATTTGTGCAAGAAATGCATCACCGGTGGACACGTTCTGATTACACCAATCTCATGCCAATATGTTTTAAGACTTTTATGAAAAGTGCTCTCTCGTGTGAAAAAAGAAATCTTGTGTGATACCTGCAGACCACTTTTTTTTTTTAAAGTGCAGTTTCACAAATGTAATGATTTAATTTCATGAAATTTTGCAATGAAATTGCACAATTTTTTACACTCCTCGTTATTACTATAAGTTCCTCTTTTGTGTGTTACAATATTTTCCTAGTAGCTTTAGGATTTGGATTAGTGACAGCAGTACTCCCAAATTACTCTGGCCCTACGAAAAGCCCATTAATAATAGTCACGAACTGAAGCTACGGTCAGGGGCAGCCAGTGGCGTAACAGAACTTGAGGGGCCTCCTTCTGGACTTACTCAGGATCTCTCAGTCAGGGTTACTGCACTGAGGTGGCCTACTGGACCTCAGGGCCCCCCTGCACTGCAAGGGCTGTGTGGGTCTTTGTTACGCCACTGCAGCTAGGCAAATTGCAAAAAAAGGGTCTGTTTTCTGTGGAAAAAATGTGATGTGTCCTTGTTGCGTATTGGGCCGTTTCATGTCACAGACACTAGGCCTACCCACAAAAGTGAGGATCATTTTTATCAGGAGGCCTGGGTGAATGCTGGGTGTGTAGAAGTTTGTGGATCCACACATATTCCAGAACTTTCCATCACAGACATGTGAGGAACATGTGTTTTTTTAACAATGTTTAAGGTTTGCAAAAGATTCTGGGTAACAGAACCTAGTGAGAACCTCCTAATTCATTAGATCCTGTATTCCCCTGGATGTCTAGATTTAAAAAATGTGAAGGTTTGCAAGGTTTCCTTAGGTGCCGGTAGAGGTAGGGTTCAAAATCCACAGCTAGGCATGTTGCGAAGAAAGGGTCAGTTTTCACTGGAAAAATGTGATGTGGCGTTTTGGGCTGTTTCCTGTCATGGGTACTGGATCTACCCACACACATGAGGGGCCATTTTTATCGGGAGACTTTGGGGAATGGTGGGTGTGTGGAAGTTTGTGGTTCCCTGCAAATTCCAGAACTTTCCATCACAGAAATGTGAAGGAAATTGTGTTTGAGGTTTGCAAGGAATTCTGGGTAACAGAACCTAGTGAGAGCCATACAAGTCACCCCTTCCTGGATTCCTTTGGGTGAATGGTTTGAAAAAATCTATAGGTCTGCTACGTTACGCTAGGTGCCGGCTAAGCTAGGGTCCAAAATCCACAGCTAGGCACATTGCACAAAAATGTAATGTGTCCACCTTGCGTGTTGGGCTGTTTCCTTTCACAGGCTCTAGGCCTTCCCACACAAGTGAGTTACCATTTTTATCGGCAGTCTTAGGGGAACACAGCATAGTATAATAAGTGTTATTACCATTTGACTTTCTTTGCATTTCTGCCTTCCAAATGTAAAACAATATGTAAAAAATATGTCATTTTGAAAAATGTCCTCTAATTCACATGCTGTTATGGGTACCCTCAATTTCGTAGATGTGTAAATGACTACTGCCTCTACATGTTGTTCCCATTTCGGAAATATATAAATTTCCTTTGTACCTATTTTTCACTCTTTATATTTTACCAAATGAATTGCTATATACCCAGTACACAATGAAAAACCAGATAGGGTTCTTGGTGAAGCTACAAGTACTATATAGAAGAATTGTGCATGAAATAGAGACCCACTCTATATAGATATCGACTCCAAGGGCAGGAGAAATCCATACAAACCACAACAACATTCCCTTGGCAGCCAGTATGATCATTGGAAGCTCCTGTAATAGATTTAGGCCATCAGAGCATGTGAAAAAAGCAGTGCACTTTATTGAATGTATCCCAAAAATATAATATCACACATCAAATTTAATCATCTTCTTATACATAGGGTAATGAATACCTCCACTATACAATTAGATAAACATGTCATTGCACAACAACACTACAAAAACAATGTGCAATATCTACAAAATAACACCATAAACCACAACAAAAGACACACTTATAACACATATATAGACATTTAAAACTATGTAATATATATATACACTCAAAAAAGGCTCAGAAATTATGATATCATGGTACATCATTATACATTCACTTGCAACATTTCAAACAAATTAAGTGGCTGGAAAAAATATTTACAGATAAAAAACGTTACAGGTGAAAACTTTGGTACAAATGGCTGTTTTTTAACTCAATTTCAATATATTTTTATTTCAATTGTTAGTTTCTATAGAAAAACCTTGAAGGATCTATGCAAATGACCCCTTGCTGAATTCAGAATTCCGTCTTTTCTTTTAGAAATGTATAGTTTTCTGGGATCCCTTATTGATTTTACACCAATTTCTACCACTAACTGAAAGGAGGTTGAAAACACAAATATAGGAAAAATAGGCTATGTCCAAGTAAAAAACCAGAACTGTGTAGAAAAGTTTGGTTTTCTAACAAAAGTCTGCCTGTTCCTGAAAGCAGGGAACATGATGAATTTAGCACCACAAACTCTTTGTTGAAACATTTTGCAGGGAAAAAAGAGGCTCTTTCCTCTGCAGCACTTTTTGCCAATTTTTCTGAAAACAAAACAGAAATCTGCAGTATTTTGGCCAATTTCTCGGTCCCCTCCAGAGGTATCTACAAACCCTGGATACCCTTAGAATCCTCAAGATGTTGGAAATAAAGAACTCAAATTTGGCGTGGATACCATATGTGGATCAAAAGTTACAGGGGCCTAAGCGCAAACTACACCAAATAGCCAAAAAGTGGCTTAGCGCGGGGGAGGCCTAGCAGCGGAGGGGTTTACAAGTACCCTTCTGGATCTTTTTCATAAGGCCGGCCTGCAAAAGATCTTCTGAATCAGTTTCTCTGCTCCTTGCTGAACCTGACTCTATTGTGGTAGTTTCCTGTGTTTGTTGGTTTGCATCTTTTACAAATTCATTTGTTTGCTGAAAAAATCCTTTGGGATATGTTAAATATATCAGGCAACATAGGCTTTTTTGCCAAACAAATATTCTTGCTGTTTTCTCAATATGATGTCCTCATCAAATGTTTGTAGTCTTTTTCCATGGTGTCTCTAAAGGCTCTTTTATTTATTTTTAAGTTTTATAGAGCACGAACCAGACCCGTGAGGGTATCAGAGCGCTTTACAGGATTGCAGGTGATATACAAGACTTAGGAAGGGTGGATACAATTAAGGAAGAGCAGGTAGCTGCATTAAACAACAAAAGAAAAGAATAGGCAGTAACAAATCCCGGGTACATTTGGGATAAAAACATTATGCAAGAGAGGCAGTCTCAGTTCCCGGGTGGGATGCCCAGAAGTGCCTGGCAAATATCATCTGGAAAAGCTGTGGGTGATGTCGTAGTAGTATGTGAAACAGAGTCGCTGAGGTGATTGCAATGTGAGCGTTAGGAGAGGAATTTGCCCATTAGGAAGGTTTTGGCCTCCTTTTTGAAGCGTGCCAGAGACGGAAGTCTTCTGATGGCGGGCAGGAGTGAGTTCCATATTCTTGGGGCGGCCACAGAGAAGGCGCGATTGTAGGATTTTTTTTTCAGTAAGCATGCTGGTTGGAACAACATGTTTCTTGCGGACCATGAGTTTCTGGTTCCTCCGGATATCGCGAGTTTCTGGGCGAGATATGCTGGAGAATCGGAGAAAAGAGCCTTGTGCGTGATGCAAGCCAGCTTAAGTTGGATTCTGGCCTCGAGAGGAAGCCGGTTTTGAGCTTTAAAGTGAGGAGAGATGTGGTCCAATTTCTTTGAACCAGTTAGGAGTCTGGCAGCGGCGTTGAGGCAGGATTTCAATGGGGCCAAAGAGTTCTTGGGTAGACCTGAGAGGTTAGAGCAACCATATTCAAGTCTGGAGATGACTAGTGCCTGGGTTGCCATTTTTAAGTCGGGAGTGTCGAAGAAAGGTTTCAGGTGTCTTAAGTAGTTCAGGTGAAATCTGGCAGTTTTAGCCATCAAGTTGATATGGGCACGCATATTCAGGCTGCAGTTTAGGTTTAATCCAAGGGATTTAGCAGAGTAGGAGGGCAGTTTAGCGCTGTGACAGCCTTGATCCATTCTTGAATGTCTGGGTTGGTTTTGGGTGGGGAGATAAGGAGAAATTCCATTTTTTTCACGTTCAGTTTGAGCTGATTAGATGCGAGCTAATGCACGGTCAGTTTCAAGGCCTCATTCAGGGACCGAATATCCTGAGGAGAAGAGATTTTAATGTAGATCTGTGTGTCGTTGGCATACATGTGGTAGGCAATGTTGGTGGTGCATAGCACCTCTGAGAGCGGTTCAAGGTAAAGATTGAAGAGGGTGGGGGATAGGGTTGAACTTTGGGGGACTCCAACCGTAATCGGAGAGGGAGCGGATAAGTTCCAGTTGTTGGATGGAATGCTCAATAGTGTCGACCGCTCACCCCCAGTAAAGAGATCTAGCCCTAAATTAATTGTTTCTTTGCTCACAATGTAATTCCAATTTGGACCCAACCATATTAAAATCAGTCTTGACCCTTCTCCCCATGGGAACAGTCCAGCCCAGGTTCTACCTGGACCAGAAGGAAGCATCCTAGGATCGGTTTCAGAGCATCACACAGGATTGGAAACAAGCATCCTGAAACAGGTGTTGGGGTATCACCCCCTCATCAGCCAGGATAGCTTGACATCAGTGGCATGGTGAGCATGAGACCAACGTCTGAGCATACCCGTCCCACTTAGGGCAACAAATGCAAAAAGAACAAATGACGGACGGAATGCTGAACAATGTCAAACACTCACCGGCTGTACAGAGATCTGGGCCTAAATCTATTGTTTTTTTGCTCATCACTCCATTCCAATTTGGACCCAGACATATGCAAATCAATCTTACGCTGCTCCCAATGGGAACATTCCAGCCCAAACTGCTCGGCCAAGTGAGCGAAAAGACCTGGCCTGGCAGTTCAGGTTAGACTGTTCCCAAGGGGAGCAGGGTCAAACCTGAGTTGTATATGGCTGGGTCTAAGCTGGTATGGTGCGGTGAGCAAAAACAAACGCTGGACTTATGCCCAGATATCTGTACTGGGGGTGAGTAGTTGACATTGTTCAGCATTCCGTCCATCATTTGTTCTTTTTGCATTTGTCACCCTATGTGGGAGGGGTGTGCCCAGATGTCCCGTGCTCACCATGCCACTGGATTCAAGCTATACTGGCTCGTATGGGGTGATACCACAAAACCGGTCCAAGGATGCTTGTTTCCAGTCCAGGGAGGACTGACCCTGGCAGTTCGGGCTGGATTGTTCCAATGGGGAACAGGGTCAAGACCGATTTGTATATTGGTGGGCCCAAACTGGAATGGCATAGTGAGCAAAAACACTATGTACTTAGACACAGATCTCTGACTGGGGGTGAATGTTTGGCATTGTTCAGCATTTCATCCATCAATTGTTCATTTTGCAGCAGCCTGTAAGTATGTCAATCACCCAGCAAATATGTGTTATTTCCACACAAACAGCTTTGTTTGCCATTCTGGTGTCATGTCCTTTAGGCTAGTCCTGTCATGTATGCCCCCTTTTTACATACATTGCCCCATCCGAACGACAATAACGGTTCTGAACAGGTGACCTTTTACCTAGTAGCTTGCTCCTGTCTCTTTGACACCAGGCTCTTAGTAGTTTATCAGCATCCCTGTACCTGATGCACATAAACATGTCCTCAGGCACTGCATAATTATTCTGTATAAGGGCTCACCACTTTTTTTCATCCTTGGCCAACAGGCCAAGATCACGTGTTTGGAAAAACATTTATGATTGTTTTCAAAACATTCATGATTGTTTTGAAAACATATTGATTCTAGAAGAAACCCTGGAGTGACCACTCTTGTATATAAGACCCTTATTCCCCCTGCAATTTAGAGGAGAATTCCTTCCAAGCTGATACAGTGTCCTGCATGCTGAATCTTCAACACGCAGTGGTCTGACATCCCTTGGGGGTGTCATCTTCGAAGCTGATACCGGGTCCTTCATTCTCTACCATCATGAGAGGTGGTTGGATTTTCCCTAGGGGTTTCTTGGCTACATACATATATATAGTTAAACACGTACACATGCTACACCTACATATCCAGGCTAGGTACATTTAGGCAAATTACGTTGGGCGCGAATTTGCAAGTGCTACTGTTTTATTTGAACTGCGTATAGTCATCTTCTTAGCACTATAGTTGAAATGTACCTACTGTTTACTATATTAGCACTTGGGATTTCTTTCATATGCTTTTGTCTCCTGATTGTCGCAGCAAATATGTTTTACACAAGACTGACGCTGGACCAATAAATACTTATTGAAACGTTCTAATCTTTTTGAAATTACTTATTCTTTATTCAGGATTTTCTACTTTGATAATGTGAAGCACTGTATCTTACGCTGTGCATTCAGAATTCAAGTGAAGAGTCACACAATACTATTGGTGGTTCCCTACCATGTGATTAAAAACAGGAGGGTTGAGTAATGGACCCTGCTTCTGCTTTCCGTCTACATGCTTTGGCACTCAAATATTGCCGCTCCAGGGACATGCTCCTTCCTCCTGACTACAGGTCTCAGTATCTCCTATTAAATATTGTGATAGTCCCTGATTTACTGGGCATTTTATGCAAGCACATTCGATAAATCTACTGTTTTTGCATAAGACAGGACAATAGTGGACACAGCCCATCTTCACAGAACAGGTCCACATTGGGCAGAAACAATATAAGCTTCCCTCCATCAAAGGCTAGGTACAGCTGGGCAGCAGCAACAGCACAATCTTTCCCATTGCACGATATGTACAAATCAGTTAGTAGCAGTGCAAGCTATGCTTCTTCACAGAACAAGTACAGCAAGGCAGTAGAAAGGCAGGCTTCCCTCTCTTACAAGAGGCAGAAAATGCAATCTTCAATTCCCTGCAGAACATATTCAGTAGTGCAGATTGGTACAAGCTTCCATTGCTCACAAAACATGTACAGTTATTATATGAGAGAAATGTAAATACAGACAGATCTCTGGAGTGTATGCTAATAACTCACTGAGATTAATACATAGGTGAGTGAGTGAGTGAATATGTAAGTTCTAGCACCCTTCTCACTACGGTGAATGTCCGTTTTAGCATTGTGTCACTAGGAGACCTGCTGTTTGTTTTGATTCATTGGTTTTCCAGGTATTGGGAAATAACCATTACCTCCTCATCCGTCTTCCTCACCACAGTAATTACATATTGAGCTTTAGCCACCTACAGAAACTCCCAAGTCAAAAGTTAGCATACTAGCCTACCATCCCCCCAATATGGCTGACATCCTCTTCCTCCTATAAAAAGAGGAAGTCTACTCACAGCACATTGTTTTTTTTAGTTTCTGCGAAACTTTCCATTTCATGTGCAGCAGGGTGAGTGGGTGTGCAGCTTGATTAGGCAGTCCATGGGACCCTTAAGTCTTGCTGTGGCAGACTATGCTGCTTTATTTTTATGTCTTTCTACATGTCTTTTTCTTTTTGTTCCTTTTCTCTGAATTGTTCTGCATGTGGACCGATGTTTCAATCAGCGCGTGTTCTCTGATGTCCCCGCCATGAAGTCCTGCTTTAGCGGACTCAGAGAGGTATTAGGGGGAGCGGTGTGGTGCTTCTTCTTTTTCCCCCCTACCGTGAGGTCCTGCTCTAGTCGCAGAAAGGAGGTAATCAGGGGATAGTTGCAGCATGTCTTCCTTTTTAATCCCCTCCTGTGAGGCCGGCTCTAGCAGACTTGGAGAGACAATTAGGGGTTGGTTGCGGCCTATCTTTCTTTTTATTCCCCTGCTTTGAGGTCCTACTTCTAGCAGACTTGGCAGGGGATTGCAGGAAGGTTGCGGCATGCCAGGGACACTCACGCATTTCCCGCTTTGTGGTCTTGCTTTAGCAGGCTCAGCGAGGGAATGGGATTAGCGGCAATCGATTGCGGCCACATTCTCTTGTTTAGGCGCGGCGATCCGCTTTGCCTTTGCCCCAAGAGTTTTGGTTCCACCATAGCTATTCTATGCGGCCTTGTCTGAGAGTTCTGTGGTAGCGGACTGAGAGTGTGATTTATTAAAGATGCGGGGTGCTTTCTTCAGCTTTGGGCCCTGCCGGGACATGGGTTCCTATCCTGGTGATGCTCTCTGAGTATCTTGCAGTGGCTTTTTGTCAGTTGCATTATGGTCTAATAGGGTTGCTCCTGGACAGCCCCTTTGTTTGCTGGTTGTGTGTGAGGTCCTGTTTTTACAGTGGTCCTCCGACACACTAGGCTGTGCAAGGCTGTTAAGGCTGTGGTTTTGCGGGTGGCGTATGTGAATTCTTTGTTTAAACAATGATGGACGAACCCAATCTATGTGTGGTACTCTCACTGGTAGGCAGTGTTTGGGACTCACTGGGTTTGTTAAAAGACCCCTCACACACCAACCTGGTTGGTGTCATGCTTCATCATTGGGGTCCCAACCGGGTGGCCGAATGCCCCCCCCGGTTGTGCTACGACACCTGATTACAGCGGAGCTGGTGTGGTGCGGAAATGTGAAGTGGTGTGAATAAAAATATCTCTGAGAATCCTTGCCTCTTAGAATTTATTGTTGGAGGCTCAGGATATGATTAAAAAGTATGTGAAATGCAACTAGAGAAGAAATTATTATCTTGTAGTTGGCTATGTGTTGGGTCTACATGTTTCAGACTGCAGGGGTATGTAGGAGGGGCTTTCTTCAGGACCGTGAAAATAAGTGAGTGGCAAAAGATGTGGTGCCACGTGATAAGTGAAAAACAAAAAAACTCATACCTACACACGCGCTACGGTCCCTTCTGTTGCTGCTGTACTTCTATGGTCCCTGTCGGTGCTGTTGATTGAGGTGTGGGCTTCTCTTTGGCCCTGGCTATGTTGTACTGCAGGTTGGGCAGTTGGCTGTCACTATTGGCCTTCCTGTGTGCAGCTGTTTCTTCTTCAGGGTCTCCCATGGCGTTCTTAGACCTGTGTTGGTTTTTGTTATGGTGGTATGCTGCTGTCCAGGGGCATTGTTGGTGGCTTTTTTTTCTCTAGGTTTGGGTTGTTTGCCCCTGCGCTTTGTTGTCATGTTTGTGTAGGCAGTTGTCGTTTGCATGCTGTTCGACCCTGTGATGTTGTGGGGCAGTTGTTTTCTTGCCTCTCAGTCCACCCCAGCACCTGGACTAGTGTCAGCGGTGGGTGGTCGGTATGCTCTCCTTGTGCGATGTCATGCGTATTGCAGCGGGCCTTGGTAGATGGGCTCTAGTTGCTCCTGGCCGGCGGGCCTTCATTCCTGTCCCTCCTTCTCTGGGATGGGGCAGAGATGTTCACTTCTCTTTCTGGGGTTGGTCATTCTGGTGTTCTCTGTCCTGAATGACCAGGACACAAATGTAATGATTTAATTTCATGAAATTTTGCAATGAAATTGCACAATTTTTTACACTCCTCGTTATTACTATAAGTTCCTCTTTTGTGTGTTACAATATTTTCCTAGTAGCTTTAGGATTTGGATTAGTGACAGCAGTACTCCCAAATTCCTCTGGCCCTACGAAAAGCCCATTAATAATAGTCACGAACTGAAGCTACGGTCAGGGGAAGCCAGTGGCGTAACAGAACTTGAGGGGCCTCCTTCCGGACTTACTCAGGATCTCTCAGTCAGGGTTACTGCACTGAGGTGGCCTACTGGACCTCAGGGCCCCCCTGCACTGCAAGGGCTGCGTGGGTCTTTGTTACGCCACTGCAGCTAGGCAAATTGCAAAAAAAGGGTCTGTTTTCTGTGGAAAAAATGTGATGTGTCCTTGTTGCGTATTGGGCCGTTTCATGTCACAGACACTAGGCCTACCCACAAAAGTGAGGATAATTTTTATCAGGAGGCCTGGGTGAATGCTGGGTGTGTAGAAGTTTGTGGATCCACACATATTCCAGAACTTTCCATCACAGACATGTGAGGAACATGTGTTTTTTTAACAATGTTTAAGGTTTGCAAAAGATTCTGGGTAACAGAACCTAGTGAGAACCTCCTAATTCATTAGATCCTGTATTCCCCTGGATGTCTAGATTTAAAAAATGTGAAGGTTTGCAAGGTTTCCTTAGGTGCCGGTAGAGGTAGGGTTCAAAATCCACAGCTAGGCATGTTGCGAAGAAAGGGTCAGTTTTCACTGGAAAAATGTGATGTGGCGTTTTGGGCTGTTTCCTGTCATGGGTACTGGATCTACCCACACACATGAGGTGCCATTTTTATCGGGAGACTTTGGGGAATGGTGGGTGTGTGGAAGTTTGTGGTTCCCTGCAAATTCCAGAACTTTCCATCACAGAAATGTGAAGAAAATTGTGTTTGAGGTTTGCAAGGAATTCTGGGTAACAGAACCTAGTGAGAGCCATACAAGTCACCCCTTCCTGGATTCCTTTGGGTGAATAGTTTGAAAAAATCTATAGGTCTGCTACGTTACGCTAGGTGCCGGCTAAGCTAGGGTCCAAAATCCACAGCGAGGCACATTGCACAAAAATGTAATGTGTCCACCTTGCGTGTTGGGCTGTTTCCTTTCACAGGCTCTAGGCCTTCCCGCACAAGTGAGTTACCATTTTTATCGGCAGTCTTAGGGGAACACAGCATAGTATAATAAGTGGTATTACCATTTGACTTTCTTTGCATTTCTGCCTTCCAAATGTAAAACAATATGTAAAAAATATGTCATTTTGAAAAATGTCCTCTAATTCACATGCTGTTATGGGTACCCTAAATTTCGTAGATGTGTAAATGACTACTGCCTCTACATGTTGTTCCCATTTCGGAAATATATAAATTTCCTTTGTACCTATTTTTCACTCTTTATATTTCACCAAAGGAATTGCTATATACCCAGTACACAATGAAAAACCACATAGGGTTCTTGGTGAAGCTACAAGTACTATATAGAAGAATTGTGCATGAAATAGAGACCCACTCTATATAGATATCGACTCCAAGGGCAGGAGAAATCCATACAAACCACAACAACATTCCCTTGGCAGCCAGTATGATCATTGGAAGCTCCTGTAATAGATTTAGGCCATCAGAGCATGTGAAAAAAGCAGTGCACTTTATTGAATGTATCCCAAAAATATAATATCACACATCAAATTTAATCATCTTCTTATACATAGGGTAATGAATACCTCCACTATACAATTAGATAAACATGTCATTGCACAACAACACTACAAAAACAATGTGCAATATCTACAAAATAACACCATAAACCACAACAAAAGACACACTTATAACACATATATAGACATTTAAAACTATGTAATATATATATACACTCAAAAAAGGCTCAGAAATTATGATATCATGGTACATCATTATACATTCACTTGCAACATTTCAAACAAATTAAGTGGCTGGAAAAAATATTTACAGATAAAAAACGTTACAGGTGAAAACTTTGGTACAAATGGCTGTTTTTTTAACTCAATTTCAATATATTTTTATTTCAATTGTTAGTTTCTATAGAAAAACCTTGAAGGGTCTATGCAAATGACCCCTTGCTGAATTCAGAATTCCGTCTTTTCTTTTAGAAATGTATAGTTTTCTGGGATCCCTTATTGATTTTACACCAATTTCTACCACTAACTGAAAGGAGGTTGAAAACACAAATATAGGAAAAATAGGCTATGTCCAAGTAAAAAACCAAAACTGTGTAGAAAAGTTTGGTTTTCTAACAAAAGTCTGCCTGTTCCTGAAAGCAGGGAACATGATGAATTTAGCACCACAAACTCTTTGTTGAAACATTTTGCAGGGAAAAAAGAGGCTCTTTCCTCTGCAGCACTTTTTGCCAATTTTTCTGAAAACAAAACAGAAATTTGCAGTATTTTGGCCAATTTCTCGGTCCCCTCCAGAGGTATCTACAAACCCTGGATACCCTTAGAATCCTCAAGATGTTGGAAATAAAGAACTCAAATTTGGCGTGGATACCATATGTGGATCAAAAGTTACAGGGGCCTAAGCGCAAACTACACCAAATAGCCAAAAAGTGGCTTAGCGCGGGGGAGGCCTAGCAGCGGAGGGGTTTACAAGTACCCTTCTGGATCTTTTTCATAAGGCCGGCCTGCAAAAGATCTTCTGAATCAGTTTCTCTGCTCCTTGCTGAACCTGACTCTATTGTGGTAGTTTCCTGTGTTTGTTGGTTTGCATCTTTTACAAATTCATTTGTTTGCTGAAAAAATCCTTTGGGATATGTTAAATATATCAGGCAACATAGGCTTTTTTGCCAAACAAATATTCTTGCTGTTTTCTCAATATGATGTCCTCATCAAATGTTTGTAGTCTTTTTCCATGGTGTCTCTAAAGGCTCTTTTATTTATTTTTAAGTTTTATAGAGCACGAACCAGACCCGTGAGGGTATCAGAGCGCTTTACAGGATTGCAGGTGATATACAAGACTTAGGAAGGGTGGATACAATTAAGGAAGAGCAGGTAGCTGCATTAAACAACAAAAGAAAAGAATAGGCAGTAACAAATCCCGGGTACATTTGGGATAAAAACATTATGCAAGAGAGGCAGTCTCAGTTCCCGGGTGGGATGCCCAGAAGTGCCTGGCAAATATCATCTGGAAAAGCTGTGGGTGATGTCGTAGTAGTATGTGAAACAGAGTCGCTGAGGTGATTGCAATGTGAGCGTTAGGAGAGGAATTTGCCCATTAGGAATGTTTTGGCCTCCTTTTTGAAGCGAGCCAGAGACGGAAGTCTTCTGATGGCGGGCAGGAGTGAGTTCCATATTCTTGGGGCGGCCACAGAGAAGGCGCGATTGTAGGATTTTTTTTTCAGTAAGCATGCTGGTTGGAACAACATGTTTCTTGCGGACCATGAGTTTCTGGTTCCTCCGGATATCACGAGTTTCTGGGCGAGATATGCTGGAGAATCGGAGAAAAGAGCCTTGTGCGTGATGCAAGCCAGCTTAAGTTGGATTCTGGCCTCGAGAGGAAGCCGGTTTTGAGCTTTAAAGTGAGGAGAGATGTGGTCCAATTTCTTTGAACCAGTTAGGAGTCTGGCAGCGGCGTTGAGGCAGGATTTCAATGGGGCCAAAGAGTTCTTGGGTAGACCTGAGAGGTTAGAGCAACCATATTCAAGTCTGGAGATGACTAGTGCCTGGGTTGCCATTTTTAAGTCGGGAGTGTCGAGGAAAGGTTTCAGGTGTCTTAAGTAGTTCAGGTGAAATCTGGCAGTTTTAGCCATCAAGTTGATATGGGCACGCATATTCAGGCTGCAGTTTAGGTTTAATGCAAGGGATTTAGCAGAGTAGGAGGGCAGTTTAGCGCTGTGACAGCCTTGATCCATTCTTGAATGTCTGGGTTGGTTTTGGGTGGGGAGATAAGGAGAAATTCCATTTTTTTCACGTTCAGTTTGAGCTCATTAGATGCGAGCTAATGCAAGGTCAGTTTCAAGGCCTCATTCAGGGACCGAATATCCTGAGAAGAAGAGATTTTAATGTAGATCTGTGTGTCGTTGGCATACATGTGGTAGGCAATGTTGGTGGTGCATAGCACCTCTGAGAGCGGTTCAAGGTAAAGATTGAAGAGGGTGGGGGATAGGGTTGAACTTTGGGGGACTCCAACCGTAATCGGAGAGGGAGCGGATAAGTTCCAGTTGTTGGATGGAATGCTCAATAGTGTCGACCGCTCACCCCCAGTAAAGAGATCTAGCCCTAAATTAATTGTTTCTTTGCTCACAATGTAATTCCAATTTGGACCCAACCATATTAAAATCAGTCTTGACCCTTCTCCCCATGGGAACAGTCCAGCCCAGGTTCTACCTGGACCAGAAGGAAGCATCCTAGGATCGGTTTCAGTGCATCACACAGGATTCACCCCCTCATCAGCCAGGATAGCTTGACATCAGTGGCATGGTGAGCATGAGACCAACGTCTGAGCATACCCGTCCCACTTAGGGCAACAAATGCAAAAAGAACAAATGACGGACGGAATGCTGAACAATGTCAAACACTCACCGGCTGTACAGAGATCTGGGCCTAAATCTATTGTTTTTTTGCTCATCACTCCATTCCAATTTGGACCCAGACATATGCAAATCAATCTTACGCTGCTCCCAATGGGAACATTCCAGCCCAAACTGCTCGGCCAAGTGAGCGAAAAGACCTGGCCTGGCAGTTCAGGTTAGACTGTTCCCAAGGGGAGCAGGGTCAAACCTGAGTTGTATGGCTGGGTCTAAGCTGGTATGGTGCGGTGAGCAAAAACAAACGCTGGACTTATGCCCAGATATCTGTACTGGGGGTGAGTAGTTGACATTGTTCAGCATTCCGTCTATAATTTGTTCTTTTTGCATTTGTCACCCTATGTGGGAGGGGTGTGCCCAGATGTGGGTCCCGTGCTCACCATGCCACTGGATTCAAGCTATACTGGCTCGTATGGGGTGATACCACAAAACCGGTCCAAGGATGCTTGTTTCCAGTCCAGGGAGGACTGACCCTGGCAGTTCGGGCTGGATTGTTCCAATGGGGAACAGGGTCAAGACCGATTTGCATATTGGTGGGCCCAAACTGGAATGGCATAGTGAGCAAAAACACTATGTACTTAGACACAGATCTCTGACTGGGGGTGAATGTTTGGCATTGTTCAGCATTTCATCCATCAATTGTTCTTTTTGCAGCAGCCTGTAAGTATGTCAATCACCCAGCAAATATGTGTTATTTCCACACAAACAGCTTTGCTTGCTATTCTGGTGTCATGTCCTTTAGGATAGTCCTGTCATGTATGCCCCCTTTTTACATACATTGCCCCATCCGAACGACAATAACGGTTCTGAACAGGTGACCTTTTACCTAGTAGCTTGCTCCTGTCTCTTTGACACCAGGCTCTTAGTAGTTTATCAGCATCCCTGTACCTGATGCACATAAACATGTCCTCAGGCACTGCATAATTATTCTGTATAAGGGCTCACCACTTTTTTTCATCCTTGGCCAACCGGCCAAGATCACGTGTTTGGAAAAACATTTATGATTGTTTTCAAAACATTCATGATTGTTTTGAAAACATATTGATTCTAGAAGAAACCCTGGAGTGACCACTCTTGTATATAAGACCCTTATTCCCCCTGCAATTTAGAGGAGAATTCCTTCCAAGCTGATACAGGGTCCTGCATGCTGAATCTTCAACACGCAGTGGTCTGACATCCCTTGGGGGTGTCATCTTCGAAGCTGATACGGGGTCCTTCATTCTCTACCATCATGAGAGGGGGTTGGATTTTCCCTAGGGGTTTCTTGGCTACATACATATATATAGCTAAACACGTACACATGCTACACCTACATATCTAGGCTAGGTACATTTAGGCAAATTACGTTGGGCGCGAATTTGCAAGTGCTACTGTTTTATTTGAACTGCGTATAGTCATCTTCTTAGCACTATAGTTGAAATGTACCTACTGTTTACTATATTAGCACTTGGGATTTCTTTCATATGCTTTTGTCTCCTGATTGTCGCAGCAAATATGTTTTACACAAGACTGACGCTGGACCAATAAATACTTATTGAAACGTTCTAATCTTTTTGAAATTACTTATTCTTTATTCAGGATTTTCTACTTTGATAATGTGAAGCACTGTATCTTACGCTGTGCATTCAGAATTCGAGTGAAGAGTCACACAATACTATTGGTGGTTCCCTACCATGTGATTAAAAACAGGAGGGTTGAGTAATGGACCCTGCTTCTGCTTCTGCTTTCCGTCTACATGCTTTGGCACTCAAATATTGCCGCTCCAGGGAGATGCTCCTTCCTCCTGACTACAGGTCTCAGTATCTCCTATTAAATATTGTGATACAGTCCCTGATTTACTGGGCATTTTATGCAAGCACATTCGATAAATCTACTGTTTTTGCATAAGACAGGACAGTAGTGGACACAGCCCATCTTCACAGAACAGGTCCACATTGGGCAGAAACAATATAAGCTTCCCTCCATCAAAGGCTAGGTACAGCTGGGCAGCAGCAACAGCACAATCTTTCCCATTGCACGATATGTACAAATCAGTTAGTAGCAGTGCAAGCTATGCTTCTTCACAGAACAAGTACAGCAAGGCAGTAGAAAGGCAGGCTTCCCTCTCTTACAAGAGGCAGAAAATGCAATCTTCAATTCCCTGCAGAACATATTCAGTAGTGCAGATTGGTACAAGCTTCCATTGCTCACAAAACATGTACAGTTATTATATGAGAGAAATGTAAATACAGACAGATCTCTGGAGTGTATGCTAATAACTCACTGAGATTAATACATAGGTGAGTGAGTGAGTGAATATGTAAGTTCTAGCACCCTTCTCACTACGGTGATTGTCCGTTTTAGCATTGTGTCACTAGGAGACCTGCTGTTTGTTTTGATTCATTAGTTTTCCAGGTATTGGGAAATAACCATTACCTCCTCATCCGTCTTCCTCACCACAGTAATTACATATTGAGCTTTAGCCACCTACAGAAACTCCCAAGTCAAAAGTTAGCATACTAGCCTACCATCCCCCCAATATGGCTGACATCCTCTTCCTCCTATAAAGAGGAAGTCTACTCACAGCACATTGTTTTTTTTAGTTTCTGCGAAACTTTCCATTTCATGTGCAGCAGGGTGAGTGGGTGTGCAGCTTGATTAGGCAGTCCATGGGACCCTTAAGTCTTGCTGTGGCAGACTATGCTGCTTTATTTTTATGTCTTTCTACATGTCTTTTTCTTTTTGTTCCTTTTCTCTGAATTGTTCTGCATGTGGACCGATGTTTCAATCAGCGCGTGTTCTCTGATGTCCCCGCCATGAAGTCCTGCTTTAGCGGACTCAGAGAGGTATTAGGGGGAGCAGTGTGGTGCTTCTTCTTTTTCCCCCCTACCGTGAGGTCCTGCTCTAGTCGCAGAAAGGAGGTAATCAGGGGAGAGTTGCAGCATGTCTTCCTTTTTAATCCCCTCCTGTGAGGCCGGCTCTAGCAGACTTGGAGAGACAATTAGGGGTTGGTTGCGGCCTATCTTTCTTTTTATTCCCCTGCTTTGAGGTCCTACTTCTAGCAGACTTGGCAGGGGATTGCAGGAAGGTTGCGGCATGCCAGGGACACTCACGCATTTCCCACTTTGTGGTCTTGCTTTAGCAGGCTCAGCGAGGGAATGGGATTAGCGGCAATCGATTGCGGCCACATTCTCTTGTTTAGATACAGAATGGGGGGATTGATTCAATAAGGGTAACGGAGGCCGGAATCAGTTTATACCTATATACAAATATTTGCCTCTGAACCCATAGATCACCACAATGTTTTGTCAATCAGTCCTTTTTATTGACTGAGAATAACAATCTTATTTTCCTTTTTTACATATGCTTTAAACAGAGTTAGCTCTTCATCATTAGACTTCCTTTTATCTTACATTATTCACACATTTATCCTGTACATAATATTTACACATTTCGACAAAGACATAAACATAAAACAAATACTATAACGTTTGTGCAAATTTAAATATCCACTGATTATGTATCTTCATAATACAGTACGAAATTGTCCAACTATTTACATCTTAGGGACCTTAAATGAAGTGGTCCTCAATTTCCTTAGTCTTTTTAGGTCCTAAGCAGGGTCAGAAACACTCGTTCTAATATTTTTATAAGATAACCTTACAAATGTTATGTTTCCTATTTTGGGGAAGCAATGAAACTTTATTGACTTTCCCTCTGTGTTCTGGTTCTCTGCTTGTCTGTTGCCTACGCGTTTCGACTCGCTTTCTCCGCGTCCTCGCCGTTGTGGAACTCCACAACGGCGAGGACGCGGAGAAAGCGAGTGGCGAGAAAATGAAAGTTGAAGATCCCCTCTCTCTGAAAAATTAACAGAAACTATAGGAACAGATAGAGCGGAAGCCAGAACTGAATCGAAGTAGCATCCCCTTCAACTCGGACTACACCCGGGATAACGAATACCACCATTTCAAGATAAATTTGTTCAGTAGGAACTACGGAGAAAGATGTCCACTCAACAACATTACAAGCCCTGAGGAAGACCTTACCAAGAACGCACAGGTCCACACACGAAGGTCGAAACGCGTAGGCAACAGACAAGCAGAGAACCAGAACACAGAGGGAAAGTCAATAAAGTTTCATTGCTTCCCCAAAATAGGAAACATAACATTTGTAAGGTTATCTTATAAAAATATTAGAACGAGTGTTTCTGACCCTGCTTAGGACCTAAAAAGACTAAGGAAATTGAGGACCACTTCATTTAAGGTCCCTAAGATGTAAATAGTTGGACAATTTCGTACTGTATTATGAAGATACATAATCAGTGGAGATTTAAATTTGCACAAACGTTATAGTATTTGTTTTATGTTTATGTCTTTGTCGAAATGTGTAAATATTATGTACAGGATAAATGTGTGAATAATGTAAGATAAAAGGAAGTCTAATGATGAAGAGCTAACTCTGTTTAAAGCATATGTAAAAAAGGAAAATAAGATTGTTATTCTCAGTCAATAAAAAGGACTGATTGACAAAACATTGTGGTGATCTATGGGTTCAGAGGCAAATATTTGTATATAGGTACATTCTCTTGTTTAGGCGCGGTGATCCGCTTTGCCTTTGCCCCAAGAGTTTTGGTTCCACCATAGCTATTCTATGCGGCCTTGTCTGAGAGTTCTGTGGTAGCGGACTGAGAGTGTGATTTATTAAAGATGCGGGGTGCTTTCTTCAGCTTTGGGCCCTGCCGGGACATGGGTTCCTATCCTGGTGATGCTCTCTGAGTATCTTGCAGTGGCTTTTTGTCAGTTGCATTATGGTCTAATAGGGTTGCTCCTGGACAGCCCCTTTGTTTGCTGGTTGTGTGTGAGGTCCTGTTTTTACAGTGGTCCTCCGACACACTAGGCTGTGTAAGGCTTTTAAGGCTGTGGTTTTGTGGGTGGCGTATGTGAATTCTTTGTTTAAACAATGATGGACGAACCCAATCTATGTGTGGTACTCTCACTGGTAGGCAGTGTTTGGGACTCACTGGGTTTGTTAAACGACCCCTCACACACCAACCTGGTTGGTGTCATGCTTCATCATTGGGGTCCCAACCGGGTGGCCGAATGCCCCCCCCGGTTGTGCTACGACACCTGATTACAGCGGAGCTGGTGTGGTGCAGAAATGTGAGGTGGTGTGAATAAAAATATCTCTGAGAATCCTTGCCTCTTAGAATTTATTGTTGGAGGCTCAGGATATGATTAAAAAGTATGTGAAATGCAACTAGAGAAGAAATTATTATCTTGTAGTTGGCTATGTGTTGGGTCTACATGTTTCAGACTGCAGGGGTATGTAGGAGGGGCTTTCTTCAGGACCGTGAAAATAAGTGAGTGGCAAAAGATGTGGTGCCACGTGATAAGTGAAAAACAAAAAAACTCATACCTACACACGCGCTACGGTCCCTTCTGTTGCTGCTGTACTTCTATGGTCCCTGTCGGTGCTGTTGATTGAGGTGTGAGCTTCTCTTTGGCCCTGGCTATGTTGTACTGCAGGTTGGGCAGTTGGCTGTCACTATTGGCCTTCCTGTGTGCAGCTGTTTCTTCTTCAGGGTCTCCCATGGCGTTCTTAGACCTGTGTTGTTTTTTGTTATGGTGGTATGCTGCTGTCCAGGGGCATTGTTGGTGGCTTTTTTTTCTCTAGGTTTGGGTTGTTTGCCCCTGCGCTTTGTTGTCATGTTTGTGTAGGCAGTTGTCGTTTGCATGCTGTTCGACCCTGTGATGTTGTGGGGCAGTTGTTTTCTTGCCTCTCAGTCCACCCCAGCACCTGGACTAGTGTCAGCGGTGGGTGGTCGGTATGCTCTCCTTGTGCGATGTCATGCGTATTGCAGCGGGCCTTGGTAGATGGGCTCTAGTTGCTCCTGGCCGACGGGCCTTCATTCCTGTCCCTCCTTCTCTGGGATGGGGCAGAGATGTTCACTTCTCTTTCTGGGGTTGGTCATTCTGGTGTTCTCTGTCCTGTGGTGAATTTGTGACGGTTATCCGCTTTTTCCATCATGTGTGGTTCAAGCCCCTATCTCTACTTCGCCTGGGTTGGTGATTTCGTTCTTCCTTCTCTGGATGCCTTGCAGGTCGTTGCTTCTTTTTCGACAGCGGTATACCTGGTCTGGGGGTCTACACTGTGTTATGTTTTCATGATATCTTGGTGCACCTTGAGTGGTCTGGTCTGGCCCCGCCGCAGGTTCTACCTTTTTCAATTCCTGGACCGGTTGGTTTTCCTTCTGGTGCCCCAAGTGTTGTCCCTGGTGAACGGGGTTTTGGGGTGGCTTGCGCGGCCGTGTCCCCCGGTGCCTAATTGGCTTTCTCTCCAGGATTTTTTCTCTGCTTCCCTTCTGATATGTCCTTCGGGCAGTCTCTCTTTTGGATTGGTGGTTGTTCTTGCCCATCTTGTCCATGTTGTACCTTCTGACGTTGTGTCGATGCGTGCCCCCGATGGGTGGGGAGTCCTGTTCTGTCAGATTTGCCTGCTTAGGCGATGTGGTTGTGGGTCCAGCCTGTCTGTTCTTCCGGCTCCTGGGGGTTGGGGGATGTTCAGTTGGGGCTCCTTGTGTCTGCCCCTCCTGTGTTGTGTTGTCACGTTTGGGAATAATCTGCCTCCATCTTAGTCTAGGTGTTTGTACCCACCTGGGTGTTGTCCCTGCTGTCGTCTACTTCTGGTCCTTTGTTTTTGGGCTGTTCTGCTGCTGTTGTCTTTGTTTGCCCTTCCTTTTCCTGGAAGGTGTGCTGAGTGGCGGCATGGTTTTGTTGGGAATTTTACCTCAATGTTTTCTTTTTCCTTGCTGGTGTCTGTAGTCCTGCGATTGCTACGTGGTCTGTTTTTGGGGTTCGCCTCCATAATATGTGCTGGGCTGCCCTGCTATTGCTTTGTTCTTCCTTTCAATGCTGGGTGGGTGGTCACAATGCCTTTTGTTTGCCTTATGAGTCTGTTGTATGTGTTTCCACCAGTTCCGTTGCTTCCCTGTGGGTTACGGGTGATCAGATTGGTCTGGGCCTTTGTGCTTCTGGTGGTTTTGGGATGACGGGAGTCCTATGGTCTCCTCTCTCGTTTTTCTGGGCTGTCTAGCCCTACAGGGTACTTCCTGATTGTTTGTGCCCGCTTTTAGGTCCACGGCTCCAGGCACCATGTTGCAGCCATTGCACCTTCGGGCATAGTTATTGGAGGATTGGCCCTGAAATCTGGATGTTGTACCGGGTTAGGGCTGCTTTGTTTCGGCTGTCTCATCGTCCTTCTACCTTGCACGCTTCTGCCCCGCATTGGGTTGCTTTTGGTGCTGGGTGTGCTCAGATGGGTTTGGAGGTTTACGATGTTGAACCCTTGTGAGTGCTGCTTTTCTTTGGTCTGCTGGTTTTGGGTTGAGGTTGGCCCCTTCCTCTCTTCGGGTTCTGTGTGAGGCTATTGGGGGCATTTGGGCGCCCTTCTGTTGCTTCTCTGGTGCCACCTGTGTCCCACTTTTTTGTCTCTGTTGGGATGTGGCACCTGGACATTTGGTGACAGCACCTCCTTGGGTTTTTTGCCTTTGGGGTGCTGTGTTTGGCAGGGGGGGCGGTGTGGTCCTCTGGAGTCAGTTGCACTGTCGTTCCAGGCCCTTGTAGGTGTATTTGTGTGACCTTCTTGTATGCCTGACGAATTGGTGTGTAGGGGTTCTCTTCCGGTGGTCGGACCTTCTTTTGCGTTTTTGGCTGCTGGGTTGGTATTGAGGCTTCCCTCCACTTTGTTTCATGTGTTGCCTCTTGTTTCCACTGGTGTGCAGTGGCTGTGCTCCCTGTGTTTTTTGTCCTGATCCTCTCTCTGGGGTTGAGGTTTTGTTCCCTCTTTTGGGCGTTGTTAGAAAAGGTAGACGGACCGGGAGGGCCGGCCGGGGTCAGGGGGAGAGGTCTCCGGGGAGAGCCGTCTCCAGCGATCGTACAGACAAGTAACTTCCCCCCCACAGACAGGAATCACACACGGATAAGGTTCAGGGTTCTTTATAGGTACTTAGTTATGATACGGTAGAATGGTACAAGGAGGTCTGGACGCCGGGGTCCCCTCGATTAGAGTCTCGTAAGGTAGGGAAGGGGGTAGCGGGTCAGTCTATTTACCAATCAGGTAGTTCGGATGAGATGATGATGAGCTCACAATCCTCGAGCTTGGTGGTTAGGTGGTACGGTCCGCGGCAGCGCCAGCAGGTCCCGGTAAGGATGGTTGATACAACGGGCCGCGGCAGCGCCAGCAGGTCCCCGGAAGATGTACGGTCCGCGGCAGCGCCAGCAGGTCCCGGTGAGGATGGTCGTTACAACGGGCCGCGGCAGCGCCAGCAGGTCCCAGGAAGATGACGGTCCGCGGCAGCGCCAGCAGGTCCCGGTGAGGATGGTCGTTACAACGGGCCGCGGCAGCGCCAGCAGGTCCCAGGAAGATGAAGGTAGCAGAAGGCCACGGCAGGGCCAGCAGGCAGGACGATGGTTCACAAGAACGGGCTACGGCAGCGCCAGTAGACCGTCAGGGTTGAGTTCACTCGGTGTCTCTCGACTCCAGGATACAACTGCCTTCCTGCTCCGGAGCTGTCTTAGTTATAGGGCTGGTGCCCTTTGATGTCCGGACCCTCGCACTTGGAGGTCGGAGGGTCCGGGATGAAGGTGTCCAGACACCCAGCAGGGGGTGGAGCCAGCGCCTGGGGGCTGCTGGAGGCGATCGGCACCTGGCGGGGGAAGAGCTCTTGACGCTTCGTTCTCCCATTGACCTGCCAAGTGGTCCGCTCACCTCCTGGGTGGATGGTGGTGCCGGGATGTCGGGGCCGGCCAGGCCCGGGGTTAGGGTCGAGGTGAGGCCACGCGGCCGCGTGGTGCAGGGCCCAAGATGGCGGCTTGACCCGGCCGGGGAAGCCGGTGGGGCTGGACCCCGTGATGAGTAGGGGTCCGAGGGCAGAGGGTTCGTCGGGAGACGGAGTACAG
The DNA here is from genome assembly GCF_964204655.1 of Triturus cristatus. NCBI lineage: Eukaryota > Metazoa > Chordata > Amphibia > Caudata > Salamandridae > Triturus > Triturus cristatus. The sequence goes on from NC_140590.1 coordinate 675,219,335, forward strand.
GTGCTTGTCGTGGGGATATGCCGGGTGGGCCGGAGCTCGGGCCCTGTCGTGCGGGGGGGGAGCAAGCCCTCTGTGTGGCCTGTCCAACATGCGTCCCCCCCAGCTGAAGGCGGGGAGAGTCACCCATCTCCTTGGGGACTCTCTTCGTCGAGGCGGAAAAAGCGGGACAGGCCGTCCGCGTTGGCGTGGTCTTGGCCTGGCCGGTGCTCCACAGTGAAGTCCATTCCCTGCAGGGAAATGGACCAGCGCAAGAGTTTTGGGTTCTCCCCCCGCATCTGCATCAGCCATTGCAGGGGTCGATGGTCGGTTTGTACCCGGAAGTGGGTACCGAAGAGATAGGGTCGGAGCTTTTTGAGGGCCCACACTACTGCAAATGCCTCCCTCTCGATTGTGCTCCAACGCTGTTCTCGGGCCAGGAGACGTCGACTGATGAAGGCCACCGGCTGGTCATGACCTTCGGGGTTCAGCTGAGAGAGGACGGCCCCGATGCCGTGGTCGGAGGCGTCGGTCTGCACTACAAATTCCCGACTGTAATCGGGGGCCTGGAGCACCGGGGCGGTGCACAGGGCGGCCTTCAGCTCCTCGAAGGCCGCTTGACAATCAGGAGTCCAGTGGACCCGCTTCGGTTGATTCTTGGATGTGAGTCCCGTGAGGGGCCCCACGATGCTGCCGTAGTCCTTCACGAACCGCCGGTAGTAGCCGGTGAGCCCCAAGAAGGCTCGGACCTCGGTCTGGGTGACAGGGGGCTGCCAGGACTGGATGGCAGCAATCTTAAGTTGTAGTGGGGCCACCAGCCCGCTTCCCACTTGGTGCCCAAGGTAGGTCACAGACCCTTGGCCAATTTGGCACTTGCCGGCTTTAATGGTGAGGCCGGCCCGCTGGAGGGCTTGGAGGACCTCTTGGAGGTGACGGAGGTGGTCGGACCAGTGGCGGCTGTATACAGCGATATCGTCCAGGTAGGCAGCGCTGAATTCTTTGAGCCCTGCCAAGACCTGGTTCACAAGACGTTGGAATGTGGCGGGGGCATTCTTCATGCCAAAGGGCATGACCTTAAATTGATAGTGGCCATCGAGGGTGGAGAAGGCTGACCGTTCCTGAGCCCTGGGTGTGAGGCCGATCTGCCAGTAGCCCGCCGTTAGGTCGAAGATACTAAGGTAGCGGGCGGCCCCCAGCCGGTCGATCAGCTCGTCTGCTCGGGGGATGGGATGAGCGTCGGTCCGGGTGACAGCGTTCAAGCCCCGGTAGTCGACGCAGAATCTCAGTTCAGGGGCGGTGCCGGGGGCAGCGGCCTTGGGAACTAATACAACCGGACTGGCCCAGGGACTGTCCGAGGGCTCGATGACCCCGATCGTGAGCATCTTGGCCACTTCCTCCTGTATGCAGGCCCGTACCCGATCTGGTACGCGGTAGGCCCGGTGCCGGACAGGGGGACTGTCCCCGGTGTCTACGTCGTGCAAACACCAAGGGGTGACCCCGGGGGTGAGGGAGAACAGGGCAGCGAACTGCAGCAGGAGGTCCCGGCAGTCCTGGCGTTGCTCCGAAGTGAGGGCGTCGGAGAGCCGGACCCCATCCACGGAGCCGTCCTTCTCCTGAGTCTTTAAGAGATCCGGGAGGGGCTCGGAGTCTTCTTCTGTACCACTGTCGGTCGCCATCAGGAGGCTTAGTTCGGAGCGCACAAAGTGTGGTTTGAGCCGGTTGGTGTGGAGGACCCGCAGGGGGTTCCGGGTGGACCCCATGTCGATGAGGTAAGTGACGGGGCTTTTACGCTCGACCACTTTGAAGGGCCCCGTCCACTTGTCTTGCAGGGCACATGGTTCGGTGGGGGACATCACCCATACTTGCTGCCCAGGCTCGAACTTAACGGAGGAGGCATTGTGATCATACCACCTTTTCATGTCCTCCTGACTGGCCTCGAGGTTCGCCTTGGCCATCTCCCTGAAGCGCCGGGTCTGGTTTCGTAGGGCCAGGATGTATTTGAAGACGTCAGGAGGGGTCGTTAAGGGGGCCATCTCCCAACCTTCCTTGACTAGGCTGAGGGGCCCTCGCACAGGGTGCCCGTACAAGAGTTCGAAAGGGCTAAAGCCGAGGGACTTCTGGGGGACTTCTCGGTAGGCGAAGAGGAGGCACGGGAGCAGCACATCCCACTGGCGACGGAGAGGCTCTTCCAATCCCCCAATCATCCCCTTGAGAGTGCGGTTAAAACGCTCCACTAGTCCGTTCCCTTGGGGGTGATAGGGGGTCGTGAATCTGTAGGTGACCCCGCATTGTTGCCAGAGGGACTTCATGTATTTAGATATGAAATTCGTACCTCGGTCGCTGACGACTTCTCGGGGGAAGCCTACCCGGGAGAAGATCCCCATCAGGGCCCGGCCAACCACCGGAGCTGTCACTGTCCGTAGGGGCACCGCCTCGGGGTAGCGGGTGGCATGGTCCACTAGGACCAAGATGAACCTGTGTCCTTGTGCCGTGCGGGGGTCCAGAGGCCCCACAATGTCTATCCCCACCCTCTCGAACGGGGTGGTGACCACCGGGAAGGGTTGCAGAGGGGCCTTCAGCTTCCGACCACTCTTCCCGCTGGCTTGGCACGTGGGGCAAGATCGGCAGTGGTTCAGGACGTCATTCCTCATTTTTGGCCAGAAAAAGTGGGTCACCAGGCGACTGTATGTTTTGTCCTGGCCCAGGTGTCCAGCCAGGGGGACATCGTGGGCCAGGTTGAGCAGAAAGTCTCGGAAGCGGAGCGGTACCACCAGAACTCGACCGGCCCCCAGCTCGGCGATTCTTTGCTCGCTGTAGAGCAGGTCGTTGTCCCAGTAGACCCAGTGGGTTCCGGTGGTGTCCCCTGCGTTTTGGGTATCGGCTTGTTGGCGGAGTCCCTCGAGGGAGGGACAGGTCTTTTGTTCCTGGCGGAACTGTTCTTGGGTGGGCCCCCCCTCTTGACGCCACTGAGCCAGATCCGGAAGGTCCTGGTGTTGTGCGTCTGCTTCGATAGTCGGGTCCGGGAGGTCGGCCTCGCTGTTGTCCTCGACGGGGGCAACCGGGGGCGGAGGTGCCGGCCATTCGGTTTCTTCTGATCGGGGGGTGGCCCGGGCGGTCATGGATCGGGTGGTGATGCAGGCCCAGTCCGGGAGGCCCAGCATCCCCAGGTGCTCTCTTTTCTCGACGGCGGCCCACGGGGAACTCTCGAGGTCATTCCCCAGGAGGCAGTCCACGGGGGCATCGTCCCGGACCGTCACCTTCAGTAGGCCGGAGACCCCTCCCCATTCAAACGGGACACAGGCCATCTTACACATACTCTCAGAGTTATCTGCCGAGCGGACGGGGCAGAGAATGTTCGGCAGGATCTGCTCGGGCTTCACCAGATGACAGCGGACGGCCGTCACGCTGGCGCCGGTGTCACGCAAGGCCTCGGCTCTCTGTCCATTAATGGTCACCCACTGACCGTATTTTCTGGTGTTGGCGGGTAGGGGAGCCCGCGGGACCATGTCTCTTCCCCCTAGGCATGCCAGGACCATGGCGGCCGGTTCCCACCCTTGCTGGGCCGGCTCGTACTCTTCGGGTCCCTCCGAGGATTGCTCTTCCCCTAGGGCAGCGGCCGCTACCTGGCGGGGCTTGGGTGTTTGATTTAGCGGGCAGTTCGGGTCATTGGCGTAGTGGCCTAGTCGCTGGCACCGGTGGCACGTGACGTTGGCTCGGTACCCGGGCCGCAACGGGGGGTTGCCCCGGCCGGCCGGAGGCGGGGTGCTGGCCACGGGTGTTGTTGGTAAGGCGTCTCTCCCTCGCCCCTGGCCCCCTCCTCCTCCCCGAGGACGGTGCTGGCCTTGGTTGCCTCTGTTCTGGTCGTGGGGCCCTCTCCGGCTCACTCGGGTGCTTTCCCACCGGTCAGCTTCGGCGGCGAGCTGCCGGGGGTCGGTCAGCTTACTGTCGAGTAGGTGCTGCCGGAGCTCGACGAAACAGTTGTTTGACAGGTGCTCCCATACCATAAGGTTGAAGAGTTGTTCGTAAGTGGTGACCTGATTTCCCTTGATCCACCCTTCGAATGCCCGGCTGAAATAGTTCACGTATTCCACCCACGTTGTACCTGGGATCCTGGTGCAATCTCTGAACCTCTGGCGGTACATCTCGGGCGTGAGGCCGTAGCGGGTGAGGAGGGCAGCCTTCATGTGGTCGTAGGACGACATTTGGTGATCGGGGAGCTGCAGCAGGGCATCGCGACCCTCGTTGATAAATCTCCCCCAAAGTCCGGCTCCCCAATCACTCCGGTCGATTCGGTGGGAGGTCATTGCGATCTCATAGGCTTTAAACCACTGTTGTATGTCGTCTTCTCGGACATATTCGCGGACAACATCCTTGGGGATGTGAACTTTTTTCTCACTTGGCCCCGGGGTGTGTGGTCGCTCAGGCACCCCCAGTTCCTTATTCTGTTTGCGCAGTTCTATTTCCGCTAGTCGGCGCTCGTGCTCGAGCGTTATTTTTTTCTCTTCCAGCTCTCTCTGTCTCTGCTTTTCTTCTCGTTCCTCTCGAAGCCGCATATGCTCGAGGTTAAGTTTCTGTTCAGCTAACTTGAGTTCCCCATCCATCTTGAGTCGTGCCATCTCCAACTCGTGTAATCTGACTCTGTCTCTTTCTCGGATCTCCTCTTGCGGAAGGCCCGTTCCCCGCTCCTCGGGAGCCGTGGCGTTCCCCTCTGGTGTGCTGCTGGTTTGGTCTGGGGTGACGCTGCTTTGGTCGGAGGGTCCTGTGACCCCCGTTTCTGTCCATGACTCCAGAGCGCGCTTTAGATCATCCTTGGTACTCAGGCCGGTGGTAGCAATGCCAAGTTCTATGCAAAATTGTCTCAGTTCGCGGTGGTTGTATTCTTCTAATTTCTCCATTTGGAATTTCTCGGTGGAGCTGCTATCTTTGGTCGACATCGTGTTTTTGTCGTGGGGTGAGCTACTCTCTGTACGCTTACGCGTTGATTCGGATCCCACCGCTGCCACCAATGTTAGAAAAGGTAGACGGACCGGGAGGGCCGGCCGGGGTCAGGGGGAGAGGTCTCCGGGGAGAGCCGTCTCCAGCGATCGTACAGACAAGTAACTTCCCCCCCACAGACAGGAATCACACACGGATAAGGTTCAGGGTTCTTTATAGGTACTTAGTTATGATACGGTAGAATGGTACAAGGAGGTCTGGACGCCGGGGTCCCCTCGATTAGAGTCTCGTAAGGTAGGGAAGGGGGTAGCGGGTCAGTCTATTTACCAATCAGGTAGTTCGGATGAGATGATGATGAGCTCACAATCCTCGAGCTTGGTGGTTAGGTGGTACGGTCCGCGGCAGCGCCAGCAGGTCCCGGTAAGGATGGTTGATACAACGGGCCGCGGCAGCGCCAGCAGGTCCCCGGAAGATGTACGGTCCGCGGCAGCGCCAGCAGGTCCCGGTGAGGATGGTCGTTACAACGGGCCGCGGCAGCGCCAGCAGGTCCCAGGAAGATGACGGTCCGCGGCAGCGCCAGCAGGTCCCGGTGAGGATGGTCGTTACAACGGGCCGCGGCAGCGCCAGCAGGTCCCAGGAAGATGAAGGTAGCAGAAGGCCGCGGCAGCGCCAGCAGGCAGGACGATGGTTCACAAGAACGGGCTACGGCAGCGCCAGTAGACCGTCAGGGTTGAGTTCACTCGGTGTCTCTCGACTCCAGGATACAACTGCCTTCCTGCTCCGGAGCTGTCTTAGTTATAGGGCTGGTGCCCTTTGATGTCCGGACCCTCGCACTTGGAGGTCGGAGGGTCCGGGATGAAGGTGTCCAGACACCCAGCAGGGGGTGGAGCCAGCGCCTGGGGGCTGCTGGAGGCGATCGGCACCTGGCGGGGGAAGAGCTCTTGACGCTTCGTTCTCCCATTGACCTGCCAAGTGGTCCGCTCACCTCCTGGGTGGATGGTGGTGCCGGGATGTCGGGGCCGGCCAGGCCCGGGGTTAGGGTCGAGGTGAGGCCACGCGGCCGCGTGGTGCAGGGCCCAAGATGGCGGCTTGACCCGGCCGGGGAAGCCGGTGGGGCTGGACCCCGTGATGAGTAGGGGTCCGAGGGCAGAGGGTTCGTCGGGAGACGGAGTACAGGTGCTTGTCGTGGGGATATGCCGGGTGGGCCGGAGCTCGGGCCCTGTCGTGCGGGGGGGAGCAAGCCCTCTGTGTGGCCTGTCCAACAGGCGTGTTTTCAGGTTTGGTTGTTTTGTCTATCCTGGATGGTGCTGTTGTTTGGGTTATTTCCCTCGGACTCCACTTTTGGGGTTTGATTACGCGGTCTCTTATGTTGGACTTCTGCTTCCCTGGGGCACGTTGTGGTCAGTTTCGGGATGGTCTCTTGGTTCTGTGGCTGCTTCTTGGCTTGCAGTCTTGGGGTTCTCCGTGGTGGGTGTCTGTGTTGCAGCCCTTGGACGTCTTCTCCTACCTTATGGTCCTCTTACGATTGGAGGTTGGTAGGGGTGCATCCCTGTCATTGGCTGATTTTGTTCGACACTGTGTTTTGGTGTTGTGTTTCTGTGTCGGACCGTTTTGTTCTCTTTTTGGATTTAAATGTGTTCTACAGTTTCTGCCTTTAGTTTCCGTTTTCACTACGTTCTTGATGAAGCCGATTCTTGCTTTCGTATCTGCTCATTATGTAATTACTGTGGGGAGGAAGACGGCAAGGAGGTAATGCCCCAGTTACTTACTGGTAATCTTCATTATTTCGAGTACTTGCCTTCCTCGCCACAGTATAGTTTCCCATCCCTCCCTGCCCTGTTGTGTATGGCTTCATCTTTTCTTGGTTGTGGCTTTGGTGACAGGATGTGCTGTGGGTAGACTTCCTCTTTATAGGAGGAAGAGGATGTTGGCCATATTGGAGGAATGGGGGGCTAGTATGCTAACTTCTGACTTGGGAGTTTCTTTGGGAGGCTAAAGCTGATAAAGTAAATACTGTGGCAAGGAAGACTAGGTCTTGGATTAATGAAGATTACCAGTAAGTAACCGGGGCATTATCAAGCAGGTCATTGATATTTGGGGCCAGCCAGCTGCAGCCTAAGTATCTTTGCTCCAGACAGGCACACAGGTGACACCCTCTTTAGCAAAATTGTGAATGTGCACACACCAGCAATCTTGAGTAAGATGTTGCAGGGCCACCAATGTATTGAAAGCTCATTATTTAGAGCTGATTGTGCCAACCTCTGATAACTTACTTTTACGGTTAACTTAACGATCAATTTTGAGAACTGTTGATCACTTATTCTCAGAGCATGTTGCTAGTACAAAACGTCTGATAAATAATAGAGGAATTGAGTATTCTGTTATACCATTTATATAGCGCATCACTGACAAACAAAAGTGTACTGCTGCTTGATTTCCCCAGCCTGAGAACATCAAGTCATAAAAATCTGTTCAAGAACCTTTAATGCTCAAATGGACCATGAAAGCACATGAATCTTGCAGGAGAGCACTTTCCAAGCTTATCGCTTTTTAACAAATAGAGGTAAACATTGTGCGGTAAATTGCACCGCCACCATTTGCCCAAATTCTTTCAAAATTACCTCGGGAAGAACCCCACCCAGTCGGAAGACAGCTCGATCGCGACAGTTCAGAGTTTGGGCGATGACAGTTGTGCGAGGAATTGGAATAGGGAAGAAAGCTCTTTATTTTTTTTTTTTAAATGGCAACTATTTATTTATTTGCAAATTAAGCATTGCCAATGTCGTGGGCTCACAAACTCTGCTTGACTGGCAAACTGGCATCGCTCTGACTCTGTCAGAAGAGGGCAGTCAGCTCTTAGGTATCAGTTAACTCCTTCATTTTACACCGTGCCTGCGCATGCGCTAAAGAGCGAGGTTGCTGGTGCAGAAAAGCAGCGAGGTTAATAGAAATCCTCAAGAAGTGTGTTCGTAAGAATGCATCACATTCTCGCTTTCCATCTGTTGTGCATTGTGAGGTGAGAAACGCAGGTACCAAGAAAGCAATAGTTCAACGATAACCTCTTTACTGTGGCTATAGGATAATGTGAACACGCAGGAGTCGCTTCTTCGTGGAGAGACGAGACTCGCCCAATCTCACTTCCTTTTAATGCATCTCTAGTGGCAGATCCAAGACTGATCTGTTTTGGATGTTTCTGAGGAGAAACTCCTCTCGTCTCGTGTTTCACGGTTTACCGGGCCCAGCTGACCACCTCAGACAAGCTGCGACAGCTAAGCATTGTGCCACCGGGTAGCTCTTCATTCTCTTTTTTAATACAGAGTCCGCTATTTCACGAATAGCGACCCCGGAGGTGCCTTTGGAAGTGATGGGTCCCTGCACTGAAGAGGCACGCTTAAATAGATTTAAAACTGCATGACTGTCTGTACACCACTCCTCAGCTCGCCTTGTTAAAAGAGGGCCTTGGGTGGCCCTAACATGGGAAGTGAAGAAGACGAGGGAGTCTGGAAGCAGTGTTTTTTTATTTGTATTGTTATATTATTTTTAACTAATTTGCTGTTGTTTCTCCAGCTCTAGAAATTGAAAATAAGGGTGGGAGAGCCACTGAATCCTCGAACCAACTTCAAGCCAGATACATGGCTTTTGTTTTGCTAAGCCAGGTACATGGCTCTGGTGCAGCTCGACATATTCTTGGAACCTCGGGCAAAACACAAACAGAACCGTGACGTGGCTACTGCCACCCTCCCCATATCAAAATCACCATCGCACAATGTGAAGCCAGGTAAGCTGGGTTCAACCCTGGCTTCCCTATTTGAACACATTGTATGAGCCTGAGCAATTACTTGATTTCAATGGGCCTTCTTTTTCCTTATCATCACACCATTTTATAATGAGCGTGTACAAAAAACCTTCTGTATGTTTTAAAAGTCTTTAATGTTGCTCCACCTGTAATATCACCTAAAGAAGCAAGCAGGATACACATTACAACGGAATTGCCTCTTGCTTTACTAATGGCATTGTAGTAAGGGCGGTGGGTGGTCGGGCATGAATGTTTCCAAGTGCATCTTTAGAAACTTTTGATTAATGCCACTCAATGCAGTGATACAAGGAGGCCCCCGGGGGAAGTAAGACCAGCGGTCTAGTCTTCCCCCGGGGATTTCGCGCAAGGAAAGGACAGGGGAGGAAGGGGTGGGATAAGGGGTGGGGTCGCAGGTAGGGATTAAAAGGGGGAGGAAGAGGAAGTCCTTCCTCTTCCTTTCCCCAGCGCCTCAGGGTGGGACAGTTAGTGGATCGTTGGCCACCCGCCCACCCGGCAATTACGTGACTAGTTAGGTCATGTTTTTTCAGCGTGCCAGTTTAGGACGGGTTGTGTGTGTGAGGGGCGGATTGGGGAGGGGGGAGGAGTCCATGACGGGCATACTCACCCTTCCGGGGAGGGGGATACTGGGGAAACGTGGGGGTGCGTCAGAGCAGTGGACGACGAATGGAGATGATGGTGGAGTTTTGGAAGAGAAGTGAGGAAGCGAATGGAAGTGAGAAGGTTGCGGTGTGAAGTGGGGATGGAGTAGTTGGAGTCTTGGAGAGTATGGGTAGTGAGGAATGTTGTTGTTGGGGATTGTTGGGGATTTGTGTTATGTTTCTGGTTATGATTGTCCAACCCTGTCCTAATAAAATGGCCTTTTACGCTAAAAGTACCTTGCGTGGACTGATTATTGCGCGATCTAATGCATGAAGGGAAACGCTTCCACGTTTAGTAAAGTATACTTTTGGATAAATAGTCGTTATCACGTTTTACACGATGATCTAAAAGTAAAATATGTCGAGGACTCGGTTCGTAATAACTAGCGCCAAGCCAGGCTGTTTGCTCAGATCGGTTCTATTCATTTTCTGGTTCGCCCACCTAAAATGAAAAACACATAACTGAAGATGCTCCCCACTGCTGAGTACATGCATCCAGAAAGAGCCAGCACCTGCCTGCTGAAGCATTACTACCACTTCTTATCAGCAATGTGTTAGGACAGGGACACGTCAGGGAGGACGTAGATGGGGGGGGGGGGCTGGAGATGCCGCCTTATGTCGAGGGAGTTCCCGGTCAAGAAGTGAGCAGGACTGCAATTCAGAGCAGTACCAGAGAAAGAAATATCACCCCGTCCCTAGTGGACGAGGGAGCTTAGGACGTCTACATCCAGAAGGATGGGGGTGGGGGTAGGGGGTGGATACAGCGCCTAGTTGAAAATGTCTAACGACGGTTTGTATACTGTTTGTATACTTTACTTAGGTTTCACCACTAAAGTGACCGTCCAGCATAACTCTGCGTGGGGCCAATATTTAGCAATCATTTTTTTTTCTCTGAATGGGGGAGAGGCTTCTTTCAAAAGCATTGAAAGAGGAAGAGGCAAAATGATTAAAGATACAACATAATTGTGTGGAGATTTTGACTAAAAAGTCTACGGAAAATAAAATAGCGAAATGAATTAAATATTCTATCAGATCATAGTTTGGGGCATTTCGGAGGAGCGTTATTTCTCTCCTGTGAGCTTCTTCTTCTTCCTGGGGGAGCCTTTGGTGCCATGCAACCCGAGAGCCCCTTCAGTCCTTTCAGACCCGAAGCAGCCAGTGCCCGGTATAGTGGGATCTTCTGTGTGCATGGCCACTGCATTCCTGGAACTGAGGGGCACTCTCCCTTATGGAGATGGGAGCAGGCAGGTAATGGGGGGAGGGGATTCCTCCCGGACTTTGTGGATGAAGAGAAGGGGATGGCTTTGCATAACTATGTAACAAAAAACTATGAGGCCCTCGAGGGGCGTAGTTGGGAATACCTTTCACTTAGGACTTAGGTGAATATAAGGTGATCCCCCCACCCCCCCACCGCCCCCACCACGTAACACGTTTAATGTTGCATTATACTGCATAATAAATCCAATTAGCTCTTTTCTCTCGCCGCCAGGTGTGAACCTAACAGGAAAGCAACAGGTGCAGTGGCATTGCAAACGGATGTGAAAGACCCGTCGAACCCAATTACTAATACTACCAAACGTGTTTAGGAGCGGGGGCATTTTCCGTGCTTCCATAAGGTCAACGCAACATGCCACACCACTGCTCGCCACTCTCCTGGTTCTGATCCCTGGCAGCATTGTAATGAAGATTACCGGCTAGTGCATAATTGAGTCGTTCCTTTGCTGCTCCCGCATTCAAAGCCAGCCATTTCAGCTTCCTAGTAGTCCAAGTTTCCGAACTGTGAGAGGAGTAGCTCCTGTCAGACTCGCAGGGGTGTGGCCACACAGCTCACTCAGACTCATCAAAGGGCGGGACTTAGCACCCTTCCTCAAAGGGTTGGGCCACGGAGAGCCAATGAAGAGCAGCTGAGTGCTGCCTGCGCTCCAGATTTCTCTGAATGGGAGGAGTTACAGTTCAGAGCTGGAGCTGCGCTCTCTCACCCGGTCGCTGGCAGTCGGTTCGGGCTGCTCAAAGACCATGATGCAGCTGTCTCCAACAGAACCCGCACAGCTTCTTACTATGGGCTGCACTGCGCCGGCAGGATTTCCCGTCGCTCCCCTTCCCCGGCAGGGGACGAGAAAGCATGCAGTCTCTGCTTTTGGTCCGTGGGTTGGCCGTTGAGTACGTCTCCACCCGCCCACAACACGCAGACCATCACCGCCCGCGGCTACATTAATCGTGCTGCAGGCTGTGGGAGTTCGTAGCCTGCGGGCAACTCCCCACACGGCGTCTGCCCAGCCTGCTCACTCCCTCGCGCGTCCCACGAGCAGTAGAAACCGCACCTTCCTTGGGCTGCGCATCTGCCAACGAGAGATACGTAGACGTTTGATGAGGCTGGAGCTATCGGCAGACAGGAAGACGCTGTGCCTTTGAACGGGCAGAGGGGCTGGGAGGGAATCAGTCACGGATGGTCATCTGTATGTACGGCTTCCCTATTCGCCCCCGCCACGCAGAAAGAAGCTTCGGGCATTCTGCAGATTCCCCACCCCTCTCGTGGCTGTTCTCACCCTGATGCTCGCTTCTGGTCACAATTCACTGATTTTAGTAAGGCCGCTTATTATTTATTGCACAGAGCCCTGTAGGTCATAAACTCCTATAATGACGACACTCTCCAGGGTTGTGCTTTGTCGGCTCTCGTTTTATTGTGTGGGTCGTTTGGGAGATTTCGATGCAATGTAAGATGTACTCAGTCTCCTGTCACCAGAGAGTGGGGAGAGGTTGTGGCCTTATGGCCAGAGCTGCCGACTTTGGGCCAGGGGAACCAGGTTCTAGCGTCGGCGTCGGCTCAGCGTCCTGTGATTCAGGGCAAATCCATTACTGTCCCCTGCTTACCAAAACATGAATGTGTCCTTGTGTAAAGTCCGTGGTGCTCATGTAAAGCGTTCTAATACCTTCGGGTCGAGTTCCTGCTATATACATCTGCAAAAAGAAACAAGCATTGGCATAGCCAATAGGTCTCGCCTTTAGGACCTTATAAGTGTTTAGCCATGCAACAGTTGCATAACTAAATACTTATAAGGTCCCAAAAGCGAGACCTATTGGCTATGCCAAGCGGCCGTAGGGCTGCGAAAGTGATCGCGGTCAAACATCAAAGCAGCCGCGAAAGTGAAAGTAATCGTGGTAAAGCGCGCGCCCACGCACATGCACTGTAGCTCTAGGCTGGCCTGGTAGCACTTTTTGGAACCCTCTCAATAAGTCTCGCCAGACCAGCGCATGCGCTGGGTCAGGCGAGACCTAAAAAAGGGGGTCAAAGCACCCACAGTTAGGCCCGGCTGAAAACGAGGATTCGAATTTCCCTTTCCACCTGGTTCAATAGTCCAATGGGAGGCTTGACTCCTTGTATATACGAATATGATAGTGCAACATATTACCCCAAAAAAATGAAGCCATAAAAATGTTAATTCTAAGCAGTGTTAGGTCCTGGGCTGGAGAACACAGCATACTCTGAATACTGTGCACCCGCCTGTGTCTAGAGCCGCAGGCTGTAAGTGGTCCCAATCTCTGGGAGGTGACCGGAGCCCAAGGGAGCAGGGGCCCCTTTCATTTGAAAGTGATGAAATGCACTAATGCCACCCTTGACCTTAAACCGAGGAATGGAGTTAGGGTTTTCGGGGATCTATGAGAAGTGACATTTCACCATCCACCTTCCTGGCAATTGGGCGATATTAATGCTTTTAGGGACAGTCTGGTACCCTTAAGTACCCTTTGCGAGCACCTAATATTGTTTTGATTCATTACGGTGCCTGCATAGTTGTGAAAAAAGGGTTTTCATTTTTGTGCCTATAATAGCATTTTTGTTCTCGTTTGGAGGGGAATTCGGGCTTCCCTGTCCCTTATGGCGTTGGGTCAAAAATGGCTTGTGAATAGTTGGTCCCTATTTGGAATGGCACATGCACAAAAAAAGAGAAAGTAATGCTTCACAAGGAAATTAACAATTGTGCAGATTAACTCAAGCATACAGCACCTTTTCCCTCTGAAAATTGATTCTACAGCACATGAGATGCAAGACACAGTGACGTGCAGTCGTTGGCTGGATGTCCTTGCGCTCTTTGTGTGATGAAATTAGTGTACTTCAAACTCCTAGCCTGATGTCTTTTCTGCCTCGCCAAATATTAGACAGTGGGGAACATTTTTAACTACATTAATTGCTAGACATATTGAAAAACACAAAATTAAGTAAAAGATGGCTGCCAAAGCGCCGCATAGACTCAGTGGGGTGGCGGAGCTCTTTCTTAGACACTGCCCTAAGCGTAATGGAACATTTAATGCAGATTCACCTAAAATGTAGACTCCGCACAAGGGAAAGCAGCACTCTCCAAAACACGGTTGGTGTTGTGAAAGAAGTGGGTGAAAAGGAGAAGACACTATTAAGTCCCTAGTGTCACCATTCGGGCTGGGTTGTGTCAATGCTTGGTCTGATTTCCTACTGGTTTTGGACCAAGTATTCACATTCCTCCTTATTAGCATGTCTAGTACTAAAGCTGTGCTCAGACACACCTTTAGGACTTCGGAGCCTCCCTCCTTTTACACCTCGAAGATAGACACTAGCTCCTCAGACGCACCGCTGCACAGATCATGTGTGAGGTATGCAAATCTACGGAGGAGACATACATATGGGACCACAGGAGACCCTCAGTCCTCTCCTGGGAGGAGAACACTGTTTAATAAAAACACTATTCCCATGGGCCATGGCACGCAGTAGCAGCAATCAGCATACAAATATATCAAAGCCACATTGGATGGCCAGCTACCACCTCATAGACCGCATGCAGGACATTTTCTATCTGGCACTACTGCACTTTAAGGGTAGCTCCACAGAATGTCTTCATAACATCCCTCAAGAACCACTCCTACATCAAGAGTACCACTTCCAGTGCCACCGCCACCAGTCGCAGCCCCTCCTTGTCCCATCGTCCCACTGGACACATTCAGTAGATCTTCTCCAACATCAAGTTTAGTACTCGCAGTGTCACGGCCACCCTTCGCAGCACCTCCTTGTCCCATCGTCACACTGGACACATTCAGGTGAACCACTCCAACATCAAGTTTACAGCATCCAGTGCCAGTGCCACCCTTCGCAGCACCTCCTTGCATCATTGTCCCACTAGACACATTCAGTTGAACCACTCCAACATCAAGTTTACAGCTTCCAGTGCCACGGCCACCCTTCGCAGCACCTCCTTGCATCATTGTCCCACTAGACACATTCAGTTGAACCACTCCAACATCAAGTTTACAGCTTCCAGTGCCACGGCCACCCTTCGCAGCACCTCCTTGCATCATTGTCCCACTAGACACATTCAGTTGAACCACTCCAACATCAAGTTTACAGCTTCCAGTGCCACGGCCACCCTTCGCAGCACCTCCTTGCATCATTGTCCCACTAGACACATTCAGTTGAACCACTCCAACATCAAGTTTACAGCATCCAGTGCCAGTGCCACCCTTCGCAGCACCTCCTTGCATCATTGTCCCACTAGACACATTCAGTTGAACCACTCCAACATCAAGTTTACAGCTTCAAGTGCCACGGCCACCCTTCGCAACACCTCCTTGTCCCATCGTCACACTGGACACATTCAGTTGAACCACTCCAACATCAAGTTTACAGCTTCCAGTGCCACGGCCACCCTTCGCAGCACCTCCTTGCATCATTGTCCCACTAGACACATTCAGTTGAACCACTCCAACATCAAGTTTACAGCTTCCAGTGCCACGGCCACCCTTCGCAGCACCTCCTTGCATCATTGTCCCACTAGACACATTCAGTTGAACCACTCCAACATCAAGATTACAGCTTCCAGTTTCACGGCCACCAGTTGCAGCACCTCCTTGTCCCGTGGGACACATGCAGTTGAAGTGTATGATTAACTACTGTCCCACTTACCCTCATCCACGAGCACCACTTTTGTAAAGGGAGACACCTGCAGTGCCGATCTTGTGTGCATCGGCTTTTTCTCAAAACATTCTATGTAGCTGTGTAAGTGCAGATGTTTATAGAGTGCAAAACTATCTGCAAAGCACCTGAGTGACGGACATGTGTGGGTATTGGGTAATATATGAAGGGACCACAAAGGATGAAGGGTAGAGGAAATTGGCTTAGACAGGATGGAAGGTGCCTTGTTAGAAGGGAGTATAAGCTTGGTCTAAGTTGATATATACTAATATGTAAATGTTAAGGTTTTCAGGCGGGTGTTTAACATGGCTTTAAGAATAAGCAACCTGGGGGTGAAACGGCAATGAATGCATGGGGAGTTGAAGTTCATGTGCCTGGCCGAAGGTGACAAAGTTTGGATGATAGGAAAACTGTGGGAGTCTTTTGGATTCAAACGCATCTGCGTAGATACTAAATCTTCTCTTCCACGGATGCTACAGTTGCATATTGTTACATTGAGTATAAGAACATGCAAGCCATAAACATGGAAAAACTAGTTTCCCACGAAGAAACGATGTAAATCTCACATTCCACAAAGACAGCGCTTCTTGTTTTTAAGATCCAATTCGGATCCTCTCCCCTTTGTATGTGGACTTCCGTGCACCTTGTGCTGCTAATGACTGAGGAAGAGGTGGTACCCTGTGTGTGTGTGGGGGCGGAGGTGGTGGGGGCTGGGAGGCGGGGTGATCTGGCACGTCCCCTCATGTAAATATAGCTCGATGGAGATCACGGTTCCTCACTCTCTCCTGAAAGGAATGCCCACTTTGCCTGCAGCTCAGTAGGACTGACTGCCAAGCGAGCCAACCTCTTTCTCCTGATTGGCTGAAGGAGAGACCAATGGGCGGAGGTAGCCGACAGGCATTAAAATCACATGGCAGAGGCAAAAGCGCCGGAGACTCTCAAAGAGCGTTTCAGAGAACAAATGTACCAGTGGATTAGGATGCGCCGTGGATTTGTGGGTTCATATTCATCACTAGTGGATCTGGCGTTTCTGTTTCCTTTCTTCCCTTGAAAAGAGGTAAGGAGCATTCCTACTTTAAGCACTTTCTGGCGGATCGCTGACACTTTAAATTTGGACTCCATCATTTAGCACTTTTTTTCGTGGAGCACGTTAGCAAGGAGCTTGTCGTTGGTCCTAGTGTTAGCTTCAGTTTGAATTTGGGAATCCGAGCCAGCTGTCTTTGGGGGGAGCCAGCAGCAGCTCGTTTTCTCGTGGCTCCTAAATGCCATAGCTAAAAATATATAAGCATGCCTGGAACCGTTGAGCAATACGAGAGTCTCTCTGCAGCATCTGTTTGTGCTCATAACTTTCCATGCACCAGCTGCAGCGAGAAGAAATGTATGCCCCCGCCCTATGCCGGCACTTGGCATCTTATGCACTCCAAGGGTATGCATGGGAACGTAAGGAGAAATGCACGGTGTAACGTTTCGAACTGTGCTATGTGCGTATAGATACTGCCTCCTGGCAGGCACGCAGACCTGTTAAGGCAGCACATATATATGACGTGACCGGGTAACAAGTGTCCCTGGGTCTGGCGGAAGCGAGGGGCGTCCGAGCGACTTCCAGGCTCCGACTTTGTGCTCTGGAAAGATTGCATCATTCGTGACAGTTGCAGATAAAATAGAGATAGGAAATAGCTGACTTATTCATCAGCCTAGAATGCGAGCCAGTGTGAGCTCGGCGCTCGCCAGGCTGAGCAGCAGGTGCGCAGCGGGCTCGCGGACTGACTTTTCAACAGGGCTGGTGCGGGGGTCTGAGCGCTCTATCTGTGTGTGTATGTATATATATATATATATATATCCCCCCAGTTTCTATTTTACTTGTCAGAGCTGTCTGGCAGCACAGCCTCAACCCCGCTCTCCGACCTGTACCTTCTTTCCTCTGATGCGATAACCCGTAAATATCACAGTGTGCGAGTTGCCTCTAGGCACTATGAGACCATTCCTGATAGTCATTCAGCTCGCAGAATTTCACTAGCACATACACTAGCTTTATCTGCCAGGAAGAACAGAGGATTGTTAGATGTTAGGCTTTCATATAAGGGTGTATACTTTAAAACGTGTCAATGCCAACATGGAAATACGAAGCATTATCTTTATAGCGCTGGTTGCTTTCCCTTGCGGTTTTATACCCGTTATGTGCTGCTTTTAGCGAACTCTGGGGCAAGCCAGTGCGTCATGGGTTCTTGGGAAAGGTAAGGGATTGTCCCCTTATCTGCTGTTCTTCTTATAAAAGACCAATAATCTTGGTTTAGTGTCCCCTAAGTCCTCTTGGCCCCGGTGCCACTGCACCTGCTGCTCCCAGGAAAGCTCTGCCACTGTGCAAACGTAAATCCGTTGTGCTGCGGTTTCACGTGGATTTCAAGGCAGGTGATATAGCGCTTGCCTCGCCGGTTCCTAACTGCACGCGACCTTTAGAGAAGGATCAAACAAACAATCATTCAGGGGTTTATAAGGCGCGCTACTCACCCGTGAGGGTCTTGGGGGGTGGGAGTGCAGCTCTGGATGGAACCGGGAAGGTGCCCTGGGACAGGCTCGGGGGATGACGACAGAGCAACCTTTACACTTCAATGAAAACATCATGCTTGTATTGTCGACATCACGAGGATGAATGTCGTGCAACCGGCAGCCTCGAGGTGGCACACAAACCTCTTCAGCAGAATCATTAACCATACAGCTTCCTAACTGTGCGCGAGCGGAGCCCAGATAAGGGCTGAATTGGAAAACTGAAGATGGGGAAGTTTGGGAGGGAGAGGGGTGGTGCACATTGTAAGCCTTCCTGGGAAAATTGAGCTTCGCCTTTTTTCCATGAGCAGCTTGCAGCGGTCATATAAAAAGCATTAGCCGCTGCTCGGTGTCTTGTGGCTGCGCAGAGAGCTGTGTGTGTGTTTACAGAGGGCAGCAGAGGCCGCCTCGCGGAGGCGCATTACAGTAGCAGCTCTGCTCTCATAGCAACATGTGCCCGGAGGCGGTGGCGTCAGCCGGGGAGCACAGTGCGCTCGTTAGCAGTCCCCAGGCGCCGCGTCCTGGGTCTCCGGGGCCGCTTGCAGCATCTGCGCTGCTCCGAGCTTGGGCTGGGCCTGTGATGTCTGGCTCGTCCAGCCGGAACATCCTTTTAATGTTTAGAGTTCCTCTCCGCGGCTCTACATTGTACACTGGTGGGCCTCAGTCAGAGGGGCTCTCAACTAGTTTTAGCCGCGCCGCTGACTCTCTTTCCATTTCATACATATTCACAACCCTGCCAAATAACAAGGCACACAATGTGAGCCGGTGCCTCTGGAGAGTTTCCTAATGGTCTGGTCATGACATCACAAGCAGTCTGTAATCAGCACGGCATTGAAGCACAGCTCAGGTGGTATGATATCCCTTGAAGAAGGTCGGCCAGGTATTGATATAGCGCCCACATCCAGCCCTTAGCACCAAACAATGTGTTCACAGTTGTGGCAATTAAGATAAATGAGTGAGTGACGCACAGAGAGCTGTGACGGCCCTAGCACGAGAACAACTGGGCAGAAATTAAGTGCCGGTGAACCCCATCTTACACTGAACCTGTTTATAAATCAACCCCATACTGTCAGTGTGGAAGGCAGTTTTTTATCAGGTAAAACAGGGTGCACACTGGTATGTTTAAATTGTGGGGAGTCGGAGACAGGACACCTTGTATTATAAGCCATAAAGTACCCTCAGTCTCATATCTAAAATTTGGAGGTCGAGAACGTTGCCTTACAGTTGCCATAGACTCCTGTGACGTTACGGAGTCATTCTTCCTGTGCTCTCGGGCCTCAGCCTGGCCATCAGCCTTTCTGACACAGAATAACCGAATTATGCTGGAATTTGAGAGTTTTGTGATATACATATTTTCTTGTATGAAGAATGTCACATGATTGTAGTTTGCCCTTCTGTAAACTCATTGATTGCATACAGTCTATAATTTGCAAAGTTAATTACTTTATTTCCATTTTCCAAAAGCAATATTCATGCAAGACGATAGTTTATCTGCAGTGTGCAGTTCATTTCCAGGCTGAATTCTGGCATCTGTCTTGCTGCACGCTGGTTTGGGTGGTGGGAAGCACAGTGCACATCATTAGTGGTTTATGGAGCCATGATGGAAGTCTTTGCATAGGTCAGTGGTTGGAGATGTCACAGGGTGAGGAAGCGAGGAGGCATTTAATGGAATTCTGGCGCTGCCCGCATCGCAGCGCAGTGTGAAATTTTGGCAGGCGGGAGCTTAGCACCACATTTCCCTACCTTACTGCGCACCCTTGCCCACTATGACCGTCACCATTGGGGGGAAGTACAGCAAGGGAAAAGAGCCTATCTCTACCCCCACACCTTCTGGGTTGTTAGGGTCTCTTGTGGGGTAGAGGGAGGAGTATTAAATATCTGGTGCCACCTGGTTCCATTCTGAGTTCTGATTCCTGAAATATGGAGTCCAGAGTTTGGGTAAATCCCAAAAGGTATGGCGCCTGATGGTGTGTTGGCTAATCAGGTGGGCAGTCAGCGTATGTTGCACCTCCGCTGGCCATCTTTGGATCGCGCCTAAGTTAACCCATTTCTTGCCTTACCTACACATGAAATGATAAACAAACAGCAACGTTCTCTCCATCACTAAGTGGTGTGGCCTTGCCTTTTTTCATTAGGTCTCCGCTCTGTACATACATGCGTGTAAACCAGAGCAGTATGTGTGAGGTGGGCTATGGGATATCATCTCTAAAGCAATAATTCGCCAATAGGTAGTTGCTCCCTGAAGAGGTGAAGGAACAGCAATATATATACGTTTTATATCTGAGGTCAGAAGGGGCGCAGAGGTCCAGCAGTAGTTGGTTTTGAACTTCAGGCCCCTGACAACATTCATAGTTCCAATTTGTTTTTCACATTTGAGCAACAAGTGCATTCGGGGAACTTTTGACAGTTGTTAGAGCTTCTTAGATCCTTCTGAGACTTCTCTGTCTCTTACAACAATGATGTGAGATCGATTTTGAGTCAGAAAGCAGCATTTCTCAAGCCTTTCTTACCAAGACCACATTTTCCCTGTACTGAGACATTTGCAGATTTTCCACCTTACCATGCATACTGTTTATCAAAACACAAGTACAGCACTAAACACATGCATACATTCTAGCCCATAATGTTATTATGAAAAGGCTTACATGTTGGAGAACCTGCAGAACATGACTGGTTCCAAAGCACTGCAGTCGTCAGGCAAGCTTTATCCAACTCATTATGCTCAGGTTTATCAGAAATTGGAGTTGCTCCACATCGCGTTCTAGGTTGTTCCTCATGTTTTAATGTAAAAAGAGAACATGAAGTATCACACCACTTTACAGAAAGAAGACAAGCTTTCTGGTGCACTATGACCTATGCTAAATGCACTGTTTGAAACATATCTAATAACTCCTTAAGAGAGGATTACAGAAGAACTGAGAGAGAGATAGAATTGTGGGAAATGGAAAGAGAGATAGATATACACACAGACAGATTGATAAGGGGCTATACCATTGAACATCACAAAATAGGGAGTGTTCCTACAACTCAAGCAGCAATTGCGAACCTTGGAAAAATGATGGCCTGACAATAATATATCATTTGTGTCAATATGTTCAGTGGAAGCCATTAAGATTTCCGCTTATCATCCGCCACAAACCGTTGCATAGGAGACAAGGCACAAGTCATGGAGGTCATGAACAGCACACGCCTGGTTATTTTTGCTCTCACTCCTGTCCACCTGTCTAACTGTGTTTGTGTTAAACATTGTTCTACTTCTTCCTCTAGTCACTATATTCACTACTTAGTTGCCTTGACTTTGAGCTGTTTTGTCATGATGTGACATCTATTCTCCTTCTTTATGGTTTTAGTGTTTACCGGTTGGTACACTTTTAAATATCATTACACATTTCGCTGTCTGTAATAGCGACAACCTGGGATACAAACATGAGCTTGCCAGATCTCCTGTTTACATTCTATGATTACATCCAACACACACTCACTGTCCATCATTGGCTTTGCTACATGGCTGAGGGTCAATCTAGAAACTGTGTTGCTATTATCATACAGTGAGCACCTCTATCTCAAGAAACAAGGCACACTTTCAAGAGAGCACTGAGTGACTGCTTGGAAGAGAACATCTCTGTTCACCATCTGACTTGTAAGCTCAGGTCAAGACATCTTTTCCTTCAGATCTGAAAAAGATTGTTCGCTGCGGAAAAATATATTTTCAGGTAAAATAATTCAGGATGTGACAGATCAAAGTATTCATAAGCGGGGAACCTTCTCTTGGATTTCTGACATTGAAACAGATTCACATGTTTTGTGCAGGAACATAATCACTTTTGTGCCAGTGGACTATAAGTATCTGAGATACTTCCTTGCCCGCATGCTCTCCACCTGAGTAGAGAAAGACAAAGGAGGCACATAAAGAGATCACAAAGTGGCCTAGGCCTAGTGAGTTGGCCCGTTATTTGTATACCATTTTGCTTCCATGATGACACAAATACCACTTATGAAAACATTAGAGCTTAGCAGTTTGTGAAGTATTCAATGGTTATGCACATGAACTTTTGAAATTGGATATAAAAATGAAAATAATTAGCTTGGGGTAAACGTGGTGGTCTGAATTCCATAAGGAGGCATTCACAATATTACACACCATAGAGTTATTAGAAATACAAAAGTTCTAAGTTTTCAGGTGTCTTTCTGATCTAGCTGAAAGGGCCACTCATTTTTCCTGTAACAAGCAAAGAGGTACCACAGTTTACTGTAACTTATTTAGCACCCAATGAAGAGAAAAGGTAGGCTCTCGATTACACAATGGTATTCATTGCATCGAGTTAACAGAGCTGGGAGCTTGAGTCAACCCTTACTAGTTTCCAGCCTGTGACCAGCAGGGTAACCCCTCTGCAGCCGGGGCTTAATTCACTGAGCAATCTAATCCCCAGCAAGTGTAGCACACACGTCAGCAGGGTATTAATGAGAATTACAAGGAAAAAAAAGAAATAGCTTCAACTGCTTTCCAATTCTTAAATGTGGCATTCTGGCAAGAATGTGAAATTATGGTTCATAGTAAGTGGAAAACATTATATTTCCAAAAATGGAGCCAAAATACTCAAACAGGTGTAAAACGTAGAAGGACTAGAGCATTTCTTTATTAAGTCTTTTGGGAGCCATTTTTAAACTGGCTATCACGAAGCTGTCAGACACTGCCAAAACCCTCTAATGTATTCGAGTTTTTACAGATGACTAATCGCAGAAAATATGTGTTAGAACGCACACTTGCATAATTGCTGAAAGCCGCTCCCGAGGCAGGAGAATGCATCTTCTGCCCGCGCGAAACACGTTTAATCCTCCTCACCGATGGATCTTTTTTGAAAAAAATGTTTAACTCCGCATCTACTCATCTGAGAGGAATCCCCCAGAATTCTGAAATGCTGATCGCTTTGAGAGCAGTCGTTTATTCGTCTCCATCGATATATGTACTGCATTTTCTTTCAAACACTTATGGTGTGTTATTCGCAGCCGTCATTAACAACGTGTACCGCGTTTCTGGCACGAGTTCAGACTCATTTAGTTAATGCCATTTTTCCTACACAGCTGTCTGGCTATTTTTAGTCGGCCGTTGTTGCGGTTTTTATTAAGCTCTCTGACAGCGGTGCACATGTTTGGGGTGCATTTCAATTTCTGTGCGTGGTGACGCAGCGTAAGCGCTGAAAGAGGGGAGCAGGCGGGCCTAAAGTAGGGCTCGGCAAAAGTACATGCGTTTCAGGTTGTGCTGCACCCCTGACCAGTGACATCTTAATGATTTGGGGGGCTCTGAGGCATGTTTTGTGAGCCCGTGTCCCTAACAAATGGTAAAAAATGTTTTACCCTTTTCTTTCTGCTAAATTAAACCTGCATGATGCCAAACAATTCTTAATCATATCGTAAACGTGCAGTATAAGGATTTCACAAAGACACTACGTCTTGCCCAGAGGCGCAACTAGAGCCAAATTTCGGGTGGGGGGAGGGGGGACTGAGCAAAAATTTCGGGGGGGGGGGGCTGAACTTTAAGCAATAGGCAGAGTGGAGCTGCAGGGGCTCTTAGAAGGGGTGAAACAACAGCAAGGCCTCATTAACATGCAAATGGTCTTTTAAAGACCTGTGAAGTGCTCGGGTGCGGCTGCTTTTTTGCCCGGGAAGGTGTCTCATCCCGGGCTGCCACACACGACGGGGGGTAGGGGGGAGCTGATCCCCTTTGAGTCCAATGGGTGTTGCGCGCCTGGTCTTGCCTATTGTTGGTTTACGTGTATTTCATAAAGATTATGTTTTTCTGCCGATTTATTCCTTATTCATTGTCTTTACCCTCAGTAGACTTGTTTGAGCAGAAAACGTGCAGGAAGAACCCCTGAAACAGAATGTGTACCAGGGCTGCACGAGCTTCCTAAATTTAGAAATTGTATGGGAAGTACATTTAGCAAGTACCTGTTCTGAATTTTGCATAAGAGGATCTCACTTACAATTTTCAAACAGATGACCGCCAAGTATAATTTACGTAATAGGTGTAATTTTTGCAAAATGTAGCCTTAATGCACAATTTTGCCCTCCTCCTGTAATGGGCCCAAAAGTCCTCCCTTCTATCTGTTTGGGTAGTAAAGGACAGCGAGAAATGGGATGCAGTCGGCCCCCTCACACCTGATACTAGTGCACATGCTGCTGTAACAATCATTATGTCACTGTGGATGTGTGAGGGATTGTGGGTGGTCCTCAAAGGAGGAAATATCAGGTGGCAGATAGCACATTCAGGAAGAGCCAGCTAGTGAATGTGACACGGGGACTCGCTTGATAGACTGAATTGTGTGATGCTGGTGGTGTCAAGCAATGGACAATGCGCATCCCTTGGCATCCGTTCCATAGTATAATTAACTCCTTTGTCTTTAAATGTTGTCTTCTCCTTGGGGAAGAGAGTGGAAGGTGCAGGCAATCAGAGATGACATGCAATTTACATAACCATGAATAAGGTGGGGAATTCAATTTCACTTGTTAATCTAACATTTGATTTCATCATTGTTTTTGTGTGGAATTTACATGGTATGGACATACGTTGATGTCTTGCGGAAGCGTGTCCTAAAGGTTAGCTGTTGTAAATTGAGTGTTCCGATAGAAAGTTTAGAGCAGTGATATACTCAGGTGAAAGGGTGTTGGTGAGTGCAAGTCAATGGAGACAAATGTTTGTAGTTCATCAACATCCCGATAGGGCTTGTTCCATCACCCATCGGTAACCTCAGAAGTTTACATATTTTGTTTTGTTACAGAAATATTCCGGATCGCATTCAGGTATCTATCGGGGTGCCACAGCTGATGCTTACTTAATGGGTGCTCTCTGGAGGTAGTGAAGGGCTTAATCCAGTTAGGGGTTCAGATTTTCCACAATGAATATTTGTTAGATTTACACGTAGGGGTTTTAGGCAGGGGTTGTTTGCAGATTCTTTGGTTATACTAAAGTTTTGTCATGGATTAGCCCTCAAGGACATTGAGCATCTGTTCAAAATGTAGGCTTTGGAAATACCAGGTTCGTGAGTTCACCGGCTGTTAACGGACACTTTGTAAAACCTGTTGCAGCAGACAAACTAAATTGAATGGGTTTGTCTAAAAACACTGGTATAATGGAACCCTTAATTGGAAGGATACCCTTTACATTTTAACAGAATAGATTTATGTGTGGTGGGAGACAGATCACCGGGGTTGCTTCCAGTGTATTGCAGACTGCAGTAGATTACTTTTTACATTACCATGGTCTGGTTAGAATCCACCTGTTACAGATCAACAAATGTAAAGTCCCCACATCCTTGAACTCATGGCCAGAAAATTATAAGATACATTTTTGTGTTATTTTTAGGTATCACACTTTTCAAGTGTTTCATGGGTTCAATGTGTTTGCACTTGCTTCATAATGTTGTTTTTTCAAGCAAATTAGTCAAGAAAACGTATTAACACAAGTGGATCCTCTCAGTTATGTTACATTTTCTTCAACTCTAGATTCATTGGTACATGGTTATATTTGGAGATATTAAAAAAAAGTAACACACTGGGCGTATTTACTTTTGGGAAAGTAACAAGAACATTTGTAATGCACATGACTAGATGCATAAACTTGTAACTGATGTCTACTTTTTGGTTTATTGCAGGACATGTCTTACCTATGACAGATGACACCGCACTAACCCTGTTGTGTGTGCCAGAGGACCTCCCTTGGTAAAACCCAAGGGCCGTTGGAGACTGCCATCTCCATTTTTTTTTGTCTGATTGTTTCTCGTGAACTTTCAAAACTGTTTCTCCAACGGGTTTGGCAGAAGCTCAGACTGTTTTCTAAAGCAGAAGCACCGCAGTCCACAACAGTAGTGATGGGCAGCGTGCGAACCAACCGCTACAGTATTGTATCATCTGAGGAGGACGGCATGAAGCTGGCAACCATGGCCGTTGCCAATGGCTATGGGAATGGCAAGACTAAGATACATACTAGACAGCAGCGTAGGAGCCGCTTTGTAAAGAAGGATGGACACTGCAACGTCCACTTTGTCAACGTGAGCGAAAAAGGTCAACGCTACTTGTCAGACATCTTCACCACGTGTGTGGACATTCGCTGGAGGTGGATGTTGCTTATCTTTTGTCTCGCTTTTATCCTTTCTTGGCTATTTTTTGGCTGTGTATTTTGGCTCATTGCTCTATTACACGGGGACCTGGATGCTCCAGAAAGCAACAAACCATGTGTTTCGCAAGTCAGCAGCTTCACTGCAGCTTTCCTCTTCTCCATTGAAACACAAACAACAATTGGGTATGGCTTCAGATGCGTCACTGACGAGTGTCCCATAGCTGTTTTCATGGTGGTATTCCAGTCTATAGTCGGATGCATCATCGACGCCTTCATCATTGGTGCTGTCATGGCTAAGATGGCAAAGCCAAAGAAGAGAAATGAGACTTTAATTTTCAGTGACAATGCTGTGATAGCCATGAGAGATGGCAAGCTTTGCTTAATGTGGCGTGTGGGAAACCTGAGAAAAAGTCATCTGGTGGAAGCCCACGTCCGGGCTCAGCTCCTGAAATCTAGAATCACATCCGAAGGAGAATATATTCCCTTGGATCAGATCGACATCAACGTTGGCTTTGACAGTGGCTTTGATAGAATATTTCTTGTTTCACCTATCACAATAGTCCATGAAATTGATGAAGAGAGTCCATTGTATGACTTAAGCAAGCAAGACTTAGCTAACTCTGACTTTGAAATTGTGGTTATATTGGAAGGGATGGTAGAAGCCACTGCAATGACTACCCAGTGTCGGAGTTCGTATCTAGCAGACGAAATTCTTTGGGGGCATCGGTACGAGCCTGTACTCTTCGAAGAAAAGAGCTATTACAAAGTAGACTATTCCAGGTTCCACAAAACCTACGAAGTGCCCAACACGCCCCACTGCAGTGCAAGAGACTTGGCTGAGAAGAAATATATTCTCTCCAATGGAAACTCTTTTTGTTATGAGAATGAGGTGGCACTCACGAGCAAAGAGGAAGAGAACAATGTTCAGCGTGTCCCAGAGAGCCTTAGTACACACATGCATCTTGACATGGACCCTCATAATCAAGCAGTAGTTCCACTCGAACCTGCCTCTAGACCCCTACGACGAGAGTCCGAAATATGACTGACTTATTGCCATTTGTTATTGTTGAAAGTTTGTCGGTCCGTGGCACATTGAGGTCAAAAAGGGCCCTACACTGTTTGCAGACAGTGGTACCAAAAGTGTCCTAGTAAGAAGTTTTGAACTACCTGGACGGAATCCCGGGAGTTATGAATGGACAGACACCATAGAATGAAGACAATGAACTAAGCATGACCAGAAGGCACATAATATGATGTACAAAACAAATCATATAAACATTACTATTTTAATGACAAAACTTGAACTTGCAGGCAAGATTGGGTTATTCATTTTTGTAATATTACTTCATGAAGGGAACAAGGATGCTTTTTTTAATGGCATAACCAAAGGCAACAAGCATTGCCTTCAATCTCTAGTTGCTGCTAAGTGGTTGGACTTTGTATTTTGGCTGTGGTTTATTTGTACGTCAAATATTTAAAAGTCAGTGTTGCACTTATATCTGCCATATTCAGAAAATTACTAAAAGTGGCAGAGCTGTACCCAGTCAGTGGCAAAAGGCAGCGATACCAGCATGCATCAGGGTAGTGGTTTGTCGGCTAAACTTAATTCCTCTTTTGGTTACTGACTGGCATTATGCAATCATAAGCCAAACGACAGCCTTGAAAACAGATTATTTTTTCCTGTAGCGCTGCATTTGATCGAGTACTGCTTAAATGTACCTACCTTTCTAGATACCAAAGAAAATGCACACTTTTGCACCTAAAAGCTTTACTCCTCTGAAAGGGACTGCAGAAAACAGACCGTGGACATGCATGCCCTCACTTGCACCTTACTCATAAAAGCTTTAAAAATAGGAATTACTCAGAATGTGTCCTGTCAACAGGAAGTATCATGTTTAGCTGCATTGAGACTAAAATGCCACGGGCCAGCTCTCTACACATATTACAACTTGTGCCTTCGTGCAGCCAAGTTAGCACTCTGAAAACTGAGCCATTAAGGGTGCACCCTGCTCTGGCCTCACCCTCCACCACTGTCCTCGTGCCCAGGAGCCCCCACGCTGATACTGTGTATCACGCTTTAGGGCGTCTGGGTAATCATGCACAGACAAGAGCAAGAAGACCACAAGCAATCACTCTGCACCCACGATCATCATTATGTGGCCGTGCAATACTTTTGGATCCAGTCATTGATTTGAAACAAAAGCCTTTTCTAGCAGGTGATACTGTAAACGAATTTGCACTTTCATTAACAAATGATTTGTTCTTAAATCCCAAATTCGTATTTGTTGAAAGGTTGAAGGATATATGTCTATTCCAAAGTCTTGGAATAAAATAAAAAAATAAAAAATGTCATGAACTGCCCGCCACCTCCTGGTTGCATAAGTGAATTTGGCAACATAAATACATTTATAGTTTTTCTTGATAAAAATAGTACCCTCTCTTCTTAAGTAATGAAGTGTCCCTTCCTGCATTGCAGATTCTTTACCTGAGAATCCTCTTGTTAGGTTGAAAAAATAATGTAACTACAATTCTATTACAGTATTAGATCACCATATGCCATTAAAAAAGCAGCTTGTTCAAATCAAATACCTTTTGGATTTGGAACATGTGAAGGCGCAGGGCCATCTAGCCGCCTCGATGGTAGAAAATGCTTGTATTTAAAGGGTGTGTTGTTATAGCGGCGCCGTCTGATAATAACAGGAATCACACTACAGTCTGTACTGGAGTTTTTCTTTGTCACCGCAAAATGCACATAGGGTGGCTGAATGCAAAAGTGCAATGACCTGCTCTCCTAAAAAACAACTCCAGGTTCGGTGTTCTGTGATTTGTGTTCCTGAGTGGAGGCTGTGGAGGCTGATTTCCAGCACTTTGCATTCTGGGGTGTCCAATGTTGGTTGACCAGTGCCAGAGCCACGACACATTTTTGGAATATCCACCTGATATCAATGTCCACACAATGGATGGAAATGAGAATCCGTTACGTGGATAGTGTTTATTTTCAAAACCTGGCATGGCCGAGTCCTAAGGGACCAATGTTGCCCCCACCTCTTCATTAGCAACACCTTTGCATTGGTGAGTCCTGTGGGTTACATTAAGTGCTTGAACCCTTTTAAATGTTAAAAGTTAAAGTTTGTAGATTTATATACCGTGGCTTATCACATGAGAGGGCACCCAGGCGCTTTAGAGGGCATACACCTCATGAGACCCCGCAAACTGAGCAAATACAAATGTGGATTCCAGTTTGGGCATGACTAATCTCCTATGGTGGACCTCAGACAAGGGCTGATACTCAGCAGTGCAGTTTGTGCCTTTCCAGGGCAAACCAAACACAGTGGCCCACCTTAAAACGAGGTTTCTTAAATCCTGGGGTCTGGAGCCTGTTGGGAATCAGCAATGCTGCAATGAAGTCACCTGGTGGCATTCTTCATTGATTAGAAATCACCACCAATTTGGTAATGTTGGAAAATGGATCACAGTATCTTGACACTTTCAAAGTTGGGTTAGAAAAGATTATGGTGTTCGGCCAATCAAAAGCTTGAGAGAGCCTAGTTTACAATTGAGCGTTATGAAGTGAAAACCAGATACAGACAGACTCTCGGTGTTTGTGAAGGTTAAATTGAATGGTAATACATGTACTGCTGGTGCCATGTTTCCAAAAAGAATAATAACTAACTGTACACCAAAGAGTATTCAGCAAGTGGCATGCAAAAAGTAATATTATGTGTGCATGGGCGAGCGGAAGAGATGAGAATCTCAAACCGTCTAAAATGCACCTTGTTGAACACTGAGCACAGTGATGTGGGATGGTAGGCGGGTTGGTTGCAGGGCAGACATTTTAAAGGGAAGGAAACAAGCTACATTTTGTGGTGCAAAACCTCTTTTCCAGACAATCAACGTGTTTATAGAACTCTGTTATTTTCGAGTGTACATTTTTATACAGCGCAAATATTTTCGTATTTAATGCCAAATGTAAATATAATTATGTAAAGACAAAAAATGCCATACAAAGTATAAATTCATTACAGTAGTTTGGCTAGCGCCTAGATGCTACTGGGTAGCAGGGTTTTAGCAACTATTTACAAGCCTTGCAAGGCTCCCACCGCTATAAACATAGGTTATTTATTTCGAGCATGGTCTTTTTTATTGTTTATTTGTGTGTAGCTCTTGGCATGTTAGCAATTACTGGCTTTCGGATTGTTGGAATCTTATCAACAGAGATTCCTTTTCGCTCTACCGAAAGGACTTTCACAACCCTTTGTCTTCACTGAGCGCATCTTAAATTTGCAGATTTGCACTTACTGGATGAGGAAGTTAAGCCTCTGAGTAAGACAGAGGCCTACAGCCTTTTGAACAGATTAATGGTACCTGCTTAGCTCCCTGCATGCCCTTTTTTTGAAAATGACTTTGTGAAGCACAAGATGCCTGAGGCTTTCCTCCTACCATCAACATCATATTTAGGGGATGCTATTCTAGAAACAAAATTGTTAAAACGAACAGAATGGTAATTGAGGAGGGAGCTGGCTACATGCATTTTTCAGTCCTTCCTGAAAATACTTGAATGGAGCATTCTAATGATGTCTTAGACAGAACAATAAAACACTGCACATAGAACTTTTCAAACTTGTGTTTTCCTTTGACCCGCCCTTCTCCCTTCTCTGCAACAGAAGTCTTTTTGTTAGTTTCCCTTGACTGTTGCTTTTTTGGCAGTGACTCTCAGGTAGCTGTGGCTAACAGATCATTAGTGCCTACTCTTCACCTCTTTTTCAGATTCTCTGTAATCTTATGGAATAGGTCTATTGTGTCAATTTTAGACAGGTTCTTTATTGCCTTTGAGGTTTATCCACACATTTTGTCTGTATTACCCGTGAGACTCATCATAGTACAATGCTTAGCACAACTGGGAGTGGAGACCAGCCTGGGCAAAGTTTACTTGTCAGTGGAAATTGAGGGAAAAGCTTTGCCCAGCCAAGTAATATATTCCTTCTTGCAATGGAAGTTGCTTCTCTTCAGGTGTGTTAATTACAGTTCATCCCGCCACCAGCCGAAAGCATACCCGCATAAGATGCAGTTTAGTTTGTTACTCTGCACTAATCCTAAAAAAACACATATTCCTTTAATCGGAATGACCCATCCCCACCCCTTAATATCTTGTGACATCACAGTCCAGTTTTTGTGAGGTCAGTTTTGTGACTATCACAAGTTTATTGCACTTGCTTCTGATAAACACCAATTTTGGGGCATGAGGTACAGCACATGCAATGGTTTGATAAATTATATAATATATGACTCCAGTGTGTGGCTGTGCGCTTGTGGTAAAGTGACAAACTCCGCCTATGCTGTGTTTCTGGATATTTTCTATAACATATCTAATGTAAAGACAAAGGGTTTGTACGGTATTTTGCTTGGATGGGTTCGTTTATAATTTGACAAAACAATATGTACTGTAATGTCTTGAAGCTATGGCTGCTTTCGACCATTTATGGTAGGATAGGACAGCATCCACATCTCACAGCCAATCAAAATCAGTCTTACAATGTTGGCTTGCAGGTTTGGCATCGTGAACAATCTTGGCTTTCGACAATTGTTGTAAATTTCTATTTTTCTTGTTTGCAGCCTTTTGTATCGAAGTCTTCCTAAATGTACTGCACAAATCAAGGATTGTACAGATTTTTATATATAAATATATATATATGATGTCTTATTTTATTATTTCTAAATAAAATGAAAAACTATCACATAGATGGTCTGTCGTTTGTCCGAAAAAACAGAAATGTGTTCAAAGGGGTTACATAGACTGCATGAATCAATCCCTCCTTTAATATCTGAGGTCTTAAAGTTCAAAACACTTGAGTTCAAATAAATGAGAGTACTTTGAGAAGGTGCGAAGAATTAGAGTGAAATCATTTGCCAATGTGGTTCAGGTTCACCTGCTTGTTGTATTAGTAATTGATGAAAACAGTGATACAGCAAGTAACATATGAAAGCTAGTTCTATTTACCTGCTGTTCAGGATTTAAAAATAATATTCTATGGGTTGTCTAAAGTACAGGGTTCACGATAAAAGCCTTGATTGACACAGGACACAAACAAGGACAGTCGCATCACATGGTTTAGGAATAAATGGACACGAAGAAGACTCTTGTGCCTGTTGGCAAAGATGGTGGACTACACCACATTCTCTGTTCAAGCCAGCATTACACCTCAGTTTGGACGCTCCTGGATGTTTTGTTATTAATGGTTGGTAAGTACCAAAACACCAAAGGGAAGAAGAGTGACCATTTCCTATTAAGCAGATTAGATCATAAACCTGTAGTGCCACAAAGTCTCTCTTGACCAACACGAACTCAGAAGGACAACTGTGTTCAGTTCATGGAGCATGCAAACTTGCAATGTTTAGATAGTTACTGTAATTTCCGATTCATTTTCTTGGAAAGAGTAAGTTACAACAATAGCAACATCACAACACAGTTCTTCCGTGTTAATGGACCACATTATGTTAACCAAACTCAATACATGATTGCCACCTCAACACAAAACCAAATCTATCATTGCCCACATATCTAGTAGTATTGCTTCTTCCACAAAAGGCAGGAATGTGCTTTTAACATTGCAAAGTGGCTCTTGAAAAATCTCCATTGGCAATATTTTAAAAATAATTTGTGTGATGTAAAATCTGTATAGGTGTGGCATCGCCTCCAATCAATTTTTGCTCTGCATTGCGATGATAAAATAGTTACTTTGTGGTCAGTAAAAGTTAAACCACTTCACAGGAAGAACAGAAAGCTCTTTTACGGTCAGCTTGTGAAACTTTCAATCTGTGTTAGAAGTATAATTTCAAGGAGAAAGTACTGGAAAGTAAGAACTTGCCAAAGGATTAATTGTCAGTAACAATTCGTTCTTGTGCAATCTTTATACAGGCAATCTGAGAAAAACGCAGTTTGGAAGGTTAAGAATCTCTAAATATAAAAAGTCTTTATTTCAAAGCACCATCAACAAATTCAAATGCCTTAGCAGTGATCCTTCCACAGAGGACAGGAAGGCTTTCCCAAGTATTTGCTTGAATACCCACATCTAAAGAATCCTCTCTATGTTCAAATTAGTATTACATTGTCCTATATTCAATGGAAAATCCTGGTGAACTGGTATGTTGATTGGGGGAGCCTAAAATAATTGTAGATTTTCAAGCAAGAACCAATTGTTCTTAAAGTGAGCCATCGGGATTACAGGTGGCATGTTTAGCCTGAACTTCCAGAACACCCTGTGCATGATCTAGGAAATACATATTAGATATTATGACTCAAGTCCTGTATCACACTTTTCCCAAACTCATCTTTTTGACCTTGCTCTGACAGAGTCAGGGTGAGAAATGTGGCATAAGCCTTTATGTTCTAGCCATAATGGAATATTATTTCCTATTTAGCTTTGCCAAAAATGCAGCAAAATCAGGTGTTATAACAAATGTACTTTCCCCTGTGATCCTGAGCATTTGCCAGGGACAGATACCGTGTCATGGTGGCTGCTATCAAAACTATGGTTGCCCATAATTTTCGAAATTTCACAGATGTCAAAAGTGGGATTGTGCAGGTATCGTCTGAAAAGTGTAAGATTGTACTTAATTTTGCAGTCTTATTGGCAACGTAGGTTGCTCACTTTTGGACAACTTTGCTTACTCCAGTGGATATCAATAGGAGTTTATGTCTCTGAGTGTAAGTGTAAAATCCTGGACATGAACACTAATTCTATGTTGCCCGCACAGTAGAAAGGGATTATGAGTTTCGTCTAGTCATTTGAACCACACAACCCTATTCTTAAAAAAGATACTGCTTTGTTGTTGAGCATTTTTGAGTGTTGTCTTCGTCTTTCAATAAGGGCAGAGCCAAGTGCCACAGTGAACTTTCATACACTGCAGCAACAAACAGTGATTTCAAGTTGTGCCATGATTGCTCTTGAAGGGTTTGTTTATTATCACCACTTTAGTTTGTCAGATATTGCCATTAATTTAATATATTCCTACTACTTCCATGCATCATACTGTAAAGAACAGTCAATAACCTGTAGTGGAGAGGCTGCTACTGGGCAGACTAGAGTCAAAATGAAAGATCTGAGCAAGAATGTCACCACTACAATAGCAAGGGTGCTGAGACAGAATATAAGATTTAGACAGCAATGTCTTCATTTGAGTGATGGTTTGTAAATTTGGAGGCTGCGGCTAGCTGAGCGTTACCATTGTATCAACCGTACAATTGGTACATGGGTGACTCAACGCATCCCTTCTTGGCCTGGAGAGGGGCCCTTTAGCCTTCTTCCCAGAAGTTCAATATATAGTCAGTACTGCCTCTTTAGACCAGTCATTGCATTGTTCACATTGCTTTGGGGGTAAGCGTAGTCCCTCTGCTTGGAACTGTACCACAAAACAGAAAATCCACTCTCCATTCAAAGTAAATGCCTGAAAGCCATTGAGTCTGAATCATTGAAAAGTTGAGGAATTTCTTTTAGAGAAGTGGGGGCACCAATGGCAACTCTCTGTCCTACATGTTGAGGTACTAGCTGTGATGTAATCTAAAGAAGAGGCCGTAATATTCTAATTTATTAACCTACTATTCAACGGGCACATAACACCCATTGGGCCAAGAGGGATTTAGTCCCCATCAATTCCCCCTGACCCCTGTGAGCCTCCCATGACTGGGCTGAGCCTGGCAGTCAAGACACCAAATACAATCACACCTATGGAGCTAATCTGACCTATCCTCTAGAGGCCGTTTACAGCTCATCCACCCTTTATTTTCTCTTTGAATTGCACCCCATTCCCCTTCAGCGACGGATCTCTCTGCCTAATCAAGATATCTGTGTTTAAAAAGAAAAACACCAAAGCAAGCTAAATGTGTGTGAAATCAACAGGTCACACCACAATAAAGAATGCAAGTTTACAGCAGTATATAGGAGTATCGCCTTCTCAATGACATTTAACAAAACATGTATGACATTATAATGTAATTATATCATTCTTAGCCGCTTTTAGGTCTCGCCTGAGCCAGCTCATGCGCTGCCCTGGCGAGATATTTAGTGAGTGGGCTTTAGAAATGCCACCACAAGCTTTTGCTGGCCTAGAGTGTGCGATTACACGCGCAGTAACGCGCATTTCTCGCATTGCTCGATCAGGCGCCATCTGGATTTCCTCTCGATTGCTCTCCCAAGCGCGCTCTTCAAGGCTCCTCCCCCTCCCCCACCACAGAACGCGTCTTGCGGCCGCACATCTTGTTTGCTTTGATTTAAGCTTGTGTCTGTTTTGCAACTGTACACTGGACATGTCTTGTGAACTTGGAGCTAGACGAGTGCTCT
Source organism: Triturus cristatus (assembly GCF_964204655.1). Classification (NCBI taxonomy): domain Eukaryota; kingdom Metazoa; phylum Chordata; class Amphibia; order Caudata; family Salamandridae; genus Triturus; species Triturus cristatus. Next base: position 675,254,634 of record NC_140590.1, read on the forward strand.
GCTCATAGTGTACACACCTACATTGGACGTGTTCTGGCTGCCTGCACAGAATGGTGCGCTCTGTGAAGCTTCTGCGTGGTGCTTTATCACCCCCTGCCCCCGCACTCCACCAATCCTTTTAGTGTCGGACTATAATTGTGAAGAGACGCAGCGTGCGCCTGTGATTCCTTGCCTACTGGGGTCTCTGACCATCTCTTGCAGCGGAGACATTACCACGTGGAGTGGCGCTCTATGAGACCGGGATCCCCACCTTCCCGAATGCCTGCCAGTGAGTAACAGCCAAGCGGCAGCCACTGACGTTACACGCCATCAGAAATAAGGGTACCCCTGAAAAAATTCCAAAATCAGGGAGCATCTAACAATTGCAAGCAAAACAATTTAGGAACATTGATTATAATATAGTGGACCTGAAAAGCATAAAAAAAATGTGTGTACATATACTGATAGGTACAAAAATATGTATTAATTTTATTAACTATTACATATGATTTCATATATTTTATCAAAAGGCATAATCAAGTTTTCTAAACATGAAGAGCATTTAAATTCTGCCTTCAATCTCTGTTTGATTCTTAGAAAACAATATATTCATATATACATGGTTCTGTAATTGTTGAATCCAAACATGAAGAGCATTTAAATTCTGGCTTCAATCTCTGTTTGATTCTTAGAAAACGATATATTCATATATGCATGGCTCTATAATTGTTGAATCCTACGCGCGTTTTGGCTTGCAGCCTTCATCAGGACGCCATGTGTATATATCTCATGTAACCTAAACAAAGTATATGTAAACAAATGTAAATATCAAAGTTGCAGATGGGTCCTATTTACAAAGATACTTCCCAAAATTTGGGGAGTTGGCGAAATAGCTCATAATTAGATATAACAATTAATATACAATTTAAAAAACACTAGTCCATCAATTGCACAGACACCAAAAATAATTATTTAGTTTAAACATCTTTGGATAAGTGGATGTGACTTGGACACCTTATAACCATCACCCCATGTGAAATTTCATGAAAAAAGGAAAAATGTGAAATATAGATAGCTGAAAACCTCAGCTTGGTTTTCAGAACCACCAAAAAACATGTAAGATGTACCTTTTCTAACATGTTCAGAACTTGCAACTTCTAAACCATGAGGATAGTAGCAAGATAGTGGTTTATCAAAGATGCTAAAAACATTATAGAGTAAAAGATAAAATTAGACAAATTAGTAAAGGTATAGGAAAAATCCTAAAAAATGTTCCTGAAATATATTGTCCGTTACCTTAAATTATTTTCCAAATCAGAGGAAAGGTATGTCAATTATGTATGACAATGGATATGATTTAGTCCCTGGATGTATGTTCTGATCAAAATTTGTTAAGCTCCCTGCAGAAACAGAAACAATGTATAGAAACACTCAAAATGACGAGGAGAGCACTATATTAGTTTCAAAAGGATGCCAATGAGATGGTCCAATGTTGGAATGTAGAAATCCTGCCACTCAAATTCATGTTATAACTGAGGTCGTGCTCGATGGGGGTATATATATACAAAAGTATGCTAGAAATCGTTTATCTATCCTATATTTAGGTTAGTATGGAGAATGCCAAATAACGGAGGGACGTGTTGACCTGTATGTCTAAACTATAAGTTGTTGAGGGGACAGGTTGATCGAGCTGATCAAAAGAAGGGGTGAACTGTACCTCAGATGTTAGGCAGCAATGTGTTCCCCTCTGGCATCTGCTTACAAAAAGTGTTTGATGTTGTAAAATTACGTTAAACTAGAAGAAAAAGAATAGACAAACATCCTGTATGACTATGTCGGTAATGATCTAACGAATAGTTGTTGTACGTAATAAAACAAAACGCTTACCCGCTATTATGTTTCTAGCAACCGGATTTAAAGAAATGTGGCCCCAAAGCAAGTGTGGGCTTCATCAATTAAGAGCGGAGGGCATTGGCCTACAATATGTTAAAAAACAAAACAAAACGGAAAAAAATTAGATATGAGAAGCTGCTGTACCTATGTAATAGAAAGTTGTGGATAAATTGATGCATATATATATAGAGCAGAGCCTTGAACTTACTTGGTAGCGGCAATGAATGCACATAAAATCAGTTCGGTGAGAGAGCACATTATTCCCTAAAGTTCAAACTTCTGGATTAAATTGATCGCTTCCGGGATGTCAGGCTGTTAGAAGGTGGTTCTGACACTATAGGCCACCCGGATTTTTTGTTTTTTGAGCACCTAATTGTTGAGCTTTTACTGTGGGGGAGCCTCATAAGTTGGGACTCACCCACAGTGAACTCAGGATGTAAGAGACTGCATGGGGATTTTACTGGTGTTCCCCTGGCTTGACCAGGCCACTGCGCAGCAGCTGGAGTAAGGGACACCGGGCTGGTTACATGCTGACACATGTGTGCATGCGTGTGCACATGTGTACGGGCTGCGCAGGGGAGATTCCTATCGTGCGCAGTCCAGGAGCAGCTACAAAGTGAATGGTGTGGCAGGACTTATGCAGTATTGGGTGGTGACATGGAATAGGCTTTATACACTGAAAAGAAACATGCCAGGGAAAGTCAGTATGTTTTACTATGTTTTCACTTCATTATTCCCCTATGGGGATGTGGGGCCCATGGCTAGATTAACTTCCGTTAGGCCTACAGATTCCAGACACGCACTTAAGTCCAATGTAGCGAATGTGAAAATAAGTATTCTGCAGAGTCCAAAGTCATATTTGTACTGCTTTTGGGTCATCCAGAACTGTCATATTTCTCTGAGCCAGCCATGACCAGACCCAGGCTGAGGGCTGACCTCAGCTGGATGGATTGATAACCTTTCTTCCACAAGCGAGGGCCTCCTCTCCATGAAGAGATGATGGGTGGGGCTACAGACTCATCCATCACTAGGTGCCAGGCACCAGGCTGCACCAAGGAGGGAAGGAGTTGGGTTTCAGAGGCCATGTGGCCAGAGACACTGGACAAAGCCATTTTTAACAAACCCAGAGGCTGGACAAGAAGGAGGGAGCAGGGGCAGGAAAGTGATGTGTCGCTGTTTGATAGGACCAACAGGGACTTCCTGCCAGCCCCCTATTCAACTTTTAAACAGTGCTTGCACAGGAAGAGAAGCTCTCTCTGGGGTGTGGTCTGTTGAGACTGAAGGTGCTGGAGCCTGGCGCAATGGGCAGTTGGAGGAGAGACCCCCTGACTGCCCCCAGAACCCTAACAGCACCAGAAGAAGAGCCCAGGACCGGTGCGCAGGAGCAGTGGCCTCTGCGCAGGGAGAAGAGAGGCCACGGAGGAGAGCCAGGCGAAAGGCTGGCGCAGGGAGCCAGTGAAGACAGCACCCTGCTGAGTCAGAGACCCCGAGGGCGGAGGAGAGTGTTCCCAGTGGCTGGGGCTGGTAAAGAGGAGCATTAAGCGCCCCATAATGCCTCGCCAGGCATTTGGAAATCTGCCGTTTTGGTGCTTTGTGGCCCCCAGAGGAGGGGGGTCACCCTCACTTGTGAAAAGGTGCTGGGGGAGCTGCTGGAGAAGCGCAGTCTTTCCCCCCCCCAGCATGAAGAAATCTGCCGTTTTGGTGCCTGGTGGCCCCCAGAGGAGGGGGTCACCCTCATGTGTGAAAAGGGGTGCAGGAGGGCTGCAGGAGCACCACAGCCTCCCCCAGCATAAAGAAGAACAGTCCACCCATAAGTTTAACGGGGCATCTGAAAGAATAACCCCTCAAGGGCTCAGCCAGCCTTTAACACCTTCTAGGCTGGAACGTATGTTCTACAGCTGAGGGTGTACTATGAAGTGCATCATGGAGTGAAGGGCTGAGTTGGGATGTCTGGAGAAGGGCATCCCCTGGAGGTGAAGTGGTGTAATTGCACCGAAATGCATTTACTATTGGTTATTTATTTTTAGGTGGACTGAAAGTCACATGTGTAAAGTGAAGTACCTGTGTAAGGTGATGTTAAGCTAAATGGAGTTATGTTGCTGGACCTTCCTGCTAGGGGGTCTGGCTGTATTTATGTAATCCCATGCTTTTACCTGTGATTCCTTTTAAAGTGAAGAGGCGCACTGCAGGAGAAGTGTAGTTGCCAGGAGTACTTCTTTTGAAGGGACTGTAAGTCACATGTGTAAGGAGATGTCATAAGCCAAGTGGGGCTATGTGTCCAGACAGTCCTGCTAGGGTGTCTGGCTGTATATGCGTAATCCTGTGATTTCATCTGTGATGCCTTTAGGGGCTGTAATTGCAAGGCATTCAAATGATCAACCAAGGTGATGAGTACTGTCATTCTAAAGTGTGCGTAAACATGGATTCTTGCTGCTGCGCTTAGGTGAAGACCCCAGACTGCTAGCCCTTAAGATATAGAGGTGCATACTTTATGGTCAGTAGGAGATGCTCAGTCAGGGTCATGTGTCACCAAGGCAGGTTTACCCCTTTTTAATGCTTGTTGAGGTAATGGGGTGGGTCGCCACTGGGATGGTGCCAGTGCGCAGGGCCCTCGCTCCAGGTTATGTTCAACTATCTGCATTGGGGGCAAGTTGATGTGCATACATGGGAGTGGTGGTACTAGACCCCACATTATGCAATGTCACAAAGTAATTCCAACAGCTTATGTATATTTGTAAATTGGTGCATAGTATTGAGTAGTGTGTGTGTTTAATAAATGTACTCTTACTTTTATAAAGCAAAGTACAGACTGGACAATCAATTATTGAGTGTTATTTTTGTGCACCTGCAAATGGCGATTACTAGCCCACACCACCCCCCTTGAGTAAGCCTCAGACTGCTCTGCAACGCTACCCTCTGAGAGTCAGGCGCTACAATTGGGTGTTTGGTTCCCAGTGAAGGACAAATGTAGTCATGTTATTTGTACCGGCCTCACAGATGCTGCCTCGTTTTCCAACACAGGCACAATCTTAGTCTTTAACAGGCAGTATAAATAGAACTGATTTTATGTGCATTCATTGCTAGTTCGAACGAGCAGAGATTATAGCCAGACGAACTCTCCGTCCACCTATATCTTGTCCCCCCTCTTTTTGAAGGTCTTCCTCTTGCCGCTACCAAGTAAGTTCAAGGCTCTGCTCTAGATATATATATATATGCATCAATTAAGCCACAACTTTCTATTACATAGGTACAGCAGCTTCTCATATCAATTTTTTTTCCGTTTTTTTTCGTTTTTTAACATATTGTAGGCCAATGCCCTCCGCTCTTAATTGATGAAGCCCACACTTGCTTTGGGGCCACATTTCTTTAAATCTGGTTGCTACAAACATAATAGCGGGTAAGCGTTTTGTTTTATTACGTACAACAACTATTCGTTAGATCATTACCGACATAGTCATACAGGATGTTTGTCTATTCTTTTTCTTCTAGTTTAACGTGATTTTACAACATCAAACACTTTTTGTAAGCAGATGCCAGAGGGGAACACATTGCTGTCTAACATCTGAGGTACAGTTCACCCCTTCTTTTGATCAGCTCGATCAACATGTCCCCCCAACAACTTATAGTTTAGACATACAGGTCAACACGTCCCTCCGTTATTTGGCATTCTCCATACTAACCTAAATATAGGATAGATAAACGATTTCTAGCATACTTTTGTATATATATACCCCCATCGAGCACGACCTGTTATAACATGAATTTGAGTGGCAGGATTTCTTTATTCCAACATTGGACCATCTCATTGGCATCCTTTTGAAACTAATATAGTGCTCTCCTCGTCATTTTGAGTGTTTCTATACATTGTTGCTGTTTCTGCAGGGAGCTTAACAAATTTTGATCAGAACATACATCCAGGGTCTAAATCATATCCATTGTCATACATAATTGACATACCTTTCCTCTCATTTGGAAAAAAGTTAACGGACAATATATTTCAGGAACATTTTTTAGGATTTTTCCTATACCTTTACTAATTTGTCTAATTTTATCTTTTACTCTATAATGTTTTTAGCATCGTTGATAAACCACTATCTTGCTACTATCCTCATGGTTTAGAAGTTGCAAGTTCTGAACATGTTAGAAAAGGTACATCTTACATGTTTTTGGGTGGTTCTGAAAACCAAGCTGAGGTTTTCAGCTATCTATATTTCACATTTTTCCTTTTTTCATGAAATTTCACATGGGGTGATGGTTATAAGGTGTCTAAGTCACATCCACTTATCCAAAGATGTTTAAACTAAATAATTATTTTTGGTGTCTGTGCAATTGATGGACTAGTGTTTTTTAAATTGTATATTAATTGTTATATATAATTATGAGCTATTTCGCCAACTCCCCAAATTTTGGGAATATCTTTGTAAATAGGACCTATCTGCAACTTTGATATTTACATTTGTTTACATATACTTTGTTTAGGTTACATGAGATATATCTATATCTGTATCTATATCTATATCTATATATATCTATATCTATATCTGTTTAGGTTACATGAGATACATGGCATCCTGATGAAGGCTCCAAGCCGAAACGCGCGTAGGATTCAACAATTATAGAGCCATGAATATATCGTTTTCTAAGAATCAAACAGAGATTGAAGCCAGAATTTAAATGCTCTTCATGTTTGGATTCAACAATTACAGAACCATGTATATATGAATATATTGTTTTCTAAGAACCAAACAGAGATTGAAGCCAGAATTTAAATGCTCTTCGTGTTTAGAAAAAATGATCATGTCTTTTGATAAAATATATGAAATCATATTTAATAATTAATAAAATAAATATATATTTTTGTACCTATCAGTATATGTACACACATTTTTTTGTATGCTTTTCAGGTCCACTATATTAGAATCAATGTTCCTAAATTGTTTTGCTTGCAATTGTTACACGCCACTTGTCCTCGCGGCTGCGACTTGGCTCTGCTGTATTTGTGCATGGCAACAGCGCCCACTAGCAGCAACTTGCTGGCCAACGTCCGCAGGCGAGGAGTCCGCACGGCCCTAGTGCTTCCGGCTAAAACACAGCTGGTAAAATGCTGCCACTAACGCTTCAGCCAGGTACACTGCACCCGCCCCTCCCCCACCACAGAGCGCGTCTCGCGGCGGTGCATTTTGTTTTACTTTTAGCGCACACTCCCCCACCCCTCCCACTTGTTTACTTTTTTAAGCCTGAAACATTCTTCTCTGAAAGGGTGTGTATTTCCTGCAATTGAAGGTTACTGAGTGCATCCGCCTGTGTGTCTGTTACTGTGTGTGTTCTTGTCCTGTTTGCATGTCTGTGCGTGCGTTTCTATATGTATTGATCCTTATGTAATTTCTTTCTGTGCACAAGCCTGTCCCTGTGTGTGCATGTGTGCATCCCTCTGTGTCGCTCTTATTGTGTGTGTTCTTGTCTCTGTGTGCATTCATTGCGTGTCTCCTTCAATGCACCTGTCTGTGTCTGTAGGTATGTGCCATTGTCTGATTTCTTGTTTGCTGGTACCCTTATTTGTCCGTGTCCATCCGGTGTGTGGCTGTTTCTTCTTTTGTCCATCCCTATTTTCCTGCTGTGTGTTTGTGTATGTACTGATGTCCCTATTATTGGATAATTTGGTTGTGCTTGCGAGCGTCTCTGCAGTGTTGTTTGCCCCTGTGTAAGTGTCCTTGCTTGTTTGTGTATGTGCGTTTTCATCTATGACTTTGTTCATGATTGTGTGTGGATGTGTCCCTGTTTATGAATGTAAGTTTATTTTCCTGTGTTCATTCCCCGTTTGTGTCTACATGTGTTCTTGTGTCCGTTCCTGTGTGTCTGTCATTGTGTGTGCTTATTTATATGTTCCACTACCCCCCTGCTTGCTTCCTTGTTTCTGTGTGTGCCAGTTTCTGTTTTTGTGCACCTTCTTGTGCTTCTGTTTGTGTGATGACGTGAACTTTCTTTTGCGAGTGCGGGCCACCCGCCAAACCTATTGTAAGTGGGTCTGAGAAAAATAAGTCTTGCCATGTAAATTGTGTTCTATTTCAGGAAAAAAGGGGATTTAACTTAAGGCTACACCATAGATTTTCCTTGATGACGTTTCACGCTAGCAGTGTTTTGGACTATGTGCATCTAACAGGCAGTCTGTGACAATCACACATTTACTGTGCATGTGCATGGGGATTCTGGATAAAGTGTAACGAGGGGGACATCTGCATAAGTTGCAAACGTAAGACAAGGTCTGCGGAGGCTTCAGACAGTGCTGTGATGCTAAAGCTATCACGAATGGTACCCCTCCTATATGACTCCCGGTGGCTCACACCCGCAGAAAGGAAACCATCAGACTAGAGATGAACAAGTGTAACAAAAAAAAACAAGCATTGGCATAGCCAATAGGTCTCGCCTTTGGGAGCTTATAAGTGTTTAGCCATGCAACAGTTGATGTTGTTGCACCAAGGATATTGTGCTGCATAACTAAATACTTATAAGGTCCCAAAAGCGAGACCTATTGGCTATGCTAATGCTTGTTTAATCAGTGCTGTGAGTCCATCCATATCATAATATAATACAACAAATGTTGCATTCTAACTTGCTGTTCTCAAAGACTTTTCTATCAGCCTTTCTATTACTGAACATGCACGTTTGTGTTCCTGCATACTAGCGATGGGCCAGCCAACCAATTAGCAAGGAGAGCAGAGCCAGATTTGAGCCAAGGGCCTAGCTACGATCTTAGAGCCCGTATATGAGCTGAGCCCTAAAACTAGGCTTTTTGGAAATAATGCAAAAAAAAACACAAAAACTATTATAACGTATATTCAAAGTTGAAAAAAGTGATTTTTTTAATCACGTGAATGCTTTGACATTGTTAGGGCACATTATACTACTGCACTGAAAAGCATTTATTAAAAGTAATAGTTTTGTACAACTGGTAGTCTGAACTAACATATTCAAAAGTGCTTTCACACACAATAATGAGGAAAAAAGATTTGGTGAAATAGAATATTCTCATAAGATCACACAATTTATTCAGGATAGCTGTGATTTATCCAGGTCTTCTGGTTTCACTCTGTACAAATCATTCCTTACGATAAGGCTTTGTTTTTACCTCTTAGTGCTTCCTTCTACAGTCTGTAAAATATAGCGCAAACTCGACCCAAGAATATTGGAGTGCTTTACGTGACTACCAGTAACATTGCACAAGGTCACATGCATAGTTTACAGGCATGGGGAGATTAAGTGATTTGCCTAGAATCAGATGATGTTGAACCGATGCCGAGATTCGAACCTATTTCCTGACATCCCTAGTCAGCATTGGAATAACACCCGTCCTGGGTGGAGGGATTGAAGCAGAAGCACATGAAAACTTGGCTCGTTATGGGCTCGAGGTTCCAAAATCATCTGGAGCTGAGCCAGAACCAGGCTTCAGGTTCGAGCATAGCTCAAGCTTTTAGTGGCTTTCCCACCTATAATCCATAAGTGCATGTTTGTGTATATGGTATTAGTATAATGACCACTATTGTGCCTTCCAAATCCCTCAGAAACATCCCAGTCTTTCATCCTTCTGGAATTAACAAAATGGGTTCAGCAATTTGATGGCAGTCAACTTGAAAATGACAATGCTGTTAAATAACAAAATCGAATATAGCAAGCGCCAGAATCTCTGCTAATGGATTAAACGTAATTACCAATATTCCACTTGAATAACCGTTATGCTTGGTTTCCAGAAGTAGAACTATTCACCCTAAAGCCCTTTAACATCTCATCAGGGATGGTAAGCGCTATTTAAATGCACTTACAATATAAAATTATCTGTCATATGAACAAATATATTTTTGAGGTTGCAAATGGCCTGATTTTGAGAATCGGGCTATTTGAGACTGCAAAAAAGCCTTTTTTTAATGTACAAATGCCAAATTGCGTTCCAGTTAGTTGTTACCGAATTGCAATTTGGTTATGCGATTCAGTATTTGGAAGGGGTGTGTTTAGCGCACCCCTTCCAAACACCGAATCGCAGTGATATGCATTAATGTTTTATGACAAAATTCCACTTTTAAAACATTAATATTTGGGGCGTGGCTTGGCGCCCGCGGGTGACGGCGGCGCTGATGTGAGGCTCCGGGGCTGTTTTGGGAGACGAGCCGGTTCCCGCTCGTTTTTCCTGAAGACACTTAGCTGCAGATGTGTTGGAAGATGTCTTGACTACGCGCGTCGCTGAGGAAGTGTTTTTTGTGGCCTTACATCGATGCACTGGCTTCCGTAAGTCCTGACTGGAACTTTTCCGGTGCGGCCGCCATTTTGAGCCGCCAAATGACGCGCGCTACGCTGTGACTTCTACGCTGTGATTTCTCTGCTAATTACTCAGCGCTTTGTTGCCTGGCGTCCATAAATCACAATGGCTCATGTTTCACCCGTTTTTTCACTTTATTACTCTCGTGTGTGACCTTGGCATCCTTAAACGCTCGTCCTCTCAACAAAAAGGAAAAAGCACAGTTACAGACCAGATGAAATGCCTTTACTTGTACTTTCATGCTTCTATGCCATTTTTTCAAGACATAGCCTTGCCTGTATGGAATTCTTTTTGGCTTCCCTTCTATTTAACGCCTAGTTCCATTGGAATTTGCCAGGTGGCTCTCTGCTGTCAGCATAATCATTAACTGTGGTTTCTTCAATTTGACTGACTCACTTCATGCTGTGTAATAAGCGGTTGCTGATTTTCCGCTTTTTTAATATTCTTTGAACGGGCGTTTGAGTTCTGTCATCTGTGATGCTGTGATGTTGGCTACATTCCCTGCTCGAAGTAGTCTGTTATCAGCGTGCTCTTGTCTCGCTACATCATATATTGCCCTCATCCTTGCTTCTTGTGGCCTGCACTTTGTCAATATTCCACGGCTCTGCTACCTGAGTAGACTTACATCATCGCCACGCATGCCTCGTCCTACCAAACCTCAAATTGTGAAAAATTCTAGAGTTTTTTCTGCTTTCTCACAACTGGAAGATTTTCTTAATTCATCTGGCTCAGAGGCATCAATGGATCCCCCCAGGAACCCACATGATAACTCTAAGTCTAACACGAAAAGACTCAAGTCAAGTTCTCTCTCACCTCCAAAGCACTCCGGGCCAGTTTCCATGGAATTATTGTTAGACGAGATAAGATCCTTACGCCCCTTCATGGAAGAGACCAATACCAAACTCCAGGTTCTTACGGATAACTGGTCGCAAATGGAAACGAGGGTAACGTCGATTGAAAAGTCTGTTCAGTCGTTCCAAGAGACATCCTCTGTAGTTTCCCACCTGAGGTCACAGGTCACAGATCTTCAACAGCAAGTGGAGCAGTTAGAAAACAGGAATCGGCGCAACAACCTTCGCATTTATGGCCTGGCTGAAGGGCTTGAAGGGTCTGACCCAATCGCCTTCTTCAAGTCGTTCCTTCCCAAACTCTTACACTTGGCACAAGATAAGACCCTTAACATTCAACGTGCTCACAGGTTGGGCCGACCGCCTTCTTCTACATCCCCCGCTCAGAAACCTAGAGGGGTTATCATCTATTTTCTGGAGTACACTGATCTTCTGCTGGTCTTAGCGGCGGCCAAATCCCTTCCGAATTTAACCTGGTCTGGTTCGTCCCTGTTCTTCGCACAGGATTATGCCAAGGCAACTGCTGCTCGGTGAAAGGCTTTTCTGAATTTAAGAGCTGATTTGCGGGCGATGGGGGCGCGGTATGGCCTCTATCACCCGTGTCTATTCAAGGTCACCCACAACAACAAGACTACAACCTATGAGGACCCAGTGCGCCTACAAAGTTTCATCAATGCACACCGCTCCTCTGCTATGGATGCCTCCAGACTGTCATCCTCTGCCTTCGGATGAATATTGTTTTTATAATTCTTATATGGCTTTGCATGTTATGTTGTTTTTCCTTAGATTATCCTGTTGCTATAGCTCGCCTGTATTTCTCTGCGTCTTCAGATGGCGACGTTAAGGTTCCTTTTATTGCTTAACATTATGGCTGCTCCCTGATCTTCGGGTTCAGTCATAGTTCCATCTTGACTTCCTGCACATTTTAACCCTTTGTTTTCCTTTTTTCGTCTTACAGGAGTTTATCCCCGTGTTTTGAAGATGTCTCCCGACCCCAGCCTCGTTACTCCTTGATGTGCTGCCTCACCTTTGTGGTTCCTTCCTCCCTCCACCCTTTCTCGTATCTTCTCTATGTAGGTATGTTTTTCCTCCATCTCCTTATTTACCCTTCCGGCATATCTGTTGGTTTTTCTCCTTTCCCTTCCCCTTTATCTCCTCTTACGTTTGTTTTTCTGTCCACATATTTTCACGTTGATTTATTATTATTGAACGATACTCGTTGCTCTTTTGAGGATTGCATTCTTCTTTTCTCTCGCTATACTCGCTTTTCAATCTACTTCCCCTTTCTAGCTCCTTATTTCAGTATCTCTGTTTTCCTTTTATACTCTTTGTCTTCTGCTACTGCTTTTGCACTTTTATAGGAATTGCATCTCCTGTCCTCCTGCTTCCATGTTTCTCTCTACTTCTTTTTTACTCCTAGCTTTCTGGGTCACGTACGACGTTGTTGCATTCTATTCTCCTTTTCTTGATATGGCTCATATTTATGGTCACTTGTTTGCTTCTCTTGTCTTCACTATGTTTCTACCAACTCTTCTTTTTTTCTCCTTCTCGACTTTCTACTCTTTATGGGCTTATTTTTCATTGGATTTGTCATGTACATTTTTTATAAATAAGTTGATAACATGTCATTGAATATTATGTCATGGAATGTGAAGGGTATTAACTCTCCGATTAAGCGTCAACGGATTCTGACACATCTTGCCAAATTGAATGTCGATATTGCATTCCTTCAAGAAATGCATTTAACTGAGGTTGAATCTGTTAAGCTTAAGCGTGGTTGGGTGGGTGAATTGTTTTTCTCACAAGGCGATGGCAAGCGCAATGGTGTGGCAGTCCTTTGTCGTAAGTCTCTTCCCCTACAGGTCATCACTCATGAGTCGGATACCTCTGGTCGTTGGGTCTACGCTAAGTTGTCCCTTAGAGGTGTTCAAGTCTCTCTTCTCAATGTATATGGTCCTACCACAGGCGAACCTTCTTTTTGGGCTGATTTTTCTCCACTTCTAACTAAATTTATGGATCACAACTTTATCCTGGCGAGGGATTGTAATCAACCCCTTGATCCCTTTATCGATAGAGAGTCCAAAGCCCCTTATGTCCCCAACAAGCCCCACAAGCTGTTTAGCCATGCGATTTCACAACACAAACTTGTAGATTCCTGGCGCCTCTCCAATCCAAAGCTGCGGGAGTATACTTTTTATTCTCCCTGTCACCGTTCCCAGTCACGACTTGACTACATCTTTCTTTCCCATAACCTCGCTCAGTCACTCCTACACTCTGAGATAGTCCCGATTTTGCTCTCTGACCATGCCCCCGTCCTCACTAGTGTTGATGTACTCCCTAAAACTATTGGCCCTAGGAGATGGCGTTTCAATAATTCCCTCCTCACAGATCCCAAATTTACAGCCACCTTTACTTCCTTTTTTGATGAATTTTTCCTCCTCAATGATGATGATACCCTCCCTGATCATACTATTTGGGATGTTTTTAAAGCAGCAGCACGTGACTTTATTATAAGTTATGTTGCGAACAAACGTAAAAACGCCCGAAGATTTACCAAAAATCTCCTTTCCGACATTAAAACACTGGAACATGCGTATTTTACCTCACACTCTCCTGATAGCTTGACAGCCCTCATTGCAGCAAAAATCAAGTTTAATGAGAAGTCTACAGAAGATGCCTCTTTGTGCCTGCTGAAATCTACTGCTAAATTCTACGGGGGTAGGAACAAGGCTGGAAAGCTCCTAGCTAATTATTTGAAGATTAAGCACAATAAGCTAAATATTGAATCTATCTATGACTCTGATGATAATTTAAAGCATACTGATGTTGATATTCTTGCTGAATTTTCACGTTTCTATGAAACTTTGTATACCTCTGAAACCCAACCCACCCCTAGCTCCCTTGACCATTTCTTCTCCACCATTCATACACCAGCTGACTTCCCTCCAGATCTTTCCTCCTTAGAATCAGAAGTCACACAACAGGAACTACTCACTGCATTGCAACACCTCAAACCCAACAAGGCCCCAGGGCCTGATGGTTTTACTGTCGAATTCTACCTTCACTTCTCTAAACTCCTAATCCCACGACTTCACTCTTTATTGCGTACTTTTATTTCTCGTGGTGCCTCCTCAGGAACTTTCGCTGATGCCCATATTTGCCTCATACCTAAACCCGGAAAGGATACCCAACACTGCAAAAATTACAGGCCCATATCTCTAGTCAATATTGATTACAAACTCTTCGCTAAAACATTGGCGATTCGATTGGACCACCTTCTCCCCGAACTACTAGGAGAGGAGCAATCTGGGTTTGTTAAGGGCCGGTACATTACGGACAATACTAGACTCTTATTTAATATCCTATCAAAGTCCTCCCGATATCAGCACTCACTTGCAGCGATTGCCCTTGACGCCGAAAAGGCTTTTGATCGTGTTGAATGGTGCTATCTCTTCCACACCCTCACTTGGTTTGGTTTCGGTCCTAGATTTATCTCTTTAGTTTCCCTGTTATATTCTCATCCTAAAGCAGCAGTCTTTGCTAATGGTCAAATCTCACCTTTTTTTGACCTAGGCAGAGGCGTTCGCCAAGGCTGCCCTTTATCCCCTTTTCTTTTCAACCTTGCTTTGGAGCCCTTCCTTTCCAGGTTGCGTCAAAACCCTGCCATTCATGGCTTCCAGATTGCAGATTTGCATGTTAAACTCGCTGCATATGCAGATGACATATTACTCTTTCTTTCTAAACCTGCAGAATCCATCCCTGCTTTCATGACTGAAGTAAGAACGTTTTCCTCTATCTCTGGATATAAACTTAACCACGATAAATGTGAGATCCTTCCCCTAACCAAATTTACTTTCAAACAAGAATCTATTGAATCTCGATTCACCTGGAGTCCGTCCCACATTAAATATCTAGGTTTATATATTACTCCCTCAATTTCAGACACTATCTCTATGTGTATGTCCAAATGCTCACAGAAAATTGCAGACCTCACGACAAGATAGCATCCTTTATACCTCTCCTGGTGGGGACGCCTCGACACTATCAAAATGATGATATCTCCTATTATTCTATATACACTCTCCAATATTCCACTCCCTATCCCAGTGAAATTTTTTACTAAGATTAACTCAACATTATCTTCGTTTTTATGGAATTCCAAAAAACCAAGAATGTCTCGGGCTAGGCTCATACGTCCAGCTTCTGAAGGTGGTGTTAATTTTCCCGACTTCCCTGCATACCAGAAGGCCTTTTTATTGCGTCAAGCTTCCCTTTGGTTACAAGATTCCACCTCCCCTTGCCCCCTGTGGCTTAAGGTTGAGCGTACTTTACTTTCCCCCTTCTCTTTTGCAGAATATCTTACTTTTTCTCGTAAGCCTTCGTCGACTCCCACTCCTATCCACAAGTACACTCTTAAGCTTCTATTATCTGCTGCTCCCGGCCCCCCTGTGACCGTGGCTGATTTTATCTCTTCCACTATCTGGCATAATAAATATCTCCTAATTGGTAATAAGCCCTTTTACTGGAAATCATGGAGATCCCGTGGTTTGATTTGGATTTCGCAACTCTTTTCTGGTTCCACTTTTGTTTCTTTCTCTGACCTGTGTTCCTCCTTTTGCTTACCCAAATCCTTTTTCTCTAAGTATCTTCTCCTCAAGGCTGCTGTTTTGGAGATTTATCTACCACTTTCGGCTTCTCCTTCTCCTCCCCCTATCCCTATCACCCCTGCTGTTCGACTTCACTCTCTCCTCCGCACTGCCCCCAAGGCATCTCTTCTTTATAAATACCTTCATACACCCGAGTCACTCAGGCCTAAATCCAAGGTTGAACTTCAGTGGGAAGATGACCTTGGGATGGATTGGCCGATTTCCTTATGGGACAAAATTTGGACAAAATTGCGCAAAACTTCCAGAGCGGCTTCGTTGACACAATCCCTGTTTTTTATTTATAACAGGCTACTTCACACCCCTTCTACACTACATAAGCGATTTCCCACTACCCCAGACAAGTGTTGGTCTTGTGATGCTCCTAATGCTACCCTACCACACATGCTATTTCTCTGCAAGCATGTACATGACTTTTGGTTACAGGTGTGGGCCCAAATCAATGTTATTTTTCACACCAGCATCCCCTTTTCCCTTGTTCATCTTTTCCTGGGCAGTTTGTCTACTAGCTGGGATAATGTAGACACATCTGCTCGCATTGTTGATCTGCTATTGGCTGTTGCTTTTCAACAGATTACTGTCAATTGGAAAAATGCATCTAACATTTCCTTTAAAGCGTGGTGGTACAATGTCTGTTATAATCATAGACTTGATAATGCATTTGTCTTCCCTATTCACTTGGCAGCTAAACGTGCAGACTTATGGCTCCCCATTACGCTATATTTAGATAAATGTGCTGCTCGTTCTTCCCTTCCATTGCCTGCCCAACAAGAAGTTCCCAAGCCCCCATGATACCCTTTCACATGTTCTGCATATTTTACCTTGTTGTTTCATTTTCATGCTCTTTGTAATTTACTGTTTGATCAGGATTGACACAATTTCTTTATTTCTTTCAATGCCCATGTTCATTGTTTCCATATGCAATTTCTCTTATATGTTTCATTTGTAATCCCACTCCCCTCCTCCTTCCTCCCCCTTTTTTTTTTGCCCTCCCTATCTCCCCAATTGATATCTTGTATTGCATTTACCTTTTCATTGCTCAATAAAACTCTTTTGAACTTAAAAAAAAAAAAAAAAAAAAAAAACATTAATATTTTACTACCTCTTACAAAGATGTAGTAACCCATTCGCAAATAAGAAGGGGTTCCCAAGAAACCCCTTCCCTTTGGAGAATGTAAAGAAAAATATTTTTTAAGTGCAGGCAGTGGTCACATCGACGACTGCCTGCTCTTAAAAAATGAAACTTACAAGTGCCATTGTCTTTTCTTTTAAATGCATCTCGTTTTCCTTGGAGGAAAATGGGCTGCACCTAAAAAGAAAAGATTGCTTTATTTAAAAATAATCTCAGACATGGTGGTATGCTGACCCCAGCAGGCTACTATCCGTTTGATATCTATCATTCTTTATCGGTCGCATACTGAGACCTACCTCATAATATTCATGAAGTACGGTGATTTGCGGCCCACTAGGCATCACTATTTAATAGTACAAAGTTTTCATATATTAGGAATTGCGATATCCCAATTGTGATTCAGTAAGAAATCACAATTCCTAATTTTTGTACACCTGACCCTTAATACTTCTTTAATCAAAAACAATGTGTCAATGAAAGTTAGTGTTAGAGTGGATACAGCCTACAATATCAAAATAAGGAAAATGTTAAAATACTGAAAATAATAAGCTGAATTGCCTTTCTAATACAAAAAATAGCACTATGTAAACCATACCTTTTCCCAAATAATGCATGAAATCATCTCACATGTTGTGAGTATTGGTGAATTACTTAAAAGTTTTCTAGGGACCTATAATGAGTTCATTCAAAAGCATCATAAGTGAAGCACTACTGCCTGCCTTATTGCACCATTAGGAGCAGACATCAAAGAGTGCCATATCACTCTGGTGAGCTGCAAATAAGGTCCTATTGAGGAGTGAAAAACCAAAAAAAAGTTGTCGGTGGAGCAAATTATACTTGCTCCATTCCTGTCTCTTATTGGAAACTTTTCCTGAAGCTGGGAGATAAAAGAGTTCCATAGTTATCCTCAACCAAAATTTAATTGAGCATGCTCAATCAATCAATCAATCAATCAATCAATCAGGGATTCATGTAGCGCACTGCTCACCCGTGAGGGTCTCAAGGCACTGGGGGGCAGGATATCGGGCAGCTCCACGTCATCCGAAGAGCCAGGTTTTGCGGCTCTTCCTGAATGCTTGCAGTGTGGGCAGGGCCGGACTGGGAACCACAACCGGCCCTGGCAAAGAGCTCGGCCGTCTCTCCCCCCCCCGGGGGCGGGGGATGCCTCCGAGCTCTTTGCCAGGGCCGGTTTTGGGCCGATTTTGTTACAGGGACGATTTTGCAGCTATGCTGCAAAACCGGCCCTGTAGTAAAATGGCCCCAGGGGGCCCAAATACGGCCCCACCCGTGCGGCGCACCGGGGGATTACCGGTGCCCGCTACGGCCAGTCCGGCCCTGAGTGTGGGGGTTTGTCTGATGTTGAGGGGGAGTTTGTTCCAGGGCTAGGCTGTGATGCAGGAGAAGGCTCTTTCTCCCGTTCTGGATCCCCAGATGTGAATGTTATGCTAGTATATGACATGACCAAAAGAACCAGCATCATAACAACTACAGAGAATGATATTTAGTACAGGATGCCATACCACACAAGTGTCATGCTAAGATTTGAAAAATAGTTTGTTTTTAAAAAAAACCGTTTTGTTGCGATTGTGCACTGCTTGTGAAGAATTTCACTTTACCAAGGTTCAAGCTAGGATGCCAATCATGCTAGAGAAATGAAAGTGAGAATGGGGATGGCGTTGCTGTGGCAAATTTATACAGCTGTAGTAAGCTTCAAGTGTGGTTTTGAACCTTTGAGGTGACGAAGATGCAGTTTCAGTTGCATTCAGACACCAAAAATGATAGGAGTGAAATTGCACTAAATTTACAGAACAGGAAAAATGCAGCTGCAAGTTAGCTGATTATTAGGTCTAGTGAAGACATAGTAGTATTATGTCCAACTGATTCATCCTGGAAATCTTGAAGAACTTTCCTTACTAAACTTGGCCAATGTGAAACGAAACCCCAACTGCCCCAGATCAATACCAGGTTGCTCAGAAAAGCTCAAAAGAGTGATCTTTTCAACAAGAGAACCAGGATGTCTTATGTGTGAGGGCCTCCTACTTGAGCTGTAAAAAACCATGAACATCTCACATCTCAAGTTTCTCAGATGCTCACTCAAAATAACTTTGGGTCTTATTATGATGTCGGTGGGACCGCCAGTGACAGGCTGTTGGTGACGCTCCTACCGACATCTAGAATAGCGGTCTGACCGTCATATAACAATGCAGTCAGTTGGACTGCACCGGTCATAGGAACAGACTGCCACCCCCTGCAGGCTCAAGGAGCCCATCAGGGCAGCGGTCGGACTGTAATCCCTATCATGAAAGTGGTGCCTGCCCAGGCACCGCCGTAGGGATTACTGTGTCCATTTCCCACAGCCTTTTCACGGCGGTCCCATGGAAAGGCTGTTGGAAAGGGACTTTGGGGGCCCCTAGCAAGGCCCCCATGGGCTTCTGGTATGTGGTTGGGGGGGCAAATGTGGTGGGCCCCAAACATCCATGCACCATGTGCCAGGCACCATATGGTGCCTGGCAGTTGGTGCATGGAGGTTTAAAAACATCCCTCTTTCTATTGCGGCTCATGCTGCGGCCCATTTCCGGGCCACAGCACAAGCCACAATAGAAAAAGCCATGTTTCCGACTGCCTACATGGCGGTTGCATCATAATTTGGTGGGTGGGAACTCCGACTACTCGGTCCCACTCCAGCTGCTATGGCGGTCAGACGCTCGTCCAACGCCATCGTAAAAAGGCCCTTTTTTCTTTCAGAACACACCACCACTAGCAATAAGTCCTGAATACGATATGATTTGTAATATATGATAATTGTCTTTAGGCTTCTCATTGGTTAAAATCCATATGCAACAGCCACGAGCTATGAAGAGAAAGTAATTAATTTTATCACATCATTTTCATGTGACTTTGAAAATGCTCACTTTATGATGAATAGAATATCACAGCACCCTCAAATTTATTGCTCATGCACTTAAGGCTAGGCCTGTAACCAGTAGCCCTGCCTGTGGTTATTTGCTGGGCCTGGAATTGCTGGATCTGACAATCCAGACTTGGACAATAACCTCGAGTGGCAAGACCAAGTGTCTTGGATGTGCACCTTTCTGTACTTGATACCATTTGGTCATGCTCACTTTGCACTATATCTGTTGAGAGCCTTTTGCATGTCTTGTAGGTTTGCAGAGCACATCTAAGCCTCTGAATAGGTGAGAAATAGTTGAAATTAAAAGCAATTTAATAGACAAAACCAGGAAGAGAAATCCTTTCAGGATCCTTACCAGATATGGAGTTAAATGATTTAAAAAGCGATAAATGCAAATAGACGAGAGCTACGCTACATAGAATGAGCAAGCAAAAGAAGGTAGGTCAATGAGATTGATGACAGGAATGATAAAGGAGGATAAACAGAGAAAGACTAAAGAAGGGCGACAGATAAGCACAGAAGAAAGAATGAACAGAGAGGGGGGGGAAACAAGAAAAAAGGAGGTGATAAAAAGAAGTAGTAGTCAGCCAGTGACAGGAAATGATGATACAGACAATAATGGCCAGGTTTTGAGATGACCATGGTTTGAATCATAAAGAAGGGCATTTCTTGAAATTACAAAGTTAAAAGGAGGTAACTTTTGTCTGGCAGTACTTGTTTCCTGCTCAGAGGAGTCAGTGCTCTGCCTGTGAAATTCAAATGAAGTTGGGATTAGACTTGCTGGGCCTTTCTATTGTGCCCACTCCTTTGCCTGCTGCAACACAATAGAAGCTAATATGCCTGTTTCTCACTCTATTCCTACTCTAGTTATTCCTGATTGTTGGAAAGTGGGTTATTAGCAGCAGTAAATATATATCTACCACTGGCAATAAGGCCACTAACACAATGTAGGGCTTGAAACAGGTCTTATAAAATTATTCCCATGCAAATCCTTGGTAGCTTGGCTGCTAGCAGGCAGGCTTAACTTCAAAAAAAGGTATGTAAAGCATTTAAAAACACCAATTCAGTAAATAATTAAGGCACGACTCACAATAAAAATTCAATACCAATGTATAAAAATAGGAAATATGTTTACCTTGAAAATCACATCAAAACGAGAAAAGAAAAGAATATAGGGAACCAGAGATATGATTTTTTTTAAAATATTTAGCACTATATAGCATATAGAAAATTATAGCACCTTGTAATACTGGCGATGCAGAAGACTCGTCTTCCGTGCCCTTCAAGATGGCGGCGTCGGAGTCCCACCCTGAGGAGGGAAGCGCTCTAGTCCTCCCGGCCAGTGCGGAGCTGACGTCACGCGCAGGGACAAGAGAGACGAGCGCGGACGAAGCGAGGAAGATATCGAGGGAAGCAGGAGGACGCGGAGCAGACCCAGGGAGAATCCAGTGTAACAGGCAGCAGCGAGGGAGCACCGGAGAGGAAGAGCAGAAGGGCCGTGGGGCTCCAGCAGACACCGCTCTCGTGTCCAGTCGTCCCAGGGAGAATCAGGACGCCGAGACACCCCATGCTACAGTCCTGGAGGACTGTAGCTTCAGGTCAGTGCCTTTCCTGAGTTACTTGAAGCGCTTGACTGGGAGGGGGAAAGCAGGGAGGACACCAGAATCAGGGCACTAGTCAGGACCGGCCTGTCCCTCACGACTCCCCGCCCTCACAAATCGTGGTGATAGCACAAGCAGGTGGAGGGTTTATCACATCCCATGAAAGACCTATTACTGACGGGAGGTTGTTTTTTTTGTTTCCTTTGTCTCCCGGGGACGCCTCCTTTACAAGAGAACCCCTAAGAAGCTGACGTAAAGCGGACGGGAGGAGAGGGATCCGAGGAAGTGACCACCGGACCTGGGGCTTCGCCCACTTACCTTCCTGGAGGACTTTAGTTTCGTTTCTTTGTTCATTTAATTTTGACTGGAGGTTTCAGTAGCCTCTGTTCGGACCTTTTCTATAACATTAATAAAATACGCCCAAACAAACCTAGCTGCTCCTACAGTACGTCCTTAACTACTAGAAGCAAGGGTCAGCTGCAGGCCCTGGGAGGGGACCAGAGAACACACCTATTGGGACATCTGGGGCAATATTACAGATGGAGCCCCGGGGGTGCAATGGGCATTTGTGCCTGCTTGGCACGCCTCCAGGGTATTATAGAAGGGGATGCAGACGCTTGTGCAGCCCCTTCTATAATATCAATATCGCTGGCGCATTTAAAGCACCAGCGCTATCAACAGAGGGTGTTCCCTCATTTGTATACGGCCATGCCTTATGCAAATGAGGAAATTTCTTTTGACTCTCTGCCTGCACCGTATTACAGACATGGGAGCAAAGTCAAAGAAGCCCTCAGCTGGCCGCTGACAGTGCGCCATTTAAAAGGTGGTGCACTGTTAGTGCGACTTCTGACAGCAGCCCTCTACAGGTTGTAAAGGGGGTCCTATGGACACCAGACATCCCCTGGCAGGTGGGTGAAGTCACTGACTGCACCCGCCTGCAAGGGGATCTCTAAACCCCTTCGAAAGTGCAAGGCAGACGCCGCCTTCACTGTGAAAACACAGAGCAGCTGACCCCTATTTTCACATGAACAAGTTGCCCTAGGGGCAGCGCATAAACCGTAATGGGGCGCATTATCACTGTTTGCACCCGGTGCACCTTTTGAAAGGTGCGCCGGGCGCAAACAGTGATAATGTGTAATATGGCCCCTGGTCGTGCTAGCCTGGCGCAAAGTTTCAGCCTGACTGCGATGGAGCCCTGCGCGGCTACCCCTCGTGTTAGGTCTCAGTCAAAATATTAACCTTCTCACCTAGAAACTTTTCTGGAGCTTTTCTTCCCGGGGTCCCTCGAAGCTGTTAGCCAGTCCAAATTTGGTGAGGGTTTGCCGGCTTGGTCTGCGATAAGCTCCCGGGCAAACTTGTGGAAGTCTGACCTCCGGAGCTTTCCAGCGGGATGAACCAGGGATCCAGGCTGGCTTGCAGTTAAAGGTGGGTGGCTTAGCTCTCACGGCATTCCCAGTCACCTTTTCTACGTTCTGACTTAGAATCTTTTGCAGAGCTTTTTCTGCAGGGGACCCTCAATGCTCTTCACCAGGCTGGATTTGGTGAGGGTTCGCCGGACTGAGGTTCCGCTTACTCCCGATCAAACTCTAGAAGTCGACCCTCTGGAGCTTTTCAATAGGATGAACCTGAACGGCATGCTGGTTTATGGTTGAGGGTTGCCACTTGGCTGGCTAGGTTGAGTCGGTCTACTTATGGAGCTTTTTTCCAAAGTTGCTCCAAACTTCTCCAAACTTCTAGAACTTCTTCCTGAAGTTCCCCAAAGGGCCTCAAAGTGTCCAAAACTCACCCCAAGGGTCTGGAAGCTCCAAGATTGTCCTTGAAAGTTTGAAACTTCAGTTCTCGCAATCCACTTGGACAAAACCCTAACATATCCATTGATAGTATGCCAGGCTACTTCTTGGTGGTGATATACCAGGTGAGCTCTGTTAACTTGTAGCATGCAGGGAGTTCACTCTTTAATCCTTTTGAAGCAAGGTAGTCCAAGGGGCTGTAGTTCTGGATTGCGCAGCAGGCGCCGGCTTCAGAGTACAGGGCCTGGTTGGTGCTAATCAAACTTCTCACCATGGACCTGTCTCCTCTCTTAACTTTCAAGTAGCAGACCTGAGAGACTCTGCCCCTCTCAGATACATATTTCAAGTTGTCTGGGTCAAGCAGGAGGGCACTCCTGTCCAATGAGGTGCAGGGCAACATCCAAGGGTATGACCACGCCCTCCAAAGTGTGGCACTATTTTCTCCCAGAGAGCACCATTTCTCTAAAATTCTTCATAGCTAAGTTTACAGCATGTAGAGAAGAGCTGGCTAAACACCCCCCCAGGATGGTTAATCTCCATAGACTCTTCCCCTTGCATCTGCTCATTCCTTCCTTAATCCCACCATTAGGCTGGGTTCAAAGAGGAGAGGTGTAAATGAGGCTGACTTCTTCTGCCTATCTCCTCCTTCCATTGAAGAATACGGTTTTCGACCCCTGCCCCTGCTCTTGCATTCCCATGTGGTGGAACCTTGCCCTCCCAGAAGAGCTGACTAACCCCAGGGGCTATGTATCACCTCAAAGGAGTCTGGCTAATCACCTTAACTCTGACCAATCAGGACAGACCACTGGAAGGCTGCATTTTGGCTTACCGACAAGAAATTCTTATAACTTCTTGCCTGTCCACTTTAGGAGAAATTCACCAATACCATATTGTTGGATTTATCAATGCCATTCCAGGAAGTCTTTGCATGGCATTTTTATGATTCTCTTGCCAGAATTAATAGTTAATAACTTCTTGCCTTTGTTAATCATGTGGCAGGGGATTTGCAATGTGCAAAATGACTTGGGCCATGTTTCCAATATCAGGGCGTATATAACATCTTTTATAAGGACCATGCCTATATCTACAGGACCCCACTCCCCTAGAACACTTAGGGGAGACTTTAGGGGTTCTGAAAATGTAAAAATATTGCATATCCTCACTCCACAGTGCTCCTAGTACAAAAGTCCATTTTGGGAAGCACTTTATAACAATGTGGAAAGTGAAATGTACAATTTCACTAAACTCAGGGCATATAAAACTTCTTTTTAAGTGCCCCAAACACCAACGTCGATTTTGGTCACAATTTGAATTTTAAAAGATGTCCTGCAGCACCGGACTGCTTTTAAACCTACATCAGGCTTCAGCAGTGCACACATGCAAATGCAGAAAGGGCTGCTGGCCTCTAAACTGCCATGCCCTATTATATACTAGGGACTTAAAGGTAGTTTCGACCCCCCGGCCTTATTATGTACTTGGGCTTTATAGGGGAGGTCATGTCAATCATTGGGGTACCCTAACCCATAGTGTACCCTAGTGTATGTAGGTGTTTTCACAGTACTCTAAGTGTCTCTTACAGGATAGCACTGGCCCTGGATCTGGTTAGGCAGAGCCCAGGGTCAGTGTGTTACCACCAGTACCAGTCAGAAAAAAAGTTGGGGGTGCCCAGGGCACAGGATGACTTTGCAACACTGATTGTCTTGAACCTTTTTCAATTCTATTTCTGATTCAGCCCCTTCGCTGTTGCTACAGTATGGCAATGAAGTCCGCTCCCTTCGCGGAGTTTGCAGAGTTTTCTGCACTCTACGGAGCGCTGGGTGTGTAAATCATTCCACTTCGCGTAGTGCAGCGGAGTTTTTTCCTACTCGTGCTCGCGAAGGGTAAGTTCACGAGCGCAAGCTGCAGCTCGGGTAGAATTTCTACCCGAGCGGCAGAACAACCAGCGTGAACAGCAGTTTACACAGCACTCCACCACTTGCGGAACTTCCCTGAGTTTTTTTGTCACTTTGCAGAGTTCTGCGTAGCAAAACTCCGCAAACTGCGCCCAGGCCTGCTACATACACACAATATAGAATCTGTAAACATTCTACAGGCTTAAGTTGAAGACGAGTTGAAGCAATGCTGCAAAATAGGCTTATCAATTGTATTACTATATTCTATAGCTACCATTGCTTGTGAGTATGTTGCAAGTTTTGGTATTGATCCTGTATTGTACTGGAACGTTGGATATTCACAATTCATGCTCAGTTTCGAGCTTTCATGAGTGTTTGTATAATCAACATATTTTCAAATTTCCAAATGTGATATCCATATTTCAACATTCTGTTTGTTCTCAAGGCTTGACACCAGGCATTCTCCCCACTCACTGCAACAGAGTTGATTCATGTACTAACTCTGCACTGCACATTTTTTGTTGTTATTATATGCTGGTAAATATAGTATGAACAGAACCATAACGATAACATTGTGCATAACCAGTGCCGTTTTTACAAAGCTTAATTTCTTGGTGGGCAGCCAAATATTTTGTAAGCACTGTGTTAAGACTGATTAGGTTGAGACTAATAGAAATGTTAGTGTGTTAATTAATGCACCATTAGATGCTGTTTATCCCACAAACTCGAATCTGAAATTCTACATATTACCACGTCTGATGGCTTGATATGTACTAAAAGAAAAAAACATGTTATTAATCCTACTAAAGTTTCTTGAAGGAGAACCCTAAATCCATAGTAAGAGTTGTTAAATCTTCTTAATGTAAGACCAACCTAGTGCGCTGCAAAATGTCTTAGTGGCCATGTATCATTCAGACTAACCCCCCCTTTTTCATGTATTGTACCAGAAGGGCGAATGGAGCCCTCACAAGTAATTTTGATTCAGCTCTGAAGATAGCTCTGCTGACACTGGTCTAAGTGTTAGCTCCCCGAAGTTTGGTTCTAGTTGCACCCCTATTATTCAACAAATGAACTGACTGCAAACTATAGGATGCAGGTGGGAGTGAATGCACATCAAGAGGGGACACTTATACAACTAAAGTCAATATTCCAAGAATATGGTTAATCTTCCAAGATAGTCACATCCTAATGTATCCTCAAGAAATATTGACATTGGAAACAAGCACTAGAAAAGTCAAGCAGGCCTGAGTCTAATTTGCAAGCAGATGTAAACTACATCTGTTCATTTCTGGGTTGGCATTTTTAGCACATCGAAGACTGGTGACCAGTTGACAGAAGCAGAACTCAGCAAAACCAGTGGGCTCTATATTTGAATGATAAAGCATTGCACAAACAGCAGTGGAGTCTCTGGGGGCCCTGTAATGAGTGGCCCGGTGGCAGTGAAAGATTGGGTCCTCTAAGTGTAAAATGAACAACCTGCTGGCAGACGTCCAGGAAATAGCACCTTGCCAATCACCACTCTAAATTAAGAGTTTTGCAAAATGTCAGACTGCATGTCTGGAAGTTCAGAAAAGCAATAGCTGAACGTGGCTGGCCCAAGCAAGTAACACTAGAAAGCAGCTGATCCAATGATGCTCTTTATGTATTTACATGACATTCATCAGACAGGTAAACCTTTAGTCAGACCTAAAAAGACCAAATGAAGAAATTTCACGGTCCAGTACATTCCAATATTTAGTGTGCAGATGTTGCAATTACACTCAAATAATATGTGATATTCGCTAAGACTCCAGAGTGGCTGCAAATATCCACAGTGTATGTGCAGGTGGGATGCGAGACATTATATGTGCAACAGGAAGAGGTACTTTGTATTCAGATATGTTTTACATACAGTTATTGGGTTGGGTCAGAAGTGTTTTATTGTGAACTAATTGTGAACTATTGTGAACACATGAAAACAACTTTGGAAACAAGATGCAATTGAATCTGATTTAAAGCTGCTGCCTGCACATCAAATAACACTGTTGGTTTTAGGTCTGCCGTTAGCCAAGATCTTTTGAGTTTACAAATTAGTATGTATAATATACTCACTTAAAGGGGCTTTCAGACACCTCTCTTCATCCATTGGTCTGTTGTATCATTCACATGTTGCTTCCATCCACTACAGCATATAGCATGGGGCAATGAGTCAGCCTAGTAGAGCAACTGGGTAACTTCACTTTGAGTGACTGCATTTTGCTTTTTCGCAAGGAGCACAACCGCACAAGTGGTTCCCTTCATTGCCACTGTTTTTTGTTTCTACTTCTTTATTACTTTATTGTTGCCTTATGTCATAGTAGGACACCTTTGAAATGAACACAGGTCACATTCCAACTTTATCATTTCTTATCTCCTGCCAGTGATGTTGCAAATTCCTTTTGGATTCGCCTTTGCCTATCTGATCTAATTCTACTTCACAACATGCCATTTGTGTTTCTAGACTCCGTATTACCAAGGGTTCTTCATTAAACTTTGCCCAGGAAGAAAAACGAACTTTACTGTGTTTAACATGTGCCACACTCTTAACACTTTTATTTAAACATAGGTGGGGTGTACTTTGGGTTTTAGTATCCAATATGTTATACTATGAACCCCCTTTCCTTCCTTCTTTCCATATTTGGTCTTTCAGTCCTTCTTTCATTCTTTCCACCTTCTTTCAATTTTTCCATCTTTCTTTTCTTGTTTTCTCTTATTTTTCTTTACTTCTTCCCCTTTTGTTTCCTTCTTTTAATTGTCTTCTATCCTTCCGTTCTTTTCTTTCCTAGGTCTTTTCTTATTTTTTCTTCCGTTTTTCATTCAGTCTTTCTTTTTGCCTTTCATTTCTTTAATTCTTTCTGTCGTCTTTCCCTTTTTCTTTCTTTCTGTCTTCCTTTCTTTCATTCTTTCTTTCTTTCCTTCTTTCTTTTTTGTCTTTTTCCCTTTCTATCCTTCTTTCTTTTCTGAAATGAAAGTCAACCCTGCATTGCTTACATTTGTACATCCTTATTAGAGGTAATAAAAATAGTGATCTAAATGTTCTATAAAATTTAGAGAGTTATGCAAAGTGCAGTAGAGTTTGGGATGAAATATCATCACAAATACATTTTTTCTCATTCCGTCCGATCACCAAAATATCCCTGTGGGAAACACAACAACAGATAGCGCCTGCTCTAAATCTCAACAATAGAGCCCTCTCCCATATATTTCATACGTATGATAAATACTACCAATATTTTGAGATCTGCAGTTTCACGCCCTATCCCTGACTCTTGGAGGATGGCTATCATTGCCCCAATTTTTAAAATAGCGGGCAGAACTCAGCCAATCTATTATAGGTCGATTTCCTCACTAGACTCCAGTATCAAGATATTGGGCCGAGTGTTAGTGTCCTGATAAAAGTTTGTCCCGCAGAAAATAATGTCCTGACGGAAATCCAAATTGGATTCAGGCCTGCTGTTGGCACTACCGAACAGTGTTTAAACCTTTATCTTATAGGGGCAAAGTATGTTAAAGGTAAACTGGGCTTGTTACACCTGCCCTTTATTTAATTGTTGAGTGCCTTTGACCTAGTGAATCGCTCCAAGTTATGGGTTTTCATGTGCAGGGTTAGGGTCGAGAAAGAACTCCTCATTCTTATTAGACGCCTACTCTAGGATTTCACAGTGAGGGTGTGTTACGACATTCTGAAGAATGTTCACCCCATATTAGCTCCACTAGGGGTGTCAGACAAGGGTGCCGTCTGGCCCTTTTCCTCTTCCTGCTGTTTAAAAATTATAGAAACAAACTTTTAATGGAAAATGGAAAGGATTTGCCACGAATGAGGAATACATTTATACCTATTCTGTTCTATGCCGATGTCATGTTCGTTGTTGCCCACACGGCAAATGGCCTCCAGACTCTTTTAGACATGTTTTTAGCCCATATAAATTAATTGGACCTCCAGGTTAATTTTTCAAAGTCTAATATGATGGACTTGTAGTCGCCAAACACGAAGTCGAAGCGATTTGTTATGGGGATTTTCATTTAGCCAAGGTAACATCTTTCAATAATTTAGGGATTCTTTTTAGTACATTTGTATATTAGACTGCTCTTTAACCTTGGGAACGCAGTATTTTAACAGGAGTATTGAATCCATGCTCAGATTTGCACATAAGTTGAAGAATAAACCAATCACAGAAATGTTGAGTTTATACAAAGGCAAATGTACCTTGGCCATGGTATATGGTGCTGAGTTATGGCAAGGCAAATCTAATGAAGTAAGGATCCTCCAACGATTTGAAAATCATTTTATCCACAAACTGTTGGCAGTTTCCGGGAGCACTGCTATGCTCATATGTCCAGGTGGAACTCGGGATGCCATACCTGGAGGATCTGATTGGGCTTGCCCCACTGTTATTGTGGATAAAGCTTTGGGGAACCCCCGAGGCAGGCCATGTCAGGACCTGTATCATTGATTGTCTGTCACTGGATATGGCAGATCAGAGACCCTGGCTTTCAGTTTTGAGAGAATCTTTCACGACCATAGGCCTTCAAGAATTATACATAATTCCTCTTATAAAAGGGTCAAAACACAAACATCAGATTTTTAAAAAATGTGTTTAATAAATTTTCAAACTTGTGTACAGCAAAGCATACATTGACATGACATATAAGTGCACAGCACTGTCAATAAACGTGTACATCTGGATTTCATGCTTACAGTTGATATCAAGATCAAAGATCGAGTACATATTTGCATTTGAAATCAGGTGAGTACGGACTCCCATTACATACAAGTTCAGCCTTAAGGATCCAGCCACATTTCCATCCTGTACATGAGGTGGTCTTTTTTAACAGATTGATTGCATATATCCATATTTCCTCTCTACTCCATAGGATCACAGTACAAGTGTCCAGCCCAGCCATCCCCACCAACATGGAGTTCAGTTCGGATGTTCCCTCAAATATTCCACTAGGGGTTTCCAGATTTCTCTGGGGAGAGACGAGGCAGGCAGGAGCTCCACGTAGTTCGATAGCTGGTCCTTACAGTAGATGAAGTCTGAGATCCAGTCTTTGAACTTATGTGCTCGCCCCCTTCCCCATCTACATGCCACTCTGCATTTGGCTAATAAAAGTCCCATTGCCATAAGCTTTCAATGTGGTGTCTTTATTTCAGCTATGTAACCCAAGTGCACCAGCATGGGGGACATGGGAAGAGGGAGGCCAGCCATCTCAGTCAATGCAACAATTACTTCCTGCCAATATCCATAAGCCTCGCTACATAGCCATGCAAGATGTGTAAATCCCGCTCCCTCCACTCGGCATCTCTCGCATCGATCATCATTTCTCAGTTTGTATTTGCATAGCCACGCAGGTGTATAGTAAGTTCTGTGTAGAAACTTAAAGTGAATGATCCTCAGATGGCTGCTCATATGATAGCTTCTGTCTGTGAGCAGAAGTATGTCAATTGCTTGTCTGTCAATGGCACAGCAAGGTCTTGGTCCCATGCCTCCCTACCCCCCTGTTTCAAATGTGTTTTTTCCAGTAGCGCAGTGCAGGAGATGCTGGATACTGCATGCAGGTCCTGCCATTTTCAACACAGCGGGCAGAGCATCCAGCGTGGAGGGTTATTGTGGGAAACCCGGGATATTGGCCCTGACTTCATGTTTCAATCTTATGTATAAGAAAATTTCCAGAGGAGTGACATTGTCTTCGGTCAGGAGCTCTTGCCGGTCTTTGAATGTGCCCTCGTGGTAAAGATCGCTCTACACGTGAAGATTTATTTTATGGACCATTACATAGCACACAGCCTCGTGAGTGACTGGTGCACGCAGGAGGTACGGCAGAGGCATCAACTGGGAACATTGCATAGGTTTACGCACTATTTTAGCTATGCTCTCCCATGCCTCGTTGGTGCAAGTAACCAAGGACACGTGTTCCCAGGAAGGAGATTGGGGGCGCCATGTATGCCTGCTCTATGGCCAGATGCGGCATGAATGGCGGAGGGTTGAGCCTGCATATAGCGTAATGGGCTTGGGCACTGAGGAAGTACAGCTCCATGTCTGGGGCCTCGAATCCCCCGCTGGAGAATGGCTGTGTCATGGTCAGCCACCCCACACGGGGCTGTTTCCTTCCCCAAGCTACCGTAATAAGTAGCGATCGGGGGTATGGATGAAGGGGTGCTCGGATTGTAGGGTATATTTATGAATAAGTATAATAGTTTGGGTAATATGGTCATCTTCATCAGTGCCACTCTACCAGCTAATGAAAAGAGCAGTGCTATCTATCGTGTCACCCAATTGGTAATCGCTTTGACGGCTGTGGTATATTTTCCGCTGAGTGTTTCCTCTCTGACCCTTATTATCAGATGCCTAAATATTTTATTTCCGGCTCACACCATCTCAATGAAAATTCTAGAAGAAATGTTACAGTGTTCGGCGTAAGAGGGATGATCTGTGATTTACCCCAATCAATGCTTATCCCAGAGAGAGCCCCAAATCTGATAAATTCTCGGAGAATAGGGTTGAGACTAATGTGTGGGTTCCACAAATAGAGGGTAATGTCGACGGCATATAATGACACTAATATCTGTCACAAGGGGTATTGTATAGCATATTGTCTGTGGTGTTGCTGTAATTTAGCCCGCAAGGAGCTCAATGGCCAGGGCGAAAAGTTATGGTGTGAGAGGACAACCCTGGCGAGTGCCTCTCGTAATGGGGATCAGTGCAGAATATAAGCCATTGATCTGTATAGTGGTTTCAGGCTGGGAATAGAGTGGCCTTATCCACGTCAGGAAAGGCTGTGAGAGGCCCATTCTGCCCAGTATTGTGAACATCTAGTCCCTTTCCAGGGAATCAAAGGCTTTTGTGGCATCTAAAAAAATCCCAGCTGCAGAGAGTCAACGTCGTACAGTAGCGTGAATATGGTTCACAAGTTATGGGAGGTGGTTCTTCCATGTATAAAACCTGACTGCTCCGGGAGGACCAGGCCTTCCATCAGTAGTGGCAGTCTATTTGCAATAACTTACTCTAGTATCTTGGTGTCACAATTAATCAGTGACAAGGGTCTGTATGCCTCACATTTATTGCCATCCTTGCCTGTCTTGAGTAGGGATATGATCAGGGCCTGTCGCATGGTCGTGGGAAGATTCCCATGCTCTCTAACTTCTTCGAAGACTTGTTTAAGGAATGGGGCTAATTGATCAATGTAGCACTTATAAAAGTCTGCACTGCAGGCAGCCCATCAGGCCCCGGGGCCTTGCCCGATCGTAAGCCCATTATTGTGGCTCAAATTTCGTCCTCCTCAATGTCGGAAGCAAGAATTTCTCTTCGGGAGTCACTGATCCACCCAAGGTTGGTGTCTTCCCAATAGGAAGTAATATCGGGGGGTTTGCAAGTGCGTGTGGTAGAGTTTTGCATAATTATTAGAGAAAACATTAAGGATCTCCCGCAAATCAATATGCCAAGTGCCCTCATAGTCCAGGACCTCCAAGATCTGATTGACAAATCTGGGGGCCCTCATTGCTTCAGCTAGGGCCCTATCAGGGCGTTCACCCTCACAACAAGCCCTCGCCGTGTGGTATTTGGAGCAGAACTTAGATTGGTGTCCCGCCTCGTTAGGGTAGTCAATTAACAGTTCTTTAAGTTTTGCCCTTAGTTTTGGGATGGGGTCGATAGCCAGGTGCTCCTCCGTTAGTTTAATGTGTCTTTCTAGCATGGGTGGAGTCCCTCTAATGTTACGTAAGATCCCTCCACTCTTGGCCATACACATCCCTCGTATTGTAACCTTAAAGCTTTCCCACACACTTGCAAGTGTTGGGACACTGTCTTTGTAACAGGGGAAGAATTCCACTATTTCCTGTCGTATCTCTTCACAGAAGGCGCTCTATAACAGGGTCCTGGGCTGCAGCCTCCAAGATCGGTATGGGGAGTCATTGCCTGGTGTGGTAATTTCATTAGCACAGGGGTGTGATCCGAAAGAGTGCGTGCCAGATGTGTCGCCTCACAAAGCCATGTATTTAAACCTTTTGAGAGCAGCCAAAAATGTATACGGGACCAGCTGGAATGTACACTAGAGTAGGAGGTGCCCTCTCTCCTTGTTGGGTGGAGGGACCTTCAATCATCAAACAGCTGATGATCTGTCACGATGCCTGAGAGATGTTCAGTTGCTTGTGGATGTGAGGGTGAGGGAGCGTGCAAGTGGTCAGTGTGTGGATCAGGCGCCCATAGCTTGTCAAAATACACAGCGTCATCAGTGTTTGGGCCAAAGCAGCTTACTAACATTACCGTATGATCCTCTAGTCTGCCCCACATCACGCTAAATCTGCTCTGTGGGTCTTGGAAGTCCCCTATTGAGCAGTATCTTACGCCGGTCTTAACCAGGATAGCTGTGCCCCTAGCGTATATCAAGTATGCTGAGAAACAATTATATACCGCCCATCTATTTCCAAAGCTAGGTGGTATTTTAGGATCTAAATGTGTCTCCTGCAACATTGCCACCTGTACTTGGTATCTGTCCAAATAGCCCAAGACCTGCCTGCGCTTGCGGGGATCGCGGAGACCTAGCACATTCCATGTAAAAACATTTGAAGTAAGTACTGTAGCCAGGCCCGTCTCGTTGGTAGCTGCTATGTTGTCTCTGGGGCAGGAAGTTTTTTGTGGGTTCTGTCACACTGAGCATGTATAGGATAATTTTAGTGTGCTTGCTGCTGCAAGGAGATCTGATTTTCCACTGTATTGCCGCATAGCATAACCAAAAGAAACCCGTCCCTCCCCCCACCCAAACCTACGGCCCAAACTCATAGGCGTATAGCATCCCACCCAACAAAGCCCACTAACTATCCAACCCGTAATGCATTTTATAAACCAATGCTGATACCCCCATGGGTGCACATTCAGCCAAAGGAGCTTAGGTACAGAGATCAGTGATATCTGAGGGTGGACTAGGGCCATAAACATCCTAATGAAAAGAAATAAACAACCAATTATCTTTAACCCCACATGGTACATTATTCGGGGGATTGCCAGTGGGGAAATCTTTAGTCTTCTTTGGGAGCTGGGGATGACGGTCTGGAGTCTGGATCACTCTCATGTATGGTGTGTGACCGCCTCTTCATGTTTTTAGGAAGTCCTGGGTTTTTCCGGGGTGTTGAAGATGTGTGTCTTCCCGCTGTAAAGGACTCGGAGCCTGGCAGGATAGAGCATTGAGTATTGTACGTTAACTTGCTGGAGCTTTCGCTTGACCGGCAGGAACTTTCTCCATGCCTCCTGCACTGCCATGGTAAAGTCCAGGTTTATCGATAATCTGTTCCCTGGGTGTATTAGCTCTTGTTTTTCTCTTGCTAATCTCAACACCGTGTCGCGATCTTTATAATTAAGCAGCCATGCTAGAATGGGGTGGGGTGCACCCGGGGGCGGCATGACCGTAAATGATCGATGGTCTCTCTCCACCACCAGAACTTTGGAGAACGCCTCCACCTCAAAGAGCCCCAGCAGCATTTACTCCACATAGTCCTCCATGTGGCCCATGGCAGTGGACTCCAGGACCCCCACTATGCGCACATTGTTTCTGCGCGAGCGCTTCCAAGTCTTCCTTCTTGGTGACTATGATTTTTAGTACCTTTTCCATAACTTGGAGGCGCTCTTGACTCTCAGAGGAGGTGTCTTCAAGAGTGTATATGCGTTATTCTGTTTCAGCTATGCGGCCGTCGTGCTTTTCCAGCTTTTGTGCTATACAGTCCATTTGCGTGTGCATTGGGTCCATTTTGGACTCAATGGACTTGAGGCTGTGACGCATTGTGAGAAGTAGTGATTTTATGTCTGCGTCTTGTGGGTCGCTTGAGGAGGGATCTTCTTCTTACCATTGTGACTCGGTGCCTTCCATGGAATTAGAAATAGTTTTCTGTGCTGTAAATTGAAGCTTGGCTTGTTTTCCCTCCGTACAGCCCATGGTGCATGCTGTTGTGGGTTTCAGAGCTAGCGCCATTTAATTTGAGGCAGGGCTGAGTTGTGCTTAGCTGCTTTAGCCTCCTTACAGGGTGTATGGGCCCCAGCAGCTTTCTAGTGCTTATTTATGCGGTCTTGTGGATATTAGAGTGTGCCCCAGTCCTGACCCAGCCGAGGCCACTGTATACTGTATCCCTCTATAGTCTCGAGCAGCTAATAGGGCCTCTATCTGGCCGAGTCAGTGTGGCCTCGCCTCCTGCTTTCAGGCCGGATTAGCGTTTGTGTGTCTCCTTCAGCGTATCCGCATGGTGATGCATCTGGACCTCTTGCGACGTGCCCTCACCAGATCCTGGGTACCAGTCTCTCACACGCCTCACGCCACCTTGCAGCTTCTCCTTTATGGGCCACACGGAGTCGGCCCTGTCTGCCACCTAACACGCTCCAGCCTGGGCCTTGCCGCGGTGTCCCTGGGCATCGGATGAGTGTGCTGCTCGGGGAAAGAGAATCAGCCACTCCCACGGCCCATGTGTCCCACAAGGTTGAATCGCCTCCTCAATGCAGCCAGCAGGCCTCCGAGGCCCCAGCGTAGGCGTCGCCCATCGCCGCCGCAGCATCACTCCAGGCTCACCTCAAATGGTCGTGTCCTCAGCCAGTGACTTACGACCCCAGAGCGCTGGCCGTACCTGCCAGCCGGGTACCTCGCGTGGCAGCCCCTTACCCCCAGCAGCAGTATCGGTAAGGATCGCCTCTCACTGCCTCAGTCAGCTGCGCCCAACTCCGCAGGTACTATCTTGTCCGCTCCGCTGCCATCTTGCTGAAGTCGTAGGCCACACCCGAGAGCTCTCAGTAGCGGATTACTCAGCTATGCGTCCATCGAGTCTTGAACACCACTTTAGCTGCTCAGTAGTTGACTTAAGGAATGTTGAGGTTCTGGAGTGGTTTCGCCGCCTCAGGACAGTAGATTCGGCCAGATGTTGGTCCCGGGTTGCCAGAGCCTCACAAGAGTGCGTCCATCTTGCTCGCCGGCTCTCTAGCGCCCGCTTGGGTTAAACAATGTTACTTGGATAAATGTGTGAATTCACATCTAGAGAAGGCCCAAGCAACGGAATTAATAGTCAAATACTCATCAGTGTCAAATGCAAGAAGTATAGAGCCCTACCTAGGCTGTATCACAAATCCTATGCAGCGTCATTATCTTACACTCCTTAGACATTGTTTATTGCATCTTAGATTTGCTTTTCCTATGTCAGGGTTCTGACAACATGATTTACCCCCATGCTGCTGTGACAATGTTTCTATGCAGAGTACTGGCCACTTTATCTTATTTTGCACTTTGTATCCAGCTCCGTGGCTCTCCTTTCTGTTGCCCATTCTGAGAAAGACGAATTTTAGACATTATAACGATGAGCCTGTCTTCTTGCAATGTTTAGGATCACCAGACATCTGCTATGCAATTTTAACTTTTATAAGAGTGGCTTTTAATATTAGAAATGATATGCTTCTTAAATAGTTCTATGGCACTTTTGCACTTTAAATTGTACTGGAGCACTCTTGGAAATTACATGAACTTTTTAACTCTTTGTAATTCATATGTATTATAAAACTCATTTTATCCTTCATTGATTTGAATTTACATCTTAGCTGAAATGTTTATCTTCTATATTTTGTAATGGTGAAGCTCTGCTTTTATGACACCGGCAACATAAAGTTATTTGATTTTGAAATTGACAAAGGCAGGTTTAGACCAGTATTAGTTTTTAGGACAGCATAGATCCTTTCTTACTTGAAAACGTTCCTTAAGTGCGTCTGCCCATTCATACACGCTTCACAGAATGTGTATAATTTTTTCATATAATCAGAGGGTTGTGAAATAAGGCTGATTTTTCAAAATCAGCATAATTCTGCTTAACATATTCAAGCTAGACATTGTTCAAGCCCCCCTCACATCGAATACAATTACCAATTACATTTTGAATAAAAGTGGTCCGAGGGTTGTTCTACACTGAAAGCAATAACAAAAGGGGCCCTATCCTAGTAATATTCTCAAGATAAGACAAGGCCAATTTTTCGTGGCAGAGTAGTCAGGAGTTGATTGAGAAAGAGAGAGGAGACACCATGAACATCGTTCTCCTCTACTAGTAATGCCCCACTGTGTGCGAAAGCCCATATCTCACTACTATAACTAGCATATTTTTAAAAGGGAAGAGATCGGCTTGCCCCCCAAAGCTTTACAAACATTGAAAAGTGAGCATTCTGGTTGCCTGAACTTGGCATTCCTGTACCTTACATTTTCTGCCCATGATCAATTACAATCAAATAGGAGACCTAGATATGTACATCTGGACACACTCTCTAAGCATTACCATTGATACAGAGAGTGTGTAACAAATAGTTCTTAGTGCCACATGCCATGGTGTGGGATTTAGTAAAATTGATTGACAGGTCCAAATCCAACAAACATTTTTAAAAAACAAGCACCAAGCAACGTAAGGCATTTGGAGTTCGGTCAAGAAGCACAGCATCATCAGCATGTAAATTATAGGTATAGGAACTGAATTGGTGTGGGCAAATCTTGAGTTAAGGCATTCAAACATTTTAATATAAAATAAACAATAAAGAGGATAGCATGTGCCTTTGTCACACACCACGATGCAGGGTTAAAGGATTGGAACGTTCACCAATGTGTCCAAATTTGACCCCAGCAAAGAGATTCTGATGCAAACATAGCAAAAAATGAAATATAGCAGAATCGATCCTTGAATCCAATGAAACAGCCCATAGCTTAGTACGATCAACCTTGTCAAAAGCCAATGACAAGTCCATGAAAGCAAAGTACAATAGACTCCTTCTAGATAAGTATATGTACCTACTAATAAGTGGAGATTTATACACTGTTCAATGATATCTAGCCTTTCTCTGAACCCATATTGGCAAGGAGATAACACATGATTGTCGTGTATCCAATCTCTTTGTTGGACTTGGCCCTTTCTGCAGAGTCATCAAATCACATTTTCCCTTCACTCCTCCAATTTTAAAGGATATGTTTTTGTTGGCTTTAGTACTCAGCGCACTTTACCTCTGCTAACCAGTGCTAAAGTGTTTGTGCTCGCTCCTCTATTCATGGAATTGGCTTATACCCAATTAACATACTTAATTTACTTGTGAGTGCCTAGTAAAGGGACACCACATGTGACCCAAGCCTGTAAATGAAATGCTACTAGTGTTCCTGCGTGTAAAAAGAGAAAAGGGCACCCGGAGGAATAGGACAGGGACCTCGGGAACTAGTATTTTACAGGAAACAGTGGTCCCTGAAAGCAAAAAGAGTTTAGTGGTACAATGAATATAGCCTCAATCAGTTCTATATTACAGCCAGTGTCCAGCTGGACAAAGGCAACTTTAATATACAACATTTTGTAATAATAAGCAAACAGATGTAAGTTAAATCTCAGTGGGATACAAGCCTGTATCCTACAACTTACATATTGCATGGAAAATAAAGTGCGAAAAAATCTTTAGGCAATTTACAAGGATGTTTCAAGCAGTAAATACTTCAAGTAGTGAAACATCTGATACATATAAGGTCACCTTCACAGTAAATTACATACAGTATATATAATGTGTAAGGTGGACAACTGTGTCGACGGCGTTTCGATCCTTATCAGGGGGATATCGGATCATCATCAGGACTAATTAAATAAAATAGCCCGTATAAAAATGCCTGGATTACATAATTAACAACAACAAGTTCTTGACCCCCAAGCGATGCTTCTGAGGTCCTGGACTCTTGACGTGGCTCACAATCTCTTGAAATCAAGCTTTTGGGCTCTTCACGACTGCAAACGGGCCTGTTCGCACCAGAAACATGCCGCTCACACCAAAATTCAGTGTGTGCCGCTGCCAGTCTGTCTCTTCGCACTGCAAGCATCGATCGCCCATGAAGGACCATGAAGCTCCAGCCCACCCGTCCATGATGCCTGGCCTGCTCCTCGTGCCACGCCTACCACCGCCCATGACGCTCTCCTTGCTCCCTGTGACCCTCCCCAATGTGAACATGACTCTTGGCATAACACCTGAGAAGGTAAACCTTCAGCTGGAATAATCTGGACTGTATCGACCTGCGCTTCATTGTGGTCGGGCTGAACTTTGACCCGGTTCAGTACGACAAGATCGCTGCTGTAGGTATTTTATGCTTTTAGGTGTTATTTTACAGTTCTTGTTTTAGTTATTAAATTAAGTTCTATTTTTCTAACCTGTTTGGTATCTCCACTGCTTGAAGTGTTGCACAAATACTTTACACATTGCCTCTAAGTTAACCCTGACTGCTCCATGCCATGCTATGGGGGTAGGGGGTTCAGCACAGGTTAATTTGGGGTTTGCTCATAAAAATGTAGTTGCTGCTTGACCTGGGCTCACACCCCAGTCAACCAAAAACCCACTAACACTCAATCGTTTAGAAATAACCATCCCCATTATTTTAATAGTAGAATCAATTAAAGGGATGAGTCTATAACTTTACAGTTGGTAAGACTCAATTTCTTAAAGACCTGAACGATTATAGAGGTTGTCCAGGAAGGAGGGAGATCAGCTGGATCTAAGTTAATAAATACATTACTAAGTACAGGAGTCTAAAATTCTGCCAGAATTAAAAAATATCAATGGGCACCCTGTCCAGCCCTGGAACTTTGTTAAGGTACATTTGATTAAGGGCAACAATCCATTGATCTATGGAGATATGGAACATCTCAATATTATTACCATCACAAAATAAATCAGCAGAGATGCTACAATCAGCAGTTCTACAATATATATTATTAAAATGTGTTGGTCATTGGTCTCTAGTGACATGACAACTCATAATGGAGGGCAATGTTTTGTATTCTTAGATCATTAACCTGTCTCCAAAACACTCTCAGGTTGGTAGAAGAGTCTGTAACAGCTAGTTGATCCCAATTATCCCTTTGGATTTAAATCTTTCTTTTAGATAGAGCCTCTATAAAGTGCCAGAGTATGTGGAACTGCAGTAGTATTCCTGGGAATGGCGGCCAGGGCTCTCTGAAAATTCCTGTTAGAATGAGAGCAGAATCTATCAAACCAGCAAGTGACTATAAACGCAGGTCTGCATACAGGCTTAATAATATTAATAAGGAAATTTCAAACTGCCTGGTTACGTCAAACTGAATGTCCCTGAGCTAGGAAGTGATCCTCGACAGGTCTTGCAGTGAGATAATGGCTAATTAGATTTGTTTGAAGCACCAAGCCTTATGGCTTAAAAAAAGATAATTTCTGAACGTTCCTACCTTAGATCCAATGGAAGGGTATTTAAGAGTTTGGGGGCCAAGAAGCTGAAGGAGCAACCACCCATCCGTGATCTTTTCGCCTTCGGGACTACCGGGAGCCCAGCTTCAGCATTTCTGAAATGCCTTCTAGGTTTGTAGGGCTTAATCAAGGCATGAAGATAGCGGGTGGCTTTGTTGTTCAGGATCTTATGACAAAAGCAGAGAGCTTTAAAGTATACTCTCCTTCAGGAGCCAGTGAAGTGTGGCAGGAGCAGGACCCAAACAGAAGCATCTGGAGATATTCAGCAGTAGGTGTTCTGCACCCTTTGGAGCATCCTTAGCCTGCCTTGGGTGGCACCCAGATAGAGTACATTGCAGTAGTCTAATCTGGAAACCAGTAGCGCTTGGATTACTGTCTTCCTGGAGGCCTCTGGGAGGAGACCTATGATCTTGTGCAGTTTTTTTCAGGATGCTGAAACAAACTCCTGCGAGATTAGATATCTGGCTGTCAAACATGAGATTGCTGTTGAACCAGATGTCGAAGTTCTAAACTTTCTGTTTTGAGATTGATACTTGGCCCAAGGTATCTGCCTACCAGGCAGTGGACCAGATAGATGAGTGTTTTCCCAGAATAATAACCTCAGTTTTCTGAGCATTTAACTTGAGGCAGCTCTGGTCCATCCATTCTGCAACGTTGACCAGGCAAGTTCGAAAACAGGCGGCAGAGGTATTCATCATCCTGTGTGAGGGTGATAATAAGTTGAGTGTCATTGGCGTAGGACACAATTTTAACACAATGGCACTCAATCACCTCAGCAAGTGGGTGCATGTACAGTTTGAAAAGTGTAGGGCTCAATGCTGAGCCCTGTGGTGCCCCTGCTTAAATAATGATCTATTTATTCATTCACATACAACTTTATTCTGACCTGATAACTTCCACCTCAGCATATTATCAGATAAACATGCCATAAAAATGTCTAAATTATGTTTAATTAGTCTGTTCAAAAATGGAATAGGTTCAGGCAGGTGCCAAACTAACCATGACCATTGTGTTGGGCCAACCATTGTATAAAAGCTTGTTCTGTGTCTCTCACAAAACCCATGTGTAAAGTAAATGTAGCCAGCAGGGGAATATGATCACCAACATGTACATTCAATGTGTTGCAATTTATCAAATAATGTAACATCCCACGGGTTATGAACATGTAGTCAATTATAGGGGCACATCCTCTCCTATAGAATTCTAAATCCTTGGCTCAATATCATAATCGATCTCATTAATATTTATAAGATTTCACGCCAGGATATAGCGGCCTAATTCGGCACCTCTACGGTCAGAGAGGCTATGCATGCTACAGTTATCAAAGCAAAATGTAATATTGTCTTAATCTATGGCTGAGAGAGTAAATTTAACATTAAAATCTCCACAAAGCATTATATTACATTCTGTTAGTGAAGAATTATTCTTAGACATACGTTTGATCAAATATCTTGAAGTGAAATAAAACATTTTTAATTGGTGGGGCTGGAAAAGTCATAATAAAAAATAATGATTAACAGATTAAAACTGTGTGAACCAACCATACGTATTACTAGAAACTCTGAACTATTAAAATCCAGGGGAACTCATTACACTACCCACC